>NC_089649.1:60204820-61617320 GCF_037042795.1 Molothrus aeneus | reverse complement strand
TTGGTCCTAGGTGTTTTTTGCACACTCTGAAAATGAAGCAGATCACATGTGGTACAAGAGTCAGACGTGATTGGTATTTCAGAGGTGAGTGCAGTGGGGAAGAAGGACAGTGTCCCACTCAAGAGCCCTCCACAAGATCTGATTGCAGGGGAAGGCAGTATGTAGGAGACAACTACAGGTTTGTGCTATTACCATAGTTTTCTCTTTAGCAGTAAAATTTTCATTTAATCAGTTTCTGCCAGATTCCCTCTGTTTCATGCTTTTCAAGTTCACCAAAGGCCCTGCTTCTGAAGCACACTGTCTGGTCCAGTTTTTTTTTTAAATTTTATTATTTTATCCTGCCATGCAATACTGTGCTTAAAAGGAAGACAAGACACAAAGGGAAGATAGAAAATAGAAATGAGAAATGTCTCATGGGAGATGCTTGCCCTTACCATTTCATGCTAGTTTAAATACAATTCCCACACATCACATGTCAAGCTGTACTTGCTTGTTTTCAAATAGATGGCAAAAATCATGAGAGGAGGAAAATGTTCTTTTGTGTAACATATTCTTCTTTTGATATATTGGGTTCTGTAGCTGTCAAAACAAAGGCTGTTTTTCCATCTATTATTACAAATGCATTTGGGATAAATCTCATCTGCAACTCTCTAGTCCCTTGGTTGTTTACTTCAATATATTGTTACTGTTTTAATTTTTCTAAATCTAGTGGGATGATGAATTTTCATTTTTGCTATGGTCCTCAGTAGGCCAATGAGATTCTTTCTCAGTGGAGATTTAGATTATGTCTGGAAATGCAGTATGTTTCAAGTATTTTCTGCTTTTCTGGCAGGAGGATGGAATATTTAATTTCATTATTCGTTATAGGTTTATTCATTTTACACAATGAAAGGAAATTCATCAATAGTGTCTTCAGCATCCAGAAAAATGATACTTACTATGACTGTTTCATATACTCCATTTATATTTTATGTCTTTCTCATCACTCAGCAATTGCTCATTTCTCTGTTGAGAGGTAAAATTCTTCTATTGAGTAACCATAATTTCTCTGAACTCCACAAAGCAATTCAATCCCTGAAAGCAACTGCTTTTACTTAAAGGTGTTTCTTGAGACGAATTCACCAAATACACATAACTGAATAAAGGTTATCTTTTTTCTGTTGATTTTCAGGATTATTTAATGATGCTTTATAAAAGAGCTAAATCAATGTTTCTAAATCTTAACATTCATTATACTTTTATGAATCATGATGGATTCTTGGAAATGGATGCAAATGTGATAGTACAAGTAAGTAGGAATGCAGTTAAAATGCAGCATTAATTCATTCCCAGTTGTTATTAAATGTCACAAGATATTAATAGTTTTGCTGATATTTTCCTTTCTAAACCACATGGGGAAAGAAAAAAGAAAAACCCCCAAACCTCAACAGTGTGATATATGCGCAGTCATCAAGATAATTATCTCTGAATCTTTTGTACTATTTCACTGTAGTGAAATTCCAGACCTATATTTTTGAGAAAGATCAAAGTATGGTGTGTTAAGGTTGTGATGGACTGTATCCCATTCCCACAGAAATCAGTCAAAGGTCTTTGATTGGTCTTCCATTTGGGAAGTGGTCACAGTGGGAACAGAAAGAGGCTTAGAACCATGAATATGATTTCTCTCACCATCAATAAAACAGATTTTCTCATTTATCTTATCCTCTGAGATGTTTAAATTTTGAACGTCAGCTGATTCAAATTTTATGTTCAGGGAATGCAGGCACTGAGATGATTTGTGTTTAGGGCACTGCACTGGGGCTCAGTAGATCTGGGTTTGTTCTGTCATGCATTTCCCAAGTGATCTTATGCAAATCCTTTATTGCTTCTCGCACAAATTCATCAGTGAAACAGGGTAATGTTACTCTTCTTGTTCAAAGGATTTGTTAACATTTGGATGGCTTATCTGCAGCAGACTGCTGAGGGCCATGTGAAAATGCACAATCTTATTTAAATGTACTGCTTTACATATATATATATATATATATATATATATATATATATATATCTCCATCTTTCGTTTTATGCTTATGTATCTATTGCTTTCTTCTAGCCCCCTCATGAGACTGTTACTTTCATTCTTTTCTTGGTAAGCAATCTTTCACAGACTGGCCTTCTCCTCCAAGCATGGCCTCAGTGTGGGCCCTGGGCTTTAAGGCAGGTAATGTGTACAAGTGGATATGTAAGTGTTGGAGAGGCACCACATGAGTTACTCCTCATGTGGGTAATCTTTGGTGATCCAGCTGTCAAGTTTGTGCTTGGGGAACTAGATATTTGATGTATTTTTGTTCCAGATCATGTTCACTTAAACGATTCAGGTGTATGATTCTCAGTCACAGAAATTCATCCTGATTTTAGCAGAGGATATAATTTACATAAAAAACCTAAGAATGCAATTTCAGATACTACTTTGTATATATTCAAATACTGCACATATTTTTCCTACAGAAAATTGTATTAGTATATATTTACTCAAAATTAATAAATACTTCTGATACTTCTGTGTTTGCCGCACGTGCCTTTGCAAAAAAAAAAAAAAGGCACATTTTTTTTTTGGGAGGGGGGGGTCTTTTATCTTAATCTGCCTGTATTTTTAGCCTAAGTTGCATAATCATGAAAGCCAGTGAGCCTGACTGGAGTGAGCAGATCTGAGCTGTTCATTGTTCCCTCTCAATCAGCATTATCTGGGATAGAGCAGTGGTTTCAATAACAAGTACAGGAGATATAGCTACCTGCTCTCTATTAGCTTCAATGAAGCATTGAGAATTCTATGTCCCTGCAACACTGTTTCTTTGATGTCTTTGCCCAGCATGGATAAATGGTGCCCTGCTAATGGCATCTACAGTAAAACCGTGAAGACTGAGTTTTACTGAGTTTTGGTATTAAGTGGGCCAGGTATGGATATTGAAAACTGTACTGCTACCAAAAAATTGAGTATGTCTTTAAAAGCATTACATGTGTTCACATTTGCATGCTTCCTTCGAGTAAGAGTCATGGTTTACCTGCATTTTTCTTGATGAAACTTCCATTCAGACATTGTAGATATAAAGCCAGCCAATATGGAGGACCTGACAGAAGTGATTACAGCCTCTGAGTTCCATCCCCACCACTGCAACCTCTTTGTCTACAGCAGCAGCAAAGGATCCCTGAGACTCTGCGACATGAGGGCATCAGCCCTCTGTGACAAACATTCCAAGCGTAAGTCCTGGCTCCACTGAGCCCCAGATGTCATTAAAGTCTTACATTAAAGTCATATTCACACACAGTACGTAGATGGGTGCATACCCCAGTGTATATTTCTCACTTTCGGGCAAAAAGAAAAAGAAAACAGCAAAAAGAAGAATTTTTTTCACCTGTGCAAGTATTAGCTGTGAACTTGGTAACAGTTGTGTCTGTGACTGGTTGCCCTTACAGTTCTTATTGCAAGGATCAGTGAAGAACCCAGAACTCTAACGAAATAAAGAGGATTCCTAACAAATCAAAGAGGATGAGGGAGTATTTAAGTAGATGAGCATACTGGTTTGAATACACAAGTATGGTTCTCAATGCTAGAGCAAGTAAATTTTGATTGTCAGACTGGCTTCAAATTTTGAATCTGTTTTGTGAATTGGGAAATCTCAGTATCCTTCCTAAAAATGTAGTCCCACATTCCCTATATGTATTTTTTCAACATTATGTCTGGAAAAACTCAGAGGAAATGCAATAAGTAATCAGGATGGGGTGGGGGAGGGTGGAAGGAGGGGAAGAAAAAAAATTGTGTTGGTATAGAAGTTGTCATCCATCCTACATGATTTTATGTAGCCTGTGAAATTTTTAGATGAACCACCAAATCATGATAGTTCATATCTGAAATGAACATGAGCAAAAGGAAGTAAAATTTTAAAATATGTGACTATCTTTGTTCTCAAAGTAAAAGTTGAAGAAAAATGCTTGTTTATATTGTCTCACTACCATCTCTTTGTGGTCTAGAGAAGACAGACTGTGGTTCTTCCCACCAGTAATCTGGCAAGCCTGGGCACTTTGCCCCGTGCAAAGCACCTGTTTGTTCCTAATCTCCTGAGGCTGAAAATACCCAACCATGTGGGTGGTTGCTGAGAGGTTGAGAACCTCATGAATGAGCTGTGGTGGCTCTTTAGCCACCTTCAGGACAAGGGCTTTTCCAGGACACCTCCATCTCACAGAACTGGGTCATCAGTCTCTTTTGCCACGCTGAAACATTGGAAGGAAATTGAAGAGAAATTCTTTTAGTACCAGAGCACATAAGAAGGTTTATGTCATTCAGTGCCTACTTGAACCTGTTTGAGACAGGCAAATCTTATTAGTAGGGGCAAGAGGGGAGGAAAAAATATGCAAAGATTTAAATGAGACATAAGTGGTGCACAGATTTCATACATATACTATTTTTAAAACGGAAGTGAATTTACTAAAAAGCCTGTGACTAGGCCTTTTGAGTGCAAGGAAAAATGCACATGCTCAGAACCTCTTAGGATGTGGTGTTCAATTATTAAAAAAAACCTTCAAGGACAAGTTCCCAAGCAGAGAAGTGCTTTACCTTTGTTAGCTGTATCTCTTGTACTTGTAGGGGGAATTCAACACCATGAAGTGAAATGTAAGCATGACACAGTCTGACACAATGATGTGAGTTATCCTGTCCCACTTAATTGTTTTGTTCTGTAATACTTCCATTTCTTCCTGCTAATAAGGCCTCCATGGCCCTGTAACTCAATGCCAAATGCCAATCAGAACTTATTACAGCCACAATACAGCAACACTGTATGAAAGAAGGCATTTTATGCTGGAAGGGAGTGCAAGGTCTAATGGTCATTGATTAAACCCCATTTTCCAGATCTATGAGTTAGAAAATAGCCATTTAATGTAGCATTGCTGCACTGAAGTCAAGTCAAGCTCATTGAGAATCTGAGTGTGTACAGTACAAAATTGATACAGCAATGGTAGAACTTCCAAAGTGTTAAAAGGAGGAGGCCCATGTACTGCTGATTGGAGTGGTTTCAGTATAGTTCTCAGAGACAAGCAAAGTGAATTATATACAGCCCATAGCAGCCCATAGCAGTCCAAAACCAGCCTGCAAAATCAAGTTATTTGCATGATTGTCTCTCTGGTACCTTGACTGTGCATCTGATTCCTCTTTATGGTAGCTAAATTTACAGCTGGTGCATATGCGTGATCAGTACCCTGCTCTTGTAGCTTGCCTTGTCTTTCAGTCTTTCCCCATAACTGACATCAATTTTCAAGCAAAACACCACAGCTGGAGTCTCAGTAAACCCTCATCCATCCCTGCTTTCTCAGCACAGTCTAGGGTGCTGTATTTCAGATGCTGTATCATTGTGTGCTGTATTTCAGATGCTGTTCCAAGATTGTAATGAATGTACAGATTCTTAGGGATAAAAGATACAACGTAACACTTAAAAAAACCTCTTGGATAATGAGCATATGTTGTGAACTTTTTCATTTGCTCCTTTTCCCTTCATTTGTTCAAATCTCTGTAGCTCTCACTAAGTCCATTGCAGCTCCTGAGGGGAGAACCCTTCCATTTGTATAGGTTTAGAGAGTGCCATGAATAATTACTGTGCCATACTGCAAAAATAAATTACATATTCATGTCTGTAGTGTAAGTCAACCATCACAGGATGTTAATAAATTATAGTGTCTTGAAGATTTCTGGTTTTCTGAGCTTAGTGGCAGAATCTCTCTTTTCAGCATTAGTGACAGCAGCACTACAAGGTTTCCCTTATAAATCCTCCTGGCTTTGACATGGACAAGATGAGACTACTTCCATATGTACTCATCCTTGATGCCTATGCTGAGATTTAATAGCAAACTGCCAATTTGTGTGATGAGTTGTAATGGGGGGATATCTGTCCCTTAGAAAAATTATCTCAAACGACCAAATCTGTTTATAAGGCAGTGAAAAAATATCAGGTCAGTAGCGGAATTTTAAATGGTCATTGAGATTCAGATAAGGTGTGATAAAATGTGTTGTGTCTCTAATAGACTACCTGAAACTGCTTCTTATAACAGCTCTGCAACAGATTTTGCAGTGCTGAGTGAGGAAAAGAAAATCTTACATAGTTATTGCAAATGTGTATCAGGGAAAGACCACTCTGTAACCACAGAGCAGGTACATACATAATGCTGTTCCCTGTTATTGTCAGACTTTCCAAGTAGTGGGAGAGGATGCCACCAAAAATGCTCTGGGGAAGAGGTGCCAAAGAGATGAGCACCCCTGCTTGTTTAGACTATTAGAGGAGTGGGACTGAGGAAGGTGTTCTTGCAGTCCACAGTGTTATAGGTAAAGATTAAAATTATGAAAGTCAGACTCAAGCAGCAGCACATAGGGAATTAATTTAAATAATATGGAACCTTTCACCTAAATAGTGTACTTGCCAAAGCACCCAAAGATTGCCTTTGAGACGTCATCAGGCAACATGCATGGCAGTGCAGTGTAGAAAAATGGCAGTATATGGAAATCTGTGCCAGCAGCAAAAGTATTGTTAGAGCAGTCAGTTGGGAACATTGAAGAAATAAAAGAATTAACCCCCACCTCAAATTCCATAAATTTTTATGCAAGGGGTTTAGGTGTCAAGGAAGGCAAGCATAGGAATACTCTTGCAGTACGATCATCCTGACTAAAAATATACTTACAGCAGCATTTGCTCCGTTAACGAATAGTTGCTAATTTGGTTTTTAATCTTTTATGGCTAATATTATGTTCAGAGATCCTCATAAATGTGCATGTAGTTAATATCATTCTTCCAAACAGCTGGTAGGCTAGATGGGTACATATGGTTGTTTCAACAAATCATGGAATAAAGCAGTCAGCTAAAGAAAACTGAGCATGTGAAGTCGGAAAAAAAATAAAGTGCTTTTTCAGTAGTTCATCAGAATTATTAAAACTATCATTAAATGGTAAATATAAACTGTATAGTTATGTAATATGGAAATTTAAGCCACTCAAGAGTATAACTCCTATTGATATTTTCTATTGATATTTCAAGCCTTAATATCTTAAAGTCATTGCATGCTTCAGAAGCTGTAGTAATTTATTTAAATTCTGTATGTTGCTTTAAGGGTTTTTTAGTATTCATTTCTTAATATGTATTTGTAGATTAAAACCCTGTTTCTAATTATCCATTACCCATGTGCAAAGTTTACAGCAAAATACTGCAAGGAAAGAGGAGCTGCAGTTTCAAGTTTATTGCTCTGTGTGCTACAGCGATCTTAAAACCCGAAATTTTGGGATTGTCTAGCCTTAGCCTCTGTCACCATGAGTTGGTGCTTTCTGACCTCCAGACAGACTTCTCAAGCTCGTGTCCCCTGGGTCTGTAGCAGGAACCATTCAGAGCCCTCTTCCCTGTGAGCATCAAGGGTTTGTAGGTGACAGGCAATGCCAACCCACCCGAGCAGAGCAGAGCCTCTCAGCTGGTGCATCCCAACCCCATGGGCTGGACAAGCAGGGTCTTAAAAGCGTAAAGTAGCTTCCAGGATCTTAAAAGCATAAAATGGTTTCCCAGCAGTGCAGAGTGAATTCCAGGTTTGGTCTGTGAGTCAGAGATGCCACCCAAAGATGAAGGGTGTGGTTTTTCCATTGAGAGTCCTTTTCCACATTTTTATTTGAAATCCAGGCCTGAAAGAAGTGCCAGCCTTTCCCCAAGGATAAATGCCACTGTCCTGTCAGTCAGGCATGAAACTCAGTTGGGTTATCTGCTGGGCTTTTTTGAGATTGCCTTTGATTTTAAAGAATTCAGAATCATGGAAGCAGCCAAGGCACAAATAAGCTACTTAAACATGTTGAATTTTTAAAATTAAATTAGTTATATTTACCAGTTGTTTAAAGCAGGTTGGAATTTCAGAGACAAGACACCTTTCAGACCTCTGGCTGAATATGGATTATCTTTCACTTGCAACAGAGAACAACCAGATGCACAAAAAAGCCTGTGACAGACTATTCCTCCTGGATTTGCTAATTAATATTGACCTTTCCAAATGAATGATGCTTATTGTCTGGCTGAAAAAGAGACAACTTGTTTTTCTTCTGTGTGAGCTTTACATCTAAAATACGCTTTTTATTTCTGCATCTGGTCTCATGTCAGGTCTCATGTCATCTGAGAGAGAGACAGTCATTACTCTCCCTTTGTGCATAGAGAGGCCCCTGTCAAAATGATGTCCACTTCAGGCAAAATCTGCAAGTTTTCATGTGACAGGAGTGAAACTTATCTGAGCTTCTGAAATGATTTGACCCCGTGCTTGATGAAGGCTTGTTCTCCTTATCCTAATTCTGGATTTATTTTTAGGCATGCACTACAAAGGCATGTATGCATTGCTGATTTTATATCCCCAATGAAAAAATGTGCCCATATCCTGACAATATTGTAATTATGACTGTCACTAAAGGTCTGTTACTACAATTTCATGCATGCTAAACTAGACCCTGGAATGGATCCTTCCTTGTACAGGAATCCCACTGAAATTTAGTAACAGATTGCCTTTAGCATGGGCTCCAAAGCTTCCATTCTGCTCAGTTTGGATGAATGTATAAAGACATTTAAATAAAGACATTTAAAACATGGCTAATGAAAATTCAAAAATGTTTCTACAGAAATACAATTATGTCTATATATTGTTTCCTCCAGTTGTGCAAGAGATGTTAAAATTAAATCTGAGGAAGAAAAAACCTGATTTATATACTCCTAGCTATCAAATACTAGGAGGAAAGAGAAAAGCCTGAAGCAATGGTAAATGATTTATGATTGAAGAGGTGTTTCATTAACCCCATCTCCCCCAACCACACAGAGATAAAGCAAATAATTGCTGGAAGATTGGTTTAATTATTCAGTCGATTAAAATTCCTGTCTTGTTTGCTTAATTTTTTTAATAGCAGCAAATACTGCTTTTTAATGTCTCATGAAACCAGCTTTCAAGATCTTATTTCACTGGGGGAAAAAACTCCACTTATCACTAATCTTATGTATCAAGATCAGAAAGACTTACACATCAGTTTGGCTGTAGAGCAGCAGTAGTTTTATGTCCCATTAACTCCTTGGGATTGCTCACAACACGTGGCATTAGGCATGCACATAAGTCTTTGTGAGACCCAGTTTAAAGAGGCTTGATCTTCTAGATTGGCTTTGTGTTTTTTCAATTCCTTTTCACTCTTTAGCACCATTTCTCTTTATTAACAAACTCACTGGCAAAGTTATATTAATCTAAGCAACTCTGCAGTGAAGCTCCCACCCACTGATCTTCAGCTATTGATCTGGCCTTGCCTTTCAGCACTAATGCACCCTCCCTTGTGGTTTGTGACAAGCTGCAGCAACTCAGTGCAGATGGTAAAACAGATTCTTAAATATTGATTTGAGGCTCCACTTTTAAAAGCTATGCTCTGCAGAGGTATTGATGAGAAGCCTGGTTTTAATACTGGGTCATTGGATAAAGGAATGCTGTACGGGAGGTGAAATTTCAGACTCGTGGTGTGGAGGGTCAGAAATTTGCTCTGAGTAAAAGGAGGAAAATGAGATGTGTAAGTGACCAGGGCACAAAGAGGTGCCCTCTGAATTCCATAAAAGCGAGTAGAAAATGGAAATATAAACCGATACTTCTTTTTAGTTTAAAGCAGGATAAACAGCTACAGGCTACGGTAATGTAAAATGTTAAACAAATGTGTCTCACAAAATAATTGTGTTTTAGATTGCTTATGAAAGCAGATTCAAAAACTCCCTCTCATGTATAACCATATCAATCAGTGTAGACCAAGAATGCAAGGTTGTCACATTAGCAGAATATTCTATTATTGAAAAAGAATTTCCAAGGGAGATGAATGTATGAGTGGATTGGCTTAATGCAAAACAATAAAACATTCAGAGATAGTGAAAGATAGAGTAAATAATACTGGTAAATCAAATTATTATCATGAATAATAAAGCTAAAAGGTATAAAGAGACCATGAATTTCAATGGGAGCTTTCAGTTGGGCTTGATTCACTTAGAATGAACTCATCTACTCTTTTGCATTAAATTCTAAAATAGATTTTAAACAGTTCATAAAAATGACCATACCTGGGCAGACCAGAGGTCCTTCTAGCCCAGTTCTGGCTCTGATATTGGCAGTGGCAACATCAACAGAAAATGTAAGAGCAGACCAAGTATAATCTTTACCCTCTGCAATTTGCAGCTGGAAACTTGAGGTTCAGGGACCTTTGTGGAAGTGAAGTTACTTCATTCTGCAATACTGAAATGGATGTTTGGGATTTTTCCTTTCCTTGAAGTTGTGCAGTTACTCTAGAACCTGTGTGTACTTTTTACCATTCACAATATCTTTCAGAAAAGTCTTTAGTAGATTAATCAGGTACAGAATGAAGGACCATCTTCACTCTGCTTACCCTGTCCTGGTTTCACATGGTGACCCCGACTTGTGGATTGGAAGAGACAGTGTACAAAGTGAACTGTCATTCCCTGTTCATCCTTTCCATGCCACTCTTAATTACCACCCCCTCAGTCTCTCCTAGGCTGAGAGACCCCAGTCTGTTTAGCCATTCTTTGCATGCAAGTCATTTGGTATTTCTGGTCATTTTTATTGCCCATTTTTATGTCTTCCTGAGATCTGTACCATATCAGAGATAAGCCCAGAACTATGCTTAGCTCAAGATGTGGCATTTCTTGAATTAAACAGCACCAAAAAATGCTTTCTGTGTTGAATATTAGTAACAAGTGTCATGTACTTAAAAAAAGAAAGAATATTAGTATTTTCATAGAAGCTCAAATGAATTTTAGTTCAGATTTTTTATGCTAAATGATGAAATATGTGATAGAGCAAATCACAGCTGACGTGGGAATAATGCTAATTTGACATTTAAAATAATAAAGTATAGTTAAATAATTTGTTATTTTGGTTAAAATTTTTTATTTCTCATCTATTAGGAAAGCATATTGGTTTTTGCTTCTTTTCTTCCTGTGGCTAGTCTGTCAAGACCAGTGAAATCCCATACATTTCAAAGTACTGTTTTCCAATATGTTCTAATCAGGGATTGCAGCCATTTTCATTTGGGATCTGGAATGAAATAGGGATTTAGTTCAAATGATAAATTATTTGGCCTGGGACTGAGCCCATTTTGTGTGTTTATGAAATTAAAGCCCAGTGAGGGACAACCTTATCCACCACTGGTATTTCCAGGTCCAGTTGAAATTCACCTGTTGTTTGTGTACCAGTATAACCCAGAGGTTTATCTGTAATAATTCTTAATTTAGTCTAGCTGCAGAATGTTTACTTGCTTATATAATAAAAATGAAAAAATTGTTTTTCCTGTCATGTTCCACCAAGTAACAACAAGTACTATAAAATCAGAAATTTCCAGAACAGGATACAAACTATAAACACTATCCTGTTTAAAAAAAAAAAAGCATTGATAAGTTATTATTTGTTTGTAAGTAGAAGGAAAGCAGTGGGTTTTTTTTCTCTTTTAAATGAGCCTTTAAAGCTGTTTATAATTTTATCCTATGACTGATGGAATTTCTTACAAAATCTGTGGAGCAGATTTCTGTTCATTTCAAGTTTTCCTTCTTGTGATGATTTCAGGAGGAATACAGAATTTTATATACTATATCAGATTGTGACACTGCACCCACCATATAAGACAATTTTAGCATTATTTTTAATATTTCTTAAAGTTCACATATGCCAGAATTTACACCCTGCAACCATTAAAGCTCTGCCCAGCTGCTTGTTTAGAATTGAACTTGAAGATTACTTTGGTTTAGATTTTGTTTTTCTCTATTGGATGTATCTTTTCCAATAAATAGCAGATGCAGGTGTGTGGAATCACGCCCATGTTAATGGGAAGTTGAGGTGGCAGCACCTGTGACCCCAGAGTGCAGTTGAGAGCCACAAGGTCTTAGTGCACCACACTTCTTTTGGCTACTGCCTGAGGCACCTCCTTTCTTTTTTCTTCCTGGCCAGTGTCTGGGAATGGACCTCTCCAGCTACTCTTGCTGTTCCTGGCCATTTTATTCATTTAACTTTAGATATCTCCATATTAGAGATGCCTTTCCTATCCACTGGAAGAGGAAAGTCTCCATTCTGCATTAGATCAGAGAAATTCACAAGGAAACAAGAATATTTTTTATGAGGAATAAGAGTTTGTTTTTCAGCAGATGGTATTTCCTTTTAAGAAAGAAGCAGCATATTTTTATGCTACAGATTTTCTTCAGGATTCAGGAAAACAGCACTCTGGCAAGTATCCTTCTATGAACCCATCCTTCTCTGCAAAATCTGGACTTCTATAAGAAGCTACTGTGGTTTTTACCTTGTGAGCTGTGCAGAAAGGAATTGAGCATTTTTATTTCCCTAAGCAGCCTTCCCAGTTTATCCATGTGACTGCTGGTGGCATAAGGGGCAGGAACAGTGTCTTCCTGGCACGCTCCTCTTGAAACCCTGGCTGTACTCAGAGAGATGCTTTGCTTTCCTCTGTAATTCCATGACATTTCTCCGTGCCAGAGTCCTGCCACATTTAAGTCTGAGCAAGTGTCACATGAGAACCCAGCACATCACATCATTTGTGATTCCTGTGTTCACTAGGTAGCTAGACACAGAACTTTGTGTCTTTCATGTAATTAGCACTGTGATCATTATCAAGAACAAGAATAATGAAAGTTAAATACCCTTTTTTATGGCAGGTGTTTGTTATTAATCATTTCATGATGAAATAAATTAAAGAATATGATAGAATCTATAATATTATAGAAATCAAATGCTTTACTATATCTATCTATGATATAGTAAAGTTCAGATCTAATAAGATTTAACAGAGAAGTAAGCTAGCTTTGAAACCTTGTGTTTCAGGTGCTGATTGCTCCTGGGCACAAGAGCAGCCTCCAAAAGATAAGTCTGAACAGTAATAAACAGAAAATGTGTTTTGGAAACCATGGGCTAGACCCATGGCTTTTTCCATCAGCTTGGAGAGGCCAGGGCTGAATTTGAATTGCTTGCCTGAAGTTTGAGTCACAAGGCTATCACTTCACTGCTGTTCTTCTCCAATTACTCCACTTGAATTAGGCCAACTGAAGGAAGTTGTGCTTTTCTGCAGTATGTGCGTAACCTTATGTTGATGCTAAACCAGAAATAGCCCAGCCCCAAGAACACTCTCTCACCTTCATTTCCTGAGAGAGTGTTCTTGGGGCTGGGCTATTTCTGCAATATTTCATTGCCTTGTTCTGGTTGCTCAGGCAGATGCTGGTGGTTGCTGAGTTTTCTTTTCACTGGGAGCTGCTTCTCAATTTCCTGTAACAATTTTCCTGTGTTGGTGATGCTGACTAGAGGAACTATCTCCAAAGAATTGCTGCTACTAAAATTTCTGCTGCTGTCTTTCTTTCTGTAGTGATACAAGACTTTCATGCCTCTGTTAGTTCCACAGTTAATTAATCTAAGTCTTTCTAATACTTAATACAGTAAGCATAGAAAAGCAATAAATGGGGCAGATAAAGAATGAAATGGTTTAATCTCATTAACAAAATGCAGAAGATCCAGGTACAAATATCACTTCTCTTCTAATCACTGGGAGTTGGATGAGCCATATAGAGCCAAGAAAATATATCTAAGCTATAAATGAAGGTGTAGTTCAGTTAGAGTGGGTTTTGGTTTTTTCTTTCCTGGTTTTAATAGAAGTTTCACATCATAATTAGGAGGATGAAATTCCTGCCAGCCAAGATTTTAGTTTGGACAGATTAAAGGGAAGAGGTATGAGAAATGATAATTGCTTTGTGCTCATCAGACTTCTCTTGAAAATCTGACAGGATAATTACAAAATACCTGCTTTGCAGAATGTCTGGGCAAAATTTTAAAGAGCTATTTAAAGTTGTTCATTTACAGTCTATATGAAAAGTTTTTTACTCTTTTTGAAGTAGTTCATTGCCATTCAGATGTGTGGTGCATGTTTAAATATAGACCTTATTCTCATGTGCCTGCCTGGCTGCATTCCACTGTCCACCCCCAAAGAAAATTGCCCATAATTTTTTGCATTACCCCACATACTTCACCCACATACTCACCCTTAACTTTCAGCAGAACATTATTTCACCTAATGGAAACTAACCTTGTTGCTTCCAACAGTCTGAATCATCTTAGTCGTGGATAAAATAATTGAGAGAGAAATGTTCCAGTGGACTGTACAAAAAACTTCATTTTGAATGACAGTAAAAAGTTTTTCTGCTTTCAGCATGCTTTCATGTTTCATCACATGGCTTTTGTTCGCCTGCTTTTGAAACTTAAAAATGAAGTTCACTAAATTGCCAATTTTCAAAGAATATTCTAGGCATATTTCTCAAAACCCTGTGATTTTGTGAGAGTTAAAAGACCCTGAAAGCCCAACTTTCTACTGAAGTTCACCACAGAGGTCAGTTGGATCACAGGGCCACAGATACCTGCAGAAAGACAATTGCTCTAGGCACCCCTGAGGTAGGGGTAGAGTCATCCACTGTCATTATTATGTACAGCTGAACAGGGCTGACCAATCTCACAGCTACAGGAGCTGGATTTTCACCTATGAACATCGTGTAAGCAATATTTCATGACCTGCTGCCTTGTCAGATCTCACTGAACTGCTGAACATCGCATTCAGGGAGTTCAGTGCTTTCCAGAACTGTCAGCAATTGCACACCAACTATGGTAAAGCCCTGTCTGTTTTATGCTCACCTCTCAGGAAGAGGTGATTGCAATTTGCAGTTGATTTTTAAAGTTCTCATCCTTAGTCTTGGATGCCTTCAGACATGGCCAGTGCAGCCAGGCCAGCTGGTTCTGGCAAGCAGGGCAGGCTTGGAGCAACCACCTCTGCCAGGGATGCCAGACATGTGTACACCACATGTACACACCTCTCATGTGACAGGGACACCTGCATTTTGGTTATGTTGGGAAATGCGTTATGCAGACCTCAGAAAGAATGAAGGCATGAAATGCCTTGCTATAGGTGTCTGTAACCAACTGTGTATTTGCATAATTTCCCAAAAATCATGAGTCCGTAGCTCTAACATTAATTATTCTAATGTTTACCCTTACAGTTTGTATTTTTATATAAAGTTAAAAGAATAAATTAAGTGCTGGATATACAATCCATTCTGTATCGTGTTCCTTGGTAGACTGAATTATGCGTTTCACAAGAAATGCACACTTCAGATTTAACAACAGAGCATTTTTTATACAATTCTGATTTCTGTCTCTTGCTTCTTTTTCTTTGAACAGTTTATGAAGAACCAGAAGACCCCAGTAACAGATCATTTTTTTCAGAAATTATCTCTTCAGTGTCAGATGTCAAATTCAGTCACAGTGGTAGATACATGCTTACAAGAGATTACCTCACTGTCAAGGTTTGGGATCTGAACATGGAAACAAAGCCTGTAGAAACGTACCAGGTAGGAATCTCCTACATCTTAAAATGCAACACTATAAAAGGATCTCAGTGTTCAAAAACTGGATGTTTCTGTAAACTTCTCATAACCTTATCTGAGAGGCAGCAAGCTAAGAGAATTAATCAAGGTGGTTAAAACCCTCACAGTGGCATCCTTATAGCAGGAAAAGGGCAATTGCAGCATTAGTAAGGAAGTGTAAAGCCTGAGGAGCCAAGGTAGCACTCCCTGTGGATTGGGCTCTTGAAAGAAAGGATTATTCTAACAAGAGAAATCATCTCTTCACTTTGGCATCTGCTTTCAAATGATGTATTTCACTAACATTTAAAAGGAACTGAGGAAGAGATTCTGTGTGTTGCTTAGCACTCTGCTCCTGGTGGGACTGCTGAAAGTTTACACCTTTGTCATTTCAGAATTACTTTTTACAACTTGATCTGTGTGTTTCTCCCTTGTGCCCAGCTCTAGAAGTGCTCCCTGTTAAACCCTGGCATCACCACTGACACAGCAGCTCACAAATGCCAGACAGACACATCTGGTTGCCTGAATTCATTGAGATATTATCCAGACAAAATGCCAGTGGCTCCAGCCAGTGCTAAGTTTGTACTCTGACATCTGTTATGTTTGGCAATAGAGGGCTGAGCTTACATTTTTTGACTCTGGCTTGAAGAAGGAAAATATGTCTGTGACACAGAAACTGCTTGTTATGAAAATGCAGTAAGAAAAAAAACTGTTAAGTTACCTAAAAAAGTATATGCAAAGTAGGAAAAATGCCATTCATCCAGCTTGTGCTGCTTACTGAGAGACAATCCTGTGACAGTGCTGAATAGGTCCCTTGTTTTCTGTGTCTAAATAATAGCAGGTGGGATACAGTAATTCACAGTAATTATAATTAAGATTGGCTTTAAAAAACCATGATGAGAATTTGGTAGCATTTCTTGTCAAATCAAGCAAAATTTTCCAGTATTTTTAGCTAGCATTTAGTAGACAGAGTGGGCCCCAGTGTTTTTCAATGCATCCATAACATTTTGGTGGATGATGTTCACTGCTCAAGGTATTAATATTGAAAAGCCTATTTACCTTTAAGTCTACAGAATTGGGTTTTCTCTTAAAATGGCTTTAAATGCTGAATGTGTTAGAATTGTTGATATCCTGTGAAAGTGGAGTGGGAGAGTAAGGGCAAGACTATGTTATATATAATAGAATAGAATCTCAGTTTTAGGGAACTTAGGTAATATATTACTTTATACCTGTGCTAATTTAGTAGACAGCCTTGTCCCTGGGGAGGAATAGCTGGTCAAGCCAACCTGTTTGTCTTGATTTTGACACCTGCTTTTATTTCCTCATATAGGCAGCTGTGAAACAAGCTGGTCACTTTTAAATCAGTCTGGCACCCAACAGGAGGGCTAATTAAAAAGTTTTATTTCTTCATGCTGAGATGGGGAAAAATGAGTACTGATAATTGCAGTCAGAAGTTTATAGAAAAAAAAAAACCAAGACCCACAACAACAAAACCCCTGATATGATATTAAAAAAATATAGCAAAATATAACAGTCTTCTTAAATCTTTGGATTGCCTTTCACTTTCAAATATTTATCCTTGTAAAGAATATACAGATGTGTTGCTGGGCATTGCAGTAGACTAAAGGAGAATCTGGAACTAGGGGCCTTGGAAGCCAATAGCACAGGATTCCATAGGATTTATGTCATTCAAATCCTCTGAGAACCTTTCATGTTTTTAAGCTGAAGAGAGTAGACAATTCTTTCCTAAGAAAAAGTGGTTTAAATTATTCTCTTAAGTAATTTGTCTTAGAGATATCTCTCTCTTTCACAACCTAAATCTCATATATCAACTTGGCAATTTCTCAAAATTTTTTTGGGGTAGATCACTGTAAGGCAGCAAATAAACCTAACATTTTCAGTTATGTATCCACATAATTATGATGACAATACATCATAAAAAGATTAAAAGGTGTTCATTAAAAGATTGATTTTCTCATTTCATCCACTGCATGGTAGGATATTGCCTAGCTGCAATAGTGAGGGTCACAACAGGAGATTTCACACAGAGTTGTAATAAAGAGCAGAGTCCATAACTGTGCTGCTTCATTATTAGCTTCCAGTTTTAATATTAAAAACCTGACACACAAGAATTAATTCCTCATACAGGTTCTTTTTCATATCAATGCTGTGGCTCAAACAATGCTATTGCATAGAGCAGCTTCTGCAGCCCTGCTGAACACATTATCTGCTGACAGTGTTTCAACATTATTTTCTCCTGCTTGTTTCACACAAAAGAAAAAAGGGCAGGGTATGGTCACTGGACAGCACTAAGAGAGCAGTGCAGTGGAATGGTCAGAGCCTGAGTGTTGCAAGGCAGCCCTGCCTAACAGGTTGCTCTCCTGATGCTGCCAGGTGAATTACCCCAGCAGAAGCCTTAGGAGCAGCAAGGGGAGCACATTCATAGCTGGAAATAGCTTGATCCACTTTAGGCAGAGTCTGTAGCACAGGGATTTGGACCAATGTGTCACCTACCAGTGAAATTCCTGGTTGTGTGTATTCAGTCTCAATAAAACAGGTCCCTGTGTAGCTGTGTTGCTGTGTTAGTCCAAAGCACAGAATTGCTAGATAATTCCATGAGGGTCCGATACTGCATTGAAGAAAAGGTCCTTGGTAATTAGTGAGGAATGAGTTTGGTTTGCTTTCAAGTACTATTGATATGTGGTAAGAACAAGGTAACAGACAAGGCAAATCTGATTTTACCCTCAGTTGGTAGAAGCAGATGAATATGCAAATAGTGAAAATTAAGTGTTCCTTACAATTAGTTTTTCCCAGTCTCTCTGAGGGTCTGAATGTGCTCAAATGTGGAACTCAAAATGTCCACATAAAGAACAAGGGGGTTGTCCAAGGCAGCAGGGTGAGTCTGACAGTCTTGACAAGGTAAGACATCTGAGAGAGGAATTGCAAAATCCTTTTTGACAAAGCTGATAGAAAGGCACAGCTCCAAGCTGTGGACTTGGACACACTTTGCAAAGGGTGTGTACATGACAGTGGTCATGACAGATGGCTGCTGGAAATGGTAATAAGAGAAAAACCTAGAAATGACAGTCAGGGAGGCAAATGTGATCAACTTCCTTCTGCCTTACCCAACCTTTCTATTTCTTCCAAGTATGGGGAGCTCACAAACATGACAAAGGACAGAATTCCAGTTCTGTAACAAATTACACTGCTAACACAAAAAGGTTTTAAGTAAAGAGAAAGGGAAAGGATTTAATTACAGAGTGTGTAGGAGACTACATCAATAGTAGGTACTCTGACCTATTGCTCACTGTGATGGTGCATTTAATGGTGGAATGTTCTATCTGCCATTTACCAATTAATTCCTGTATAAGACATTATCTGTTAATGAGCAGTTCAGTGTTCATCTATTAATGAAAATTGATCCATAACTAAAATTCATAATCATTAATAATCTTACATTACAAATATTCTTTGGATACTGGAAAATTTGACTATCAAAAATGGGTAAGTTTAAAGAAAATGTAAGTGAAAGTTCATTGTCCCTCATCTGGTCCTGACAGAAGTTATTTTACTAGAAGAAATGTTTGTGCCCTCAGGCCAGAGGAGGATGCTGAGAATCCATGAGCAGGAACAATTCCACTGGACTTACAAGAACCTGTAACCTCAGGATGGCAGAGCTAAATTACCCCGGGCCATTGGATTGGTGTTTCTCCAGGAGGTCACATCTTTGTTTTACAGCTTCTACCACAGCTGGAAGAAAATATCAGGAGTGCATTAGTAAATTTATCTAGGCAGGGATTTCGTATTTTATTATTTCCTTATGGAATAAACCAAATAATCCAGAAGAAAAATGAATCAAATTAAGCAAAAGACTGAAACAGTTTGCATGAGATCTCATTATGATAATCCTTGTTCAGCAGAGATGTGTGGCCTAGAGGAGAGAGATCTTCTGCTGGCTACTCTCACTTTTATAGTTAGTAAATGAGAATTTGCAAGGTTGCTTTTAACTCTCAGCCAAATAGGAAAAATCCTTGGGCTAAATTAGTGTTCTTATTTGCAGCCTGTGCAACTACAACTTTGTGCTGTATTTGACTTCTAAAATACCTTACAAAAATAAATGTAATACCATAAAGGTTCTTTTAATAGAGCCAAGTTCTTTCTGCCATAAGTGAGAATCCACTTATCTTGGAATATGGCATTTTTGTTACTATTTAAATTAGATTTCTTGCACATTAATTAGCCCATCTAGGGTATCAGCTGGTGAAATGTCTCTGGGAATTAGGCTAGCACTGAGAAAATCACCCAAGCAGGAAACAAATATGTTGAAGAGGGGTGGTCTGCAGCCTGCTGAGGGAAGCCTGTTTTGTGCCTTCCTGCAACAGTAATTCTGTAGCACCTGGTTAACTGGGCTGTGGAAAAGAACAGTTAGCTTCTTTGGAGCTTAAACACAGCATCTTCTGCACAGCTACCAATCTATGCAGCATATTTTGAAAGTGAACATGGGAGATTACGCAAAAAGTGAAGGGTTGGTTGTGGAGTTTTATATTTTCTTTGATTTCAAGAATAACAGTTATTTTCTTTAAACCAGGTCCATGATTACCTTAGAAGCAAGTTATGTTCCCTCTATGAAAACGACTGCATCTTTGACAAGTTTGAATGTGCATGGAATGGATCAGACAGGTAATCAATCCATCCTTCTGTCCATCACTGTCCTCATTTGGCAAAACACCTCCCATATGATGGGAGCAAACCAAAAGTAGTTACAGGTGATTGTTTTCCATATCAATGTGCAGAATCACATGCCAGTGTTTGGGAAGATAGAAGATTTGGATGTTTGTGCAGTGTTTCTGCTTTAGAAATGGTGTATGCCTTAATGACCTTGGCTTGTGCCTTAGGGGAAAAACCCTTCAAATTATGTCCATCTTCACCCAAATCATAATTAGGCTGCAAAAGCTAAAAAGAATGATGCCAACTCACAAAATCCCACCAACACACTAAGGAAATTTACATGATCCTGTATTTGCACATGAGCTACCTCAGAAATTCAGTTCCCTTACTGGAAATGGGTGTGAGGAGGGACCATCACAGGCACCCACTGATTCTCTACAAACTGCTGCCCAATGACACTTCTGATACCTCCTCCATCAGAGCAGTCCCTTTCCCTATGCACTGATGGAGAGGTTCTTTTTATCGTGGACATTGTATCTTGTTGAACATTTTTATGAGAAATACTCGAGCAAGACAGAGAGTTTGAGCAAGGATGGAGTGGGTTAATGCTCTAATGCTGGGCAATGGTGGCAGTGCTTTGTGGAGTAGGAATATGGTACAGGAATAGCTGAGCAGCCAAGAGGACTGGGTTAATAAAAATGGATAAAATCCAAGAGTATAATGCAAGGTGAGGATTTTAGTTAAAAAAAGAGCACAAAGCTTCATCTTAGCAGTTGGAAATAACTCCCGGAGACATTCATATGCTAGGTGACTTTGGAAGGGATTAGCAGTCTGCAAAATGCATGTGAAAGAGAGCACAGGAGCCAATATTGAGTGACACACAGTGACTCCTGTTTCAGCAGAGTTTGGAGCCAAGAGGCAGAAGTTTGGCACTGAGCCTAGAACTGCTCCTTCAGCTCAGCCTCTCATTTTGGAAAACAGTCTGTCTCATTGTATTGAAGCAGGCCTACCCGCCCTGGAGTGGGCAAGGGCTGTGAAACAGGCAGTCTGAGACATCTGTGAAAGACAAATATGATCCTTGCTTGAATGGGCAAGACTGGGCTATCCAGCAGAGAAAGGAGTAGTGGTGACATTATGTTGGGCTCTCATTCAAAGACCTTTGAACTGCATTTACACATTTCCTGTCCCTCATCTCCAAGGTGGATGAACTAATTGAGCAGATGGACAGCTGCTCTAAAGAAGAGAGGCCAGGACTTTGGTTTTCATCAGCTTAGCAAAAGAGAAGCCAAGATTTTACTTGCTTGTAGTAAATATACCAAGGAGATACACACAGGGAGGAAGAGAAACTAGCTAAGATAAGTGTGAGTGATAATGGCACAACAGCAATGAGGTGTTGAGAGTCAACAGGTAGCTATACCTGGAAATTAGAGTTAGTTCATACCTGTCCAAGCAGTGACAAGCTGTCTTCCCATCCTCAGTGGTGGAGGTACAAGAAACCCAACTGTTCTGGTGGTGGTGCTCAGGAAATTTGTGAAAGCAGTTACATATAACTTTGGTTAAAATTACAGGTTTGAATTTGAAAGTGCAGAACAAAGTCTCTTCTAGTCCTGTGCTCCACAAATGCAGATCAGGTATTATGCTGTGCACTGGGTAAGGGGCACCTTCTCTTTGGACTAGTTTCCTTTGCTCAGTTCCTCTACCTGCCCAATGGAAAGATTCTGTCTTTGCTAAAAAATGAAACTTTATCCTTTTAACATTCATTATGCAAATGGAAATACATATATATTCCATTATCTCTAATGCCTCCATGCCAGAGTGATTTGTTTTTTGACAAAAATTAACTCAGCGTTGAGTATCCCCTGTGATACCAACTGCTGGCCATTTAAAATTACATAGATGGACCGCACTGAGAGAAATACTTCCCAGATCGCTGTCATTGCAACTTGGGCACCTGCTGTGGCTTTGGTATGGTCAAAGACTGGGAATGACTCACAGAAAGTGTAGTGGAAGATCCAGGTTTTGGGGCTTTCCTCTGAAACTCCCAAACCAATGCATGAACGGTTGTTTTAGCTGAGGGTTTTCTCAGTGTGGTCATGGCTTGAGTTTGGCCCTACTAGAAATACAAAATTTAATGCATTTATTGGAAAACAGACAGTGCTGATTCCTGCCTATGTCTGCACAGAACAACAGTGCATTCAAATCATGTAGATATTGAGAAACTTTGAAAAAGATCCAAGACTTTTCAGATATTTACAAACCATTTTGCTTATCCTTGATGGGAATTCCTAGTGCATTTTACAGGTTGGGCAGCCACTTACTCCCCAGCCTAGACTCTCTCTCCTCAGGCCAGATGAAGTGCTGCTGTCCTCATTAGTGTGGTAAGACCACTCTCTGGATAGCTGCCTGCTAGTAATGGAATTCTTGTTCAATATCAGGGTTTAAAGTGAGTGTAATATTTTCATTCCTACTTGACAGATCAGAAAGATCAATGCAAGGAGTAATTATTAAGTGGGAACATTAGATTGTGAGGGCTTCATTTATTTTACTGCCCAGACACTGAGGCGTTATTAGTCATGCACAATTACCAAACCCGTCACCAAGCACAATGTGCTGCTCTTGATTGTAAGAAACTCTTGAGTAAAGGCACTAGAAATATTTGACAAAAGAAAAGGGCTCTCTTTAATTTAGTTATTTATTTTTAGAAGTCAGATGTATCAGAATTGATGCCCATTTTTTGATTCACTCCTCTGAGCTCCTTGCTTTATGAATATGACAAGTAGTGCTATGTGTTATCAGAATATTTTTTTATTGGAGGATCATAATTAGAATAATAATTAGATACTGGTACCTCTTTAAAAACAGTTCATTTGAACAGTAAGGTCACTTAATTTGAGTCTTTTGGTATGCAGTTTTTCAAAAAGGAGTATTACTCAAGGTAAAGATTCCATATTGACCATTGCGCTCCAAAGAGATGCTGCAGTACTTAGATCATTATTCCATCTACACAACAGTTATAACTGCAGTTCTAAATGCATTGGTTTTATCTTTTGCAGACTTCAAAGCTATAATGACAATTTATAGTGACAGGATTGTTCAGTTAAAAATGAAAGTGTGTTTATTATTTAGGTGAAAATACTTTGTATTAAGTTTTGTCATTACTAAGGAGTTAATCTATGCTGTGATAGAACCTGATGGTGAGGCTGTTCACAAAAATAATCAACATACGTGAGCTCTGATTAGAACGTGATTGATGCTCAGTTACTCCAATGAGCAGGAACTAATACAATCAGACAGAGCTGATCTCATCTGCTGAAGGGCACATTAATCACTGTGTACTTTGGCAACAGTGGTCAGGGGAGGGAGCCAGGCAGGGGTCTCACACTAATTCATCCAGATGAGCATGTATTATCTGTAGTTGAGTATATTACACAAAAATCATGCTATCTTTATTGTGTATACATCATTACGTGACTGTGTAGAATATGTGAGCTCTACTTTTACAGCAATTTAATTTAGCTCTTCCATTCACATCCAAAGTCAAGTCTTTTAATAATGACCTGGAGGACACTGTTTTCTTCCCACTGTCAACAGCTTTCAGTTTTACCTTAAAAACATAAGCACTTTTGTAGCTTTTTGTGAGGTAAAGAAGCCAGAAAAAAAAACCCAAATAAAACCTAATTCTTCATGATAGCAAGTGAATACCTTAGTTGACTTTTTTTTTCTTTCAAGATTTCAATTGAATGGGTGTACAGGACCCCTGCCAGGGAGACTTCTAACCACCATCATGATAAGTGATTTGCTGCAAGCAGATGAGTGAAGTCACATACAACTGTTCAGTCAGTCCTTTCCTACTGAACTGTCATTCATCCCCCTGAATATCCCTCAGCCTTCACTCTAATCAGGAGTTGGCAGACCCCATTGGATGAGATGTTAACAGTCTATTCCTGTCTGGCAGCACACTCCATGCTGGAGAGCTAGAAGACATCATTTTGTTCTCAAAGCTTGGCATGTCAAATAAGAGCTTGGAAGTACTTGGGGATCCCTTGTTCTTATTCCCAGTCTTTTCCCAGCCAGCTGTACCAGGGTGCCACAACCTTGAATCCAAGTCAAGTGTCCCAAGTTTTTCTAGCAGCCTCCTCCCTAGGTTTAAATAAATTCCTTCTTTGTGATGGGGAGTCAGTGACTTTACACAGCACAGCATACAGGAAAATTTCCCAAAATTTCGGGAGTTCCTCATTACTTGCAACAATGCTTCCTCCTTTCCCTTTGCTATAATAAATCCCTCATTTTATTTCTATGAAAAATGTTGTTTAAGAGTTTTTCTGGAATCAACCCTTTCTTTCATTGGGTCAGCTTGTCATGAAACCAGATCTGGTAGACCTTACACATTAATCCTAGGAGGCTGCAGATGTTCTGTTCTGCACTGGTACACATGGCAGTGAAATATTGAAAATGTAGGGGCTCAAAATATAATTGGGAGACAGTTTCAAATCTAAGAAAAGGTCCCTTTTCATGCTGGGTGCCTGAGTGTCATCTTTGCTGAGATTTGCAAGTGTGGGGCAGGCTCTGGTGGAAGCTGCTCTCTGAGTCTCCTCCCCTCACACCTGAAATCCAAGCCCTGCCTCTTGCCCCAGGGAATGATGTTCTGCTGCCACACCTGCACTGAGGGGCAGGGCAGCTGGGCTGGTTTTGTTTTTCTATCACCCTTAAGAAGGGTGTGTGGGGGTCTTTGAAGCACTGCTGAGCCTTGCTCTCAGTCCTGCCAAACCATCCCATGGCCTCCATGGTCTCGTGAGCAACAGTGAAAGAGGGGAGCCATGAAACAAGCTGAATTGCTCCAGACAGTAGAAATCTGCAGGTGAATAAAAACTTCTCTGCATCTGGGAAGACTAATTTGGGCCAGAGTTAGCCCAAAAATTTTCAAAGAGCTAAATAAACCCACAAAAAAACCATAAACACAAAACCCTAAACAAGAAAAACAACACAAAACAATATGAAGCAAGGAATGGTTTGGTTTTTAAGCAAGCCTTAATTCCAGATGATACCCCAAAAATCTTCAGGGCAATCCCTGACATTCAGGAGTGCAGCTGAATGGAGATATTTTGATGAAGGCTGTTGAGTGCAAGGATGGCTGCCACATGGATAACATTTAAGAGGTTGGCTTGAAGTGTGTGAATAACAAATCTGAGAAATACAGAGATATGCCAATTCTTAGTGACTGACATTTTTGATGAAATCTCATTGCCTAAAAAATGTTATGGAATATCTCATTTCATGTTAGTAAAATGATGAAAATCCTATTCAAATGCCTTGGAAGCTGGTGAAGTAGAGAATTTGTTGACCACCCAAGAGAAGCAGAACTTTTTAGTGGGGAAAATCCCATGCTGAATTATTTCATTTAACAAAACAAGAATGTTGAGGCTCAGATGCTTAAAAGTATTAAAATAAATAAAGATGCTGAAGCCATCAGTAGTTGACAGGCTGCTTCTGCAGACCCTAAAACTCTGTCCCTAAATTAAACATCAGTGGTACAATGTTGGTGTCATATTTAATAAAATCATTATCCATAGATAAACATCTGCTCCTTTTGAGTATCACTGTTATAATGCAAACAGGAAGAACCTTTTTTCTCTCAAATCCTTTATTTCAGATAATTTTACAGATTGAAAATTTATTTTTGGACAAAACAACCCTACCTGAATCATTGCTGGCTACCAGATCAATGTGGCACAGTGAAGAAGCCTGACTGAGTGGGAAGTGTAGAGTTAATGTTCTGCTAATTTGGGAACTACCTCTCCTGCCCAAATGAGCTTTGGTTCTTGGGGATTTGCTGTTTCCCCAGCTTTCAGCCCAAAGAAGGCAGGGATGCAAGCCAAAACACCTGGAGAGCCAAGCAAGTTGTCTTCAAGACTGGAGGGTAGGGGGTGAGCAGAAAGGGTGAGCAATGAGACTTACAGAAGTCAAACAAAGACTTGAAAGGGGTGGGAAAGGGAAGAGAGAAGCAGATAAGGCAGGTTTTTATTTTAAAGCTGTAGAGCAGGATAGATGGAAATGAAAGAAGAGGGGAGAATGAAGAGAGGGGAAAAGGGAAACCTATCTGGAAAATGTGGTAAAGACAGAATCAGAATCAGAGGGGAAGAAGGAAAAAAAGAGAACAGAACTGTGACTAGGGAGGGAGTGAAAAGTCAATAAAAGTAGGGATTGCTCTTGCATTGGAGCTTTCCCTTTCACCTTTTACCTTCTGTAAAAATACATTTGTTATTCTTGGTAAAGAAAAAGGAGGGGTAAGACTGGGCTGCAGTGACCCCACATGAGGGCTGAAGCTTGGCAGTGAGATGCCTCAGATCACATCACTGATAAGCAACTATGACCAGTGTCAGAGCAGGCAGGAGGTGTCAGTAGCATTTTGTGTTGTCACTCCAAACACACATACCTGAAGAACTGCCAGGACCTTGCTTGGAGCAGATCAAGCAGAGGGAGCAGAGAATGCTCCAGGTGCTCTGCAGAGCAGCCCCGTGCTGAAAGGGAAGCATTCAGCACAGGAGGGTTAACTGGGGCTGTGTAAATGCATTCCTGGCCCTGCAGGTATGGGGTGTTTCTCCTTCCAGAGCACTGGCTGGGCTGCAGAGGGTGAAAGGCAGGTAGTGGTAGTCATGGTGCACCCATTGGGGTCTTTCCCTGCTTTTGTGTTTGTTTGGTTTGGGGGTTTTTTTGGGAGGAGATGAGGTGTGGTGTTGTTTTATTTGGGGTTTTTTTTGTAATCATGCTGCCTGTAGCTGTGGTATTTTCAGCTGGTGCAGTCAGGCTGCAGCTCAGCTCCAGCTATCAGTGCAGTGCTCCTCAGGGTGCACTGGGGTGTGTTCTGATTCCAAAATACCTCTGCATGGCAGAGATGATGGTACCTCTGACCTTGTGCAGCACAGCTTGTAAACCTGCCTTCTAAGGAAAATTAAAGGTGGAAAATCAGACAGAGCTTTTCTGGGCTGCTGCCTTACACACCTATGAAGTAGCATGAGCTGTTTTGAATGAGGGGCTTTGGCCTCTTGGACCAGCCTCTCCTGCAAGGGTTTTGTGCAAGCCCTTGTCATAACACTGCTGTGCAGAGCAGTGTCTGGGAATACAGAACAGACACTTCCTACATTGAGCTACAATTTATATTCCACTATTTTAAAAAAAAAAATCATCTCCTTATCACATAGACTCCATTATTGTACATTGTATTTTCTTGAACAGGAAAAAATTGCAGGCTTACATCTAGTTTTCACTCTTTTATAACTTCAAGCAGCAGGTAAGGTTATAATCCATCTGTGTTTGTGACCTTGAACAGGAATGGACACTTTCTCATTTACATAATGCTGTTTTTTACTGAGCCATTAAACTGCAGAAAAATAGGGCCAGCATGAAAAGTAGTCATCTACATATGTTAAAAAATAACTGCAGTAAATCCAACTGAAGAAAGCAGACTTTTAAAAATATGCGAGAGTTCAAGAAATTAAAAAGCAAATGGACTGTAAAGGCAGTTTTACTGCAAGCAAAACCTTCTAAAATAAGACCCTTAACAAACACCTCTCTCTGCATTTGGTGCACTGGTGCTCTGCCAGCATGAAAGCTGCTTCCCTGACAGTTCCCACTGCCATCAGGAGGGATGCTCCTCCTTCCCCTGGGAGCCACAGCTCTGCAGCCTGGGGCACAGGGGTGCCCCAGCCTTATGAACCTGTTTCAAAATTTTGCCTGGGGGAAAATACACAGATGGACTGCATCCCAAATTGTGTGTGTTAGTGCTGAGCTATGAAATAACCTCGACTTTTTCGTGTTGCGAATAAGCATTACAGCAGGAGCTGTAATGACAAGACATGGTGATTTGGAAGGAATGAAACATTTGATTTACTGCTGTTGATTCAATTTCTGAAATGGGCACTAATCTTGATCAATAGGCTTTCTGCAGCTGCTGGGATACATTTTATCAAGCTGTCACACTGACTCCTGTTTTTTAGCTTGTGAGGTTGTTAACTTGTGCCTTGCTAGGCAGGATTGCACCCAGCCTTTTGTGGGTGCAGAAGGAAAGAGAAATCTCTCTGCAAGCAACCAGGGGTGGGTGCTGCTGCTGGAGAGCAGCAAGAAGCCACCTGCCAGGGCTGGATGGGGCTGGGTGTGGACAAGAGCCCCTGTGCATTCCCCCAGCAGTCCCTCTCCATGGGATGAAGGCTGTGGGTGAGCTCCTGCCCAGGGCAGTGTGTGCTGGGTCTCTGTGCTGCGCTCTCTGGTTTGCAGCAGTTCCCTTTGGCACTCCAGGAGCTGCACAGGGCTCGGTGTGGGATCAGCTGCCATCAGGCTGCAGTATGGCATCAGCAGACCTGGAAGCAGGGTGGAGCTGGGTGATCCCAGTGTACCAACCCAGAACACCCACTCCAGGTACCCTGCAGCAGCTCTGGGGCCTGCTCTGCTCCCATCCCCAGCTGTAGTCGCAGCTCACATTTGTGCTTTTCCAGTGTATCATTCATTTGTATTACAGTCACTCCTAATGGCCCCAAATGAGATCAAGGCAGCTCTGGCTGGAGGCTGTGCACACACTGTAAGGCACTGCTGAGTCCAGGAGCATCTAATCCTGTCAGCTAGGGAGTGTTTGTGTGGTGGAGAGTGGGGTTCTCCTGTGCCTGTGAGTTCTCCAGTGTTCTCCCATATGCTCCATGTTTCCCTGGCCAGTCTGCTGCTCAACACAGATCCCCCCAACAGCAAAGTGTGAAAGCAGCTGCCATTTGAGATGGAGGTTTGTTTATTAATGCCACGCACGTCAAGTATGTTCTTTTGGGCTCTATTAGAAAGGCAAATAGCTACTGATTGCCTGAGTCTTAAAACTGTGCAGCTTTTTCCATGGAGACTTGACCATTTGGGGTGGATACCCTCTTACAGAATGGAAATTCAGAACAAAACCACCCTGTTTGGGGCTGAGATAGGAGAGTAGAAAACAGCCCTGGTTTCACATATGGAAAAAGTTCACAGGAGATGAGCTTTCAAACAAGGCTCTGAAACCCATGATTATGCTAATCCAATAACCTGGGGGCCATGGATGAAATCCTGAATTCATTAAAGTTAGTGACAAAATATCCTCCCCTAGGGACTAGAAGAATGAAGCAACTGGCAATCTATTATTTCAAACTGCAAGCTGACTAATGAGGTAATTTTTATACAGATAAAGGTATGTTTTTTGTCCCTTTCTCCCAGACACAGAAACAAATCCTGACTTGATGTTTTATCCAAACTTCATATAAGAGATGCCAGAATCCTGACACCAGTGTGTTTATTTCTAAGAAGCATTGTAGATAGAAATTTTCATGATGTCTGGACTTGCAAGATCTGTGGCTTCAGCAAGGAGAAGAGTTTCATCTGTAAAAAATTTACATGTGCAAATTCAGTGTGTTTTTTCAGAACCTTTCAAAACACCCTTCTTCAAAATACTCTAAAATACATAATTATGTACTAAACCTTACTCTTGTATCAAAAGATTTGAACTATGTGGGAAATTTTAAGACTATTTCTGGAATCATGGTTAAACTCAGCTGTCATTAAGGGTGAAGTTCCAGAGAAAGGGAAAAAGCCTGAAATATGTGATCCTTAAGCACTCATAAAAAGCTGGAGGGTAATTAAAAATAACTTTTTGAAAACATGTCGCTTTTATTATTATCTTCTGATGCGGTTCTCATGATGTCAGGGAGCAGACATTACTTGCTGTAACTGCAATTTTCATTGAATAATATGGGAGGGGAAGGCATTGGTAGAAGAAACCTCTTCATTCTGGGGAGCACTGGGAAAACCCCTTTTTTTTCCTTACTCTTTCCCATCTGAAACCAGAAGACAGCTGACCCTAAGGTCAAAGTTGGCTGTCCTGATCCAGGCATGTTGGTAGGCTTTGCACAGGCTGCTGTTGAAGTGCCTTTGTTGTGTCTCTCTGCCTCTCTGCAGTGTGATAATGACAGGTGCATACAACAACTTCTTCCGAATGTTTGACCGCAACACCAAGCGGGATGTGACCCTGGAGGCCTCCCGGGAGAGCAGCAAGCCACGAGCCATCCTCAAGCCCCGGAGAGTCTGCGTTGGAGGCAAGAGGAGGAAAGATGACATCAGTGTTGACAGTTTGGACTTTACTAAGAAGATCTTGCACACAGCATGGCACCCAACCGAGAACATCATTGCTATAGCAGCGACAAACAATCTGTACATATTTCAGGATAAAGTGAACTCAGAAATGCACTAGATTTATCAATATCCCTCTATATTTACAAACCAGCCTCTTGAGAGTTGTAGAAGGATGTGATCTTCACAAAAATTGTGGCTTCGGTGGTGGGATTTGTAGGTTGCATCCTTTCATCCCTCAGCCTGTATCATTACTGGTGGCAAGCCAATTATTTTCCATCACTGCAACTGTATGAGTAAAAGGCACGAGTGCAAATCCAGTACTGTGGTCTGTATCAGTTCCTTTAAACGAACAGGGATATTTATTCAGTTTAGGAGTGTTCCTGAGGAGGGCTGAGGCTCCTCAGCCCCTGTCCATCCTTTCGAGGGTCTCAGTGGTTTGCAGGACTGTGGTGTTCTGGTGCCCTTCCTGCTTTTGCAGTGCACAGCATTTACCACATTGTTAGAGCTTTTTGCCTCAGTCTCTTGATTGGTTTTTTTTCCAGTGCTGTTTTCCTGTCTTTCAATCAGGCTGAGCCTGTTTGAAGGAATGAATAGCCACATCCCTTTAGAGCATGTGGCACATTGGAGGGACCTCATGAGAGCTAGAGCTGGAAGCAGAATCCCTGCTGGTGAAAAGCTGCCCCATCTCATCCATCCCATTCCCTTCTTTACAATACCCTCTTATTTATTTATTTATTTATTTATCACATTACTTTGTGCTTCACCTTCCCAAGTGACTAAGTGACAGACTGGCATAGTTACTCAGCCAGCTTATTTTAAGAAGTTTATTCTCCATGGTTCTCTTTGCTCTATTTAAAACAATAAGTAGTATCTTCATTGTGTGAGGACTATTACAAAACTTGGCATTGCAGCTCTGGAGGGACTGGCTGACACAGCCTGGCAATTCACACACAAACCCATGCTACCATTTGGGGTTGGAGTTCTGGAAACCTCGGCTAGAAGTGCTCTCAACCAACTTGAGTGGGAACAAAGTTACATCCCTGCTAGATGCTTGATAAAGTCCCTTGTTTGTTGTTTGCAGGATGGTTGTGTTAATCCTGGCCTTTGGGGAACACAGGCAATGCCTGGTGTCTGTAACTGTGAAAGGAATGGTGCTGTGAGAGGCAGTGCCACTGAGTGAATTTTAACGCTTTGAAATGAGGCCACTTCTGGGAGACAAAATTAGTCCTGGAGAAACACGAAAATTTGAAAAATCCAAACCTAACAAAACCTTCCTCCACAGAAATGTTGTTAGATCTATCTCTGTTCTGTAATGATGAGTGAGATAAATGGAAAAGGGAAGTACACACAAAGAAGGGCATGCAGGAATGGTACCGGAACGGTGCAGTGGGCAGGAAGTCCTCTTAATCCAGGAAAAGAAAGTTCTGCTGCACCCTTAATAGCTCTGGCAGAAAATTCAATACCCCAAAGGATTCCTACTCTAACCATGAATAAAAGAGCACAACTCACATGACCTGTTAATCTGCCCATATTAAAACTCCTCAGAAAAAAAAGTCTTTAAGCCATTATGCACTGATTTCTTGGTAAGTGGAGAATGTACTGATGAAGGGATCTGCATGCTTTTGTATTTTGGTTTGGGGGAAGGGTGGGTGACAATCTGCTTACAAGAAATAAAAAAACAAAGTCTAGAGCTTTTATATGACATCTCAACACCACACCTGAAATCTGTCTGTTTGAAGTTTTCTACATCAATGCTGTATATTTTGTGTGTAGAAGCACAAACACATGTGCACCAGTTTCCAGCCACGAAACACATACAGTATGAAATGTGTAGGGTGATTTTAAAGGGAACAAAGAATGTTTGTTTATAAAATACTGTGTGCTGTAGCAGGCATGGACAGTATATGTACATATTTATTCTAACAAAATTTAACAAAATTGCTTTTTCCTTTTCTTTTTCCTTGTAAAAAGGTTTAAGAGTGTGGTAAATTGTATAGAGAACTTGTTAATGCCAAACTACTGCTTCAAGGGTGTCATACAATTTCTTTGACATTTGGACCCCTCCATTAATCTTTGCAGCTCAAAAAGAAAAAAAAAATTGCTATCAGCTCATATTGGCATTTACAGCTAGAGATACTGTAAAACATATATTTAGCTTTGAACATTCTCAAGTAAGATTCTATAGATAACTTATTATAAAGCAGATCTTAAAGCAATCTTTTTTTTTAAATTTGAAGTACCTTACTCTGTTACAGCTTTGGGTACCAAAAAGAACGTGTTAAAATTAAATAAACAAATATATCTTTGGAGCTTTATAAAACTAATTAAATACCCAACCAAAATACCATTAAGTAATTCTAGAGGAAATAAACAGAAACCTTTCAAAGACCAGTATTCCGTTCCTGTCTTTGACATCACTGTTACAGGTCGGTTTCCTGGTTTCTTGAATGTATGGAAAGTCAACATTGTCATTGTGAACGTTTCCAACTTTCTCTTTTTAGTTTGAGCTTTCAGTGGTGTAGAGTAAGTGATGGTAAAGTTGGTAAATCTGATTGTTTTGAAAGCTGTTGTTCATGGCTGCATTTTTTGTGTTGCACAAATTAGCTAACTGTTGTTGAATAAAAATATAAATATGTTAATACCAGCTTTTTCAATAAAACTACAACCAAAAAAAGGCATAAATAGATGACTTCAAGGCACAGCTTATTTTTAAGCTAGGCAAGAAAGAGTTGTTTTAGCTCCTTCTACAGAGGAGGAAGAGTCACAGGGATCAGGACACGGAGGGCAAACTACTGTGGGAACTTCAAGTGCTGTGGCAGGTGGAGGAGGGAATACAGGCCATGAGTGGGATGAGGGTGTTGTATGGTGAAGAGTGTGGGCAGCTGTAGCAGAGCTGGAGTCATGCTTTAGGTTCAGTCCTGGGACCAGCTTTTTCTTTTGCTAATAGCCCAACCTGGACTTCAGGAGTCTTGAGTCTCCATCGCCTGCAAATGGAATCAGAGGTGTGCAGTGTGAATTGACACACGAAGCCACAGGTAAAAAATGGCATGGGTGTTGTCACAAAGACTGCAGGAGAAGCAAAAGCCCTCCAACGACATTTTTAGTGTTAGAGAATCAAGGCATTACTTTATTTCTGGCCAGGATGTTGTTCTGGTCAGGATGTGCAATCATTTCATTCACACATAGCCCAGGCATGCAGAGAAAATCATTTAATGACACATGAATTTTACCAGATTTTTTACAGACTTTTTACAGTCAAGATCGATAGAGATTCATTGGTTCGATGTTCATTGGCTCCAAGTTATGTAGTCCTTACTCTGTGGTTTCCTACTGGATCTGGATTTCTTCACCTCTGATGTTAATTAGGTCCTCCCTCCCTGATTTCCTCATCAGTCTTTTCTGGACCAGGTGTCTCCAACCATGGCAGGGGGCAGTGTCTGAGGTAGATGTCTGTTGATGTTCTGCTGATGGTCATTATCTTTTTGGGTATCTTTTGGGCTACTCACAGTCTGTTGAGATGTTAACCTCATCAGGCCTTCACCTGGTGAAAGAATGGCCTGGAAAGAAACTCCAGTTCCCTTCCCCTGGGGCAAAGGTGAACACAGGTTGGACTTGATGATATCAAAGGTCTTTTCCAACCTAGTTCATTCTGTGATTCTGTGAAAACTGGCTAAAGTTATAAAATAAAATTTAAAAAAAAATCAAACTTGGTATATTTTCCAATAGTGTTATCACTGGCCAGGTTTGAGACTTTCCAACCATGGCAGTGCATCAGGGATGTGGCCAGGCTGGCTTCCCAAATGAGACTGGTCCAGCTGACAAACCAGAGTGCTACCAGCAGAGCAGCATCCTGCTTTCTCCCACCACTAGATCTCTACCACGGGGAAAAATAAAATATAATAATAAAAACCAAAAAATGCTGGCTTGGCACACACACTTAAGGTAGGAAACCATTCTCTTTTCAGTCCAAGCTGATGCCTGACTCTCCATGGTGATCCTGACTCTTGCCCCAGATGTGGAATCTCAGTCCAAGGCAGCTGATCTTGCTTGTACCTGGGGTGAGAAGCCTCCCTCCATCCCTACACACAAGTTAGACACTGAGAGGCTGAGGCCTTTTTCTGGATGCAGACCAGAATAAATTTGCCTCCACTGTTACATGAGGCAGAGCCTGGCTTTGTACAGCTCTGCCAGAGCTTACATGCTAATTTTTTTCACCCCTTTTTTGGGAAGACACAGTCAATCCCACTCATTTAGATGGACAAATATGACTAGGCACTGAAGAGAGAAATCTCAGCTGAAAATCAACACATCAAGCAATACACTATTTACCTTTCCAGTTTCCCTTTTCATCCCCAAATACCCAGTAGGAGCAGGAGCCAGATGGCTCACTCGCATGCTTTTGAAATTTTCACACGCATACTTAGCAGCTACATAAGGCAATTTAACCCTTTATGGCTTGGGGGAGATACTGGCATGAGCCACCTGCTTCTGCTGTTTGCAGCCAGGAAGTTGTCCTGCTTTAAGTCTGTTGGAGCCTTTGGTTGTCCCTGATGAGAGGGCAAGTAGAAGGATTGTTTGCCTTTATATCCAATTTTCAGTTACATTATTATCAATTTGCTCCCACTCCCAATAGGAATTATTTTCCATTTGCAGTCTTGTCAGCAAATTGTATTGAGTCTAAAATTAGAGCATAAAGGCACTTGCCTTGCTCATGTGGCAGAACCAGGATTACTGGAATGGGCCTAATTTTATAGAGATGAGGGATGTTGCTTAGGCTTTGTGAAACCATTAAATGGTTTCTGGAAATTCTGTACAGGCCAGCTCTGAAAAGCATTTCTAAGAAAAAAAAAAGCATTTCTTAGCAGTGAAATTTTATTTTTCTTCTCTCTCAAGCTGGATGAGGATCAAACTTTTACTCATGTGAAAGTGAACACAACTCTTCAGGCAGCTGTATATCCTAAATCTGGCCCATGACACAAAGCAATTTATGTGGAGCACTGTGGAAACTCCTCAGTTCCCTTAGCTCTGAAAGCTGCCATGAGTAGGGATCAGCCAGGCAGGGTACAGCTAATTACTTGTCTTTCCATTTGCCCATTGAGGCAGTCAATGAGCAGGACAAGATCCTTAAACCTACAATTCCATTAAGCAGTTATTTCAAGTATCATGACAATGCTGCACATTGTTTTTATAACATGGCTGCTCAAACAAACCCTACAGCAGTGGCTCCATCAAAGTAGGCAGCGTGGTTTCCTGGACAGCCAGTCCTTGTTGTAAAACTAGTACTAATCATACTACTAATATGCATGTCCCATGCAACAGCCTCATCCAAGCAGATCAACTTTAAATACAGGATTGAATTCTTCAGCTGGCAATTGGTATGTGAATGTGGCACTGTGTCTGTCTTTCAAGGAGAAGAGTACTTAGCTCAGAGAACTCCAGAAACCTCATCACCACCTTCTTTGGCTTCATCATCATTTGTCAAAGAGGAGAAACAATTCTGGGGCGGGGGGAAATCACTGTACATTATTTAAAAAAAACCAAAAAAAAACCCAACTGAAATAAGGACTTGGGTGCCAGACTGGGAGAAAATAGGTTGATATTCCTCCAGTCAATATCTGTAATCTAAATGCTGCCCAAGCAAGACACCAGAGTGATACCCCACTGTCAATAACTTCTGCTAACACCCCAGCTCTGGCAGGTACTTGGTTTCATTTCCCTTTGGTGAGGCTTGAACACCTCCAGCAGCTCTGCATGGTGCTCTGGACCATGCTTGTCCTCACTTTAGTGTGATGAAGGTGCAGAAAGAAGCAGAGGTTTCCCACAGATAGGAAAGATCCCACCATTGTGATCTATTTGCAATACAGAAGGTGATGCTCACAGAAAATTTATGCACATCTTGGACTGCCTTGTGGAAGAGGTGGGGAGGAAAACATTGCTGGTTCAATTATCATCCTCTGACATCTCTGCTAACACCTTTCCAGGATGAACAGCTGCACTCTCTGTTTCTCACAGCTATTGATCTGCAAACCCAGAGAGATGTTGCTGCATCAATTGAGCTCTGTCAACATGTTCAAAATATTCTCTGCAACCCTCACAGGTAAAGACTTACTTTAGCATGAAATGAGAGATAAGCTGCACTATTTTATACCACCTTCCTCCACATATTTTTTAAGGCTTCCTTTTAAAATATTTGGCTATTTTGAGCTGCTATTATAATATTGCTAGTGAATTTTGAGGAGTCAAGTGCTACCTTTAAATCTGTATCTCCTAATCACTTTCTAGAACTGCAAGAAATCTCTCGCTGCACAATTTATCCCCAAGGTCTTGTCAAACCTGTTCCAAAACCAGATTCTCCTGAGATCCACTCTTTATTATCAAAGAACAGAGAAGATGATTCTTGCTTGTGAAGGACAATTGAAGCCTGAGGCTGTCTAAAGAAAGGGAAAGAAAGATTTCCCTTTCTTCCTCTACAGAGTCAGTCCCCAGTCTTGTGCTGCTAGCCTGTTGTGCTGCCTCTTTTCTCTGTGCTTTTCCTTCTACCACATCCTATGGCTCCCCACATTCCCCCTTCTGCCTTCTCCTTCAGCCACACACAGTGGTTAGAAGTCAGTAAAACCCACCACTGGACCAAGTCCAGCCTGCTCAGGCAGCTGCAGGAGCAGTTTCTCACCGGTCCAAGGGGAAGTGCCCTGTCAGCTCCCCCTCTCCTGGGCTGTCAGAGGGGAAAGCCCCATTTGCCAGTGAGCTATATTTCAAGTGGAAGATCTACAGAATTGAAGAGGTTGTATCTTAGCAACCACAAATGCATTAAGAAAGCAGTTTAACTGTTTAAACCTTCAATTATAAAATCCACCACAAAGAGGCAGCTGCTGTGCACAAGACACAAAGCCTGTGCAGCGGGTCACCATGAGGGACAAAACTGCCCTATGCACATGCACCTGCCAAAGGCACCTGGGTGGACCTTCTCCCTCCTCTGCACAAATAAGAGGGTGCTGTCATGGCCCACACCCACATCCTCTGCTCTCCTGCAGGAAGAGAAGTGCAGAAAAGGTATCTTTTTGCAGAGAAACCCTGAGGATTTGTATATTGATCTTATGCCCATAGGACCAAAGCAAGATCTTGAAAATTTTCCAAGGGGAAATAAAGGAGTCCCACAATGAAAACTCAGAGTGAAATAGGCATGGGGTTGTGATCACTTCACAAGAGGAGCTGTGATGGAGTATGTATACCCTGATTTGTACAGCTTAGAATCCCAATCTTTTCCCTTCCTGGGTAGTACCTTAGTTATCATTCCTCAGATACACATTTCCCCCAGTTCTTTTCTTCCAAGGGTTTGTGCAACTGGAGTCAGACCTCTCTGCTTTATGTGGAAACCCCATACAACAGCTGTTTCAAGGTTTCCTTGCCATGCCTGCAGCAAACCTGGATTTCATCCTTGACCTGACGAAGTTATAACAAAAACAACAGGGCATCTGCAAAAGTTAGTTTAGAAAATTCACCATTTTCTGCCTCAAAAACTTTCTTGCCAGTATTAAGTGCACATTCTGTTCCATTCTACATTGTTCTCAATGGCTGGATCCCAGCTGTGTGATGACACACAGCAGTGAACCCACTGCCCTACAAAGGGAGCTCCAAGGACTGTTGTTAATCCCTCCAAAGGGAGCTGCCTGAGAGGAGCACACAGCAGGGGTGGTGCAGAGTCCCTCATCCACAGACTGGAAATATTTTGTGCAGAAAGGTAGGACTTAATCCATAAGCAGCCTCTGAGGGCAGTAGGAGCACATCTAGCACTGCAAAGGCAGGTCTTTGCACAGCCTGCAAACTGCTCCTTCCCCTCCTTCACTCTTATAACTAATCTTCTAGGTGTACAATCTATTTCTGGGCTAAATAGACAAATGGAGATATGAGCATCATAAAGTCAGGACAGATGGGAAAGGTGGCACCCCTTGTCTCCCTTGTCTTTCTCACTCTTGCTTCACAGATGCACTATTCTGGAGAAACTTAGTATCATAAACAAAGTAAAAAAAGAAATTCTGCCAGGGCAACAGCCCCAAAGAGTGCCCATGCTAATGAGGACTGTGATATAAGGCACAGGCATATACTCAGTGTATCCACCTGCACTTAAAGACTGTGAACCCCTAAGCTTAGACAGAAGAGCTGCCCTGGGCTAGAGACACTTCAGGCTGTAGGACTGAAGCACTCCATGGAGATTCACTTTTTAAACAATGATTGAAGATCAATTGAACTGTTACTAGAAGCAGTATTAGGAGAGATTTATGAATCATCCATTTATAACAGTAGGAAAGCATCTTCTGTAAAGAGAAAACTGAAAAATCTATTTATTGCAAAACCAATTGCTGGGCTCATCATCTGTCTGTCACACTGGTGCAAGGGCACACAAATGGGGAGTGTGTCAGCCATGGACTGTTTTCAGCGGGAAAGTTGGTAAATTTCTGCCAGTATGTGCTTTGAACAAAATTTTAAAACAAAACCAAAAGCAAACAAAAAAACCCACTCTGAATTGTTTTGCATTGCATCTTCTGGATTGAATATGTTTTGATCTTAAAGGATTTTTTTTAAAGATGGTTCTTAGAGTATTCAGACAGTGATATCCATCCTGACCTTCACATGGCATCTTTGGCTTTGATTCTAGACAAATTCTTGATCAGAACTTGGTCTGTAAACTAATTCCAAAGCATCTAAGCCCTATTAAAATAACATTTCCATTACCTAATTAATAGTTTGAAGCTGTTTTCAGTGATTGTTTATTGAAGTTATAGTTTGTCACCTGAGGCAACAGCATGGCTTGTTGTCGTGGAAACATCTCTGCTGTCACAGCGATGAATAGGGAGGGAGGAGCAGGAGAGGAGCTACAGAGGAGATGCTTTGTTGAAATGCCTTGCTCTTTAAAGTGACTAAATTATTTCAGATAAAGACAGGCCATGCTGAGATCGACAAACACTGATTCCTGGGATATTATGGGTTCTGTGGGCTTGGTTCAAGCCCTTTCTAATTTAGCATGACACAGCTCCTGCTGTCAGGCACTGCTGTCTCCCGTGGTTAACAGCAACATTTACAGGGCCCTTTCTGTTGCCAAACTTGCTATTATTGCACAAAATCCTGCCATCTACAAAAATAGAACAAAACACCTCTAGAAACCTGCTGTCATCTATCTATTTGATCTGTAAAAGATGAAAAATCAGTATTGCAGAGTTTCTCTTATTGGCCTTTACCTGGTGTGTGATCTTGCCACAAGTTTTCTACATTCCCAAATCCTGTGTTAACTAATGTCCAAGGTATCTCAAGCAAGAGTTGCAGTTAGGTAGAAGCCATGCTGATTTAAGGGAAATTCTAAGTTTTTATTAAATTCTGCCACAGATTTTCTCAGTTTCTTCTTGTGCATATAACATAGAGTTAATAAAAAGGTTTAAGCTCTGTTAAACCATGATTATTATTTTTTTTTTTGCTTCTGAGACGTGCAGATGCAGGAAGAAAACAGGGTTTCCACCAGCAGCACCATCAGGACTGTGTTTTGTCACTACTGACTGTACTACAGAACCAGACAATGCAGACTGATACTGACAGGTTTGTAAGGTCTTAGAGACAGGAACATTCTCAGAACCTTCTAAGCTGCAAATCAGCTAGGCTGCACTTTTCATAAGTTTCATATGCTGTTAATTTATCATTGTGCAGTTTTTTTATCACACAGAAAACCAGATCTTTTTCCTCCCTTCTCATAGTGTTGGATTGCAGGCACGCTCCACAATGATGCCTTTGCTTGGCATTTGTTTAACTTCGTTTGTATCTGGCAGGGAATCGGCTTCACAAATGGTTATCTGCTTTGCAGAAGAGGTTTTTTTCTAACTGCATTTGCTCTTGGAAATGGAGTAAAACCAGACCCTGAGTCTTTTGTTCCTTGGCGGTGACCTCTGGAGACAGCGGCGGAGGGAGGAAGGCGCAGCGTGAGCCTGGAGTGCCACCTGATGGCCCGGGAGGCAAAGCGCCAGCTGAGCTCGGCCAGCGGGGACACCGGCCCTCTGCAGCCCGGGACACCGGCCCTCTGCAGCTTGGGACACCGGCCCTCTGCAGCCTGGGGACACCGGCCCTCTGCAGGCTGGGACACCGCTCTCTGCAGCCCGGGGACACCGGCCCTCTGCAGCCTGGGGACACCGGCCCTCTGCAGCCCGGGACACCGGCCCTCTGCAGCCCGGGGACACCGGCCCTCTGCAGCCCGGGGACACCGGCCCTCTGCAGCCCGGGGACACCGCCCTCTGCAGCCTGGGGACACCTGCTCTCTGCAGCCCGGGACACCGGCCCTCTGCAGCCCGGGGACACCTGCTCTCTGCAGCCTGGGACACCGGCCCTCTGCAGCCTGGGACACCGGCCCTCTGCAGCCTGGGACACCTGCTCTCTGCAGCCTGGGACACCGGCCCTCTGCAGGCTGGGACACCGGCCCTCTGCAGCCCGGGGACACCGGCCCTCTGCAGGCTGGGACACCTGCTCTCTGCAGCCCGGGGACACCGGCCCTCTGCAGGCTGGGACACCGGCCCTCTGCAGCCCGGGGACACCGGCCCTCTGCAGCCCGGGGACACCGCCCTCTGCAGGCTGGGACACCGGCCCTCTGCAGCTTGGGACACCGGCCCTCTGCAGCCCGGGACACCGGCCCTCTGCAGCCTGGGGACACCGGCCCTCTGCAGCCTGGGGACACCGGCCCTCTGCAGCCCTGGGACACCGGCCCTCTGCAGCTTGGGACACCGGCCCTCTGCAGCCCGGGACACCGGCCCTCTGCAGCCCGGGGACACCGCGCTCTCTGCAGCCCGGGGACACCGGCCCTCTGCAGCTTGGGACACCGGCCCTCTGCAGCTTGGGACACCGGCCCTCTGCAGCCCTGGGACACCGGCCCTCTGCAGCTTGGGACACCGGCCCTCTGCAGCTTGGGACACCGGCCCTCTGCAGCCTGGGGACACCGGCCCTCTGCAGCCTGGGGACACCTGCTCTCTGCAGCCTGGGACACCGGCCCTCTGCAGGCTGGGGACACCTGCTCCCTGCCAAACCAGCACACCTGCCATTTCCGAGCAAAAAGCCCTGAATAGCAAACCAGCAGAGCGAGGCTCCAGGCAGAGATGTGCTCTCTCTGGAGGTCAGTGCCCCTGGGTGAGGACACGACCTCCTGGGTGCCCTAGGACTGGCTTTCTGACTTTTTAAAGAACATACTCATGTATTTTTTAAAGGAAGGCTGTAAGCAGTGTTTCCATGTTCCTGTTCTGCTTCAAAACTTGAAGTAGAAGCTTAGTTAGAGGGGAGGAAAACACAAGTTTTCTCAGTGCTTAACACTTCCCTTTCAGGGGAACGTGACTCTCATCTTTTCCACATCAGGCTATGATTTATAAGAGGAACTGCAGGATCCTAATGATTTTTTTTTCCAAGAGTAAAAGGTAATTAAAGCTTTTGAGTAATAATATGAAAATAAATGAACCATCTTAATGCATATAAACAGGGATGTGATTTGGTGTTTGGTTTCCAGGCATCCTATTTGCACGCAACACTTGCTTCTATGTAGGTGCCAGGAGCAGGTATGTAATCTCCTTACAAGTTTGCAAATTGCACTTAATTTTTGCTGCATGGATTAATATATTTCTAGCTCAATGGCATAGTTGTTGGTTTTCCTTCATATCCATCTGCTGTTCAAACAATTGCAGCTGTGAAGCTGAGGTTGGAGTGCAGCCTCCTTCAACTGTTACTGGATGTGAGCCTTACCCTGAGAGGCTGCAATGGGTTTCAGAAGTATTGAAAAGGTATTCACTCACCTTCTTTTGCCTTTTCCAGTGGAAAAAAAGAAGCCAGAAGGCAGAGAAGCAGCTCAGTGTAAGAACACAGGAAAGCACTACACTATCCCAATGGTAACACAGAATGGTTGGATTGGAAGGGACTGTCAGCCTCTGCCATGGACAGGGACACCTTCCACTAGGCCAGATTGCTCAGAGCCCACCCAGCCTGGCCTTAAACACCTGTGCAAGGATGGGGCAGCCACAGAACCTCTGGGCAACATTCTTATTACCCTGTGTTACAAAAAAATTGCAACAAATTTCCCATTAATAACAGTTAAAAATCCATTAGGTAAAAATCCACTTAAAAATCCATTAGTTCTAAGAAATAAAACCACATTAATTCCTACAGATCTGCCATTTTTGTCTCTGGGAGAATGAGGCAAAACTCTGCATTCTTGCCTCCTGCAAGATGCTGTTAGTCATTACAGAGTGGGCTCTTAAGTTATTCAGAATCTCTCTACGTGTTGTGTTGTTTTTCTATGCTTATGATAGAATGTACCAGTTTGGAGAACAAGCAGTACTTTTTCATGTTACATTGAAGATGAAATTCAAATGAATATTTTTTCTAAATTCTTTATATTCTAAATGCTAAAGCTGAACTTACAGAACAGCTGAACCTAATTTAGAATTGTCAATAGCCATGTAATATCCTCCTCCTCTTTCGCTTATTAATACAAATTCAAAAGACTGAATTGCCAGCCTAGAGAAAGGGCACCTGCCATGGAACTGTTCATAATTCATCATATATTGAAAACTGAGTAAAAAAATAATAAATGTAGGAATAATTGAATAATTAACAGCAGCTGCCAGATTCTGTGCCTCTCCAGCCTAGAAGATGGACTGGTTTGGAACACAGAGCTGTAGCAGGAATGGAACAAAGTTATTTTGTGCTCTGTTTGCTTGCAAGGTGCAAAGTAAATAGAGGCACCCTTTGCAAGAACACCTTGATTATTAAATTCCAGCAATTTTGTGATTGTCAGCTAAGATACACTTTAGAAAGGAAAGATTTATTTGGTAAAGGTTTCAGAACACTGAACACTAGATCGACAAGATCCATTCAAGTCATTAATGTACCCTCTTTTTCCATAAAAATTTAAAAACATCACGGAGAAACACTTGAGAAATGGCATTAAAAGGCACTATTTAAAGGTCTTGAAGTAAAATTTGCTTCCTCCGTCCCTTGTGGCTGCACTGAAGAACTGAACACAGATGGAAAATGACCTTCAATGTGCCACTGGGTAAAACTTCCCACCTGTGCTGAAAGGAGGCTCTTGACAAATTCAAGAATCCCCATCAACCTATCACTACAGAGCACATATATCCTCTACCAACTTCCACAAAAAAGGCTGCAATACAAGTTAAAGAGTTGTTATTATGATACAGATTGCAACTAAAGTACCAAGATTAAGCCTTTTGTCTCTTAAAAAGCAACTCATTCCAAAGAAATCAAGTACTCTCCCTCCTCTTGAAAAACTTCCCACACCTGACTTGAGTCACTTTTTCATTTTCAAGACATGTAACAACTCCTTCAAAATGCACCACAGTAAGTCACTAAGTTGTCATCCAAACAAAGGGTAAAAACTAAACGGAGAAATTTTAACATTAGTTCTAAATCCCAAGACTGTTGCCTTTTCTCCTCCTGACAAACATATGAATAGAAGTTTCACAATTGTGTATGTATGTAAGGGAAAAAGTTAAAAAACTTAAAATCTTTTGTGCTTATATTTCAGAGCCAGGAAGAATGTTTGGGTATCTAAAAAGAGCCTATAGATGTTCTAAAAAAAAGAAGAGAAAGGCCTAAATTTGACTTATTTCCAGCCAAAATGGGCCTGGGTAAGGGAAGCTGTCAAAACTTGCATTTACTTTCTATCTTATTCCTTTTTTTTTTTTCCCCAGGTGGAAAGAGAGATACTGGCAAGTTTTCAAAGCTAGAAGCACCCTGAAGATATGGTTTTACTTCACAGATTTTCTTATGGGCTGAAGCATGACTGTGGGGCTTTGGATGGTGGGAGCTTCTGCTGTGGGCACTGGGCAGCACATCTGGAGATGCCTTTGGTGTCCTCCCTCCCAACTGCAGCCCTGGGTAATGCTCTAGAAGGTACTCATAGCTGGCATGCAGCCATTGCCTCACTGTCCCCAAAAGTTTCCCCTTCTCCATCAGGTTTTCACTGCTAACCCTTCAGCCTGGTCCTGGTGATGACTGGCACACAAAGGCAAAAAGGAATCTAAAGTGGAGCAGTCAGGGAAATGGCAGGATGGATCTGTAATGTGCAGCCATAGTGGCCAGAAAAGGTCCAAAGTCACACCAAAAGCAGGGGGAAGCACTCTGTGCAGACTGCACAGCAAGAAACCTTCACCTGGCACCCCAGATTTTACTGTTGACTTCAAAACCGTCAAGTGCAACTACAAGTATCTCACATCAGAATATTTTAAACATTCTAAATGGTACTTTTCAGTGAAAGCTGCTATCAGCACAACACAAACAACTGGTCACAATGTCAAAGCATAATGAACAAATGTTGTACCCATTTAATTCAAGTTTGTACTTCATGTTTATTTGCAAAATACAAGTAATTAAACAAACATTCTATTTCCATTTCCACTAGAGACTTTAGGTATAATTTCAGTTGCTGTGGCTTGTCCATTACTGGTACCAATATCTCAATACCAGCCTTGGTATTTGTCTTTCACACACCAGCATGGACTATACCTTAGTGTAACCAATCAGAACAAAGAGCAAATTTCATACACAATATTTAATGCTAAGTAGAAGCCTGGGGACTTTGTAAAACCTTGCTGGGGTGTGAAATGTTGTGCCCTTTCAAAAAACAATGGTCATTATCTTCTGGATAAATAGTGAGACAGTGATTGCTGTACGCAAATATTACCACCAGGTACTGACTCTAAGATCACTTTTTCCTAGAAAACACCAAATAAATACAAGTAATAAATGCAACAAAAGCTATTGTCAGTTACCTATTCTAAATCATACCTATGAAAATACAAATGGGCACATTGTGAATACTTAAAAAGAGTAAAGTGCTTTTAACATTGAGCAAGTGAATGCATCTAGTGTTGTACCACAGCCAATATATCCATTTTGGACAAAACAGTTTCCATGCAATTAGTCAGCAGTGATCCCCTGCATTCATTTACAATATTAAAGTACTATATATTACTTCAGTCATACAGGGTTTAAGGTCAAGATACGGTGTGTACACTGGCAAAACTCAACCAGTGCTCTATATTAGCACACTGTTTGAGCATTGCTACAGCAAGGTAGATTTTTGTTGTTTTGTTGGTTTTTTTTTTTTTTTTTCTCATAAGGAGCCAAACCTTTGGTAGTGTAAATGCAGTGGACGCTGAAAATACCACTGAACCAATATGCGAGCACATTATGCAGCTGACAGGAATGGGAAGAAGAAAAAATCAAAAGCAAATTTAATGGCTTTATGCACTGTGCTCCTCCAGTCCTGCTCTATTTTCACGTGCCTCCCTGCAGGTAAAAGTTTAGACATGCAATTCAAGCAAGTGATTGCTTTCAGTTCAAAGACAGGCCATTTACTGCCAAGACGACCCTCCAGAATTGTGCTGAATTCAATTATACTCCCTTGCCTCAAGTTCAGCAACACCTTTTTAAACTCATTGCTTGCCTTCAGCACAATATCTTTGGTTATATCATCCTCCTCTATAGGCTTGCTTCCATTTTTGCTACTGAAAGGCATGCCCACAGTTATTTCAAATTTGTACCGATCAAACATTTTCATGTGGCATTTATGCTTTGTCAAAAACTTCAGACGACACAATTCTTCCTCCTCCAGTGTAACATTTCTGGGATCACAAAGAGGGTAGGTTTCACCATACAAGCATCTCATCCAATCACCAATAAAAAATGGAAGCATATTTATTGCAGATTCTGCACTATTGTCGATTTCTGTCACGCGCACGTATTTGAACCGCCCGGTCCATGTCACTCGGTGTCCTTCCAGGTGACTGCACAAAATCTGAGTACGTGCCATGTTGGTCTCCTTCCAGGCCCGGGGTCCACAGAGGAAACCATACTGATTCCACGTCAGGGTGGAGTTGTAAACTTTCATGCCTTCAGATCGATACACATAGAACCAACAGAACAGCACCACAGCTGTAATCCACACCAGAATGAGTTTCACAATGGAGCTTCGAGTGAGAGATTTAACCACTTCAACTACAGAGAAGTTAACCTTTGTCCACCATCGAAAGAGCAAAGGAACAGCACACAAGACCAGGGTCACCACAATTTTCATGAGCTCCAAAGACAAAAACCACTTAATGAAGTGGACAAGACACATCAGTGCAATGCCTACACCCAGTACTGGCAGGGCAAAGAGGAACAGGAAGTAACCAATGGATGCACGAACGAGCCCAATGCCAGAGGACTCCTGCAGAATGACCACAGAGAGTTCACACCACATAAAGCACACCAGGTATGGGACCAGGTAGCAGTAGGTGCCTTTAAAATTCCGTAGTTGGGCCATTCTAAAGAAAAGATAGAACAAGTACAAAAACAGAAGGCAGGGGATGCTTACATTGATCACAAAGAAATGGCCTACAGGAACTGTAAAGAAGGTTTTCCCTAAGAATTTCAAGAAGCCAAAATTCCCAGGTAATACCTGCAATAGGGATAAGCAACCTGCAGCTGCCTCAGTCATTAATGCCCTTCGTGTGTAAGGTTCTGCACATGTGCTTAAACTCATGTAACTTGTCACTGTGAAGAAAACAGAGACAGTAGCTAACTCTGAGCATGGTATACAGTCTTTGCTTGCTATAGGGAAGGAAAAAATGACAAAGAATACTGACAGTAAAAAATAAAAGTACGGCTCTAAGTGATTCCACCCAAAGTTCACCTCAGCTTGCTCAACATCTAGGTTTGGTTCAAAACGAAGCAGTAAGTCAGTCAAAGCACGGAAGTTTTCCCAAGCCTTACTGTCCTGAAAAACTTTCAGTGTGCAAATCACCATAGAAATGAAGGATAAATAGAATATGACTAAGGGAATAATGAAGGCAAAAAAATCAATTGTCAGATTACTGATGATGAAGAAAAAGATGAGAGCATTGATATGGTGTGTTGGAACAATGGTAGACAGCCAATGCATTCCTGCCTTTGATGCAATATCTATAAGGTATTCTTTGATTTCCATAATGGCATGAAGTGGATATTTTACAACCTGGAAAAAGAGAAATAAGCATTTTATTAATGAGAAGTTTTGTATCTTTACATCACAGACATTCCTAGCTGAAGCAGTAGCAGCCAGTTGTCTAACCTCAGCTAACATGAAAAGATTTATATTTCGGATCAATGTTGCCAATAAAAAAAAATTACTATGTCTGAGATTATTAGCTCCATTTTTATTAACTCAGTCACACGAAGCTCAGAGACAATTTTGATTTCAGGCAAGATGTATTTCATTACCTTTGACACATATAATTAAATGGCTTCCTAGTCAAATATTCTGCTCTGCTAGCTTCATATTAAAGATAAACTACATGGCTGCAGCCCTGCACTATCTTAAGTCTTTACTTGAGCTGCGAGTACCACACTTTAAAGCATGTAACTGCCACATTCTGCAAGGATTATGCTACACATTCTATGCAGATACACTGCAGGAAGTAGTGCCTATGATTCATATACACATACAGAAAGTCTTTACAGCTGCAGTTTTATCTTTAAAGAATTCTTGCCAAGCATCTAGGGATGCAACTGTCAAAACCTGTTTTGGAAGCAGCAGCATATGTTAAATTCAAATACTACGCATTTACAGATTCTTTGAACTCCACAAAGTAACTGCAGAGGATCTTAAAATTCTGTCTATTTTATGTGGCATTTTCAACACAGTCACTAGACAACAGAGAAACAGCTGGATTGAATACTCTCCCTATAACCAACCATACTTTACAAAAGATGAATTAAAAGGTCCTGGATTTTTTTAAACACGCATTCAAACATTGCATAGGAACACTAGATGCTGCAGTCAATCCTCCATAAAATGACAGTTTTTATGTTTTCCCAGATTGTATATTTTTATGTTAATTAGTTCAAGGGGAAAAGCCAAGAATGGTCCAGCAAATACCTGTGGCATTGTGATGAACTGGGACAGCACATGCCCCAGTGATTTGGCCAAAAGCTTGTTTATTTGTGAAGGAATCTCTGTTCTTCATAAAAGCATCTCTTTCAGACTATTAGCCATGGAAATGCTTGGAAAGAGACACCTTTCACTCCCTCCTTTTTCCTCACCCCTGCAATATGGTAATGGGCAACAAACTTATACCAAAAACTCAGGTCAGCAACCACACAGCCCCTACCTTGCCTAAAATTTATGCCAGTACTGAAAGCATGCACCTTTATTTCCCCTTCTCCTTTCACTGTCTAGAGAAGTATCAGTGTAGAAGCTAACAGCAAGTTTCATCTTTCTTGAATTCCATCATAACAGAACCTTTTCATGCTATGGATAACTTTTCCCACCTGCTTGCTCCTGTTTAAATTAGAAAGATATGAGGCGTATAACAATATCTATAATAAGAACAGGGCAGTGATGACAGGTACATTTAAATCCTCACTGAAGATGTCATGAAGGTAGATTGACCCCTTACAGGGAAAACTGTTGTCACTTTATTTTAAATACGTGACTCACTTATACCAAACTTGAAACATATATATGAGGTCAAGTCCAAAAAGAAGTTACAGCAACAATTCTTGTGGTGATCTATGCAGACTAAACATCAGGATTGAGAGAGAAGTGCAAGTCACTCCTGTTTTGTCTGTGATGCTTAAGAGGCCATTCAACATAACCTGTTCCATATTGCCTTTTTACCTTCAGTCGTAGGGGTAACTCTTCAGGGCTCTTCCCTGCCAACTCATCATCTTCCTCTTCCTGCATAATCAGGTTGGATGGGATGATTCCCTTTGCATACTTCTTGGTAATTTCAACAAAGTCATCCAAAGCAATAAATTTTTTAGCTAAAAAGATAAAATAAAAATTTGGAGTAAATTTTATCACAACACTGTATTGATTATGAATTGGAATATTAATTTGCTTTCCTGCCAGAATCTAGTCTACAAAAAATGAACTACTGACAACATAGGTTTACCTTGCAACTTGTCCCGAGATATCTGCTGAAAGCAAAAATCTCCTTGAGACAGCAACATGTGTAATACTCAACATCTTGTCAGATCAGCAGGTAAGTTTATTATACTGATAAGTAGGATAACAGAGTGAGTGAATGTAGCTTATCTGCAAGGATTCCACAGGAAAAAAGACTCCTGGATTAGGTCACAGTTTAAAATCATAAACTATTGTATCTGCTTCAGAGAAATATTCAACAGCTGCATTGGAAAGAGATTGTAGAGAAGCAGTAATGAATTATCTGTATGTCATCAACTGAAACACTGACTTCTGATTTGTTATTTAGCAGTCATTTTTCTGAGTTCAGAAGTTACAGACATAATTATGGGAAATACACAATTGTTATATCTATGAGACTAAATATGGATTACCTAAAGTGTATTAATTTAATATGCTATGTGGCTACACAACGAGCCTCCTCCAAACTGTATCAACTGTGATCTAAAACAGCTACCACCAACAAAACAGATTTTGCTCTGTTTACATAGAGACAAAATTCATTCCTCTGCCCTGGAAGATCCTTACCCACTCCTGTGAGTATAAGGGAGGCATGAGGTTATTACTGAAAACAGGGAAATGGCAGGACAGAAGATGATTTATACAGTGGTTCAAACTCTTTGCACCCAGTTCTCTATATTAGCATGGATTAACAAGTTTCTATGGCAGACAAGCTTGATGCAGTTTGTAAAGGAGAATAATTAACAGCAATTTTTTTTCCATAAACTAAAGCAAATGACATTGCTGTATACATGAAAGAACTGAATGACAAAAATCTGTAACACACCTCCTACACAGTAAATTTAACTAGTTAGCTGATGCAAAGATATGAAAGCTGGCCTGCTTACTAGTTTGAGGTTTTAAAGAGACAGATAACTGCTTCATCAAATTCAAAATCGGAGGATTAATGGGTTTGGGCCCAGAAAATTTTTGATTTAAATATGCTACATTTATAGAAGCAACATATAAACACTTCCATAATTAAGACTGAAAACATTAGAGATATAGAGCAAAATAAAGTATTTGTCTCAAGATACATACTAGGGGAAGAAGAATGTTGAGTTCAACAAAAATCATCACCTTACAATCTGTCTTTTGGTTTAATCTCACAATATGGATGCTGTCTATAGTTTGGGCTTTTACTACTTCTCCTCCTCCACGCATAACACTTATGTCCCACAAATACCATCTGGCATGCCTCCCAAGAAACAAGAAAAGGATTTATTTTTGCTAACTACTCTTATTATTCACAGACTGTAAGGCAACTTTACTTGCATCGAGAAATCTGAGAGACTCTTTAGGTGTTTTGGTGGGCTTCAGATTAAGCCTACTATGAAAGGTCATCTAAATTTACTGTCTTATTGGGAAAAAAATATGCACTGCTGGAATAGTTGTATTTATGTAGAATTGCAAGCAGAACATTAGAACCTCATAAAAATACCTTAACAGCACTTCTACAGGATCACAGGACATCCTGAGAAGGAAGGAGTTATTAACTTACTATGTATAGATGGCCTATCCACTGCAATGCCATGCACCCTCTCAGGCATGCAACAACTGCCCATTGACAATGTCACCTCTAATTTTCTGTTTATACCTCCATTAAGGACAACCCAGATCAGGTATCTGCAAACACATATCTGGCTTAAAAATTATCTTCCAAGTATTGGCAATATACTAACACTGAAAGAAGAAACTCCTTCTGGCAAGATAAATGAAGAAAATGAGTCAGAGAAGTAAGCGCTCAAGAGTAATAGTTTTCTTGATCCTCCATGAAAAGGTAAAAGTTCTATAGAGAAGAGGTAATATCTTACCTCCTATTTTAAGTGCTTGATGAATACTTTTCATTTTTAAATGTCATTAGTACTTTGTCACCCAAGTGTCCTTTAAATTGATTTAAAAAGTGTATTTTGTAGATTCTACTTTATTATCTGTAGATTTTTTTCAATTTGGTTATTGTTAAGAATATGAACGAGGCCGAACTTTCTCTGGAGAAAGAGGTTCTCGTTTATTAAAATAGCTGCAAGGAACAGAGTACCCAGGATAAGCCCAGGCACACACACAGTGAGCCAAAAACAGAACAGTGCACTATTCCCAAGTGCACCGAACTCCCCCCAGAAAAAAATTTTCCAAAAAGAAAAACCCCAACCTGACCAAACTCCCGTCATTTAGAGCCCCTTTTGAGTCCAGGATTGGTCCGTTTTGGATCCGCATGGTGATTGGTCTGTTTTGGATCCGCATGGTGATTGGTCCATTTCCAGGCTTCTCATTGGTCTTTAACGCCGTTCATTCTGGACCAATCATTTCTGCAGGGCTTCGAATGATTGGTCAGATCTTCCACCCAATCCCGCTTCGACCTCGCTTTGCCCTGCCGGACCGCCCTTCCACTGAACCCTGGACCCTTCTCCTAGAACATTCTAATAACCCCCCCCACTCTTAACATAATACAATTAATTAACATAATTAATACAATATAATTGAATTATACTTTAATTTACCTTAACTTAACTTTTACCTATAACAGTTATAGGTAAATAAATAAATAAATAACAAATTTCCCTGCCTCCCCCATCTGTCTTAGGAAAAGGAATCAATTCACATGAATTTCTGCCTACACTTACATATACGTTCATTTACTGCCCTGCTATTTTATCTGCAATTTAAGCCTTAAAAAAATAAACTCATATTTGCCAGTTCCTTTTCTGATAACTCTCTGAATTACTGAAGAATCCAGAACAAAATGACTTGCTGTGCACTCACTTGTAGCAACCCATGCCAGTTCTCCTAAAGGGATGGAAAGAACCCCAATGCAACACAGCTCAAATGAACCCAAATACATCTGCATTATGATACAATGACTGGACAATGAAATTCAACAGTCTTGTCCTTGAAGGACTGCTTCTAGCTTGCCAGAAGTGGCAGCCAAGTCACAAAAACAGCTGACATAGTCTCACAGACGGTTTGATAGGACCACAAGCTTGCTTTCCAAAATATTATTTCTCACATCTCTTAATCCCTTATTCTCACACAGGCATGTGCCCCTTTTCCTCTTCTACTTCTGTGAAAGCTAATGGAAACTAAAATACTCTACTCTTCTTAGGAGTGCTATTTTTCAAGTCACCTGTGTAAAAAACACAATCCTTGAAGGTAAAGGCCAAATAATACCTAATGAAATGTAAATCTAATCTTTCAAGGAGTTTAAACCTGCAAAGCTCCAGATCTGACTCTCTATTCCACGTATGACACTTCAGTTCCACATAATCTGAACTACAGATGTATTAGTAAATAATATGCTGCATGACATTTAAAAATGTTCTTCAAGAACTGATCTAGATTGCACATAACCTACTCCATATGACTTGGTGCATTTCAAGAAACGGAGGTTTTCCTGACAATGAATAATTGAACCTTATGTTAAATACTGTTCTCGAAAAACTACACATGCTGCATTGTTGATAATTCATTTTCTTAATATAACAATTTCCTCCTAAAAGCCCAAAAGCACATCAGTATTTCTAACAGTTATGCCAAACTAAAAAGAACTTTCATTTCCAATCCCCACTTCACCAAACCTTACAAAACTCACAGACTTAAGTCTACAAATCTGACCCTGTGTGTGTTAAGGGGTTTAATTCTTTGCAATACATGAATTAAGCTGTTGTAAATAATGAAAGAAGTATCTTAGTGCATCTTTCCTAACTCATTCATTGAATAAATATGAAAAGACAAATATTAATTATAAGGGAAGAGCAAACGGAAGCAAGGCAAATAGAATGGAGGATCTGTCTGCACTAAATTGGTGCATAATTCATTCCCTCACTGTAATCAGAAACGCTACTGCATTTAGAACTAAAAAAATATATTGAAAGTGAAAATCTTTGCTGAATAGACTTTTGAGTGGTGAAAGGGCAAAAATATGAAAATAACAAATGACATGCAAACTCCCTTTGGTGGTTGACTGTAATGGTGATGTCTTCCGTGAGTTCACATGCAGATGATTTATTTGTTTTCCACACAGAATAAACTGACACTATCAGTTTATTGCAATCCAAATCTTCTACACATTCTTAGTCTGGCACCACAAAATTGTTTTCCAAAGCAAACTAGAAACTGAAACCACGGGCCAAGACTGAAAGCAGCAGCATGCACTCACATTCACTGTTCACCAATCGCTCCAGCATCCTTCTCTGCTTCTGCACGGACTTAGGGACTGGGCCAGGCTGCTTCTCACCATCTGTTTCAATAACAGAAGTCAAAGCAGTCAATTAAAGTGATCAAACAGAAACTGCAACATCTGGGAAATGACATTTCTTCAAAGTAAGGAAAAGACAAACTTACATAGAAATAGATAACAAGTGGCTTGTTTTCTATATTCCTGTTACTGTATTAGAAAAAGAAACAGGATTGCCATAGCTAACATTTAGTGCTGTAATGGCAGAATGTCTTGAAGACTGAATCTGTAAACTGAAACATCTAGTGTGGTATCATCAAGATGACTGTTAGAGAGAAAAAAAAATCAAATACAGAGCCATGAAATACCTATTTTTCAAAAACAGTGAGTGGTAAATAAATATATTTTAAATATATGGTCAATTGAACAAGTGCTCAAATGACTCACAACCTACAGCAAGTGTTAGTCCAGAGAGCATAGTTTGTAAAAGAGGGTTAGTTCTTGAGAGAGTTACATTATCTTAAGTAGATTGTACATTTACTATTATCTCATTCCTGATTGTTCATAAAGCCCTTTAGGTTTTGAGCTCTGCTGTGCCCATAAGTCTGTATTTTCTCAATACCATAATTCAGTTAATGAACAAACCTTCATTGTCAACTTGCCCAACATTTTCCAGCAGTTCAGAAACCGCTAATTGCTTCTTCTTTTTTGGATTTAATTTCCAATACATGACCAAGGCAGCTTTTCGAACAGCCCTCTCCAAGTCAGTCTCAGATGTTAACTTTTTCACCTCTTCCTCATTCTCAGTTGTTATGCCTCAAAAAAAGAAAAAATACATTACACACTCATTCCACACTCATGCAGAAATGATAGATTTTCTCACAATTTATTTTTCTCAGTTTAGTCTGAAACGTCTCAAGTTTCAGTCACATTCTCACCACCCAAGTAAATTACTTGAATGCCCTTCCGTGTCCATTCTTATCAAAATCTAATCACATTGCTTAGGTTTAAACTGTACTTCAAAGACGTGCAAGACATGCATTATACTATGTCTTGCTTCAACTTTTGAAGCTCAGTGGATCAGGCAAAAGTTAGTGCAGACAGGCATGGGTGATATGCAAAGGCACCAAGAACTGAATAAAAGTTGGTTTTCTTTTTTGTTTTGTTTGGGTTTTTTTCCCCCCTCATAAGAGTTCAGATAGTTGGTGGACAAGAAGAGACCATTCCAAGTATGAGAAGTAACATGAAGGAAGATGAGACTCTTAAAGTAGGAGAAGACAGTGATCAAGACCAATTAGAAGAGAGGTTGGAGAGGGGTAAAAGAATGAAACAACAGCAGATAAGTAGCTGGTGTATGGTTATATATGCTCTTCAGAGTCAAAGAAAAGAAGCTTCCATGAAAGGTTAGGATGAGAAGAACATGCATGGATTTCATGAAGAAATTCAAGCAAATAACTAACAAAAATGCTTTAATAAGCAGTATTGGTAATTAGTGCTTTTTAAATTACCTGTTGGAACAGTCTGTTAGCAACTGCTCATGCAATTTTGCCACGATCATTTCCATTCTACCTTAACCACTCTTTTCAGAGTTAAAAGGAGTACAGTATTGTTTCAGATAATGTGAGAAGTGCAAGCAGGAAGCCTCAGAGAACCCATACCTCTTCTGTCTTCCAGGCATCTGCGCAAGAGTTTGACAGCTTCTCTTCGACCTTGCTTAGCAGCAAGGATGAACCAGTCAACTGCACTACAATTGTTAAGTTCTTCATCCTCCTCTTCTGCTAATTTCAGGAAGTGCTTCCCCACCTATAATAAATAGGAAACAAAATTCCTTCAATTACTGAAATATACTCTACTTTGTCTTTATGTCTTTCTCTCTTCTTCCTTCCCAGCCCCTAGGACTCAGGTAAGATAAATTCTCTATGAACAAAAAGTCAAAACATTTGCTCCTAGCACTAAAGAACATAGTTGTAAGCTGATCTTCTGATTGGAAAGATCTGGAAGAACTGGAAGCAAGAAGGAATTGCAACATATTTGGCCAGGTCAGTGAATCAGTTGCTGTTGGTGTTCAGGCATCTGGCAGAATCAAGTGAAGCTCAGAGTGTTTAAAGTTTTCTTGAATTCTTTTCCTCCTACAACAATGACCAGACAATACTGCTAGTTTTCTTTTAGAGACAGAAAAAGTAAGTGTAATATAATCTGATGACAGTGAAAATCAGAAATTCAGATGAAGCTATTTACAAGATCTTGACATGGAGGCAGGCTTCAAGAAGGGCAATCCCTGACTCACATCAGTTCAGTCACTAAAGATCAAAGCAAACTCATGATTATTTGGTGAATGAAATAAAACTAATACTGCTTAAGCATCAAAGAAATTCAGTGATAAGGCTTATAAAAATTCTCCTATTCAGGATTACAGAAATTACCAAGCAGGTGTCTGTATTACTGTTTTACCGGTAAGAAAAAAACACCACCTTTTTTCTTCCTTCTAAAAATTAAAATATATGAAAATGTACTAGTAAATATATTTATGCAATGGTATGAAACTCTTCTGCTTATCACAAGACAAGGCAATAAGAAGTGAAATGGCAGAAAATTACCAGAACTACTGGACATTTTATCTGCATACCTCAAGAATGTGGAAAATGTTTTTGCTTGGCTCACTGCACTCCCCCTCTCTCTCCGTAATGTTACTTCATTCAGCTACATTCTAGAAGCAATTAATGCAATACCTTAATAGCTTTTAAAATCCACAATATTATCTGCTGGAATAAAAAAAAACTCTGTTTGAAAGGTTCTCTGAAAGTTTCATTTGTTACTGCAGTATTTGTTACTGCCACTAAAGGTGACTAAAAAAATACAATTGAGAGATTAATAAATCATGTTACCCTTATGCAGATTAAATGCAGTGATATAATAGATATAATAATTATATACACACACACACACATATATATATATATAATATGATATAAGACAGAAAGGTCTTTCTTCTTCCAGGAAAGTTTATTTCTCCAGTCATTTAACTGGTTTCATACATTTCAGTGAGTGCTTCAACAACTTCACACAGACAGTTTGGGCAGACATTAAATCCATAGCACATACAGTGAAGCTCTCCAAAACCATACAGAAATAAGGAGAAAATTGGACTAGATAATCCAAACATTGATTACAAAGTCATTCCAGAATTCAATGGGAGGTGCACACCAAGAAAAGAGTGTATGGGACAAAAAAAGAAAAAAATCTTTCAGCAATTGCATGGCAATCTATCACTCAACTGCACATGTACCTACAGCTATTTCTTTCAGAAAGGAATTGCTTGAACAGGTTATGGCAAATAACATTTATCTGACAAGAACAGCTGTTTTTAAGAAGGTTTATATTTATAGCCATTGAGATTTTGAGCAAAACTTCAAGAGTATCAACATTTAATCACACAGCTCTTAAGTTTCTAAGGACCTTTTAGATACAGAAACATGTATTGCAACATCAACAAACAGTTTGTGGGACTAGTCACAGCACAAAAGGCACATAGCACAAGCAAAATGATAGCACAACCAAAACGATAGCATAACCTGTTTTATGACTGAAATGCTTTTTGGCTTGACTGTAGTTCTAACAGCAATGCTCCTACATCAAACCACCTGAAAATGGCTGCAAAGCTCTTGCCTGTACCAGTCAAAGGTGGAAGAATGGATGGGAAACAGCATTAACCTCAAATCTGTCATTTAAGTAGTCTGGGATTCTCTCTTTCTTGTGAGCTGAATGTGTGAAATAAAGTCATACTTGGTAACAGCTTAACACAGACCCTCACACTGTACTTGTCTAAAGGTTGCTCCCATCTCTGGCTTTGCTAAGTGAGGTGTTCATCTCAAGCAAGATGCCCCCTTGCAGACATCCTCTGGTTAAAGACACAGAACTGCCTTTTCTCCATTACAGAATTCCAGCTGTGGGTGTTTCATTTATGTAACTGCCATATAGTTATTTCTTGATTAAAAAAATATATATAAAGTTACAGTAATACATGTTGACAGCCACTCAGAGTGCATTTATTTCCATAGTCATTGCAGAATTATTTTTGAATATATACAGAATAATAAAATAACTACAAGCCGTAGAACCAGCTCATTTCTTGGGTTTGACTTTGTAATTGTTAACAAACAGCACAAAAGTGGCATCTCAGCATCTCATTCATGCTCGTACAAATGTGAGAAATTAAAATACATTTTTCTAATTGATTCTAAAGGAAAGTATTCAACCATAGAGAAGAAATAAATTTCCTTTTGGGTTTTAAAAACTAAAAGCTAATTCTCTCTCCACAAGTAACAAGAAACGTGACTGCATTAAAAAAATAAATTACTGTATTTTAGGCTCCATTTCAGGCAGTCAATTCACCCTGAGTGCATACTGAAGCAAAATTGTATGCTCTATCTTTTTATGGTAAGAATCCTATTATTGTGTGGGAGTAGAAAATGTACACAGTTAAAGAGATAAAGGAAGAGAGTGAAAGTGGAATTAATAGTCAAAGAGAAAAACCCCCATCATTTATATACATATGCATGCATCACAGACTTAGATTATGTAAGTATTTCTGAGTATTCTTACTCAATTGGAAATTATATCCTGAAAGAATATTATGGACTTTGCTTTCTTATGTGTGGAGGAATAGAGCCAAAAGATGGATTTTACAGCACTGATTCCCTCAAGGATAATGTTTCATCCTCCACAAAGCCACCAGCTGTTTCAAAGTGAGGAATTTGTTACTATCTCAGGTTACAACTCCAAGGTCAGCTTGCCCCTCAAACAAGTTGATATGGAATGGAGAACAAGCCTAGCACTGCCATATTTTTATTTACCAGCTTTAAAAGAATTACTTTCCCATCCCCACCTCTGATTTTTATTTACAATAGGAGTGGAGATCCTTAGGGAAAAATCCAAACCACCAACCAGCATGTAGGAGACTGCAACCATTCTTATTTGTCATGAAAGCAGAATTTGGAAAAGAATGCTCAAGTAAAACACTAACCAGGTTAAACACAAATTAAAACCCTTCTAGAAAATTTTAAGCTATTTATACTAGACCACTATACCAGGCAATAGAATGCAGTGGAAAACCTGTACAATTTTTCTAAAACCTAAGGGAAAACCTGTAGTGCTAACAATGCAAGACAGAACTGATACTATTAATTCAATTTTCTCTGCCATTAAATAAGTAAAAGATTTCAATAAACAAGAGGCTTCTTTTCTAAAATTCTAAAATTTCCCAAGTGTGCTTGGGAAGCAGTTTCTTTTCTAATTCAACAGAGAAATGGTATATGAGCAAAACATCAACAACCAACCTCTGTCCCTGCTAAAGCATCTCAATGGCAGCTTCCTCCAGGGTCCAGCCTAAGAGCCCTGGTATCTTTGTATACAGTGTGCTGAACCAGCAGCATTCAACAGTCCCTGTCTGCACAGCTCCCCACATGCTGCTTTAAGAAAAAGAAAAGCAAAATCAGTTCTGTACCTTTTCCATCCTAAATAGCTGGACCTGAAGCCACTCACACTGTCAAGGAAGCAGCATTTCTCAAGGCAGAGAAACCACATGGCATCACCTTCCTTTGAATAGTTTAGCATCTAAACAGACACAGTTCAGCTGAGGTTAATAGTTATTATCTCTCAGCTAAGAGATAATAGTTCTGCAGCAGGCAGTGGTATTTTTGGAATGGAGAGCAAACGAGACTGGACAAAAACCATATATAATTACCTCTGTTTGTGCTTTTGATTCTCCAGCTTTGGCCCTCTCAAGCAGTTCTTCAAAGAGCACTTCAGGTTCTTCCTTCATGCCCTCTAAAAATTAGATAAAGAAAATTGTTTACTAGCAATAGTTTAAAGTATTTTTACAATTGGTGCTGTATGCGGTTGAAAAATTAAATGATCATAATTAAGAATCCAACATAAGGGTTTTCAAGAACAGTGGAAATTAACTTATTACAATATTGACAGTATTGTACTTCAGCATATTTACCCTTGTTATTTGCTACATGCCACAGGATGCCACAGTTCAGAGTTTCTCATTTACTTCCACAAAATTTGTTTCTCAATAGAATATTCATTAAAATAAATATGAGCGCATGTGGAACATGTAATATGGATCAACTTTTGTACGTTTACTACTCTTTTCTTGATATCACTTCAGTCTTTCACCTGTCAATCTCTTTATTTAGCGCTGGAATATTTTCTAAGATTTTGAAAAATTAATCAGTCTTTAAAACAGTGTATTTGAAAGCTCAGTCCCTCAGTCTCTAGAGCATACAGAAACTAACAACAGTTACACCTGCTAAACCTGGGGTTGTTTTCATTTTGCTCCACACTCCACCTTGTATTTTTCTTTCCCATCTACTGAACACCTACAGATTTAAACAACTGGTTTTCTTCAAAAGCATCATATTGCTCCACCAGTCAATCATAAAGAGAAACTTGAGAGCTTTATCTGATATCCAGTGTTTGCCAACAATATCAAGCTGCGTGCTACTTGATGAATAAAGAATTAGTTAATAGGAAAGCTGATGAAGGCCAGGACTGCTACTCTTTCATGAGATGACTTCTCATAAATTAGTTTGGAAAAATTTTAAAGAGAACAATCAATACAACTTGTATGCTTTGAGTAAGAATGGACAACTGACCACTGACTCAGAGTTACAGCTTTACTAACCAACCAATCTAAAACTATAGTGAGAAAGGCAGACCCAAATTCCACACTAAGCACCGAAGTCTGACCCCTATTGACCACATTACCCCACCCAAACACTCTGTGACCCTTTGTAGGTACGTCCTGAGGGCAGTGGCAGCATGAAAAGTGTGCTTGGGAAGCAGTTTCCAGGTGTAGGAAAGTGACTTTCAGGCACCACTCCAAGTTAGAGTCCCTGCCTGACTGGGGCACGGCAATGTGAGCAGCTGCACTGCCAGCTCAGGGGCCAGGCACTACCAGTTCTTCTTCATGAAATGGCAGGAAGGAAGAAATCAACCCCATCCCACATGATCTCCTCAAGAACATGGTCACTTGCACACTTTAACATCCATGGTACTGGGACCATTTTTAAAGAAGAACAGGCTACAAGCCAACACTTCATTAAAATGGGTATATTTAACAAGAGCCAATAATGAAGTAAGATTTCTTCTTCACCATGATAGTTTTGTCTGCCAAGTTCTACTGGGAAAAGTTCTAATGCCAGATTATAACATGTTGTCTGGCTAAACAAGGCACATAATGAAAAATAATTTTCATTTAGTACTTGGTCTTTTCAAAAAGCTGTAAAAATATTATTGTAAAATAGGCAAACATCATCCCAGCAGAATTAACTACTTAATCTCCTTGCCCTGATATATAACCAACATAATTTGAACTCTAAACAAGTCAAAAGCCTGTTTTCCAGATGCCACCATTAACACCAGCAAACATCACTCAGGGGCTCTCTGCTAACAATAAACAGGAAGTTACAGGAAAGAGCATAGTGTTTGAAAGAAGCGAAATATTTATCTACCTACCCCACTCAAATGAAACAAGCTGGCACTACTTTTCTTGTTTCCTCCTGTGCTTTCAAATTCATTCAACCCTTTTGCATCAAAATTTCTGTACCTTTTGTTTTTTCTGTTCAGGGTTTTCTACATGTTGAGAACACCACAGATATTTCAGTGATACTCTGGATAATATAGGAGGCACCATTCGTGCCTCCTAGTGAGTGTTAAATGATAAAGTGGAATTTACACATATAAGAAAAACAAACTACAGAAAGCAGTTTGCTGAACTGATAAAAGCTCTAATAAGAAAGGCAGTCTTATATGGCAGTCTCCTTCTTTCTGTCCTGTTCCACCTGGCACAGACAAGAGCATGGCACAGCTCTGACCCCTTTTAGCTCTTTTTGTTCAGTGGAATGTGTTAGATAAGAAAACGTATTTCAAAAGAAAGCTGAAGAAACAAAATGAAAATGTTTTACAACACCAGGCTATAGTTACTTTATTGCAATTACATTACAGATTAACATGTACATAATGGTATTTGCAAGGATGGGGGAAAAAAAGAAAAATTAAATATGTGCAGCCTTATGAACTACCTCCTTCAATGAGAAAAAAAAAAAAAAAAAAGGTTGCAGTAAACTAGTTGAACTTGTTTGTTCTAACAGAGCTGACTTCCAGGGGAAAGAAGCACTTTCTGCAGTTATTTTCAACCTACTGTCCAATCTCTCCCACCCAACTATCAATTCTATGTACTTGCACATGTGACCTATGAACATAAATAACAGATAGTTAATTAAAAATATGCCTGTGGGTTGATTCTGTAGTTGTAGGGTAAAGGTGGAGGAACACATTGTGGAGATCAAATTTAGAATATCTTAGTATATGCAGTTCGTGTAACCAGCCATATTTTTCCTCTGCTCAGAAGATAACCAAGAGGACAATTAAACAGGCCAAGCATGAATGACTCTAGTTTCATGGCTGCCATTATAAATCTACTTTTTCATAAGGTATATAAGTCAGTCTCTGAAGGTAAAAGGTCCAGAGCACAGTCAAGGTGTGTTTTAGAACAAGGATGGCCAACGCATTCTTTCAATTCAGCTTAACACTGAACAAACAGCTACACAGGAGTATATGCACCCCCCACAACAATACCATAAGAAGTGATGGCTGTAACTTATCACTCTTGTTCTTAAGCATGTTTTTAGTCAGAAAATGTCTTGTGTATTCCTCCCACCTAAGAGTATTGCAATGGAAATGCTGTCAGTGGAAGCTTTTATTTTCCAGCTTTGCAAAGAACTCATACCTTTTTAATGTCAAATTTAACTCTGTCTTGAATATAAAAATTTCCACAAGACAGGAACACTCAACTTGCAATACTTCATATATCTTTTATGACAATTAAAATTGACTTCACTAGCTGTTTTGTGTCAAGTGTGTTAATGCAAGCCAATGAAGTCTATCAGTCATTCAAAGCTCACAAGCACTGCAGTCATTCAAATGAAAGCAGGGAAGAGAAAGCAGAAAAGTTTAAGACAGCACATAATTCACAAAAGAAATTAAGACCGGGGTGTAGAAGAGTGGTTAGTACTTAATATTTGCTGTAGTTCCAACATTGCCACCAAGAACTCAAGACTGTTTAAAGCTTAGTTCATCATCAGGCTGCTCTATAAATCAATTCCCAATATAGTTAATTCTGCTTTCCCAGAGACAGATCATTCAACACAAACTAGTTAATAGATATTGTAACAATAACATTATTAATAAAATTTTAGTTGTTTTGGATTTTTTATTCTGTGTGATAAAATCTTAGGTTTAAGATATAAAATGACACTGCATACTTTATTTTTTCTGTTTCATTTAAAAAAATTGAAAAAATTATTTGTGATCTGCAAAGTATGATGCAGATGGCAGATCATACTTTGCTGCATCTATGTCATCATGGTACAGAAAGACAGCTACTTACTTTTTGAAGCCTCACACATTACTTGTCACATTGACCACATAAAGTAAGATTCCAGCTTTGTTGCTGTAAGCTCAAATGGGAATTTAACATTCATTCTGTCATAGGCAGGCATTTTTACTATTTCTACTAGGTTTTGATCAGAGACAGGAAATGTTTAAAAAGGAACCATTTCAGTTTCTTAAATACTTTGCTGGGATGCAATTATTGTCCCTTACCTCTGAAATTTAGCCATTTAAATGACAAAAAGGCAGTCAATCCACAGTAGGGGATTAGTCCAAGTGAAATTGTAAGATACCAATGCTTAAAATTTTAAATCACAAAAGGAAGATGCCATTACAGGTTAAAGATTAAATATCATATCTAAACCTCATCTTTAGGCTATATTGAAGACTAAAACCCAAAATCTCTTCAACATTCATACAAAGTTTTGAAGAATGGACTTCCACAATCTAGATAAGAAATATGTTCAATGCAAAAGACTTTAAAGACAAATAAAGTAAACTGGGGTTGTCACAAGATTTCCTTCCCAGTATTCTAATACAAATCAGTAATAGATGCAATAGATTCCCAGCCCTTTTAACACCCTTAATATACACAATTGAATCACATCATGTGAGCATCACTGTAGTTGGCTGGCTTGCTGCAAAGTGTCTGATCACATACTTAACAAAACCTTTTACACAAATTTTAGACAAACGCTGCTTCCAAAACCTCAGCATTTTAAGTGACATTGCGTGAGACACTTCCATTCTTGAATTCTGAAATCTTTAAAGGCACATAATAGTCCTTTCACATAAAGGAAGATTTTTAGTTGTACATATAGGCACACAAAGTGGATCATACACACACACACACACACATCAGATAGACACCCTCAATTTTCTCAGTGCTCCTCTAACCACTAAGAATCACTACCTTCCTTCAAAAAAATCTACTACAGTTATTTCAGGCAGAAAGAATCAATAGTGTGCGTGCTGAATAACAAAAAAGTGTTTGTCGATTTACTTTCCTACCAACACAAACACATTAAAGCTCTCAGCAGTGGATTTACTCAGCTCAAGGGAGTTTTAGGCCCTTGCCTGCTAATATCACCCCTGGCCAGGTGCACACAGCTTTCTTCTTAGGTCACAGCTACAGCCCCTGAATTCCAGATTAAGCAAGAGGTCAAAGACCATGAACAAGGAATAACTAAGAAAAAAAAGGTATTTTAAAGGATCACAATTTCTTACGCCTTTTGAGCTTGAGGTTTTATTTGTTCACAGTTATTGGAGGCCAGCCCTATGACAGTCATGCTATCACGCACAACAAATAATTTTTTTAAACAAACACAAGCTGCAGACTTCTAAGTGCTTTGAATGAAAAGGTGAAAACCTAGTAAGAACAGGATAAAAGGAAAACTGAAAGCACCTTCTCAGACAGGAAGCAACAATGAAGCATTCATACAAAATATGTAAGTTTAAAAGAAATTACAGGTTTTACAAGTGAATATTAAAGCTCATGGAAACTCTACTGAACAAAAGATTAATGCATTAAGCAACACCCACACAAAGAGTATGAAGGAAGCCTGTATACCATACAAACTTTATATGATCATGACTTCATGCATTCATTTGGGCTCAGAAAAAGAATTGACAGGAATGTGCAGTAGGAGGAGGATAAAACCCATGTGCTGGGAAGAATAAAGGATCTGAGATGTCAAGATACAAAACAAGATTTCTGGATTGGCCCTCCCATTTTATAGTACAGGAAGTATTCCTGAAGTGACTGAAAACAGTCAGGAACAGCTAAGCATATGCACAACAAAAGAATATGTTCAGTCCTGCCCAGCAGGAACACACCTCCAAGCTCACTGAGTGCATACCTAGGAAAATACATGACCATTTTTACTATTCCATGAGAAGATCTGACAGTTGACACAGGAAAAAATTGTTATCAAGGTGGCCCAGCAAAGTGAGCCCAGCAGTCTTACAAATGATCTTGCAAATTTTAGGTTTAGGTATAGAATTTTAAATGTAGTTTCCTTAACCTTTTGTTTGAATAAACGTGACTTAGAGAAAAAACAGAGCAGCAAAAAGGCCAGAAAGCAACAACAACCTCAACTACATCCCAGAAAATTATGGATTCAAAAATAGGATGTGATTTTAAATATATTTAATAAATAACTTTATATGTTAAGTAGTTCCTCCAACTGAGGAGGATAAAAAAAAATTTAAAAACCTATTTTTTTCCTAATTAAGAAAAACAGATATACTGGGTTGGACAGGTGGATCCAGCTCATATTTACACCTCTAAAGATAGGGAACAAGGCTTCTCACTTAAGTCCTCTAAACAAATTAGAATGCAGGTTACATAGAAAAGTGAGAGATTAAGAAACAGAATATGAAGATTAGAAAAACACAGCTTTCATTCTCCCAGGGGAAAGATTATCAGTTTAGACACACAGGGATATAAAATAAGGCCTAAATCACTTAATAAATTTATATGAGTGAAAAAAAAAGGGGCTAATACCAAGGTGCCAAAATCTGTCGATGATTCTGTGTTATTTAGGAAAAAAAACCAAAAAAGTCAAGCAAAACCAGAAGAAGGATTTAATGACTAATTAAGTGATAAAAGGCTAGATGAAATGCAGCAAACCATGAAGGCACTCTATCATTGCACACAGTGATAAGCTCTGAACTACTATCACTCAGTGTAACACCTTAGTGTTTTAACAGTGTTTTATGAAACACACAGTTCAGTGCTAATAAGGCACTATTATCAGAGCTTTATAACTTGGGGAAGAAAGTGAGGAGAATGAAATGGAGAAGGTAAATAGAGAGTCTATTCAGTGTCTTTCCAAACACAAGAACTCAAGGGCATGAACAGATTAAAAGTATTTGGCCAATGCTAAATATTTCTATGAGTTTAAAAAGGCTTTTAAAAAATGTTTATGCTGCAAGTAGCTAAAGAACATTCTGAATAAAATAAAGGACAGCACTAGCACTGCATTTAGAAATAGCCACTTGGCTCTAACAGGTATGCTGTAAATAACAGTGTAAATGATTCTCAGGACAAAGGTAGCAAGAATCTTGAACCTGACAAAGCCTGTTACCAATCTCTAGTTATTAGCACTGAGTATTGAAAGCAGCTTCTGTGAGCCTTCCTGAACTGGAACACACCCATGCTAATTCAGATGTAAGAAAAAGCTGGATTGCATCCAGAGGAAGAAAAACTGCACTTCATGTTTTCATTAGCTTTATTCCAAAAGCTCACTACTGAACTTCAGTAGGTTTTCTATTTATAAGAAGTTACAGGATTTCAGGCATCTCTCTCAGTGTCACGTTATTAACTGACAGAGTAATAGATGTTTGATGGAGTAGTATGGAACAGGATTTCATCCCCAGGCATTTCTACCAGCTAAATTACTGGGGTGGGAGCAGGGAGTGAAGAATGTCGTCTTCGACATTAGAGCTTCTCCCACATATGAAGAAATTCTCTATATACCATGAAGAGCACTGATGTCTGAACTGAACTTTGCCACATTGCACAGCACTGAACTTACTTGGAGCTTCAGGCATACATCACTTTACTGCTTTAGCAAGAAGGCTTTACTGTAATTGAATCTGAAAGGGAGTACTGTCTCAATCACAAGGAAAATTACTTGCTTCTACAGTGGATATTAGTATGAATAAACTATATTCACTGCTAAACTCCACTCCTCCCACCATGCTCCACAAGGTAAGATGAACAAATGAATGTGTAGGTGGAGATTGATATGGCACAGAAAAGACAGATATAGAATTATTTGTATTTGAAAAAGCCTCTTCTATGACTTCCATTATCAAGACTTGAAGCTGGATTTTTACTTAACCTTTTTTCTGTTCAGGAATTTCCATAAAAATATGCCTCTGAACTGCAACATGCAAAGCTTATCCCATTCTTAGTATTAATAAAAGTGCTTAAGTAGTACATCCAGATAGGTTCTAACTGTTCTACAATTAAGTTTAGAATCACAAAAGCAGTCTTTGCCACAAGTTTCATCGGAGAAAAAATTAAAATACAGCTATATAATCCAGCATTGGATTAGGATGAAAAAGAAATAGCCAGTAAAAGGTCAAAAACATGCTATGAATCCTGTGCCAACAGAATTTAGGGTGGTGCAGCAAAAGACCTACATCACCTTAACTATTACCATAATATTTACAAACACAATCAGGTTGCTGGAAGCCAGTCAGTTTTTAATACTCAGTTTTTTACTAATTTTTCATGCTCAGTTTGCATTCAACAGCACTGAAATGTGTTCTGTTCCCTAGATTTCCATGGCTTCAGTAGAAATAACCCAAAATTAACAACATGAAAAAGAATAATTTGGTTTCTTAAAAACCAAGCATCCAGCTGCTGAAGACAACCCACCTGCAAAACCTCTGTATTTGCAAACTGCTTTGAGGCACTGGCATCTTTCAGCTCTGCATGACTGAATGTGATTCTCAGACAACTGTTGAAAGGGAATCCTTCTCCTATAGTTCAGTTTTCATCAGTCTTTTTCTCTATTCATCCAGTATTTACCTTTTCTATAGCACAGTCAGAAAATGTTATAGCTTCTCATGAAGTCAGAGGATGTCTTACTGCACTGTTAAAAACTATGATAGGATTGTATTGTAATCATCTAGTTTTATTGTGGTACTTAAAAAAACAGAAAGCAAAAAACAAAAACAAAACCCAAACCCCAAAGCATGACTGAGCTGTCAGAAAAACACCCTGTCACAAACATGAAGCAGTTAATTCATGTTAGAAGAGTGAATGAACTTGTTTGCACAATTTTCAAAAATTAAATATACTATCTATAGGAAATCCTTTTGTGGTGGATTCTCAGTAATAGCTCATTTGCTAGTACAAAGGAAACTTTATAACATGGGAGAGGGAGCAGGCAACAAGAATGCATGCACCTTACAAAGTAAATAACCAGAACCTATTTGTCAATAAATAAAAAATCAAGAAAAAGTAGGAAAATGAAAGCTTATGGGGGTACCTGTCCATGGATATCAACCAAAACAGGCAGAGCAACACATTTTGTGCACAATCTGCCCACAAGGTATTTCTTTTGGAGTCGTGTCCTATATAATCCATCCAGGTCCTTTTGGAAGTGCATGGTGGTAATTCTGATAGTGTTACACTGGATTTTATGCTTCTTTCTGTAAGCACAAATCTGGTAAGTTAATTAAAAAAAAATCAAACAAATTCAACAATTTCAAGGGACAGCACACAGCTTTTTATTGCAGCTTTTATTTTCAGTATGAAACAAGCTTTCTAGAATTTCAGACACTCTTAGGAGTAAATTAATGGAAAATAAAAATAATTTATTTTGTTAGAAGATGCTATGTAAACTTATTTCCTAAGTGAATGATGTCAGATCACCCCCATTCACCACAGGTAGAATATGTACTTTTAGAAAAGTTGATCTGTACATTTTATAACAGTAAATGCAGGTTCTAACAGCTTTTTTGTGTCACTGGATTGTATTGTTGAGCCTTCAGTGCTCAGGAGAGCAAGCCTGAGTCTCTAGAGAAATCCTCCTACTCACTTTCCACAAGTTCCAAAAGCTCAGTGGTATTGTGTGCAGTAACTGTGTAGGAGTACAGTTTCTGGAAAGACTGACATTCCACTTAAAAGCTGGCATCAAGCATCATGTCATAAACATGATTTGCACATATCAATTATAGTGACAGGGGAACTGACTGGAGATGAAGAAGAAATACTTTGCTCAACAAACATAAACGATTTGAAAAAAGGTTTCATTAACTTTGGATGCCTAGCTCCTCACTGAGTGTTGAATCCTTTCATCCATTCAGAAGCCTCCTGAATTCTTAACTGCATAGTAAAGACTTGGTACAATTAAGAGTACATTGCATGTTTTTCTTTTATGCCTTAAGATCTTAAGACAACTCTACTTGTCCCAAGAACAATTCCAAGTTCTTATACTACCATACTTTGGCAGGCATTCGACTTTAAAAAGTGGTAACAGCGATGGGAGAAAAAGGACTAACATTTGTTTACAGAGCTGTTCAAGTCTAGGACTCAACTCTACTTTCTCTGGGAGGAGCAATGCATTTGTAGATATGATAACAGTCTTAGTCACACCACAATTGCAAGTCATCAAATAGCATTAAATTGAACTGGAAACAACTTCTGCACCCCCACAAAATGAATGTAAATTGTCAGGAGAGTAATAAAAAAAAAGCATGTAGGTGGAAGACAAAGAGTGATATTATAGACTATAAATTTTAAAAGTGGAGGAAAAAACATTCTTCAAATCTGTATTTTTCTAGTGTAGCTATTACTGTACAATGATCTTTTAAAGTCAATAAAACAATTTTATACGTAACTAATGAGCCAGTCCTGCTGCTTTTTCCTATGCAGGCATCTCTGATTGAATCCTTTATGGATGAGCTGGGATAAATCTAACAAATTTACAGTTCCAAAACTGTAGAGTTAAAAATAAATTAGCATCTTGTCATTTCTTAGTTGATAATCATCAATATTAACCATTTCCACTAAAAAAAAGAAAGGAGAAAGCAATGAAAAACAATATGAGAAGATGAGACCACAGAGCTCACCAAGCCCACATATTTTTGTAGGTGCAGACAGCAGAAAGTTATCATAACAACCTGCACAATGCACATGGAATTTCAGCAATTCTGCAGTTTGAGCACTTCACATTGACACTCCAGCAGTCCATTCGCTGTCAAAACAGAGGGGCGCTTAAAAAAGGAACATTCCAACTTTTTAGCAAAACCACAAATCCAGTGACTTAAGCATTTCTAATAATTAACTTTTCAAAGGATTAGCTTTACTTGCCAGTTTACTGTTCCAAGTCTCACCTTCTAACTTTCACAATGAAGTGGGGCTGCTGCTGCGAGGGGCCTCCAGCAACAACAGCTCCAAATCTCTCCTTGACTACTGTACTGGAACAGAGATTTGTCTGCACAGTGGAACACACATACTGGATCTCTTCTGAAGGAAACTGAATTGGAAGATTGAAACCACTAGATTAAATTCTTAAATTTGCACAAAAGGAATGTTAAGTCCTTCACACCAAAGAATTTATAGGGCCACTCCCATTTCATTATATAATTCACTAATATGTGTACAGCTCTTCCCCTTCTACCCTCCTTTCTTTCAGCACCCTGGGACTATGCTAGAAATTTTGTTATCATAAACAGATTAGGAAATTGATCCACCTGGAAAATAATGGATGAAGACTGAGCTAGGGCACCTTCCATAATCTGGTTCATCATGTGAATGTAAAAAAATTGATAGCAGTAATAGTATCTTTGTTATCAACCAGAAAACCCATTAATGTATTTCAAATGGTGGAAGAGGAGAGATGGAGAATGTTTCCTCCAATAAATGGGTGTTCAATCCTCCTCCCGTATGTGGTAAAAATACCAGCATGTTACTGACAATAGCAGCAGACACGAAAAAGCCTACTTCCATTGTTCTGCACCAACAATGATGATGTCCCAAAATTTTATCAAAAAATACAGTCATTAACTTTTGTTTGGAAAGAATCTTTTCTCTCCCACAGCAATGCCTGGCAAATGAGCTTTCTAGAAGCCTGAGTATTTAAAGGTAAAGTTTGAAGGGGCATTAATAAACTGACAGATAAATTGTTAAGTAATTAATACTTCAAGGCATAATCCTCTCCTTCAAATAATCAAAGGTTTTTCTGAGATTTCTTCCAGCTTTGCACAAACACTTCAGTTTGCCTCAAGAGTTAGTCTGTAATAGCTAACTGCCAAAAAGTAGAGACACAGCAGTGCTAAAATAGAGCTCTGAAGCAAAGGTTCTTTGTAACTGTAAGTGAAGGAAGGTAACACTTGGAAAATATTTGTAAATTAGAAAGGTTCCCTATTTGTTAGCTATCATTTAGCAATGCCTTGGAGACACACTGTTATAAATTGTTGCAATGCATTGTAAACTGTTTTAAATATTTTTTCACTATTTATAAATATGAAGTCAGTCAATAAAATAATTTTATTGCTAGAGGTACAAAAAACTTTCATAACCTAAGTACACACAGAACTCTGTATATCTACAAACAAAATATAATAAATTGATTTCTGTCTGCAAAGCTCTCTGTACAAACACCTTCCCCTGTGTTCTCAATTCTAGAACAAGAGATTACAGCAAAACCATGGACAAAAACCCCCAACTAGTTCCTCAACCAAAGGGACCTTTCTTCAAGCACTGCAACTTAGCTTTGCAATTTCTCCTTTCCAGCCTTATTGACTAGCAAATGTGCATGAATGATGTAATAAACCAGTAATAATCTTTTTCATGCACATATGAAAAATTACCATCTTGTCCCCAGCTTCTCCAGTATCCTAGCATGACTTCTTTTACCTGCTGACCAGCAGACAGTCAATTTTTACACAAGACACTTTACATGCTTGAATATACTTAAGCATTACAATAAATGGTAACTCTTCCAGATAACCTCCATCACAAGAAATGTTCACCTGGGGTGAGAGTCATCCAGTTCAAGTTATCACTGTGGCTAAATTGAAGCAGTTGTTTGAATCCAGACATGACAGTCAAGGATCCGATCACGACTGTATTGTGAAAAGTGTCTCTCAATTCTGCTTTCCTTTCATCTGAATCAAACGATCTCCTGGGACATACAGATCCACTTTCTAACTCAGCAATACAGGGCGCTTACCTTGACTGCAGACTCAGGCATTTCTTTCAAAAAACATTAATAGCAGCAGTACTACAGATACTCACATGCTAACGAAGTCACCACATTGAAAGTGCTTTTTTCCAAGCTCCATTCTGTGTGTAAGGAGAGGAAATGGTTTCTCTAGCAAGAATGATATTTTTAAGCCTACTTGGAGAATTTGGTGTTGGGAGCTCCAGAGCTCTCACCCAAGCTGTGTCTTTTCACGTTGCTTTAAGGCTGTATCTGGATGAAACACAGAAAGCAGGAAGGGGTATGTAGCACCTGGACCAGATACTGAGGGGCCTGTGCACCTTAGAGGCATAAAAGTGTCTTATGAGATTAGAATCTCAGTCTGTTTCAAAAGACTTCACTAGCAAGCAGACACTGGTCTTCCCTGCTATACACGAACTCTCCTGTAATTTGCTCACATGAATACTGATGACTCCATAGCTTTAAAATTTCAGGAGCCCTAATTAGTAGTGTATATGCTTTGCTCACTAATAAGCTCCCTGTCCATGAACATACTTGAAAGAGTAACCATTTTTTTTCTCATTTATTTTTAAACATGAAAGCTGACATATTGACATTCACTCCATTCCTCCATACACAAGGAATGGAAAACCAAACCCATACATAAGCAGAATGCAAGAGTTTTGAGTAGAAATAGGAATGCCCTCCTTTTCTTTTTTAACACAACAAAACCTGTATTTATAAATTATCCTAATTATTATTTTTTTCATTAAATACAGATTCAATTTGCTCAATAAATTCTCAAAACACTGTTACCTCTCATTGTGAAAGAAATTATTCAAGGAATAACATAAACATTACCTAACGATACATTAGCAGAACAGAGACTGAAAAATTGCTAAGATAAAAAATGGCAGTATAAGAGTTTGATCCAAAGGAAGTACCTGTTCTGCTGAGGATATTGTGTGTATTTAAGTGCTTTACTGAGTCAGAGCCAAAGCATTCATTAATTTGTTGGATTACACTGCAAGATATGGATAATGCTCCAGGAATAGATGATGTGATGTGTGCTTCCAGGAAACAAAGTACTTAACATTCACTTTGATAATATAGCCTTAAACACAGTGTATATTAACAAAAATTGGAAGAAAAAGGACAGATCAGAAATACAAGAATATTACAAGAATTAGTAAAATGGTTGAGGTTAGAAAGGACCACTGGAAGTCACCCGTTGCAACCCCTCTGCTCATGCAGGTCCACAGCCCAGGACAGTGTCCACATGGTTTTTGAGTATCTCAAAGGATGCAGACTCCATCACCTCTGGACAACCTGTGCCAGTCCTCAGTCACCCTCACAGGAAAAACAAAAAAGTGTTGACTGATGGACAAAGGGAACCTCCTGTTTGTGCCAGCTGTCTCTAATCCTTGTGTTGGAGACTTCTGGAAAGATCATGGCTCCATGCTTTTTGCACCCTACCTTCAGCTATTTATGCACATTGATAGATCCCCCTGAGACTTCTCTCCCCCAGGCTGAATAGCCCCAGCTCCCTGTCTCCCACAGGAGAGATGCTGCAGCTCATTCACCATCTCTGTGGCCCTTTGCTGAACTCTCTCCATGTCTCTCATGCACTGAGTAGTCCAGAACTGGATGAAGCACTCCAGTGCTGACTGGAGGGGAAGGATCTCCTTCCACCTGTTGGGCAATGTTTCAAGTATTGCAGCCCAGTATACCAGTGACCTTCTGTGGGGGGAGGGCACATGAGCATTGAGTAGATAGTCCTGAGCTGAAACTGCTATTCCAAATAATTGACATATACACAGTAGATTTCCCCTTCTCAAACAGAAATTATAGCTGATTTATTAAAATTATACAAACTTAAATTTGTTACAGTAATTAAATTTGAGCAAGATATTTAAGACATCATTAAAGAGAAGTGTTCTATGTATTTAGTAAGATTTGAGAAAGCTTCCTGTATATTAGTGTGCTGGTCTTTTCTGTCCTCTCTCCATCACTCTGAGTTAGTTACAGTCATAGTGACTATTAAAAATTACCCAACTTCTTAAGAAAGAAGTCAGAGCAGCCCTTCCCAGAACATCTGGGCTGGAGCATATTTCCCTTCATACAACCAAACCACAACATGCCCTGGCTGAGAGTCCAAATCCTTCACTTTTCCTAGACCTGTGAGAAACTCAAATGTTATTTATCATAAGGGCTCTGGTGATTCCAAGGAACACCTTCATGTCAGTTCAAATATTTTGAGAATTTCTGAAGTGCCAATTTTCTGTTTGACATATCAGTTTGTTTTGTATTTATTTTCATATGTACATCTTTGAACTTGTATTTTTATTTGCAGTTCTTTCTAAAGTCCTACTAAAATGCCCATTTTTAAGTTCTGATGACCAGAACTTCCTTTCTTTTAAAAAAGTTTTCAGCTCTATTAACTGTTAGCACTATCACAAATGGCATAACTCTAAAACCATAAGCCATATAAGAAAATACTGTATTATATATTATTGAAGACATTTTCTATCTCAATTCACTAAAATCTTGGTTGTTCAAGATTCCAGCACAACACTATGGCAATGGTAGCTCATTCTGCTGCATTAAATACTTGAGTATATTAAGAAGGGCATGGGAAGGGCAATGACAGTGGCACCAGGCACCCATAATATTTTAATAGGAAGAACTTAAAGCAATCAGGAATGAGTCACAACTGAAAAGGAGAAATACATCAATGCTCAAAAGCCTTCTTTTATAAGCAGCATCTCTAATACAGTGCTGCATAGGTAGGGCTCATTAGCAAATACACAGGACTGTAAAGAGGGCTAAGATAAAAATCAGTCTGATTTTAAAAGTCCAACATTTGTGTAGAGTAAGAAAAACTCCAAATTAGATAGAAAAAAAATAGCTGACAGGACCTGTGTGCAAAACACCACTAGACAGACGGTTGATTTCCAGAATCTTGCACGAATGCGGGCACCAACAACAGAAAGCTATGTATTGCTTTTTCAAATCATAGTATAACTAAGGCCAAGATAACTTCATACCATATTCCTATTATAGTTACTATTCTTTCCCTGTTGAAGCATACTAAGAAACTAGAAAATGAAGAAAGAAAACATATCTGCTAGCACTAACTCTAAATTAGCAACCATGTAGGTAATGTTAGAAGTGTCAAATCTCCATCATCTCTCAATTCTTTTACAAGTGGGCTAGATGACAAAATTGGTACTGAATACTGACACAGGATAGAAATTAGGATATCCAAAAAAAATTCTCCTTCATTGGGAACAGGGAACCCAGAAGGTTCCAACAGTCAATTATGAATTAGATGCAAAAAACAGATTTGCTGACACAGTCATAATATTGGCCAAAACTATGTGCAGAGCTCAGTTGCATCTGGTATGTGCCACACAGAAAGTCACACATTTAATAATTTTAAACTCTTGGATGCCTTACTATCTTCAATAGAGAGATTCATATTTGTGAACATTAAGGGCATGTACATAAGCAGTTTCACAACCAAAAGTCCAATTTTAAAGAAAGTTAAAGAGCAAGAGATGAGTTAGACCTTGAGCACAAGACCATCTTGCACAAGTTTTAGATTAGAAACTGAATTAAAACTGGAACTCAGCAGGTGAATACAGGAGCCAGGTGGCTTTTGTTCTGCATTTTGCACAAGACCTCTCATCCTATCAGTTTCCACAATCTTTGAAACTCAATAGTTTCACAGCAAGTGGGGGAAAAGAACCACATCATTCTGCCTTTCACAGTGTATCATGACTTTAAATCCAAATTCTTATCTTACTGCTAATATTAACTTCAATTTTGGCTTCATGTACCAGTTTATTATTCTATCAGTCGACATTACAGTAGTATCTTATGCATCCACATTAGAATTCATATTAAAGCTACAGTTATAGCATGTGTTCTAGCCAAACAAAGAAATTACGTTGAAATATTATTATAGTAAATTTAATTAAATCTCCCTACCAATTTTTCAAATAAAGTTCTTTTCTATTGCTTTGTACAAACCTGAAAAATTAGATAGGAAAATTCAAAAATATGCACAAAGGAAGCTGAAGTAGCAAAGACTCTTGCACAACAACAGGTTAAAAGAAATTGGAGAAATTTATTTTCCTACTTTACAGTGTCTTTAAACAGAGTTTGGAATACATATACATGAAACATTGGGAGATTATTATGTGTAAGCCCATTTTGCATAAGAATTGCTTTCATACTTACCCTTTTTTTCTGTTTTCTCCCTGCTCCGGGAGTAGCCAGGAACTGAAGAAGTTGCAGAATCTCCTGAAGAGGTTCCAGGTCTCTGACTGTTCCCACTATGGGCCACAGGAGCAGCATTTAGCTGGGACCTTCCAAGATGCTGCTGGGGGTGAGAGGGACTTGAGGTGGGATCAGGAACTGAATTCATTTTAGCTGCCAAAGAAGAAAAGAATGATAAATTATCAGAAAGCAGGGTTACAATGTAAAACTGAATGACTTTTTATTCATTTACAATTAATAAAAACTTGAAATCTGAATGTATTTGTATAATTTAGGTAAATAAAAAGCCTAGAAAATGGCAAGAAGGCTGACAGGAACTTCAAGATTTATCTATACATTCTTCAGTAACTCCCAGCATGAACAGCTATAGCTGAATCTGATCATATATATACAACATTGTGCCAGAACAGTGACTGCTTTTTTTCCTAACTAGTAATAATAGGGTTACAAGTGTAAACAAATGCTAAAACTAATAATCAATCCTGTAAATGCCGCATATAAATTTCTTCTTTGAATTTAATGTTCTGCTTATACATGCCAGAAATAAAGACTAGCCCCAAACTTTTTATGGACGAGTCTGTAATAATAAAAAAACTTTTATCTAAGGCCTGGTTAACTGTCATCACCTAATAAGGAGACAGAGACTCATGATAAGAAGGCAAAGCAGGAGGAGATGTAGAACTCTGCATGGGAAATTACCAAGGATGCTGTTTTTAGATATTATCAACTTAAATGCCCATGATTCAAAATTAGCTTACTTTAAATACCTTTATGTCCCACTCAAAAAAAAAAAAAAATCATACATGGCAGGGAGGCAAAGGCCTTGAACAAGAGGACCTTTTAACTATAAGTCCTCTCAAAAATAAGAGGGGATCTCTGCTCTATAGTAAGAAGTTCCCTAAACTTGCATAAAAATGCCTACTGAAAGTTTGGCTTTCACAAGACAAAAGTAGCAAGGTATGCATATACTACCACAGCATAACACATAGCAACTCTTGCTGCTTAAGAACAACTTTCCTGAAGTTAAGCAATTTGCAAGGAGCATTTTAGCAATAAACAATATTTTTTAATTCTGTATAAGCACAGAATTAATTCAGAATACCAACCTGAAGTTGTCCTTGTAAAGATTAAAGTAGTATGGCCAAAACCACAGACATCACTTAACCAACAACTTTTTCCACTCAAACAACACAAAAATCACAACAGGGTGCTAAGAGTACTAGCAATGTCTCCACTGCCGAACATACTACTCCTAATTTGACAACTTGGTTGCAAAAATTAAGCTGCCCTAAACCAGAAAATATTTTACTGATAGAAGTAAATGCGTTTCTGTATTATGTTTCTACATCAAGTTATAAATAAACCAACATAGTTCAGTTCAACCTTCAAACAGTCCTCGGAAAACACAGAGATTAAAATACCTTCCCGGTAAACCAGCATGAGTATTTTTAACCATTATACAATCACAAAAGTTACTGTGCCTGCAGCTTGAACTTGACCTTAGTGCTTTGTAAGAGGGACGGCGAGCGCGGCCAGGCCGCGCCCGAGGCGCCCCGCGGGGGATGCGCGGCTCGGACGGGTCCGGCTCCTTCCAGAACGGGCAGCACCGGCACAGCCTCCCCAGCACAGCCGTGAGCAGGAGCTCACCTCGCTATCAGCCAGCTCGCAAAAACACTCCCGTCCCAAAGATCACGCTGCGCTTGTCCTACAAAGGGCACCACCAACTTTTCCTCCGGGCTGTTCACAAGCCAGCGGGGGCTGACTCCGCGCTGCCAGCAGTGACTCCGCACCCACCGCCGCCAGCCGCTCCCAGTCGGGAGCATCGGAGTTGGCTCGGCCTCGTTCCCCGGGGATCCGAGAGTGCCCGGGCGGCCCTGCCTCTCCGGAAGGCCAGGGAGCCCCAGCGGGGGTCCGGAGCCGAGGCCGGCACCTCGGGCCGTCCTGCGCGGGGTCCCGCCCCAGACGCTCACCAAGCTCGGCCGGGCGAAGTCAGGACCTCACACCCCCGATGACTAACCTGCCCGCACCTCCGGAGGCGGCCGGACGCCGACTGGGGCTCCGCCGGCAGCCCGCAGCCCTGGGGGGCGGTGCTGCCCCGCCCATCGGCCGCGGCCTCCTCCTCTCTCCGCTGCCACTCACCGCCCTCCGGCCGCGGGGAGGGTTCCGGTGAGGCCCCGCCGAGGCCGGGCGGGGGCGGCCGTGGTCGCGGCCGCGCAGGACCGGCGGGGCGGAGGGGTGCCAGGGCGGGGCCGCTGCAAGATGGCGGTGCCGGGGGAGGCGGGCGGAGGTCGATGGGCCCGGGCTGAGGCCGCAGCTCCGCTCCGGCGGCGTAGCGGCGGCAAGGTCGGTGTAAGCCACCCCGGGGTGAGGATGTAGCTCCGCTCCAGCGGTGCAGCGGCGGCAGGGTCGGTGTGAGCCAGCCCCGGGTGAGGCCGCAGCGGCGGCAGGGTCGGTGTGAGCCAGCCCGGGCTGAGGCCGCAGCTCCGCTCTGGGGGTGTAGCGGCCGCAGGGTCGTTCTGAGCCAGCCCCGGTGCTGCACCCGACCTTCCCCGTTCTATCGCGGGGTTTCTCGGTACAGGAGCGAAGAGAATGGGGAAAAAGGGTGGTAACCCAGTAACTGGGTTTCTCTAAATGCACTCCAAGTTACTGCTGCTACACCTCCTAGCATTTCTGCCACATAGGTGGAAGGCTTCTAGGCAGGAAGCGAACTGTAAACTTACGTGTAACTGTTGCTGTTGTTATGACGGTTAACTTAATAAATTTTAGAATTAATTTTTATTTTCGAGCTCTTTAAATAAATCACGGTCCCTATATGGTACTTTGAATAGCTTATAATTAAAACCTCAATCATAAGAACAAGCTACAAATTCAAAGTAGGAGATTAAGTTTAAACTTCAGTCATTCATATAAGTTATTTTGTTGATTTTCACAAGTTCCAAGTTTGCAGGAGATCATGGGATGCTTTCATTTTTTTCAAATCTTAGTTAAATCCTTTGGGTCACTGCCTGCTGAGTTCTTTTTAATCCTCACATAAAAATGTGGTCCTGGGTGTTATTTCCTTGCCTTGGAAGGCATAAGACTTTTTTTTTTCTACACAAAACAAGTTTAGACAAACATGACTAAACTTCTGTTTACTTCAAAATAAGTTTGAAAAAAACCCCACATTTAAGAAGATCACTTGTAGTCTGAGTGTAATGTGGTTTCATCAGGAATATGCAATGCCAGCCATGTGTTACCTGTTGTTTCCTTAGACTGACAGTATGACTTAACTCTGCTATGACAAAGTTCTGCAATCTGCTCCCCCTGCTATTCACATTTCCTTCAAGATATTATTTTATACAATTGATTTGGTATTCAGTGGGTGTGCTTAACGGATGTAACATGCTTAGGGAGCAGGTGGAAATGAGGGTGGTAGCTAGAAAAGCAGCTATAAAGGAAGTGTAAAATAAAGCCTCCCCTGCTGCTTTCCAGCACAGGCAGAGTCACACATGGCAGAAGCTATTGCAGTTCAAGGGTAAAATTGCCACACTGGCTACTAACCATCATAATAGCAAGGCTTGGTGTAAAATATTCTTTGGTTGCTTATGTCTGATCCTACACTGAAGATGCACATTGCTGAATTTGATCAGGTCCTTAGTTAAAGCCAACTAAACCTTTGCAGTAAATGAATTGTCATGCACGCCTCGTATACTCACATGTGTTATATGAATACTGCAACACTAGTGAGAGTAAACCAAACTCAGACATGATGATAACTTCCATTATCAATTCCACTGATTTCACTTTGGCATTACTTTATCACAAATGATAATCTGGCATTATCACAGTTGCAAATTGTTGCTGTAGTTATTACAGCTACAGAGAAGAAACGTGGAAGTCGTGTAATAACATGGCACAGCACCTGTTTCAATTTCAGTTATGACTCATGGCATCAGTAGAATGGTTGTGGGTGGAAGGGACATCCTGAGGTCAGCTGCTCTTCCCTCCTTCTCATGCAGGGCCTCCTAGGGCTGGTTGCCCAGGAATGTGTCCAGATCTCTAAGGATGGAGACTCCATCACCTTCTTGGGCAACCTGTGCCAGTGCTCAATCACTCTCCCAATAAAAAAAAACCACTTCCTGATGTCCAGAGGGAACCTCCTGTGTTCCAGTTTGTGTTCACTCCTCTGGTCTTGTAACTAACTGGACACCACTGGACAGATCCTGGCTCCATCCTGTTTGCATTCTCCTTTCAGGTCTTCCCTCTGAGCCTTCTCCAGGCTGAACAGGTGTTATGATCAGGTTCTTAAAATTTTTAGAATGAGATGCCTCTGCCTGAATTAAGGTGCAAATGTCACCATATGCCAAAGTCAGTAGTATGGATTTTATTTAACAGTAAATGAGAGAGAGAAAGGAGAAAGAAAGAAATAGAACAAAGAAGTGGGGGAAGAGAAAGATAATGACAGATTAAGTAGAAAATACCACCACTCTGTGGATCTCAATAGTGTCCTGTTGGTCCTGTCCTGGTTTTCTTGGTGGTGAGGGTCCCCTGAAAAGACAGGGTTCAATGGATTGATTTACATTTGTGCCAGGTGGGCATGCCCAGGTATGTCCCCTGACGGGTGGGGGACAATTTTACACAGTCTCACAACAGACTCTGGATCTGTTGGATCCCTTTGCATCGCATGCAGTGCTCTGCTGCAAGGCCTCAGGAATCAGTCTGGGGAGTGCTCTGAGGGTCTTTGATGGATTATGAAACCCCCTCAGCTGCCCCTCACATGGATGTCCCATGGATGTGGCCTTCCTGGGGTGGAGGTTTCACAGCTGAGCCAGTTTGTGTGAGGGAGGATGGGTGTTCAGTGTCTCTGACCAGAGCTAGGCCACGCACCCAAAACTCTGCTCCCCCTTTGGCTGGGGGCAGTCTGAACAAACCTGGCCTCAGCAGATGAGCCTGTGGGCTGTGGCCTCCCCAGCCTGAACCCAGCCAGGGATCATTTTCAGGACAGCTGCTGGGTTTGGTTATCTTGTGGATGTGTTCTTCTCCGTCAGCCTTATTTTATTTTCCCTAGACCTGAGGTGATTGAGCAATACTGTCACCTTATCTCAGGTTCCCTTAGGTGGCTTAACTCACAGTCCAAGGTTGCTCTCAGGAGGCATAATCAGAGTGGGGTGTGATGGTCACAGCTTCTGTATACAGTGTTCCCATAATGGACAAAGCTCCTTCATAATAATGTTACAGCCATTAACCATAACATTTCAGTCTCTGACAACGGGCCCAGCTCATTTGGCTTTTCCTCATAGGAGAGATGCTCCAGTGCATTCATCATCTTAGTGGCCTTTGTTTGACTGACTCCAATGCCTCCATGCTCCTTGCATGAGGGAGTCCAGAACTACACACTTGTTTAACTGCATGAGGTTGCTGTCAGCCCAGATTTTAAAAAAAAGAACAAAATAAAAAAAGCCATACTTTCTGTACTAGAGAATCAATAATCCTTTTACAAGTATTTTGAAGGTTTACAGAGTGATGTTGGACTTAAGCTGATTTCTGTAAACTTTTTTACCTGAGATGATGAAATGTAATAGAAATGGCTGTCTGAACACCTGAGGTACACTACTGAGATACAGGCTGAAATGAACAGCTTTTCCATATAATCATCACTGAGTTGTAGAGATATACTTGGGATATCTAATAATCTGAGCAGCTCTTATGTTGCCTCTGTTAAACTGCATGTAATATAAACTGACATTTTCACATTCTGTTGTGAAGTTTGTATTTCTTTATTTAGGCATGTGTTTAGCATTGAGATGTTTAAGGAAAGTCTGTCTTCTAGAAAATTAATTTGTAACAGCAAAAGATTATGCTAAGCAACATTTAAATACATTTTATTATTAAATCCCTTAACTCAAATTGATTTACCTATATTACTGAAATGAGATCATGCTTATAGCATTGCTGGCATACAAATAGTTTCTTATCACTCCAGAGGGAAAAGTAGCCACACTTCCTAAAAGTAAGAGAGAAAGCAGTGATCATCCAAGAAAACAGACCTGCATGAAGTGTGATTCATTCCAATGAATAGCCTTCAGCTCCATATGTTTTTCATAGCACCTCTGAAAATTAATTTCTTTAGTCCATGGTATACTCAGAAACAGATTTGACATAGTTACTCTTGATGGTTTTGGAATACATTAATCCTAGCAAAAACCTTGTCAGCAGTGCTCTTGTGCCAGTAAGAAGAGGTGAAAAATTCATAGAAAAATGCCATGTGCATCTTCAGTGGTTATGAAAGGAAGTACATTATGGAAATGAAAATGTCTGAGTGATGCTAAGTAAACTGTCCTAAAACCTGTCTCAAAAATAATCACTTCTTTTCTTGCCACACCTTACCAATTAAGACAAGAGCTGTTATTTCAAAATAATATGTTTAGTTGTTTACTCTGTTTACCCATTTTAACAGTATAATTTAATTGATAGAAGCATGACATCACCATAATATTAGTGCAATAAAAGCTGCAACATTCCTTATGAGCATCTGGATAGTATTGTTTCCTTAGACTAAAAACCAGAAAACCAGATTTCTTTTTATGTTTTCAAAGCAGTGTATAATTTAAAGTGGGAGGTATTTTCTGTCAGAAAGAGCACAATAATTTAAGCATAGAAAAGGGACACAGAATCCAGAGAATCAGCAATTTGATGGGAACAATTAAGATGTTAGTGCCATTTGGATGGACATTCAGTAGAAAGAATTAATAAAAGGGTGGGAGGAAACTGAAGGAAAAACACAAGAAATGGGCACAAAAAGTAGGTAAAATAGGAATTGAGAAGTTTTGTGAAGATGATGATGAAGACTCTTCTTCCCTGATCTGCATATTAAATTTGCCTCTGTTACCTCAGGGTTGGAGTAGCTTCCACATAAGTACTGTTTTCATGCACTAAAGCATGTAGGGTGATGTGAGCATCATTCCCTGTCCACTGCTCTTTTAATCTCCCTTTATTCCGCTGTCCTACTCTGGGTGGCAGCACAAAAGTACTGTTCATCATCACTGCTTCATATAGAAAAGCATCACTCTCACTCCCCCATTGGCTCTCTCAGCCATGAGAAAAGGGTTAACATTTTCCTTTTCAAATGAATACCTGCATTAAAGGAAGCCATAGGTGACTTAGGTGGCACCAGATGTTTTGTTTTGCATTTACTGCTCAGCCAAATTTTCAAATTGTGGGCAGGAACTGTGAAAGAGGAAAAGTTTTTAAAACTGGGCACATTTACAACCCTGTGCAGGAGCTGCTGTGAAGGTCTGACACAGCAGCTGTTGGGAGGTAAGCCCTGGGTTGGATGCATTCCCTGGAACACGTAAAGGGCAGCCCATTCCTCTTCCAGTTCCTTGAATGTTCTAGATTTGTTCTATTCACAATTTCACTCTGAGACAACTACTGATGTTGTTCCTAATCCACAATACAAATGGGACTCAGCTTCCTTAACTCTGGAAGCAGAACTTCAATCAAAGTTGCACTGTTCTGCTACAGTCTAGAGAAAGCAGGGCAGCTTTCCTAGGGGGAAAGAATAGTACCTTAAAATTTATATGTGAAAAAACAGCAACAAATATCAACAAAGCCTGGAACTCTTATCATTATTCAGTTTGGTGTTGCCAGAGATTAAATTTTGTCTAAAATTGAACTGGACATATTCAAGCACTAAGGCTTTCTTCATAGGAATAACTTCTTCAACAGTTTGTAAGTAGTTTGTCAGTAAATGAGGTAACATTAAGTACTATGGCCCCCTCAAATAACATATTTAACATGGACGGGTTTGTGTCAACCTTTGAAATTGGAAGGTATGCCACAAATTTCGTCCTGTAAATTGATCCATCAGCGTTGCCTTTTCAAGCTTAATCTTTGCTCGCAGTGACCTCTAGTGTGACTGGATGAGACAATGCAGTGCATCCGAGGCAGTGCACAGAGAACTTCAGACGTGTTCATCCTGTTACCAGAATGGGGGACACGTGTGTGTCCCATCTGTTTGATTGTAGGACACACTGCATCAAGCATGCAAAACGTAAACAGGAAACCATGAACCCAAAAACATTCCTTCAGCCATACCAAATAAAGAATTTAAAGATTTCTTCATTCCTGTGCCATTTTAATAATATTTTTGTTTATCAAAAACTCCATTAATGGTTTGATACATTTGGTAACAAGTTCAGGTAATTTTCAGAATTTCCAAGTGCAAGAGATTTCTTTTACTTTCTGAAACCTTGCACTGGACTTTGTCTGAAAGATATAAATCAGAAGGCAGTGATGCAATAATTTCTGTAAGAACTGTTGTAAAATGTACAGATTCTTCAAACTATGTTTCACATTTAAAAGCTTGTTCAGATTTTATTTATACATGCCAGTACTCCAGTTGTGTTGATTAACATCAATAGAACTGGAATTTAGTAACCTAACAGTGCCTCTACCTGACATTAAAAGGACGGTAGGGACAGATTGCAGCTCTTTAATAATGATTTTTAATAATGATTTTTCTTAGCAAATGCAATCATCCAATTATTCTCACGATGCCAGATGTAGTCAGACTATATTCTTGCAGGATGCTGTTGATTAGTTTGAGGTATTTCAACATCTTCCCAATCTTGTCTGCAATTAGGACGTGTCACAAGACTCCCACCAGGTGGCAATAAAACCTCTTCATTCTTGAAAGCATTTGCAATTATTTTAGATGGTAGAAACGTCTCTTGTCTACTAATTAGACGGGGGAAATCGTGATTTCTAATCAGGTGATAGAAAATTATTTTTCTGAACTCTCAAGGTACGAGTGCTTACAAAAAGTCTGGGAACAGAGAGCAGCATGCTGGGCAATAGTCACTGTTGTGTTATTAACAGCTATTTCAATGTAAATACGAGTAATATATTCCACTTGGTTCCTGAGAAACTGAAATAATTTTGTCTTTTGATGAAGCTGTAGAGAGCAGACAGTGTGAAATGCTAATTTACTAGTGAGAGCCCAAACCCCATGGAAGTCTCACAATTATAGTTTGTATTTAGACTGATCAAATTCATAACTTCAGCTACAAAAGAAATACTCTTTTTAGACTTAATCCAGGTGTGTTTCTATAGTGCTGTACAGCTGCTATATTCCTATCCTGTATTTCTATTCCTATCCTATTTTTGAAGGAGAAAAACCCTGCACACATATAGCCTTAGTCCACTGCCACTACTGGTAAAGCTCCAGTAGCATAACCTGCATAAAGATGATTTGCCCCCTATTTTTCTTTGATAGTTTATGACATATATTTCTCGCCCCATTCATCCTAATTCCTTGCAAAAATCTCTTTTCCCCTTATTTCTTAATGATAAATGATATTTTTCTCTTTATGCATTACATCACCCTTGATTTTTTCCAGCACAGGCATGCATGCAGAAATATGTCTCTACATCATTTCTGGACCCAAGCAGGCCTTAGTATGATGAGTAGCACACTGATGTTAACTTTGGCCTGAAATTTTACACATTTTCTGGTGCAAATTTTCTTTTTAATTTTGAAACAGTTAATGTATAATGCAGATTAACAAACTCAGTGTGTCGAGTTGACCCTGGCTAAATGCCAAGTGCTGGCTACAGTCATCACTGCACTCAGTTGGGCAGGGGAGACAAAAGGAAAAGCTCGTGGGTCCAGATAAGGGCAGGGAGAGAAAAAAAAAAGGCTTCTGGGTCCAGATAAGGGCAGGGAGAGATCACTCACCAGTTACTCTCATGGGCAGAACAGACTCAACTCAGGGAAAAATTATTTTAATTTATTACCCATCAAATGAGAGAGGGACAATGAAAAAATCTCTCATCTTGGGCTCAACTTCACTCACATATTCTCCACCTCCTCCCCGCAGCAGCACAGGGGGATGGGGGTTGGGGGACTGCAGTCAGTTTATCACAGGTCATCCCTGCTGCTCCTTCCTCCTCAGAAGCACTCCTCACACTCTTCCCCTGATCCAGTGTGGGGTCCTTGCTGCAGGACAGTCCTCCATGAACTTCTCCAACATGAGTCCTTCCAAAGGGTGCCTGGGATCAGGACTGAATTGCTGCCTTGACTCAGGCCGCACATTTGCTCTTTTTCTACATCTCTCTTTATCCACAAGAGCTACTTAACTGCCCTTCAGAAGGACTTCACAAATTGTTAAATAAGGCAAAGATTTAGCAGAAGTTACTATTGCTCTTTAGGCAAAATGATATACCTGAAGAAAAGGCCATCCAAGCTTGTGGACACACAAACACTTCAGGTATTATGAAACATTACAAAACTTGTAGTATATTTAATACTAGCAAAAACCCATCTAAAAATTAACCTCATGTTCTTAGTTAAACTTAGTTACTCATACTTACACCTGTCCCCATTTAGATTGTTCACAGTTAAGAACACAGAATTTGACATTAAAGGCTATAGTAATATTTTTTCCTATCTCCTCCTCCCCCCACAAAAATGTCACCAAAACCCCCCAAACCAAACAGCTATGCAGAACAGTATCTGGCTTTTGGTATGGACCATTTGTTCCTCTCCAGTGATAAATGCATTTATAATACATTTACATCAGCCACAGGTGCAGCAAGAGATACACTTCTGAGATACTCTTCCTAGAAATACTGCTCCTGATGAACAAATAAATAATATAATTCTGTCTTTCATAAAAGAAATACCAGCATATTTTCAACATATGACAAGATCTGCAGTTCTCTGTTTCCATTTCCCTGTTTTCCCCAACATACTAATCAGAAGATGCCATTATATTCTGTATTGAATTCAGAATTCATAGGTACATTTCTCTGAAGGCGATAACCTAGATTTCTGAATGGAATTAGAATTTATCAACACAGCTTAAAACAAACAAATTATGACATTTCCCACATTTCACTACTGATAATTATCTTCAGTCAGTCTCCTACTGATTTTGTTAACAGAAAAGGACACTAATGAAAAAATCACTCTATGATTACAAAAACAGTGCTGGAGGAGATTCAAACCCATTTCTTCACTACTTGTCTCCCTATACTACTTCAGGATCCACTTTACTGTAATTGATCTAGGAAAGACTAAATAAAATGACTCCTGATATTCAAAGACAATCTGTCACAGATCTTCACTTATTTTATCATTACAATGATTCAAATAAATTGGGGGAAAAAAACCCCTCCAAACCACCCAAGAATTTTACACAGTATATTACATTTTATAGAGCTAAACTATGATCCAGGATAGGTCAATAAAAGGATGGACCAAGAAGCCAAAGAAGGATGGAGAATAACTGGCTGTGTACTAATATGCAGGGGATTACAGCAGATTAAAAAATGATAAATCAGGAATGTCATTCTATTTCAGATAAAAGCAAGTGCCATTGTGGCATGCAAGGCATACAGGAGGTAATCCCTTCACTACTCAGGCTTGTAAGGCCACAGCTGCCACACTTCAAAACCCAGGTGCAAACTTTGGAAAGGGGTAGATCACATGGATGAAGTGATTTCCCTTTAGTGGAGAGCAGTGAGTCAGAAACCTAGATGGAATTTAGGAAAAAAAAAGTGGGAAAATTGGTCTTTTAGCCTTGGCAAAGAAGACACTTCAAAATATGCAAAATATTTTGCAAAGAGAATGTTTTTTTAGTACTCAAAGTAGTTAGAACAGGAAGTAATAACTTGCAGCATATGAGATTTAGATTAGATATTAAAACATTACAAGAACACTGTAGCAGGCCATCTGAACAACCATCATCTGAGGGTTTTTTTAAGAGGAGGCAATATAAACTGCTATAAGGGATATCCCGGTATTAGGAATAATGCTTCAGAGAACAAGATAGTTCAGATAATGTATCAACATTTTGTCCAACTTTGGGATTTTTATCAACATTTTGTTATTATTCAGATTACCACACTTTTTGAATCACTTTTCTTTTAAAGAAGTTTTGAGGAGCTTCAGAACATTGATAAGTACTCAATTCCAACTGCATGTTGCAATATATCACTTTTTAAAGTACGATATTTAGAATATTCCCTTATTACTTCCTACCTCTGTTAATCTCACAAATGTTGGTCAGAAAACCTAAAAAGCTTTTTCTGCTGGACACAGCTGAGACTACTGATCAGAGACTTATTTAGAAAGAGCCAAATTTAGATATCCAATCAGCATAATGCTTTGCTAACACAAGGTTGACAATATTCACAGTTAGCAATTTGAAAGCCGGTAATACATTTGCCTTTTATTTTTTGTGGTTTTGTTGATATACTTATGTGAATTGTTGCATTAATTAAGCTTCATGAATAGAAATCTGCTCTTTACACATGATCAAGGTGTCATCTGGTCTTAAGATAAAACTTTGAATAGCAGAGTGGGAATAAGAAACAAATCTTCAAGAAGTTATTGGAGCACAAGATAAAAGAAAATGACCAATTTAATTCTTGAGTTAGACTCCCTTCAGTTGTCTAACCTGCCATTTAGTGGAGTGAGAGAGGGCAGGGAGGGTTGTTTTTTTTAAAGTTATGTGTTGTAGTTTCACCCCAGGCAGCTGCTTGCTCACTCCCCAGTCAGCTGGATCAGGAAGTGAATCGGAAAAGTAAAAGCTGGAAAACTCATGAGTTGAGATAAAGACAGAGTAACAGGGAAAAAAAAGCCACACACACAAGGAAAGAAAATGAGGAATTAATTCACTGCTTCCCATGGGCAGGCAGGTGCTCAGCCATCTCCAGTACAGCAGGACCCATCATGTGTACTGGTGATTTGGAAAGAGAAACAAAGGCAAGGACCATCACTCCAAATATCCCCCCTTACCCACTTCTTCCCCACCCCACTTCATATACTGATGTCACATGGTCTGCATTATCCCATTTGTCAGTTTGGGTCACCTGTCCTGGCTGTGTCTCCCCCCAGTCTCCCATTCACCTCCAACTCCCCTGCCAGAGTGCAGTATGAAAAGCAGAAAAGGCCTTGGCTCTGTGTAAGCTCTGCTCAGCAATAACAAAAACATCTCCATATTATCAACCCTGTATTCAGCACAAATCCACAACACAGCCCCACACCTGCCATTGTGAAGAAAGTTCTCTTTACCCTAGCCAAAACCATCACATCCTTAAGATTAAAAAGATTATTTCATAAAAATGCAATTTGAGGTTCGCAAAATTTTTTTTGCTATAAATTTTTAACTCACCTAAAATCTTTCCTTTGGGCAATTCTCAAAGTCTTTAGAATATGATAAGACTTTTTATGGTTAGGGCGCAAGCCACTTGAAATGATTCATAAAAGAACACAGTCTAATAGGGAAAGTTACCTAAATAATTCAATACTGTTATGCCCTTTGATAAGTACATGAGGAACAGAGAAAGCCTTTGGAGGTTCCGTTTCATTTTCACTTTAGGCAAGAGAACATTCCTTTTTTGAAGCAGAGAAATACTTTGCCTTACACTGCCTCATGTCTGGCACCACAAAGCGTTTTAGACACACTGTGCTCGACTCATTTCATGTGAGCAAGAAAGGCTTCTGTAGGAGATAGGCAGGCTATATTCCAAATGCAGTTGTACTGACATCTTAAATAAATAAAAATAATAGGCTAGGGAAATAATGCAGAAATTCCAAGCACATCCGGTTGCTTTATGAGCTTTACCTTTTTTAGGAGATTAAACACATTTCATACACTGAGCTCTGGGGTATGAATTGTGTTCTCTTTGCTTCTTTTTGCCCTGCAGCCTCCTTAGATGAGCTTTGGGAAAGTGGAAAGACTGCACAGAGAGAGAATTAATTTGCACACAGGATCTGCAGCCTAAATTTGTCATCCTGGCAGCCCTCTCTTTTTGAAGTAAATCATGAGTCATCACCAAGGGAAGAGGCACAGAGGATGAAGCCCATGTTACAAAGTGCTGTGGCTGGAGCTAGCCTTTGAGAGCCCCCATGGAGACTGGCCACTGCCTCTGGAAGCAGCACAGCCACGAGCCCCTGGGCTGTGAACAACCAGAGCTCGTGCACAGTGTGAGCTGAGGGACCTCAGCAGTTCAGTCACCTCTGTGGCTGACTGCCCTTTCCTCCACTGTACATCCCTTGTACCTTCTCACAGCCTAATTCACTGATACCTTCTGCTATCAGCTTCCCACTTGATCTGTTTGAACCCACTATGACATTACTGTGGCTAGACAACAACAGAGAGCCTTTTCCAAGCTGTTGTATGCATAGTACCATCTTATGGGAGTGCTCACAACACTTTCATAGTGTTCCTGTTTATCTGAGCCTGCAATTACACAGTTTAATTAAATTTTGTTTGACATGCATCCCCATTTTTTCTCAGTCTTTATTTGCCATGTGACTCCACCCTCCATCACAAAATGGTGCTGTCAATTTCCACCAGCATACATTGCTGTTGGCCTAGAGGGCTGGTTGTAGGTCCCTTCCAACTGAACTGCTCTATTCTAGTCCCAATTATTTTTCTAAAGAAAAACGGGGGCCACAAGAAAATGTAAGTGCACTCCATGTTATTTGGATAGAAGTCTATGTTTACACACTCTTAATTACTCAAGTTGTCACTGAACTCTGAGCAGTGTACTTTAAGGCAATAATCAATTTGGTACCTTTCCTAAGGACAAACATTGTAAAGACAGAACTAATGTCATTAATCCTGTCTAAACTTTCTGCTTATTGCAGCCTGTTTTATTGAACTTTGGTGAAATTGCCTTTAAAGTGGTACAAGGAGACCAAAACTATATGGGCAATTAATACATTTTTTTTTCTTACCATAATATTAATTAGACTTGAGGCAATTAATTTTTAAACTTGAGAAATGTTTTCTTTTTCCTCTGTTGCATATTAAGCTGTCATTTAACAGAAATTAAATATACTTAGCAGAGATTAAATATACTTTTATTAAACACAAAAGCATCCAGGTTCTGCACCACCAGAAACCAGACAGCAAGGAACAATTTAAGTTATTTTGCTTCTGAGCATTTACAAGAATATGATAGTACAGGAGGAGTTTTGGTATCTTCACTGACTATGGTAATGCATCTCTAGGACGAGTAATGAAAGGGCTCATTTCATCTTTCTCAAGGTAAATTCCCTGATTCCAGTACCTTTGGTTAGCAACTGGTCTTACCCAGTTTCTACCTCTAAAGAAAAGACCACATTCAGTATTCAAAGTCCTGCTCTGTCTTTGAAGAGAGCTGCTTCCAAGTGAGAAACAGCAGATCTTGCACATCTATGCTCAGTTATATTTTGCTTTCCAAAGATAAACAAATCTTTGGCTCATTTTCTCTTTTAATATGGAAAAGGGAAGGAATTTATCAGACTATCTGTTCACTTCCCTATCACCCTTTACTTCTTCTCAAAGGTCAACTCTATGAGAGCAACCTTTTTTTCATTCTCTAAGAAACTACATCCAGGAGAATTCCTCAATATTCCCCTCGAAAGACCTTGCATGACAGCAGTAGAGCATTTATTGATTTTGAATACTGATTGAAGATTTACATTAGTGTGCATAACAGAAACTGTGGTAGATCTTAAAGGGCATTTCCAGCTAGCTGCTATCTTTTGAAAGGGTGCATAACCCTTTCAAGTATTATGTCCTGAACCTGCAGTTTTGAATCCATAGGTGCAAGAAAAGTTCACCTATGCTCTAAACATATAAACTGCTCTAGCAGTACTAAAATATTCAGTGTGATTAAATTCTGATATTAATTAGAAGACCAGTAAAGGGTATTTTAATTTCTTTTTCCCTTTGCACGTTAAGTTTCTATGAGAGCAATGCTACAATCCAAGAGTTGATGAACTTACATAATATTATCCATATATACAATATTATAAGACTTGTCTTCAGAAAGTCAAGGTGTCCATTAGCAACTCATTCTTAAAAAGAAAGAAAAAAGAATCATTAAGAGTAAAAGTGGTCCACCAAAATGTCATGATTTTAACAGCCATGTTTAGAAGGCTTTTTCCATCAAAGCTCTGACTAGCTCAGTACATCACGTAGTAAAGCAAGCGTGAGTGAGCCACAGGCACACATCCTCAGAGAATTCCTTCTAAGAAGCATAATGGCTGTTATTTTTACACTTTTAATCCCTAGCCTCTCCTTATTACAGCTAATCATCTCAGCAAACGCATTAAAGAGGGCTCTGCAGGTAGTGTAGCATGAGAAATCAATTGCCAACCAAAGCACCAGTGCTTGCTTCTATAGCAGCATCTTTGACCACACATGGGTTAATATATTGTGAATCTTCCATTTTCCCTTTTGTTTTAGCATGAGTCAAATGCTTTATTCCCATATTCCACAGCATAGTCATTAACTTCATCTATTTATATTGTCATTTTTAATTTGATAGGTGACTGCACAGCAAGGCAGCTTTTAACCAAGTCAGCTGTACATAAAGCCTATAATAAATCCTATTTTCAGGGTGTATATTCCCAGAAGACTCTTCCCCCTCTACTAAGGAATATGTGACTGCTCTAAAACAGGTGCAAGGAAACATTAAAAGTGCATACATATCTGCTCAGACACGTGCTGACACACAAAAGAAAGGAATATTGTACAATCTATCCAGTACAATACAGAAACACAAGTTATGATTGTTAAACTATATATTTCAACTCTTAATTGCAGTCTACTTCCTTCCTGCTAGGCCACTATTTATACCTGTGCATGTTAATTATTCCCTATTGAAAGCAGGAGTTTGTAACACATGCTATTTCTGGGTATTATACCATCACCCACCTAAGGCAGAACCCATCACCAGGGTGAGAAAGATGGGAGAACATCTCCAAGATGATACACTGCAACTTGTCATATCAATGTTTTGACCATTTGTAAAAGAAAATTAGATTCTGACTATGTTTTGTTGAAGGAATTTATACAATGCACACACAAGTCTTGGCAGATGTGGGCAGGTTCTGACCTTGGCCAAACCTTTACTTGTCCCACCTTGTGAGCTGTGGGACACCCCAGCACCACTTCCCCTTGGTACAGCAGACACATATCCTGTGTTTTGAAATTCCGTAGCATGGCAGGTGTTTTTTTTTTTTTTTTTTTTTTTGGCATGTGTTGGTGCCACTATGAATTTTTTACATAATTGCACAGCAAGACAGATTCTCTTGGGGTGTATAAAAGGCACCTCTGCTCCAGGGCCAAGGTGGCTTTGCCAGAGATTCACCCACAATGCAGAAAGGGAGTCCAGGCATCCCATACACGGATACAGCAGCCAGCTCTCTGAGCAAAGCACATCTCAAGTACAGAAAATCAGGCCAGCTCTTTCCACCAAACTTGAATCTGAAAATAGTGTTTCTTAAAAAAACTTAAATGAATGCTAAAACATGACTGTTTTAAATGCAAATCCACTGCAAGTTTCACAATGCCACAATAACTTAGAAGAATAAACCTCATTCCATTTCAATGACTCTGAATCTCCCAGGCTTTCTGAAGGAGATGTTCTTGAATCCAACTTTTCTAGAAAAATCATTCCCATAAAAGATCACACCCAAATCCTTTAAAGTGCATAATTATAATCAGTCAAATTAAGGTTTCCCCTAAAAGAAATTTTCTCTTTCCTGTCCTGAGCAGTGTTAACATTCATAATAATCAGTGCTGTAAGAAGTTTTAAATATAGCCATATATTGTACATAATTGTACTGTTTCTATGCACTATTATATAACTGCCTGCAGATGGCTGCATTTCAATGGGAAAAAACACAACGTTTAAAAAAACTCTGTTCTTTGAGTGTGTTGTTTCTGATTTCTAAATAGTAGTATTGATAATATTAACAATAATAACGACAACAATAATAAAAAAATCAATGCACCCCTTTTACATTTACAGCAGCAAATAGGCTGGTCCCCTCTGTGTAAATCAGTTTAAAATATGCTCTAGGATTTTTTTTAATAAAATAATGTAAAAGCTTAAGGCATTACAAAAAGAACTGAAGATTTAAAAACTTCTCATGCTTTGAATTTTAACTGAACAGGAGCATCATCTCTGTTTATAAGAGATTTTTATTAGGATTAAAAAGCAAATTTAGAGCAACGAGTCTGATATTCTTCTGCTAGTCTGCAGGATTAAAGCTCTTTAAAATGAGAATATCAATATAAAAAATGAATTAACTTTTCAATTATGGCCTGCCCTTGAAATTTTATTTTGCTTTCTACGTCATATAGTTACTGTAGCAGGAGTGCAATAAAGTCAAGGTGCTTCTAATTCTAAATTGCATAGTTGTAAAGTTACCAGAAGGTTTTTAGGGCATTTTTAAAGTGTTGTTTCAAAGAGTCAGTTTTTTCCCTCCTGAAATAAATGAAGAATTTGGATTGATTTTTAAGGAATTCAGAACAGAGCCAAGTATTGTCTTGCTGATGTCTCACACACCGCTTTTCAGATCCAATATTCAGTCTGCTTTACCAGTCACTAACAGCAGAGGTAGGAAGCTGGTAACACACTGGCCAAACAATCAGTAGTAATAAATCAGCAGATAGCTGGGCAAAATACTTCTCTTCCTTTGCAGACATCTTCTGGATTTCACAGCTCCTCACCCTGTTTGTGTTGTTCAGAACCTTCCCACATCAGCAGGGACACCACAGTCACCAGGATAAATCAGGATTAATTTTTGGCCAACCCACAGAATTCCAGTGTGAACTTGGGCTTGACCCAGTAGTTTTCTTCCAGTAAGATACAACACTGCTGTAAATAAACAGGCAAACAAAAACCAGGCCAGATTATAAATCTTCACTTTTACCTAATTTGCCAGTCTCTTGGCTATTCCATGACCACTAACAGCACTTGATCTTTGGGGATGGGACCATGTTTACAGTAAATCTGTGCAGCACAGACAGTGCAGTACATCCCTCAGCTTCTAGATATTAGTGGATATCAAAGTCCAAGCTCTCAAAAGAATGCTTTAGGGTTCATGGAATGATGGTTGCTCTTCAGCTGAATGGAACAGCAGGTATTAGAGCCGTGTCTGACAGGAAGATAATATTTTTGACTCTGTGTGGACAAGATAATCACCTTACTTTTAAATTAAATCAAATTCATGTTACTTAAAGAAAAAAGCTGAAATGTTTCTACTCATGAAAAAAATACTGAGAAAGAAAGTGCTAACTAAGATATAACCTATACTTTCTTCTTTATTTTCAAGTAATTTCAAGTGAAAATTTTTTGTTAAGAGAATATTTTGCCTGCACAGCCCTATACACCAACCCATTACAAGCAAATACTATACAGAACATCCTGCTGTTTTTCAGAACACAACACTGCATCCTTGCACAAGACATAACACTAATATGAACCCATGCATACATTATTTATGAGCTCCAATTTCCTCTCTCCCTGACCAGGGCCAGAACTAAGGCCCCAGATTCCTACTCTTATGAAGAACAGTTAGATAGCAGCTAAAGCATAACAAGCTGCTTATTCTGGTTTCATTAATCCAGACTTGGAACACAGCCACTAATAACTGTGTTGGCATTTTTTAAAAGCCTAAGTATCAAACATTTATACCTGAAATTTTCTTAGAAAATGGTAAAATTTAACTATATTAAATAATTAACAACAATTTGTTGGGGACATTCAATTTGTATTGATTTTAAAATCAAAAGCAGCATTTTCTCTTACAGAGAAGGAACTTTTGGGGTTATTCTGGCCAGAAGAATTCCTTTAGGTCTTGTTTGAAAGGCCTCCTTTTGGAAAGAGATTTAAGCGATGCTTCACACCAGCCAGCAATGCATATTCCCTTTTAGTCTCATAAGGTGTTTCTGTTTAATTGCCTTGACTGTTAAAATGTGCATTCCAATTTGGATTTTAATCATTCAGTGTGGCCATCAATAGAGTTAGTTTTATCTGCAATAGTGAAGTGTTCCCTTCTCAAATTTCTGTGTCTGTGATGCTGCCCTGAGCTGTCTCTCTGAACTCCACCAACCTACTTCTCTGAGCATGTTCTGAGGCTGATGCATGTTTCTTGTGTATTGTGATTCCTGTTCAAATCTCTTTTCCATAGCCATCTTGTCTTTTTAAACTTAGTACAAACCTAGCACTACAGCAGCAGCAGCAACAACAACAACAAAACAAATGGAGTGGCAAACTTGTTTATTTTCTCCTTGATTTGAGGCCAGTTTACACCAATTCTGTATAAACCATCAATATAATACTGAGCCAGTTATCATGACCATTCCCAATCTCTGAGGTCTTGGTGACTGGCTCACAGAAACACATTTCTGCTGCATTTACTGGGTCATCACTGAATCTGGATCAACAGAAATATAACCACGAGCAGCATTTTAGTAGAGGTGCGTTCACAGCCGATGCACGGAGGAGTCAGTCTGGATTGAAACCCCCAGGAAAGCCCAGGCCCGGGAGCTTCAAGCTGATATTCTCTTCCATTCTGACAAAAGAATGAGGTTTTAAATGGCATCAGGATTTAGAGGCGTCCGGCAGCTGAGTTGATCTGACAACTCCGCGTCTAATTCTTGTGTAACATAGAAAATTAAATGGGTCCCTCCCCTGGGCACTCCGTGCCGGACGTGCCCGCACCTGCTGAAGCGGGGACCGAGCGAGGGGACGCGGTCCCCATGGCGTGCGGGGCAGCTCTCCCGGCGCCGCAGCCCCGCGGATCCATCGCGGACCCATCGCGGATCCATCGCGGACCCATCGCGGATCCATCGCGGACCCATCGCGGATCCATCGCGGACCCATCGCGGATCCATCGCGGACCCATCGCGGATCCATCGCGGATCCATCGCGGATCCATCGCGGATCCATCGCGCCCCGAGCGGCGGCGGGCGCGGGGCGGGGCCGCGGGAGGGCCCGGCCGCCGCCGCCCCCGAGGGCGGGCCGCCGGTGACAGCTGGGGAGGGACCGGCAGCGAGGTGCGGCTGCTGCGCCGCTGCTCCGACCGCATCGCGCCGGCGGATCCCGGCGAAGGAGCGGGCAGGGATCGGCCGGGCCCTGCCGCCGTCGCCGGCCGCGGAGTGGGTGAGTGGCGGCGGGCACGATTTTTATTACTACTGATTGTTTGGGTGATGCGGGGGCGGCGCGGGCACGGCGTGGCAGGGGAGGGAGGACGGAGGGATGGAGGGATGGATGGAGGAATGGATGGATGGAGGAATGGATGGATGGAGGGAGGGAGGGAGGGAGGGAGGATGCTGCCGCGCTCGGAGACTTTGGTCGTGCGAGATGCCTAAGGGAAAAAAGTGCATCCCGGGGCGGGGCGAGGCTGTGCCCCTCTCCGCTCGCCCGTCCGTGCCGGTGACCCGACGGGCGAGGAAGCCCCGGGAAGGGGGCCCGGTTCTTGCGGGGCAGGGGCTGCGCGTCCCCAGGCGGGGCGAGGCGGCTCCGACCCTCCGGTCCCCCGCCGGCCCCCGCCCTCCCGCAACTCCCCCGCAGCCATCAGCGGGCCGGGGCGCGGCCGCGGAGGGGCCGGGACAGCTCCGGGGCTCCCTGTGCTCCCCCCGCCCCGCCGGCAGCCCCGGCACGGCGGCAGGAAGGTCCCGAGCATCCCGGCGCTGCCGCCCGCCCCCGCCCGGGCCGTACCTGCGGTGCCGGGGGTCCCCGGGCAGCCTCCGGCGCGGGCACCTGCTCCTGCAAGCCGGGTCCTGCTGGCAGCGATGTTCGAGGAGCGAACCCGAGGCCTGCCCTTGGAGGGCTGGCAGGATGAGGCCTTTATTTTATTTTATTTTTTTTTTTGCAGGGTGCTGGCTGGCTGATATTTACATAATATCTCTGCTTAAATGTGACCTCGTCCCTAATTGGAGGCTTCCTTTGCATTTTCTATGGCAACACTACAGAACAGATCACTCCAGTGGGCTGGATCACAGGAGTACCTGCATACACTGTAATTTTTCTCTCTTGGTTCCCCATAAAGATTGGTTTGTTCTAGTGGATGGGTGAGATTTTAAAAAAAGTTCTTTACATCAGCCCTTAAAGCAGTGTCTAGGCCTGCAAGTCACTGCAGATTTGTGGGATCTCTAAATTAGAGGAGGATGAACACAGGCTTAACTAACTAGCAATAATTATTTTTGTTGGGTATTTATATATTTACTAGCCTTACAAATTATTTCCATGCACAACACTGCTTAATCAAAACAATCAAAAGAAATTATGTTAATGATAACTGACTGTATTTATTTGTTTTAAAATTAATAGAATTATTAGAAGAAGAAAGAAAATAAATCCTAGCAAATTTTGTAAGGGGGAAGGAATTGAGACCCACTCCATTCAGAGATTCCTTTTGCTCAATGAGATCCCTGCCCTATGCTTAGAACCCATCATGTATACACAGTATTGTCTCTTTTTACACTGTTGGTCTCACTGACAGTAAGCTTGATGTGCCTGTATATTTAACCAGGAGTTGGATTCTGTAATGCTTATTAGGGTCTGCTGTGTTTCATCTCTGTGAGATGCCAGCTTCAGTTTCAAGTTTTATATGGCAAAGGGTGAATATCTTTGTGTTGGTTTTCCAAAACCTGCTGAAAATTAGTGTTTTGTGATTTTAAGACACACTAATTCATGGTGCATTTAGGCAAGAAGGTTTTTCTAAAGACCTTTAAATTTTGCCTTAATTATCTTTTGATATGATGTTTTTGTTCTGCATTGAAAAACCATGTCTTTTTGTTAATAATGCTAAAATTAGTTACTGTGATACAAAGGCTGGGATACTGTGTATGGCTTAGAACATTTGTTTTCTGTCTCTGCTCTGTTTGTACTTCTTGGTTCACTGGGATGACTTTGTTTCTTGCACCTGAGGTCTTTTGAGGTTTGAGCTTTTTGTTTCTGGATGGGTGCACATAGTTAGGTTGTTAATACTAATCTAATCTTTGAATAGATATATTGGAGATTCAAACAGAAAGGCCAAGAATCTTGGATCTCGTGGAAAAGGTGATTCTTCTCATGGGTGGAGAGACCCATGAGTTGGGAGAGGTGCTCTACAAGTTCAAGGAGGTCACTCCTGGGACTCCTTCACTGAGGCACTGGGGCTTGGGGCTTGTCTGCTACAGGCTGACGCAAGTTCTGTAAGAGGCCATTGGGGTAGAGATTTGCCTAGCATGTTTAAGTTCTCCTGCATGCAGATGAAGGCTTTTTGTTTCCATTTGCTTTTTGGAAGTGCTCTGCTCTGAGCAATGCTCACTCTCCACTTAAGTGAATGCTCCTTTAGTGTCTTAGATCGTTGTTACGGGAATGCAGGAGTTGGGAATATCCTCAAAAGAGGCCATGTGTTGAATCTGAGGTATAAATGAGGCTTGAACTGAAAGAGATGTGCTCTGTTAAAATGTTAATTCCAGGACACAGTGATGGAGCAGAGGTTTCTTAAGAGTCTTCTCTTAGAGGTCCATCTCATTCAAGCTCATGTTTTGTTTTCCATAGTTAGTACCCATTGTCCACAGCACCATCTTCATTGCAGTTCATCCCAGCTCTGCTGTCAGTTTCTGCCTTTAAGTGTAATTTGTCAGTATGCAAATGTTTATAGTTAATTCCATGTATAGATTGTTTTTTCCTGTAGAACATTTTGGTTGGATTATGATAGAAGATGGGAGATGTAGGAGTAGCAAGTCTATGAAGAAGGAAATGGGCATGGGCTGTATTTCTGGATTGTGTAAGGCCAGATGGAGCTGGCTTAAATACATGCCAGGGAGCAGAAAATACTGAAGAATGTGAAATTGGATTGCCCCTTTGTATAAAAGCAAAGTTGGTTGCATGCTGCTTCTGTGTAAGAGGATATTTGGTCAGGTACAGCTGATTATTGCGTCTCCATTTATTAATGTTGAACCAAAGTTGCTCTGCCATCAATCAAAGGAATATCAAACCCTTCCTCATGTCCTTGTCTGTAATCCTGATTTTTTTTTTCTCTCAACTTTCATTAACTCTGTTCTGCTTCATTTTGAAGGCACAATATTCAGAATATACACAAAGCCTTAATTGCAGCTTTGTGTACTGATATGCACAAACACATTCCATCTCTTGTTTCTCATTTAAAAAATTCCATATTTAGAACAATTGTTAATTTAGGGTACTTACTGCAATGTTACTCAGCATTAGCAAGGAAAATCCATTTCATGGTCATTGTTTTCTCCACATATTACAATAAAATATCTTGAGTTAATGATCTAAAAATGTGGGGCTTTTTCCATCTTGGGAAGTTTTATTCCTGTATGCAAATTTTGTTACTTCTGTTTAGTTTTTGCTAAGGTTTTTTAAAATAGCAAACTTCATCAGCCCTAACTTCAGTAATAGGGAAAAATCTATAGTAGTTCAGTCAAAGTGATGCAGATTCATTGTCAGTGGGGCAAAATGGAACCACAGTAGTAGTTTAAACTAATTTTTAAACTAATTTGATACTTCCATCCTTTGCACATTATTGTAAATGATAGAACTTTCTTTGGCAGATGGGATGCTTTTGTAGGCCTTTCTTAGAAATCACTAAAACATGGTTGGTAACTTCCTTACTTGCAATACTTCATCACTTTGTTTGTCTAATAAGAATGGCAGCTGAAGAGAAGCTTCTGCCATGTGCTGTGGTGGGTGAGGTCTTCCCCTTTTTCTCCCAACACAATCCAGGCTCATAGATCTGGCATTTAATTCCACAGCTGCCTTTGGATTTGATGCAGTCTTTCTTTACCATTTAGGCTCTCAAACACATGCATAAATGCACATGAAGAGCCAGATATATTTGGGAAGCTCCCACCTGGAGCTGTTAAGTTGGACAGGAAGGGATAAGGCGCTTGATGTAGTGAGGAATACAGTGGGAATTTCGTTAGTTTATTTTTGTTCTGTTAGTTAACAGAAACTTGTAGTCAGTCTGTATCTTGTACACAAAGAGAAATTAATGTTGATGAAGGCAAAGATACAGAGTGGTAATTTCTAATTTATCTTCAAATCCTTGGTTTTAAGAGAGGGTTACCTACTGCACATTTTATAAAAACATAAACATACATACACATTAGGTTGTTCTGGTGCTTTCCTGTTAACATGCTGAATAATCCAATAAACTGAAACCAGCTTCTGGATGTAAAAGTGAAATTGAAGCAAAATTACTTAAATTGTGTAATGTTTAGAAGTAATGAATAGACTTTTTTATCATTTTTATGTCATCCTCGAAAAGCTCATACAACATTGGTTTGCTTTGCTTTGACTTTACTTTGTTTTTAGTGGAAGATGGCTGAAGGACATCTTTGGTTTTTTCTGATAGTAAGAGAACTTTGATGTAGATATTAGTTAATTTGTGTCCTGCAGATGTTTTCAAAAACCTATATATTTATCCTGCAAGCTGGCATTCTGTAATCAGTGTAAAATTAAGAGAGGAGCTATTTATATTAAATGTATTTGTTCATGTCCTGCTTATTTGTTCCTTATTAATGATGAATATAGAAGGATCAAGATGTCTCTCCTAACTCTTTGAAGTTTCTGTTCAGTTTTCTTCTCACTTTTAGCCCATCTTAACACCATGTTGCCCACTATCTAGGACCCTACCTTGACATTAAGGGAAATGAGAGCTCTTTCAGAAAATATGTTTTTTCATATTTCCTAGTCCATTTAAATTTAACTTGCATTTGACAAGACATTATGATTGAAAGCTTTGAGTTGCCCTTGTGATAGCTGTTACCTTTCCATCCAGGAAGGAAGTGTCAGTAGAGTCACACAGCTGCATTCTGCAGTTTCACTTTTGATTCAGCACTGATGCTCAGCATGTGCTGCAGATGAAATGTTTGGCTTCCTGGGTGTAACCTCAATCAATGGTGTCCCTTTGGCCATGGTCAGCATCATTTTCAGCCTTCATTATGGGCACTGTCTGCATATCTGATTGCTTTGACTTTGCTGTGCAGGTGAGGAGGTGATTTTTTTTGTTTTCCCTTGTGAGTATAACTAAAATTTAATCCTAACATTGTCTATTTATTTTAAGATGAGGTGAGCCAAGTGGTATGTTGGTGCAATTGAAACTGAGGTGCTACTATTGTTGTTATTATTATTGTTTTTTGTATGATGAGAGTAAGAGTGAGCCATTGCAGAACAATCCTCTGTGGATTCTTCCAAAATTAACTTATTCTTCTTCTTCAACAGTCAGAACAAGGAACATCTTATCTAACTAAAATAGACTATTTTAGTAAGACTTTCCAAAATGTCAGTGATTATGAGGCTGAGATTTTATTTTCTTTTTCTTTTTTCTATCCAGAGCGGTATCCAGCATCTGGTAGGTTTTTATTTACTGCTCTATCATGCTTCTGTTTGTGCAAAAAAGTGTCCAATATTTTGCATTTCTTCTTACTAGCTTGCATTTGAACTACCACCCAAAGATACAAGCCTTGTTTTCTTGTGAACTGCTAATTCTCTGAACAAGCTTATTATCCATGTTTATAAATACTTGTGGTGATGTGATGCGTGTCTGCCCTGAGTTTAATCAGGACATGTTTCCAGGGTGAAGGTTTTACTTTGTGAGACAGTGATTCTCATTCTGTTTGAGTCCCTAAGATGCAAGTACTTCTCTGATTTTGAAGTAACTGCTTCCTGTAGTGATTTCTGCACTATGTGCATCCTGTCAGATGGACAGAGTGTGTTGGGAGGTGCTCCTTCTCTATATTGCTTAGAAATGAGAAATTAAACCCCAAGAAGAGACTTTTTACCATATCAAGGTGTAAAGCAGTACTTTCACAATGTTTTTACCATATGTTGATCTTCTTGAGTCACATCTTGGCATTTCCTGTAGAACAGATCATGACTCAATCATTTATTGCTAAGCTTGTTAGATATAGACTATATTATAATTATACTCTGCTAATTTAGTGTGGCAGACTTTTATTTCTTATAAAATAATTAATTACTTTTTCCTCTCGGATCCTTTTCTGGACTCCCTAGTTATTAAACAAACAAGCAAGAAAGAAAGATCTGCGATGATATTTTATCACACCTTCTTGTGTTCTTTGAGATGCACTCATTTTAAGGAAGACCAATTGATAATTTATCTGCACTATGGCAAAAGAAAATAATTCAGCTGACCAGTAAGGATGATGAACTTAATTCTCACCAAGGCAGACTTCAGCTTCTCTGTGCAGCATAATCCTTCTCAAGATAATCATCCTGTTAGCTTCTGCATGAGGCTTTGGCCTCTACCACGTAGGATGGGAGGGAGGATGGGATGCTGTGCCCCAGCACTTACTGTCTGTTCTGGTAATTCTGAGTTTTTTTAGTAAAATGCCAAACTCTTACTAAAAACTTTAATTACATTTGCTGTAGCCTGGCTTCCTACGGAAATGAGCCTTAAATGCTTCTGCTGTCTCTGAGTCCCCTATGACTAATTTTTGCATTTGTTGGACAATTTCAAACTACGTGTGTGAAATGGTTGAAGTCTTGAAGGTAAATCTCCTACTCCAGAACTTAAGACATATGTGCTTGATTGCAGAGGTTAGGTAAGCCTTTTTCTTTGTATTTTTGGTCAAGTTCACTGATAAATGGCATGAACTTGCATTCTTTGCAATGAGTCACCTTGAAAAATGAATATTTTGGACTATTTTGTTCCTGACAACTTATTATATCCCTTTATTAATGTTTTCTTGTTTGGTTTGGAGGGGGGAGGTGTTTGTTTGTTTGAGTTTTGTCTGGCTTTGTTTGGATTTTTTTTGTAGATTGCCATCATATGCTGAAATTCTCAGAATTTTTTAGATTCTGTATTTGGCCAGCTGGGAGGCTGGAGCTATTACTATGTCTTGAAGCAAAAATGCAAAGCTTTCCTGCATTCAGCTAACTACCAACCCTGTCTTTATGTCAATAACCAATATTTTGTGTATATATTACTTCTTGCAGATTTTTTTTTTGGGCTACCGTCGACTGTGTAAGAAAGCCTGAAATATTTTTAGGATTTTTTTGTACTTTTTTCCCCATCTTTTCACCTTAGTCTTTCCTAGATTATGTATAGTCTACAAAGTAGTTGCCTACTTCTGCATCAAAAAGGGAGCTGTGACATAGCCATGGTTAGGTATATCTGAGCTAGATTTAGTCTGTCTATTTAGTGAGCTATTAGGAATGTAGGTATTGGGTAAAAAAGCTGTGCTTTTTAAGAGTAAAATTTTAAATGCTGAGAATTTTGTGTGTACTCAGAAAATACTCCAAGAATTAATATACAGATAAATTTGTTTCATCAGCCTATCTGATGAACTGGGTGAAATAGAAGATTCCTGCACACTAGCACTTTAACATAATTGCATAATAATGATAAATTATGCTTTACAAGGGGATGTGTTTGAGATGTGTCTTATTTAAACAGTGTTTAAGCTCTAATCACAGCACTTAGTGTACTTAATATATATATTGTCCAGGAACTGAGGAAAGGCTAATCCTTCACAAAAGCAACACAGGATTCCAATTATTTGCTTTTTCCTCACACAAAGTAGAGAAAAATCTAAAACCTTTAGAGGGATGTTTTCCCTTATCACTTGAGGTAATAAATAGAGTGCATGTTTTGAGATTTAAATGTAAGTATAAAATCAGTAAAGCAGAGCTGTAAATGTCGTGATTGTCAAGAACAATAATTTTAATCTGCAGAAAACCTCCCCAATATATACTGCAGGTTTGCTCTTTCATACCCAGTCCAGAATCTCTAGCCTTTGCACATCTGATGCAAAAATGCATTGCTGCTTCAGCTGCCATAATCAGCTGTAACTAGCATGTGGACTAAGGGAGCTGGAAAAAATCCATGATCCTGCACTGGAATGCAGTAATTGCCAGCTCCTTACTGGGAGGTGGGACCAAATGTGTGAATCTATCACAGCATGAAGTTTAGCTCTGTGGAATGACTCTCCTGCTCTAGTTATTTCAGATACTCTGGAATAGCGTCTCTGTTTCTCAAGGAAATTATTTTTATTGGTATATAAATAAAGAGGGAGAAGGAAGAATGAAAATGGATGCTGTATTCTGAACTGTCTATAAGGGAGTAACTATTTCCATGGTCAGTCTTCATATGAAAACAAGTCTGAAGAAGCTGTATGGGGAGTAGACAAGTCAAGAATGGTGAGAAAGATGCAGAAGGAAATGAATGAGTTAAAAAAATATGCTGCAGAGAAAATGAAGAAGAGTGGGCGTCTATGTAGGCAGCTTTGTTGATGTCAAAATGCTGCATGTTCTCATTTTGTTGTGCTTTGTCGTGATGGAGGAGTACATGTTCTGCACAGATGAAGCCATGTCATTCTGTTTTCTGAAATAATTTTTTTAAATGTAGAAGGAACCATTAAGTCTGAGATACATTCTTTAACAATGAAGCTGTGCAACATGAAACTCTTATTTTGGGGGGTTTTGAATTACACAAAGCATTTTTTCTTTTTCCTGTTTCATATTGCCTGAGATGCACCCCACCCTGTGGGTGATAGAAATGTTGTCATGGCTTCTCCTTTGCAAAGGCTGTAGATTTTAAAGTAGAAAAATAAGAACCCTCTTGACACTGACTCATTTGGTTCTGATCTCAGCTGCAGTCTGTATAACATGGATCCATCATCCATACTTTCATCACCTTTATTGCATGAGTTCTGAATTTGCACTGGATGTAAATAACACTCAGTCTAGGCAGTGAGATTGACAGTAGGAGTTACACTCATTGTGGCCCTGACCTCTGTGCATGGGAAGAGCTGCTACAGTTTTGGGGCTTTGATTACATATATATCATTCTTCAATCAGCAGTAAGTAATCTGAAGTGAATTCTAAAGTTTGGATTTTTTTCCCCAGCTTTTAGCATGGCCCATGCTGCAGGTGTTTCGGACTGATGAAACCTGCCCTGAAAAGGGGGACTGTAAGTTGGTGCTTGTATGGATTCCAAGGATTTTAGTAGATAAATGTGACTTTGGAGCCACAGAAGAAAACTTAAATGATTGAAGAAGTACACAGACCTTCTTCTGTGGTGCTCTTTATATTAGTATAAAACTAACACAGTACACTTACTAATTTCAATGTCAATAAATATAATCAGGTTGTATTGTAGTTCTGAGACTCATTAAACCTACCTGTGAAAATCCATGTAACAAACCTTTGTATCATCCATACCTGTGTTTTTAGGACTTCATTGGTTGTCCTTAGTTTTGTTTTCAGTTCATGTGCTAAGCCCTTTCATTTGAACTGCCCTAGAACTTACTCTTAGCATTTTTCAGTAGGATTCAGTGTTCAGGAGCTGTATTCATCCAGTGATGCATTTGACCTCCAACTGCATGTGCTGTCTGTTCTATTTGGTGGCAGACCTCAGACCTGGATGAAGTTTCCCAGAAGGTGGGGACAACATGTAGAAGGCACTGGAGATGCACCAGCAATAATTCTGTGTTTGTTTCTGAAGTTAGAGTTGTTGACTAGTCATGAAGGAGATCTGTGTGCTAACCTGGCAAACCACAGTTCCTGGCTATGTGGTTTTGCCTGTGTTGATAATTGCTGTAGACTTGATAGACTGACACTTTGGGTGCAGGACAGGGGGTATATTCCTGCAGCCTCCCAGTCCCTAGGGATGGATGGGGATGGTAGGTTTTGGATGACAAGAAATGGTTGTGCCTTTGAAGCAGTGTGTACATGCAGTGTTTCCCTCATTGTGGCCAGTGAGAAGGATAAAGCAATAAAGAAGGCAGCGACTATTGCCCTGAGAGTGCTGGTTTGTCAGCTCACTACAGGTCTGTGAGCCTCCAGTTGGATGTTTGGAAGTGAGTGCTTGGTTGCAGTGAGTTGTGCAGGTGGCAGGTGCTCCTGCCTACTGAAAAAATGAAGAGTCAGTTTTGAGACTGGTCTTTCTGAGTGATTCTGTCAGTAATGTGTATCCCTGCAGCTTCCATGTTGCATGGAGCACATAAGCAGGGTAAATAATGCTCATGCTTTGGTAGCTCTCAGCAGACCTACATCAGCGTGGAAATCTCAGATGTTGCGCATTGGGTACAAAGGTCTTACCTGTCCTTGCCAGATAGGATTTAACTTTCTCTAAGTAACATATTACATAGTCTTTTTTAATGTTTTGAAAACTTTGTTAATTTTTGCTGTGGCTTTTAAAACTGGGCTTGGCTCCAAGGTGTTTGGTGGAAATGCTGCATGTCACATTAATTTGGGGTGCTGAAGGTGCTCATGCAAACACTATTGGTATGGGATCATGGCCATTGCTGTCCTCATTGTAACTTGCTGTTCAAAGAGCACATATGCAACTCCAGAGGAAAAAAGACCTCACTCTATGTCTTTATGAAGGCCACTGTTGCAGAGATGAGAAACATTTCATCTTAACATAAATTTGGGAGAGGTTAGTCAACCTGATTGTGTTCTTAATCTGGTGTAGTAAACTGCAGGCCTGTCCTCTACATCTGCTTTAGCTGGATGTCAATTCAGAGAACTGTGGTACACAGAAGCTCTGTCCTGTGACACTTCTGGGGTAACACATAAAATTGTACTAGAGTTGTTAAACAAAATATCAAGAGCAGAGAGATGGCTTGAAGCACCTGTGTTCAAGTTCCTGAGCAAGGCTTCTGTGACTATTCATAATTTCTCCTCAATGGAAAACTATCAAGTAGTTCTGGATTTTTTTGGAGGGTTGTTTTTTTTTTTTTCCAGGTAAATATTTTCAGTGTGCTCCACTGAGATGTTATGACTCACTGACAGCAAAAATCATTCCCTTTGGAACCTGCTTGTAGGGGAATAGAATATAGGTAAATAAAGGTAGTATAGCAAGTAATCTAACCCCCAAAGAGTTGCAGCTGGGTTAATTATTAAAGATTAGGAGCAGGCCTGACTTCAACAGGCCACAGCTGTAGCCAATAAGAAGAGTGTTATAAAAGAGTGGATTGGTTGGTTGAGGGGCACTGGAGTCAGTTGGCTGCTGTGAGGAGAAGGAAGAGTCAATGCCTAGAGGAGCTGCCTGCAAGAAACATCAAGGTGGTATGAAACTCTAGTGAGAAACTCTAGTGATATGGGACCCTTGCAGTGTGATGACAATAGAACTCTTGCACTATAATGTCAACACCTGGTCCTGCACATTCTGACTGTGGACCCCCTGGTTTGTTCCTGGTCTTCTTTCTTTGGCCACTTTTATCCTTTTGACTTACAGCTGGTTAAACAAGACCACGTGCACTCTAGCTTGACACCCCTTTACAGAGACTTCACCCCGTTGATTAAGGAGTGCTTATTTTTTCAGATATTTTAAAGTATGTCCCAATACCATCTTCTGTGCTGTAGGAAGGTTATAGATTTCATTGGAGGAGTGTGTTCTGTGATTCTCTGGTTAACATTCTGCATTGTGGTATCATGGGTTGTTTGACTTAGGTGAGCAAGATGTTGGAGAAATGGTGGCTGAAGACCTAAATGCTGTTTAAATAAATATAAACTAATAAAGACCTGAGTCCAAGAGGAATGTTGGAAATGAGTTGCAGGAAATCCTGACTTGTAGAGCTGTAGAGTGGCACTGAAGACTGTGAACCCTTGGTTCTGTCATCTGGGCTTCAAATGAGATTGATATAGTTGAAGTACCTATGCAGATGTGAAAATGAAGCTTTATCCTAGAACCATGGCAAGCAGAGGTTCAAAGGCAGCTCTGTGTTGGCAATATCTTTTCTGCATGCTGTCAGTAGTGTTTTTGGTAATATATAGCTTAGAATAAAGCTGCAGTGTAGTATGTAATATTGGTCTCAATGGGACTGTCAGGTTAAAGCAGTGTTCTGATTTTGGAAATTCATAGTTTCAAGCAGATCAATTAAATATCAAAGCTTCATTACTTAAGAAGTTCCATTAAATTTTGCGTTTCTTTCTCTGGTTTTGTAATGTTGGAGTAGATTGCTGTGGTGTTTGTGTTGAAAAATCAGGTAAACAATCTTTTTTTTTTTTTTACTACAAGAGAAAAAAAAACCAACAGGAAAGCATTTCTAAGAACACTGGGTTTTACAGGGGCCTTAACTTGCAGTATGTGGTCAGACTTGTATATTTGAGTGCTTTTTGCCTTGGGTATTCCTGTAGTGATGCTGAGCAATACAATTCAGAATTGATGTCTACATCACTGCAAGTAGCAGAGAGACAATCTGCCAGTTGGCTCAGAATTTGACTCTGCTTCTGTTCCTGAGTAGATGTGTGGGGAATAATAGTCTCTGTGCAGAGATTTATTTCATCTTTTAATGCCAAGGGAACTTGATTTCCTGTGTCTGTGTTTGGAGTGCTGGCTATGGAAGTATGTCAAGGAGACAAAACTATCATCCTGTTTCTGATAAGGCAGAAAGCAGCGTACTCAAAACTGGTGGTTGTTTAGTTATTCTGCTATCCACATGGCAGGAAAGCAATAAATTCCTTGGTCATCCTTCTGGACAAGATACTGAGCCAGCAGGAAGATACCACATTCATAGTGTTGATCTGTAAGCTGGAGCTCAGCTTTGCATTTTCTAACTTTGCTAAAAGTCATTCTATTTCTAATAAGTAGAATTTATATGCTGATGTTTCATATGGCTGTACCATAATCTGAATATTACTGTATAGATAGTTGATACACTTCCTCTTTTTTCTTCATAGCATGATTTCTCACTTAGAGAGGTTTTCTTCCTTCTTTATTCATGAAGCACCTAAGCCTCCTGTGTAAGTTGAATTTCAGCTCTTTTTGCTATGTTTCATTCTGCATTTCCTTTTTACATAATTGCTTCTTTTCTTCCATTGATATTATCTTTCTTTGTAGGATAGAATATATATATATTTCAGTCTGCACAGATCATTATGCATTTGTGTAAGACATTTTAATGAATATTCATAATTTGTCTTTATTTTATGCATTTGTAATAATAAATGTTAGTAATCAGATTCAAATTTACCTTTATAATGCTGAAGGAATGTATTTTATAATTTTACAGGTGCTAAGCATGGAATTTCTTTCTGAATTCAACATCAGCTTTTTACTTCAAGAGCATGTCATATTGTATAACTTTAAATTTCCAGAGTATTTACAGTGTTTTTGTTAAATGATTTTTTTCTGAATTGCCCTTACATTAAGAAAAGTGACCTTTTTGTCTTTTCTTAAATAGCAAGCTACTTATTTTCTAATTTCTTATTTTTGCTTTTAGTTAGCTTACTACTTGGCTCACCAATACCTTTTCTTTTTCTCTTTGAGTGAGTGCAACCACCCTTCTAAGTTTTGAATATGTTATAAATACTTTATTGAGAGCTTGAGGCTCAGTCAGCATGCTGAGTCATTGTTTAATGCCAGGTTTTCTACTGATTGTATTGTTTTCTTCTTGGACATACAGATTGGCTTTCTTGAGCTTGAGAAGAATGCTAAAAATCAATCTTTCAGTTTGCCAAAGCCACATTCACAGAAAATTAACTTTTAGATGTTCCCTTCCCAATCTTTCACCTCCTTGTGCAGAATATGATGCACACAAAGATGTAGCTGCTTGTGAGATGGTTCAGTGCCTTCCCCTTTTCTGCACTTTATCTGAATGACTGGGTTGTTGCAGGAGGGTTCACATCTCCTTCTCTCCCATTAGGATTAATGTATTTCATGTGAACAGCCAAGCCAATGACAAAATTTCTGCTAGATGGGAGGCCATTATTTGTTGCTTTCCTGTCATCAAGTTTTTTTTTATAAAACATTTAGGTAAAATAAATGAAAACTGTTTATCTTTGAGGCACCTCTGTGTTTCCTTTGTGAAGAGCTAAATTAGTAAAAGCACTTCCCACTGGACTTCGGCTTTAGCTTTGCAGGGAAATAATTAGCATTTGAAGTCAAGATACTGTGTTTATGGTCTGTTGGCCTTGTTTGGTTTTGGGAATGCCATGTTTCCATGCCTAGTATAGTTGCTCTGCCCTGAATCTTGAAATCTGTGGACGTGATACAGTAACAGAGAAAGACCTGTGAGTGCCCCAGAGAAAATGTGATGTTCAGAAATGACATCTCTTTGAACTGAGTTTTTAGTGCTTTTCCTCTATGTGCAATATCAGCAAACACAGTGTACAGAAAGCAATTAGAGACACTGAAATTCAAACTATTTTTATATATATGCATTTTTTGAGTTGGGATCATTTGTTGAGATGAACTTCAAGTGAAGAACCCTTTAAACAAATGTGTAAATGATGGGAACTGAAGTTGTGTGATGTGATGACAAATTTTAATGATGAATTCTTAACTATTTCCTCTGTTTTTAGTAATATTTTTCCTGTCTTTGTTTCTTACATCACAGTTTTGCGTTTCATGCTGTGCTTGATTTCAAGCAAGATGACTTGGGTCAGAAAGCATGTTCTGAACAGCTTTATCCTTTTCCCATCTGTAATCTTAATGTGGTGCTCTTCCCATACACCTTTTGTCACTACAGCTGTCTTTCAGCATGCAGGGGTGATCTAAACTGCTTTTAGCATTTCATTAATGCCACTTTTGATCAGCTGGCAGATGTTGCCATGCACCCCAGCCCTGCTGATCCCCACGTGCCATATGTGCCTGCTGGGCAGCTGGTGGGATGCAGGACCCTCAGCTGGGGAAGCACGGCTCTCAGAGGATGCTCTCTGAAAGATGAAGACCTCTCTGAGATGGATGAACATCCTTGTCAGTAGATTTTTCAAGGGAAAAAGAGGCCACTGTGATAATAACTTAACATATAATTTGAGTGCTAAAGCATCTTTCAGTAATTTCTTCATGTGTTCATTGACTTGTAAATGCAGGCATCTGCTCTCTCTAGTGAATGCTCTAGTGTCAAAGAACACGCCAATCTTTTTACTTACCTAATTCCATTGACTGCATATTCCCCCGCCTTAGGAATCTCTTCTTTAATAACACTGACTACAGTTATATAGCAAACGTAATACAAATAAAGTGTCTGGAATAAAATATGGGATAAATTAGGCAGAAGTTTATTTTTAGGTTACTGATTATATTGATGATTGCTGTTATTAACAAGAGTACTCTTTGTGCTATGCAGCAATTTTTACAATGAAGTTGTACTCTCATCATTGAGTTGTCATGAAAAAGAGCAGGGAACTTGCTGGCAGGCATATCTGGGTTAGGCTGCACTAACTCATTACAAACTCCTGAAGTAGGATTACATAAATGGGACCCTATCTTCTCAGGTTAAATATAGTTCTGTAGTTTAATCTAATATGTGGCTGCTGTAAAATCTATGTTGACTGGCAGCAGTAGTCTGATCTGTCCACCTTTTCAGTGCTATGCTTAAAGCAAGACAACCAAAACACAAGATTCCATCTTTAATGGAATTCAGTGTGAATTTATTGCTGTTATTTGGGGTGTGTTGGGTTTTTTAAAAATGAAAATATTAACAAGTCAGACTGGAATAAACTTGAAATATGTACATCACAATTGTCCCTAATCTACAGTATCTTAATCAAGTTATAAAAAAAAAAATTATTTACTTTTCTTGACTTAGGCTATAATCTTGAATCTTATTTCAGCAAAAGTAGAGATGATGTTAGTTCTACAAAATCTATAAAATAAAATACATATTTTGCATTATATCACAATAACAGAGAGAGTAAAGGAAATGTATTCATTCTATAGGAATAGATATATTCCCTTGATGTCTTTTTTGAACTGCTAGATTTACATCAAAATTAGAAGTTCATGACATAGTTTATAGAAGCAGTGTTCCTTAGTGAGATTTGGAATATTATTTTTATTTTTATATTGCTGCTCTATACTTCTATAATTATTTTAAAACACAATTTTCCGGGGACATTATTCTAATTTTTGCTTTCCATTCAAAAGGTTGAAAAAAAACCCCAAACAAAAACCCAAAAAATGCCCTTTTTCTTACATTAGAGTTCAGGTAGGTTTTAAACATCTTTATCAATTTCTTTGTAGGAGCTTACCTTGACCTGCAGTCAAAAAAGGCATTTTTTCATACAGTTGTCAGGATGCATATTTGTGTGTGTTCATTAGGTGGACCTGTATATGTTAGTGGTTATACACAGCAGTCACATAGATTGAAAAGATTCTTTCCAGTGCCTTGATTTACCATTTTGATCTCAAAAAGCCTTTTGTTGAATGAATGAACTGTGATGTTCATTCTGCTGGGGCTCTGAGCAACCCAGTTCAGTGGGAGGTGCCCCTGCCCATGGCAAGGGGTAGGAATGATCTTTATGGTCCCTTCCAACCCAAACCAGTCTGGGATTGTGAGCAGGGCTGCATTTCACAGTGCTGAACTCTCCCGATTCTCCCTGTTACAGCCTGAGCTGCATTTCTTAGTGCAGCCTTGCATTTTATCTGTGAGTGTGTGGGGCACACCAGAGCTGAAGTTGTGCTGTCAGTGCCACGACTGCTGAAGGTGCATGTGTGCACATCCAGCACAGAGCATGGCTTGAAATGAGGGGGAGCCTTAGCTGAAGACGTGATGAGCATAATTCATATTCATAATTGCTGTTGAAATTTTTGTTCTCAGATAAATGTGGACAAGTCTGATAAGGTTATGCCATGTCCACCGAGTAGGGTCCAGTTATAAGTTCAAGTCATAGTAGTAAATTTATTTCTATAAAAGAAAATCTCTGAGTAGCTGGGAATCTCAGTCCTTTGTTTAATTCACTGCTGCAAGTAAATTCTCTGGGTTTTATATATTATTGCATCCTAAACAGATTGTTTACATTAATAAGTTAATGAGAACATAAAGTAATTAATTTCATTCTCTTAATTTGCTAAAGAAAAGGAAAATTATTTATTGGCCTTAAGTCTTTATTTGAAAGTCTAGGAGCTGTGGAAATCATACATGTGGAATAAACCAAATTCTCGCAGGAGTATTTCCTGTAGAAACATCTCACTGTTTTTTATGACAGGCTTCTAAATAAAGATATAAAGTTGTTTTATGGCTTGCTTTAGAAATGTAAAAGGCAAGGGCAATATTTTTGCTGTACTTCAGGGGTTTTCTGGTAGAAGGAAGCTTAGATATGGAACAATAGTAAGAAAATAGGCCTTTCTGATAAATCACAATGAGAAATTAATGCTTGAGACCAAACACAGCTTGATGTAAGGGATTTTCAGAGAACTCTCATAAATCCAGTATCCAAGATCAGAACTGAAGAAAATGTGGTGTTTTTTTAAAACTTGCAGAGACAAATATAGTTGGCTATTGCAACACATTCTGTTTCCATTGCTTTAAATTTTTTTTTAATCCTCAGCTATAAGGAAAAAAAAATAAACCTGAAAACTGGCAAGGTTTTATTTTCAAATAACATTTTTTACAAACGCTTTTTATTTAAAATAGATTTCCTTATTTTTGCTTTATTTGTATTATTTTACCAGGCACAGAGCAGCATTTAGGAAGTACTTCTAGTTAACCAGTAAATTTTAAACAATTTTGGCTTTTTGTTAACTTCCCAGAAAAACTTCTCAGATTACATCTGAAAATACAGCTGATACTTCCATTGCTTCCACTTGAATTTTAGGCCTTTTGAACAAGGACTACCCTGTACTATTAATTCTAGCTTTGTTGTCAAGGAAATAAATGTGATAATGCATCCAGTATGTTCTAGCATGTGTTAAAAGTATTGTAGACATGTGACATATGCTTTAACAAGATGTGGCTTTGCTAGTTTGAGTCTTTCCTTGAGCTTTTTATCTGTGCCAGCTTAGGTTGGGTTTTTTTCATCTGGACAAGACTTACAGTATTTTCACAGCTGTGTTTTTGACCCCTAGATAAAGGCAGAGTGTTTATGTGACAAGCAGTCATTTTCAGCTAGGTTCTCCTTGCTTTTCTGGAATTTCAAGTTATAATGATTGTTAATGGTGTAAGTAAACTACATTGTCCAGATGAACTCTGAAATTGATTGCTTTTCAACTCACACAGTAATTGATGCTCTTGGTATATTTGGGTGTATGTTTAATACTTTGATTGATGATCTAGAAATAAGTTCCAGGATAGCAAAATTACTGCCAAACAATTTTTATTTTGGAGTAGGTGAATGAACACAAATTGCCCTCTATAGTCTGGGAGGAATGTCTTATTATCAGGATATTTTGCAGGTGTTACTACAAAAAAGGCCTTCTATCAGCAGTCAATGTATCTAATTTACATTTCAAATTATTTAGAGTATAGTATTTGCCTGAAATGTGACACATGGGTTAGTAATAATTGGTTACAAAGTTACAAGTTTCATATTTAAGTTAGAAAATGTGGACAGAAGCTGTAAGAGAGTGGTTTGTAAGGCCAGCAGCCACAGAGCAGCTGTATTTCTGCCTGAAATTTCTTAAAGGATGTGCAGATGAACTGCATTGAATTGCTATTGCATGCCCTAGGTGGTTACTAAATGCATCAGTAATTTCTACTTCTTAGAAGTCTTGGCTTGCTCACTGTTTATAATTTTTTACATTATTGGCTAATATGCAAATTCTTTCTAGGCAGGAAAAGTGAAAATACTCAGGTGAAATCCAGGTCACGGCTGCCTTGCTTTGTGTTTTGTATCTCTAGTTCAAAATAGTCCTTGCTGTGAGACAGACCTTCTCCAATGCTTTTTGCTGACTGTTTCATGTGTCTCTTGCTCTTGGTGGTATAATTAGAATTCCACTGAACTGAAGCACTTTAGTGTGAAATAAATTTTATTTATTTTATTTATCTCTCTCAAGATCACCTAAATTTAAATAATGTGTGCGTATCTGTATCTCTAAGTTTATTGCTAAGATATCTGTTGAAAAGATCACAGTGTGTTTGTTACTTCATCTTATTTTCTGATTTCAGGTTATGTAATATTTGTACGTATACTGGGTCATTGGGCATGCTTGGATTGTGGCCTGAATATCAATTTGTCTTCCTTTCACTTGAAACCAAGCTGGACATTCTTTGTTAAAATTCCCAGATCATGGTGACTTTATTGGGCCAGAGAGCAGGAAAAGAACAGCAATATTACAGCATGTTAGAGAATTTTGATTTATGTGAAAAGTATGAGTTCCAAAAAGAGCAGCAAACAAAATATGTAAGGGGCTTATCATTTTATGTGTTACTTTTGTAGTGTGATGTCATCCTCCTGTAGCTCCCAACACATTGTTGCTGAACTACTGACTGAATGGCTTGCACCCCCAGTGTGTTTCATCATCATCATTCTGAATTCCTTCATTCCTCTGCCATGGAAGGATAAAAAACAGGTTAATTTTTGAGACACAACTTGTCTTTTTTGGGTTATCCTACTGAGCCCTAGAATCCATCCATTTCTGTCCTTATTATATCTTACCAAGTCATGCTATGCTGTTTCAAATATCCTGGTAGTTTTCATTTGCATTGCTGTATGAAGGTCTTGCTGGCGTTGGAAAATCCAGCAGCGTGTGCAGAACACTGGCAGAGGAGGGCAGTGAGGATGGTGAAGGGCCTTGGGGGAAGCTCTGTGAGGAGTGGCTGAGGGCACTTGGTCTGGTCTGCCTGGAGAAGATGACATTGAAGGGGGACCTCAGTGCTCTGACAAACTCCTCGTGAGGGGAAGAGGAAGGGCAGACACTGATCTCTTCTCTGTGGTGACACTGACAGGACCCCAGGGAATGGCCTGAAGTTGTGTCAGGGAGGTTTAGGTTGGATATCAGGAAAAGGTTCTTCCCCCAGAGGGTGGTTGGGCACTGGAACAGCTCCCCAGGGGAGGGGTCACAGCACAGCCTGACAGAGCTCAAGAAGCGTTTGGACAATGCTCTCAGACACATGGTGTGACTCTGGGGTGTCCTGTGTAGGGCCAGGAGTTAAACTCAATGATCCTTAAGGGTCCCTCCCAACTCAGCCTAGGCTATGGTTCTGTGATAATATCATCTAATGCCCAAACAAATTACATTGTCCCTCTTTCTTTAATCTCTCCCCTTTCTAGAAATCTCTGTAGTGTTTCTGTGTTTCTAGTAACTGATGACAGTGGGAATTCTCGAAATGGTCTGTCCACTTCAGATGATTTAAAAATCCATTTGCCAAGTGCATCCATTTATTGCAAATGTAAAAGGTTGAGGACACAGTTGTTAGCAGTGCTTTGGACAGGGAGTAAGTTAAATGGTCTTAATTTCTTCCATCAATCAGGAATGATGAATAGAAAGTGCCACGTGTTAGGTAGGAACTGCATGTAAAATCAAAATGTCACAATTACTTCTTGGTTCTGTTTGCAGCAAGTTGTTAAGTATAATTAATTGTATTTCTTATAATTTTTGTCTAATTTTATATTTTCAGCTAGATCAATATGGTATTTATAAATACAGGAAAATGATCACATCTACTGAACTGAGTTTTTAAATTAAAAAAAACTGTATGGGCTGTAGAACATTAAAATATCATTAGATGTTTAGTAGGCAGAACTGGATGAAAAAGCTGTAAGTGGCTGCTGATACAGTTTAGGACTGAATTTTATAGAAGTTTTGGAAACCAACACTGTGATGAAAAGAGCTTTTCCTGCTCCCCTGCCATACCCAGCTACTTTTTCTCTGCCAAACTCTCCCTTGTGCTGGCTCCAGCACTTTACAGATTACGAGAAGAATTGGCTCAGAAAGAAAGCAATAGATGTTAAAGATATAGAGAAGAGAAAATGCCTCACTTTTAGCTACAGTTTGTTCTCTCTTTTGGTTTACCACAGCTGTGCTGGCTCAAGGTAAGGGCAGAATTATTTCTTTTTAAGGTTTCATTGGCTTATAACGTCCATGAAACTATAGCCTTAATTGCAGCAAATTGCAAGGAAGGGAATGAGCACCTGTCACTGTGCATCCTTCTAGGGATTTCCTCTGAATATTGCTGACCAGAAATTTAGGATATATATATATTTCTATTAAAAATACCATACCAAGATATTTTCTTCAGGTACATGCCATAGCACTCATCTCTTGTATCCTATTCCTCTGCCCTTTTCTGATGTTTATCATGACCACTTTCCACAAGAGCAGCAGAGGTAGGTGGCCTAATCATTGATGCTCCACAGCAGCCCTTGCTGAGTTTAACAACTGTCACTGATTCTGTGCTGCATTCTGCACAGCTGTGACAGGGTGTGCTCCTGTAAATCCCAGTGGTACCCTGTGGGACTGCCTGGCTGGCTGCAGCCACAGCCTTGGGTCATGCCAGCACAGCCATGCATCTGCCAACATCTGCTCCAGTGAGGTGGTGGGGAAGGCTGGATTCACAAACGCATGAATTACCCAGACCTAAAGATGAAATTCTTAAAATGTCTGCAGAGTAACTTCCACTCTGGAAGGGTCTGAGTTTGTGTGCCTTTAGCTCAGGTGATGAATTTTTCCAAGTTAATAGAGACTTTATTTATTGCTAAACTAGTCACTGTTCATCTGCTTTTAACTTCATCTGTATCACCAAAGGAAATTAAATCAGTAGGTGTTTCTTACTCATATATGCTGGCTAATTGGTTGCCCTAAGAGGTGCAATTACTGGATTTTTGCTCACAAATACCATCAGAGAAAGACAGGAGAGGCCTTTTCTGTGTCTGTAGAAGTCTTTTGTTCAAATTAGAGCTAACCATTGAACTACCATGAAAAATATTGCAGATGCCAGTTTTCTATTGAAACTAGGTCACTTTGTATAAAATAATTAAAGATTTATTGGTCCTTAGGGAAGGTCCTAGATCTCTAGACTAATGTTTGCAGCTCTCAGTGGAGAAAAATGAATCAGTCATTTTCTGGGAAAGCATTGCAGTCATTATCATTGTGTGAAGGGATGTTACAACATGGTCTTTCAATTGCACCTAAAGAAAAAAATCTTCACCTGCTTTATTTTTTAAGAAAATCGGACCTGAACCACAAAAGGGGGATTTAGAGCTATATTAAGTGGAGATGCCTGCTGTAGGAAATCTTAGCCACAGAAACACACCTTACTGCCTGTTTTCGGCTGAAGATTGTATAGAGGGGGAAAAGTGGACTTTCTCCCTTACTGTAAAGGCAGAGGAAAGGCCAGAGGCTGCATATTCTGGATGTTTTGTGATGCTGCAATTGCCAAACCCTCTGCAGATCTACTCTGAAATCATTAACTGAAATTTAACAGAACTACCATTATCACATGGTGCACCTTCCAGCACCCGTGTCCTGCCACCTGAAATATTCACAATATTCTTTGGATTAGTAACCAGTCTATTTTTTTTCCTTCTCAGTAAGAGCTTCTAGACAGTGTTGAAAACCATTACTGTTTATCTCCAAAATCTGCTTAAATGGCAGCAGCTTGAATACTGGGAGTACTTAGAACCTTTTGACTAATCTTAATTCACTGGGCAATTGGTGTTGTCCAGAAAAATTGTGTTTGTAACCTGATGTGAAACAAACCAATAATTACACACTTGAGAAAGACAATGGGTATTTATACCAGAGTTTCACAAGCCTGGGTGCTCACTGGTATTCCACAAATCAAACACAACAACTATTAAAACCTTTTACCCTTTGTACATTTCAGCAAACAAAGGCATTAATATTCATTGGCTGCAGGTTGTATAGTTCTGTTATTAGTTACTATTCTGTCTTCTGTTGGTTAATGATTCTCTCACTTCTCATGCTGATTAATTCACATACTCAGTCTTTCCCTTCTTTTGGGTCAGGGGTGTTTCTCGGGTCATGGTCTGTGAGTTGGTGCTCAGGATCTGCCCCTGCCAGGATTACCTGGTTGGAGCTGATGCAGCACAGTTGCTGAGTTGTCTTTATTAGTTTCTCCCTTATCTTGGGAGTTCTGCCAAATGTCCTTGCAGCCTGTAAATCCTGCATTCTTTGTGTCCACTATCCGTGGTACATCTGTCTTCCCAGGCTTTGTTAGCTTCCCTCTAGGTCTGAGGTCACTGAAACATGTCAAGCCCTGGACCTTAACAAGGCAATTCTACCCACATGTAATTTGTCTTTCCAACACCTGGACATCACTTAGAGCTTACTTGGTGGCTGCTCTGTTTCACAGGTTAAATCTTCCTCCTTGTTGACTAGGCTGGAAAGTATACAAAGTTCAAACATCAAAGAATATCCTTCTTAAGAAAATTTTTACACATTCCCCATTTTATAACACTGGAATAGCAGAGCCATAATTAAAGCAAAACATCATGAGCTGTATCAAAAAATGGTGCAGATTTTAATGGCAGCTTCTTTATCAAGTGCTCCTCATTCATTCAATCATTAATTTGAAGTGTTTCATATTAACCTTATTTAAAAGGCAGTCTGCTAAGTGACAGCAGATGGTGATGGTTCTCAGCTGTAGCAGAACCTCAGAAAGCAAAACAAAGTATGTCACTGTTATTAAGAGAGGAATTGATTCTATAACAAATTGTAAAGTTTTCTTTCTACCCCAAACAGTGGAACAATTAATTTATTCTTTTTGTTGTCTAATTTCAAGTTAATGGAGGTACCTATGTACATCAGCATCAAATACTTTCTCTCTGTGCATGAAAGAATTTATTTTAGGGTTATTTTGAAGGGGGTTTTTCCCTCTAGCTGGGAATATCTCACTTTTTTACCTGCCAAGCTAATTGACCCAATTGAGTAACTGATTCAAGTTAGCTTTCTAAAATGCAGAAAACCCAGTTTAAAACTAAAAGAAGATTGAAATTAGATGTTAGGAAGAAATTCTTCACTGTGAGGGTGGTGAGACCCTGGAAGAGGTTGCCCTGAGAACTTGTGGGTGCCTCATCCCTGGAAGTGTTCAAGGTCAGGTTGAAGGGGGTCCTGTGCAGCCTGATCCCTGCCCATGAGAGGGTGGTTGAAACTAGATCATCTTTAAGTCCCTTCCTAGCTAAGCCATTCTGTAATTCTCTGATTTTATGTTTTTGAACTTTTTCTAAAGTAGGCAGATTTAAGAAGAAATATCAGTTGTGTATAGAACTCTAGATGGTAAGGGTTTACAGTTACCAGGTGTGCTTGAGATGATGCTGATATTAAAATTCATCTTTAGCCATTAGGAGGAAGACTGCAAACAGGCTCCTAAATAACAGTTGTTATTTCTTAATTTGAATTCTAAAAATATTTTGATTTATACTGTGTCATGATAATGTTGTATCAGTGCATAGTTTAACCCATCTATGATGTAATACAAAATTAAATTTTATTATTTAATGACTGTTAGAATAATTCTTGTCCTTCCTCCTCCTGAATGTATCTTCCCATAGGCGGATAGTGTGCAGAGGAGTGGGAGGTAGAAGTGGTGCTGTGATATCTTTCTCTTCTGGTGCAGGCAAATGTCCCCAGAGGCCATTGGAAAGCAAGGCAGGACTTGCAGGTGGATGCCTGGGGGTGGGAATGCCATGCAGGGTCAGGACATTCCTGGCAAACTGTCACAGATTGTATGAAAAATCTTTTTGCTAGGATTTTTTTCTCTTGAGAAGCTGAGAGGCCTCAGGAATGAAATGTGAGCAATGGTTATCTGCTGCTGTGGAATGCAACAGGTGCATCTGTGATTGGTCTCATGTGGTTGTTTTTAATTAATGGCCAATCACATTCCAGCTGTCTCAGACTCTCTGGTCAAGCACAAAATTTTATCATCTTTCCTCGCTCGCCTTCTGATGAAATCCTTTCTTCTATTCTTTTAGTATAGTTTTAATATACCATTTTCTTCTAATATAATATATATCATAAAATAATAAATCAGCCTTCTGAAACATGGAGTCAAGATTCTCATCTCTTCCCTCGTCCTGGGACCCCTGTGAACACCCCCACAGCCAACCAGCACCTCTGGTTATGCAAGGCTCTGCTGGTGCTTTGTGTTGTCACAAGGGCAGAGCTGTTCTGTTTCTGTCAGTGTACCACAGCAAAGGAGTCTTTCTGAAGGATGATAAAGGACAGATTTTTGATACTTTTTGACACACATGATTAATGCTGTTGCTAAAGGAATGAAAAAAATTCTTCTAGATTTTGTTAGATGAAATCACATTATCACGTAGCAGGATTTGGTTTAGATGGGAAAGATCATATCATGTTACTTCTTATATTGCTTATTCATCTGTTTGGGACATTGTTCTTTTGATTTGAAGAATTTTCCAAGGTGTTAAGTTGTTGGCTGGGGCATGAATATACAGATATTTGTCCCATAGTAAATCTTACTCTCCTTCTACACCTGAATTAATGCAGGAGAGAGTATCTTCTGCTGTGATCACGTTCTGGCAGAGTAGTAAGCTCTCAGATGTCACAGACAGATACACAGATTAGCATTTTTAAAAAATTGCTGAAGGACTCTGGTTATTCTTGTGACTATCGATGTTGGAACATTGATATATACTCTATAATGAAGAAAAAGAAAAATGAGGTTGCTTTTTGTTCTGTGGTTTACAGGAGTTTGAAGGACAGTTTGTGCAAATATATTGATTTTGTGACAATAAAATCAATTATTGTCACAATAAATCAATTCTTACCTAAAATGTAAGAACTTAATTTATAATTAAGTTCTTACATTTTAGGTAAGAAGTGCAGCCCTTCTATTTTGTAGCACAAAAATTTCGTAGTGATTTTAGAAGTTGGTTTTGTAAGGCAAATGAAATACACTTTTCATTTTTTCATGATAATAAATAAATATACCTTCAGATTTGTTAGGCCATTTCATAGGTAATTGTTTTAAACTAAAAAAGGGTACATTCAGACAAGATAGAAGGAAATTTTTTTTCTTTTTGCAGATAGGGTGGTGAAACACCAGAACAGGGTGCCCCCAGGGGTGGTAGATGCCCCATCTCTGGAAGCGTTCAAGGCCAAGCTGGAGGATCCCATGAGCAGCCTGTCCTGGTCGAAGGATGGCCCTGCTCATTGCAAGGGGTTTGGGCTGGATGACCTTTAAGGGTCCATTTAACCCAAAGTGTTCTGTGCAATGCACAGTGTTAGTCCCTCCTGTTCCTAACATATTCCATCCTGCACCTAACAGCAGCTACCAGTAACCAAAATGAAAGAAGGAAAACAGCATTTTTTTCATCTGCTTGCATTATCTCCTCTTAGTATTTTTAAGTTTCCCAATTAACTGCCCAGTGTCTTTACATCTCTTAGATCTTTTCACACCTCTTCAGTTTGTGAAGAAATAAACTTCCTCCTGAGGTAAAAATTGAGTCAGATATTCCATTTAATTCTTAAATGGACTCTGTTGTAGATGCTTTTGCATAATGCCCTTGGGTCCTGTAGTAGCTGCTCTGTTTCTCTTGAGTTGTGTAACAGGAACTTTTGTCCTAGATAATGAATGATTCCAGGCATATTAGCTTCTGCTAGGGTTGGACTGGATTTGTGTTCTTCAAAACACTATTTTTTTTGACAATAACTTTGCTATTCTTGAAAAGCACAGAGCAGCTTTTCAATGTGGTTCTGGTGTTTCTCATACTCAAAGAGGAGTAATCCAGCCTGGTCCAGGTTCATGTCAGTCACTGAGTGCTCCGAGATGCAGCAGGGTTTCAGTTCCTGCTCATGGTTCTCACCAAGAAGGAAACACACTATTCCACAGTGGATGAAATGCAGTTCCCTCTTCTGCCAGAGAGTGCTCCTTTCTTGTTCTAAAGATAATTCAGAGCAAAGAACCACTCTCAAATATTTTTTTGTCCCAATACATACATATCCTAATAGTTCAGATCTCTTCCCAGCCTGATGGTGGGACTGTAATCAGTGTTTTGCTGACAGATTTCTAAGATTGTCACCTTGCAGATCACCAGATGTAAAGCTGGTAATTTCTAGGAAGGCAGAAGGTTGCTCTCTCTTAAGTAGTGCTTCAGATTGAATGAAGTGTAACTGTTAAAAACAGCTAAACCCGACTGCTCTGAGTTTCCTCTGTGATGTTCTGCCATGACACTTGGTGCAATAAACTATCATGGAAGTTAATAGAAAAGTTTTTAATGTTCTTGATGGAGGCAGGGTTAATAAAATTATTCAAAGCAGGCAGTTAATAAAATTATTCAAAGCAGGATTTGTATACTTTCCAAAGGAAGCAGCATAACCCGGAGAGAAAATAGCATCTTCAGTAGTTTCTTCCTCCTACCTGGATTGTGTGTGTCTGTAAGAATATTTTAAATTAAAATAAGAAACCTTCTGAATTAAGTGTTTGGCTTTTAAATATCCTTTACTGTAGGAATTCAGTTACTTTCTCTAATTACCAGTATGGTTTTACATGGCAAAGGACTGTTTTTTACTTCTCTCTGGTACTTTGTAGTTCAGGAACCATTTATTTTTCTTTTTAAAGTATACTTTGATAAGAAGGAAATCACTTTGCAGAAATGCTGTATTGTAGTTCTGCTTTTATAACCTATTACCATTTAAGTGTTTCATTTTTTACAGTCAAGATATTTCTCAGGAGTGCTTAACTTTTTATTCCTCCTGCACTTAGAAAGCATTAGCATGGATTATGTCCTGTTGAAATACTGAAGAAGGTTTTTGGGGGAGGAGGGTGTGGCAGTGGCACATTCTGCATCTCAGCTTCACGCTGCTGCTCAAGAGTGACTTGCCAAAAGAGTGTGTGATGTTTTTGTAGTACTGAGGTTTGATAGAGTTTTACACCAGTCATCTCAGTTGATTTTTTGAGAGGGTAAGGGAAGGCTGGAGGGATGTGAGTTGGTAATGCCAAGGCCAGTAAAGTGCACCTGGAAACACCAGACCAGAGAACTGCTGATGCCTCAACTTGCCTGAGAGAATTCCTGTTTCCACTATACATAATGGTCTTAATTTATTTGGACAGAGGATGTCTGATGATAGCCCAGGATGCTTATCAGGATTTCATCAGATTAGTTCACACTTCTGGGAAGCTTAGAGAGCCTTCCTGGTTGTGCTGTCATGTGTGAGCTGTTTCATTATGCAGGCGAGTGGAAAGGAAACTTGGCAAGAGCAAAGCTGGAACAGCACTACTGACAATAATTATCTCCACCATAAATCATCAATAATATAAAAATTATCTTACCAGTTATATGATTTTGTTGCTGTTGTTAGGAAAGCCCACTGATCTTCAAATTTTTCTCCTTGAGTTTTTTCTTAGTCTCCTGTTAGCTTATAATGTAAGTGTCCAGTACCAGAACAGGGTCTTTTTCAGAGCTGAGAATATTCTCCAGGTCTTCACAGGTTTTAAGAAAGATTTAGAGAACCTTTTTTAATCACTAACATTTAGATGTATTTTCTGGAGGTTTCTCAGCAAGACCTAATATAGTGAGAAATAATATGTTCAAGACATTGGGAAACAGCAACTAAGGAAATACTACAGTCAGTCGAGCAAAGTAAACTTGTCAGAAGACACTAGAAATCCCATAACTTATTTTAGATTTTGTTACTTAGGATTTTTTTTATTTATTCATCTCTAGAAAAAGAGGTAATTTACATGCAGAAAACAATTATAAATTAAGTTCTTAGTAACAGCAGCCTTAACCCAATAACTCTATGTGTAGATGGTTACAGGAAAATAGGAATAAAACTGTACTGTCTAGCTAATTGGACAAAGTATATATTTAATAGAACTCCCTTTCACATCTTGCAATAAGTGAAAAATAGGTAATGCTGCAAATACAAGTGTATTATACACTATTGGGATCAGTAATGCAAAAAGTTAATTGAAAATTAGCTTCTGCTGTAAAGTGGAGCTTCTGAAGAGTTGTGAGATGAATGCATGCCAGGCACTGCAGGAGGTCTTAAATGTGTGACTTGATTCTTATGGTGCTATTATAAAATAAAAAGAACTCACCATGTCAGGGGGCAGCCTGCCAGTGAAAAAGGAGACTGAAAATTATCTCATTACCCAAATTCATCAGCACCTGTTCTGGCTCTTTGGGAGCAATTTTTAAAGCAAAGAATTGACCTAACTTGTTGGTTATTGTGGTTTCTTTGCCTTTGGGCTACCCATCTTTCCAGTTAGGAAAATCCTTATGTTCATTACAGCTGTCTGTCTGCCCAACTAAGAAAATCAACAAAAAATGTCCCCCTAAACCCTTTTCTTCATCAAAGGGATTCCAGGTAGAAATACTGTGGAAATCCAAGAAACCAAGTCCATCTTGAATTGGAGAAATGCTGGCCGTTCAGTTGGTAAGATCCTGGGCAATAAATAATCTCTCAAGGTGAGGGGTGAATCTCCTTAAGCTTTTTGCTAGTTTGAAACACTTTGCTTTTTTGTTATTTCTTTAGAGCTCCACTCTTCATAATGTCTCCTACACCAAGGGTTTTTTTTTTTTCATGTGTGCACACAGAAATGCACTTCTTTTTTTTTTTCCTTGTAATAAAAAGAGAAAATTGTTTTGTGATGTGTTTTTTTCGCCTCTACTCTCTTTTCAGGGCTGCCAGCTAGTTTTGCAGAGCAGGAGGTGCAAAGGTGTGTTATGTGTATAAGGAGAAATAGATGAAATAAATTATTTGGGGAAAAAGATCTCAGGTTTTGTTACTGGCCTCTAATGAAAAGGTGTTATTATGTATTCTTAAATGCTACCACTTTAAAAGTCCTTCAAGAACTTAATATTTGGGGCCAAGATAAGTGCAAATGTGTTCCAGTGTAATTCAAAGATTTCAGGCTTTTTATGTGAAAGGCTGGATTTGTGATTTATGTTTGCAGTGTATGAAGGGCAAGTGATCAAAGTATGTTATGTTTTTCTCCAGAGTACTTGTGACCTAATTCTCCTTCAGTCATGCAATTCTGGTGCTTTAAATGGAACATCCTACACAAGGAATCACCTGCACAGCAACTGCTGATAGTAATTGGAACTCTTGAAAATGAGGTTCATATTCTTTTTGTTTAGGGGATTATTTATTTGCCTAAGACTCCTTTGAAGAGGGAAGATTTTGATGCAGTGCCTTGCTACTTAGCAATGTTATGACTCTTTTATATCCTATCTATAGCCTTGTAGGCAATTCTGCAGTCTCCTAACTCTACAGCCAGCTGGATTGGTTTGCAACTTCAGCAAAGAGATCAGCTTTAGTTTTTTTAGCTTTTTTTTTTTTTTAATTCTGCTGGACATGAGGTTGAAAGCTTAATATGGTGTTGTGGATCTGTATGAAATCAATAACTTGAATATACTGTAGGGAATGTGTGCCAGTGCATTAAAGTTTCCTGGGTACCGCTGGTAGCTGCAAATAGAGCAGTGAGTCTGCTGGCTCTCCTGGGATTCTCCAGGGGGACTTTCTCCTTTCTCTCCTTTCTAAATAGATGCCTTCACACCCTTGCCTGCTTTCTCTTGTGCCCTTCTCCTTAATTTTAGCTATTTGACCCACCCCACATTTTCTTCTAAGCACCACTGTAGATTCAGGAGTCTTTTACATAGCAGGAGATACTCCTGTAAATCGATGTATCCAAAAGTTAAATGGCAACTTAGCAAAGAAGTTGCATCTCTATTGCTCTTTGGTGTATTTAATATTGATGCAAGTTGTGCATGAGGATTGGGACTTCTATTTTTTAAAAAGCACAATTCTGCAAGCAGAAGTATTAGCAAAGATGATAATGAAGAAGCAGCTAGACTTCTATGAAAAAGTAATATGATCTAATGATATGTCAGCAGGTGTGGAGTTGAAAATGCAAGTAATTTGCTTTTAATTTGTAGCCCATAATCCTGCTCTGTAAAGAAAATGAAATATTTGTAATTAATTGTTAAAATTAGAGAGAGGAGTAGAGTAAACCTCAGTTGTGCTCTGAATTTTGGGTTTTTTTGCTATGAAAATGGTTTGAGAGCTAATAGCGTTCTGTATTTTTGACAGTGAGTTATACTACTTCATCCCATTGTATGCCTTAGGATTTTCCTTTGGTCCTAAGGACAGAATTTATGGTCGTTGTGTGAGTTTATTCATAAAGTGAAAAAGTAGTTAGGAACGAAATATGTTGGTATCTTCAGACAAAAAACCTCAACCTGCCAAATTCTGAGAAAGATTCTAAGTACCTTTACACTCCTACAGTGTTTACTGTAAAGTCTAATGAGATATTAAGAGAGGAAAGTTGAGGCAAATAAGAAATTTGTGCCCTACCTCAAGCAGGAGTAAGGATTTCATAACAAGATTAGTAACAGTTGTTGGTGATGAGATTTAAAGGGATTGTCCTAGTTTGTTCTTTCACAGACTACTTGTGTAATCTTAGAGAGGTTTTAAATTCTTTCTTTGCCTCAGTTCCCTATTCAGAGGATTCCTCATAGAACATACGAGCAATGTCTTCTTTACTTTGTTTGTTTTGTTTAACCTTTCAGGAAAATATTTATATTTACATATATATGTATATTTAAAAAACAAACACCAAGCAACTTCTCTCAGCTTTTCTCACTTCAGTTCTCTTCTAGTGAAGTTCCGATGTGTTAGGGCTTAGGATTTCAATAGGAGTAGGGTGAGAGAAGCTGTGTGATATATATAAAAACTTCTATTTTTGGGTGAAAGGTGATAATAATTTTGCTGATTCTAATTATCAAGTTATGTGAATTGTTACTCACCTTACTGTTTTCATATTTTTTCCCCCATCATCTCTGGCAATATGAGTTTTAAACCTTTCTGAATTTTTCAGAAAATTGTACAGCTCTGTTAAATGTCATGGAGTAAGAAAAATTGTGCCATACCTTAGCTAAGAACCTTCTTAAGCCTTCACTAAGGAGTAGTTCCAGTGATCTTCAGAAAGAGGCCTCAAGGTATGAGTGGAAAAAACAAGGTGTATCAAACAGGACTTGTTGTTCCTACAGCTTTAAGAAATCTGCTGTATAAATTACTGTCAGACTGCTTTTGCTTTTCCCTTTTGTGTTTTTTTCTATGTGTTTCAACATGACAACTTGACATGATAATACAAAGATTGTAACCAGTCTTTAGGTAGTTATTTCATCCGTCCTCTTCCTAAAGTGTGCTTTAATGTCCATTTTTTTTTTATAACTAGAAATAGGCTTGTTCTCTATTCTTATCCAATGAAAAAAACTGCATAAAGAGTTTGCTTGGAAACAGAAACTGACAGCAAAATTTTTTCAAGTTGTACTTTTAAGAGAAAATCATTAGAACTTCACTTGGTAAAACTGATATTTGTAAGAGATGTTCTAAAACAAAACTCATAAATGGTCTTCTAATCTCTCTGTCATTCAATAACTTGTATCTTACTAAAATGATCAGATTTATGAAAAATAAGATATAAATTAAGGTGAGATTCTTGGTTCTTTGTTTTTCTTTTTTTTTTTTTTTCTTTAGTAAAACATTAATGTTGGCAGCTGAACCACTGCAAAACTGGAAGCCTGCTCATGTAGTACTGGCTGTAATGCACAGTTCCTCAGTCTAATACCTGCTCTCAGATAATGAACAGAACCAAAATGTTGCAGAGAAAGAAGCAGAAACCTTAAGTGAAGTCTACTGTAATCTTGACCTGACCCATTTTTATGTGTTTTTGTGACAACTAAAGAGAAGTGATGCTGTGTAATAATGAATTTTATCTTAACACAATATATGGTGTATCCTGAGTGTTGTTAAGCTGAGTCTTGGGTAAGAAAGAATTAAAGGCAGGTCAAGAATAAGACACTTCCCACTGACTCTTCTTCACTCCCTGGCTGGTGCAGCTTAGTGGTTTTGTGTACTGAATGTGCTTTATTTGTAATTAGTAACCACCACTGGACTGATTTTCTGCAGAGATCTGTCCATTCTCCCTCTCAAACCATCCACATTTCTAAAGCAACAGATCCTTTCAGTTGTTTTCACTACATTGCTACATGGCACAGTTGGTACCAATGTGTGATCTTGCAGATGCTGGCTGTGGCCATTTTATTTCTCATGTATCTGTTCTTATACATTATTAATCTTTTCAGTCAGGGCAAAATAGATTTGACTGCTGCAGTCTTTGTAAAGGTTGTACAGTTTTCTACCATTCTATCTACATAAGAAAGAAGCAGAGCTTGATTGTTTATTTCTTTTTGTCCCTGCATTTTAGGCACTAAGAACGACCAAAGTACTGCCAATAGTATTTGCAGTGTTTGTCCATCTTCTCCATATCTAAGCTATTTTAATATCCAAATACAGACATATTATTTACCAAAATCTTAGCTTTGAGCAGTGAGGAAGCATTAATGTCAGTAGTAAGTCCTGCAATTTCTCTTGCATGTGGTAGATCTTTGTTGAACACAAGATCAGGAGCTTAATTTGTGTAATGTTTTTGTAAGTGGGGAGATAGCTTTAAAGACTGAATTAATTACCTGGTTCTTTTCAGTTGGGTGTCTGATTCCCAAGTGTGTCTTACAATCCCCCTTTCTCCCTCATGTGTATTAATAGGGAAACATGTTCTTTGATAAACAGTTTTACAGTATGTGTTTCCTTAACAAAGATCGTTTCATCCAGGCAGGAATGCGGTGTGATCATAATGTATTCTTGTAAAACAGATGAATATATAATAAAAGATGAAAAAGAAGTCAGTGTGGTGACCTGACTGATACACCACAGTCAAGCTGTGTCATAAAATGTGCAAAAGTTGTTTGTAATTCAGTGTTTCCTTCTAATACCAGTAAATAATACAGATATCTAAGAAGCATAGAAAGTGTAAAGCTGGTGTTAGTTTTCTTTTTCAATAATGAACAAAGCAGGCAAGGTACAAAATCAGATATTTCAATGGCATCTTTATGTTGATTTCATTTTTTATCATGATAAAAGGCATGGCCTATGAAAGTAACAGCAATTCTCAAGTCCTTAATCCACTTCTAAAATGCACTTTTTAAAAGGCAGATCTGTCAAGTAAATGTGCTACTTCTGAACATGTAAAATCAGTTCTGGGTGCTGAAGGATTTGATTTTGGAAAGTCTTGAGTATTATCAAGTCTTTTGTAGTGAACACGAGTTTATGTTCTGTGTTTTGCTGTATCAAAGCTTCTGTAGCTGGGCTGCAGAAACTTGCAGTTAGTTGAATAATCATAGCATTTAAGTATTCTGCTCAGCCAGTGGAAGTTTGCTATTTCCTGAGCAGCGCCAGTTAAATTAAAACTCTTAGTGTGTGTCTTTCTTTTTGTCTTTTTTTTTTTCTTAGAAGTTATGCTGCCTACCAGCTTGAATAATTATAGAGGAGTCAGTAGAATACTGATCAATTATTTATTGTATAATGAACTGATACTTACAGAGCAGATTGTCTGTTTTGTCCTTGAACACATAAGGAAAAATCACTGCTGATGCTTGTGCCAAGAGGCCCACCATGGTTCAAGATCTGAGGTGATAAGGCAGATGCTTTTTGAGTTGAACTACATATTGAGATGGAATAAATTTGTAGCAGTCGTTTTGGTGGGGTGATTATCTCCTCCTCATTGCACTGTGCCCATGTATGCCCAACTGTTAAATGTTCATGAGCTCTTTTGTCTGTGCTAATCTGCAAGGGTTTAGAATAACATCTCTCAAGTGGCTACACTGGAGCAGGGGTTTTTTTTGGCTTCATTTGTATTTGATTTTTTTTTTACTCAGATGAAGGATGTGGCAACTACTTCTGACCCTTCTGCCTTAAGGGTGTGGCAGAACTCTATGGCAAAGTGGTGGTTTTTTTCAGCAATAAAGCTGCAGAAATGTTATAACATTTGTTAAAAGGGTTTTGTTAAAATGTGTATGGTGTATTTCAGAAGTGCATGAAAAGTGATAGTTTTCACCACCTGTGTGCTTACACAAATAGTTTTATTTCTCCTCTCATCTCCCCTTTGACTAAATTAGCGAATTAAAATGGGGGGATTACATGTTCAAGTGTGATGATGAAAAAAGGTCAGTGAAAGAAAGTGATATGTGTTTGGTCTGTGGGTGTTATCTTGGACTGGATTGTAGTAACTGCAGGCCCAGTGTCCAGTAGATTAATAAGGAATATAGGAATGTCAGATATAATCTGTGTTGTCCTGGAGCATCTATTGTAGAAGGTCTGCAGGATGCATCCTCGGAGGTTTTCAAGACAGAGTAAAGCCCTGAGCCACCTGGTCAGAACTCAGAGCTGCCCCCCTGAGCAGGAAGTTGAAATAGAGAACCCTTGAGGTCCTGACAAGCCATGCTGTCTCCCTACCCTGTCAGCTGGATAACCAGGAATTCTGTCCAATAAGACTGCACACTGATAGCCTTTATGGCTATCCAAGCATGCAAACAATGGTACTACCAGAATAATGATAATAAAAAAAATTAACCATTAAGCTGGTTCTATAATAGCAAACTTGACCTGCCTTTCCTAACCAGACCTTCACACTGAAGTAATCATTTCACCCAGACCTGGTTCATTAAGATGAAACCTATACAGAGATATAGGAATCCAGCACTTATCCAGGAGCTTTCTTCTTGATCTTACCACTGGAGCTATTTTGGCCTGGCAGGACTGGTGGTATCTAAAACAAAATACTAAAATGAGGTTAACAACTCTGACATGCATTGTTAAATTCAGTGGGAAAAAATGTATTTTTTGTGCATATTTCTGTGAGGGGCAAAGGCTTAAGAATAAAAAGTTACAAAGTTTGTATTTGTTACAGAGTCAATATTGTCAGCATTTTGGTTTCATTTAGTAACATCCAGCTGCAGATATTCAACACCAACCAATAGTCTTACCACCTCTTGGTGCCTTGTATCAGAGCAAGGTGTACTGCCAGAAGAGCTAGAATTAAAAATGTGGGAAAAAGAAAAGGAAGGGGAAAAGAGAGACAATTATCCCACCCACCTAACTGGTTACTCAGTGGTTCCTTAAAAATGTGCCATGATATGTGAGCACATCTGTTTGCCTCTATTTTGTGTATCATGTACAGCTGTTTTCAGAAGGCGTTGAGTTAATAAGTCTTTGGCATTCTTGCATTACCCTTACTGTTTTCATCTTGATTGGTAGCCCATCAAAATATAAATAAGTAGTTCTCAATTGTTCTGGAGTTCTGTCATTTTTATGTTAATAGAATTCAAAGAAGCATATACAAGGATAGGAGAACATGGTAGATTTTCTGTCTTTCAACAGTCACTTCAGGGGGTAAATTTAAATCTGGTTTAGAGTTTAGTTCTGTAGCTGTGAGGTACATGATGACATTTTCTTTTTAGTTCTTGATGAACCTTAATCAGAAATTATTAAAAACAGTTCAGTGGAAAACCAAGGATTTTTATTTGCTTGAGGTGTTTGGTTTTTGAGACATTCTGAACATTTTGAATTCAATGAATACTTCTAGATTGCTTGTTTTAGGAAAGTAAGATTTTATTTCTTGTGTAAGATATGCAAGCCGAGGTGATTGAAGATATCTGGTCCTAAAGTAATCTGTTAAAACCATTGAGGAGACAGTGTGGGGTTTAGTTTGGAGCTGTTACTGTGGCTGATTTCTCCCCTTAAAAAGAGAGAAGCCCTACTCTGAAGTGTAGTGTTTAAAGCATCCACAAAAAATATTGCAAGTATGGTGATAAGGCCAGTGTAGTGAACATTAGATCATGGTCCTTTTGGCCTTTTGGAATGCCTTGAGAGTCCTCTACACAATCGAATTATCTTAGCCTGGCATTTAAGTGACCCTTAAATTACTGGAGAGGCATTTGAGAAGTACTCCTACAGAAGTGACATGCCATGCAGAAATAAATTTATATATCCATACTGCTTCCTGCCCCCCCCCCCCAAAAAAAAAAAAAATTCAAAGGAATAAAAAATGGATTTGGACCTTACTTGGTTCATTGTTCTTAGCAGTAGGATGGATAGTTAAAGCACCACTATATATTTGTTCAACTTGTTCTTAATAGCCTGCATGATGGAGATGGCTTCTCAGAAAGATTTAATAGGTTTATTTAGGCTACTTCTTTCTAGGTTATCTCTTTCTGGTTAGGCAGTCTTAGTGGTTTCCCCCTCTCCCTCACAGTATCAATCTCGTCTTTCTCCTTTATCATCTGCTTCACAGTGAACTCAGTGAGAATTTTATTAGTTTTTTTCTTGGTTACAGTCCTCTACAGATATGAAGACTCTTACCCCTTCACTCTCTTCTTTTATTCAAGGTTAACAATTCCATTTATTTTCAGCCATGCAGTTTAGGCTGTTTCTTGTGGCCTCTATCTAGATGCCTTAATTGGCCTATTTCTGCACAAAATTGGGTGCAGTAGTTGAGACTGAAGGTAATGAAGGGAATTGCCTCACATGTGAGGTTTGTTCTTGAATATACCTCATATTGAATATACCTGCCTGTTTGCATTTTGTCTCCTTTTTGAGACAGATGCACAGTATCTTGTTAAGCTCTTAAAGGCATTTATGTCTCCCTGCACCACTGATGGGAGGAGGTAGAGGTGGAAAGGAGGGAGGGGGGAGGAGGAAGCTGTTCTTAAGATTTAGTTTACTTCTCATTGTCTTGGTATGATTCTGTTATTAAAAATTCAGTTAATATTCCAAGGTGAGTCTGTTCTACCTGTGATGGCACTCAGTGAGTGATCTCTCCCTGCTCATATTTCATCTTGTGTATCAGTCAGTACATTTTCTCTCCCCTGTTGACTTGAGGAGGGGAGTGATAGTGAGGGATGGTGATGGTGTGTGTGTCTGGCATTCAGCCAGGGCCAGCCCACTGTGGTGCTACTTGGGATCTTCTACATAGTTTGGGAAAGATGTGGTAACATAAAAATCCCTTCTTGGAGCTTCTCTGCTGAGCTCTTCTAGACATAATTCTAGGCTTTCGTGTTTCAAGCTCATTCATTTTTAATACTCAATCTTTTTTTTCAGATAAAAAGTGTTTTATTACACACCAAACACCATGGTTTGAAGCGATATAGAACATCATATATAGATAGTATTACCTATTGTTTAGGTTGAAAATGACCTTTAAGATCACTGAGTCCAACTATGAATCCAGTACCACCAAGTCCACCACTAAGCCATGTCCTTAAGTGCCATACCTACTCATCTTTACAGTGCTTCCAGGGATAGTGACTCTACCACTTCTCTGGGTAACCTCTTCCAATGCTTGACAACCCTTTCAGTGAAGAAATTTTTCCTATGTAAATATCCCCTGGTGATTTCCATCTTGAGGCCATTTTCTCTTATCCTGTCACTAGTTTCCTGGGAGAAGAAACTGATCCTCACCTGGATATAACCTTCTTGCAGGAGGTTGTCGACAGTGATAAGGTCTCTTTCTGAGCCTTCTGTTCTCCAGATGAAGCACCCTCAGCTCCCTCAGCTGCTGCTCATGAGACTTTTGCCCCAGACCATTCACCAGCTCTGTTTCCCTTCTCTGCACACTCTCTAGCACCTCAATGTCTTCATGTTTTGAGAGGCCCAGAACTGAGCACAGAACTCGAGGTATGACCTCACCAGTGCCAGAGTGACAATCACTGCTCTGGTCCTTCTGTATTTTTGATACAAGTCAGGTGCTTCTTGGCCACCTGGGCACACACTGGCCATGTTCAGTCGCTCTCACCCAGCACCCCCAGGTCCTTTCACACTGGGCAGCTTTCCAGCCACTCTGCCCCAGCCTGTGGCACTGCCTGGGGTTGTTGTGACCCAAGCACAGGACCCAGCACTTGGCCTTGTTGAGCCTTCTACCACTGGCCTCATCCCATTGATCCAGGCTGTGCAGATCCCTCTGCAGAGCCTTCCTGCCCTCCAGCAGATCAACACTCCTGCCCAATTTAGTGTCCTTTGTGAAGTGACTGAGGGTGCACTTGATCTTGTCCAGATTGTTGATAAAGATTAAACAGGACTGGCCCCAGTACTGAGTCCTGGGGAGCACCCCGGTGCCTGGCTGTAGCTCCATTCACCACCCCTCTCTGGTCCCAGACAACTATTCCAGTGCACCCATCCAGGAGCAGCCAGTTTATCCAGTAGAATGCTGTGGGATGGCAAGGTCAAGCACTTCTCTGAAATCTGGGTAAACTGATGCATGGCTTAATTTGGGCTTTTTTTAAAGGGGATTTCAGTTTGTTGTCTTAGCCCCTACTTGGCAGTAGGGTACGAAATGGGAAACCTGGTGTTAGGACTCATGAAAAACATTTAATGCCTTTGCTTGATGTGTTTGTGGGTTTGCAGTTACCTGGATTCTCTAAGAAATGGCCTGTTGTGTGTGATGCTGTGAGCAGTGGTGGTGGTTTCTGGGCATTGGGGGTGCTCCCTGGGCACGGGGCTGAGGCCCAGGGTGTTTGCCCAGGGCTGTGCCCTGCAGTGGCTCTCACCGAGAGGCGCTCATGATCCAACAAAGGCCGCAAGCTGCTGTGCTTAATGCAGCTATTGTCTGTGCTGTACATTGGGCTTTAATTAAATTTCTTAATTAGGCCAAAATCCAATAAATCTAGAAATAGTAATTAGCAGGAGCCAGCTGTTTTATAACTTGTTATCTTGCTTTTGTAGTTTAGACAAGATCTGACTTGTATTCAAGTTGTTCTATCTGCTCATGTTTGTTGTTAAAAAAAAATCACTTGCTCATGATGTTTTAATCCTTGTCTCATTTTGGAGACCATTAATTATTTTAAAAGGCTATAAATATAGTATGTTTTATAAAGATACATTTTGTGCTGTAATAGAATTTTTTTTTTTTATTTACACATTCATGGTACCGATACATCAGTTGTCTTTTTTGTATCCTAGAAATCTATGGAGCTGGTTGTGAATAAAGACCTCAGTTCCAAATATTCAATCATCATTTTTTTCAATTTCAGCAATTTGTTATTGGGATTATGTAAATAGTACTTGCAAAGTTTTCAATGCATCTGTTTCTTAACAGAAATAATTGGAGATATTCTTCAGGTTTAATGCAATTCTAAAGAGCAGTTTTCGGGGCCTCCATTTTATTTCATGCCTCTAGCCTGTTGAATTAAAGCAGATTGCTCTAAAATTTCCAAATACAGTTACAAAGTTTCATGTAGTTTAGAGTAACAAGTAGTGTATGCATTGGAGGATCTAGCTGTGTCTGTGTAAATCATTTTCCTCCCTCTGCAAACATGCTGATGGCTTGCTTGTATCTGTACCAAGTCATATTTTGTAAACATCAAAACCAAATGGGAAGGGATAATTTATCCTATTGCTGTACTGCAGGCAGAGGATCTCATGGAATAAAGGGATAATTTACTTTCTGTAACTCTCTGGGTGAAATAGCACCAATAGTATCAAGCATCAATCACCTTATAGGTTCATTTTATTTTTTCCCAGATGCTACTGCTTGAGTTGGTATGTAAAAATTGATGATAATTAGATGGCTATCTCACACATATCATATTCAATGGAACTTATTCAAGTTACTTTGTTAAATTTAAAAAACTACTTCTCCTTTGTGTTAGGTATTCAGTGCTCTGAAGTTAGATTTGAACTCACCAAATCTGAAATACAGTGACATTTCATACTTAGCAATATTTTAGTATAAAGTTTAATTTGTTTTACAGCAGCTGTTGTGCTTTCAGCAAACAAATTGCATTAGTTAAAGAGTATTGTGAGGAATCCCACAAGGATTTAAAAAAAGGTGAACGTTTGCCGTATGATAGAATGAATTTAGTGCAGGTTTGCCTAAAGTGATATTTGTGGAAAGGAAGAACTATAATGTCTGTTGGGTTTTAAATTATAATGGATACATGCAACCTAGTGAACAGCCTCCTTAGAAACCTTTGGGCTGTGCTGAACCAAAAAGAGCAAACCCAGCACCGTGACCTTTAGAAGGTAGGCAGAGAGGGGTAATTAGGACAGCACCACAGAAATGGTAAAGTCCACAGTGTTCTGACTCTGTAGGCCTGTCTTGCAACAAAGGAAATCTGTGCCAGAAATAAGAGTTCAAAGTATGCATCTTCCCATTTTAACCCCTTAAAGGACTTCTAAGTGATGTGTTATCAATAATGTTTTAGAGAGAAAATGTGTAAGAACTGCCATGTTGGTAAAAGAAAAATCTTGGATGTGTGTACATATACATTTAAATATACATCTTTGTATATATAAAGATATATAAATTATTGCTGTGTAGATAAGGACTAAGTATAAGCCAGCTTTTACTTGGCTTCTTCAATATATTTTATCAGGATCAAGCACTTCTGCTGATGGTTGCACTTTCCTTGCCTTTACTGTTCCATTGTGCCTAATAAATATGGATACTTTGATGTAGTAGCATGCATATGTTATTTCTCTTTTTCTAACATATTTTTGCTGACTCCAGCAGCAGTCTATTTCATCTGAAACTTTATTTACTTGGAGGTGTTTATTTAAATACACAGTAAAAAAAGGGTGGTATAAAGCTAAATGATTTATCCAGTGTGGGAAAACCAAAGAAAGAAAAACCCCAAAAACCTGAAACTGGACAAAGAAGTTTATTTAAATATTTCTGTTCAGTATTTAAGTTAGAGTTAGTAAGTAAGTGCACAATTTTTTGAGCAACTTGGTCTCGTGAGAGGTGTCCCTGCCCATGACAGGAGGATTAGACCAAGATGATCTCTCAAGTCCCTTCCAACCCTAAGTGCTTTATGGTTCTGTGGTTATTTTATGCTTCTCATTAAAGGTTGTATTATACAAAAAGTGAAAAATAGGTTAATTTTTTTTAACTGTCAGAAAAACAAATGAGGTGATAGTATTGTAGATAATTTTGTTTGACATAAATTGTTTTAACTGAATCGTAAATAAAAAATACTTGGTACAGTATGTTTGCTATTGCAAAGAATTTAACTTGATATTTCTTAACATAATATTAGAATATTAATATGAATATTAAATTATTATTATTAGAATATCAATATTAATATGAAAATTAGCTTGTTATGGAGCAAACAAGTTTGATACAAATTTCTCTTGTAACTTTAAAATGGGAGTTCACTCTGCACAGGTGTGGAAATGTCAGAACAGCACTGGGCTGCAGTTAGGGATGCGGAGTTTGAACTTCATGAGCTGGCAAAGTAAAACAAGCTGAGCTGTGTTAGTGCAGTCAGCACAGCAAGGATTTTAAGCTCAGCATATGTCACAAGAATGAGAACTCCCTTGTGGGAGAGCTAGAAGCAATTTTGTGTCTGTTCCTGGTCTCCCTTCTTGTGTTCTTGAAGGGTGGGGATTTTGCAGGTTTGTGTGAACAGATCTCTGAAGAGCTGCAGGAGGAGTGACAAACACAGAAAACCCCACCCTCCCAGGGCCTGTCTTGTGTGCACAAAGCTCCTCAGGCTGCCTCCTCCCCGTGTCACTGCTGTGCAAGATGGATGTTTTACCAGGATATTGCACATTCCAGCTCAAGTTCTTCCTGACCTTAGTGAGCACCAGCTAATGCTTGGTGGGGTTGCTGCATCTGAGGCTCAGACCAGGCTGTTATGCATCCCAGACATGAACTTTCCTTGCCAAATCTGTAGCCATTTCTGGCTATGTCATTTAATGACAGCATTCTGTTTTGGTGTACAGCATATGTGTTGCTGTGTGTATGTGAATTTATATATATATATATGGGAAAAAAATGTGTGAGGAGAGGAAGGAAAAAGGATTTCAGACACCAGGCTTTGGGAGGTGTGTTTCTACTTTTAATTTACTTAGTGGAACTAGATTAGTTTCTCTAATGTATCTTGAGAAGGCCATGGCTGCCATATTTTTAGGACACCCAGATTTTCACAGCTGGTATTTTCAGCTCTTGCTGGGGAGGCTAGAAGCAGAACTTCTTGATGCAATAGTGAAGGCAAAGCTGTCAAAATACAGCTCAGTGGTTTCCTGTCTTTCTGTTCATTGATAACCAAAATTGCTCCAACATATTTTTCCTGATTCCAGTTGTAGATGTTTACTCCTCAAGAGAGGTCATTGACTCTTTATACTGGCAAGACAATGTCTGCAGGCAGGGACACTCACCTAAGCTTTATTAAATCCAGCTGATGTCAGTGGAAGAGTTAGACAAGGTTTTGGGCATGCAGCCTTTTAATTATGTCTGAAACACAAGGGGCCACCTTTAAAGACCAGCTTATTCTGAGTTAAGAAGACCTTTTCTGACTTTATTTAGATGTATGTCAGCTAGAACATCTCTAGAAGAAAACTTATTTAGTTCTCATGGCAAACAAAAATATTAATGAGATGAAGAGAATAGGAAGAAGTGGTGAGATATTGTTTCCATCAGGAAAAAGAGTTCTCATTCTATGTAGAATAGGAAGATGGAGCAGAGGAAGAATATAATCTAGTATGTTAAAAGAAACTTAAATTGAGTTTGCAGTTTTGGTATCAATAGTCTTGGGCTTTCCTTTATACAAGTGAGGTGTGGCTTTGGTGCTGCTAGTGAACAAAATGTATTGAACTGAGAATGCCAAAAGCCTTTGCTCTTTCTGTGCACAGGAGTAACTGAGACAGGTAGTGTTCAGTCTGAGGAACTGAAAAATCTGTGGTAGATAAATTACACTTACAAACATATATTGGATGCCTAGTTTAAGAAATCACTCTATCTCTTTGCATCTCTGAATATCTAAATACTTCTTGACTGAAAGATGCATTTTCAGTAATAGTTGTAAAATTATGTATGTTGTGAAATGTGCTGTTAACACACATGAAATCCTCACAGTGAGGATTCAGCTGGATAAATAACTGGACTGCAATTAGCAGAGAAGTAGAATTTAGCAGCCATCATGCTCACACATTTCAGCACTCCCTTACACTGCTCTTGGCAAAATGGCTGGAGAAGGATGTCACTTCATTGCCGGGTAATTGTTTCATAAAGGCAAGTACATGGAGAGTATTTGGGTTGATTTTTTTTTTCCTCCCATCCCCCATTACTATGATTTTAATTGGAAGCAGCTCTTTGTTCATGTAAAACTAGCATGAGGTCCTTTACTGCAAGATAGTGATGTCTTTGTATCAAACAGTGTCTGTTTCAAGCTCCTATGCTTGTCATTGTTTAATTGAACTTGCTGTGGTTTCTGGGAGAAGGAAACTTTTACCATCTCCTGCAAATCACTTTAACATGCTGTTTCTGAACGGAAAAATATCCCATTTTTGAGTAGGTGGAATAATAGGCTATCTGGATTCTGATACCTATTAAATGGTAAGTCTTTGTCAAAATCTGCAAGAGAGCACAGAATTTGCAGATGTACAAGCTCGTGTCATTTTTATTATTATTCTGAAATCTGTATTGTGCTCACAGCAGCTGGGTGCTTTACAGGGAAAACACAGGCATTTTAACTTTGCTGTTGGAACTGAGGCATTACTGCTGATAGGCTGCAAACCTAAGGTCACTGGGTTTGTGCCTCAGCAGAGCTGATGGATGCTGTCGGGTCTGGGAGCTCAGGTTTGCTGCTGAGGCTGAGCACAGGGCTGGGCTGCCCTGGGTCCTTCTCTAGAGTTTGCTGCTGAGTCACTGGGTGACCTTGTGTCAACCTCTTCCCTTGGCACACACTGCCTGCAAGGGAGGAGCACCAGCCATGACCTGCTCACTTCTTCTTGGGTGAGGAGTTCAGTAAAACTGTAGATTCAGTGTAAATGATTTCCTTTGTTTCTTACTTTAATAATCTTGTGAGAGGCACTGTCTGTTGCTAATAAGGAGATGGGGATATTCGTGTTAAGGGACAGAGAGGAGATGTCAGATGCCAGGACATCCCTCTGGCTGTCTTGGGTGGCTTGAGCCCCTGCCAGGGGGCTCAGAGACTTTGGCACAGAGCCCAGGACACCTGTGACTTTGAGTTTGACCCATGGAGCAAATTAGCACCTTTATGTGAAGAACTACAAGTTAAGAGAGTTTAGGTAGAATAATAGTTAATTTGTCACAGAGGGAAAAATAGATTTTTGGGGTGTCTAGAATGGGGGATGGAGGGTTGATAACTTGTCTGAAGACCTGTATGGATTTCAGAGCATATTCCAGTTGACCCTGCAACATTGATTCAAAATTAAGGGGCCTCTGTTCAAAAAGCAAAAAGAGTAATAGGAAAAGCTGGTACTTTAAATTTAAAAATGAAATTTCTTTTAGCCTAATGTTACTTTTAAGCTTTAATATGGCTCCTTGTATGCATACATACAAGTCTGTCCTTAGGAATATACATATGAACTAGTGGCGTTATGGTGCAATATCTCTGTAATGGGTCTTTGACATCCTACCTCCCCCCTCCTGACAGATAGATAGTTTTATGCTGTTCTATATATTTTAGATTTACAGCTATTTTATCTGTTTATGTACTGATCTGCCTTTTTTTGAACTAATTTCCCAAAAATTATTGAGTTACAAGTGTTTGTATACAGACCATCCCCTAAAGCCAGGAATTTGTCTAAAATGAATGAGAAAAATTAAAGGAAAGACTGTGATGCTATGAGATCTTTGTAACACTGTAAAGCAAAAGCTTATACTATTCCAGTTTTTCACATGATACCAAATTCCAGCTGGCAAAGATCCTTGGCACAGCACTTGGCTTTCATTTGGGTTGAAATTTTCAATGTACTAATTTCAAATCTTCCCTTATTGGGTAACATATTTTAAGATTTCTTGCAGCTCTAAGGATCTGGCTTGTAAAGGGGAGGACTACCACAGAGGTGCAAAGAAGAGTTTTGTAACTAATTTGTCAAAAACTCTGAAAACTAGTGCACATACCATGAAGTACCACTGTTACGACACAATGCAGATTTCTTAAAGTACACAAGGAAATTAAAAGTGAACACTATTACTTATAGCAGTGGTCACATTTATCAATTTTCAAACTAATTGCAAATGCTGATGATAAAATTTGTTATTTTTAAATTAATCACGTTAAAGTTAAGTTTGATAATTGAATAGCATTTGCATAAAAGATTTTCAGTTAAGATATAGGAAAGAGATTTCAGGTTGTTCAGATTTAGGGATTAAATTGTTTCTTTATGAGGCCATTTTATGTATTTGCTTGTACTCATATAAATGTAAAATAAGTGTCATGCATATTTATATACTGCATGAACTGCTGAGGCAAAACAGCAAATTAACAAGCCATATGTGAGAGAAGCTAAAAGGCCTGAATAGTCTAATAAGTCTTACATTGGACTTACATTTTATAAATACTAGGCCCTGTGGAGCACCACTGAAAAAATAGTTCTTTTTGGAGGATGAAACCTTTGCTTTTCCATTGTGTGAAGGAAAATGCAAATACATGAAGTTGTTTTACCAGTGACAGACATATGAGGAATCCTTGTACAGGCTTTAAAACTGAAAAATCTCTGGTATCTAAAATGAGTGAGTTGGTGATCTTACATCACTTTGATAAAGCATCACTGGACACTCTCTGTGGGAGTAGGGAAGAAAAATGGTCTTTTAAGCCTTCACTGTGCCAGCCTATAGCTGTGAGTAAGCTGAGTAAAAGCAAAATAACATTGGTTGCTGGGTAAGTCCAGAGGACAAAAATTGTTACTCATCAACTTGAAGCTCATCTGGAAGCAAAGCATTGCCAGCAAAGCAGAGCAATGGCACAACATTAATTCTTGTCCCATTGCAGTGGGGGGCCTACAGACCTGGACTCCCTGCTGGTGTAGCACAGGCAGACAGCAAGAGGTGTCCAGCCAGGGGATGAGACTTACACAGAACTAATGTTGAAGCCTATGCATGGCTGGAAATTCTCTCTTCATCAGTCAGAAAAGACTAAAGATGAGTGTGTTGAAGAGCATTATTTATTTTGTTCTTGAAAGTTCTCAAAACTCACCAGTGTTTAAGACTGTATAAAGAAAGGAATATTCCTTCAAGGTTCTTAATGCACTCAACATGCTCCTACTGAAGTGTTAGGCCCCTCAGTTTTATACTTTTAAAGATTATGCTTTATGGATGATTATATAAAATTCTGGTGTTCCCATCTTTGCATTTGTATAAATCCTATGGTAATATAAAAATTAATGTTAACCAAAAAGAATTGTCTCTTTTGTAATGTCTGAGTAGCCTAAGACCACTTTTCTGTATGGAACCTGTCCATAAGCTTATTTTGTGTGAGAGAAATGGTCTTGGATGTCAGAGTTTCCAGGGAGTAGGTTGGCTCCTTTGACAGACCTGGGAGCAAAAAGAGCCCACAAACATTTGTAAACTGGCTGAGAGGTGTCACCAGTCTTAGCCTTCAGCAAAGAAATCTGTGTTGGAGAAAACATTTTATGTTGACTGATTATTTTTTTCCTTTTTTTAAAAAGTATAAAAAGACTGGTTCTTAGTTAGAACCAGTCTCTGGCCATGCCCACTGAAAGACCATTGAATGTGTTTTCTTTAAAGCCTTAGGGCATTTGATATTTAATGAATACAGAATGCCATCATTACTTTATTAGTTAATTATTGGTAGGCTTAAAGGACATTATTTCATATGGATAGTTTTCCCTCCAATTGCTACTTCACCCCCTTCATCTTAATTATTGAAAAAGTTTTTGCATGACTAATACACATAAGCAGTATGTAACATAGAGAATACAGATCTGCCTCATTCTGCATGCAAAAGTAACCCTGCCCTGCAGTTTGCACACAGTATTTGTCTTATAAAATCTAGTAAACACTGTAATTAGCTTACTTTCTAAATGTGTTTTATGGTTTAAATCAACTGTAGAAGCAAGTCAGAATCTTCTGAAACACATGCTTAAGAATCCCTATTAGCCCTTACTTCAGAGAAAAAGAGAAAGAATAGGAAGATTTTTCTTTGCCTTGACAATCCAATTAAAGCAGCAAGGTGTCAGGAATGATACCAATTCCTCTGAAAGCTCTGTTTCAGTCATTGGTAGGCTCTCCATCTGGGAATTGTGGCCTAGTAATCTGCAGCAAGGCAAAAAGAATAGCATGGAAATAAATTTGAATTGTTGACCTAATTTTGTTAGTCCATCATTGCTGACAGAAGTTCAAACGATCCCAAAGGGTTCCCTATTATGGGGATGCCAAAACAGAAAGATGTAACATAAGGGAGGCAGGAAAGTGAATGACTACTTCTATATCTGTCATTGCTTCTAGTATCCAAATAAAAGTTCTGTGTTTTGTCCACCAAAGATGTATTTTGCAATAAAAACAAGAGTTTAAAACAGATCAGGAAAGTTTTCATCAGTATTCCCTGGTAGTAATGAAAGATGTATTGTAGCCAAGAACTTGCTGCTTATCATGTCTGATTTTAGCTATATCAATTGCATAGTTGGAATTAAAAATAAGAAGAGAGTTTTTTTGTGCTCTTTTTGTGAAGTCTTTTTGTGCCCATTAAGTTTGTTCACTATGTAAAGAATAGAGACTTCTTTACATAGTGAACAAACCACCATGGTGTGTTCACTATGGAAAGAAGTGTTTGCACATTTTTCAAAGTGCATTTTGCTTTTATGTAGAGTGGTCTATAAAGGTCATGCCACAGTATTTTCCTGCTGATAACTCTTTGTGTTGAAAGGGGATGACTCTGTGGCATGATCTGTGCTATTTCTTCCTTGGGCCATGATGCATTCACATTGAAGCCACTCTTTAGATTGTCTTTGCTTTCAGGGGATTGTTTTAAATAGCACTTTTTTTTTTCTTCTATATTTTTGTCTCTTTTTTTTTTTTTTCCTCCCAGTCTGCTTTTGGTGCAGCCACAGCAGAAGGCAGCACATTTCTGTGTACTAGGCAGACACTGAATGGGTGAAGGAGAGAGCAAGTGATGTATGTTGGGCATCAGTGTTTGTTGCTGGCAGGTTCTGGCTGTCAAAATGTTAAGTTGTTCATGAAGGGCTGCATCCGTGCCAGTTATTTATATGTAAATAAAGTTTTTGCTCTATTGGAAATCCCAGGGAATCTGGTACCAAATTATCACAGTCAGAAATCCCAGAGCAGGGGCAGGAAGGGGGGAGATGCAGTCTCCTTGCATGTATTTTTTTATGCCTGACAAATAGATCTCTTAAAAAGCTGTAAATCAAATTAATATTATGGATAGAAAGCTTTAGAGTAGAATACAAGGCACCATAGTAAAATGGCATAGGTTTTGGAAAAAAATATGCATTTTAATCCTTGAACATTTGGTTGTATGAAAGAACCCCTTCCTCCCACTCCTCTAGCTGTCAATTATAATAACTTCTGACAAAAAGCCAATGGTAATGTACATATTCTCATTACAAAGCATTTGCCAACTGAAATTTCTAGCAACTGCTGCAGAGAACTCACAGATGTGTTCAGCACTGTTTTCCTAAAGAAATTGCCTTTTATTTGGGTCAGTATTGTTTTATGCTTAGTCATTTTAAAGCAAAAAAGCCTTGTTTTCAAAAAGTCATCAAAATGTGGATCAGCTGTACAAAGACATAGGGAGGGCTTCCAAAACATTCAGGGAAACTGATTTCTGTTACCATATGCCAAGGATGTTTGCTCTTTTTTCTGCTCTGGGGATTATACTTGGACCCTGCCTGTTTCTGTTTGAGGTGTGTTGGACAGAAAAGGAAGGTTTTGTATCACCCTTCTACAGAATAAGGTGTTTTTTTGAGATCCCCACCCCTTATAGTCCACAGACCCTGCATATGTGAACTGTACACAACATTACCCCAGTTGCCAGAGGAATTGTCCTCAGCTGTTCTGCTTTCTGAGAAATCTAAACTAGCTGTCCACCTTATTAGTTAATTTTTTAAACTTCTGTAAGTAATGCACTCTGTTTAAGAGTTAAAATGGACTAAGATGCCCCATGTGAACAGATCTGGCTAAAATCTTTGAGGACCTGAGTGCTTTGTCTATTTTGCTGACTGATCATGAAATCTATCTGTTGTCTATTTTCCGATCGAGGAAAGGATGGAGGCTGGCATCAGTGTTTACTCTCTTACCTTTAAACTTCTCTTGCTTTCAAGATGCAATGCTGCCTGAAATGATGGAGGTAAAAGTGTGAGAAACAGAACTTTGATTAAAGATTCTGTGTATTGCAGTTTGTGATTAAAAACCTGAACAATCTTGAATACCTTCCATCCTTTCCTATTTGGGAAGTGTTGACAAGTGTTGATAGTTATTTCCATACAAACATAGAGGGTTTTCTCCATGGAGAAAACCCTTCATTTTTATAACACTATATTTTGCCTAGAGAACCATTATATGATAAAGAACATAACTGAATCAACTTGTTTATTCAGCATTTGCTGCCATAACTACAGGATATGAACATGTTGGTGATTTCACTGCACTGAGTGAAATTAGTAATGTATCAAACATAGCTCATCTGTCAAATTATTTCTATAATAGTTTTGGTTCTTGGAGGTGCTTTTGGTGTGTGTGGTATATTCTGAATGAATTTGAACAGCTGTAGTTTATGCTCTGTTTGTTTGTAGATTAACAGATAAATTTCCACAGTAATAGCTTCCCTTCTTGATCCTTCCTCTCCACCATTAGAAATAGATTTAGTTTAGCAGTTACTGGAAATGAGAAATTAAGTATCCAATTACTTTAAGTTATTTTTGTATTACCATAGCTTTTAAGAAGCTATAGGAAGATTACTGAAGGATTATTAGGTTGTAGTTTTCCAGTGGTTGCTGGTAATTCGCTGTGAATAGCACTTTAACAACTTGTACTGACTGGCATAATTAAATATTTCAAATTTGCCCCAGTTTTTGCAAGACTTAGTGCCAATTAATCTTCTTTTTTAATCTCACTCATACGCTATGGTACTGAAACATCCACTTTCAGAAGCAGATATTATCAAATTACTATGCTACTTCTTTTTATTTGCTCTTATGACTGTAACTTACACACATTCTAGATATCTGCTTCATTCTTCTCTCAAACCTTTTGTAAACACTACTCTTGTAATATAGTGAGGACAGTTGGCCAAAAATAAAAGATATTTTTTTTCCAAGTTTACTAGAGAATTCAAAAAATTAATCTAAACAATAAGCTTTTTAGGGTCAAATAACTGACTTTTTAGAAGTATTAGTATTACAGAATGAGTAGATATTCTAAAAATATGTACGTTTTTCAATATAGACAAATTACCCAGGTACCTTTGGAATTTGGAGCTGTGGTTTTCTGGTTTTTTTTTCACTTTTGAGTCTTGTGGGTGTTGGTCTGTTTTGTTATCATCTTATTGGCCTTATTGCTGTCTACTGGCCTTTCACAAGTAAATTCTTGCTTTGTCTTAGGTGTTTCTATATTGCATATTAATATAGGGAAACCTTCTCTTTCCCTTTTATTCAAATGTATTCAGATTGCTAGCTGAAGGCCAGAAGAAAGCAGCAAAATTTTTTATATGGAATAACAAGATTGGAATAGTTAAGAATAGGGCAACTCAAAAATGACGATGAAGATGGGGTAAAGTGAGATGTATCTGACGTCATAAAAAATAGAGTGCTTGTCCTGAGGAGCTTTGTTACTATATAAATAAATTGAATTCCTCTTTTCCAGTGTTTTGTGCTACTTAAATATGCCAACTGAGCTGTTTCAGCACTTTGATCTTCTGCCATGATCTGGCCCTAGCTGTACTTTCATCCTTTTCAAAGTATTCTATCACAACAGTGAATTTGGCCCTAAGGAAATGAGTATGCAGATTTCTTTTCTCCATTAAACACTACCTAGATGCCTGTCTTTATTGAACAAATAAAGGATTAGGGTTTTAGACCACTAAAAACAGAATACATGGTGTTGCCTTAAACAAACCCCTAGAGTGAAATGCAGGATTTCCCAGCGAAGAAAGTGGTTTTGAATTTATGTTTTTGGGACTGATACTCTTGGATGCAATCCTGATGTATTTTATGTGAATATATTTTTTTGTGAAGATTTGAACATTGTACATGATAGTAGTTATATCCATCATGTTTCAGCACGGTTCATATGTGGAATTCTGTCTGGCTTTCAGCTCTCTTGCCCAAAGGCAAAGAGTTTGACCTGTTCTGTGTTGTGTCTGCCAACTCTCTGCTTTGGAGACCCCCATATGGCCATGTCTGCTTAAGACATTGCTGAAATCTGTTTGGCTTGTTCAGTTCACTTGTCCTCAATCTCTAACACAAGGGGTATACCAAGAGAAGATTTATCACTTCTTTTAGTTAGAAGATTTAGTACTTTTTTACTTTCTTTTTTTCATTCTGCCATGAAAGGTGTAGTTAAAGGTGTTTAGAGACTCTAGGAAAACTGAGGTAAATGATACTCATTAAGGACCTTGTATTGCTTTCAGTCATTAAGCTTTCAGAGTGATATTTTCCATGAAGATACCCCATAATGATAATTTTATTTCTATAAATTTTTCTGTGCATGGGAAATACCAATTCAAATTAACATGCTGTGAACATCAATAAAAAACTCAAATGCTTCTGTTGTTTCCCCTTGTGATCAAAGTACATTGCAGTACTAAAAAGAAATATGAAGTAAGACAATATCAAGGCCCCGTCCATTGTCTTTTGATTGTTTGTTTTCAGAAAGGAAATTGTGATAATTGCCTTCAAGCACAGTATTAATTTCTAAAATTTAGTCTTGTCCTCCTTTCAATATGACACATGATAGCTTCCTTATGTTGGTATACTCTTGGTATTTATAAAGATTCATGGCAGTGGACAATCTGTATGTGACAATTTATAGGTGGCCACCATGACGATTTTGGTATCCTAAAACACAATAACTTGTGTTGAAATGGAATACAAATTCAGTGTTAGCTAGACAGAGGTAGCATTCTGGCTTGACTTCATCCAGTTGCCAAGGATCCTGGCAGCTTCCATCCTGCTTTCACTGAGGACCATCTAGGAAAGGCCACCATTCCATGTGTGTTCTTAATGGAGAGAAGATGCCACACTTGAAATTTCATAGATACCTTATTCTGCTGCATTTTGTTACCCCGTGTAAATAAATTTCCATTGCATTGCTATCATCAAAGCTTTTAATGAAACCTGATTTGTATTAAATATCTCTTCTTTTGTTTAACAGATGATGTCACTAATATTGCTCTGGAAGCCCTCCTTGGTGATGAAAAGGAGAATGTTCCAATAGGACTAGGAGCTGTGGTGTGAAAAGTCCCAGAACAAACATAACTTGTGACTCAGCTGCTGGTGCTGCTCAGTCTTCACCTCTTTAAATTAAAATCAAACACAACTGCCTCAGAAACCTGTGGACAAGAGAAAGGTACTGTGCATTGGCAACATGTTGGTTGGGTAGGAAGAGAATAAATCTGCCATACATATATGATGCCATCATTTTATTAGAGACAATATCATTTGAAACCTCAAGTTTGACATTCTTTTTGTGCTGAGAGAGACTTGTAAACACAACCATATTTTGCAGGCAATAAAATAAACCAAATCTGTATGAAGCTTTTGTCTTTTTGTGAGATGCTTTCATTCTCTTTATAGAGATGTTTTCTGGATTCACTGAACAGATTCTTGATATAAACATTTTCTCACTTGTGATTTCTTAATTAATTTTTTAAGTGGTTTCCCCACCACTACCACCCATGGCATCTAAGATGTGCAGAACAGAAGGGTGCTTAGTGTCTTGTATTTATCCTATGCTTGCTATCTTGAGCACTGTGTTACCTCACCTGTATTTGTCACCATGAGTAAAGAAGAAAGGCTTTAGTTGCTTTGGTCTCAGTCAAGAGAGCTAAGCTCCTTTGACAGACTTTCCCAACCTTCTGCTGAGTTTTATGTGTTTATAATGTGTGCATGTTTGGGTATTCAGCAGGCAGATATGCATGCCATGCATAAACCCCAGCAAAATATTTTGTTTGCTTCAAGGACCTGGTATCTGAAATTACCTGTTCCTCCCATTACAGAGGTATGGTAAGGATGACAGTTTAACTCCATGCCCAATTTTCGGTATTTTCTTCTTGTGGTAGTCCTGCAGTGATGACAGAGTTTTTAGGCTTAGAAATATTAGGAAATAGTAAACCCCCACTCTGTGTAACTGTTCTTTCTGCAGCAAAATGCTGTTGATCCCTAGAAAAAGGCATTTTTATCTAGAAAGATATTGAGAAATTGAAGGTATTGAAGTTTGCCAGGAAATTGTTGTACAGAAAGAAAACAAAAGCAGCAGTAACCCAGGAAATATCCTTTCCCAATGGCTATTTTGTAGTTTGCATATTGAAACTGTTGCCTCTTTGCTACTCAAACTTTGCTTAATTTGAAATATACCTTGTTATATTTAGTATACTGCACGGTAAACGCTTACTTCTCTGAATAGAAAACTATGACACTAAATAAGGCAAGTGCTGTGGGAACTGACAGCTGTAGAATGCATGATTGTTAATAAAAAAGGCATGAAGAAGGAAAGAAAGTAAAAAAATGTAGGATATAGAATGAGTCTTAGGGTCCATCTGTTTTCTGTGACACTCCAATACAGCTACTATTTCTTTGTAGTGTCTTTGATCTTAACATTTCACAGAATTCCATTGTAGTATATCATTATAAAGAAACAGAGTGAAAAAAAGTGTCTAAAATAACATTTGCTAATGGAATTAACTTTCATTATAGAGAATAATTATTTTCATTTGTAATTTCTAATTTGTAACTAAATTTTTTTGGGGGGGCAACAGATAAACTGATGTGACCAGTAAATTCTCTCTTCTGTACCTGTTCATCTTTTTCTTCTGACTGGATTTAACACTTCATGGTAAATGCATGAGAAACTTCAGTCTTAGGTTTATCTAAAAAGATTATGTACATATCTAATTAATCATAACAGAAAGTAAATGATGCTGATTTTAGAAAGAATTAAAATGCTGAACTCTAAACCTAGCTGATGGATATTATCACTTGGCTTTCTGTGGAGGTAATTTTTAAATTTCAAAAGGATGCTCTTTAAAGATTATTATTCCCCTGTTGTCCTTTAGACTGCTCTGTTCCTGTACATACATCTAAACAGTGGACCACAGATTAAAAAATTGATTTAGACTTAATAGTTTGTTTAGCTGACTCTGCATGATAAAGATGAAATGTTCTAAACATGAGTCTTCAACAGCCAGTGTGTTTTGGAAAGTGATTTCATCATGTGCCAATTATCTGTATCTTCCCTAACAGCTGGAACTAGCTTATGAAAATTTGCACAGTGGGTTTTCATCTTCTGGATTGCTATGCACATTTTCCCAATGCTATGGTAAACAATCTTGCTTATGTGGTCCCTGTTTTTCTTTTTGATTGTATTTCTTGCATGTCAATGTCTTGTTATTTGTCTAGACTATTCCTGATCTGTTCCAAGTGTCTCCTCAGGCTGGAAGTGCAAACCCAAGCATTCATGCAGGAGTGGTGCTGCTATATGATGCAGCTGTGAGCTGGCACTTTGCTTTAGAGAATAGCTGGCTGCTTCTGTGAAAATTTAGGATTGCTGCAGCATGCCTGCCCTGCCATAAGACCGGGCACATTTTTTAAAGTGGCTCTTTCTTGCTTTTGCTGACTGATCATGAAATCTATCAAAGATTGCTATTTTCCTTCTTTCTCTGAATACTGAAAATTAAATTGAGATAAACTTTGGTATTGATCTCACATTTCAATTTTTTTCTTAAGATCCTTTGAACAAAAAAACTGTGCTGACTAATCCTCTATACAAATATTACTTATGTTCACTGCCATGTGATTACAGATCCATTATCTTCCAAACACAGAAAACAAGTACTATAATATGCTTCAAGAGGTTTTCTTACTTGCAAGTGTAACAAGGTAGAGTACATTTGGGTGGCTGGTGGCTGTGCAGCTTCTGGCAGAATGCCCACACATGTTTTGCCACTAGATAAGTCTGTGGTTGGTTATGGTTGTGTCGAGATAAGATAAGGGATGTTGCACTTAGTCATCTAAAAGTAATCATCTATGTGCTGAGTGTTTGCAAGAGGTCTTAAAAAGAAAACTCAACAGGCTTTTCTGACACCATGGAAAGGGCTCTCAGATATCTCAGGCTTGCTGTCCAGTATTAAAGCACAGCAGAACTTCAGTCTTTTCTGGAGCTCCTTGTATGTTCATAACGGAGTATGAATGGGAAAAAAAGGTATGAACTGTGAGAGGCCTGTAGCCTGTGTGATGTGCATTCAATAAACAGTTGTGAAAGGCCAAAAGGTATGAACTGTGAGAGGCCTGTAGCCTATGTGATGTGCATTCAATAAACAGTAGTGAGAGGCCATAAACTTGACAGTTCTGAGAATTCCTTAGGATATATCAGTTTTACAGCACCTGCTGCTTTTTCTTGATAAATAGGCTCTCTCTTAGTTAGGGTTGTCTTTCTTTTGGCTTTTTGTTTGTTTTTCTCAGCTCTTTGATTCAATTAATTTGTAATGTCAACAGCTCCAAATGGTGTTTTGAATATTAAGTAGCTTTGATAATGGGATTTTATTACAGCAATATATGTATGCACATGGGCAAAATCCTGTTTTATGCATAGCATTGTGTAAACATTGATTTCTAGGAGAAAAATCTTGAAGGACACTGATTTTAATCTCAACACCTGCAACGTATCTTTTCTGAAGGAAACCCATTCTGTGCACATCTGCACATACTATATTTATACAGTTGTGCTGCATCTTATTACAACACAAGACAATAATGTGAGATTTTGTAGTAGAAGGGAAGCAGAGAGTATTTGGGCATTTCAATTAACTTCCAACAATCAGTGTAAGAATTAAAAATGCATACTCTGAGGCAATGAAAGGAAACATAACTTTCTTACTTACTGGTGAAGGCTTGCATATCTCAAAGCAAACGTCTAGAAATTTTCAATTCTTAATCCCTTACAACATTTGGGAAGTGTTAGTTAAAACCTTTCTGATGTTTCCAGATGTCTCTACTGCAAAAAAATTAATAAATAGTATGTGTTTGGAGTGTAGCCATTTGAATATCTATGTGCTGGGAGGGGAATGAGTATGGTTTCACTTAAGAACTCCCATTTTTCACATTGTTCACTGAAACAGGAAGCACTTCAGCTTTTCCCCTTTCATGTGCACAGGTAACATCCAAGTCTTGATATATACATGAAGCTTTCAGTTTTGCTAGTAAGGATTTTCTATGTAGGAGGTGAAAAATTAGTCTTACTGCCATAGCTGTGATAACCTTAACCTTAAAGGAAAATCTTATTCACACTTTCATCTCAAGTTGAGGGAGATGGTGTAGAAAGGCTAGTTCTTGGCAATACCTATTTCCATATTTTTCCACCGAGTCTTCATTAAGACTAAGTTTGTCTGTAAAGTCATTGCCAGCACCCTAAATTTGAGGCTTCCCTCTGCCACCTCTTCTAGGGGATGAGGGGGGAAGAGGAACAGAACGGAACACCAAGAACATCAATTAATAGCAGAAACTATATGAAGATAATTTCTATCAACCGGATTCATAGATAGGGTTGCAGCTGTGTCAAATTTGCATGATAATACAACTTGAATAAAAATTTTTGTCTGTGGTCACAGATGATTTACAGCCATTTAGACCTTCCAGAGAATAGCCTTCTTTGCAGGCACCATGGCAAGGAGTTTGTGTTCTGAAGCAATGAAGCATAAACATTTTTCATTTAACCATTGGGACTTTTCTAAGCTTTAGGTGACATATCTTGGCCCCAAATTTCTGCAAAACACTGTAACCATCTTCACAATTTGCTGTCTGAAACAGTGTAGTGAAATGCAGTCTTGATCCTCAGTAAAGGAGAGACATTATATAGGTAAACAGGATGTTTTCTTTGGAGTGAATAACAAATCACTTTTTAGTCCTCCTAAATGTCCAAATAAGCTTGACCATGACAACACTCAGCAGTTTAGGGTACACTGCTAGCAGTGCTGTGCCCCATAAATTGAATACCCCCATAAGTTGCATGCACAGCTTGCATACTAAAGCACTCAGAGTTGTATGTTCAATTAGTCTGGTTCTGTGTAACATTATCCCTAATTTAGGAAGCTTTTAGGAAGCTTTATTTCCATATGTATATATATATGTGTGTGTGTGTTTGTGCATTGATTAATTTCTGAGCTTCACAATATTTTGGGGCAGTCTAATCTGGACAACAGGAAGTGTCACAGCCTGTAGTGGTGTGTCACAGAGTATTTCTGGAATTTTATATTTATATCTACCTGCCTGTTTCCCTCTTTTTAATGATAAACCATGACTGAATGCATCTTTTTAATATTCTGTGGGATGCTATCCTTAAAATTATGATGTTGATACATGTATCTGGATAAATATATTTCCTGCAACTGTTCATGGCTGCCACATTCAACTGCTAGTTTTGTCAGAGAGTACATTTGTATTTCTGGTGGCCAACTTGCCAACAACATTTCCAACAAGTCTGGAATGGTTTGAATCAAATTTGCTGGCAGTTACCAGAAGGGTACTTTATTTGTAGTCTTCTCACGGTGGTGAAGCGTTCTCTATTTGCGGATATTGGAAGATGATTGCACAAAGAGTTCACAGTTTCTATTCTGTGCTTTTCTTGTGCTTTGTCATGTTTGTCCTGTTTAACCAGAGAGAGAGAAGCAAAGGTTTGTCTCCAGGCTCTTGCTGTGTTAGTATCTAGCTGTGCTTTTCACTGCCTGTGCTTTGAAGCCATTGCACAGCTCCCTGTCAGAGAGCTGAGAGGGGAAAGAAGCTCCTGTCTGGCTGAAACACCCAGTCCAAATATTTTATCCCAGGTGATGCAGTTGCATCAGCCCATTCCCAGAGTGACTTAAACTCTGTTCACTGCAATGAGTATTGCAGTCTCTTAAATTCCATTTCTCGTTACATGTATCTAGTCTCTTATTTCATAATCTTGTCCTCAGAATACATTTCTGATAGTCTTTCTGGAAGTGTAATGCCTACTTTACTGAGAGATAAGTGATTTGGTATAGAAAATACAAGGCATCTCTGACAGAACTGTAGATGGAACCAAAATCCATCACGCTTTAGCCTGCATGTTGCCAATAAGAAAATAATAATAATTATCCAGTTAGATTTGAAATTAGATTTGCACTTGGGGTTCAAGAACACTGAAGCTGAGCAGGAGTCCTTGATGCAGTAATCAAACACAAGGTTGAGGTCCTAAATTCTTGAGCACCTTTTTGGGAATTCTATGAGTCTTTAAAGTAAGGCAATAGCACTGCCAGTTCTGTAGTGTATATCCTTGCTTTGATCTCAGGAACTGAGGAATTTGGCTTCAAAAATGGACCATGATGGGAAATTTGGAAAAAATGCAGTATGTTCTTTTGTCAGTCTTCCTGTATTACTGGACTAGGCTGATACCTTCATTTTGGCTAAGAATCTTGATTTTAATGAGAAGTTGTGTGAAAATTGAGCCATCCCTTGGTAGGTGAAGAAGTTTTGTAATTCTTTGTTTGTTCTGACTGATGGGCTTGTGCTGCTCTGCACAGAGCTGTGTGACTCTGCTGTGCTTGGAGCAGTGAGGTGAGAGTGTGATGAGCTGTCTGGCACAGTATAAGGCAGCTTACAGACTTAGTCAAGGTGATCAACAGCACAAAATAAGTATTGATATCAGAGACACTGGAATGAAATCATGTCCCTTCTGCTTTACTGTTCAGCTGGTAACTAGTATCACATCCAGCAGCACCTTTTCTCCTCCTCACACTTGCCTGACCTCTGAAGTCTATCCTGTTGATTTACAAAATAATAAATATTCAAGATGCAATTAAGTGTTAGACAGCTCCAGGTTTTCTCTCATTGAGGTTCCTCCTCTCTTTTGAGTCATCATATTGGGAATCTGAACCTCTCCCCCTAAACCTTTCAGAGTCCTTGTACATTTTTTACGCAGTTGTCATCCCTGAATTTTAAATTTTTCTAGTTTCAGATTTTAGTTAGTCTCTTTACAATAATAATAGTGATAGGTTTAAAAAATATCCAAAGGAAGCTTCCTGCAAAAATCAGGTGAGTAGCTAAACAAAACTGCTCCAGATAATCCAAAAGCCCAAATTTGACAGGCTGATTATATTTGTGGAGTGTCAGTGATAGTCAATAAAGATATCAGAATCTGTCTCTGTATTTGCCATTTATCTAGCCCTAACTGAGAAATGCTGTAACTTGCCCATTCTTCCTCCTTCTGTTTTTGCTCCGAAGTATTCTGCTTTAATGGGAATGCTGCTCCTCAGTGGGAGCAGAGGGATCCCCTGCTCAGACCCAGGGCACAGTGAGAAGGTCCCGGGGCTGATGCGCTGTGCCAGGCGGAGCCATCACGTCAGGTCTGTCTGTGCTGGAAAGGAAAGAACTGGCCCAGAGATCAGGGGAGCAGCTCTGCCTAGAGCTGCCTCTCTCAGCTGCGGTGAACCCAGCACCCTAAAGCACTGGGGTTGTGTAACAGAGCTGAGTTGTGAAGGTTGTGGAGGAAGGGTTCTCTTTTACCATTTTTAGTTGCATTTGAACTTTGCCTTTCTGTGCTATTGTCTCTTTTATTTTATGTGTGCCACAGGACTCCTCTTTGTAGCATTTTGTCTTTTAAGAGGGCTAATAGAGCAATATTAATGATTAATGATTTGGTAAATCCTTGAAACAGTGCTATAAGTGAAATTGGGTAAATATTAATAATTTACTACATTCATTGAAGTCAGTAAATATTTTTCTATTTACTTAAAATAAAAAAGTCCTGGAATCAAGCTCATAGCTTTCTGAGAAGGGATTCAGGTTAAGTTTTCAGTAACTCCAAGTGTATGAATATGTTGTGTAGTGCAGAAGGGAGGTGCAGGATCCCTTTCCTTCCTCATGCTGTGTCCTTTTTGTCTCAGACATTCCTCTTTATTTGTTATAATTCATTTTAAACTAAGAGCTAGTTTTTGGGGTGTTTTTGGTGGGCTGTTATGTTCTTTCACTAGAATGAAGCCGTTAATATACTGATTGCTATCCAGTGGCATGGAGTAATACCAATCAAAAATAAAAATTCAGTGTCACATGGTTTTTACTAGCATGTACACACACATTTACATATTTTTGTGTGTGCAAAGCATCTAAATGAGTTTGATATGCTTATTCTTTTTTTTATTTTATTTTTTTTTAGTTGTTGCTGTTGGTGTCCAGTGACTTGGATACATATTTTAGTTGCATATGTTTTAACAGATGCCCACATCACAGGCAACCAATTCACTGAAGAGAAAATGAACACAATGGCAAAATTCATTTAGGAACTTGACAATTAGTTCTATCAACTGCTGTATAAGGACCTGGAAGGCAGTGATTCATGGTGGGAAGTTAAAACCTGGGTACTGATTCATGAGGGCATTGGGAATTTTCTGAAGGATGTGGAGTGACAGAATCACAGATCACCTTTGCTGAGATGCCATTGAAAAACATATGGAAGCAATTACTAACCTGGCCTGAAGAGTTGAGTGCTTTACACAGCCTGTGCTCATCTGTGGGATGTCACCTGCTGTGGAAATCTGAGTGTCATAAAAGCCTGACTCATGCTACACTGTAATCTCCACCAAGAAAAGCTCTGTTCCACGTGGCTCTGCAGAATTGTTTCTTTGAGGTCTTCTGGCAAAAATGCAATGAAAAAATGCCTATAGTTTCTTGGTGATTGCTTTCTGTATAGTGTGGCCCTATAATGCATATTATTAAAACAAGAATGGCTCAGTACTTTAGGTTGTGAATCTGAAAAAATGAATGTGGGCTGTTAGCTAACAACAAAGATGTTTCTGGTTTTATCCATCAAAAAAACAAGTGACATTTATAAAGTGTTCCACTGTAAGGAAACTCTGTATTTCCCTAAGTGGGCTATGATTTACAGTAGCCCTCAAAGGTTCTACTGTTACAGAAATAGATTTGTCCTTGTAGGTAGCTACAAAGGGATATCAGAAAGTTGGCCAGTCTACAATATACTTAGAAAACTGTATTGATAATTTGCATTTAGGTTTGTTGGTGGGATGAGTATTATTTTACAATCCTGTAGAGGTTCTTCTGCTTTTATCCATTCAGTCATGTTTTATTACACAGAACTGAGAATCGAAGCAGTAAATGTAGGTCATCTGAGCCTTGTGAGAAATGTGCCTTGGGCATCAGCAGCTATGAATGTTGTCTTTCCCATACAGTCTCTGGTGGATTATCACTGTTTTTTTAAACTATAATATAACATAGGTGAACTGCAGGTTACTTCTGAACTTAATATTGCACCTGTGTCCACTGCATTTACTATTGTCAGATGCTATGGCAATAAAATTTATGTTAAACTTATTGAGTATACAGAATTAGGGTATGCTGAGAGTGTACTTATATCTCATGTTCACAAGCACAGTGAGGGTTATGGGTAGCTGCAGTAGGCTTTGCAGAATTAAAAGATAAAGGTTGAAATAAAAAAAGTTGAAGTAGAATGACACTCTATTTATGTGGAGGTGCGGTGGGGAGATGAAGAAGCTTTATTATTTCCCTCCAGTTACTGAATAATGGCTTGATGTTTCAGCTGAGATGACTCATTGACAATTCCACCTTCCAAAAATTGTGCTGCAGCTGAGTAATGTTGTTGAAGTCTGAAATAAGGCTGGAATGCAGAATTTTGGTTGATATAATTTAGTAAATTGCTCATGTTCTAATGTTATCCATATTTATTACTTGATGTTATGGGTTTACTTTTCCTGTTGATTACTGTTTGTTACTGAAAGACTCACTCTCTAAAGATACAATTCTCCCCATACTTTTGTGTAGTTCATACAGGATCATGTTTCAAGACTTGAATTTCTTTAAATTGACTTACTTTTCAATAGAAAGTATTGGGTTCCTTTTTTTCCTTACCCTTATGTAATCAAAATTCTTTGATGCTACACTTTCACGTTTCTGCAGTAACTGATTTTTCTTTTTTCAATTATGTTTTATTGATATTTAACATCTAGAATAATCATATAGCAATTCATTATGTTGTTTTTTGTCTTGTTTGATAAAATCAGGGAAGAGATTGAGGTAGTTATAAAAAGCTTCCTTTAAATCTGCTAAGCAAATAGAAGAAAAATTGGAAGTTAGGGCATTGTTCAGTTGATTGACTTTCTAGTATGTTAAGAATTTAATGGATTTCCCAAAACATCTATAAGGGAAATAATGTTAAATATTTTGATCTTTTACAGAACAATCCCCCAAACTATTGTATAGTTGGTTCAGATTCAATCAAGTTTATTTATTTTGTTGTTTTTCTTCAATGACAATTGCCCCTTTACCTTTCAAGTAAAGTCAGAAGCTTGGTATGTTCCAGAGACTGCTGAAAACGTGACTTGTGCTTTAGAATCCATTACTCTTTCCTATCTATCTTCTTGTTGTGAAATATAAAATACATTGAAATGATTCCAAGGTTTGCAAGAAGTGTGTAGAACTCAGAGTGTAGGAATTGGCTATTTTTAGTCATGGAGTGGTTGTGGGACTGTATCCTGGTGACATCATAAATTTGCCTCTCAGCAGACATATGGGGAGTTAATAAATAGGCTGTTGGTTGAAGCATCTGCGTCAGTAAAATTTTGTTAGAGTGGAGTGTTTTTTCTTTCATTTTTTCTTACCATGTTTACAAGTTTGGTTTGGGTTTTTTTGGGGTTTGTTTTTTTTTTTTTCCTGACCCTTATCCAAATATCAAATGTGGGAAGTCAGCTAGGAGGGAATCTGGGCACTCACTGGTTCTGTGCCTTTCATTTGGGAATCAGGATGCAGTCTCTGCTTCAGCCCTTGTGTGCCTGGGCTGTGTGCCTCTCTGAGTATATAGATAGGCTTTGTGTTGCCATAGTTCCTGCTTTTGAAATAGGTAGGCTGGAAGATGTATCCAGGGAAGAGTAAAAAAGGAAATTTTCTTTTTATGCCCACCAATGCAGTTTGATGGGTGGTTGTTTCCTGGAATTTTTTTTGGTTTGGTTTTTTTTTTGGTTTTTTTTTAATTTTTTTTTATTTTTTTGTGGGGTTTTTTTTTTGTTTGTTTGGTTTTTTGGCTTTTTGGTTATTTCTTTTGTTTTGTTTTGTGGTTTTAAAAAATGTATTATGTTTAGTTTGGTTCCGAGGTGGTGCTTTTGCTTCCCTCCCCACTCTCCTTCCCTCAATGCCTATAAGACAAGAGGATGATTTTCTTCAGGTTCTGGGTCTAAGCTTTTATTTTACTTGAAAAGTAAAATTTTCAAATGTTGAGAGTTAAAGGAAAAAAATTGAGAGCAATGCCTTGAGATGTGTTTTTAATTCTGAAGAGTATTTCAAAGAATAATGCTGAACTCTGTAGCTCTAAGGCTAATTTGAGTATAAAATGCAATTTGAGCATCATAGAAACTCCATAGATTAATAGCATGAAATTCCTTTATTAACAGCAGTAATTCCTCACATTTCTTCTACTCACCAAAGAGTTCCTTTTTTAAAATTTATTGTAAGAATATTGCTGATTTGTTTCTCTTGAATCAGCTACTATGTGTAAAATCACAATAGCACCAGTGTTTATTTGTTTTGTAAGGTAGGTCTAATACATAACAAAATTAAAATGTATTTAAGTTCCTGTTTTTTTCATAGATTGTATATGAAAATGTTTCATATATGAATACAAGGAACAAAAAAAAAATTGTTGAATAGGATAACTTGATAAATCATTATACTTCAAAGGAAGGATATCTGATATTAGAGAGGAAAAAAACTATCTTAAGTTACTTCAGCAAATAATTGGTAAAGTTCATGTTTTTTTCAATTGCTTTTTACAAATGAAAGAACTCAATGGGAATATCATCAAACAGACTGAAACTTGGTGTCCTGAGTTCTGTTCACTTTTCATCTGACTTGGCTTGTCATTCTAAGCAAGATATTCAACTCACCCCCGGTTTACCAGTGCTTGCAAGGACTGAGGTGTTTAGTTTTTCTCTACACACCTGAGGTATTAGTCATTAACCCTGTGGAAAGTATGTGCTAAGGAATGCATCGGATTTTCATTCTAAACAATTTCTAAATAACTCCCCATCAGTAGTAGGTTGGAAGGAGCAGCTTAGTGTTTGATGGCAATTAGATAAAAATTTTCTTGGAAATATAATACTCCAGTAATGTCAGTTCAGTTTTAAAGTAGGAACCTTTCTGCTTTATCAAAAATGTAATGATAAATTATGTGAATATTTTAAAATGTGCAGAGAACATGGGTTTGGAAAGTAGTTCAGCATTGATAGCACTTGTTCCAGAGTTTGGTCTTGTGGAGCACTGGGTTATTAGAGAAGAGCAGAAGAGCAGAGTGGGAAAAAAAAATATCACAGATTAAACTTCTATACTGACTACTCATGAAGCAAATTAATAATGGGATTTCCTAATTATGGGAATTAGGGTTCTTTGTCTGCTGTTGATATTCTCCTTGAATATTACATAAAGGTGATTTAAATAATTGAATACTTTTTAAGCTTAAAGCATACTGGGAAATGAAAATGAAGTTAAATACTTTCTTGTTTCCATTGTAGCTTTTCAAACAATATCAGCCCTGAACATAAGCAGGTTATAGTTAGGATATTTTAAGAAACATTTTAAAATATTTTTCCAGTTTTGTGATACCTTTTTAATAGATGCTGATGATGTGAAACTTGATGATAATTACGAATAATACAATTATGCATTATAACTGATACATTAGGGAGAGAAATACTTTCTTCTTACTAAAGAAAATAAACTATTCCCACTGAAACACTACCTCAATTAATTTATGGTTTTCTCTGTGCCTCTTGGGAATTCTGAGCATGGTTCTAGTCAGGTCTTGAATAAGATATAATTTGTGTTTATATGCTATATTCATCAGAACTGTTAATTCTGTGAACATCAGAATACAGTGGATAGAGTTTAGAGATGGTGATATATTATGTAACTTCTTATCTGTTTCTTTCAAACTCTGGTACACTATGCAGTATAGTATAATTCAAGGAAATCCAGTGTGCTTTAAAAATGGATGTTAAGTCTGATGTTTGATTCTGCTCAATGCTGTAGCCTAATTCTGTTCCTACCCTTTGCTTCTTCCAGGCCATGAGATACTGCTCCCATGATGGCAGAGACTCATATGAAATGTTTTGTTAACCACTGCATGACTCTTAAATGCTAAAAGCAGAAAGCACTAGCTGGTAGCTCAGTGTGGAGCAAACATTTTATTTTAAACTTCAAAAACAATTATGTCAAAGAAAAGTCGTGCCAAGGGAGAGAAGCCCGACATGGAGACTGACGCCCTGCAAGCTGCTAATGAGGAGCTGAGAACTAAACTGACCAACATCCAGATAGAATTTCAGCAAGAAAAAACCAAGGTATTTGTCTCTCTTTTGTGATCATTCTTTTAACAGCAGCATGGTTAGAAACCAGCAGAGTTTGATACTAAAATGTGTTAGTTGTAAAAGAAAAACATGACGGAGAAGTGAAATCAGAAGAACTGATAAGTTAAAATTGGTGTAAATTCTTTTAAATATTGTGCAAAAGGGACTAAATGTACCCAAACATCCAGTCACTGAAATTTGTAATCACAGCAATACAAATGGCATTAGCTTACTGACAAGGGAGTTTTGTATTTGACGTTACTGAAAATTGTATGTTGTAAAAAGAATTGTCTTCAAAATCAAAAATCTGCACTTTATTCAAGGCATGTCACTTTAAATGCCTATTAGGAATATCAATTAACTGGAAACTGTCTGTGTAGGAGTCCTAATTTGATTTGCTGAGGTTATGTGTGGCATTGCTCTGAGCTATTCAATGATGCATCTGATTGCTGATGAAACAAATTCATCAATATTTGTCTACCTAGCATATGTTCAACTGGTATTTAGGTAATCAAGAGGGACACATAGGATTCATCAAATATTAATTCATCAAATACATTTGTATTTATGAAGATTAGCAGTTACTTTTATGTATTTCTGTAGGTTGTTTAAAATATGGATAAGCCAGTAAGGTTATTTCTATTCTGTTATTTATTACAATCAGTTAGTGCATTTGACTTTGCACAGGGCAGTTCTGGAGAATAATCCATGTGCAGGTGGATTTATCTTTGTTTGACTGGGGATACTGTAGTGGCAAGGGTCTCAAAGGCTTACCAAGTTGAGAAAGTATGCACTGAAAATGTGTTCCCTTTATATAAAAGATCTTTGCTCTAGCCTTTTTTCTTTTTATCGGTGTAAAATGTGCAACACCTGAATAACAAAATTTCTGTGAATTCTAGTTTCATTAACATCCTTGTGTGATACTCAGCTTTGAAAGGTCTTATTTTTTGCATTTTAATTTACGAAGTAAACCCAAAACCCATCACAAATCTAATTTTCAGATTTATTTTTTTACAGAGGAAAAAGAAATCATAAAGCCTTAATTTGTGTTTGAATGATGCAATAGGTTCAGAAAATATCAGTCAACTAAATTTGTGTTGCCTTGGAAATTTTTCTTCTTCACAGACTAAAGCAAAAAGTCAAATCTCTTACGGGTCAGGGGTATTGATAAATTAACAGATAAGTCAGGGGTTTTGCTATTCACTTTCTCAGCCAACTTCTCTTGCTGTTGATTGATATTATGACAACAAATTTTAAAACAAGTTGCACAAACTACTTAAGCTTTTTAAAACCACACACCATGAAATTTAGTAGTGGCCAATACCCTTTATAATTTACAGGTGAGTAAGTTGCATTATTTTACTCTTTTTTAGTGTCTCAGTGTTTGTTCTTGCAGACTTGAGTTGCTGGTAGATTGCATTTACACTAGTAAATTTTTCTTTTTAGTTATTTTATTTCCTATTTTGTTCTGTATGACTTTATATGTAGAAATATGGATGTGAATTTTATGATGATTTTTAAAGTTGTATTAAAAAGAGCACATAAAGTAATCTTATACCTTGGACAGAAGAATGAAATAAATTTGACTCATTAAATAACTCTGATTAAAAAAACAATTTCATGAACACTAGAAAACGTTTAGCCCTGATACACTTCCAGTCTTTACCTGTAAGAGCATCAAGTTTAACTCTTGATTCAACTAAGAATGAGGTGTAAGTACATGACCATGACAGCTGCAGGAATATTTTCAATAACTAGTCTTCTTACACTATATTCAGTATATATTCAGAATTTGCTTCAGCTTGGTTTCTAGTTCACCTTTCTTCAGCTTAAAAATTTAATATTTTCTAGTGTATTGAGGTTGTTACTGGAGACAGAATGTGCATTGTGCACATAATGTGTGCAGAGAAATGGGTGAGCTCACAAATGAAATCTGTGAAAGAGGAAAGAGGAGATTACAGCCAGAGTGCTCCAAAATCCTACCAAGTGTGCATTGCAGCCTGAAGTAAATTCTGCAGTGTGTTGGAGTGCATTTCTGTGAGGATGCAGCTGGGGGAGGAGATCTTCAACCTCTTCCCCTCATCTTTGCTGTGGTGCTTGCTCTAAATCATTTAACTGGAACTGTGTAGTTTATTTCCCAGCCTACTCCTGGTCTGTGCAGCACTTACAGGAAGCCTTGACTGACAAGATGAGTAAATCAAAGCCATAGAGATTTTTCCTGTTTAGACTGTAGTTCAAAAATAGTAACAAAACCAAGAAAAATTATTTCTTGGTATCAAAAAAGTAAAAAAACCTGTACCTGGAGGATTCTAAGTAAATTAGATATATTTACTGGTGTAAATATAGGTAAGGGAGAAGTACTGAAGCTGCTAAACAGATAGCTTGTGACCCATGGGTTGTAAACTGTATTAGGAAAGGTAACAAACTCTTGTAGGGCCAATTTATTCAATTTAATTTTCCTAAACTATTTTTTCCCTCACGTATATGCCTGTGTTAATGATTTATCTGAGAAGGAACCTTGTAATTGATGAGAGACATCACAAATGGAATTTAGCCTTACCCTACTTTTGCCTGAAAAATGCCGCTTTCCCTGAAATAAAATTTTACCCAAGAGACATTCAAAACTTGGTACATATTTTCCTAGTACATCTTCTTTTCATTGGTTGTTGATCCATGTTAAGAAATCTTTTCCGTAAAGTTGTTTACTGCATGCTTATGCAATACCTGATCCAAAATTGATGTTTGCTCGTTTTTGGATGTGCATCATTGTTGATCCTGCTGGTGGTGTTCTGACCATTGGACACACGAGTAGCTGGGTTCATTTATGCTGCCTAAGGGGTGAAGTGAAAATTGTGGCCCTGCCTTAGTTCCCCTGTACTGTGTCTTGTTTTGGGAACACCTGCTTGATAGCTTTGGGGGCCCTGTTGGATGCAGGATGTCCTGGACTGCAGGTTTGCTGCCATCTATGGAAAGCCTGGAGGAGGAAATGCATGAACTGAACAGGGGCTCACTACCCTCACTCTGCTAGTGAAAAAGCTTTGTTGGAAAACTTCCAAATGCTGGGTAATGAGTAATGAAAGGAGCTGACCAAAGCACAAAAATTTTACTTGTTTTAACATGAATGGGGACAGGACTCACTCTGACTGAACCTTTAAGTCCAATGCTATGAGCACAAGGAGCTGTAGTGAATGAGCAAGGTCTCGGCAGTCAGCTCAGTGGTTTTAAAAATACTTGTGATGAGATCCACGAATATTTAGCAACAAATATGCCAAAGTACCTATTCCCACTGAGATAGCTTTCTTCATATTAAAAAAAAAATACAAAAAAAAGTGAGACTCAGGCATATGGAAAAACACCACACTATATTTTCATTTCATTCTTGTTCTGGAAGCCAGACGAGTACAGAACTGCACAGTTTGCAGGAGAGAGGGACTGAGGGGTGTGGGAAGGACTGATTATGGCTTTAAGAGAAGATATAACAAACAGATCTAACTTTCCATCTTCTCTGACAAAAAGCAGTAATAAGAAAAGGTTTTTTCAAGACCTTGAGAACTGGGATGCATTGTTTTTTTTTCTGGATCATGAGGTGTAATAAGCATTTAATATGCTGTGTTTTTTTGAAGGATTTTTTGTGGATTTTGATGGATTTCTAGGGTTTTTTTAAGGATTAAAATTCTTCTTGTTTAAATTCCTCTTACTGAAGCTTTTATGTAAAATTATTAGTGATATATGATAGTACTCAGTTACTCTGAAGGGTTAATATCTTTTCTCACAGCATATAAGTGCATATAGGTTTTGCTTTGCTTTCCCTTCATTCAGTGAAAGATGAGAAAAATTGAGCAAGTATGCTAATTTGGTGACTCAGTGCTCCTTCAAAATGTCAAAATCCATTTCTCATTTATTAAAAAATCTTGGATGTGTTGTATTGAAAACTGCCTTTCAGTTGTATGCTTAATGTGCAATATGACTAATTTAAAATTACTGTGGTTCTGGAGGTATATTATCTGTGTTTTTAAGTGCCATTATGCAGTTTGTTTCCTTGTGTTGTCATTAGTTGGTTTCATTGCTCAATTTAATTTCAATTTTCTTGGCTCATCAGTAAGGCAATAAGTAAATAATGAGTGTTGTTTCATTTTCAAATTTATCTATAAACCAGTCTGTTTACTTCTGATGGTAGATAGGTGGGTAAGTGACTTAGTTTTGTTACAGCATCATGGAATGGTATGGCTTGGAAGGGACCTTTAAAGATCATCTATTCCACCCTCCCTGCCATGGACTCTGCTATGGAATTGGGTATCCTAATGCAAGCACTAAAAATCACTGCTATCCACTGTAGGCTTGGAGCTAAATGTCATCCCACTGAAAGAAATCATACATGGATATATCCTGCAGATAATTTCCAATAGCCAGATTTACCATTTGGAGAAGAAACCCAACCTCTATCTCTCTTTAATAAAGATACATTCTCAAAATCATCCTGGAACTGAGTGACAATATCTATAAAATCTGTGTGTGACAATGTCTGACTCAGAGCTATTACCTTTTGAACAGCTCTAATTATAGTGCTCTCCTAGGTGGTGTTCAGTCAGCAGTGCATCTAGGTTACTTTCATAAAAATGTGTGATACCTTTCCTTCCTTTCTTGCTCCAATCTCTTCTTTTCTTTAAATCAAGGGTAAGTTTGAGTTGGTAATTTCAAAGCTACTGTTCAAAATAAGAGGATTGTAACATTTTTTGCACAAGAAAAGTCTGCTGTTCCAGCTGTCTGAAGACTTCAGGTCAAGTTGTGGTGGGTTGATCCTGACTGGATACCTATCTGATCAATTTGCAATTCTGGCTTAATTTAGTGTAAATTAAATGCATCACATGACTACAGATCCCAGCTTTGTGTTGCACAGATAGAAGCAGATGTGGCAGTGAATAACATTTTGCTGCTTGGTAGCCTTCTTTTAACATGAAGCTCTATTTGCTGTGCATGTTTGTATTGTCATTGAAAATTAAAATACAATTTTTGAAACCTCTGCCTCTGATAGAGGTTTTGGCAGTCTTGGTAATGAGGATAGTTGAAAGATGTTACTGAAACTATGAATGATAAAATACATTATAGCCTTTCTGGTGTACTGCAAAAGACAACTGAGCCTTTCTCTTTTTCCCCCTTTATTCTAAATTAACATCTTATTCCACATGGAAAAAAGCATTGCTTTCCATATAGCCTACTGAGCATTATTTTATAATGAGGTTTCATCACAGTGGATATTACTATAATAGTCTATAATATTTTTCCACTACTCTCTCCCCAGCCCTTAGACTCACTGGCCTATATTTTCTGAAATGTCTAGGGACATGAATAGTTTCACTTTTGGGGTGAGATCTGAGGTCCATTGAGTAGACTTGGTTTTTCAAAAGGCCAATTCTTTTGGCTTATATAATGAGGACTTTCCCATTAAATTAGCTAAGAAATTAAGAAATCCAAAATAAAAGTATTTCCAGCATAAACATAAAGTCTTTTCCCTGTTTGTGTAATTTTCCATTTGCTTGTAGAGCACAGTAGAGGGGTTATGAGTAACAGGAAATAAGGAAATAACTTATTGTGGTTGGTACAGGAAATAAGGAGATAACTAGATTGCATGTTGGTCAGTTTTATTTTATTCCCTAGATCTGTGAGAACTCATAACCAGTTGCACATCCCTATAGCAGATTCCTTAACATGCACATGGCCTTTTTCCAGCCCTGCTTCTCCATTTGTTTACTCAAGAGAGGTGTGCAGTCTTTGCTTTTGAATATTCAGGATTGGTTTTTAAGATCAGTTTGGAGGCAGCTTCCTTGGTGACTTTAAAAAGTGGAGTGGTGCATGTTAATCAATATTTTATATTTTGTTCCAGGTGGGTAAACTGAGAGAAAAAATCCAAGAGGTTAAGCAAGAAAGGGAGCAGGAGCAGCATAAGCACACTGCCTATATTTCTGAACTGAAAGCCAAGCTCCACGAGGAGAAAATGAAGGAACTTCAGAGTGTCAGAGAGCTACTGATCCGGCAGCATGAGCAGGAGGTGGCAAGAATGGTGAAAATCAAGGATGGTGAAATTCAGCGTTTGCAGTCGACAGTCAATGTCCTGCGGGATGGGGCGGCTGACAAGGTGAAGACGGCGCTGCTGAGCGAGGCAAAGGAGGAGGCTCGCAAGGCCTTCGACGGGGAGCGAATGAAGCTGCAACAAGAGATCTTGGAGCTGAAATCTGGCAAAAAGCAGCTTGAAGAAGCTCTGAACAACATCATGCAGGCAGATAAAATGAAGGCTGCGGACCTGCGCACGGCTTATCAGTCCCACCAGGATGAGATCAACAGAATAAAGCGGGAGTGTGAGAGGGAGATCCGCAGGCTGGTGAGTTCACTGAGTAATGCTGCTTATTTCAGTTTGTAGCAGATATTGATATATTGCTCTATGTGCCCATAAATATCAAAGCAGCCTTTGGCAGTGATATCTTCAATCAGTGCTGATTGCTACAAGGGGCCACTGTTTCCACTTTTTCTCCTCCTTACAGCAAAGGTGAACCTTGGCTCCATAGCCTATCCAACACAGTCCAAAGCTTTATGTCCCACCAAATAGAATAGAAGACAACCAAGGCTTTCCAGAATGAATTTTCTCAACAGATCAAAGAAATAGACTTTCCCCTTCCCAGTTGTGCAACTACACTCCTGGTGACCAAAACAAGTCAGGGATTGTTGGTTGGACAGTAAGAATGCCTTGTGAGATGGCAACATTAAATTCATGTAGAGTTTTATATTTAAATTGGAGGAACCAGTTGTGCTGAAACAAGACAGTCTCTTTGCTTCTTTTTGCATCTTTATCCAGGTCATTCAATATGAAGCACTGTTGCCCTTTCAGAATTTCTGTGTTTTATCTATAGCCGCAGAAAAGTTAGGGCCTAGGACAGCAGGCTTTTTTCACGCTTCATAAACCCTAGGACTTCAGCACAGATGGCAGACTATGCTGTTGGTATAAAATCAAAATCCAGGCGGTATTTCCTGACAGTGGGTGCCCCAAATTATTCAGCTTTGTAAAATGTATAGAATCTAAGATGGGCTGTACACAGTTATACATTTAAAGAGGTCTTCATCAAGTGACACTTCTGTTTGATAACATGATATTTTCTATATCTATGTGGATACCTAATGGTTTATCTGCACAAACTAGCAGTATGATAGCTATGCAAATTAAAAAAAAATAAAATAAGCATAATATTTATGTTATGTCAAGTAGTACAGACTTTTAATAGAATGAAACATCAGTTTCCTTAGGAAAATTTCTTGTGGGTTTGAATTTGTGCAGAAATGACCTCTTATTTCTTGTATTCCTCAGGAAAAATTATGATGAGGACAAGCTACAAACTGTAATATCTATTTACTGCTGCTGATTTTCTGTTTGAGAAAATGAAAGCTTTTAATGCAGTTAATATTTATGCTTTAAATTAATTGGATGTTGATTGAGTCTCAGGGGTATCATTTTGTTCATTAATTAAGACCACTGCAAAGACTGACAATGCAGTTTCTGCAAACATAGCTTCTTTCATTATCTATTGTCTATTAGACAAGTAAAATTCTAAAATCATGGCTATGAAGTACAGATAATTTTAAAAAGTATTACAGAAGAGAGAAGGTTGATACATTCTGGCATATGTTTTTCTGGAGGACATTTTCTAAGTGAATTTAACCTCCTCCAAGAAGGGTTTCAAAGGAAATACTTAACTCTTCACTTTCAAGAGCAGAGGTTTTCAGCCTGCTGTTGTGCAAAGATGATGAAGAAGGGCACTCTGTTATCTGTCTGGCACAACAAAAAAAATTCTGTGAAGTCATTCAAAATTTTAATTGTAGGCTTGCTGAGCCTGTGTTACTTAGTACATCTGAAAAGGTGAATATACTTTGGTGGGAGAGTGTGTAGGTAACTCTTGTTTCCTTTTCCCAGCACCAGAGGAAAGACCAGTGGAAGCCCTGCCACTGGTCTCATGGGCTTTCTTAGGAAATGTTTGTATCTTCCTCCAAGAGTCCTGTGCTGCCTTCTAGTGCTTCCCTTCCTTTCATATAACGAATTTCAGTTTTTTCCTTAAATTCCTTTTAATTTTAATTTAATTCCTTAAGTTAAAATTAAATGTTTTGTGGGGTTTTTTGAAAGAAAAAAAACCCTGTTCTTCTAGGAATCCTTAGGAATTTAGGTAGTTATTATTGCACAGGGCAGTCTTTAAATCTGAGATGAGGTAAAAAATACTGCAGAGTTCCTAGATAGGCTCTCTTTTCCTTTGAGAAAGCACATAGGGTTGTAGAATCTGATCACTGGGATATTTCTCTCTCTTCTCCATTTAATTAGTTCAAGGGATGCTCACCTTCCATTTCAGATTAACCCTATCAGCTCTGGATCTGGGCTTCTTTGTTGGTTTGTACCATTGTATGAGATGAAATGATCAGGATGTGAAAGGAAGTGTTATTAATATTAGCACAGTTCTGTAACTGAGTTTCAATTAATGTGCTCTTTTGTATGTGCACAGTGTTTTGTGGCATTATTAGGAAACCAGCATCTTTGGGATTAACTACCTAAATGGGCTGGCCATACTGTAATTCAAATTCAGATAGAGTGATTCAGGATGCAGACTGATTGTCTTGTCAGACTTGGCTGATTTATTTTGCATTTCAGATCACAGATTACTTTTGTGAATGCTTTTCTTATAGATATTGCAGCTAGGAAAAAAAAAATCTGTATTTTGCCATTAACTTTAACACCCATGACTAATCTGACTAAAATCTTACAATTCTTGGCTGCTATTAAAAAATAAGTTATGAGAAAGGAAAAAAGCCAAATCCATTGTCTATGTGTATACAGATACAATTATATTGACTATATTTTTAAAAAATATGATTGATCAATTTGGGGAGTGTTTTCATAGTTTTGAATTGAGCCATGAAAAATACCCAACAAACCTCAACAGAAACAAGACTGAATGACTAAGGTCCTAGTGCTTAATAAGAGAAAGTAAAATATCTATTTGGCAAAACATATAGCACACTTTTTCTATGTACAGCAAGAAATTATGCTGGAATTTTTATGTTCCTGTAATTGAAAATGTAACAGTGATATAAATTTTTCCATTAATTTAAGGAATGCTAATTGCTGTGGATTTTATTCCCCCACCCTCCAAGGAACTACATCCTTGTTGTGTATATGCACCAGCACAATGTGCTGGCAGCTATGAAACCAGAAGTAAAAATAGCTAGTAACAAACTGGAGGGACAAATGAAACAGATGTCTTGAAAGTAAAGAGGCACCTTGGAGAACAAGATTAGAAAAAAAGAACAGTGGTTATTTATTTTGTTCAGCCCGTATTTCCTGAGTAGTTGAGTCTGAACAGTTGTATTGTTCCACAGAATGAAAACTGTACAATAGTAGACAAAATAGCAATTTCAGCCAATTTTCCTTAGTCCTTGATTAAGCTTGCCATTTAACTGACTTGGTTTGATAATCAGGTTTGAAGTTAGTTTTCAGAGGTAAGTAAAGTTGCTCTCTTTTCCCTGGCAGTCCTGAAATAGCCTGTTCATGTTGTTGGTGATCCTGGGAAACGGCCCAGCCATACTCTGCTGCCAGCACGGGTGGGGAAGGAGGCCATGGCCATTGACCATGTTAGTTCAAGGTTCCATTCATTCTGGGACCACTTGGACACTGTTTTTAAGCAGGCCCTTACATTGCAAGGCACATTTCTCTAGGTACTGTTTTTGCAGTGGCAAGATTAATGGGCATTTTGCAGTTCTTGCCTTGGAAAATGTATGCAAAAGCCCAATCATTAAAAGAATATTGAATTATGACATCACTGATCTACTAATTTTTAGTATTGGTTGAATAAGAAAAAAACCCGAATGCTTATTTTGTGAACACTTAATATAATATTTAAACTTTGGAATGAACAAATGACACTTGCACCCTGCATTTTGTGGTGTATGTTTTAGTAAACACTGTTTCTTTTATTGGAAATGTCTTTAACACCAAGCTTTTCACTTATTTTCCAGCTAAATACCATTCTACTCTGTTAAAATCTTTACACATATGGTCTTCCTAAATATTCTTTAACAGCTTGGATTGAAATTAACTGAAAACTTCAATATAAAATAGACCTAATTTTCTTAACCACAAAATCATTAAGATTCCACTAATTGTATTAGATGCACAATAAGGTTCCTGTTTAAGAGGGCATACAGTACACCAGATGAATAAAATATTTCAATTGTATTTTCAAGTAGCCTTATAAAAATTGTCTAAAGAGCAGTGTGACAGTATTGCAGATTCATACTTGCAAGGCAAAAAATCCTTTTGCTGCTAAGAGCATCAAAGTAAAAGAAATTGTTTTCAAGGGGTGATTTTTAGAAGTTCCTGATCTATGGAGACAGATGCACTATTTAAGTGTCCTTAATCTCCTTAGCCCAAATTATATTGCTGCATAAATAAAAAACTCCTTCCAGTGTGGAAAGCTGCCTCTGTCTGGTGTCTCCCAAATAAATATAATGCAGGACATGAAAGAATATCATTCATACTAATAGATGAAGCAGTTTTTAAAGGTAGAAGTCCAGGCAGTTTCAATGAAACTTCCTTTCAAGACAAAAAACATGTTATGGAATGAGCTCATGTATCATTTATATTGATTTTTTAAAACTAGTATTTCAGTTTTTGTGTCTGTGTGTAACACGGCATCTCACATTCTAAGTGAAGGCTTCTGAAAAGTTTTTTTTAGAATTAAGAATTAGGTTGCTCCAGTTTAGGACAGCCCAAAATTTCAACTCACATCCTTCACAAATTCCTATTTTCTAACATTGCAGAACTCTTAATATGGTTGTTTGTCTGTCTGTCCTTAGTATGGATTATACTAATATGGAGTCTATGGTCTTCAGAATGGTTTAGCATTGGGATTGTAATACAATCATGGGAAATTTAGATGGTGAGGGTGCTCTCCAGGTCCAGTGTCCTGCTTGAAGCAGTGCTGCTTTCAAGGTTGGATCAGGTTGCTCTGGGCCTCCTCCAGTCCAGTTTGAAAACCTCCCAAGATGGAGTTCAGCCGTGACAGCCTGCCCTAAAGCCCAGACACTGTGAGATTTCTTTCTTGTTCTTCTTTTGATTGTCATTATTGTCCTTTTGCTGTGTATCTTGGAGAAGCATGTACTTTGTTCATGGCTGTATTCCCCTTTGGATGAATGGATATCCTGAATATCTGCTGTTTTAACTCATCCTGCCTGCTTCCTTTGGCTGGCTGAGCGAGCCTGGCATCTTCACCATTCCTTAAATTCTGGATGTTGCAGCCCCCTAGTGCTCTTACTGGTCTTCCTCCAGTTATATGGCACCTAGGCCAGTTTGTCAATACCTTCTTTTTTGTGCTGGGGAGCCCAGAAGTGGCTCGGGTGCTCCTGGTGTGGTTTCCCATATGCTTAATAAAAAGTTAAATCTCTTTTGGTAACACCCCTCCTGGTTTGGCCCAGTATCAATTTAACTTCAATTATTGCAAGCTCTCACCACTGACCCATATCCAGCTCGCCCTACAGGATGCAAAGATTTTTCCTTTTGTCTATTTTTTCCTCTTTTCTTTCTTTCCATTGCAAAACTGCCAACTTCAATTTGCATCCAACAGGCACTTGAGCTCTCCCAGGGGCAGGACATTGTACCTTTCTTAGGCAAACTTTATGAAGGTTTCTTGGCTCATTTCTCCAGCATGTCAAAAAGTTTCTATGAATGGTCTTCCTGTTCCCTAGTGTGGTAACAGCTCCTCTGAATTTGGTATCATCCACAAATTTGGGGAAAAGTGCATTCCATTTCTTCATATGAGCAATTGACATGAAAAGTAATAGAAGCAAAAGTTTAATGCTCCATCAAACCCCAAATTACCTACTGATGGGAACAGTTTTGAATGTTCTCCTGTATTACCATTACTAGGATTTTGCCATTTTGAGGCAGTGGAATTTGTACCTGTATGCTCCTTTCATCACTGGGGGCAATGCAGAGACATTTGTCTGAACATCCTGGAGCAGAGGGACAGTTGGCTGTTGGCAGGGGCACTCCCTGCTGGCCTGATGAAAGGGTGGAGCCTTGCTTTTCTCTCTTCACTTGTGCCCTGGCACTGTGTGTGAGTTTTGACTCGAATTTTGAGCCTGGAAAGCTGAGCTTTGAATCATCCCAGGCAGTTGTGCCTGGCTGGGCAGAGCTGCAGCTTCGGCTGCTCAGCCCCGCCTGTATTTCACACACAGCTGCTGCTATCAAATGCTAGGCTGCTCCTGGATTGTGCCATCTGTTTGAGACACGTGTTTCAGCTGCATTCCAAGCCTGGGCTAAGCTGCAGCAGAGACCCACCACCTCCAGCTTTGTAGGACTGCAAATAATACTTGGCTTTCTGTCCTCTCAAGATTTATGCTCCTTCCTTTAGGAGCTCACAGGGCAGCATTCCAGCCAGATGTTGTTTTTCCTTGAATCAAGCAGATCTAATCAAACCTTTTTCATAGTGCAGGTTCAGATTTTTGTGTTTGTTCTTAATATTTTCTAAAAAGTTAGGAAGGTCACAAATTTGACTTCTATATCTCCTTACAAAATTTGGGACAGTATTAAAAACCCACAACAGTTACATGTGGTGTAGCACACGGACAGAGAAAAACCTTCTAAAGTTTGTATTACTTAGTTTTGCTTCATTTTTATATTTTTGACTACTTTTTCATTACAATTCTGTCAATGAACACTTGGGATAGGTAATAGGAGAAATCCAGTAGTAGAGGTTGTAACTGGCTTTTGAGAAAGTTGTGAGAAACCTCTTATCAGTTCTGGAATTTTCTGTCCATGTGGTGTTTCTTGTATAATTTATCAAAACTTCTAATGAGATTTACACACTTGAGAAAAAATGTGTGAGAAGAGCTACTGGAGCTTATTGACTGTTGGTTTAGAAAAATTACACATGAAATTAAAAATAAATCCTATCCACTTCTGTCTGTGACCCTTATTATTCCACTGAATGGTTGGTATCTCTTGTCCTTTTTCCCCCTAAGTGTCCCAAATAAGCAGCAAACATTTATTTGAATAGCTGACCACGTCTGTTGTAGGGAATACTGTACACAGCTCTGGAATATTTTAATTCTTTTCTCCACATGAGCTTTCAGCTTGGGATATTGTTGTTAGTTCTTAGTGTCCCTTTATAAATATAAAAGATGTTAATTCTTTTTGGTTCAATCTTTACCTGTGCTTTTGAGTAGCATCTTCTTTTAGTTCTTTATAGTAACCAGCAATTCCTCTGTCAAGATAGCCCTATTTTCAGTGTCAGGCACTTAGTATAAAGGTTAATTAAATTTCTACTGGAGAAGAGCACTGTAGAATTTTGTTCTGCAGTTGGCTAGGAGATAACTTTGACAAGTATGGGTGAAGAGGAAGGTCTTACACTTGGCAATGCAGCAGCTGGCTTTTTCCACTTTGGAAACTGAATATGTCAATGCCTTGATAGATGTGGCTTTTAATTCCCTGGGAATTTCTCTTTCAACTTCATGAGAGACTAAAGTTCCCCCAAAGGTCTCTGACTTTCTTTCACTGTAGTCATTGAAGTGTGGCATAATTGGCAGGGGATGCTTTTTCTTATGACTGGCTTGGTCCTCTTTCATGTTTCATAAATATTATTAAAAGACTCATTTCTGCTCATTTCTCTTAGCTGTAAGGGGGCAGTTAGATACATATTCTTAGGCACTTGGGTAATTTTGACACAGGCTGTAAATGCTATCCCTTCATTGACAAAATGCAGGAAGTGTCTGTGTTTAGCAACTAACATTTGACAGCACAAAACCCCTGAAGAAATTATATTTAAAAAGCTCTAATTTTAACCAGACCTCCACAGTTACTTATGCTACTCAAGGTGATTCCTCAGTAATTTGCCTCTGCAGCTGCTTGTGAATGATCTTACTTTCTTTAAATCCTCTTTCAGAGGGTATTTCTGCTACTTTTCTTCTCAAGGCCTATAATTGAAAATATGTTCTAACCTCATGTTGCTCCACTGTCCTCCTACCACAGACTTTTTGCACTGACTTGTACCACCCTTAAATGCATAAAGAATAATCACTGTTCTAAAGTACTTTAAAATCCATGCAAAAGAGAATAGAAGAGTTCATGTGACCCTGTTTTACTTGGTAACTGCAGAAAGTGGGTAAATTTGTTTTAACTGAAAACAAATTTGAAACCTAAACAACACTTGGAAGGGATTTCTGGGATTATGTATTTGATTTATACAATATGTGTGAGCACAATGCATGATTGGGATGTCATTGTGCTAAATATATTGGATGAAAAAATGGTTTCTCGATAAGATTCTCTGTATCTTATTGAGAGGTCTCAGATGAGTTGCAGAACAGGCAGGAATCCATTAAAGCAGTGGTGGGAGTTATTGCATGCAGGTTCCAGTTGTCACATGTTGGTCCTTCAAGTGCAATGCCATGGTAGAAAACATGAAAACACTTCCTAATCTGATCTGCTGAAGGGCTTCTGTGCCTGAAAGCTTTCTTATCAACTCTGTCACTTAGTCTAATACGAAATTCTCCTTCTCTTCAAGACCATGTAGATTCTTAGAGAGTCTTGGCTACGACAGGGTTGCTTCCACAACATGTGATTGATTAAAATAGACGCAGCAGGGAAGCTGGATTAATCCATTTGGATTTTCATTTTCCTAATGGAAGATACACTTCTCCCCACTAAAATAGAGACCATAATGCATATGTCTAAAATACATACCTAATGCATACCTAATTACATTAGTTGGGTGGACTTTATGCTGCCAACTTTTTTTTTTCCTTCATGTAACAAACTGTGGCTCCAGTTGTTCTCCAGTGGGACAGAACTGACATGGAGACTTTGAAATTTTACAACTATTAGAATATATAATACTAGGCTAAACCAAAGTCTTCTTCTATGGCAGCTTATGTTCAGTTTAAACCTAAACCATCTTTCTCTTTTCCTAGTCATGTGACTCCTCTTTCATTGCCTCCTGGGCCCCTGACATACCATCTCTTCCACATGGAACTGAGGGAGGTTGCATTGCTGTAAAATACTTCTCTTCCTTTTTTCTCCCGCCACTCTGGACCAATTTGTGCCCTCTGTTAGGAAAACAGGCAAGGAAGATGATTTGATTTGCTCTGCAGATTTGCTCTGCACCATGGAAGGCTGAAAAAGATAATAAGTCTTTGGGTGAGATTGCTGTAGATATAAGAAAATTGAGACATTAACTAGGTCAGTGCAGTTACATTGGATGAACAAAGGGTGTAACCATTCCCTTGAAGAGAGCACAATTGTACTGACCCCCATGCTTCTGAAGCACAATTTGGAGGCATTCTTCATGCAATTCTAATCATCTTTATCGATTTGTGGTAAGTTAGCTCCTTAGAAATTCTTTTCTTCTGGTGGTTTGTGCTTATTAAAAATAAAGCACTATCGCAGTGTTCTGTGTATTTTTGTGTGTGTGCGTGCACCGGTTTACATGAGTAAGAGGTCCTTGAGTGCATACCTGTAACTTAAAATAGAAACCCAAAATAAAAAAGGCTCTGCAGTCATTGCTATTTCATTATATCAGTGTTTCAAAGACTTTTAGCTTGACTTAAACATGAGGCATTTGTTTTTATCAGAAAGATTCATTACATGTAGGTTTTTGTGCTAGGAAAAAAGAGTAGTAGGAAAAGGAGAGGAGAATTATGCCTTCCCTTAACCCTCACCTCAAAGCCATGCTCTTTTGTGGCATTTCTTTCTAATTTGTGTGAGCCTGTGTGCTTTGATCAATGGAAGTGTGTGAGGAGGGTGATGTGGGTGTGACTGCACTGCTCACATCTGTTTCAAAGGATCAGTTCTGTGTCAGTTCAGCAAGTACCAAGATTGTTGCTTTCCTTTTTTCTTCCAACTTAAAGCCTATATCATTGCATTTACCATTAAGTTGTGAGAAGAGGAAGATTATGAAATACACTACTAATTAGGTACCTTGAATTAGGGCTGCATATGTAAGCTTGGGTCTTCTTCCTGAATGTGTGCCTTGCCTGGGCAGATTCCTGTGTCAGTTATGTGGATGTTCAGTGTGAACACCTGTGTAATTGAAAGATAAACTGTCCACAGTATTTAGTTACATGACATTTTTTCCTCCCAAGGGCTCCCTTATAGATCAGTGTGCCTGACAGATAGCATTCAGTAAATGAAGCAGCTGCTTAATTTTTGTCATTGTTGTTCACTGTGCAGTCACTCTGAAATCCTGCATGTTGCAAATTCTTCCATTAATGAAAACTGCATTCTTTCCTACATGTCCTTTTTTGGCATACTTGGAAGTCTCACTAATGGGAGCTGACATACTGGGAAGTTTGTTTTTATTTCCTGTACGAGGAGTTGGGACACAGCAACTTTTCTAAATCAGGGAAGAAATCTCCATCTGAGCCAATCTTCATCAGCTCCAGTTAGAACTTCAGAGTAGCCTAGAGCAGCTTATTCACTTCAAATCTGACCTTTTTATCTTTGATCATGGTTCAGCCAAGCCATCCCCTGCCGGTCAGGTTCTTTACACAAACTAATTTCATGTGCTTTGTAGATTGTGAAAGGATTAAGACAAGAATCCTGAAGAAGCAAATTGCATCTGATCATGTAATCTCATTGTGTTTAATCCTGTAAATCACTTTGAACTATAAATTACTTCTAGTATGTCTTTTTTTTCTTTTCCTTCTTTTTTCTTTAGGTGTAACTTGACATAAAGGGCTTCTATGGATGTAGGAGTACAGTAAACAAGAAACATATGATTTAACAACTTCATTATTTTATTTTTCCAAAATAAAATTGACTTCCAAAATTTCATGCATTTATGTTGACCAAGAAAACAGTTTTGCAAACTGGAGGAGATACAGCACAGTTCCAATAAATACATTGTTAATGGTTAATGTTCTTGTTAAGAAATCTGTTTCTATAGTAACTGCTGCAGATTGTCACTTCCTCTAGCATTTGGAATAGTACCAAAGTGAATTTAACACTGATGCTGCAAGGGACAAATCCTATGAGAGCTGCAGTGGATCACTGTGAGCAGTGAGCTTTATTTGGTATGGAGATGTATGAACACACAGTTCAGTAACCAGAGAGGGTGTTTAAGAACTCTTTCTTCCTACCCTTTATTCTAATGGTCTGTGTGCACTTACTTTTTTCCTTCTGCATAAAGACTAGTCCTCATTTGAACCTTATAACAAGGGCACATAAAATACATAGGTATGCTTAAGATTTTAAGTTCAAATATTATGCATGTAAATATTACTAATTTTAAATGTTTGTGAAGAGATTCACCACACATGATACTCACTAAAAAAGAGGGAGTCAACATAGGGCAAATGTCTGTGGCTCAAGCTTTGAAACAAAGCCCAGGTGAGTTTTCAATGGTGTGTTTGTCTTATCTTGTACTAATTGTGTTTCTTTGCCGAAACATAGTGAAAGCAGATTTTTCTTCTCTGTACAGAAGTGCGTATCCTTAGGTGAAGTGGATGTTTTCATGGCTGTGTATTCTGTTTCACTGCATGTTTGCCTCTGGTTTTGTTTGTCTCTGAGTTGAGACTGAACCAAGGAAACTCTTGATTGAGTGAAGGCTGAACCTTTTTTAAGGACAGAGAAAAAGACTACAGAGAAGATGTATTTTCTTTTTGGCAGCCACAGTTTCAGTGCTGGTTCAATTCTGAGAGAAACAGAACTTTGTTTTTGCAAATGTGTATGTTTCCATGCAGTGAGCACTTGGGGATGTTACAGAAACTTCCTTCATGCATTATTTCTTTTCAGATGGACGAGATAAAAGGCAAAGACAGGGTGATTCTGGCTCTGGAGAAGGACCTTGGAGTCCAGGCAGGCCATACCCAGAAACTGCTCCTTCAGAAAGAAGCTCTGGATGAGCAGCTTGTCCAGGTGAAGGAGGCAGAACGATACCACAGTAGTCCTAAGAGGGAGCTTCCTGCAGGAGTGGGAGATATCAGTGAACTGATGGGAAGTCCGGTAAGAAAATGGAGTTTTCTCTGAAATTCAGCTCTGGAGAACTGCCTGGGTGTTCACATTGGTTTTTTGGTTACTACTAGGACCAATTAATGGTAAAATGGCCTGATGCTGCACTGTGCTGTTTTACTGATGATTTAAAAACTCCTTGGACCTCTTAAATTGCAAAGAATATTGAGAAATTCGTGGATATAGAACTTCCAGAAATTACACTGTGATCTTGATCTGTGAACCTCAGTATTTTCTCACTATTTCATTAATTTAGGAATATTTTAACCATTAGAAAATAGGTACTATACTTCTCAAAAATTGAGCCATGTGATTTTAATTTATATCCTTTACAATAGAACTACTTTAGTTGAGAGTAAGAAATCTGGTGAGAAGTAACCTGCTATATATGAAATATTATTTACCTAGATAGTTTTTTTAATTGTTAAACTTTACATGCATTTCACAAGATGCTGTTCATGAAGAATTTTCCCAGGATGTTATTATTTAGTGTTTCAGTTAATTATAGTAAATTTCCCAGATACTGATGTATGAGTCTGTTTTAAACTTACACAATACAGTTGCTAAGCTATGATAGTAAACCATGGACAGTAAAATATTTTTTAAAAAGTAATTTTATAAATCTGTATGTTTTTGATGTAAAGGAGCAGCACCTGGATGAACGAGATGTGCGGAGATTTCAGTTAAAAATCGCTGAACTGAATGCTGTAATAAGAAAGCTGGAAGACAGAAATACTCTCCTAGCAGATGAAAGAAATGAACTGGTAAATTAATTAGTAATAACACAGACGGTGACTGGGAGGGCATCTCTATGGCAAAAGATTTAATGTTGGAAAGTCAGTGTTATAAATAATTTACAAATTAGTCCTGGTTGGCCTCAGTCAATTATATCTAAATGTAACAGAGATTTCTATAGAAATTAATCTTGTGACCATAGAAGACATGGATGGAATCTTTCCTGTTCCACAAAAACAAAAATTTACAGATTTGTTTTGGGGTCATAGTAATGAAATTAACTGGTATGTTGCCTGTAGCACTGTGTAATGATGTTGTGTAAAACATGCATAATCCATGTGCTTAAATTGCTGTAGTCATCCTTTTGAAATTTGTCTCTGTGACGTGCTTACTCTAGCTAGGAGTTCAAAAAGCTTTCTTGTGCTAGTGATGAAAAATCTGCCATTTCTCAAGGGAAGTCTCCTAAGTAGGTGAAATTATCCTAGAAGAGGGATAGTAACTTAGACAAAAAAGGATATGACATGAATTTTAAGAATTAATTTTATCAGCCTTTATCAGTACTTAATTGCTTGTACTGAGGTTAATGGTTAAAACTCCCATTGACTGCAATGGGTGGTGAGTTTCACAATGTCCCTTAATGCCCTAATTCTAGTGGCAGTAGAAAAGATTTTTCATTCTAAAAAGATGGAATCTATATATCTGATTCTAAAATTATGTTGAGGGCTGAAGTGGTGCCATGTGTCAGTCCTACAGATGAGTGAAACATTGGTGGCTTTGTGACACATTGACATCTCCCTCCTTGTTAATATTTTCTGTGGGCCTAAATAACTCAAAACATCCCTGAAGAATGCTGAAATATTTCAATGTATACCTCAGTGTCCCTCTAGATGGAGGGCATGTATGACTCAGTCAAGTGCTCTTCTTAATTCTAGATTCAGTTACATAAGAAAAATATTTTGAGAGAGATGTAAAGCAGTTTTTATATTATAAGACAATAGTACACATAAAATCAGTAGTATTAGCAAGGCCATGTGATTAAGCACTATGAAAAATGTTTTCTCAAGATTGAAACAGAAAACCAAATACTCAGTGAATTTATCTCAGGAAAACAAATATGATCTCTTTCTCCTTTTCAGATAAAACTTAGCAAATTTAAAAATCTTTTGACTGAGAAAAATTGATTTTTTTTCCCAAACAAAACAGCTCATGAACTAAAACCAGTGAAATAATAAATACACACAAATACAAGTAAGAGCAGTAATTTGCTTCACATAATTGTCTAACATTATAAAACCACAGGAGCAAAACTGAGCAGCTTGAAAATGTCAGCAGAATGCTGAGATTGAATCTGTGCCCTCTGGCTGACTTTCTCATTGCTCTAATTATGCATTAAGTGGAGAAAGCGTGTCCTCCTCTTAAGGGATGGCTAAATTGGTGAAAACAACTTGTCTAGAGACCTAGTTGGTCACAAGAAGCTTATATCTATTGAGATTAGTTCATAAAGAAGTCACTATGGATCATCATAAGTGTTTGCCAAGAGCAAAATCCAGTGACCAGATTTAGTTTTTTTGGCAGACAATGCAAAAATGTTATATCTTTCTTGTTTGGACTGCTGTAGTTCTTAGTTCAGCAATGGTGTATGTCAGATGCCATTTAGCAGAAGAGGCTGAACTTTCTGAATTAAGAAAAGCAAGTGGAAACAGACCTATTTTTTCTTTCCTTCAAAGGTAAACAAGCAGTGCTAACTTTGTTCCTTGGCCATTTGCAGCTGAAACGTTCTCGGGAGACCGAAAGTCAGCTGAAGCCTTTGGTAGAAAAAAATAAGAGGATGAGCAAAAAAAATGATGATATGTTACAATGTATCCAGAGAATGGAAGAGAAAATAAAAAACTTATCAAGGGAAAATGTAGAACTGGTAAGTAACCATCTCTGGTAAGTAATCATCTCCAACGTTGTGTTATGAGAGCACATTGCACCCAGTTACTTTGAGCTGGAAGTGCTTGTGAGGCTTTTATTCTAACAAACACATCAGTCTCCACAGTGGGATGGTGCAACTATCAAATGCAGACAATACAGCTGAAAACTCATATTCTAAATTCAGAGTGGCATGTGCTTTGTGTTATATCAATTCACACTGATTAAGGGAAAGGAGCCCAGAGAGATAAAATGTTTTTGCAGGCTGTAAAAAGCTGTGACTAAAAATCAGCTTTAATAAATACTGCTTTTATGATTAGAAGTCAGAACTGAATTTGAGTGCATACACTATGCTAGATCACTGAGTTCACTTGTCTGCTAATTTTTTTTTCCCAGACTGTTCTTTGATTCTGTTCCAGAATATCTTATGTGAGAGATTAACACAGAGGCATATAGAATGTGAGGGGTTTTTTTTTGTTGAAAGAGACCTTGTGTTGTAGTGGAGTATGCACTGATGGGTTCAAAGAATTCTTGGTTGCTACATGACACATGAGAGTTTTTCTCCTGTTGCAGCAAGGCAGTTTAAAACATTCTTTGTTTTTTATTTTTGTAGAAAGAAAAGTTATCTGCACAACCAGCACTGAAGAGGCACACATCTTTGAATGATCTCAGCAGCACACGAGAGGAACAAGAAATTGAATTCCTTAGACTGCAAGTCAAAGAACAACAGCATGTTATTGATGATCTCACAGTGGTAATGTTTATGACTGGTATACACATGTGCATGCACACACATCTATAGGCAAGCTAAAGATTTGAGAGGAATGTTTTGACTCCAGTTGTAGTAGTGATATAGAGATACTTTGGTGTCAAAGGGTTGTTGTTTTTTTCTCAGGTAGTGAATGAATTTTTTTGGAATGTGTATGAATCTTTGTATTAAAAATATTTACCTATTATGAGCTGCTTGTGAAAAAAAGTGCATGATCAGCCTTACTTACAAAACTGGCTGTCAACAAATGAGGAACTTGAGTAAAGGAGACTTTCCAAAACTTAATGGCTAAAATGTGTTGGATGCAAACCCAAGCACTCCCCTGATCTAGAAGTTCTCTTAAAAGAAGGAAGCATGGTGTCATTAATTTCACCTGGCTGAGCATCTCTAGCTGAGCTGGCCATACAAACTGTATTTTAAAAAGATGGGGAGAACTCTGTGTGGTTCATCAAACCAAAGGTAGCAGCATGGCTTAGGATTAGAATTGCCCAGCTGCTGCCCTCTGACTCAGAAGGCTTCTGAAGGTGATGCTCATGGATGTTTGCAGTGTTTGATGTTCACAGGAACCCTTCAAGTTGTGTTTGATGAGGAATCTTTTAAGTTGTGTTAGAGGTGCTATTTAGTGCAATTTGTGATAAACCCTTCTGGTGCTGGCAGAAATTTGCACATAATCTCTGAGAGACTCTTGCCATTCTGGAGCAGCATCTGGAACTCAGGCAGACTCAGACATCTCAAATGGCACTACTGACAGCTGCAAAATGATAAAAATAATTTAAAAGCCTTCTGTCTAAATAGAAAATTAAAGAATTGGATACATCATTGAAAATAAATATAGAAGCTCCAAAAAGGAAAAAGAAGGTGTGTTATTACTGTGTGTGGAACATTGTCTCAGTTCCTGGCAGTTCTCTGAGATTTTGGCCCAGGATTTTTCTCTGAAATCAGTGCCAAAGTTGGATGTCTGTGTGCATTCCCCAGTGTCCCAGTGTTACAAGCAGTAGGATGTTCCTCAGATGCTATGATGTAGGGTCTGGTCCACAGGGCGATGCTGCTTTAGCTTCCAAGTAAAACTGCATAGGAAGGGATGGTGAAATGACATTAGATGTGAGTATATGGCAGATGAAACCTCATTTATATTTCAGTGCAAAGTGCGTATGAGAGGATTCTCTTTTTACTGTCTCAGCTAGTGATATGAGGAAATATATTGTATCCTGACTTTGGTCAAATAATATTAACTTGTGTTTAGTGTAAAAGTAAAATAAATAAATATTTTAAAATATTGTTTCATTTTTGCTTCGTTTCCTACTTCCAGATACTATTCCACTATTCCACTTAAAATTATTTAAAATTTTAACTAGGAAACTTCTTTGGTTCCAGTACAAACTAACTGAGCCTTTGCCTTCAATGTGAATGCAGTGGAATTCTGTGCACTGTTGCTTTTGAGCTCTCTTTTCTGGCCCAAACCACACCTCTACAGATTACAAATGTATCATAGTTACCAAGAATGACCCAAATGTCCCATATCTTATTAATATAAAAATAATCAGCTTAACTCCAGCTGAGAGCAATATGATACATGGAAATAAGAGCAGTAGTCTTAGGGAGTAGGGTTGTGTGGACTGATTAACAGTTCATCTCTAGGGTATCTTTGATGCTGTTGAAAGCTTGCCAACGTGACTTCTCTCACAACAGGGTGTTCTGGTCAGTTCTTAAAAGGAAAGCTGTCAAGGTAAACTCAGATGACTGCAAAAGATGCTAGTGGATGCAATTGGCATTATTATTGTTCTTGTAGCTTGATTTATGTTGAAGAAGTAAATTAAGCAATCTTCTTAAAAACAGGACTAGAAACAGGAAGACTTGGAAGTGTTTGTTTATTCTGCACTGCATTTGTTTGGACACCTGCTTGGGAGGCAGAATGCCCCACTTAAAGCAGGAAATGTGCCTTAAATGGACATCTGAGAAGACAGCACTCTTCTTTAACAGTATAAAATTCAACTGTCTGGTTTTTTAAGCTTAAAATGTTATATTATTCTGCAGCTTGAAATACCTGCACCATTCTACCTTGGCAGTCATTAGTTTTCTTTATTTTTCAAACCACATGTATTCAAGGTGCTGTGTAAGTTGTTGTACTTCTCTCAGCTATTTTACATTTTCCAACACTTATTTCATGGAACAATGTGCTGATAAATAATTTTGTTGTTATTTCTACTGTGAGCTTCCTATTTTTCCAGTTTCTGAACTGAATGCAAAGCAAATAACTGAATAGAATAATACCATGCAGTGAGCAATAACTGCTAAAGAAGCACTTGGAACTGCAATCTGTCTTTTAAAAATAGAGGTGCTGCAAAGAAAGATGCAGAGCTAAGGAAAGAATCAGAAAAAAGCAAGAAGACAGAGCACCTGCCTCCTGTGTTGTTGGGGTTTTTTGGCTTGCTCCTCGGCATTTTTTTACCTTCTCTTCCTCCTCTTCTCCTTTGGAATTTGAGGCAGTATTCTTGGATTTAGACAAACATAAATCTTGCATTTGCAGTCATGGCCTCCTCATGTCATGGTATAGTTATTGTGATCTTGCACCAAAACTGGAGTAGAAAAAAGACAGCGACTAAGCTGACAGAGACTGAGTGTGCCTTTGGATTTGAAACTTTTGCCCTGCAAGGATAAGTCAGTTGTAACACTGTATCTGCATATGCATGCATTTATATCAGAATATGTCTGATATAATAACTTTTAATTACTGAGACTGGACTAATTTTTGGCTACCAACCTGCTGCTTCAGGATGGTTGAACACTGGAGTGACACTCTGAATTCTGTTTCCATAGTGAGCTTCTTGGTAAAAGAGTCAAAAGAACTGTCAGAAATCTGTGCTCAGTATTTAACAAAGCCTTTTCTTGCCAACTTCCCATCAAATGCGTGAAGTACGTGGCTGAAGGTTTGTTTGCTAAAGACATAAAGCTGCAGTGCAGTGTGGTGTAACATGGTGTTAATCAAAAGGATAAAGACGTTGTGTTGGCTTTACCAGAGGCTTAAAGAAAATGTTAATGGTATTTCTCTGTGTTAGACATATCTAAGTATAGTTTTAAAACAAACCCATTCCAAAATGTTCTCTTTCCTTCTAGGAAAGAGAACGGTTATTGCGGTCTAAAAAACAGAGGAGGAAAAGTCTGAAGCCTCCAAAGGTGAGCAAACCTTCGGTTTTTTGTGCATTTCTGTTGCTGTGAACAACACCTCTTACTGCCTGAATTGAATACTTTTAATAAATACTGAATTTAAATACTGCCTGAATTTAAAGCTCTGCTTAATGAGAAAAATCCCATAATTCTTTTGCTTACACTTACTGGTAAGTGCTTCATTTTTTGGGGTAATTCAAGAGTTTTGTACTTCACACAAATAATGTTTTGGGGTTTAAGTAAAAAATAAAATTACACTTTTAGCCACTGTAGCCTAAATATTCAAGTGGCTTGAGGCATAACAATTTAATGGCTTGAAACAACTGCTATTTCAATGGACAGATATTCAGCCTGCTTTAAAGAACATACCCCCTTTAAACTCCTTGTACCAACATAGAGCTAAATCACAATTAAAGAATAAGTCATGCTGGGAATGTTACTGAAATAATCTTCTGTATGTGATATGTAAGTAGTAAGACAATTCCAACTGTTATGGGTCAATAACTAATACAGGGTTCAAGACAAAAATTCAGATTATAAAAGCAGAGACATTTTGCTTCAGAAAGTACCCTTAAAGTTTCTTGTAATGTGCTAAAAGTAACTTGCTGAATAATGTTTTTTGTGAAGTTGAACATTAGCAGCCTGGAGCATGTGTGTGGGAGGTGGGAAATGGAGTAAGAAGGAAAAAATGGAAATGAAGAGTGGAGCTATCATTATCATCTATATAGTAGTTTAAGATATAGTCTGTCATAAATGGGTGCCTTGTGTCAGTGTGTTCTGCAAAGTCTATTCCTGGTAACCTCCAGGTGGTGCTTTTTTATTGCTCTGCACTCTAATGCCTATGTTCTGAAAAATTTATCCTTTGGGACTCTCTATTTCACTGGTAGTTTCTTCAATTTCTGTTTCTAATAATGATGTGTCTTTTACATAGGAAAAAAGGAAAAAAAATCAGAAGTAACAATAGAACCTGCCAAATATATCTGCAGCAACTGTAAACCATTCTTTCTTGATGTAGTATAACTGGAAATTTGTGTTTTGAGAGTAGTTTTTAAAAAGAATGCAAAAGTAAATATATATAGATGTATGTAACTTATACTGTATTTTTTATAGTATTCTCTAATTATTGGCCTTTATCTGATTGTAAGTCAAATGTGTAAGATCATTTGCTAAATTGTAAAATTACCCATGAAACAAAGCTAGTTAAGTAAATTTTTAGGTGTTGGTAACTGGTGATGAGAATTTCTGTAGGCCGAAAACTTCAATAAATATGCATTTATGTCTTGAAAGTGCTCTGTGTTAGTAGAACTTCAGATGACACAGGTGCCACCTGATGTGTCTTGAGCAACCTGATACTTTTGTGGTCTCTTCTTCTTTTCCTTATCAACCAAAGCAAGGATTGGAGAGAATGGGCATGATACCATTAAAAATTTTGTGGCAATGCTATTTTCTGTTTGCTGAGTGCTGTAATATGGGGAATTCTGCTGACTATACTGCAAGAATTGTATGTGTATGGATAGCAGAGTTAGTTGGGATGTGATTCTTATTTAGGATAGAAAAGAAACATCAGAAAGAACAAATGAATCAGTTGCAGGCATTTCTGCTACAAATTATTCCATCCCCTGTCCATTAGCTCTTCAATGGCTGTGGTGACCATTTGAAATTCTGTGTGATGCTAGCTCCTGAAAGGAAAAGCAGGACTATAAAACAAAAACAAGTGAAAAAAGAGAAGGTTATGAGAGAAGAGCAAATGGGATTGTATGTACTATAGTAATTACACCATATATACACAGTAGTTAATATAGTTAATTTATAGCTGCATTAAACTTTCTAAATGAGCTAATTCCTTAAGGAATGAACAAAGTAATCAATAATACTACTGTGCCATTACCTGGCAATGGATAAACCTGTAGAATATTTATGTTTATATGCAGCATTGACTCACAGTTTAACTGCAATTGGTGTTAACTTCTAAAAACCCAATCCTGGCTGATTTCCTTCCAGGCCACCTGTGTAGTCCTGTGAGGATCAAAATCCACAAAGGAAGCTGTGTTTCCCACAGTTAATTTAAACAATCCAAGTGGAATGAGGTGCTCAGATGAGTTTAGATTTTGCCAATTTATCACCTCTGTTTTTACAGCCTATATCGGGAATCCAGAAGAAAATTGTGGAATTTATTTATCCAACTGTTGCAAATGTTGGTTAGATGTCAGTAATGGACATGAGATACAGACATCTCGCTCTGGACAAAGTAGTAACATTAAGTGGTTGGAAGTAGATATCTAAATAGGACATAGGGCCTTTGGCCTAAAATTACCTGTTTTTCTCCACAGACTATAAAGGCAGTCTAAGATGAGTTGTTTTATATGTAGACATGCACAGCTTAAGTGTATTTCTGGCTATTATCTGTGCAAGATTTTTTTATCTCATACAGACCATATAACCTGTATAAAATAGTAGTGAAATTATGTGTTAACCTCTGTCCTAACCAAACACTTGGAAAAAGAAATTGCTGATCTAAGTCTTTGGCTTTGCTTTTCTAAGGTTTGTTAAATGTAAAATTAGGGTTAACACAGTGTACTAACAAGTTTGGCTGGTGGGTTGTATCTATTTCCAGATGTGTCCCATTCCTTGTGACAAAGTGAAGGAGGAAATAACTCATGAGAATGAGGTTTCATGAAACTAGTCAGATAAGCTCATTTTGGAAGTTATAGAATGATTCTCTTTTTGTTCTAATAAGCAGGAACGTGGTGCGCAGGGTGAAGATTTACACTTATCTGCTGCAGATTTTCCTAAATGGGTGCTTTTAGACTCCAGCTTCCTTCATTGCTGTGATGGTCTGACTGCAGAGAGTCTGTGGTCGTTTTCTAATGAGTCTGTGGTTGTTGTCTAAAGAGTATTTTCTGACAGTTGTTTGTGTTATCTGGAACAGAATCCATGGAATGCCTTTCTCCATCTTTGAGACATCTTGTGTGAATGATTTGCTGGTAGCCTTTACAGCCCTGAACATCAGCTCAGCTGAGAAGCTTCTGACAGTTCTGTATTTCTTGGCTTTGTAATTAGCTATCAGTGTTATTTCTGGAGCTCTGTAGGTGCACCAGGTTACTGTTGCTACTGAAGCTTTCACTGAGCACTCTTTTAATTCCCAAGGAGTCCATAGAACAATGCTGGCAACTGGTTCAGGCTCCCCAAGGAAAGGAGCAGCAAAGTGGGATGGGCTTTATAACCTCTGTGCTTGCAGGGTCTTCAGAGGAGTGATTAGTGACTCTATATAGTCAGGTACCTGATTTTTTCCAAGGTGCTTTTTGAATTTTTTTTTTCAATTTTTGTTGTGAAATAACCAAGAAACTTCAGATGCAGTTTTTTTTATATTTTATTTATTTTTGACATGTGTAATGGAGGTACCTTCATTCCATGGTGGCTGGAGTCATGCATTTGAAAGTACGACATATTTACCCAGCTTATTTGGTAACTGTGGGACTCTGTGGATTGTGCCTTTTTTAAACTTTAATAAATGAACTGTATTCTCAGTAGTGGAAAGCCTGCACACTGGTGTGATGGAGTTCATATTTCTTGTTTTATATTTTTCTTTTTTTCTCTGCCTCTGTGCCTTGGTGTGCCTTTATTTTTCTGGCTGCCAAGAAATGACATATAAGCATGAAGGTAAGAAGTTACTGATGAGCACATCTGATTGCATTACAAGGAAATGTATCTTGGATCTTTTTCATCATGTTTGATTAGATCCCTTAAAATGAGATATTTAAATGTAAAATGAAACTACTTTACCAACAGAGAAATCAGATTATATTGAAATTTGCATATAATGTAGTTTATGTGTCACTATTGATTTATAGTAGTCTAAACTTTGATGTTTACTGAGCACCATAATACAGTAGAAGTATTAATACTTGAATTATAAAGACCTAATGCATAACTTTACTTTAAATGTATGTGAAAACATTGCTATAAATCCACATGAAAAATGCTTGCTATTAAATGCATGGCATTTAATAGTAGTCAGTGGAAATTAGAATTCAAATCAGAATTTTTCTGCAATTTACATGACTATTTTCTCAGTTAAGAAGTTGTGATTTAGAAATAAGAAAAGCGCAAACAAATATAAAGTGATCTCTAAGTTGTTAATTCAGAACGTTTCCATTTTTGAAAAAAGTTTGAATGAAACTTGAATAACATGGTTTATATAGTTACAAAAATCCAGTGAGTATTGTGCATTTGTGTATACTTTTCAGAAACAATTGTGGTTCAGCTTTTGAGGCATGCGTGGAGTCTCCCTTGGATTTGATGTATTTATTGATGCTTTATTTATAATTTATTATCTACAACTTTGACTCACATGTCTTTTCTTCAAGTATTTTTTTTTATTTTTCTCTCTACAGCTGTTCCCTTGTGAATTAATTTGTTTTGGTTTTGCTCTGAATAAGTTCTCATAGTTGGTTGTTTCAGATACTAGATGATCAACAGTAAAACTGGCTATTTGGTAATTATGTCATGAAGCAATTCATACGTGTGCAGTAATTCAATATATACATAAATGTGCAGTCATTCATACATATACAGTTATTCAATACCTCATCTCTATTGCTATGGAATGGATCTGCTCCACAAAATGATAAATATACAGCTTTTCTAAAAATGGAGGTGTCTTAAAAATAAATCATTCACTTGTTAACCCCAAATATTACAGGTAGTCTTTACAGCATTTAAAAGTTTTTGACTTTTAACTCTCCTTTAAGTGTTGGGGTTTTTATTGTGATGGGAAGTACTAAGGGTTTTTTTCAGAATTCCCTCATATCTAATAATCAAGTGGTTTATTTATTGATATGTATTTTTCCCCTAGTTTTGCTACAAGTGAAATGTTCAAATTATTTTTCACAATAATGACATGGCTTTAAATATTTTCTCCAGCCCATATACCTTTATTTAAAATCAAGAGCACTGTTGTTTTGCGAATTTATTTTCATTTCTTGAAATGGCATGGGTGGCTGCGTGCATGCAGGGTTAAAGGAAGACATGTATTTGACCTGAGTTATCTAAAAGTGACTGTACAACAGAGATGTAGCAAAAAATCCCACAGGTAGGTAGGTTTTATTGTCACTTTAGTTCAGCTGCTGCTGACTCTTATGGTAGTGTGATCTCTGTGCCATATGATAATAAATTGGAGATTTGTTCTCCATCTTTTAGAAGTCCCTTCCGCCAGCCTTTGCAAAGTCAAGACTTGGCACTTTGTTTAGTGCCACCATCTTCTTTAGTTCCATAAAATGTACCTTCTTGTTTATGAAGCCATATCTGCAGATCAGTTTGGAGTCAGGAAAGTGAGTTGAGCTGGCTACTCAGGTTGTAAATTTGTCTTCCTTACAACTTGAAGTAGCACAATTTCTTTAGCCCTATTTTCAACTCAATATTTATTTGTAGTATTACTGTTACGTGATTGTAAACTGCAACCAGTATTCCGTAGGGGAGGAAAGCCATGGGATGGATGGGCCATCTCCCAAGGACTAATGACCCCTTGTGTTTTGTGGTAAACCTTTGAACTTAGAAGTCTGAAATGGTTTTAATTCGAGTGAGAGTAAATACATTAGCTTTCTGGATAAGTCTTTGTATTTTTAGACTAGAGCTTAAACCTATTCCTTGTGCCCTTTGTTTTGTTAAGTAGGGCAGAAAGGTGAACTGGTGAATCCTGGAGGAAAGGATTAGATTATCCCAGGGAACTGTTTGTTTTAAGCACCTTGGACATTAGCTCTGCCTGGTGGAAGATCACAGTCCTTCCTGAACAAGTGAGGAAAGAATAATGTCCTTCCAGCACTGTGGCATTATAACTGTGATCCTATGAATTCACAAAGTAGTGGTCAAGTAGCTTGCAAAAGGAAATTTGTTTCTCAAGGTTGTTTGGAAGCTCTTTGCCTTTTGTGCTGCATCATATTTATCTGCATGCATATGGATGCACACAGTTTAGAAAAGATATGGCTTTTTGGGTTTCTGAATGAAAATTTTTGAGTACTGTTTGAAGGGGTCTTCCTAAGTGAAGCCGTTGAGTGATTCAGGACATGACCTTGGAGCTGTATTTGGCAGTTTGAGTGGAATTAACTGTACTGTGAAACTATTATGGACTTGTTCAGCTTATGAGTGATCAGGTTGTGACCTGGTGGACTGTGGTGACCAGGGCAGCAGCCTGGCAATGGCACATGGTGTCATCCATGCAGGCAAAAAGTCACACCTACAGGCTTGAGTTTTTGGTACCTCTGAAATCAAAACAGAGTATTTTGACTGCTGATGAGAGCTGTGCTGAACCAAAAGTGTATAGTGAGCATTAGGGCTTTGTGAGAAAGACAAGACCATACTTATGTAATTATACTGGAAAAATCTCTAAGGTTAGGTAAGTCTGGAAAACTGCAAGGAAAGATAAATATTTGGAAATCATCATGATAGAGGGCATTATAGTTAAAACTTTTCTGTACTTTGAATTAAATTGATTGATAACAATTCTTTGCTGAAATGTAGGATTCGTGATGTTTGGAATTAATAACAACTGATAATTTCCAATCCATATGACTATTTTAATAAACAAGCTATTATCTTCTCATAGACAACCTCTGACATGTATTTGAAAAAGACCCAAACAGCAAACTGTGACATCAGGATCTGTGCTTCAGTATCAAGCAGAGGCAAAACATGTAGAGATCTTCTCCATCTTCTTACAGCCACCTGTCTCCATTACCTTGTCTGTCTAGGCTGCTTCATGACCTGAATCCATTTTTCAGCAACACCCTTTAAAAAAATATTTTCAGTTTTCTTGCTTCTCTGAAATTGTGTTGGATTTGTGTGGTGTAAGAAGTTATGCTTTCTATTCATTAATAACAGTTAAAACCCTTTTTTTCTAGTTAAATTTATAAACTTTTTTTTTGTTGAATATCCATGGAAATATGCTGCTTTCTGTGACTATGTTTATTTTTTAAAAAATCACATTTTTCACAAATGATATTGTAGTCATTTCCACTAGCTACTCATTTTCTCTAATTTTCTCTGAGCATGTATTTAATTGATAATGTTGTGTAAAATTTTTTAAATCTGCAGTGCAATGCTGCTTTTCCCTAGACATGTCTTTTTGGCTAGACATAGTATCGGAGCAAACTTTTTGAAAAAAAAACCAAAAGAGAATGATGATACTGAAAAGAAAAATTGTAAGCATAAATTTACACTTTTAAGTAGGGTTTTCCAAAATAGGATTTTTTCTTTTTTTTTTTTTTTTTCTTTTTGCAATTAGTATGAGCAATTAAATTTGTTCCACCTTGGTCTCCAGAATACTTTTTTTCCTTTTGGTTGCACATCTTCTATGTTGCCTTGTACTGGCTTACCTTCTTCTGAATAGATACTGGATTTCTCTACTCTGAATCTTGTAAGGACTTGTGTGATTTTGGTAATTAGGTTTTATAGTTTTGCTAAAGCATTATTCTTTTGGTATTTACCTCATCTCTGTTCCATGTCCAGTTCTGTTCTTGGAGGTTCTTGTCAAATTATGTTGGAAAAGTAACTTATTTAATCAAAGAAGAGTTTGCACTGGAACCTTTCTTTCTTTCTAAATACTAAAATAATCATCAGAGAAGACCTATGGTTACTACTTACTGGGTCATTGGGGATTTTCATCTGTTTTGCTACTAGCTAAAAAAACCTAATTTTTCAGAGGCATGTTGTGGAGACATTTTTTGGATTTGATGAAGAGTCTCTTGATTCAGAAACTTCATCGGTAACTTCATACAACACAGATAAAACAGACAGGACACCTGCAACACCAGAAGAAGATTTGGAAGATGTAAGTGGTAACTGATCAGTTCTTCTTTCTACCTCTTGAAGTATAAATACAAACTTTCAGCTGTTGTACCACATGAACTGTGAAAGATTTGGCAGAGAATCCTTTTGGGTTTTTTTCAAGTCTGGTAACATATACACTTTGCAATAAAATTAATAAGATAATATTCTAACAGATTTAGCAGATATTGGTGTAAGAAATTTTTTTTCCTCAAACTCTTTCTTATTAGTCAAAAGAAAATGAATAGGCATATTGCTTCACCAAATTCAATACTTACTAGACAATAGTTTGCCTTTCAACCTTATAATTTATTTGACTGTTTTGATACAATCAGGATTTTCTTTCTTTGCTCACAATACTCAGAGAGTCCTTTGCAATTCATAGAGGCTCAGATGATCACAGGTAGTAAATACCCAGTGACATGTTTTGTCCTAGCTCTGTGATATTCTCTGCTGCCGGCCTACTTTGGAAGATTGCAGGCGTGAGCACAAAGCACGAATTAGATGCTCTTTTTCATCTTTCTTTCTTGTTCACTAACTTCTGCCTAATACTCCTCAGAAGAAGCTTCCTTTTTTCCTAGGTTTAGTGTCTAATAATATTGTAATCTCTTTTCTTTAAAACTCAAGTTCCTGGAGCAAAAGTTAATTAAAGTGAAGGACATTTCTTGTCCTCAGCCATATAGGAAGGACTTTTTAAGTGTTAAAGTTAGTGGCTTAACATTCAAGGAAAATAATGACTTTGAAAATACTTTGTATTAAAAGAATAAATTTAAGAAAATATATTTGGAGTAATTTTGAAATGTAACTTCTGTGTCAGTGTGCTTTACCCTGGCATTGTAGAGAACAAGTGTAAGGAGGGAAGGGTGGACAGCATGAGAAATAGAACAGATACCTTCTGAGACCCCTCTGGCTCTGGAGTTGCTGAAGACAGGGTCGCACAAAACTGTTTCCTCTCATCTTTCCCCAGACAGTTTTCCCATTTCTGTACATTGCTGTCTTACACGGCAACTCACACTGTCCTTAAGTTGTGTGGTAGACACAGTTCCTTTCCTTTCCACTTGTTTTAGGATTTCATACCTTTATTAAACTTTGAGACTTAGTATGAGTTGTGTTGCTTGTTTGTGAGTCTGTCTTCTGTACAGACAAACCCATTATTAAATATATTTTTACTAACCCACTTCCCCCCTCTTTTCATTAAGAGCACACCTAAAGAAGAAGCTGAACTCAGGTTTTGCCAGCTAACAAGAGAGTATCAAGCTTTGCAAAGAGCGTATGCATTGCTCCAAGAACAAGTTGGTGGAACTCTGGATGCAGAGAGAGAAGCAAGGGTAATTTTTTAACTGAAATTCTTTAAATCTGAATTAATAGAAAAAGCTGAAACCATTTGTAATAGCGGGAGGTATCATTGCAGGTCAGTGAAATGCAAAGCCAATGTTTTTGAGAATTAGAGGATGTCATAAGTAAGGTGATAATTTAGGTTCATCTGGTGCAATCAGAACAAAGATGTCATTATACTTTATTTTAGCATATATAATATATTAAAGATTTCTATGCTATGAGAGTGATAACCCATTTGAACCTGCAATTTGGATAGTGACATGATGGATTTTAAATGAATCACAGGGTAGCTTGTTACAAGGGCATAGGTACATCCATCATATGATTATATTAAAAATCTCCCAAATCTGAATCAAATATCTGACCCAAATCTTGGTTCTGGCACACTGGGAAGCAGTTTTGCACAACAGGAAGAGGGGACTCCTGATGGACACCAAGTTGGACAGTTAAAAAACTCCTGACTGTCTTCCCACTACAACTTCCCCAAACCCCAGAAATGGAGAAACATATTAAATACTGTGATTATTATATGTTACTGCTTTGCTACATGTGGCCACTGCACTGTGCCACTGCAGTGTGTTGCTAAGAATGCAGAAGGAAAATGATTTTAAAGTGTTTACTGGTAGCAAAGGACTCAACCAACCTACACTTCTTTTTTTATTTTTTCCTGTGAAATATAGTTCTTATAATAGTAGAATTGCTGCTTCATGGCTTTATTTATTAGAATTCTTAACATCTTACAAAAGCCTAGTCAGTTTTGACACTCTCTTTTTAAGTAGGACACTTAGCCAAGGAAAGCTGTAAAGACTTTGAAGATCACTTCTCAAGATAGAATTAGGATGGAGGACATAACTCCATCTACTGTTAAAAAAAGGATTTCAGGGGCAGTCATCTACTTGCCAATTATGAGAGGCCATTATATATTTTCTTTGCCTTCATGGGTTTTTTAAAATTTTATTTTCCAGGCATTTACAGATTGTATTTTTTTAATCTTGGAAATTGTTGCTATTTCTTTTTAATGTTATTTTGGGTTTTTTGGTACACCCCTGCAAATCCATCTCCTCAGTGAGTCATAAATTAGCTTTTTGCATAGTTTATTTTGGTGGGATGAAAATTTCCTATTACTTATAGATGAGGCTTAAGGTAAACAAGTACCCAAAGATGCACAGATGCAGGGAAAAAAATCCCTATAGTAATATTTAAATTGCTTGGGTGGAAAAGTACCTGAAGTAGGGTGGAAAAAAATACTTGTGGCAGGTCAAGGAGCCTCAGTGGCTGAGGGTCTCCAGAAACATGTGTTTTATATCCTTTTTTGTTTAGTACCTTCTATGATCCAGTGCCTTTTAGTGCATCACTGGACATGGGGTGTAATACCCACTGTAGTGTAGTCCTGAGTGTAATAATCATGTAAATGAGGAAAACTGACCAGCATGTGCTGTTTATGGGATATGTAAATTGTTTTGGGTAAATATATTTCATTTACCTAAAGGCCTTTTTCAGTACTTAATGCAATTCTTTTTCTCCCTTGTTCTTTTTTCCCCAATTGCCTTAAGTTACTAAAGCTTATGAATAGCTTCTTAGAGCTCTTTCAGTTTCTAAATTAATTTTTTTCTTCCCCTGGTAAGAACTTTGTCACTGAATATGGGATGTTAACATCTTTTTAGGCTAGGAAGGAAAAATCCTGTTAAACTGGCAGTTTCAAAATTTCATGTAACATAAACACAAAACCCAACTATTTTAATGAAAAACATTAAAAGCTGATGGGACAGCCCATAAAATAGTAGAAAATATATTTACTTTTGATTTCTCCTTCTCCCCTTCCCCCCACAGACTCGTGAGCAACTGCAAGCTGATCTTCTCAGGTGTCAGGCAAAAATTGAGGACCTGGAGAAAGCTCTAATGGAGAAGGGACAGGTAAAAGGCTCTCTAAATGTGCTCTCCCACATCGTGTTCTCTGCGTGCAGTGGTGCCCTTGCCACCTTCATTGCTTACTGGTGTGTTGGTGTCAATGATGCAGCTTAATTGCTACTGCAGCATTACATCACTCAAATAAAGGAAAGGATTTTGCAGCCTAAGAAAATGTCATTACAGACTCATTTTCTAACACATAATACACTAAAGCGTGGTATTAAAATAACCACATGTACAGGCACATTCTGTTCCTGTTGTCATTTGGTGAAGGGCTTTCTCCTCTTCTCCATTTTGTTACTATTTGTTATAAACTCTAATAACATAAATATTCTATATTTCTACTGGAGAATATTTTTGGTGTGTACGAAAGAAAAATTTTTTAAAACCCCAATTTCTAAGCACACTAGAGAGAGGAGCACTGAGCCTGTCAGGTTAATGGGAGCCACTTGAAGTGTTACTCTCCTGGGTTTAAAGTCTCAGAGGACCCAGCTGCTTTCAGATTCCCAAACCATCACACAAAGTAAAATCAGGCCTTCTACTTCAGTACATATAATATATGTAAATACTCATCAAAGATGTGTCTACTGATGCATATTTAATATTGTCTAGGGCCCCCAGGAAGTCTGATTAAGAGTTATGAGCATGCATTTGCAAGTTGTTCAGTTGTGTGACTGCTAAAACACACAGTAGAAATTGGGGAGATGTTATTTTATGCTTTGTTGTTTGAAATAGAATTTAAGTCTTCAGGTAGCTTATAGTAATAAGATAGAGGTAGCTATACTTATACATTTCAAAGACTGATGATCCTGTAGCAGTTGACACAACTTACATATAATGCCAAATGAATGATAACACTATTTTTATGGTTTATTATTTGTAATTAAAATTTTCTGTAAGATTCTGTATCAATGCAAAGGTTTGGGGACCATATTCAAGTTAAGGGCAAAAATCATTTATGCTAGTTTCCACACAAATTGAAATTTGCTCAGTGAATTTAATGTAAATACAATATTACTAAAAACTGAGAATATGTTATTAATCTAAAAATGATGGCCCACTGAACTTCTGGAAGAATAAATGAAACCAAAGACCTCCCAAGCACTTACTGCTGCTATTTTGGTGTGTTGATAAGAAAGATGTTGTGGGTAAACTGCTGTGTAGTTGAAAAGATATTTGACTGTACAGTGTATAATGTAAGTACTGTCTATGTAAAAAAGATAAATGAATTTGGATACCCATGTAAGAAGTTACTTCTGTGATTTTTCTGCAAGAGAGTTATGTCAAAAAGGTATATCTGGAAATTAGAATTTAATCAATTACTACTTTGAAATTCAGAACCGCATTTTCCACTTTGTATTTTAGTAATCCTGAGAGGGTGAACAGGGATGTGACAAGGAGCACTATGATGTTATTTGTAGTGGGCTGGTTTGTACACTGAGCATTAGCTTTCCTCAGAGGGGATCACAACGTCTTCCTGGGAGCTCTAGCACCTGCGTGGTTCTCCTGAGCTGTTAGTATTTACAGTCAACAAAATAAATGTTTGTATGATAAACTGAATTCTTTGTGCACTATGTGATTTTTTAGAAAATTATTTAATTACTACTTTGTCATTTAGATGCCATGGTAGTGATGATGATTTAAGAATAATTGTGGAATGTTCATTCTGGGAGGCAGCCCCTGAATGTGTTTGTAAAGGGAAATAATGAATCAAAAGATCTAAGAGAATTATTCCAGAAAATTTCCTGAAGTCTATTTCAGAGCATGAGATTAGAAGATTATTGTTAGAAAAATTATGTGAAGCTTGGTTTATAACAATTTATGTGGAATTTCAAAGTAACTGTCAATGGCTTTTGTTAATCCCTCTTCTGGCTGGACCTGTCAGTATTCCCCCAGAAGTAACACAAAATTAATAATCCATTTCTGCATGGTACATTGAGGTGTGTGCATAAGAAATTTTATGTTAAGTGAAGAAATCCTTAAAACATATAATGGCAAATATTTAAATAATATTAAATATATTTAAATGATGGCAAACAATAAGCCTAAAAGTATTTGAGTATGCAATATGCCAGATGGATGAATGTTCAACTGCCTCAGTGGGCTGGTGTGTAAATGCAGTTCTGCTGGAGTTCAGGTTTTCTCAGAAAGTGTAGTTGGACTCCATCGAGAAAGATGCAGGAATTTATCATCAATAGAGCAGATTGAACTGTTTTTTTACTTGTGTGGACTGGAGTAGTTGAAGCTGCAGTCTGATCTATCTGTTGAACCTTACCATGTGGGTATGTTTACCATATTCATGCATTGGGATGTCCACCCTAAGTCTGTGCATGCAACTCTTCATTCCTTGACCTTAGTAAAATGTTAGTTAAATAGTAAACTAGACACCAGATTTTATTTTCAACATTTCTTTCACTTGCCTCAAAAATTCTTGACAAGTGTCATGCCTTTCAGTACTCATTTTAGTATGTTATAGCATCACAACCATGAAGACCTTGTTTATTACATGAAATGCATTTTTGTGCATGAATGGAAAAAGGTAGAGAGAACAGTACAACATGAAATTGTCGTAGACAGTAAGTAGAAAAACTAAAATGTTTAACAAAATGCTAATTGGACTCAATATAATATCATAATATTTAAGATTGGCATTTCAAGGATATTTGATGGGCTAGGATATCCAGATTTCATTGATTCCTTATGCAACATCAGTGTGCAAATATCTTCCTGAAAAAGAATTCATCATCCTCAATACTTTAGTAAAGGCATTTAGATTTTAAATAAATTATCCCTTGAACCTAGAAGATAATTTGATCTAGAGTTAGTATGGCACATTAAGTGTTGGATATTGTTTTAATAGACCTTTTAGAATAGCATAAGAAAGGTTATGTAAATAGATTTCTCTGTAGGAAAAACAAGAGCAAATCTGGCTGTTATAATCCATTAAATCTGAATGTCCAGCTATGGCTGGCCATGAGGTTTTGTAGCTTGGCTCTTTAAAGGGATATTTGATGAGGCCTTTTGAAGCCATGGGAAAACCTAAAAGGAAAGATGTGTTTTGGAACAAGTGATTAATTGGAAATACAGTTTCCAAATTGAGTATATAATGTCTTACATCACTTCCCTTCCTCCACAGCCTTGCATTCCTTGCTAATACACAAACACTGTGTATTAGCCGGATTCTCAGATTTTTAGCAGAGGGTAATTAACTTTATATTGCTGCAGCTTCTTTTTGGTCATTTGGGGTGGTAAAATCATTTTCAGCCCTTTCTCCCTTTGTATTGCACTACTTAAAATTGGATGATTTTGCAAGAAATTTTCCAAACCGTTGCAATGGAAAGCAATAGTTTTGAGTTCAGCTGAGTAAATAAATGTTTTAAAAATGACATAAAGCATATAACTGTGGTAACCCACAATTGCTACATGTAAAGATTTTAAAGTACATGCTAGCTGAAACATACTAGGAAACAAAAGACTGCTACAGGAAAGAACTTTTATTTTCACTGTATAAAATGCTGTACATCCTTGAAACATTTATGATGGCTTTATTTTTCAGTGTGTGACCATTTTATACTTGAATGTAAAATGATGTCTGAAATCTAATTATTGTAAGCATTCACTTGTCTTCCTTAACGAAACATATGTATTTTCCTCACAGGATTCAAAATGGGTAGAAGAAAAGCAGCTGTTAATTAGAACAAATCAGGAGTTGCTAGAGAAGGTATGTGGGAATATTTTCACCATTGCTGCCCTTTGTCATAGAAGAAATTGAATGCACTAAGTACTATAAAATCAGCATGAAATTGCTTTATTTCTCATCAGAAACAGAAATTTAAGTAAAAATCTCTGATTAAAGTACCAACATGCTTTTATATTCTTCAGGAATCAAAGCTGCTTTTTATTTGAAATTACATGGATAGCCACCGGTGCAGCCCAAGCTGGCTGAGGTTTCTAGTGTCCAATAAAATACACAGATGCACAAAGATTGTTATTGTCCTGACCACAAGCAAAATTGCCTGCTCCCTTCAATGTTTTTATAGTTTTTCCACACATTAAGTAATACTGATTGATTTAAGGTTTATTATATTAACTCTCTGAACTACTCAGAGCTGCGCATCTGCATTGTTCTTTGTTGATAGTAGAGGGAAAGTTGGCTAGTCAACTCAGGAAGATAAATAACTGATATTGTTAATTAGTAGCTTAATATTAATAGAATACAAATAAGATGACCAAATAAAATATCATGATTAAAAGTAGTTAAAGACAGGTTTAATTTACTTGGGCACTTACATGGGCACTATAAATGTTAAAGTACGTTATGCCAGATGTTACGCTTCTATTTAGTTTTGTACAAAGTAAAAGATCACCCAGTTAAACTAGACAGTAGACCAAAGCCATTAGTTGGCATAATTAATAGCCAGTATTGAATTTCTATTTTGTCTTTGTTAGTACCCCAAGGCAAAATTCTGGCAAATTAAAAAGTAGTCGTTAAAACCACACCATTATTCTCTTTCATATACTATAAAAAATTAGATGTCTAATTAGGCAAATACAATGAGAACAGCCTACCCAAATGTTAATGTAATTCAGTTTCATTTGCTGGATTTTAAAAGAAAACTTCCACTGCTTAACTTATTTAGATACAACATTCATATAAGTTTTATGTTACTTCCAGATTATTACTCTAAGAGAACATTGACCATTTTCTGCTGACTGCTCTCAGAAATACTTTCTGATAGACTGCTTTTCTTATCTCTGTGACACAGCCTGATGCACAATGAAAACTGGAAATAATTAACAGTTTTGTCTAAACCCCTGCTTACTACTGTAAGCAGTATTTTTTCTAGTGCTTACAGGGTTACCATGTTGTGTTTGTCTCACAGATTTACAGAATGGAACAAGAAGAGCATCAGCTGAAGAATGAGATGCAAGATGCAAAAGACCAGAATGAGCTGTTAGAATTCAGAGTGCTAGAGCTTGAAGTAAGAGATTCTCTCTGTTGCAAACTCTCAAATGGAGCAGAAATTATGTTTGAACCCAAGCTGAAATTCCTGTAAAGATTACTGATGTCTGGTGCATGTTTAAGGGAAGTCACTTAGGTATCTATTTTTTAAATGTTGTATCTTGGGATAATGAAATTGATGCCACTGCCTTAATATGTTTTGGAGAGAATGCTCACTAATGTTTATAAAGATGTAATATAGCTAATATAAATTGCATTTAGTTTGGTTTTCATCTAATAAAATATTTTGTTTTGCAATATTTTGCCTTTTTTATTTGTTTCATTTCCATAACTGCTCCTTTCCTGCATGTAAAATCACCTGGTATGTATTCTACAGCCTTGGCTGACATTGATTAAATTAACACACCTTCTCACATCTTGCATGCAATGATCTCACTAAAGATCTGACACGTCCATCACATCAATGTAGAATTGCTTTAAATTACATTAATTTAATGTTGACAACATTCATATTAAGTAAATTTGTCATAAAAAGAACACTTTTTGATAGCAGATTCCAAAGAATTCCTCTTACCTTAAATCCATTTTCTCATGGTTTAAAGTGGTCATGGACTGGAAATAATTGGCTTCAGTCAATGAAAAATGAAAAAAAACCCCAAACCTCTGGCAATGCCAAAGAAAAGTGGTAAAGCAGAAATATAACTTCTGTGTGTCAAACTGATATGTTGCCTATACCAAGCAAATTCCATACTTTGCATAAATGAAATAAGCAAAATTATTTGTTATTAGCACTGAACATGTAGCCTGTGGTTACAGCTGAAAGCAATGGTTCTCATCCCCTCACAAACTGGGCTCATGTGGAATTTAGTAACACTGAAGTGTCTGTGTGTGATGCACAGTTGTCACATGGTTGTATTGCCTGATGACACATTGTTCAGTTTCAAAGATCACCAGCATTCTTAACACTGCTTAGAATAAACTCTCTGACAAACCTGTCATTGTCACTCCTCCATTTTTATCACCCAGCACGTTTCTCCAAAAACCTCGGCATGTGTAACTTCTCTGATAAAGATGAAAATGTCCTGTCTCCCTGTTATGTGGACGTTCTTTTTGTCTGACATTTCTTAATCTTTTTTTCATCCTTTATCAGCCATATGTTTTGATGTCATAGCCCATTATATTCAAAATTATGAATTTAGGTTACTAGAATTTCAGTAGATGTTCAGAAAAATAGAAATGCTTTCTAATAGGTATCTTTATAACTTATGGAAGGACTGTAAAGACAAATAGAGAACAATTCAGGATTTGAATTGGCTGTTGCACTAGAAATTGCTTCCTAAAGGGTGGGTGTTATTAGAAGTAAAACTGTCCAAAACAGATTTCTTAAGGAAAGAACAAATATTCTTCAATAGCTCCTTCATGAGGAGCTATTTTCACATGGAAGAATCACATCAAAAACAGCTCACTACATCATGTAAGGTTTTGTCATGTGCCAAAGCTTGGAAAAATTCTTTCACAGAATAACAATGGAAGTATTTTTGTGTGATTGCGAGAAAAGATTTTTTCCTTTGTAGACAAGCATGTAGGCACCAATGTGACTGACAATGCAATGCTTTAGGAAAACCATCAGTTCTACTGGTAAGCAGGACAGTATTTTTTAGCAGTTATTCAGATTAAAATTAGGTAAAGTATAAAAAAATGATTTATTTATCAATTAAAGCAAGCAAGTTTAGGTAAGATGAATGCAATAGCAACTGATGAATTTTTAACAATATCTAAAATCATAACTGAATTTGGATAAGAAATAAAGTTCTGGTTTTGGTTTACAGCAGCTAAGACATTATTTAAGCCCATTTCAGAATTAGACTGTTGATGTAAATATTCTTTCAAAAAAACCTCAGAGGGGGGAAATTGAAGAGGCTACAGAGATTTTTCGCTCTACACTGTAGTTTCAAATTATGTTTAACCTAATTAATAACAAGATTTGCCATGCTTTGTAACATCTTTATGTGAATGGATGCAGCTTGTCTGCCATATCAATTAAAGCACCTCATTTGTGATTTAGGAAATGGAGTAATACAGGGATGGTCATAGGAGCTGAAGTATTTGTAGTAGTGGTCTCTCTCAGAAAATGAAGCTCATGATGCCAAAGCATCCCCTTGTAACATGGAGATGAAATCTGGTGTTTCTTGCTCATGTTCTCATGGCCAGAGAGAATTCAGAGTAAGACCCAATGCATAGGTTGCCCAGAGCCTTCAGTCCAGTCATTTTTCACAGGCAAATGAAAATTTAATTTAGCTAAAAATTGCTTTTTTGTTATGCTATATCTGCCTTCTGAAGAAATAATAGGTTAGTATTTTGAAGAAATGCATGGAAGTCATGTACATGGACCAGTTAAGTTTTAGATATTCTAAATATCTTTAGATAGATGGGAATTTATAATTTTTTGTTTTGTCACAAAGAACATCATAACTGTAGATTAGTGCTACCTTTCAACATTTTCTGACATCTTGGCTTTTGGAGTGAATATGAATGGGAATTTTAAATGCTCTAATAGGAAGGTAGTCTGTAGAATAAACAGGGACCAGACACATAGGTTTAACTTTAGTGAGAAAATATTCAACAATACTGTTTCATGATGGAGTTTAATTTTTTTTTTTCTGCAGATTTTTCTTTCTAAATTTTTTTTAGCGTTCCATGAAAGAAAACAGTAGTTAAACAAGGTTAGAATCAACATAAAAATCTGCAGAGTATTTCAGGGCTCCAGTCAATTAGGGCCAGTGTTGCAAGGGTTCTGCAGCTGGGGAGTGTCAGGTAGCTTTGCAGAAACTGTGTGCATGGAATCAGCTGGCAGCCAACACTATGGTTGTATTTAGCCAAAATTCTTCAAATATGGTAAAAGAGGAAATAGACTAGATTTGGAATGAGAGTACGAATCTGCCTTTTTAATGTACAAGTATGTTTTGTAAAGGTGGAGGAAAAATGTTCATGTATATTCACAAATGTTGTTTTTAAACAAATCTTTCCTCAGGAAAGAGAGAGAAGGTCACCAGCATTTAATCTTCATATAACCACCTTCCCTGAAAACAATGGAAGTGCACTTCAACTGTTCTGCCATCAGGAAGGAATAAAGGTATATGAGAGAAACACTAGAAACAGTTGGATGGCTAGGAAACTTTCTTGAATGACCAGTCTAATATCCAAACAAATGGTTTGACACTTACAAGGGAAGAAAATGCAAAAAAAGAAAAAAAATTAGAAAAAATATTTTTAACTGGGGAAACAGTTTCATATTCTCATAGGAATATGATCTGGTCATGTCAGGAGATCCTTAGTGAAACTGAAGGCTGGTCAATCAAGATAATTTACATTTAGTCTAGGGAAGAATGTGGATGTTGAAGTGATTCCTTGTCAGGCTTGCTACTGTACATGGTTCATGATATTAAATGTCTTCATCTGAGTTCAGAAATATGACATTCAGTCCTTATTTTACACCAAATTTAGTGAAGGCTTTTATTTGTTGAATTAATATGCTTAAGTTATTTGCCAAGGCCAAGGCCTTGAAGCATGAGGTGCCTGACCCAGAACTCATTCAGATAGGTGGGACTCTTTTAGAACAAGGACAAGATAAACATCACATTATCCCTTGATTACCTTCTGATATAAGGAAGCAAGAATTACTCTTTTCACTCCTGTTCCCCCATGAACAGGCCATTTCTGCAACTTGATTTGCATGCTGGTTCACTTAAGATTGAATTCAGACTTGTGTTGTCAGTAATGTTACACAACAGGGCTGGGTAACTTTTCTACAAGTAAATAAAGCATAATCTCAGTGCCATTCACTAGTGATTAATGGTTGAATTTTTAGTTGTGTTTACAAGTCCCCTTATAGGAGGCTTGATGCTATTCAGTGCTTTAACGAGTACAGCATGATCTCTAGGGGAAATAAACAGAAATTGTCCCTGCATATTTTAGGAAGTTGATTAGTCTGAAAGGAAAGAGTTAAAATCTGCTTCTTACCTACAGATTTGGTTGGAGTCTCATCTCCCAAAGCACACCAAGATTAATCAGTTAGCACATCACCTACTAATAGAGCCAGGCCCACTTTTATCTTACCTGTTGTTCTAATCTGCATATTGGCTGTAGCAGTATCCATAATTCCCTTTTTTCCATTGCCATCTGTGATATGCTTTAACAGGTGGATTTTTTTCAATCTGCCTTTCAGTTTGCTTACCTGGAAGATGGGGCAGTCACCTAAACTGGGCAGACTGAAATAGTTGACCTTTTATCTGTTTTCAATGCTTTTAAAAATTGTTAGCCATCAGTAGCAATGCAGATTCCAGAATGATGCAAAATCTGATTTAGTTTCTGATTCTTCTTTTATGCACCATATGGAAATAAATTATTAGAATGATTATTTCTGGCTGAATAGATGCACATAAATTCCATTCTTCACTAATGTAACTCATTGGCTAAAGAAGTTTCTGTTCAGCATTGTCAATGCTGATCATAATCAATAGTTTTGTTTTTAACATCCATCCAAATACAAGTGTATTAGGATCTGCACCATTCCAGGGTTAGTGACGGGCACAGTTAAATAGCTCATGTAACATTTGGGAGCACCCCTGAAGTTTTTGGGAAGAGATGGAGGGGACCTCTCAGAATAGAAAAACTTGAAAACTGCACATGGCCCTGTGACATATTGGCCTTTTCTAAGTGCTGGATAGGAGTAGAAATTGATGGTGGCAGCATTTAACAAGACTCTTTTGCTTTATGTATGTGTATTAAGCATTTTGGACTGACATGGACTGGTCTATTCCCATGCTCTCAAGGCTTCCTGCCTTCAAACAGCAAGGCTGCATTACAGGCTGTCAGTGGAAATGATCCCTGGTCCATTTTAACTTTGATGTGTTAACTTGCAGACCAAACTTGGGATAGTTCAGGAGAATGTGATTACCTCTGGTTAAACAGTTCCATGACCCTTTTCAACAACTTTTTAAATTCTAAAATACAAAAAATCATGGAATATGCTGAGTTAGTTAGTTTAAATAGAGTTCTGGGGCCTAGGAATGGATCCTGGCACAGTGTGAAATACAGACATCATGTGAATTTTATCAGGAAAAGGTTCTTCACCCAGAGAATGGGCACTGAACAGCTCCTCAGGGAACTGGTCACAGCTCCAGCCTGACAGAGTTGAAGGAGTGTTTGGACAATGCTCTCAGGCACATGCTGTGACTCCTGGGGATGATGATGTGTAGGGCCAGGAGTTGGACTCAATGATCCTGATGCATCCCTTCCATCTCAGCATATTCCATGATTATGTGATTCCATGAATTTATTCCTCTCTTTTTTGAATCAGAGGAGTTGTTTTCTTTTTTTCAGTGGCTGAGCCTTAATAAGGATGGACTGTTCAGTTCATTATCTGAGAGCTGAGTGGCAGAGAAATGTGGCTTTCTAATCAGAAAGATGATTATGAGCTGATAAGCTGTTTGGAGGAGGATGTTCAGCCCACTGTGCACATTCCCTTCTGCCACTGTAAGGCTGATTTGAAACTCCATGTTTTTGTTTAACAAAGAAAATAAAAAGCAAATCACCAAGCAAATCTTCTTAGTAATTATATGTTCATGCTCTCTGTCCTTGTAACTTCTGTAGCTTGATGTGGCTGATGCTCCACTCCAAACAAACAAAAAAAAGTCTTTTAAGCCCTTTCTCTTTACGTCTTTTAAACCTGTTTATCGGTTTTGATCTTTCCTCTACACACATTAGCAGGATGAGAAGTGTGAATGATACAGAAGCATTCTGCCCTCATGCACAGCTATCCAGGTTGCTTGTTGTAATTGAGAGTGACTTTTGGTTTTGTCTTAAAATACCAATAATTACTTTCGTAATTGTGATGCAAAACTATGTTTCACTTACTTACATTTGAAGTCTTTTCACACACAGAAGAGAATAAGGGGTACATAAAATGTAGCATATAAAAACTGTTTCTGACCTACTTCATAAAAATAAGTGTCAAACATCTTTTTTCAGGACGTGAATATATCTGAACTTATGAAGAAGCTAGATATTCTTGGAGATAATGGGGTAACAATTTTTTACTTTTAAATGTACTTCCAGTTTCATGGTTAATTTAAAGCTTTTTTTTTTTTTTCCAGAGCAGATACTAACATCCAAGACAGTGCACAGGGTGATTTTTCTATGCCTGTGTTTGTATGAAGAATATGAATGGTTAGGAATGGCTTTTAGAACATGAACTTTTGTAGTTAAACTGATGGTAGTGAAAAGAGTATTTTTTCAAGGTAGGATTTGGTCTTGACCAAATGATAGGCACTGCAATAGGCAAAGTGAAAAGATGCAAAACAGAAGTCAAAGCCAGACCAAACTGTGAATTATCCCTCTTGAGTAGCTATAGTAGCACCTTCTGCTGTGAAGGCTGCCACTGCCAGGAGTGGATTTTCTGGGAAAAAGGCAAGGAAAACTGTCTCCCCTTTTCCCTCTTTATTGCTAAGTACAGTATGAAATCTTAGTCACACATTTGAGGCAGAAACATCCAGGGAGCTGAGTCCAGTTTATAGCTAGATTTAACAGATTGAGGTTTTTTTAGTTTTAAGTTCTAGATTTGCATGTTATGTTGCAAGTCCTGTGGAGATTTCTATGGCACTTACTCTTTGCATTGTTTTCTTTAGTTGGAAGTCTGAAGTGCATGAAGGTGAGATTCACTTGCTGCAAGGCTTAGTCCAATGAACTGGCAAAAACAGGGAAAAAAAATTGCAAAATCCCTGACTGAAACCACTTAATTGTAATTGAATGATCTGTTTCATTGAATGATCTGTTGAAAAAGTGTTGTGGGGCTGGTATGCTGAAATAAAGTGGAACTAAGCATCCTTGGTTTAATTTTCAGTACTTTCAATCATGGGATGCTTTTTGGTCATGTCTATAATCCTAAATGGTACAACTGTTTTACTTTTTGAAGTATGGTTAAAACTTACTGCTCATGTTAAAGAATGAATTTTTAATGCAATTTAAAATGTATCTTTTTGTATTTTAGAATTTGAGAAATGAAGAGCAGGTTGCAATAATCCAAGCTGGGACTGTGCTTTCCCTCTGTGAAAAGGTAGAATTCAGTAAATATTTTTCTCTGCTTAAAACTGGCCATGTCTTGTAAGATACCTCATAACATTGCCAGGGAAGCATGGCTTTTCTGTTCAGGTCATCTGGATTGGAGCATGTGTTCATCCTTACATCAATGTTGGGATTGTGATGTCTTGAGGTAAAGCCAAACTTAAGAAAGAAACCCAGTTTAAAAATAAAAACATGTTTTGGAGATATTCCCTTAGCATAAAGTACTAAAAATCCACTTAACAGAAGAGACTCCATTCCCAGAAGTGCTGTGTCCTCATTGCTCTGGGAGCAGGTGTAAGGTGCCCATGGTCCCTTTTGGGCTCATTCCTGTGGATGATGGAAAAAGCTCAGAGTACTCTGTGGTCCTCTCCTCTGTAAATTAGTGGACATAGAGAAAAAGTAGTTTGCACAAGACAGCCAGGTCACTCATTTCTGTATGGCTAGTTCTTTACTTCCAGGGAATATAATCTGTATATGAAAGGGGTGACATTTAGAACTAAGACTGACTTGCGTATTTCTCTGAAGAAGCTCTGTGCATCCTTTTCATATGTTTCCATTAAATCTTTCCTGATGTATTGTTGAAATTCAGAATATTTTAAATTAAAATTTGAGCAGTTTAATAATTGCTTTAATTGATATAATTTTGATAATCTACTTATCTAAATACCTTCAGGTAAATAATCTACATGAGGTAATTTAATAATCATTAATTTAAATGAATAATTGCTATAAGCAAAATAAATGGGGAATAGGGCTAAAATGCCTATGTTTTTTCACTGTGCTGTGGCATTAAAAGAGAAGGAATTTTAGCACTTCACATCCAAAAAATGAAAGGAGAAGAACCCCACTATAAAAGGCTAAGATATAGACTCCCAAAAATACTGTTTGTGTCTCCTGTGCCCCTTTATGAAAGGGTAACAGGCATAGAATGTTCAGAATCAACATTTAGTTTTGCATATCATCTGCATACCTTAAAAAAATTAGATCTCTAATTTTTGCAAATAGCCCTTCAGTTGATTGAGGGTAGCTGTGAGAGATGGTCAGGATTTCCCATTTCCATTGATTTCAAAATTCAGAATGCTTGAATATCCGTGATGAGGCTTTCCTTAGGAATATCTTCAGCTTGTCACCTTCAAAACGAAAACAAAGATGGTGAAAATAGAGTCTCTGGGGAATATTGTGTTCCTGTTAATTTTTTTTCTGTAGGAAGCTAACCTGCTAAGCAGATAAAACAAATTTTCTTTTTTCCATTGGTCTTTTAAATAGTGGAAGGTTCAAAATTATGAAGTAATGAATTCATATTTCATAAGTTGTAAACTGATGTTTGAAATTTCCTGTGTAAATCTTGGGGGAAAAAGCTAGTATGTCATTCATTCCTTTGAGTCTGAGACCTAATGAATTCACCAAAACACGCAATTAAAGGAGTTGATGTGCAAAGGATACCAAAAGACTTAAAGCAGATATGAGTAGCCCAGTGTTAGTAAACAAGGCAGTTGAGCAAAGCAATAATTATCAGTGGCAAATCTGCTCTCTGTAAGCTAGTCATGGGTCCTTATTGAAGACCAGTAGAGGAATTAAATGAAATAATTCAGAACTGACCATTTCCATCCATTCCAATAAACTTAAATGGAAATATTAACATAATCCTGGTGACAGTAATTAAGCAAGAACCTTGTATCCATGCATTTAGCTGTTATGATGTGTAATTTTTACCTTTGGAATGCAATGGCTGTTTTTCATTCTGATTGTTTTGAGTGTTTCCATAATGGCAAGGGATTCATAGTAGCAACGACAAGAGTTTCCATCTGTCTGTCTGGTTTTTTTTTCCCTCTACATTACCAATGTTTTACAACTGAGCCTTTTCCCACAAAGAGTGCAGCAAACTGTGCAGAATTAAGTGTTGAGTTTTCCACCTTGTATTTTGTTTCAATTGCCCTCTGGAAAAATGAAGGACTGGAGTGAGATGATGGTTTCACAAATCAGGCCAACAAGCATTTGAGTAAGAAACAATCAGGTTGATTTTGCATTCTTGACCCAAATCTATTTTGTTTCTTGAACTTTACAGGGGGAAACCCAATTTTATTTTCTGTAGGAAAGCAACCTACACTTGTTAGTCTTTAGTGTGTCTCTGCAGTCCTCCATTCTGCCTGTGCTCTCACAACCTGTTTATTCATGTGTGTCTCCAGAGTGAATAGATAGCATGGGAGGAGTATATGCCTGGAAGTGCTGGCAAGAAACTTGAAAAATGTTTGGTAGAACCTTTTTCAAAATCTCTGTTCATTTTATATTTTTTTCTCTTCACACTGCTGTAGTGGTTGAAACAGATAGAGGGGACAGAAGCTGCACTGACACAGAAGATGTTAGACCTGGAGAATGAGAAGGTAAGAAACAATAGCTAAAAATTCATTTAGCTAAAACTCATGTAAGGGTTTGTGCATGTATTTCATCCCAGGCAGGTTTCCTGCCTTTCTCTGCTTGACAGAGATGGCTTCATGGTAAAATAGGCAAGTGGTTTTTAGAACAATCTATTGCTTGTATTCTTTGGGGTGAGACAAAATTTTCAAATCTGTATAGAACAAAAATAGCAAAAATAGATATGAATTAGGGCACAAAGGCATAGCTGGAGAGCACATTAACCGGTGCAAAATTGTCTCTGTACTTTCTTTGTATATTAATTTGTCAGGCAGCAGCATTATCTTTATAATGTTGGGGTCATGCTAGTAGAATTGGCAAGGGTATTTCTTTGCTCTCTGGTACTCAGCTTCTGGACAAGCTGTCAAGACCTCTTACTCCAGGTGACCTTTCTTTCCCCATGGCCTTCATGCCTAAAGAGAGAATGTTCTCTCAAAAAGCAGTTCTGTCTTGAAAAACAAACTGACCTTGTTTTTCCATATGTTGAACAGTTTTAGAAGGAGTGTTTGGTTTTATTGGTTTACCATGTATGCTGTGCTTCACATCTTCCAATGGCAATCCAAACACTGAATAATCCTCACCACACCTTTACAGGTAGATAAATAAGCAGCATTGCATTCCTCCTAAAGAATGGGACAATGAGACAGGGAGGTTAAGTGATTTGCCCAGGGCCACTGAAGAAGTGTGTGCTTGAGCCACAAACAAAAATATAAGTGCTCAGACTGTGTTCTCTGTTGAGTGTAACCTGTCACACTGATTGTACTTTAACACAGATAAGATACTTTCCACATTTAGTATTTCTTTATTTTTAAGTCTTGTTATGGAAAAATACAAAGGCTTGGGGAAGGGAAAGTAGCCACAAATAAAAGATTCTAATGTAAAGAAAAATGGAAAAAATAGGGGTGTTTGTAACTTGATATATTATCTTCCCCTTTATTATCTGTGATGTTTTCAAGTCTTACCATGGATAGCCCTTGCATCTATTTTTTTAGCACAGCAATCTGATTGACTCAATGAGTTGAGAAATTATATTCTAGCATGATACTTTTAGAAAGACTGAGCACTGGTGTAGTTGTCCTTGAAACCCATGTTAAGGGTTTGAGGTCCTATTCTTGTTTCTTTCCCTCTTGCTTTCTGTGGGCAGCCTTTACTTTCCCTTTTGAGAAGTAACATGATCAGGGCAGCTGCATTGCTATTCTGGGCTCTGGTGGTAGCTCTGACCCATTTTATAGTCTCAGACAATTGAATCTACCTCTGTGGTGTCAGACACTTGTAAGAAAGTCAGGACCAGGCCTGTTCTTTGCTGTGCACTCCCAGTGCATGGTGGTGTTTCATCCTGTACAACAACCTTGCAGTTGCTGTAATTCATCCATGTCAGAAAATGAGCCACCTGGGTAACCATGGGGGCATTCAGTTGCATAAATGTGGTGTCTAATACCATATCACATTCTCCAGAGTTCTGAACTCAAGAGTTCTGGAGATGTCCACAAAGGGCTGAAAAATATGTCCTACAGGACTTGTTGGAGGCCCTTTCCTTTCAGGACCAGTAGCATATTTAGAATATTCTGGAGCAGAAAGATTCTGAAATGGCTATCATGGCGATAGATGCCCATCTGTTCCCAACCAAATTCCAGCCCCAAGACCAAGGTCTGACTTAAATTTTGGGTTTTCCTTGAATATTAATTAATAGGTAATTAAAAGAACTTCAAGTTTACAAAATAAATTAATAGTAAATATTATACTTCTTATACAGAGAACAAATAGCACCTTGTTCCTCTGAATCCTCTAATACTGGTCTTATATGTTGCTACTGTTACCACTGGCAACTGACAGAAAAGAACAAAAGTAAACAATCCTTGTAAATCTTAGGTATCTTGAAAACTTCTTCAGCTACTCACTCAACCTCTCTGGGCATCACTTCACCTGTTTCAGTTTGGCCTCCTGCCTGTACAAGCTGAGGACTGAGTTGTTACTTCAGCTTCAGTAACACATCACAGGATCATGCTGCAGAATCCAGCTGTGGATAACCCTGCATGCTTGGGTTTCCTCCCTAAAAGAACACATTAGACAACAGCAAGTAGGGCATGCCCCATGACTTCCTTAAGGGTAGTATTTCCATGGGATATTTTCATAAAGTGCCCTCTCTTGTGTTTCTCTTTTCCCTCCCTTGGCCCTGTGTAAGGTACAGCTTTTGGACCACATGCATGTACATCCCCACTCACCTTTTGCTGCACTTCTGTCAGGTCCAGGCAGGTTTATGCACTGGTGTAGAGGTCAATGCTTTCTAGGTACAGCTTGTTAATATGATACACAGATTTGAAGTGCTAATATCATAAATTTGATATTCCAAATATCCTTAGGATGAACATGGTCGTTTGCTATGGGTTTTCTTTTGCTTTCAAGTGGAAAGCTTGCATAAAAATTATGGCATTTATGATTCTTCATGAATTAGGATAAAGAACAAACACTCCCTTGTTTTTATTATTGCTCAGGACCTGTTCAGTAAACAGAAGGGTTATTTAGAGGAAGAACTCGACTACAGGAAGCAAGCTCTGGACCAGGCATACATGGTAGGAAAAGAACAGTCATTAATTTTTTTTGTTTGAACAGATCTGATAAAATGGATAAAATGCAGGTTTTGGTTGTTTTGGGTTTTTTCTTTTAATTATAAATAGGACTCTTTTTTACTTTATATCTTTTTTTTCCTGCCAGACTAGAAATCAACTATTTCTTAAACAAAAGTTTAGGAAATGGATTATAGTACTTACAAGTGTAATATTTTTGCATTGCATTTTTTATTCTATGATATGCAAACCTCTTGTTGGTACATCTGGAAGCTGGTTTATGTGTGAAAAAAAACCATGACTGCTAAAATACACCAAAAATTACTTTAGAACTTTTCCCATATTTCTTTTCTGGAAGCATTTGTAAGTATTACTGCTGCTAACCTATCCTAAGTCAGGAATGCCTGTTCTTCCCATGCAATTCCTTCCTGTGCGATCCTATCCAATCTTACCCTTCCTCATTTTCAAAAGGGAAGCTGCAACCTTGCCTTTTCTCAGGCTAAACAATCAGGAATTATCCAGGAATTGGTAGAACTACACACACAACTTTGCTGATAGTGAGACTTTGGGAAATCATAAACATAATGGCCTGAAGCACTATTTATACACTGTAAATGTTTCTTATGTGGAAAATGTTTTCAGAGAAGAAGCAAGGTCTAGTGCTCAGAGCAGATAACAGAGATAAAAGCAAGCAAGCACTATTTCTAGCACTGTGACCTTGGGCAAGCCATTTAACCTCTCTGTGCAGCTGTTTATGCATCACTAATATGGATGGAATTACCTACCTCACAAAGGTGTTCTGAGGGCCAAAGGGATGTGGTCAGATGCTCTTGATCCAATTATTGTTAGTCTGGATGCTGGTTTTTGATAGGATCATGCTAACCCCAGTAATCAAGGCAACACTGCCACGATTCCTTCCTTTCCTCTTGGGAGTACGATTCTCCACGTGAATCTGAAGTTCTCCTGTGTTGTGGGCTCTGCAAAGTACTGCATGAGAATCATGTTAGGAATCTGGCAGACAGCAAGAGATGGATGAGGGATTAGTGTATACAAGTGTTCCTTCCTTCATTGCTTATGGCAACTTGGAGCTAAGCCAGTGACACAGACTGTGAGCCATGGCTATCAGGTCACTAGGGCCACAGAGAGGGAAAGCGAGATTTCTGTTCACAGTTTTTCCTGTGGTCTTTTTATTTTATAGGATGGCTTAACAATTCAGCTGCAGTTGAAGGAAATCTGTTAGTTTAAGTTAAATTTGTAATGTTCAGCAGCAGGATTTGGAGTTTTATCAGGTACTGAATGCAGACCTATCTTCTGGATCTTTCTTAAATGGAAGAATCAATGATTTGCTAGAGCAGGACCCATCTCCCGGGTGTCCATCCGTGCCAGGAGGCTGCGCGCACTCTGTGTGGAATGCTCCTCACTGCTCACGCTTGCTGCTTTCTGTCGGTCTGTCCGTGTCCATCCTGCCCTCCTGCCTTGCTAGCCTCCTCCTCTAGCTCTTGGTGGGTTGTTTGCTTGCTGGATTCAAACGCCAGCCTGTCTGTGTATGCTTTGGGTTGCACTAGAAAATCCAGGAGCTGGAGGCCACGCTGTATAATGCCCTGCAGCAGGACCCAGGCCGGCGGGCCAGCGAGTCGCTGACGGAGGCGCAGCGGGAGGATCTGCGTGCGGCGGTAGAGAAGGTGCGGCGGCAGATCCTGAGGCAGAGCCGGGAGTTTGACAGCCAGATCTTGCACGAGAGGATGGAGCTGCTGCAGCAGGCCCAGCAGGTAATCCCGGTTCTCTCTCCTCCCCCTTGGTGTTGGTGTTACCTCTGTGGTTGCCGCCACTGCCCGTATGACAGCATCGCTTCACCCTCACCTCGTGGAGTTGTGTTCAGTCTGGTCTCTGTACAGCTCCCGTGCCAAGGAGCGTGTGGTGTCGGCAACTGGGCGTGCTGGGCATGGTGCACACTCAGAACAAGGCACTGTCTCACCACAGGGTGCTGTTGCACAACCTTTCGTGTGTGAGCAACCACACTGTCTTCCACAGGACTCCAATGGGAGCTTGTTGCAAGTTTGAGGCCTAAAGTAGAAAAGGTCAGAATGAAAGGTGTTAGAGTGTAACACTATGAAAGGAGTAAAGGCAGAAACAATTACAGGAATCCAAGTTTTTATTTTTCCCCTGTGGGAACCCAGAACATCCCTCTGGCTGTCCAGGACGGCCAGGACCCCTGCCAGGGGGCTCAGAAGCCCTGGCACAGAGCCCAAAACACCTGTGGTTTTGATTATGACCCGTGGAGCAAATTACCAACCTTATATGAAGATCATCAAGGCACAACAGTTTAAGTAGAATATTAGTGGAGTTATCACAGGGTGGAAAAGTAGATTTTAGGGGTTTTGGTATGGAGGTTCAGGAGGCAAGATGGAGGGAACTGGGTGTGTCCAGCTTTCTCCTTCTTCTTCTTCTTGGCCTCCATCTTCTGCTGTGATGTTGGCACTTTTAGATTGGTTTAGGGTAGAAGCTCACTGTCTAAATTAGGTAATAGGTATTGGAAAGTAATTGTAAACATTGTACATGTAGTTTTTAGTATAAAGACATAACACCACCCCGGGGGCAGGCAGTGGGCCTGGACTGTCCTGCTGGACAGACCTCGGCAGGGCAGGAGAAAATTTTTATAGATAAGACACAATAAACAACCTTGAGACCGAGAACTGAAGAGCTCTGACTCATTCTTCAAGTGCTGGGCTGGGTAAAGAGACTTTTAACAATCTCGGGGTCACAGCAACCCAGAAAGGCCCTGAGATTCCCCTTTTTATTTATTTTAGCTATTTATGACCTCTTTTAAATAAAATAAAAAAGGAAGTCTCAGGAAATCTTTTAAGAGGCCACTTACAAGCTTTCACTCTAAATTCATTCAGAAAAGCCTTGTCTGTCCAAACTGCTTCCTTAAGCACATTTATTGACAACTCAAATTTGGCAAGGTCCTGGCCTATAGAAGTGTGGTAATTATTTAGTGTTGGTAGCATTGCTAGTGTTTTTGTGCAAATATTCAGCGAAAGAAGAGAGCTGCATGTCTCAGGGTGTTAATTAATTACTTCAGCAGAAATAATTGTTTCCAAGGATTTTGGTTGTCCTTTACAGTAGAGTCTGGAAGTTGTAGGCAGATGTCCTAGATCTTGAGGACTCCTTGGCTACTTTCTGCGCAAGTCTGAAGTCACATATTGTAAATGTCAAAATGTGCTGTGCAGATGTGTCCAGAACAATGTTGATATTTCTGGTGCTGATTCAGGTGCTGGGGCAAGAACTGCTTTCAGTTTAGTTCCAAGCCTCTCTCTGTTCAGGTTGGCTTATAGATGAGTAGAGATGAAACAGATGAAACTGATGTAATGTGACCCAGCACTGTTGTGGTCATCTCCTGTCACCCTGCAGTGGTGGGAAGTGCTTATAGTGGCAGTCCCAGACCTGACCTCTGAGTTCCAAGAAGTTTCCTTTCTCTGCTCCTTGACTCTGTTGTGTTGGTTTGGAATGTCTAACATTGAGAGCAGATGAACTTGTTTAATGGGTTGTCACCTAGTTTTAGTCATCAGCAATGGTACAGAAAGCTGGAGAAGGTAGGCACCAGCTGCCACTAAAAGTGTCAGAAAGAGAGAGTAAATATATTCAATTGGGTAAATAAGGATGGAGGTAAATAAGAAGATTAATAGTTTAATGTTATTAGTGTAGCTGAAAACCAGTGAGAATGGAGTATTTTGTTAGTCTCTTAGGCAGTCCAATTTCCTAGCCAGACTGTTGATGTTTTATTCAAAACAATAACACTTCAGTAGGGTAAATATTGTTTGTGGATGATATTTAATGGGTATGATGACACTGTGTGTTGAGTAATGCCTCTACACCTAAATAATTGACAATTTCAGATTTTAACATCAGACTAGATATAGTTTGGTCCTTTGCTTTCACTAGGAATGTGGTTTAACACATTTTGTGTCCCTTGTTAGAGGGTATTTTTGGGGACCTGGGCAGAGCCTCTAAATTGAGTTCATGTAATAGTGGCAAATAGAAAGGAAAAAATAGGAGTAGATTTGTAAAGTGAAACAGTTGTCCCAGAGGAGACTCAAAATCCATATTTTATGTATATCTGGGGTTTAATTTATATTTTGTTCCAATTTGTTCCATGGCCTGCTTGCTATCAATTAGAGCACTTTATATGCACATCTGGAGCACATCTTCTGTTAGTCCAGTTCATGCATTTACAGATTGCTTCACAGCATAAAGTTAAATGTGCATAGGAAAAAAAAAAAAGCCAGCATAAACACAGCTTCATTAGCCATGGATGTTTATGTACCTGTCTCCAAACCCATTTTATAGGATGTCATTGGAGTTTCATGTTGTGCCCATCTCATTAGACATGCTAATGTTACAGCCCTACAGGACATGTTAAACTGAATTCCATTGCTTAATAAGCATCTAAGTATTTTAGTCATCTATTTTTAACCCGCACACACATGCCCTCCCCCCTCCACATTTCCTATTAAACAGGAAAAACAAAGGCAAAGATGCTAGTTAATTTGCCTGGGATATTGGAGGGCTAATTCTCACGGGATTACTTTCATCTCACTAGCAAGTGACAGAAGCTGAATGTTACACAAATGAAACCCCTCTTGTGCTGAGAGAATCCTGATGAATGGATGAAGCTGCACTAAGTACATCTCTGATAAGTACCCTCCTTTCCTCATGTATTTACATCCAGGAGGAGTTTTGCTGATGCTGTGACATCAGCAAGCACCCACTGCACTTTGTTCTGGCAAAACAGTCGTCTAGACCTGGCCAGATTTTACAGTCTGCACTGTCTCCACAGTATGGGCAACACTTTTTCCTCTGCTGAAGTGGGGGTTACAGAGAATGATGGGACAACATGATGGACCTGCAAGGCTTAATACAGAGTCTCGTTGTTGCAAACACTCTCAAACATTCCCTGAAACAGAAATCATGTACTAAAGACTCCAAATTCTGTGACACTTTGGAAGTTCAATCACTTCAGAAGGCCTGTTACTTTGCTTTCATTACCTTCTGGTCTGCCTGATACAAGGGCTTCAAAAGAACAACTCTGCTTATCTGGTAGCCTGGCAACAGTCTTCTCTGAGTCAGAATTGCTGTGTCACAGAATGGGGGTTCAAGGAGATCTGGTGATGAAGAAAGAGTTCCTTCCTTCTGCCTATAAATGCTCCTTGACCATGCATGCAGGGTGCAGAAATGGGAGGGCATGTGGTGAAAACTATAGGTTGGTATGCAAGGTTTCCTTATAGATTAATTGCTTCATGCAGGGACTTCGAGGATTTAGTGTGCGAGGTGCTGGCTTTACAGAGCGGCTAAATGTCCTTCCTGGGGAATGACTGTCAGAGAGGGACAGGGATGGGCTTAAGGAAATGGGTAAATGGCTGCCCAGGTGTGAGCCTGAGCTGCTTTATGTGTTCTTCTTTGTCTAGATGTAAAGCTGGAGTTCTTGGCCACTGGGTATTGACTTTGTTCCTGTGAAATAAATACATCTTAGGAAGTTAGGCTCTGTATTACACTGGTAGGTCTGTTCTTCTTGGGTGTATACATCCCCACATGATTACTGTTCATTAGTGTATAAATGGAACCATTCATGTATACCCATTGTGCATTAAGGAAAGCAGGCCTCTGTGGAGCCAGATTAGACAGGCTGTGTGATTAGATCTGCTTGCTAAGGCACACAACACTTTCATTAAACCCAGAGTGCAACATGCAGGTCTGGAGGACAGATCCTCAGCTGAAACATGTTGGCAGTACTCCCTCTAAGTCAGAGAGGGTGCTCTGATTTACACCATCCTCTCTATTTGGAGGAGGTAAAACTTGTTAATTAAAAATCTGTCATGAGCAGCTTGTGCTATTTGCTTCCAGCAATCGGGCATGTGCGGATGTTGCCATCAGAAAAGTCTCATTGTGCTATGCTGCTATTACAACCTTTTGGAAATCAATGTCTGGTTTATTTTTAGCAGGGCTTCATTTAAAAGTAACATTTGTGCTATAGTCAGTGCAATGGAATTACTTTACTGCTTTTTTTTGAAAATCTGAAGGTCATTACTGGCAAGTTCTGTTAAGAAGAGTAAATTTTTATGCATATATTTGAATCATTTCTAGAGGGAGAAAAAAATGTGTTGTGTAGCTATAAAATCCATCTCAGAGAAAAGATATTTTAAACAGAGCAATTCAACATGTTTCTCAAGTAGTGATATCAACTTCCTAGTTAAGCAAAGTAAAAAAAAACCCATAAAACAAAAAACCAGCACAGCCCAAAAAATCCCAGTACAGAAAATCCACACAACATTATGCTTAGTTCACCTTCAAAATATATTGTAATCATCTTGTCTTCTAAAACTAGTAACTATTTAAATGTCAAATTATGCTTTATATAAATCAAACAAATTAAAAACCAAAATATATTCTTGTTGGTTTTACTGTAGCTGCTTCTGGAGTATGAAACTGGGGTAAGTCAGCAGAAGCAGGTTTTAATTTAGGATAGATTTATTCAGATTACACTGTTGGCAGTATTCAAACATGAAGAAAATTTATAATAGAAATTTAATTTATTCTGATTTCATCTGAAGTTATTTTAAATCCAAAGAGAAGATAGAAAATCCTTGAAGGATAGCAGATTGGCACACAATTCCAAAAATGGCCGCTGCCAGTAAGAAGGTATATGAAAGACAGATTTTATTAATCTAGAGCAGTCTTATCTTTGTATAAAATTGTTAGAAAAAAAGAAAAAGATAGGTTAGTTCATTGTGTCAAAAAGTGTGATTTTTTCCCCCCTAAGCTGTACTGTAGTACTGTACTAAGCTGAGTGCGTTTTCTTTTAACTTGATTTAGAATATTCTTGGGTGAAGCTCAGTTTTACAGAGTAAAAGAAATCATTACCTTAGTTCTAGATCTGAATATAAAACATCTATCAACTGCTGAACTCATCCAGTTCCAGCTTTAAATAGTTGGAACATAGTTGTAAAAATTTTAATTATGTTTTCATTAAACTAGGGCATTTACTCTCATGATCAGATTGGATTATTCAAAAGTAAGAAGAGCAGAAATAAGCACTTTATTTGCATGTTTTACTAGAAGAAGGCAAAGCTTTAGGACAGAGCAGGTACTGACCTCCAAGTGCCACTCCACAGAGAAGGATTCACTGCTGGTGTGGTGCCTGCTTCTTATGGACACCAAGGAAAAGTCAGAAGCACCAATGTCCTTTTTTGTCCTGAAATGTCAAAATATCACTTGAAATTGAGAAACAACAACTAATTTTCTTCACTAAATTCCTTAGTTCTTTTTCTGACCAGCAGTTTTTTCAAGGGGCACAGCTCTTCTGGCTTAAAGGCCAAACAAAGCTATGGCAAATGTCATTGCTCCATGAGTTCTTCCTGCTCTCTTCTATATGGACAATTTTTCCATGCTGGGAGAGCAGTTTGTTTACAAATCCATAGGGTTGGATGTCACCAGATCTATATGACCCTATTGGCTCAGCCATTTATAATAGATATTTGTTTGGGAAGGGGTGTGGTTAGTGTTTATTTCTCACCCAAGGAGAACTATTAAGGTTTAATATTTGATGGGAACACATCTGGGGAGGGAGAAAGAGAAAGAGAGGATGCTGTGCTCAGTGTACCTCACTGATATATAAAAATATAGGCATTGATGGGCATAAGGAGGTGTGAGGGAGGGGAGGGAGAAAGAGAGAGAGAGGATGCTGTGCTCAGTGTACCTCACTGATACATAAATATATAGACATTGATGGGCATAAGGAGGTGTTGTATTAAATCTGTCCTCTCTGGCACAGTGCTTTGTGAAAGAGAGGACAAGTTAAAGACAACCCCTCCTCTGCCATGTTACCTTGTGCCAGAGAGGCTGGCTTGGTCAAAAACTCACAGCTGTGTCACACAATTTACAAATCAGGTGGAAGTATTACTATGAACCTTGCTATAATAACAACTGGGAGGCTCAGATAATTTTTCCTCCAAATCTACCTAGATTTAATGGTTTAATATTTTTATTTTGAATCTCAAAGGTTAAATTGCTAGCTGTTACATACAACATGAAGAGGTATACATAGGGTGACCACTGATTTTTCTTTTTTTTTTTCCATAGTATTAATGGTCTGCAGTTTGTTGTTTAAAATGTAATAGATTACTGTTGATAATGCAATTTTTATATTCATGAATTGCTCTTAAAAGCATCTGATATACCACAGCTGTATAACTGTCATCAATATTCATCAAGCACATCATGACTAGGCTAATCATGGTTGACCTGTGGTATTGATTTGTCATGCAGGACTGAGCATGGAGTCTTTCAGCACATTATTGCTGCTATAATGAAAATATCACAATAAACTTCTGTAATTTCCCACAGCTGACATGCATGGCAGATGAGGGTTAATTTTAGTAATTTCTCTATGTTCATCTTACAGTGTTTCCCTGTGTATGTTTTCTTTATATAGTCTTCAACTGTGTCTGCTTTGCTTATTGCTTTAGTGATGCTACTTGTGTGAATAAGTGGTGATAGCAGGACTGCTGTAATACCTAAAAAATACATCTGAAAGGTCTGCTCTCTTTGTCCTAAACAATGTTTGACTGAGGTTCTACTCAAAGTAAGAGCAACTGTATGCCTTACAATACTATTAGTATCAAGAAAACTCTTATCTGAAATTTGAATGCTGAATTCCTCTCATCTGAAATCCTAAACACCCTGATTCTTAGGAAAAGCCAGTGGGAGCTGAGGAAAGGCAAGGCTAAAAGAGAAAGTATGTGAAGTTTGTTACAGAAGTTGGGGATAAGTGTATTTTCATATGCCCAATGCATACAAACACCATTCTAATTACCTACATAGGAATTTGTTATTTAAATATCTGAATTTAAAATAATCTAAATTTAATGATAAATATTACATTATGCTTCTGGGTTTTTTTCCTGCCTGATAATGTGTCTAGGCTGTCACAGAGTCAGTTTTAACATGTGGAATGGGTTTTGTCTTCTGAGCTCACATAGCCTTAGCATAGCCATTCTCCATTCTGTGTAAATATAAATCTAATGTGACTTTAATTGGTGTTTTTCCCTAATGAAAAGCAATAGGACTGTTGATATTCTTCTGTTAGATATCAAAATATGTTGTTGCATAAATTAAAAGATTCTCAGTGTTAAAAAAGATGAATCAAGTTTACTAATAAATACTACATACATATAGTAATTTCTATCAGATTATAACAGTTATTTGGGGCTGAATGCATTTTTAAAATTCACTGGTGTACAACTACAAATGGGACTGAATACATATGCTGAGAAATGTATCAGTGCAGCTGCTAAAAGGTTCATTCTCCTCAGAAAGGCAAATAAAGACACTACAGATGCGTAATAAAGATTAAAAAGAACAATTCTCCTACATCAGTAGCTATTAACTGGATTCTAATTACACCACAGAACAGAGAAAAGAATGAAATTTTTACCTGCTGTGCAAACAGAATAATGATTGAGAATCAGAGAGGTACAGTCTATCCAAAATGATCTATTATTATCATATGCAAGTGGCTGAAATTTACATTAAGTTTTCATTCATGAAGTAAAATAAGATGTCAACAAAATCAGCTTAAACTAATGCTGTTGAAGTGGCATTTTTGTTTCCTTATGACCATTATGCAAAATCACATTCTAGGAATATGGGATTAAAGGGAATATTTGGATTTCTGAATACATACCCCTTCCAGCAGCAGATCCAAGAGCTTGAGTAATTGAGTAATGCATGTGACAACTGCCTATGCAAATTGAATTGTTAAAACACTACATGCTTTTAAACAGCTGTTAAAATGCATTGGATTTCAAAAAAGCCCAAGAAAAGAATGTGTTTATCCATCACTTGAGTGATTTGAATAATAGCTAAAGGCAAGTCAGTTTATATTCATCTTTGTTTAAATTTGTACATGTAACATAGTTATGCCATTCACACTGCTGAAGATCTTACATACCTGTGTCTTAACTGTGAGCAGAATCTTCTTAAAATAAAGATGTAATGAACCATATTGATTCTTCCCTCTGTCAGATTGATAAAATATTTCCCATGCTAAATTTTGCTGTAGAATGAGATACCTTCTTGAACATAAGATGGCTTCAGAGATTCAAAACATGGTTCATGTCAGATGTAGCCTGTCCTGTGAAAGGACATTAACCTGAACCTTTCCAGCATTTCAGGGCCAGGCTCTAAGCAGCTTAGCAAATCCTTCTTTGTCTGCTTTGTGCTAAAATTATCAAATTGTTTTCTTGGATTTGCTGGTGAATGTAAATCCAATAAGAGTGTGTCACAGGAACTGTTAAGGTGATTTCTAACCCCCCTGATTAGTACATTCCTGTATTTTCACAAGTGCAGTAGCATGGCAAGGAGCATATTTTGAGTCTAGATTAATTGATCTTGGTGTTTCTGTCTGTAAAAACAGCACATTCATATGGGTGGGCTCTTTACTTACCTATTTAGGGAACATCAGTTCTAACAGTTTGACACCTAAATGAAGGATGATGTGGTGATCATTGTCTGAAAGATGAAATTTGTCACAAAACTTCTTTTCCTGATAGATTTATCCCTGTTTCATAAAGCTTCTTGAGAATTTGAAGCTATCCAAGGTGTGGTTCAGGACTGTGAATGTCTGACTAGCCCTATGGGTAAATTGGAGAGGACAGGAGGCTTGGATGAAGAAGTCCTCTTCATGTAGCCTGCATCCCTGCCCAATAGAGAGAAAATGCAGAAATTCTCAGTCTATGTGTGTAACTAAAAAGGCAGCTGGCACATCAAGTAACAAAATTTAAAAAAAACCTAAGAATCTATGAAGGGCACCATGTAATTGTAGAGTGACACAGTCCATTTCTCATCAGAACTTGAGGTAGCTGAAAAGACAATTTTAATCAAATGAGGAAGTGCACACATTTTGGCCGCTTAGGGGAGGAAATCTGGACCTGGCATTTCAGTGCAGTGGGGCACTTCTGACCATCTCAGATCAATTTTTTTTCTTTGTATTGCTGAGGTTTCTCCCGTGTCTAAATTTGTGAGGAATCATTACTGGGCTGAAATGTTGCCTCCAGTATAAGAATGATAGCTCTGAGGCTGCAATCTAGGGCTCACTGAACTCAGACTAAGGATTTCCATTTATTTCAGTGCTCCTTTACAAGGGGAGCAGTATTAATGGGAATGGTACTTAATGTAGATGGATTGCTATTAAAACACATGCTGAGCACTCATACTTCATGTGTTCTGTGTGGAAATGCCATTAACCTTCTTCTTTTTAAATGGAGCAATACTGTCATTTTGGCTAAACCACAAGCTGAGTCTTCTAAGCCTGTGTTACTGAAATGTCTCCATTAGTGAAAGTAGAGTAATATTTCCAGGCACACATCCACCATCTTGCTGCTTGCATTTTGCCTAAATTTGCCTCAGACTTCCCAGAGATGTGGCTTGCAACCTTGGGGTTGCAGTAAAGCTGCAGGAACCAAAGCATGCTAAAAATTACAGAAATTTGCCTTTTGAAATCAGTAGCTGGCTGGTTCTTTACTGGAAGTGTACTAATATGATTTCATTGGACTCTTTGTCTTCAATTCAGTTTTAAATACTGTTTTATCCTTTTTGTTGCATCCTTGTACAAGGGAGTAATGCCAAGAATCAATCTGCATCCAGGGTTATCTAGCCTCTTGCTGAGTTTGGATGCAGATTGATTATTGGCATTACTCCCTTGTACAAGGGTGCAACAAAGGTGCTGGAAATTTTCCAGCTATCAGGAAAATTGAGCTGTAGGTGCAGGGATACCTGAATTGGTCCCACCAAGGCCAGCTCAGGTACCATACTGCCTATAAAGCAATGCTTCTGTCAGACTTAGACACTCCCACTCTGAAGGAAGGTCAGACCTTCTGGGAGTAGGAATCTTGTCCTATTTGTCCTAGTCCCATCTTGGTGGCTCAGTCCTCTGCTGCTCAAGAGCTGATTTATCTTATTTCCCTGACAGTACTGGAAGGCATTTGTCATCCAAGTTTACCAAAGAGAATTGCTTAAGTGAGTCACTGAACTTCAAGAAGTAGGTCCTGTTTCCCAGAAAAATGGAGTTTCCATCATGAAGTGAAAGGAAATGGAGGGTTACAAGCATTAATGAGGAATCTTCTGCTGAAAAAATAGTCAAATTTCTTGCTTTTGGGGCAGTTGGACAGCCCTTTGTGTTTGGGATTTCTCCAGGAATTAAACTGGAGAAGCCTGCAGTCAGTGAACATATAATTTATATAACTGTGGTTGACTGATGGTAAATGTCCCTTTTATGACTCTCTTAGTAACAATGTCATATGTAGTGCCTCCATTAGGGGCAGTCTTTGCCTGTCTTGGCATTGCAGGCTTCCATTGGAAATGTGTACCTCAGCTGCCTGATCCTTCTGGGTGTGCTTTCCCTTACCTAATTGTCAGCACTTTTAGGCTGTTACCTCTGTGCCTCCTACCTTTATACCTGTGCTGCATGTGTAATGACTATGAAGAAGAGTTTTATATGGAACTTAGAAGTCTGTTCGAATTGCAACTAAATAATAAGTAAGGCACCTTGAGCATCTTTTTTTCTGTGGCTGTCTGGCAGTGGAGTGGCTGTGTGAGCTGAGCCCCGCTGCTGGCAGAGCTGCAGCTCTGCTGAGCATAGCCTGGCCAGCAGAGCCATCTGCTGCTAGCTCTGCACAGGGAGTGCTCAGCCCTGGCTGCCCCGTGCCTGCCTGGGAGCACTCGCTCAGAAGAGGCAGCAAGCTCACTGCTAGTGGAGGAATGATTGATTTATCAAGCAGGTGCCTGCCATGCTGAAATAGGGGCTGGTCCAACCCTCTTTCAAAACTCAGGGAAGCTCCATGCAGGGAGCTTTTGCAAAGGCACCATCTATTATCCAGGACTTTTGTGATGAGATTTTATTTGCTACTGTAATAAAATCAATGAGAAACAAGTATTCATTATTTTGTCACTTTGGTTTTGAATGCAGGCAAGGTGGGCAGTGTTAGGAGTCTGTCCCTTATGTTTACTCTCCTCTCTTCCATGGCTGCACTCCCATTGCCCTGTTTTTGCCTGACTATGGCTCTTTGTTTGCCTACAGTAACTCCATTGTATGATTTGACTACACAGGGTTATTCTCATGAATCCTGTAAGTCCCAAAAAAGGTGCACTCCTGTGACTGAGGGGCAGCTATTAACTGCAGGAACACAGGGATTGCTAGAACCCAGCAGAGCACTGCTCTGCATTGTCCCTAATCCTCACTCTGACTGTGACCAAGCCAGGCACTCCAAAGGAAACACAAACACTCTGCTGGACTCAGGCTGCCTATCATTAATTCCTATCCCTCTCTTTTTAAAAAATGAAATAAAGAGAAGAACAGCCTGTGGCTTTCTTTTCAGCTGAGGCTTATCAAAGTTTTGAGAGCAAAATAGAATCAATTTTGTTGCTTCCTCACACTTTTTTTGTACTGTTGAAAATATATTGGATTTGCAAGGTTCATGCAAGCCATGTCATGGGTAGAACTGAATGCATCTTTTATAGCTCAATTGTTACCACTCTATACCACATAGCAGGAACAGCTCAACTTAATGATCATCAATTTATACCCTGAAGCATAAAAGTATGTAGAATTTCAGGATAACAATGAAATAGTTCTGCATGATTTGTTGTCACAGTCACACTTTTGCAAACATAAACAAATCAGAATATACTGAAAGCATTTAATCAAGTGCTGGAATCTGAGAGTGAGTCCACAGCTTCTTGATTGGTAATTCTTGCAAATTAAAGGAACAGAAAGATGTAAAGGCTTATACTGAATCTCAGACAGTCCTGCCTTGGTCTCAATTGGTATCTCTAACTTTTGTGTAATTATATATAGCCTTTGACTGATGAACATGTCTTGCTACTTCTAGAAGATGCTTTTTTGTTACAGCTATGATGATTTATCTTACATGTATTTTCTAAAGTTGTATTTTGTAAATTGTTGTCTTTGTGATCAAGATAATGCAGTAAATGCAGATAGGTACAATAAGAGAAAATTAATTTTATGTGGTAAATACTAAGGCTTTCTCTACAGTCAAATGGAAATAAGCAATTAAATCATATTTTTTCACTATATATAAATAGCTGAACTATGCTGGTTTTTTGCCAGGTCTGTCCCTGAGCAATCAGAGGATATTCATGGGAATAGCTACACCCACTTTATCCTCCTGGATAATCCTCCAGGGGAAAGCAAGGAAACAGCTAGGAGCAAACAACCCCAGGCTTTGATACCTGATGAACAATTCCAGCCCAAGGTTGTGTTTTAAACCAAATTTTGGCCTGTCTAGATTTGGACTCTTTCAGTTCTGCAGCAAAGAAGTCAGTTACAAAATTTTACTCATTGGCAGCAAAAGTATTCTGTCCCTGTGATTTGCACTCACATGAGAGGAATACAAGCTGTTTAAACAATCACCTGCCTTCAGCACCAATCTGGAGCAGCTCTGAGCACACATTTATACACATCATTGTCTGCCCTGCTGGCTGTGCCCACCCTGTGCAGGGCAGCAGCAGTGCCCTTGGCACCTGCCAGCCCAGGCCCTGCACCATGGCTGCTATCAGAACATTCCCAGGCACAATTCAGTGAGGTGATAAGCAGTACAGCACTGCAGCAGGCAGGAAAAGCACAAAGTGGCCACTACTGAGCAGTAGATTCTAACACACAATCAGGTAATCAAGCCCAGGGCAGAGCAGGAGCCTGCTGATCCCTGGCTGAACAGCACTGAGAGCTGTAAATTCAATCTAGTGCATCCCAGTTGAACCTGTTGTTATCCCAAACCCTTCAGCCCCACACTGGGCACCAAACAGAGCACTGGGCACCAAAGAGAGCTCCTGTGCTTTCACCCCCTCTGGCAGCCAAGCTTCACACAGCCACTCACTCACTCACTCACTCCCTCCCCAGCAGGATCAGGAAGGTATTGGAGGAGTAAACTAGAAAACTCATGGGTTGAGATAAAGATGGTTTGATAGGGAAAGCAAAAGCTGTGAAGAGAAGCCAAACAAAAGAAGACATTAATTCACCATTTCCCATGAGCAGGCAGGTGTTCAGCCATCTCGAGAGGAGCAAGGACCATCACATGTAACAGGGACTGGAGCCAACAAACACCACCATTCCAAATGTTCCCCTCTTTCCACCTTCTTCCTCCCACTTTATATACTGAGCATGATGTCACATCATTTGGAACACCCCTTTGGTCAGTTTGGGTCACCTGTCCTGGCTGTGTCTCCTCCCAGCCTCCCATTCACCTCCAACTCCCCTGCCAGAGTGGGGTGTGAAAAGCAAAGACCTTGGCTCTGTGTAAGCTCTGCTCAGCAATAACAAAAACATCTCTATGTTATCAACCTTGTGTTCAGCACAAGTCCAAAACACAGCCCCATACCAGCTACTGTGAAGAAAGTTACCTCTACCCCAGCCAAAACCAACACAATCTGCCTTACTGTTACCAATCTAGTTGTTTTGAGGGTTTTTTTGTAGATTTTCAATGCTAAGAGATTCAATCCTTTGTGTATTCCTTTCAGCTGGTAGGTTGTCTCTGCATTTTAAGTGATTTTTAAGAAATTATATGTTTCTGCACCTTAAAACTATTCTCTTATCTTTCATCTCCCAAAATTTAACAGTTATTATGGGAAGGAATTGGAAAATGGAAGCCTCAGCCCTTTTTTTAGAACTGTTCTGAATGGTTGGAGAAAATAGCTGGATAGCTATAATTTTGAAAAGATGAAAAATTCATGAGGGAGTAATAACATCTCGATTTTTACTTGATTAACAGAATTCCCAAATCCTAAAAATGCCATCTTATCCTAATTAACTTGTTCTTTTAGAGAGGAGCACTTGCTCTAAACCCTGAGGTGAGAAAGCCACCAGATGTTCGGTGGCTTTAAATTCTTTTTTATATTTTATTTTTATATTCTTTATATTCTTTTTTTTTCTAAAGGCAGAGTCTCAGGAGTTATTGAAAAATATCTTTACATGATAAATCTTGAAGATGGAAATGATATTTTAAAAAATTGCTTCTCTCCACTTATCTCACAATGGTCAAATTTTATCTGAGATCATCAGAGCACAACCCCCAGAGAATTGAATTCTGTCAGTCAGGTCTGGGATGTGGTTAGAAGCAGGAATCAGCATAACTGTAATGAGTTGGAGAGAAACAGCAGTCTAACCTGATGGACTAGAGATGTTGGGGCTGATTCCAACTGCCTGGTTTTTCTCAGTGATTGTAACATTCCTGCTACATGCAGTGTATGAAGATGATCACTTGGGAGATAGGCTTGCCTTGAACAGGGTGTAGATGAGCTGTAAATCAATTTAAATGGAATAGAGGAAAAGTGAAATTAATAAAGCTGTGCTTGGGGCATTTGTGATTGTCAGCAAAGGTGCATTCTCTTATGTCACCTGAGGGTAATCTGGCTCATGCTGGTTTGTGCATTATCTGGGGAAATCTTTGAGCACTGCAGTATGATATAGTGTAGATTTTGATTGATTTACAGTGTATGTATAATATTCAAAACAGGCTTTAAGTTAAATCTTCCATTTTGAAGCAGGAGCAATGATAACAAAGCTTTTTTGCTCATGGCTTGTCTTCAATATTTTTGTGGAGGAGCATGCCCTAGGAAAAGTGAACTGCAGGGTTGTGTGTACCTCGTTTTTGGAATAGATCCAGGTTAGATTTGTGATTTTCAGGCCAAACTTTGTGTTTCTCCAAAGCAGTCTGGTCACTGGCCCAGCTGCTGCCTTGCTGCAGCTGTCCTGGGCAATAATGAGTGTGGAGCATTTACCCTGGTTGAGCTCTTAGAGCTGAATGCAGGTAACAACTACCAGCAGCAGCTGATACACTCAGGTTTTTTAGTAAAGACTGGATGTTGTTTTGAAAGAGGTACTGTTGTTCACATCATTTTGAGAGTCATAAAATAATTTGGGAGTGAGGCAGCAGCAGCTGCATTAATTGTACTCACCTATGCCACCCATGTTAGAGGAGATGATAATTTGTCTTTCCAAGTTCAGGAACTGTTAACACCCCTAGCTGTTGTAGGCCCAGCTGAGATTGGGTAGTTAATCCCCAAAAAAACCCCTTATTGTATGAAGTTGTTTCTTGATCACCAGTGACTGTTAGTAGAAGATTTCAGGTGTCTGCCTAGAGAAAAAATTATTTATAACCTACTTTATCTGTAACAAGTACATTGTACTGAAAGTGTAATCAAACATACCTAAATTGGTATAAGACCCCCAACATCAAAAGAAAAATAAAGAATAAGAAGTGTGACTTACAGGAAGGAAAAAAGGAGATATGTGATACAGAAAAGAATAAGATATGTGGACCCAGCAGCAGTCATGTTTTTGAAGAATCTTTGTGAAACTGAACGAGAAAAATCCTTAAAAAATATGGGGAGCTACAGTGAAGGAAACATTTCATCTGGCTGTGGTGGGAGGTGACTGGTAATAGGACAGAGCTGAGTCTCTGGATGGTGTCTTTTTGATAAACTGAAAATCTGTGCATTCTCTTTTCTCTGGTATAGCCTGACTATGCTAGAAGCATGGTTATGTTTTAAAGGAAAAGAAAATTAAGGGTTAAAAGGAAATGTGGTAGTGTAATCTGCTGACTGTCTAGGTAAGCAGAAAAACTGGCAGTTGGACAAAAAAAGAATTTTGATGCAAAATGGAATTGTCTGTGTGTATATGTGAAAATTGTGATTAATGAGTGGTGGTGAGTAGACTTCCTGGTATAAACATGACATTCTGAACATGCAGCTTGGTTGAATTGCCATGGTTTCATGGAAACGTGGAAAATTCTGCCATGGAAATGCCTAATATAGCTGTAAAGGAAGTTTTACATTAATAATGGGCATTTGTTCTCTTTATTTTTAACCTATTTCTCATCTTTTTTATTCACATGCTTTTCAAATTAGATATAATAATGTCTCTTTTGCTTTTTCTGTTCCAGCGAATTCGAGATCTAGAAGATAAAATAGAAGTTCAAAAGAGGCAACTCAAAGAAATTGAGGAAAAGGTAAATTTATGTCTGAGCAGTACCAAATGATTTTTTTTTGCACAGAAAATTGTTTTTCTCTGTTGCACTGATGTTAATAGTACTTAATCTAATATCACAAAATCTATTTTAAGATGAGATAAAAATTTGTGTTTGAGTCATTGCGTCATGAAATGCAGCTCTGTCCCTAATCTGCTCAAAATTATTTCCTATCCAGGATTTCTGTCAATTACAGGAAGGAATCAAGAAGTCTGAGGAGACTCTAGACTAGTAGAAGGAGGATTTGCTGCAGTTTAGAACAAAAAGGAAAAAAGATTTGTCTCTGAAAAAATTGGTTAGCTCAGCCCTATTCTTTGGACAGCATTGCTTTGCAAAACTTTCAAGTACTGAAAAATAAAACAAAATTAGGGAAATGCCTGCTAAACACTACAATTAAGGAACATTTCTTGTTTTAATATAGAAGAAGATTGATATAATGGATCTGATTTTTTTTTTTTAAGAAGAAGCTCTGATCAAGGCTTCAGACAGCAAATTAATTTGTGTCACTGTGGTTCCCAAACTAGGGATGGCACAAGGTTCATGGAATGTGGGCTCAGGTTTTTCCCAGGCCTGTGGAGTTTAGGCTGCTCTGCAAAGCATGGACTGAAATTGGGTTTTTCTCTAGCCCCAGCAGAGTGTTTTAGTTATGTTACCTTTGCTGAACCAGTGCCTAGATGCCAACAAGAGTCATGTCCAGGTTCATTTTCTTCAGCATTTATGGGCATGCAATCCTGCATAAACCTACTGCTGGGCTGAATGGAGACCTTAGTGGAGTTCTCAGTCATTGTTTTTTCTCTTGGGATAAGAATGGCTAAAAGGGCAAAAGGAAATCTTTTGCAGGACTTTGGAGGGAGTTGAAAGGGGTGAGTGGGGTTGGCAGAACAGAGGGAGGATTCAGGGAGCAGCTCACTGGGTGTGGAAAAGTTTCTTCCTCACCCTTCTCTGATCTCAGCATCCCTTCATCTGCTTCCAGGATGTGGCAGTCCTCCCAGTTGCACTTCCAGCAACTATTCCAATTCCCTCAGCACCTTCCTCGGCCCCTTCTGCTCCCACAGTAGCTGTCTCCCCTCTGCTGTACTTTTCCTGCACTTTTCAGACCGTAATGCCCATCTGGATTTGTGGAAGAGCAGGAGAAGAGCCTGCAGAAGCTGGGCTGTCTGCTGCTGTGGCTCATTACTGCTTTATGTCACCCCCACAATGATGTGGCTGGGGCTGCTCTGTCTGCATCCATTGGGAGGGCAGTGCTCCATGTTGGCACTGGCAGAGAAACACGGGCACTATTCACCCTTAAAAGGGCTCTTTTCACCCTTACAAGGGCCCTTCTGCTGCCTTTGCCCTCTTCTGCCCCACTCCATGTCTGTACCTGAAGCTGTTCCTGCCTAGCAGCCAGTGATGTCTAAGGTGCTGCACTTACCTCCTCAAAGCAGAGAAATGTTGAGAGTTAGACAGTATTTGTACATATTAATTATTTCAAATATTACTGTTTATCCACCTGTTCTAAAAAATAAACATCTCTAGATGTTGCTCTTGCCAAAATGTAGGCCTTTAAGGCATTGCCATTAGAGTTTACAGAGCAGGTATAGGATTAGCCAGACTGATAATTTTGGAAATGGAAAATAGCATTATCTCTGCTGGTTCATCAGCCGGATGGATGTGGAAAAGCACTGGAAAAGAAAGAGCTTAATCACAAGCTTAGCAGAAAGCTGGTAATGAGTTAAAATGATTAACATCCTCTTTGCTTTAATGTTACATTAGCAAGAGACTTCAAAAAAGCTTCATCTCTTTCTGTTGACCTTCAGCTTCTGGATGTGATGGCTTCCTTCTATCCCTATTACATTTGAATTATTTTTTCCCTGGGATTAAATACCATTCTGATGGCCCAAAGGAAGATTGAGTTGTCAGGGAAGCAATGGATGGTATCATTTTACCTCATTGTTCTTCTAAAGGTTTAATGTGTTAAAGGGTGCAGACTGACACCTCCATGCTACTGATGCTGAGCACAATAATTTCTTGTGAAGAGAAGTCTTATGCTTTTGAAGGAGCAGCAGCATTTATAGCATTTATAGCTGGTGGTAGCTAAGGGCAATGCACCACTTACTGTGTCTGACTGTTCATTTTCCTTTAGGAGTGGATTCAATTTTTAAGGTTTGTGTAAAATACTGTCAAATCAGAACATAAATATTACAGTATTTCTGCCTTATAGATTCTTCAGCAAACTGTCCTGTTTCTAGGGGCTGTACAGAAGAATGATATAAAATCTCCATATTAATCTGTGCGTTGATATAGTAGGAACAAATGCTGTTTAAACACGCTGTGCTCTTCTCAAAGCTGATTCTCTGCTGTTTCTGTTGCATTTAGGTTGTGCCCCTGGCTTGTTAAGCCTTGATTCAGGAAAGCTTTAGTGTGTGTAATTATAAGTACTTCTTTAAGTGAATCACAAAACCAAGCCTAATATATATGAAGTTAAAAAATCCACAGATTTTGCCATTGTAAAAGTGCCCTCAAATATTGATTTCTTTACTGCTTTTTAGAGTAAGATTGGTATACTGTGTCTTTCTTTCAGATCAACTCAATTATTGATGTAAGACTAACTGCTGTAATGTCACTGGATTTCATATTACATATCTTACATCTTCTTTCTTTTCTTTTTTCCTCATTTTCTTTTGATCTTATGTTATAGTTTTTGTTCCTTTTTTTGTTTTTTTCACTAGCATTCATTCTGTGGCCTTGATGACACAACTGAGCCGAGACGTGTGGTTGGTATTCTTTATATTTCTTTGTACTCAGTTTTTGGCTCCTAGATTTTGCCATGTTTAGGGGATTATTTGTATGATCCTGAAACCATGAGGAAGGGCATACTGATTTTACCTGCACAAAGAGGAAGAGCCATCTAGAAAGTCCAGCTTGGATACTTTCCTCCCTAGATTCCTGCAGAAAGTGATTGGGTTTTCAATGAGCAATGATTTTTTTATTCAAAGATACTGAGTGCCATAGCTGCAGTGAGTGCTTTCCATTCTTGCAGAGCAGGTAAATTTTGTCTCAAAGTTCAGTAATTGCTGTAGATTCCTGCCTTCTGTTATGCTGGATGGAGAGGAGGCAAAGAATCACTTGGCTCAAGTTTTGCTTTCTAAGAAGCCCTGTGAGCATAACCACCCATACAAAATAAGGAGTTGATTTCACTTCCTCCAGATCCTTGAGGCCATGAAATAACTTAGGAAATAATAACAAATTTTGCCTTTTATCAGGCGATTTGAGGGTTGCAATGTGAATGACACAACACGGAAAGGGTGAGGATAAAAATCCTCTGTGCCTCTCCCTTGAGACATTGCCATCACTCTCACTGTCCTTTCCCAGTGTCCTGGTCCTTTCAGCTCAGTGCTAAAGGAAGTGAATTTCTTCAGCTGTGGCAGGAGCCATAGCACCAGTGCTCACCCTTCACAGAGAGCAAGAGGGAAATGCAGTTTAGAAAATCAGTCCCAGTCCTGTTCCCTGGAGCAGTGCAAGTTCCACACTGCCTTTCAGGAAGGATGGTAACTCAGCAGCCCAACTGATGATTAAACTATGCTTTAAAGCTATTGAATATTATACAGCATTTGTATTGTTACTGTTGTGGGGCTTTTGTTTGTTTTTAACCTGATAATACACAATGCTTTTACCTTTACAAAATTTCTAAGCTTTTTTCTTCTTTGTAATCTGTTGTGAATTATCTTCAAGGAATCTCCTTATGGTGGGAGTTTAATCAACATATTTGAAGCTGCTGTTAGTACTGTATGATGAAAAAGAATGATGACAATTGTTACCCTAAGCCCCTATTATGAGCATGAAACAATATTGTTAGAATGAAACAATATTTTCTACTGCCCAGATCTCAAATACTTTTGAGAAATCAGACCTGTATTATTATGGGCTTTTTCTAGGGTTTATTCAGGTCCAATATATTCAATTATCATCTTTCTCTTGATGCTCTTTTGAACTTGCTCTGGGCTTTCATTGCAAGCATTGCTGCATATGCTTTTTATTTTTCAATTTTTCAATAAAATGGTAACAAATGCATGAATGTAATTCTCAGGTATCATTGTTTTCTTAAAAGTGCAGGAGCTTTCTTTTGATTGTTAGAAGTTGAAAAGTAGTTGAAATTGAACAATTTTTTCAGTATTTTCAGGATTGCTTTTGAAATTTTGTTTATTTTGTAAAAAATTGAGCATGTGCTTATAGAAAGGTGTTTTAAGAAAGATGAAGCCTTGTTGTAAACTGTTCACCTTTCCACATTTTGAAGTGAATTTTTGGATAAAACAGATGCTATTTTGGTTAACATAAGTTTGAAAGAGTAATGTTAAAAGAGTCACCAAACTATTGCCTTTGGAACGTGCTCCAGGTTTTTTATACCAGTCCCAGTTAGAGGTGCTAACAGCTGGATGAATGTATATTCTTTTAAATATGTTGAAAGATCCACTGGCCAAGTGTAGAGATACTTTATAAACATTCAATAAATATTGAAATCACCAGCATTTTTAAAATTCCATTTAAAACATTTTGACATACTATGCATTCAAGGGATTTATAGGTTTCCATGCTGATATTACCTGATAGTATTCTGGGTTCCCCTTAGATTAAAAGAGAAAAAAATTAAAATAAATGGAAAATTTTTATAGTCTTCAAAAAATGTATCGTGCTGATATAATGTACTACTCTTCCTGTCAACAATAAGCACTTAAATAATTAAATTCAAGCTTGGTGACAAGCATTTTGAGGAGATAACACAGAGATAATGACTATGCAGCCACATAACTACTCAGCTTTTGACATTTCTAGGAGTGCACATCACACTGTGGTGCTGGTTTGAAGGGCAATGTTCTTTAATTCATCTTGCCAGAGTTGATTCTGTCTCTGGGTAATCTAACACAGAAAAGCCAATTTTAAGAGACTTAATTATAGTTGGACTTTTCAACAGTGTTAATTATTTCAAGGCAAACCAGGTGATTTACTGATAGTAATTTTGGTTCTAGTTATTCTGAAGGTAATATAAAACATTCAGAAAGGTATTGATCTGTCTTTGAATTTAGGGTTGATACCAACACATATTTCTAAAGTAATGTTTTTTATCAAAAGCTTAGCAGACTTTTTCTTTTCTTTGTTATTTTTGTTTTCTGTTTACAGGCTATTAAAAGAAGCTATGGAGTGAAAAGCTGAGTCCACATGCAAAAACACGGAAAATATTTATCGAGCAGCTTTAAATTGGTGCATTTTTTTTCATAAATCAGTTTGCATAATACTTGAAGCTGCAAAATAATTGAACTTAAAATTAGAGACTTTTTAAAAGATATGGCTTCAAGCTGGAATGGTTTCACAATCAAATAAAGACCAGCACATCATAAACACTGAAAAAAATTACAAACAGGACTTACACTCTCCCACCAACCAAACAGCAGAAAAAATACAAGTGCAATTACTGGCTGCTATGTGAACTCTTATCTACCAAATGGTTTTCTTACAGTACTGAGATCTTTGTCTCCATACTGCATGCTTTCAACAAATGTGGTTTGCATTTCACCCAAGAAACACAGGATCTCCTTTTTAATATCTATATTAAAAAAGCTAAGTGTTTGACAATAAGTTGTCTATAGTAAATAGCTGAAAGGAAGCAAACTGTTCAACGTTGGAAACAAATAAAGATTTACAACCCTGCAGTGGTCAAATTCATATTAAACTCCTAAGTTGGAAATCCACAGATGCAGAAAGGAAGGGTTTTGGAGAAAGGCAAGATGGAAGAGTGAAGTATGAAAACTTTTAAGTGAGTGAGAACTGTGTGGGAAATACAGTTCTTTGAATGTTTATTGGAAAGAAAGGCAATGTCTTGTAAAGACAGCACTGGGAAAATGACAGATTCCATGGTGGCCTGAGAGGTCAGGAAAAGAGAATGCATGATGTGCTGTGCTCAGTGATCTCCTCAAGAAGAAAGAAGGACTTGGAGAAATGGTCATGTAGATAAAATGTGATAAGCAGAGAAACAGTTGAATGTGAATATTTGGAAATCATGGTGTCCTCTCAGGTGAAATGAAAAAACATCATCATTAGCAAAAGTGGCACAACCTCAACCAGCAGAGGTAGATAACCAGTCATTGACCACCTGAACTGCAAGAAAAATTTGGGGTGAAGCACACACTGGGAAAAAAGGAAGTTGCAAAGACCTTTTTAAGAGAATGGTTAGAAAATGAAAAAATATTACTCTTTCAAAGAAGGAAAAGCAAATAAATGCTTCAGAACTGTAAAGGCAATATGAATAAATAGATAATTTTAATTATTTCTGAAATGTTGAGGCAAGATGCAAATATTAAGAGCACAATATTAGATGATAATTTTATCCTCCATCACGTTTTCTTGAAAATCATATTTGTGAAACAAATCTACTCCCATGAACACACTGACCTCCAATATGAAGTAGCTGGTTACAATAACACATCACATGAAGTGGAAATTATGATTGACAAAAATAACATAAGGCAATGAGCAACTAGGGAAGGACAGAGGAAGCTGTTGAAGGTGCTGGAATCAGCCTCAGAAGCAGCCTGTTTTCTCAGATAATTATCAGGCTCTGAAGAGAAGTACTCTGCACAAAGAATCACTGGACAAGAGCATTTACCTACAGAAGGAGCTGAGACACTCCACAAGATTAATTCAGTCACATGCAGCAAATTGTGGCTGATGTCAGGGTCAGAACAACCCTGGTAGAAAGCACAATTTACCTTGGAAACAAGGATCATGCAAAAGTCTGGAGTCTCAATCCCCTAAAGAATGTGTTGCTCACAATATAGTGTTCAAAAGGAACAAGCATTTAGGGAATATATTTTCAAATAGAAATTTTTCATGTTTTAGTTATGGCTTTTAGCAGTGTGATTACAGAATGTGGGAAAATAAGGCCTTCACTGCAAGAGAGAGTCCTGGAATGACTCAAAAGCAAAGGACCACAACAGAGTTTAGATAATCAAACCTGGTGCCAGTGAAGGAACAAGGATTCTCTTGGCAAAGAAACACTTCTCATAGACACAGGTTTGCTCATCACTGTTTTGAATAAGGAGCTGCAAGCACAAACATGGGATGGTCAGAGCACGTGGCTGCCACGGAAAGCGCACTGCACGGACAGGAGAGGGTCTTCTTACAAGGCAGAGAAGGTATGGGCAGTTTCATTTCCTTACTTTGGTATGTGTTTTTTCATTACATTGTCATTTACATGTGACAGTTTTCTCAAGAAAACTGGCTGATTGAAAATTGACATTTTCCATTGCATTTATGATGGTTTTTTCTGCACGGAGCTAGCAGGATTTGTACTTTGGGAAAACTGAGCATTACAGTCTTACTATCTGTTGTATATTGGTATTTGCTGTAGAGCTGAGCATGGGTACAGTGTGTTAACAGGGTGTTCAGGCTTTGGAGTAGGCTGTCCAGAGAGCTGGTAGAATCACCCTCCCTGGAAATGTGGCATTGGGGACATGGTTTAATGCTGGACTTGGCACTGCTGGGTTAGTGGTTGGTCTTGGTGCTGCTAGAGATCTTTTCCAACCTTAGTGATTCTATTATTCTGTGATTCAGTCCATACACTTTTCCCTTTTTGCAACACAGCTTTCAAATCATCTGTCCCAGCTGTATAAGTGAAGAAGGAAACTGTAAGTTTCTCATTGCTTGTGTCACTTGTAACAGCTTTTCTGGTTTCATGCTAGAGTTGCAAATGATATTAATTTGGCTTCCACTGTAAATTATTAATGAGAAAAGTAACAATGTTCAGTGTTATTATATGTGCCTTTTGCAGTGCTGTTCAGATATAACCAGTGTCACAGAAAGGGTGTCTATTCAATTTACAAATAACAAGTAAAAACAAAATACTGGTGTCTCAAGGAACTCTAAATTGAAGATACTGTTCAATTTGGGAAATGATACCATCCAGAGGAGAGCTGTAATTATGTTAACATGTCTCAGGGGTGCATGGTCTCTGGGAAGAGATGGGACTTGCTATCACAAAGACGTGTGAACTTTGTTGTCCACACGGATTTATTCTTTGATGTCTATCCATAGCTGAAGCTTTTAAATATCATGTCTTCTTAAGAGGCTGAGGGGTGCCTGAATTATTTCAGTTCTATGTCCTTTTGCAGCTGACACAAGGCCAGTGAGTTCATACAATTGACCAAAGTAACTCTATGTAATTTTGTGTGAATAGCACATAACAAAACATCAAAACATGAGGTGATAAGAGAACTGGGTTTCTTATTCTTTTGCACTGATTTTGTGCCATTTTCTACTCATCAATATAAAAAAGTTATTTTTATCTTCTTATTTGCACTGTAGATTCAGCATTTGTCTGCCAAAAAAACCCAAAAAACCAACAGTAATTGCATTATTTCCTTGGTAATAAATCCAAACTCTGGTTGAATTCCAGTAACAGATCCAATTCCATAGCAACACGAATGTAGCAAAATCATTTAATCATTTCACAGGTGCCAGCTGGTTGAGGTTGAACCCAGCTGACAGCCAGCACCGTGCAGCCTTGGTCCCTCCACACCCTCCCTCCACTGGTGGGGAGGAGAATCAGAAAGAAAAGGTAGATCTCTTGGGTTGAGAAACAATTTAATAACTGAGAAAAAATATTACTATAATAATATTATGCTAATAATATTAATTATAAGGAGAAAGAGGAAGAATTTAACAGGACTCAAGACAAGCAAGTGTGCTTTGCACTACGGTTTCCCACCACCTGCTGACCAATGGCCTCCCAGTTCCTGGACAGCAATCAGTCCCTTCCTGGGTAATTCCCCTCAGTTTGTATAGTGAGTATGAAGCTCTGTGGTGTGGAATATCCCTTTGGACAGTGTGGACCAGCTGTCCCAGCTGTGCTCCCCCCCAGCTCCTGGTGCAGCTCCTCACTGGCAGACAGGAGCCGCTGAAGAGTCCTTGACACAGGGTGAGCACTGCTGAGCAGCAGCCAAAACATCAGAGTGTGATCAGCATTATTCTCATCCCAAATCCAAAACACAGCACTGTGCCAGCTTCTAAGGAGAAAATTATCTCTGTCCCAGCAGAAACCAGGACACAGTTCTAAGACTAAACTTACTGAAGTGAGTTTCTGAAGAATTTTTAGATCTGTGACTAAAAGAGGCAGAAGAAAAGAACCAACCTTAGCTTGCCTTGTCAAGCCAAAATTTGAAAATTTCTTTCAGCTATGGTTTCATGACCTGTCAGAAGTGAAGTAAATACAAATAAAATACTGTATGCAGAAATCCAAAACATCAATTAAATAAACCATTTCTCTGAAATAGTTATGGAATGCCTTTTGAATAGGAAATATCCTTTTTTAGTCTTCTGTCTTGAAACAATAATAGTGTAATATATTTATCCAAAGTAAACACACTCAGTTTTATGAACTCCCATGTTTAGTAGAAAATTATTCTCTTTTCAAAACTTTGATGACTAATTCCTTTATTAATTAGTCTAACTGAATCTTTTATGGGGATCTCTTGTTGTGAATGACAACTCCCTTCACACATGCTAATGGGGCTAATGAAATGAGACTTTCTCATAAATAATAAATGTGTTCAGAATCAAGAAGGACTGTTCATTTGATCATCAGAGGCTTAGACTCTGTTACTGCATGCTTAGACTGTAGTACATTGACAACCTAATTTGGGCTCTTTTTCATCATGGATCCTTCATCTGGAAGAGAACAAGAATTTTGTTACTGTATTAGGATGCCCAGTAATGAAGAATTTGCTCTCCTGAATTTCAGTGTTAAAATTGCTACTTCCTGGGTTTTCCAGGAATTAGAAGATGCAGGCACACCTGAGGAAAAAGTAAACAGTGCTGGAGAAGAGAATTTGACTCTCAGAATAAAAGAGCTGGAAAAGTCAAGGGAAAAGCTGAAAGGTGTTCTAGAGGACTGCGTGGAGTCAAATTCCATCCTGAGAAATAGGTAAATGAAAGGGGGGGTTTGCATTAAAATTTATTGTTATGTGACAAATGTACTCTTCACTTTGCCCTGTGTACTGGTTGTCAAATGATACATGCAGAACCAGAAAAAAGAAAAACTTTCTGTGGTTTTAGAGTGTTGGAGAAGATTCATGTGTATATCGTATATCTGTCAGAATAGAAATGCAATAATAATTTTTTAAGAATTATTATTTAAGTAAGATTTACAGCATGGTCTAGCATATTGTTGCAAATAACCAGGCGGCTTTCTCAGGATGTTTCATTCCTAAATATTCATATGATGCAAATTCTGTTTGTCAAGTATATTCCTTTCCTTTTAAAATAAGATTTAATTTGGAATTTCGTGTTGTAAAAAAAGTTCCTTTTTTCAGAAAGCTTCATCTAATTTAGTGTGTCAATGCTAACCATTTACAGTAGATGAAGGTGCCATTATGCATTAATTATACATTTGACTAGAATAATAAGGTTTTGATAGTCAGCACTGTTCTAAAGAATAGAAAAGTTAAAAAGAATAGGAAATATAAATTACATTAAAACATTTATTTGTATAATTTTTAATTGCTTTGAATCAATCAAGGAATTTTGTCAGAAATATTTTAATAATGGGATTTTTTCCAAAATAATAATCTTTTAAAAATTATTTTTATTTCACACTTCATACCATTTGACTAGCAACAGGCAAAGCAAACCTGTATTTTGTCAAAATCCATCTTTGTGGACAAAGTCAATACAATTATGCACTGTAGGTTTAGTACCCACTGAAGGCCTGTTACAAGTAAGATATTTTCACTTCAACCCTTAAAACAGAGGTACTTGTAGGTTGCCCGTAATGTTAATTTTGATGGGAAGCATTTACTGTCATAAAAATTGAATTTCACTGACTGTGAACCTGCCATAATCCTATGATCAGGCACATGCAGAGACTGAAGTGTTGTGGTTGTCTTTATGGTGAGTTGTTATTTCATATAGCATGGTAAACTCCATTGATCAAAAATCTTGTACATGTGTTTGCTTATGGTATTCTTATTAAGTCAGCAGAAAGGTATTCTTTAACAGTTTTGACACTCTCCAGTATAATGTGCAAACCCCAGCAGACTTGTTAGGAATTAACAATTTGTTATATTTGTTATATTAGTGATCAAAAATTTGTTACTATTTTGTTTTTGGGAGACAAATAAAAAAAAAAAAAAAAGATAAATTGATTTATTGCTTGTGACTGCTTATCCATCTGGAACTGTGCTGTGGTATTTACTTAGCAAAAATGTTCATTCTTGTTATCACAGGATGAAAGAGCTGGAGCTGTCACACAAAACACTTCTTGTGAGGATTGATCAACTTTGTGTGAAGCTGGACCGGGTTGAAAATGCCAATCTGCGCGTTAAAGGGAAACTGCAAAGCATTCAGGAGGACCTGATCCACTTGGTGAGGGGATGTTGTTTCAAATGACCTAGTTTATTTCCTCTTTGAGGTACTAATTTATAAGTCAAGCTCATCTCCAGTGACCTCTGTTTTAAAGCAATAAATGGTCTCAGCCTTTCTCTTTTGCTACAACCAAAGAGAAATCAGAAGAATTTTTGGATTTTTTTTTTTTTGCCTCCCAGCTTTCTATTTCTCTGTTGTTTTTGATAGCACTGCTGTTAATTCTCTCATTCAGGCCCTTGATTAAATTGATGCTCCCCCTTCTTACTTTCTCCCTAGGACCTGCTCAGTGTACTCCTTCTTAGGTCAGACTTTTATCTTTCTAGCCCCGTACAACAGGCATTTTTACCTAGTTTGCTCATTTGATGGATCCATGAAAATGGAGAAAGAATGAAAGGTTTTCAGGAACAGGCTTCAATGAAACAATGTCTTTCAATTCTGTTTATCATAAGATATCCTTTCTTTTTCTCAGCATTTTAGGTCAAAGTTGAATACTCTAACAGGTATTGTGTGGCAAGATTCACAAGAATGAGGAATAGTCTCTGCTTTTGTAATTAAAAGTGAAAACTATTTTTCAAAACTCGGGAAGCTTAGATATATATTCCCATCAAGAGTTAACAAAACAAAATATTGGCCCACATCTACCTGACTTTTCAGCCTAGTGTTCCTTCTGACCAGTCCTAGGAAAGTACTGACGATCAAAATGACTGATCTAAAGAAGTCCTTGAAAAAACCAAAGTCATTCCTTCATGTCTCTGTGCCTTCAGTCTTGCTTCAAAGTTGCTGCAATGTCCCTGTGATTCTGGTGGCTTTTACTCTGCTCAAAGCAAGGGCAGTACTGGACTCATGAAAGCCTCTCCTGCCTTTCACTGGCATCTTTCACCTCCAAGTCTCTGTGTTCAAACACACTGTAGTGCAAAGGAAAATGCCAAAGTCTTTCTCAAAGTGTTTCAAAAGGCATCTGTTCCTTTCCCCCTTTTCAGCAGTCTCATAAGAGGAGCTGACAGATGACAGGTGTAGTGAAGAGCAATGGGAAAAATCCTGGGCTCTGGAAAGGGTGTGTCCTGTTTTCTAAAACAGCACCACAGCTCCTCTGCCTGTAACACCCCAGTGCTACAGTACTGTCAGTGTTAAGGATCTCTTACTCTATAAATCAGAGCTGGATATATGAATTACAGTTCTAAGGTTTAATTTGGTTTAATATGTACTTTAGAACATTCAAAAATGTGTTTAAAAGGTTCCTTTATATCATGTAGGAGCAGATGTGGATGAGTTTGTTTTATTTGGTTCCTACTGAGATGTTTTGGTGATGTTTGGTGATGGCTGAGATGTTTGGTGATGGCTGAAATTACAAAGCAGGTTATTTTTGCTCTAAATCCAGCATTTTACTTGCTTTAAAAAAATTCTACTTGTGTCATTCATGAGCTTTCAGAAAACAAGGGCAGAATTATCACTAAATTAAGAAAAATTATAAGTGAACAGTTATTAACAGTTGTTAACTGTATTCCTTACTGAAATGATAGGTTGGAAGCCAAAAGAAGTCAGAGAAGAAGCACAAGGAAAAATTGCATTGGCTTCAGGAGCAGCTGAAGACAAAAGAGGATGAAATAAAAAGCCAATCAGAATATTTTGAGCACTACAAACGAAGGCAGAGACAACAGACAGCAGTCCTGAGGAAAAGGGACTGTCACCTTCAGGATGAGGTGTCTAGGCTGGAAAAGCAAGTCCTAGATCTTAATGCCCATATTGCTCTTTTGACATCCAAGTTAGAAGAGGGAATGGTGCAGCACCTCCGGCAGAAGCTGCAGTCAGTGTGCAGTGGGACTCAGGGCTGTAAAGACCCTGGAAGGGAAGAAATGGAATGGAAGACTTGTATTGAAAATGTGGAGCATGATTTGAAAAGCCACCTTAAGGCATTTCAGCAAAACCTGAAGTTCTTGAGGGAAAAAGAAGAGAACACTAGAAGAGAACAGGCAGACCTGCTGACTGAACTGCAGTGCTCTCAGAACACTGAAGACTTTCTCAGAACAAAATTGGAAGAATCTCACCATCATGTCTATAGTTTAAAATTATCTGTAATCAAGCTACAGGAAAAGTTGGAAGAGCTTTTAGATGCAAATAGAACTTTAAAAGATGAAGGTACTATGAAGTTGAAAGAGAAGAAAGAAAATTACTCAGAACTTACAAGATTGGTGGATGGGGACAACAGTGTTAATCTGGTGAGTCAACTGGTAAGTAAAAATAATGCAAAAAGTAATTAGTTTTTATGTTTGTATCACCCCTGGATTACACCTGTCATTAGAGGTACAATCAAGATGCAAGTGTGAGGCTGTATCCTGCCTGATTTTTTTTTTTTTATTATTGTTTATTCATTAGTTCTTTCCACTGTCTCTTTCACACCCTGTAGATTGCATCAGAGCTTTTTTTTTGTGCACATTGAAGACCCTCAACAAACCTTTTTTCCTTAACCTTGGAAGTGATGTGCTCACAGCAAAAGGTCTCAATCTGAATGAGATTGGCACTAAAAGCAGCGCCCAGAACTTCTGAGACCTGCCTTGTGGACACCCCTCAGTGGAGGAGGACACAAATGGTTGGATGAGTTTTTGCATGTTATTCATGCCCAAATGCTGGAGCAAAAAACACTCTTGACAATAAATGTTGTGTCTGAGATTTTCTGGATGATGGTAAACAAGGGAAGATGGAGGCAGCATTCATGACAAATGAGCTGAGCCAGTCAGTGGTTTGTGGCTCTGCAGCATTGTGATATGCCCTGAATACACTGAATGGGACTTGTTTGCTTTGAGCATTTCACCCCAGCACTGCATGGGAAAGCTCTGCTCATGCTGTAATATGGCATTCAGCTTCTGCCAATTCATTTTGCTGACAAGGAACAATTATTTTCACAGTGTGGACTCAAACAAAGTTTTATTCTTCTTGCACTGAGGTGCAGGGTATTTTTATTGAGACTTTAAATAAAGTGAGATCAGCTATGCCTCACACTCATTCAGATTGTGACCTGATATCCCAAGAACTCTCCTGATTTTAACTGCAGCTAACCAAGAGGCAATGGGCATGAACAAAACCCTTTCATATTGGAGGTCAGTCAGACTGTGAGTACTTCCAGAACTGGGAGAAGCTAGAGAGGATCTTGTATCCATAAAGCTAGAGGAAATATAGACCTTTTTCTTTAACCTGGTAGTGGAATGCACTTTTGCAGGCCTGGTGATTTTATGCCATCAGTGATTCTAGATCCCAAAGCAGTGAGCTCCACGAGGTCTCTGTGAGAGATCAAGTGGTGAGATCATCCTGCAGTAACCAGCAGCACGTCGTGACTTCTGAGGAGAGCTCAGAGCTGCAGCTCACCCCACATGTCTCTGGAGCTGCCCCAAGGTGGCAGAAAGACCAGCTGCTTACCATGAACCATTTCTATCTATAATCACTTTAACTGTTGTATTCACTTTTCCTTGGGAACGAAGAATATAATTTGAAAATATTTTAAGATCCTTCTTGAGGGACTTGCACTGAGTTGTAAACAGGTATAACAGACAAATGCACTATGAGGTACTGCACAGCTAAAGTCAAGAGGAGTGAGGCCTTTCAGAGCCAGAGAAGTAGTGAAGAATTACTATTGGTTTGATAAAATTGAGAAAAGGAGAAAAAAAAAGAGCTATTTAAAGATGGGAAAGCAAGATACACAATTGAATAATTGCCTGAGACCAATCCAGAAGTCTTCAAGAAACAGTCTTGAAGAAAAGTCTTCTTTCTATTTTGTACTCTAATAAAAGTCTATTTTTTCCTCTACAAGAAGCTTTCTGACCATTTATTTTTGAAGTATTAACTTACATTTCTGGTGTCATAGGAGACTAGAGTCTCAGTTACCCAGTCTTTGGTCTAAATGAACAGGCCCTAATTTTACTTTACTCTGCTGCAGAGTGGATAGTGTTCTTTAAATACTGTGTATAGAATCAGCAGCATTAAATCCTGTGCCTTCTGCATTTCTGATTGTCTCTTCCTCCTATTTTGGTACTGCAAGTACACTTGCATTTTTCTAGTAGAAAATGACTTGATATAGCAGGGGAAAAAAAATCAGTTTCTATGATAAAAGGAGGAGGGAGACATCTGGTGTTTTTTCTGTAAAACTGAAAAGGGTTTTCCCCCCTTATCTGAAGTTTTACCAGCATGTATTAAAATAGAATTTCTCAGTCTCAGCACCTTGATCTTGTAGTATTTAAGCCAAAACAGTTACAAGAAAAATCCTATTTGATCTCATCATACTCCATCAACAGCTATAAGAATGAGAAATTGTGTGCAATACAAGATCGAGTTAGATTTAGAACCAAGAGGTGAACTGCATCTCATGGTGAAGTGTAGTCTCCAAATAAATCTTGTGGAAAACTTGAATTTCCAAACTCAGCATCCTGTCTGCAGTATTCCAGTTGCAGTACATGACTGAATGAGAAATGAACATACAAAAAAAGCAGCTTGTGGCTGTGTGTTGACTTATGAGTTTCTACATGTGAGCATTAGGGGGGTCTGTTGAAGGTGAGGGAAAAGTATGGAAAAACCAAGCAATGAATCTTTCTGCAGCTTCCACATGACAGCTGAGGTCTTGATTTCTCAGTGTGATGTTTTGCCACCCGAGCCTTGTGTCTTATTCATCATTTTGTGTAACTTTCTTTTCACAGTACCCACATTTAAATCAAGAGTTGATATCTGTAAAGAAATAAATTAAAAGGTGCAAGAAAGGAATGATTGTGTTTCAGGGAATTGGCATTAGTTTCAAACAGGTTGCACAGAGAGGTTTTGGATGCCCTGCCCCTGGGAGTGTTCAAGACCAGGCTGGATGGGGCCTGAGCAACCCGGTCTGGTGGAAGGTGTCCCTGCTCATGGCAGGGTGGTTGAAGCTAGATGACCTTTAAGATACCTTTCAACCCAAACTATTAGTTTATTAGTTTCTATTCTATTAGTTGATATTACTGAGAAAATAAGGGAAGAAATCTTGGAAGTGTTGTGGTTTCCACTTAAGTGCCTCCCAGTCAAGATCTTTTGATAGAGCACAACAATGAGGCAGCTGACTTGGGTTGAAATAAAAATTATTCTCACTGGTGGTCCTGTGGAAAATCAGCAGCCTTTTCTGACTCACTAGGAACTGAAGACTTGGAAGTCATTGTCTTTCCATGCATATGTAATTTTAAAATTGCGGCTCAGTGCAAAGTGATCAGATTTATTTTCTTCTGCCTTTTGATGCAGAGCACTGCAGGAAGACAAAAGTGCCTGTGTTGTCTTGGTTTCTGTGGTGTAGCTGTTTTGGTTGCTGTCTCAATGATGTGTTTTTGTTGAGACAGTCAAATCCGATTCTTCTGTTTACTGAAAATGAGCACAGTGCATGTGAAATGTGACCTGCTGTTATCAAGCAATAGGGATATCTGCTTTGCATCAGGAAGTGTCAAAATTTTCAAATTCAATCAGGGACTCAACATAAATGTCAAAAACAGAATATGAAATATGCAATTAAATTATCAATGGAAAAACAAAATTTTGTTCAGAATGGTTATTCCACTTGGAGTTCTTCCAACGTAGGAACAATTGTCTTTGTAGCTGGGCACTGAACTATTAGTCTTATTCCCTACTTGATTGGACTGTCTTTCATCTTTGTTGATGACCATATAATTTAGCCACTGTTTCACCTGTGATCTGATACATTATGTGCTTGTGACTCAGATTTTCTTCCTTAATGCTTTGTAAAGTATGAAGGGAAAACTAAAGGAAAGTTTATGGTTACAGCTGGAAATGTTGTGAATTATTAAAAAAAAATTATTTACTGGAAAATGTTGAAATAAGAAAATGGTATGAAACAATAGCAGTTCTAATGAAATAATGGGTCTTTTGAATGTAAAATAGCAAAGGAAATTTATTTGCCTGTTTTTCATATCACAAACACCTGTATATATATATATATATATATATAACCTGTGGGTTTTTTCCTTCTCCACCCCTTTCCCATTAAGAATGGAGATCTAATTCAGGATGAAGTTCAGAATCCAAAATGGAGGGCAGTCTTGGATTCACTCAGAAGCAGAGCTACTCAAACTCCAGTTGTGCTGCTACATGATAAAGAGTCTGGTATGCAAAGAAATCTGACTTATTCCTTTCATTTCCATGCCAATAAAGTGAAGATGATTTCATTCATGGTGTGTGTATGACTTAAAAGGTGTAAACCTTTTGAAAATCCTCCTAATCTGTAAACTGTATCTGGGGAAGATGAAATGATAACTGTTTACCACTATTCAGATATGAGCTTTCACAAGAAATCCTAGAACTTTCAAGAAACTACAGAAGTGAGGGGGTACTTTGTATGTTCTGGATGAAGTATAGTATTTGGGAATGCCATGCAGCAGACAGATTTGCTCTTCAGACCAAACAACATGAAAGCTCTTTTCTTGGCAGATTATATCAGGTAAATTCTTCCAACATAAATGAATGGGAATTTTATAGCAAATTTTAGTGTATGTAAATGCAGACCTGCACTGAGTAATTTTAACCTGTAAATTTAATCCCTAAGTTTTTACCTGCCCACTGTAATGAAATGTATTTTCCATTTCTAAATGCTTTGGGAACTGGAAACCGTGAACCCCAAATACACCTTGGTTTAGGCCTTGATATTTATGGGATTTTTATGAAGCTCATTTTCGTGTCTAACATCATGCTTGTATCTGAATCAGTGGTGATGTATGCTGCTGGTACAGAAGGCAATTTTAAGCATTCTTTCACTAAAATATTTTGCTATTCAGAACATCTGCTCTGATGGCTTTGGGTTTGCTTTTTGGGTAACTATCTGGGAGTGACATTACATTTACCAGTGCTTTACCGTAACAGAAACACCAGCCTGTAGCTGTGAGGGACTAAAGCAGATGGAGGAGCTACCAGAAGACCTTGTACCAGTTTTGGAATGCAGTTCCAGTGGCTTTGTGAAATTTGCTGGTCTAGCTGAGACTGAGCAGGTGAGAAGAAAAGTAACTGCTGTTCTTGCTATCTTTGTGCACAGGGAGCATGTGAAATTGGAGAGAAAATGAAGAGTTGGTGTATTTAAAGGTGAATATAAAAGTAGCTTTAAATTATAGCTACTACAGATGCTTTACAAGGTGAATACAGATGTGCACTAAGACAATGGTTGTCTTACTCATACCTAATTTCTAAAATTACTCTTGTTGCAAGTCTTTAAATAATTTGAAAACCCTTTGTATGGAAATATTTTTCCTCATTGATCTGTAATCAAGTATTTTGCATATCAAGGAAAAAAAAATATGATTAGTAACATACTGTAGCTTTATTTTTCAACTTGAAACATTTCTCATTTGCTGTCATTAGGTCACCCTTGGACCACGGAGGGCAAATACTCTAGAGGACAGTTTCACTTTGCTCAGGTGTACCCCAAGTCATCATGCAGCAAGACTGCTTCCCCCTTGTTCTGAGAAGTTACCCAGTGATGAGACAAGTAAGGAAACCAAAGATGAAGAAACCTTTTGTCTCTTGAAGGAACACACTGTAACTCCACCAGTGAAGACATTCCCTGCTTCTGTGGTTGAAATCTTAATGAGGAAGAAGCTCCAACTGACCTTGTTTGAACCTGGAAGATGTAACATAGCAGCTTTCACCACTGAGAAGAAAGTGAGGAATTTGAGTTTCTGTGAGACAAATACTAATCTTTGGTCTGATGGCCTTTGCATTGTTGCAAAAGGAGGATTTTATGACAGAGCTACTGAATTTCTTCATGAAATGTTGCCTTCCACTGTGGCTGAAATTTTCACAACATCTCTAGAAGAATGCAACATGGAAAAACATTGGGGAAGCAAGCAAATTCTGCCAGGAAGTGCAAGTGAAAAAAAATGTCTGGATAAAGATGTGGATGATGAAAAGTATCACCAAAAAATCTTTACAGGGAGAGCTGAAAGAGAGGAAATACAGAATGATGAAGCCCAACAACAACAGGTGACCTGTGATCTTGAGGAAAGTTCTAAAGTTTCCTACAAAACTGAATTATTCAGTCGTGGGAAGCCAGGAGTGGTAGCCAGAGAGAGTCTCCATAGCATGCAGGGTGCCCAAAGTTTACCTGTTGATTCCAAAGCCTTTAAAAAGTGTTTTGAAGGGAGTCCTGAACGAATGGAGAAAGAAGAAAAGACTTCAGAAAACTGCATCCCTGATGTGAATAGAGGATGTAATGGAGAAGACGTAATTGAAATGGAAGCAAAAGGAAAGCAGACTCAGAAACCAACTCACCAAACAAGCCCCTCCAGCAATATCAGCCTGAAAAAAAGGAAAGATCAGACCTTGAAACTCCATGAACCAAATAAGGATTTCTCATGTCAAAAAATAGCTGCTAAAAATGTGCAACATGAATACTCTCAGAATTTTTTTCCATCAGATGAAGAGAGATATCCACTTAAATTGCTGTTTCCTCTGCAAGAGAGGCCTGTGTGCATAAGCAAACTATTCCAGCCAAGGAAAAGTTTTTATAAGTGTTTCTGTCCTCTATCAACCTGGGAAGCTGGAAATGAATGTAATGTGAGAATATCTGTACTGGAAAAAGCAGTGGCTGCATGTTCTCAGAGGATATTTCTGCTGATGCAAGAGAATGAGAATTACGCCAAAAAAGTCAGCATATTACAACAGGAGAATGACAAATATGCTCAGATGATGTGTGCCCTGGAAGAGGAGATGGATGCATATTTTCAATATGTTTTAGCAGCAGATGAAGCTAACGTTGTTTCATTCCAAAACTTACTTAATGAGAAAGAAGTTGCAGATGGGTGTTATGATAACCTCACAGGAGAAAGCACCATGACCCCAGGAACATTTTTAGTTGCAACTTTTTCCAACAATCTCTCATATGCTGAAGAGAAAAACAGGAATTCTGAAAAAGACTCATGGACAATTGCACCAAATAGACTTCATGGGAGTGCTCTATCCCTGAATGGAAGGAAAATGAGGTACTTCCAGCTGCTTTCTGACCTGAAAGAAGAAAGAAGCAGGTGCTTCAAAGAAATGGCTAAATTATTACAAGACAAGGAGAACTGTGTAGCAAAATATAATGAATTAATGCAAGAGAGAAAGAGAAATTTACAAAGAATAGCTCTTTCAGAAGGCGAAAAAGAAACTTTGTTGGCACATTTGGCAGAGATAAAGTGTGAGCAAGACAAATACAGGACCTTAGTTTCAGAACTCCAAGACTGCAAAACTAGCTGTTATCAAACCATTTCTGACTTGCAGGAGGAAAAACATGTACTGCAAAGGAAGATAGACAGAATCAAGCAAGAAACTTCAGAACGGCTTGATGAACTTCAGAAAGCAAATACAAACTTTATTTTAGAAAATAAAAATTTAAAAGAGTTAATGTCTTCTTTGGGTTTCACCTATGAAGAGCTGAGAAAAGAGGAAAGTATGGGAACAAACAAAAATATCGTAAAACTAAAAGAAGAAAGTCAACAACCTGGTCTTAAGCCAAAGAAAGTTGAAACAGCATGTAGTGTAACACAAACTGAAGAACAGGGAGTTCTGGCTGTAGATCCTTCAGATTATTCTGGGCAAAAGGTAAATAATAACAGTAAGGAATGTTATTGAGCAAGATCTTCCAAAGAAATGGAGATACAAATGTCAATTGGAGGGCAAATCTGAGTGATGGAGGAAACTGTAGCCTCTAACATGAGCTGAGGTGCTAAAGTTAACTTTGAAATAGAAGGCAAAATGCCAGAGAGGGGTTGTTTTTGAAATGTTGTATTTGAGAATGTTAAAGTGATACACCAAGCTACAAAGTTAAAAATTAGTACTTAAAAGACTGCGCTGTTCAGGCTTTTAAAAAAATTATTTATGCTATTGCAAGAGTAAAAGCTTATACAACAAGCTTTTATTCTACTACAAGTTCTCCTAACAGAAGGTAACTTTTTATATTGGTGAAAATATCATGTTTTGGTGAAAAGTGTGCACATGATAATTTATTTTTTTATTTGGTCTACTTTTGTTTTATTGTTTTGATGTATATGAAGCATATCTCTAAAGACAGGATCTTTAGTTGTGGTGGATTTCTTATCCATGTTTTTCCTCTGTAGCCATGTATCTTACCCCACAGTGAATTTCTGTGGATGTTACTATGTAATTATAAATGCAGAATTACTACTTCACTTGAGAATAGTCAACAGCAAAATATTTATAAGTAATTCCTTGATTTTATGCAATTTTTTGTAGTAGTTTAAGAGGAAACCATCTATTGTTCTATGAAAGACTGGGTGCCATTTGGTACAGGTGAGAGGAGTCATCATGTCTTTTTGTCTACTCAGGGCAGCATGTTTGAAAGCTACAGTATGATGAAAGAGCAGGTCAGAAAGGTGGAAGAGCAACTAAAAATACAGCAAAAGGAATTAGAAAAATCTAAAAAAGAGGTAAGCTTCTACTCTGATGTACTTCTGAGGACCAAATTTGTTTTTTTTCTTGTGTTTTCTTTCATGTCTGTCTTCTTTCTGCCAGGCTCTAGCACTTTCACAAAACAGGGAAGTCTCTGATCTAGAGAACCTAAATGTTCCTCTGATCTTTGAGTGATGAATGTCACAGTCACTCTTGGTTGGCCAGAACATCAAGTGAAGCTGCATTCCTGCAGCACACTGTGCCAGAGGCTGGGTGCCCTGAGAGAGGCACACACAACAACCTGCCCACTCTGGCATCTCTGGGCAGCTGCTTCCCTCCACACCACTGGGAATGAGGAGAAGGAGAAGGCAGTGGAAGCACTGAGGGTTGCTGCAAAGCTGGATTGAAAGCAGTTTTTGAGAGAGGAGCCAGATCACTGTCAGGGGCTTGCTGTATCCAGAGGCATCGCCAGGCGTGCTGCCCCTTCTCCCACAGCTGAGTAGCCAACACCAAGTCCAGCAACACCTTCTCAGAGACTTCCCAGTGTGGAGGGGTAGCTCTGTGCCTGTGTGAGGTAAATCTGCACTTTTGACACCATCCAAGGAAGCTTTCAGTGTTGTGCCTTTCCAAACGCACCAGATGTTCACATTGCTATTTTTTATTAGTCAATCTCCACTCCATGCACATCTAAGCAGAATGTTTTGTTTTTATGGCAGGAATATATTTATGGGGTTGTAACAGGCATCACTCACATGCCCTGTGGACAAACCATTGGCAGCAGCAGGTGTGTTGAGTATGTAAAAGAAAAATTGCAAGGGTGTTTTTGTGGTGGTTGTATGAATTTATTGTCCTTTGACAGCTGCTTTATAAGATTTCCCAGCTTTCAAGTGAGGCAACTGGAATGAAGGGATGGATTTAGATGATGTTGGATGGTTAGACAAGGACTTCTGACCTTTTATTTTGAACATAAAGAGACAGTTTTATTTTTGTTTCTTTTGTAAAATCTGATTAACTTGGGTCATTCTAATCCTTTTGTGTGTTACAAGGAAGTTGTGTATTAAAATACTTTCCTCAGTTTACTTAAAATAATGTGAAACCTTTGCTTCCAGAAGGGAGAAAAAATGATGTATCATACAAAGGAAAGAACTTGCTGTCAGGCAACCAGCTGAGCTATTGAGGAGCTTCTTTGTGGGTTTTGGTTTAGGTTTACTTTTGTTTTCAAAACTACAGTTAATGTGTGTAAGTGGAATGAAGGCAGCCTAGAAAAAAAATAAAAGGTAAGTATACAGAGGGCTTTCTTTCCCCTTCTTTGCATTCTTCATTTTTGATATTTTTGTTTTGATTCTTATACTGAATTAAACACTGCATTGTGCCAGCTACTAAGGAGAAAATTAACTCTGTCCCAGTTGAAACCAGGGCACATTCCTCAAGAAAACCTTTTTCCCCTGCCCAGCTAATAAAAAAATTGCTTTTACTTTGCTCTGAGGGCTTTCAAAGATGTAATCTCTGAAATCATGTGTGCATACATCACAGCTTTTTTAAACTTTATTCATAATATTCATGGTAGCTTCATGTTTAGAAATAAATTTAAATAATATTTTTTGGCATAGCCCTAGTGAGATATTCTATAGGGCATACTTCTAGAGTTGCATTAATATCTTATGATAACATTGTAGTGTATTGTATAACTTCATTTATTTTAATCAATTTATAACAATTCAAAAGCTATGATGTAGAGAGCAGCCTCAAATCCATGGCTGTAAGCTGGTATTGAGAAAGGATCCCACTGCTGGACTAATTATACTGAGGAATTTTTGTTCTTCCTGTTAGGCTCAGAAGTGGTACAGAGAGCTTGGTTTTGCTGAAACAAGGTGTGAAGAAACCAACACTCGTTTGATGCAGGCTCTCTCAGAACTAGACCACCTTAAACAAGAAGTTGGGAACAAAATGCAGGGAAAGCAGCACTGCAAATTAATGGTATGTATGTAAATGGCATGGAGAAAAGCATGGTCCTTGGGAGGAGGGTTCTGGCTGCAGAAATACCCATTATTGGTATTGGGAATAGATTTAAAGAGCCTCTCCAGGCACTGGAAACTTAAAAGAGAGCAGATGTTGTGCAAGGTAGACCATCTGTCTGCAGAGCAGTCCAGGTTCTGGGCTCTGCATGGGCAAAGTAAACACCTCACTTTTTTGTTTAGGAGGGCTCTTGTTCTGCTCTCTTTAGCCAAAGTCATTTTCAGGTGGCCTAAACGAAAGGTCTTGGAGGAATCTGCAGTGTTTCCAGTATTTGGCCTTTCTGCCCTGATTTCAGGCCTTGAAGCCCTGATTGCTGGATTTGGGCAGGCAAAATGACACTCTGGACAGATGGTGTGGATTAATGTCAAAGTCATTAATGGAGGCATGTGGCCCAGATATGCGTCTCCAAAATCCAGGAAATCTTTCTATCTCACTGGAATGTGTTTATATCACAGAAATTATGGGTTTGTCATAAATTTAACTTTTTTTAATTTTCAGGTGGTTCTCTGTCTTGATACAGGTTTATGTTTTCCACCAAAATAAAGTGTTCTATGGAAAGATTTTTAATTACTGAATAATCTTCTGGAAGCAGCTTTTATAAAGACTTTTCAGCTAATCCTGTAATTATTTTTGCCCTCCTTAACTAGTGAGCTGCAAACAAGTAATATGCAGTTTCTACTAGGTGGAAAAGAACATTTGTAGCAAGCTGCAAATATTTGCAGATTTGTTTTGAACGGGTTGGATAAATATGGCTTTAGCAGAAAATAGAAACAAATTCTGGAAAATATAAAGATTCTGAGGCCAGTTCAGTTGCCTAAATGTCACTGTTTATCCCAGTTAAAGGCCTTAGGGCATCCTAGGTGTACGTAGCCAGGAAGTCCTAGGCAGTTATTTCATATTAGCTTGTACACCCTACATAGCACTATGAGCTGGTGTTTGGACAGCTGAATTCAGACTTTTAAATGAAAAATTTAAAAGATTTTTCATGTCATTCTGATGTATTGGCATGTAGCATCCTAATACAATAGAATCTATTTCAAGCAAGAAGAAATGCCCAAATTGTTTGAAAATAAAAATAAATGCGTCACGTGTTTTGTTTAAGCTAGCAGATACGATTTTGGGTGCATTTTTGGGAAATGGAGCTTTAATCCTTTGTTTAGGGACAGTCTGGGGAAATTAGTATTTATTATGTTGGTCAGTGAAGTAAGATGTTAATTATGACTCACATGGAAATAAAATTCACAGGCTTGACAGAATATTTTTATACTGGAAAAAGAGCAGGTCAGCCTTTCTCTATAAAACCCTGCCACTTTTAAATCCCTCCAACAACCTATGTTTTCAAATTAGTGTTTATTGGTCAGTAGGATAGATTTATGCAATACTGTGGTGTGGTTTAGTTCTGACTTCGTGTAGGCTTAGTGTCAAATTTTGGAACACAAGTGTCTCATTCCAGGGTCAAAGATGCAGTCCATGTACTTCATAGAACTGTGTTTATCCTTCAGTTGCACTGTTTGATGGCAGAGCTAATTATCTGCATAACTCAAGTCCATTATGTTTTAACCAAATAATATTTATTTTGTTGGCACAATTTAGCAAGTAGTAGAATAGAAAATAGAGTAGTATATCTTAAGAAAGGTCAACTTTATTTCAATAATTCACCTTTAAAATAAACTTCTTAATATACACCAAGCTGTTGGTAGTGGGTTTGTGTGAGGTCTTAAAATATAAGTTTTTCTAGATTAAATAAAAAAAAAACAACAACTTTTTGTCACAAAAAAGATCACGATCTACTTTTCTAGCATCATGTTACTCCTGAGGGCAGTTTTGTTGACTGGTGATCCAGTTTTTGTTTTCAGTTACTTTCCACCCTTGACCAAAACTCTTTTTCATTACTCAAAGTAACTAATAATCCCTTATACAGTAAGTCACAGTAATTATGCTTTCTCCTGTTCTAAGCCTCATTTTTCTGGAACACCTCTTGCTGCAATGCTTGAAAGAAGTGAAGATGTGAGCACTCTGAGCCTAGAACCCAAAGTGTTTGAAATATGCTGTGTTTTGAGTGTGTCTTGTAGAACTTTTTGCATTTCTTATGTTCTCTAGGCCCTGCTGCCCAGGGATCCTAGTTATCACCTGAGACTCCATAAGGCTGTCATGATATTATTCATTGCAAGTAAAAGAGAGCCAAGATCATATCTTTGAAGCTTACTGCTAGGACTCTATTTCAGTGAAGTTGCTGACAGGTGAAATATGCTTTAGCCTAGAAGCATTTGGGTGAGTTTTCTGGGATGTTGAGGTGGTGCTGTGGTTGAATTTAAGAGAAATATGGGGGTGAGCAGGAAGGGGGCAGGGTAATATTTGCAGCTTTAAAAATTAATAGAAGAATTTTTCATGGTATGCACACGATAAATAAGGCACAAGGCTTCTCCAGTGAACTTCTGATGACTGTCTGCAAAAAAGGCCTGTAGCAAAAAAGGTCATATTCCTTCTCATTTTCTCACTGAGTTTTCAGACAAGCACAGTTCACATGAGAAGAGGAAGATACTGTTTTTCTTTTTAATGTTTAGGTACCAACTTCAAAAAGTAGTGATCTTGCCAGGTTTTACAAGAATGCAGTGTGTTAAATGCTATGTTTTAGGCTTAGTTACCCTTTGGTTATTTCCCAGTCCCAGCTGCTAGATCCTTCATCCTTCTAGAGCTTGACTACATAAACTATGGTCACTGCAAACTGGGACATCTGACAGAGTGCTCATCATAAATCTTATATGCCTCATTTGTGTGTTGGAACTACAGAAAACTGCTGGTGGTTCAGCCAAATGCAAAAGGAAAGAGGGAACTTCTCTCTGTCTCTAACCTTCACACAGTTGTTTTATTTCCCCATCTTTTTTCCCATAAAGCATCTTCAGTTAGGGAGTGTTTCCTATTTGGTTTTAACATACTTTTTGTGTGGGAGAGAAGATAAGGGAAATACCATGTCATGGGCTCATCCTTGGCCTTTCATCCCTGCAGCCCTGGTCTAATCCATGGAGATGTGTCCAGCTGTTCCTATTGTTCTCTTGACACAAGAGGGAGCCAAAAAGTTTGGTACAAAGCATCCAGCCTGCTCCAGTGCTGTGCACAGAGGACTGGCTTCAGGAGGAGGAGCACTGTGACAGTGACATATTTCTGGTTTAATCTGTGTTGCAGTGATGGGCTGCAGGAAGAGTAATGTGATCTATCAGCTCAGTTTGCTGTTCCCTGTGGAATGGTGCCTTCAGTGTGTTGTAGGCAAGGGTGTCAAAGCCAGAAAGGCTGGGAAAAATTTACTGTGGTGTTGTGCATCAGGGCTGAGTATGAACTTCTCTCTCAGTTGTATCAATGGTTGTAACCATTAAAATCAAACCATCATTCTGTTTTGCCAGAAAGTTATATGGTTTTACCACAGTATATATATAAATATATGCATATATAGTATATATTCCTTACATACTGATACTTAGATTATCAGAAATCTTGACCAGCTGTGTGAATCAACTCAATTTTTTTTTTAATATAATAGCCTAAGTGTTTTTCAGGATACTTCCTTCTCCTTCAGATTTGCCTCATTCTAAATCTATATGTTTAATCAGGCAGTGTCACTTGTAGGAGCTGACCTTATGATGCTGACCATCAATCTAAAGCTCTCACTACTCCTTTCAATCTATGAGCATGAAATTGGGGAGAAAATAAATTGAGGAGTGGGGGAGGAGGAGTTAAATTCAGAAGCTTCTCTTTCCACTTGCTCTGTATCATGATTATTACATTTAATGTAATAAATTTTATTTTTAGAAATTTTTACTTAAGATCTGATTAGTTTATTAATAATCTTCCAGAACAAATAAATATTTGGGAGAGGGGAATTATCTCTCTGACATAAATATATAAAAAAAACAAGGGACATATTACTTCTTGTTGAAGCAGGAGACTGGGAACATCTGAGTTTTTTTGTTACTCACTAGGTGACCACAGATGGGTCACTTTGCCCAGTTTCCCCATTTATTAAATCATTACAATAAATATATTTACTTTGAAGAAATGTTGTAGGAATCCATTTCTATACCTCTTCTCACAGGGGTCAAGTACTCTTTACATATAAACAGTTTAAGATTAGTGCAAAATATAAGTGTTAATATGTTAATGAAGTTTTGGCATCATGCATTTGATAACATTGCTTCTTTTTGATGTACAAGGTAAGTAGTTATATTGATTGAGAAGTTTTGTGGTCTAAGACATGATTAAGAATATTTTTGTTGTTTTATACACCTAAATTGAAAATCTGTGTATTTTCTCTCTAGCCTGTGTACACATTGAAGGATGCCCAGGAAAAAGAGGTGAATAAAATAGCCAGTAAGAGATTAGAGCAGCAAGTGTTGACCTTGAAAGCCCAGCTCAGGGACCAGGCTGCATTACAAAATCAGTTTCATGACTTGCAGAATGAAGTGGAACTCCTTCAGGCTCAGCTATGTGAAAAGGTATAAAATTGTTCTCTTTGTGCTTAAATGTGAGCTTAGATGTCAGATTCTGCATCTCTCTTTTCAAAGGGGAGAAGTAAAATAGACTTCTTTCCTGGGAATGAATCTGAGGATAGTTAAATGGTTTCCAGGCATATACAAGTACTCCTAACTTCAGAAAAATAGGGAAAAGATGTAAACTGCCTGAGTGATCCATGTTATGGAAAAATGATAGATGATCATGAAAATTCAGTCTCTGCTCTAATTAATCTCCATAGTGTAATGCAAGCACAGTGGTGCTGAAATTCTTTACAGAGAATCTCCTTGGCTTAAATTGTCAGGATTTTTTAACATTCACAACTCTCTTTTTCCACTGTATCAGATTATGAAACTCCAAGCTAATTTTGATAGACTTTTCCTAACGTCTTCGGTTCAGCTGCTGGGGTTACACATGAAGAGTTTCAGTTAGACATTTTCAGACAGGTGTGTGGTTTGGATTTTTGTCATAGTTATTCTGATGAGAACCCCCATGTATGCACAAATGCACTGCCACAAGCAGTTTATACACTTGTGCATTATTTTTCACCTGGCAAACCAGAGCAGGTACATTAAGATTTGCAAAGCTGCTGCCTTACAGTGTGACAGCAAAACTGCTGCTGTGAGTGTGGCTACAGCTACTGAACTCTTGGGTGGAAACAAATTCCTCCTAAGACTGCTTTCCCTTAGATTTTGTTTCCTATTGGGAACTATATTTTGGAACAGGATAATAGTCACAATGTGAGCCAAACTGGAATGGCCCACCAGGCTCTGAAACAGCTACTAAATGGAATGTTTTCAATAGTGCTCTTTGTTCTTCATAGTCTGAGACAACGAGTAGAACATGCTTCTACTCTGACATACAAGAGATTATTGTCTTCTCCCTACTGGGAACAGGTTTCATTCTACTTTCTCCACAGTAAACCCATCTTGCTACAATTTTGGTTTCTGTTTTGTTGTTGTTTGTCTGTTTGTTTGGTGGTAGTAGTTTTGTTTTGTTTTTCCTAGCCTCATCCTGTGCTGTGGCTTGCTCTAAACCAGTCCTGTAAAGAGGGTTAGTGGCTTCTCCAGGCATGGGTTGGGGGATGTCTCTTAGAACAGTGCTGGTAAAATGAAACTGTTCTGTAGTGTCACATCAGGTGGTAGGTGAGTAAAAGGTGAGATGTGCTGTCCATATACATGGACAAATCTTAGTTGTTCTCTTGCATCAGCAAGATGTGTTGCCCCCTGCCTCATCAAGAGTTGAAAGTCTCCAGTGCAGGGACCTACTGCCAGCTCTTTGTTCGTTCCCCCAGTGCAATGTAAATACATGTTTCCCCTGTCCTGCCTGCTCTGATTCCTCCCAAGCCCACAATTTATTAGCTGAGAACAATGTGACCTTTTTCAGCATACCTGATTTCTCATAAAGGAGGGTTTTTTAATGATGAATATAATATAATGACTGTAAACTTTATAGAAATAGAAATTATCAGGCAAGATAAATGCAAAGGAATCTGTACTTTACTGTCAAAAATACTGTATTGATTCATAGTGGTAATGGATTTTATGTGGCAAGATGCTGGGGTTTTTTCTCTGCATAATCAGAAAGGAGGGTTACCATCAGTAGATTTTAATCATAAAGTACAGACTAAGTAATCTGGCCCACCCTGCTTCACCTCCTAGTAGTGGACATGTATCAGCTGTGTCAAAGACTGTTGATGTTTCCTTTCCAGAGTAGAATATACATGCAGAAATTCCCTCCTCCTTTCTCTGGTTTTACAGTAAAATATTGATAAGGAAAGGGAAAATTTTCCTCCAATGAATGTTTTGGGAGATTCACAGAGTAAATATGAACCTGAGTGCATAATGAAGGATACCAAGTCTTTACTGTGATGCTGCTTTGATTAAATAACCTCACTGATCTCAGGCTCCATCTAAGAACATCCAAAAGCCTTTGATAATTTTTAAGACTAATGCTAATGTAGGGCAGTGTTTCTGTGCCAGAGCCTATCTGTGTGCAGCTAGTGCCTTACACTGATTCATCCTGTTTGTGATACAGGGTCACACAGATATGCAAAGTGTACACCTCAGAGCCAGGTCTAAAATACAAAAAAACTGCTGGAATATTTCAAAGTGATTCTTGAATAAATTGATGCAGGATATTTTTCAACCTTTCAGGAGAAGGAGCTGCAGAAGAGGAAATCTGAAGTGAAGTTGACGTTAGCTCCTCTGAAGGTAGTGTGTTTCCCTGAACCCTGATTCAGGACCTGCACAGGGGTATCCCTTTGCTTACAGGCTCTGTGCCTGTGCCTTCCTCTGCAGCTGTCCCTGATTTTCTGGGTGCTGCTGCCTTCACCCCAGGCAGGGGCTCACTGACATCATTGCAAGGTGACTTTCAGCCTCTCAAAAGGGGGACCTTGCACATAGAAAGGGAACATCTCTTTCCAGTTTATCTGTGCATATATGCTGCTCTTGAAGGTGCAGAGGCATCTAATCATGTAGAGATCTAGGAATACAGTCTGTAGCTTTGGGCCAAAATGTGGAATTACAGATCAGACACAAATGTAATCTTGCAGTCTCAGAAGGGAGTGAAATGACAGAACAATGGGATGTTTGTGTGTTCATGCCACACAGGCTAAGCTGGCTTGCCTCACCCAAAAGTGCCAGGAAAGGAACAGCTTCATTAGGAGGATGCATGATGAATTCCACAGGCAAGGATTTATTAACTCTGCATTTGATGAAGAGATGAAGAGCCTGGTGAATGACATGACCCTGGCAGAGTACATGGCTGCTTTTACACCAATGTGTAATCAAGTGGTACGTGCTCCTAGTTCATTGTAGGATCCTCATGTGTACACTACTGAATTAAGTGGTGGTTTTAAAAGTGTTTAGAGAGACTTAATGTGCAATTATAAAATATATTTCATTGCTTAATTTAAGTATTGCTTCAGACAAATCATGGAGTTGGCCATTTTGTTGTTGTTGTAGGCAGGGTCTAAATTTCAGGAGCTTAAAGCAAAGTGCATCAATGTTCTATGCAAGAAACACTCTCCTGGTATTTTGACTAGGTATTTGATGGATAATGCAGCACATATTACCCAATTTCATTTTAAATATGAATTTTGCATTTCTTTCCTGCACAATGCATTGTTTCAGATTTCTGAAGAAGTCAGGGGAAAAAAAGATCAGCAGTGAATATTTTAAGACTTAACTCAGTGGGCATTTGTATTCAAAAGGGAGTTAGTCACTTATGTTTCTCTGGCAAGGCAAAAGTGGGAAGCAGTCTGTTTCACACCTGGTTATATTCAATATTGTCATTAATATCTTGGATGCTGGGAATAAACTTCCTAAGTTTGGAGTTACACCTACTTGAAGACTTTCTTAAGGACAGGAATCTCAATATGGCAACCTGAAGAAACAGGAATTCCCTTGCAGTACTTCAGTGTCCATCATCAAGTTCTTTTTCCTTTTGATTTCTGTTTCTTGTTTGGTTTTTTTTTAAAGCCTGTAAGAGTATCCAAACAATATTTGGTAGACTTTGTGTCAACTACACTTGAGTAGAATTTTTTGGTTAAAAGTGGGGTAGGGGGAGGAAATACCGTGTGTTACACATTTGTGTAATATTGTGTGCTTGTCACAACAGAATACAGAATATTAGTTCATACTATATACTGTACTTCAGTTGACACAATGCACTGCAAAATGAATATTTAAAAATAATTTATCTTAATGACACTTGACATTTTCACCAGCAGAAGATGCTCAAAATGGTTACATAGTATAGTACATCCACAGGCTTATTTTTCTGATGATTTTGCATTTTTACACACTGAGTGGTATTCTGTATCATGTTGATAGTGCTTATTCTTACAGTGTTACTAAGTGTTGCAAGCTATCACTCAGTCATACTTGTTTTGTGGCAAAACAATTTAACTGCATGTAAAGGAAAAGGTGGATTGATTGCTGGTTGCAGGATGGGACAGGACTCTGTGTCTGGCTGTGTCTCCTTGAGTACCTCAAGTGCGGGTCCAGCAGTGCCTCACCCAAGCTCCCACTGCACAGGAATGTTTCATGGAACTCATCTGTCAGAAGGGACATAGTACTCCCTGCCTTCAGGCTTTTCTCAGACGCTGCTGTGATAGATGAGCATTAATAAAACTTGCCAACACAATAAATATCAAAATACTGGTCACACTCACACTGTCTCCCTAAATGTTCAATTATCACAAAACTTAGCAGGTTCAACAAGAGAGAATTAGATTAAATATATATTCTGATAGCCAGTGAACTTATCTGCAGCATAGAGCCCCACATTAAATCCCCTGCTTTGACAGATATTTAGCTGTTCATACTAGGTGTAGCATAAGCCCCTTCCATGGTGTCTGGCACTGTAGTGGCCACAGGTCTCACTTTGGCTCAGGCACAAATAGGATTCAAGCCCGGGGTTTTTATCATGCAAAGAACACACTGGCTCTTGCTGGGTGTCTTCACACTGAGCTGAGGGCTCTTCTGGTCTGTGATAAATCCTTCCATATATGACAGGGGGAAACTTTCCTATCAAGGAAGAATTTCATGTTCTCATGAAAAATGTATATTTCTATGCATCAGGTTTCCAATGGAAGACACTTCAATGAAAAAATGTCCAAGTTTCACTACTACTAATTTAATGATGATTGCAATTAAAAAAAATAGAGAGACTGTTTCATATTCATGTGATACATTCCTTTGGTTTAAAAGATCTTATACTATGGACATATGTTTTAGTGAACTAACTTTTCATCTTGGATATTTTATTTCTTGCTTTCAACTCTTATTCTCCCTGGACTTCACATCTAAGATTCCAGAGCTATACCAAACATCCCCTTACATAAAATTCCTTTGAAAGTTCATTCCTTCCTTCCCCTCAGTTTTTCACTCCTACAGCATCCATAACATTAGAATTCTACTATACAAAACCTGGTGGATTGTTGTTTTTTGGGGTTTTTTTCCTTTTATTTTCCCTCTTAAATTAAAGATTTGCAATTGGCTTTATTCATTACTGGACCCAGTAACAAGTGGAACCCTGTAACACGTTGGCAGCAAACCTCTGTGCCATGATTTACTGATGAATTTCAGCTCAAAGTTTGCAGTGATGAATGAAGAACTGATTCAGAGCCTTTTGAAGGGAAAGAGGACTCTGTACTCCTTCAGTGCCTGACCTTTTGTAGTTCAGTAAAAAACTTTGAGTCATGTTGTCAGAGAAAAATTCAGTTCATAGGTCTATTAAGAACTCTTTTTTTTTTCTTTTTTTGCTTGTTGATCTGTACATGAAATTACAAGTAGAGGGGATAGAGCTGCTTCAGCTGGGTACTGGGATGCCCCAACTTTGGTGGGGTATTTATGGGCACCACCAAGAGTTTGCTCACAGACCAAAGCAAACTCTACTTCTTTGCTTATTTGGGACACAATCAGGTCATTTCCTTCTATTTGACAGTATTTTCTCCCAAATTTTCATCCCAGTTAAAATATAAACCACAAAGATGGTGTTATGCAAAACCCACTGTCTTTGGAGCTTCTCTTCAGACTTCACTTTCAGCGTTCAAGGCTCTGCTCTCAGACATGATAAATCCCTGTTGTCCCTGTGGCTTTATTTTGCTGACTAACTCCAGGCTTCCATCAGTTCAGTTCAGCAGAGCTGCATATGTTTTGAGGCTTGTCATTCTTGATTATTTTCACAGCCCAGTGTTACATTCAAATGTCTGTGAGTGAAAAATAAAATTTGCTTGAATCATGTAGTAGCTCATAATTTTGTTCCAGCAGTGCACTCTTCAGTGAGGTCAGATATATGCTTGAGTATTATGATCATAAAAGACAGTTTTCCTTATCTTAATAAGTCCCTGTAAAGAGGACTAGGTTTTGAATTACTTTTCCTCATGATAAAACTGTACACCATGAAGCACTTACTTTGTAATTAACTTTAATTGAACAATTTAGTATAATTTAATTTAATTTTAGCTGCTTTTTATCATAATAAACATATATGATTGCACAGAAGGGGTTTTATTTCAATTCTTTTTCATCCACCACCTATGTCACTTTGGTGAAAGCAAAAATTCTGTGCAGGATGGTGAATAAATGCTGACTCTCTGTTTTAAAAAAAGTAAGTCATCTTTTGGGCAGGGATTGAAATGACAATGTATGTCTAATATGAACTTGAAATTTTTGGAGGCATAAAGAAGTTAATTTCTAAGGCTTTGTGATATGTTCTCTTTTTAAAAGACTTGAGAAACCATTGCAGCCCATTGGAGTGGAGCGATAATAAATTTTGGCAATAGGAATATTTTACAACCTTGTCTTGTTTTGTGTCTGGAAAACAAAAAGCATGTGGCTGAAGAGGACACATTGCTGGGACAAGGGCTGCCTCCAGCGGGTACACGAGGCACTGGGCACAGTGCCCTGGCTGGGAGTCACATCCCCAATGTCAGACACAAAATGTGTGTCCACGTTTGGCCTTTTGTCATGTCCCATTTTAATCACCTCCTTTTCAATGCTGATTTTTTTTTTTTTAATTGGAAGGACCTTGGCCTCATCCTCCTTTTCTTGCCTTTGCAGAATTAATTTGTGGACATTATTAACTGTTATTGTTTTTCTGCCTTTCTCAGTGAAAAGAGCACAGGACAGCATCCATCAACTGATCTTGGAAATTCATGTTCACAAAACATCTAACAAAAAAGGACTTGGCTTTGCAACAGCTGCTTTACTTGGGATGGTAAAAGTGGGAAGCAAGAGGAGATGTTCCAGATGAGTAATAGGACATGTAAAAGAGGAGGCTTGATTTTTTCCTGAGTTTAGGTGTCTACTTGCAGTTTAAGGGCCAGGATTTACCGAGTCTGGCTGGCTTGAGCATGAGGCAGTGTCCATGCTGCTTTTGATGGATCAGAGAACCACACAGAGGAGCAAGTGAGCTTGGCTCCCCTTTCCCATGGACTCAGCCCAGCCAGTACAGTTGTGCAATATTTTGGGCCTTTTCTCTCTCTTTTGGGCTAGGTGTGGAGAAAAAGGGGTATGTTTAATTCTTCCCTTCAAATGATTGAGCAAACTGCCTCTGTCTGGATGTCTGTAATGGAAAATGCTGCTCATCCAATTTCTCTTGTGCTGGGACACTTTGGCCTGATGATATATTTTATATATTCTTTCCATCTGAAACCATTGTGGCTGTTTGCCCTCATTTCTTGGAGCTGAAAGGGAATTTGTGCAAGGGATGTAGGGATAAATGGTAGTGCTTTTTAATGCTTTTCATGCAGTCATCTTAAACCTTATGGATGGAAAGCTCCAGGCAAGGAATGTGTCCAGTGCAGTGAATTGTTTTACAGAATAGGGATTAAATGTGCAGAGCAGCATAGCTTAATTCTTCTTTCTGTCAAGGGATTTCTTCTGAGATATGTTTTGATAGAGCAATGCTTTTTGTTTGTTTATTGGTTTGTATTTCTACTCATTACTTTGCACGTTTCCAGTGAGCTGTATTTGAAGATAATAGGCCTGAAATAAAATTCTCTGATGTTTTCCTTAAAATGGTTTGTGTGTGGCTGTTAAGGTCAGAGGCTTTTCTGGCACTGAGGTTGAGATACATTTCCTATATGATGTCTGTACTTCTGACAGTCATCTGTGGTAGTTTATCTATTATTTTCATAGTTAAAGCAGAGAAGAACATCCTTCCAAGGAATTATCCTGCCCATTTTATGTACCTGCTTTAGGTAAGTGCAGATGACTGAGCACTGACAGGCTGCCCAGAGAGGGAGTGGAGTCTCCCTCACTGGAGGTATTTAAGAACCATCTGGACACAATCCTGTGCCATGTGCTCTGGGATGGCCCTGCTTGAGCAGGGAGGGTGGAGCGGATGACCCAGTGTGGTCCCTTCCAGCCTGACCCATCCTGGGATTCTGGGATAAGGTGGGAAGAGCTGTGGAAGTTGGGCTCCAGTGGCTGTCAAGGGGGCCAGGGGTAGATACCCTTTGGTTTGATGAGTCCCACCCTCAGAAGGGAGAAAGAATTTAACTTTGGGCTTTCAGTCTTTTTGGGACAAGGCTGATCAAGAGCAAGGAATCTTTCAAGACAAAGCTTTCTTTGCAGGAAGAGGTTTGTTTTTTTTGCCTGATATTACAAAAAACATGCATTGAATCATTTGAATTGCAAGTGGATGAAGAAGTGGAATTAGTTATTTAGTAATTTTTTTAAAGAAGGGTGAACTCCATTGCTGAGAGATATGTTATTTTTGACCTTTAGAGAAATTATTAAAAATATTGAGAGACACAAAATACAGATTTTAAAAAGTTAGTGGCAACTTGGCCTTTGCAATGAAATAACTGATAAAGCTGTTCAATAATTATGTAAATGGTTGTTTGGATAGAAGGGATGTCAAGAATTTTTGCTGGCTGAGGAGAAGGTTCTTACTCAAGGTTAATGCCCTTTGAAAGTAAAATTTGGTTTAGCTGACAAGATTTAGATCTTTTTCCTGACTGCATAATACAGATATTTTAGCAGTGATTTTTGCTGCAGTTCATGGGCAACAGCATGCATTTCTCTAGGGCAGCACATGCTAGTACAGGAATAGTCATGACTAAAAAAAAAGAAAAGTTTTAACAACTAACCTTCCTTTATTTTTGATAAATGACAGAATTTAGATTATCATAAAATGTACAATTAAAATATGCAGATAAATTAAAACATTTTCATCTTCTCTCTGACACCACTGTCTTATTTTTCTGTAGTGTTGGGGGAAGCTGATGTGTTTTTGTTTCAATAGAAATCCTTCTAGAACTTGTCATTATGCAAGTTTACACTCTTCTCAGTTTGGTCAAATATCACAATATTTCCATTTCTTCCTAGGTGGGATAATTTGTGGAAAATTGAGAGGAAAGCAAAAAAAGAATAGAAAAATAGAATAAATATAGTAAAAATTAATAATAAAAAAGAACCAACCTGAAAAAGAACAAGTTAATGTCTGGGCATTGAGACAAAACACGGAATTTCTGCTTAGCTGCATCCTTAGTGCTATAGGAGACGTAATCTTTAGTGCCAGTCTTATGACACACCAGAGATGAGTCTTTTGAGAATCATACCAATTTTCCAATTATGTGCAGACTATACTGTGAAATCTTTGTCAGGGTAGTAGCATCTTCACTCACTGGGGTTTGCATTAGCCATGCTTTCTGCTGAGTGTCACTACTTTGGCTGCAGAAGAATTTGCTAATTCCAGGAGGCAAAAGGGTTTGTGGGGTAAAAAGTTGAAGGAAAGGAATGACCCTGCAAGGAGGTTATTTTTCTAGAAATGACTTGTGCCAGTGTCACAGCTTTGATTTGGTGGTGTGTTTTTTTTCTGGCAGCTTTACCAGCTCCCCTGCCAATGAGCAGGACAGAGATTTGCCTTTGCATGGGTCACTGAGCTCCAGAACTTGTTCTGCTCCTGCTCACTCTCATCTATCACCACAAACGCCTCTAACTGTGCTTCCTGTAGTGAGGAAATTCCCATCAAATATTTTTAGATCTCATATCTTCATGCCTCAAAACATTTCAGGGCTGACCTTTCATTGCTTTAAGCCAGCTGGCATTTTTTGTGAGTGATGGGGAGAGATACTGCACTTGTAACCTTGGTTAGAAACCAAAGACTTCTGGAGCTGCCTTGGGCTCCTGTGTTTAGAGGGGAACATCCAAATGTAAAGCTTTCACTTTCCAGCTGAACTATGCCTGCTAGGACATGTTTGGGTATTCATGCCACCTTGCCTAAATAAATGCAATATCCAGGTGGTATCACAGGCCCCCTCTGTGATCAGCATAGAGAAGGCAAACCTTTTAGGGAAGAGCAGCAATCTAAATTCTGTGCCCCAAACTGACCAATGTGAGTGTTCCTTCCTTTCCTGGATGTGCCTGCCTTGTTCCCTGGCCTTGTTCAGCCTGAAATCAAGGATCCAGGTGGAAGCTGCTCCTGGGCAGTGTCTCAGCTGGCCAGACATGCTTGTGTTGGGTACTTTAAGGGGACCAATGGCCACAATTCATCAGAACTGGTTCCCTCTGCTCATGGTGGGGAGCCAAGAACAGGAGGTGAAATGGCAACAACAAAACCACCATGTGTTCTTCTTTATGTCATAATAGAACTATATTTAGATGCAGGAGCTTGTTAATAAATGTTCATCTTTCTGTTGGGCCATTTCAGAGCAATCTTACACTGCTATTGCATTTCAGAGTCCTTTGATTTTTCATTTTTTTAATGGACACAAGTGATGTAGCTAAGACTCAGAAAAGATGCACAGAGCACAAACAGTATATTATTTTAAGTAAAATGGGTTTTCTTTTAAGTAATTCTTCCTGACCTGGCATATATTTGTATCTGCATTTCTGGAGCTTTTGCAAGAGGCCTAATGGCAATGAGATGTTAATGCATAATGAGGTGAATTAATTTTAGAAATAAATAAATTAATCTTCAAAAAACGGAAAGGCTGAAATGACAAGGCTTGCAATCTCAAGAAACAATGCAACAGTCATATGGTAGGTATAATAAACTTGGCTTTGAATGATAAAATGCTACTGCCTTGTAGTAGTCATTGGTATTCAGGGAGATCTGCTTGCAACTGTTATGAAAATGTGCATATTTAAACTGCCATTGCTCTCTTAAATTTGTCTGCACTCAGTGAAGATATTCTAAAAGGAGAGTTTGCTCTGATGTTGAAGTTGATTTACATGTGAAATAAGATCAACTGAATTAATATTTTTTTGTTTTGAATTTTGCAGTCGAACTAACACACTTTTGGAGTCTGTTCAGCTTAACTTTTTTGAACATTCATAGGTAGACAAACCTGAATTAGTTGTGCAGTGTGGAGAAAATATGTTTGTAAAAGAATCCTGTTAGAATTTTTTAGATTCTTCAAGAGAACTGAGATAATTTTTAAAATTAGGATTTTTTTTCTAGTTTTAATCTAAGTTTTCTTAATAGCCCAAGGCAATTTTTCAGCTGTTGTTAAACCTTAGAGATCTTTTTTGTTTTGTTTTGAGGATGACTTGTTGAATATAGGATTCTTTATTTGAGAGGTGGAGGAATGCTCCACATCTGAAACAATTGGTATTATCTTTTCCCTTATTTTGCTAAATGTAGTTTATTTACAGTTAATTTCTGTGAATATTTCTTTTAGGGAACTCATCCAAATGGCTTCCACTAATCCAAAATGAGCAGCATTGGAAAACTTAATCTATCTTGAATTTGTTAAAATGCTATTTTCTCTTGCAGATGCTGCTTTCCTCCACAGAGGTTTCACAGGCTAAGGGACAGCCAGAGGATCGTGTGGCAGGTGCCAAAGGGAACAGGAGGATTGGGTCAGCATCTGGTGATCTCAGCCAGGGATGGGTGGCCCCCACAGTTCTCCCCTCACCCCAAAGCTGTGTGCTGGCTCTTCTATTGGAGTAACCAGCCCAGAGAGGATCACAGCCTTGCGTGGAGAGCTGAGAGAAAACCACCCCAAAAACTGCCAGGTCAGTAAAAGTTTTCTCACTGGTTTTAGTTCAGTGAAATCTCTTATACTTGGCAGAAGATACAAATGTTTGAATGATTCCTTCCAGAGATGCAGAGTTGATTGTTAGTTTACACAAGCTGACAAACTGTTTAATGTTTTTCATTATGCATTTTCTTTCCTATTGTTTAAGAGGGGCTTGGGGCTTACAAAAATAATTAAAAGATTTTCATTTCATCATGGTGTACCTTTCTCTATGGTAAGATAATCTTTGCAAATTGTTGGATGTTTTAAAAAAAGTTGTTACGTTGATCTTGTCCTACCTTTTTTCCCCTCCAATTCTTTTTTATTTTTTTTTTTTAGTGATCCAATTATTCCTGTGCCCTGAAGCTCTTTATAGTAATTTCCATTAACTGCAGGAATCCTGTTAAGAACAGAGCTGATCAATTGCAATTGCATTTGTGACAGTCTGCTGCTAAACTAAACACGCAAGAGATTTCAGCCTCTCTGAGACAACATAACCTCTCCATACTTGTATGGGAACAAAAGTCAAATATGCAATTACTGGGGCCAGTTAGGTAGAGTAGGTAAAAATAATACTCTAGTGAATTTCCTTTATAATCTTGGATTAAAATAAATGCAATGAAACAATTAAAAGCACTATTTTTGCTTTTGGCATTAATGAAAAGAACATGTAAGATGCTGAGATTTCCTTTTAGTTAAGTAATTCATTATGCAATGAAATGGTGACTCAGAATTTGGATAATATGTTATCCTGATATAACAGGGGATATATATAATAGTTCAAATCAAGTTTCCTGGTCCTTTTCTCTCTCCCACTCACACAGAAAAAAGACCAATGAAAATATGGCCATGAAAGAAAACCATTATGAACAGAAGAATGCAAGTAGCTCTTTGATTGATCTTCGTGAACTCAGAGATTATTTTTTTATATAAATCATATGGATTTTAATTAAATCCCAATGAAAGAGGACATGGGCCTCTTGTACAATTATAGGGAGGCCACAGCCGAAATCGGCCTCAGTGCATAGAGCATCCTGTTACCATAAAAGCATACAGCAACACATTGGGACATCCAGGTTTTCTGTTCTCCTTCCCTCCTCAGATACCTCCAGCTGTCCTCTCCAGCTCAGACCCATGGGCTGGTCCCAGCCTGCCCTGATCCCTGGGGGAGCCCCCTGGGCTCTGCTGCCAGGGATGAAGGATGCTGTGGTGCCCCTGGACCGTGCCGGGCTCTGGGCCGCGGAGGGGCGGGATCGGAACACGATGATAAATTCTGGGGTCAGATAATAGGAAACCAGCCTGCAGGTGCTATTGCCCAGGGAATGAAACACAAAAATGCCATTATGAATAAGGCATGGCTCTCTAGAGAAAAAACAGATGGCTCAACCTCAGCTACCGCAGCAGAAAGCGATTTGCCAGACGTGTTGTCAGCAAGTAATAAAGGTCGATATCCTGTGGGGAGAAATCAGCTGCATGGGAAAGAATAAAACCTGCAGAAATAAAACAAGGTAAACATCTTAGCAATGGGATTTTTCCCATTGATAAAAAAGTACTTCTTTTTTTTTTTAAATCACAGATATTTTACTACTTAGCATGGCCGAGCAAGTACTTTGAGATGACTGGAAAATTTATGTGGAAAAGAGCTGTGATAGTTTTTATGATCAAAATTTCATAGAAAATTTTAGATCACTGAAATACATGGATTTTTCATGAGCCAGGCCACCTCCCCATTTTCTTTTCACTTTTTGTTGGTGATTTGATTTTCTTTTAACTGAAATTGTGAAACAAATCTATTAAATAACTTTTACTTTTATGTATTACTTATTTCTTCAGTGTGCAGTGGCAAGTTCTGAAAGAACATCTCCCTTGTGTGACTGTTTCCTTTGGAATTACAGGAAATGTATTGTTGTGGACTTCCTAGAAATTAATTTTACAAAAATTAGGGGGTAGATTTGCTGTGTTTCTTTACTATTGGGATATTTTTTAAAAATATTTCCTTTTTCTTTTTATAGGCCCAACTAGAGCAGGACATTCAGTGTATTGCTGTAGGAGCTAGTATCTGTAAAATAGCATCCTTTAATTGCTGCTTTTAAGTAAAAAATTGCAGCTTGAGTACCTTTACTGGACCTGTCCACAGCCACTTTCTTTAGGGGACTGCATGTGCATCGTGGGCACAGAAATATGTGAGTTTAGAGGATGCACAATGCAGGCTGCACCCCGTGCTGCCAGACCCCTGCTGCAGGGAGAAGTGTATGGAGTGCCAGGCCAGCAGTGCTGGCACTGCCAGGACAGCACTTCCTCACAGTCTGGCTCAGAAATAGTTGTGATCTGGGCTGCAGGAGCCTTGGGTGCATCCTGGCTGTGAAAAGGAGGAGGGAGCAGTGTGTCTGTGCAGCTGCATGGGTGCACTGATGCTGGCTGGCTCTGGAAAGTTTAACTGAGCATGGTTGTAAATTCCACAAAGTACTGATTTATACTGTGATCTCAACAGAGTTAGTACGTTTGGAAAACACCCATTATTCCTGCATCTTTATCATTATTCTGTGTTTTTCATCACTTTTATTAGAAAAGGGCATTCACACATAGTAATGCATGTCATGGTTGCTGTGCTTTTCCTCTGCCTCCATTGATTACCCCAGCTGGTTCATAGTATGTTACTACTTGTTTTTTGGGAGCCAGAAATAAAATGCCTGGTTTTGATGAAATATTAATGCCCATGCTCACACTTTATTGTGGAAAGCTGCCTTCAGTTGCTCAGTAAGGTAGCATTACAGCAGGAACTGAATTGCTCTTCATCCAGCACAGCTTTAGAAAGCATATCCCAGATGCCAAGGGAAATAGTCCCTGGAAGTGATGCTGTCGAGTGCTGCCTAAGCAGGAGGTACCAGTGAGATTCCAAAATGTGGGCTTTGCTTTTATGTGGCTTTCACTTCTTCCTGATGCCTGGCCAGAACTCTGTAGACAGATACACCTGCTATCCAGCTATCAGCTGCCTTGTCAAGTATTAAGATATTTTGATAGGCAAAACCTCTTGTAAATATTAAACATGGTAACTGTTACATTGATAAAATGATGCTTTAAGAATTAGCCATTGTGAGAACTTCTTGGAGCTTTATCTTGCTGACAGTAAAATACAGGGCATGCCAGTTCAGTCTGAGGTCAGATCATAATGCATGAAGTGTGCTAATAATAAGGATATTAATAATAATACTCTGTGATACTATGATAATCAGTCTTTGTTACCCTAGTGAAGCAATCTACTTTGTTTGGGGCTATGGTGACTTTCCATGAAATTAAGCCTTTGTCAGTCCAGTCTCTTTCTATCACAGATAAGTGTGGTTTATTTTAAGTGTTCAGGCTTCACTTTAAGCTAATTAGGTTATTTGGCCCCATTCTTCCTCCTGCTGGAACTAATAATTTCCTAAACAAGGGCTGCTGACATAGAGATGTAGATGGAAGAACAGACATTTGCAAGGATATTACCTGCATTGAAGCACAATAATTCAGAATGGACTCAAGCAATTCATCCAGCAAATGGATTCTGTACTGGCACTTCGCTGCTTTGCTTCACAAATCACAGATTTCAGTTAAAATCCTGTAGCCCCTTGTGGTTTTAATTTTTTAAGACATCCATTCTTCCTACCACAAAGCATTGTTTAAAGATGTGCAGATACCACAGTTACCATTTGGCCAGCTGTTTCAGCTGCCTTTAATTTCTCTTAATTAAAAATGCAGAAGTTTGGACACTACATTAGAGGAATGGCAATAAATTAGCAGCAATCAGTTTGGAGAGCTGCATGCAGCAGCACTGGAAAAGGTGAGTCAGCTAAAGGTTTCCTATTTTAAACCTCTGTCTTACTCCATTTTTCCCACTACTGAATGGACAAATGAGAAGTGATAGTAAGATCATACCAAATAATTATGCACTAGTTGATTTACAAGAAGATAAAAGGGTACATTGCACTATCAAACAAGGAACTTCAAATTATTTAAACATGGTCATTTATAGGAACCTGACCCAAAATGTAAAGTGTCAGACCAGATGGTTTCTTTATTGGTGTCCTGCTGAGCTGAGGTCCTGTGGGAGTCTCAGCTTACTCAGTGAGTTATACAGGATAATTAATTTTGTCCCTTATTCTGTGAAATATTTGCTGGGTTTTTTTCTATATTGAGGGGGATCAGTAGCCATGTGCTTGCAGAGTAAATCTGAATTGGCCTGTGTTGAGCCACCTGTGGTCTGCTGTTTGCTGTCCATGGACCTGCATGAGTGGAATGGCATTATCTGTACTGGGCTGGATGAGGAGGGTACTTGGAAGGAAGCTGGATGACAGCATGATGCCTATTGACTGGTGCTCACTGAGCCTGCTCTCCATTCAGACTCTTCCTCTCCCAAAGATATTGTTTGAAACAGCACAGAAAACTGTTTTCTGGGATCAATAGTTAGTGTCAAACGAATGTTTATTAATATATACAGGCAATATTTGCTCAGTTCTTTTTTCTAGATTTGAGCTACCTAATACTGAAAGCAAAATATCTCTTTTAGCAGCAAAGTTATATCTTTTGTCTCTAGTTTCAACAGAAGTATTATTTAGAAATAGAATTACATAGAAGTAGCAACCTGAAATAGTGCATAGTGCTTTCTAAAGGCTGTGTGAGAGATAAACATAAAAAGGAAACTCATTTTGTAGCTGAGACTAAAAATGTACTGTGGAGTAGTCAGTACCCACATGGGGGAGGCATTGGAATCTGAGGATCAAAAACCACTGGAAAGAATAGCCTTTCTCCTGTAAGAGGTGAAAAAAAAATCCATCACTTTCTTCCAACACTGAATGAGCATTTTCCTGAAATTAAAGAAAACTAATAATCCTCCTGCAGTTGTGCTTTAGCTGTTTTGCTCTTCTCTGGTAGGTGAAGTCATAAACAGGGAATGTAATGCCAGTTTTTATGTTCAAATGCAAAGAACACCTAGAATGACAGATCATGCATATTTTAAAGGGTTCTCTTTAGTCAGTGCAATTCCTGTGTTAGACTACTTCTCTGATTTTTCAGGAAAATAGCATTCATAGTATATTTTTTTTAATGGTAAATTGCCCTGTATTTTGTCTGCACTCAGCTGTGCATGCAGTCTCACTTAACTAGAAAGAATTCATCCTGCAAGTTAGAAAGGTAAAGTTGCCCATTACATCTTACAAATGTGTACAACAGAAATGGTTTGATCAGAATCAGTGGGAGGAACATGTTCTCCATCCCTCTGTGACAACTGATATGCTGGAGAAGGCAGGGAAGGCACAGGGAAGTAGGGAGGATGACAAAACTCAATTTCTTTCAGGTAAAAGATGCCAGGATCCTAGGTTGTCCTGTATATTAAACATTTGTAGGAAATGCAGAAGGGTTGCTTGTGAAGCCTGCCACTCCCCATGTATTGCTTGCCTTGTGCTATGGAAAACTTTCATTCCCATAGGAAATTTGGGAATAAGGTCTTATGTTCAGTCTGTAGTCACTCAGTTTCATCCTCAGGACTGGTATTTGTAGGAGTGAGAACAGAACCAAGTTGCCCATGATTAAATCCCTAAGAATACCTCTTTATATATATATATTTTTTTTTTTCATTAGCAATTCTGATTTGTAAAAGCACTATCTGGTACCTTCTCAGTAACAGTCTTTTCATTGAGCCCATAAGCTGATGGATAATAAAACCCCTAATTAAAACCAGATAATGCATGAAAGATTTCTACAGTGCAAACCTCTCTTAAGGCCTGATTAAACCAAAGGACCTCACATATCTCTTTGCCCAAATGCATTCTCATCAGGTCAGGCACCTGGAAGCACTGACTTAAGTCCATCCTTCTCACAATTCCTTGTTCTTGGGAATGAGGAGAGCAACAAAGGCTGGGACAGAAAATCAGATATTTCAGAAAGAATGGCCTGTTACATTTAGCTAGGAATATAGTCTGTCAGCAGTCTATCTGGCTCTGATCATCCTATCAGTCAGGGTAATGCTGAACCATAGAACAATGTGTTCATTTACATATAAATGTCCATAAAATATTTATGTGCATATATATACACATATATGTGTGTATAATTGCACTCAGTTTGGCATAAATAAATATGGTTTAAAATAATAGGGAGAAGTGATTTTCTGCAGATCATTCTTTTTGTTTTTGTGTTTGTTTTTTTTCTCTGTCTTGGGATTTGCAAGTACAAGTAAGGAGAAGAGTAGAGACTCATTTCTTTAATTCTTATTTTAAAGACTGAATTTAAACCTTAAATTAAGAGGGAACTAAGACTATGCAGTGGCAGTTCTGATTATACCTTGACTACACTGCAGATTAAAAATCCAGGTATGTATCAATCTGTCTTTTCCTTTCCAAATAAACTAGATTCCATGGGAAGGACACTCACTTGTGTGCCCCACATGCCAGCCCTAATGTAGATGACAGTGGGACCAGGCCAGCAGGGGACACTTTTCCCTACAGCAGCTCAGCACCCTGTTGTCTATTTTGCTGCTGAAAGAGAGGGGGAAAAAAAGATCAGTGGTTGCATAAAATACTGTTAGCACAATTTTGCTTTTATCTGCATAAACCATTGAACCTTTTCTGAGTGGGAGTGAGGCACCCCTAGGGAAAATGTCAAACTCCTGTGGTGGGAGCCAGACTGACTTGCACCCTTGTTAAAGGGCCCTTGGACTGTAGCCACTGTCATATTTCATGTAATGTAAACTATCTGCCTTTGGAAATCTTAATGTAGTGTGGAAAGTTCTTGAGAGAAAAAGCTATGACTTCTGAAGTAGGCAGGTATTTAAGAAAAGAGAGAAAAAAGCAAAAGAAAGGAAAAAAGAGCCAGAGGATCCTGTTACAGATGGTGGGTCAGGTTCAGCTGGGTGCAGGAGCAGCTCAGTTTCAGCCTGGTGGTCCAGAGCAGCTGTGAGCCTGGTTCCCAGGCACTGACACTGTGTGTTCAAGCCATTAGTGAACCAGGTCAAATATCTAAGGCTGGAGAGAGAGTTCTTTTTTCATGGGTTACTGGGAGTATTTAATCAGTGATTACTCAGAAATTAAGATGATACCTGTTCTGCTTAGTCACTGTGTTTTATATTATGGTGTAAGAACATGGAGCAAAGGGGAATTTCAGTAAAGAATTGCTGGGAGTTTATTTTGGACTTGTATTAATTGCTTTTGGAAAATTTGGAATTTGAAGTGCTGTGGCTTGTCAGTGGATGGCTGGCTGGCAAAGCCTCCTTGAAGGGGAAGCACCTGGAGCACATTGCTGGTTTTTATAATGTGGCTCCAAGGCTGAAAATTGAGAGTGACTCTTTCTCACCCTCACTGAAAGCTGCAGCTAAAAAGGGAGGATGTGGTTGTCCCTTGCCCCCACCATCTGCTGAGTGCTGCCTCCCTGCTTTCCCTCTGTGGGCTGGGGACTGTCTCTCAGCAGTCACATCTCCATTTCCAGCTGGCTACAGAAAGTCCCTTCTGGTAAATGGGCTTTAAAATCTCATGGTGAGGTTGCCTAGCTGAAACGTATTGATAATTTGTGACTGTTTGCACAGAGAGCTTTGCTTGGGGAGACAATCCAGTTCTTGTCTCTCAGAGGAGCTGATTTAAAGGAGAAAATGTACTCCTTAATGTAGGTACTTTGTGGATAGCAAAGGACTGGGCTCTGCTCATCCCTGCCACCCTTACAATTTTATGTGCCTTTTCTGTGCTAGTTATAATCACCAATATGATGTGGTTCCTGAATTAACAGTTAATTAAAGACCTTTTGTGGTCTTTGTGGGTGGTAGAACTTTTGCAAATGACTGTTTATGAATGATCAGACAGGCTCATTTGAAGTACCTGGGCTTGGCAGAAATAAATAATTAATTTATTCTATATAGCTCCAAATGATCTAATGTCTCATCATTTTGCAAGGCAGAAGTGTAATGTCTGTATCCTATGAGCATATATATCCTGATGAGCATAACCAGAAACCATTTCTGTCACAATGAGCCTGCTCCAAGAGCAGATGACCACAGAAGGAACTGTGCAGTAATTCTGGAGAATTAGTGGTGGGTAGCAGGTGGCTGGCCCCGAGTGAGTGTTGGAGAGCACGTTGGAGGCCATGACCTCTTCAGGGTTTTGAAACCTAAGAAAGAAAGCTGCAGCTGGTGTGGACAGGAATCATGGTCTGTTACATGGACTGAATCAGGTTCATTCAGAAAGTACCTTGTGTGATGGTGCTCAGGAGAGCCAGAAAAAAAGCACTACTTGCTAACAAATAATGTGGATGTCATTGTAGGACTCTGCTATAGGCTGCCTAGCCTGGCCAAGACACTGATAAATTGATCTTTGAGGAATGAAGAGATTCCTCTAAATCATAAGATGTAGGGGAATAGAATATAGGTAAATAAAGGTAGTATAGAAAGTAATCTTACCCCCTAAAGAGTTGCAGCTGAACCAATTACTAAAGATTAGGAATAGGCCTGATGTTAACAGGCCACAGCTGTAGCCAATGAGAAGAGTGCTATAAAAGAGTGGATTGGTGGGAACTGCAGTCAGTTGGCTGCTGTGAGGGTAAGGAAGAGTCAGTGCCTAGAGGAGATGCCTACAAGAAACATCAGGAAGGTATGAAACTCTAGCAATGTGGAACCCTTGCAATGTAATGACAGCAAAAAGAAAGGCAGCTAAGAAAGATGCTCTCCTTGATTTGCTGCTTGTTAACAGAGGGCCTTGAGTGAGGTGGAGATTGGTGGCTGTCTTGGCCACAGCAGCTAGTGATTGAGTTTAAAATCACTTGTTTTAAACTGGAGGGAAAGTGCCATCAAAACCTCAGTCCTGGACATGAGAGCAGACTCCTGACTGCTCAGGGAACTAGTGAGTAAGGCTCCCTGAGAAAAAGCTTGTTCAGATGCTGGGGTCCATCTGTGCTGGTCAGTTTTTAAGCAGCACCTCCTAAGGGCACAGGAGCAGGCAATTCCTAAATGTCTCAAGTCTATCAGATGAGGCAGAAGGCTGTCTTGGCTGAGTAGGGATTTTCCTTTGGAGAGAAGGCAAAAAAAGGAGGGTGTATGAGCAGTGGAAGCAAGATCAGGTGTCATCCTGTGTGCAGTTTTGGGCATTGCATTATTAGAAAGATATAAAGCAATAAGAGTGTCCAAAGGAGGGCTAAAAGATCATGAAGAGCCTTGAGGGGAAGCCTCAGGAGCAGCTGAGGTCACTTGGTCTGTTCAGCCTGGAGGAGACTGAGGGGAGACCCCACTGCAGTTACAGCTTCCCTGTGAGGGGAAGAGGAGAGGCAGGCACTGATCTCTTTGTGGTGACAGTGACAGGAGCCAAGGGAATGGCCTGAAGTTGTGTCAGAGGAGGGTTAGGACTGCATGTCAGGAGAGGGTTTTTCTTCTGGAGTTGTTGGGTGCTGGAACAGCTCCCCAGGGAAAGGTCACAGCAATGAGCCTGACAGAACTCAAGAAGTACCTGGACAATGCTCTCAGACATGTGGTGTGATTTTTGGAGCTGTCCTGTGCAGGGCCAGGAGCTGGACTTCTATGATCCTGCTGGGTCCCTTCCAACTCAAAATGTTGTGTAATTCTGTGATTCTGTTATATCTGATACCTGCATCTTTCCCAGAACAGCAATTCCTGTTGTCCCTTTTGGAGATGACTCTGAGACTGCCATTTGCACTGACTTTTTCATGTGGACAGACAATTGATTTAACATTTCCTGGTCTTCTCTGGTGACAAGACATCTTTATTAGGCTACAGAATTTAGCTCTTTATTGCTTACAGCTCAGCCAACACTGCAGACCTTCAAGCAGTGGTTCTCAGGTGTCTGTCCCCCTGGCAGGGAGTTGGTTACCATGTGTTTAAGAGCTAAGCTGAAGTCATGCTCCAAGGAGTGGCATTCCTTGGGACATGTATAAGTCTGAGTTAGTTTCGTGGTGTCCCTGCCATCATGAAGAGAAACCATCTCTTGATCTACAGGACAGGATTCATCTCATCATAATGTAGGTCTAAAATAGGCAAGATGATCTGCGCTCTAGAGGTGCCTTTTCAACTCACTGACTATAAAGATGAGTGGAATGGAACTACCTCAGGTATCAAATCTACACTGCAGGAAAAAGGGGAGGTGATTCCCTCCCAAGGTACTTCAGTAGTGGAGTGACCAAGGTCTCGTGGTGGTGACCTGGTTGTGCTTAGCAGGACAAAGACTTGCAGTCTTCCTCGAGTCCAAGGTGACTGCTGTGAACACCAGAGTAGCCTTCACAGAAGAGACAAAGGGACAATAATACTTGGGAGCCTCTCTTTTGTGTTGTTCTATCTGGGGGTTCTGTTTGAATTTTTGAAAGCCTGAGGACTTTCTCTCTGTACTTACAGCTTGAATTAGCTGTATAGTTTTGTCTTAATTTATGGTCCCAAACTCTGGATTCCCTGTAAAATATTTAGGTACCAGTTTATAAACAGATTAAACAGGAAATGAAATGAGCATGTATATCTGAAGCCTTGTTGACCTGACAGATTCTCTCAAGGCCCCAAGAGATCAGAAGCAGCATCCATCAAGTGAGGTATTGAGCATATGCCAGGTGTAGTGCTAATGCTTGGGAGCTTTTGCATGATAATAAGCCAGATTCATTGTTCTTTATCTGCAAACTGTGCACTCCTCTGCACTTGTGTATGCTTCCTCTTGAGTAGTTTAAAAGAGGACAATGCAGAACAGACACAGCAGCTTATAAAATGGTGTATTCAAACATGATTCAGCCTGAGCTGGGGGCAGTTCTCTGCAGTGGATTAGTGGCTGCAGCACTGCCATTCTCCTGGGAAATCAGCTAAGCACAAGTGTTTCCTTCAGAGGGCTTCTGACCTCTTTTGTGTTGTTCTTCTTAATTTCTGTGTCCTAAGTAAGGTGCTATTAAAGCTGTTCCTTGTTGGAATGCTTCCTTGGGAGCTTGCAGAGTGAAGGAGGGAAGTGGTTTCTGCTGCTCCTGAATGAAAAGTGATTGCTCAGAGTCCTGCAGGTCCAGGGAAGATGACATGTCAGCTAAGAGTGAGTGCTGCTCTCTGCACTGGCAAACTGAATATTGGGGAAAGAATTATGCTATTGTCAAGACATATCTTTCACTTTAATAAGCCATTTTGAAAAGAAGGCTTTGTTTCAATTTAATAATGGTCCTTGGGAGGAAAAAAATTCTAAACTCTAGCATGAAAGCAAGCACTCCTTGTCTGTTTTGAAATAAACATACTGTCTTACTGTCTTCTACAGTACCGGGCTGCCCTGTAAATTTTAAGGATAAATAGGTTATGAGTAAGACAATTGCCTTAGCAGTATTATTAGGAGCAATAACTTCTGTTGTGGATAAATCTGACCCTTTTAACATGTAGAAACATTCCTATTTTATTACTCCAGCCTAGCTTTTCTCTCAGAAGAGGTTGTCCTGTCTGTAAGTTTTATTAGAGATGTCATGATTTGCAATTTATTATGAATTAGTACTTTTGAGCTTTCAGTTGAACAGAGGTTGTAGCAATACATTGTTTTGCATGTCTCAGCTGCATACTCTGGAAGCTTAATATTGGGGGCTTCTTCCCACTTCAGAATGACTGTTTTGGGACTAATTACCAATTCACAGAATTCTACAAAATATCTGACACTGCTTGTTGAATTCCTCCTTGATTATCAGTACTCATGGAGCTGTGGGATCCTTTGTATTTTTGGATTGCTGCACCTGAACCCAGTGTTATCTGTTAGTGCCCACACCATTAAAAAATCAACTTCTAATTTATTGCCTAATTTATAGGCCCACTTGATCGATCTATGACACAGTTGAACTCGTGTTCAATGATTAATGTGAAATAAAAGGTAGTGTTACATGGCCCAGTTAGATTAGATGCTCTTGATCTAGTCCTGTCAGTCAGCCACAGCTGTTAAACATTTTATGTCCTCACATAAAACTGTATTTGTGCTGCTGTCGGTTTTCTGGCTAAAAGATCATATTATAATTAAATAACTAGTGCTTATATAAGAGAATAGGTAATTATCCTTATATATAATCATAAATTTATAGGAGGACAGGCTTAAACAAATATTATTTTTACCACATAAAATGGTACAGAAATTTTTCAAAGGCATAAGAAAAAATTAGGAGTTCAGATTTCATTGCCTTTCTTTTAGGTGGTAACAAATGCCTCTTATGTCCTTGAAAATGCCCCCTAAAATATTGAATTTGATTATACATGCCCTACATAATCACTTAGGGTCAAAGATGAGGATTCTTTTTGATTTTTAAATTTAGGTTTTATTCAATGCAAATTTACAATTGAAGTATTTACCCTTTGGACAGTATAAATGAAACTAGCAGGAGAACCTCAGTGTGGTTTCACTGGGACTTGGTAGCATTCCCCTTTTTAAAACCTGGCAAGTGACAGGGCTGCTGAAGAGGCATTTCATCACCCTGGGCATCAGAAAGTGGCTTCAGATCCAACTGCTGCCAGGACAGTGTAGGCTTAATGGGAATTAAAAGATTCCACAGATCTTAAAGGAATGTTCTCATTAGGAAGGACACTTTTCTTCTCACCTTTCTTGTGTGTCAAGATCAATATCTCATCAGGGAAACCCTGAATACAGAGTATTTTGAACAAGCATATGATAAATAATACTCTTTTTACTATATTTGGGCTGCAGGAAAAATAATTTTCCTGGTGTAATGAGTGATAAGTAGAACAAAGATCATTTGGGAATAAAATGTAGCTGTTTGATCCATTTGATAATTTCCATCTGGATGGCATTTGCTTCCCTTAAAAGGGGAATGGGAGCTGCCTATTTCTAGGCAATCTGTTGAGTTTCTTTCACAGAAAAGGACAGTTTAGCTTTTCCTTCCATATGGACATGTATTATTACATTTACAAACATTTTGTTCATTTTTCTTTAGATCCTCTAAGAAGCCTTAATTCTTAGGTGGGCTGGGATATGGGTCAAATATTCTTGGTTTTGTTTTTTTTTCCAGAAATCAGTAAGAGAGTGGAAAGATTGCCATTATTCTGTATGGATAGGTACTAGTTAATTTATAAAACAAAAGAAGCCTTGCTTGTTGGAGCAGAAACCAAGTTAGCTGTAATGAGGCTGGAATTATCATTGTTCCTCTGGGCCTGACCATGCTGGGGGAATGGAAGTCTGCAAGCGTGACTCCAGGCAATTGTGGGATCCAAGTCATGACATCTTGCTCATAAATTTAGCAAGTTCCACCTCAGGATTCTCCCTCTGGAACAGTGAAATACTCTAAACATTGAGAGGATCATTATAATCGTAATGTCATCCTGGCTAACCAAAAGAAACTGTTGTCTTAGTACAATGAGGTGACAATGGTTAATGCTGTGGTTTTGCCACTGCCCTGGGACTACTGGATCTTGTGCATTTGTATAATTTTTTACTAACTTTTGATAAGATTTGTGTATTAGAGGCAAAACTTCAGAGCTGCTTCCCTTCAGCAGCCTGGGCAGGCAGACAGGTTTGTTCCCTGTTGGCCTGGCTGAGCACAGTCATTCCAGCAGGAATCCCTCCCTCCCAAAATGTCATGAGGTACCCAAGTGCAGTAAGCACATAGGCATTGATGCTTTTTCCTTGGAATACTTTTATTTGAAAAGTGATTCAGTTCTCTGCATCATGTTTTGTTTTGGACACATCAAGCAATTTCAACCTTTGGAAAAGTGTAGAAATCTCTTTCCAATATCTCTGCACATAAAAGCAGCAAGGAGCATTTGTAGTTTAAGAGGACAATCCCATTTTCTTCATGAAAAGCCAATGTGAAGGGTTTTTTTCCTTTGCCAAACCCATATGATGGAATCCTGCAGAAATGGGATATTTTGCCTGGAGCCAAGGAAAGGTGCAAAACTTAGGAAAAGGGTATGAATCAGTGCCTGGTGGTTTAGGCACTTCCTTCATCCTCTTCCTACTAGCAGGCCATGGATACTGTTTATTCTCTTTTTTGGTCTGCTGTGGCTGTGCCCAGATAGCTTGATTGCAGATTCACCACAGAACAGTTCAGAGTTAAAACAGCCTTTTTTTGCTGCCACTGATAATCATATGCCACTATCAGCAAAATTGCCACCTGTAATCAGATCTGTAAGAGCACAGATGGCTTCCAAATGCACTGATTCAGTACCAGAGCTGTGATTTTAGCAGCAATTGCTTCTTAGCATTTTGCACCTGGAATTTTACTAATTTTCATATTTATTAAACAGCTGTAAATTGAGACTTCCAGCTTGGAGGTACTTGTGATCTAAAGAAGTTTGAGAATGATTATACTCCCATTTCAACAGAGGCTTCCCCTGAATCAATTGAAGTTCAGTTAGGAGTTAGGGTCTGGTCCTCAGAGGATTTCAGTGCCTTGTCAGTCTAATATTAGTGAGTTATGGCTTTTGGATTTCAATTCTTGCCTTTTTTGTTTTTCCTTAATTTCCCTTGTCCTGTCTACTTGTTGGTGACCTGAAAGAGAGCAAGCTCTGCCTGCTTATATGGTGGACTTGAAGTGACTCCAGGCCATAAAACTCATGTTTGGGATATGCAATCCAAAACACAATTCCTAACTTCCAGAAAATCTGATTTTTTCCATGTTCTGACCTTTAGCAATCTGCACCAGTGAGCAGAGCCATGTCCCAGGCAGCTGGTGGGAAGGCTCTTGCCTCTTTCACAGTCTGCATCTGATGTGGGAAGGGGGGCCCTGGCAGACCTCACCCACCAGTGTCCCAAAAACAAGGTTTTCCCACTGAGGCGATACAGATCTTCTCTCTGCTAAAAAGTTTAGAAATTTCTTGTGGTTGGAAACAAAGGATTTAGCTGGAAACAAAGGATTCCATGTGGCTTGGCTGTCTGTCTCCTTCAAGGGTGTTCATAACTTTTGTGTGACAGGAGGTGATGAAAAAGAGTGTTGGTCAGGTTTCTGGTGACAGAGAGCCTCATTATTTATGTAATCCACAAACCACAGTGAAATCATGAAGGATTTAAGGTTAGTGGGCTGAGTTGGGTAGTTTCTTTCCTACTCATTTTAAAGGAGGTAAGGAGGGAGAGGAAAAAGATTTAAGAGAAGAAACAATGGAAACAAGAATCTGTCCAGAAGCGGAGAGTGGTGGAAAAAGAGATAAAGTTGTGTCAAGGCAGAAGCACTAAGAGATAAACAGGCAATGTGTCTTAGGAAGGACAAAATTTGCATGTCAATCCTTGTTTCTCAATTCTGATGGTTATGCTTTATAAATCATATAAGTACTTACTTCCATAATTGCACATTTAATTCTTCAATAAAACATAGTTAAAGCCAGAAACATGATTTCTGGTGAGAATATGAAAAACTTCCTTCAGGGGTGGAAGGCTTTATATAGTGCTAAATGACTTATATCAGAAAAAATTATAGGTACTGTAATTGCTTGTCTTTCTCCAAACTATTTCTTGCATTAAGCATTTTCAACAAAATAAGTGAAATAATATTCAGAGTTGTCCTGGTTTAGGGCAAATTTGGTAGAGAATTTCCAAAGGAGGGCCCCTCCAGAAAGCAAACCCACATGGCCCCTCTCCCCAGCTGGTTCGGGAAGGGTTTTCCTTGGGGAGAAGTGGAAAGAACCTGTTTATTTAACAGGCACAGCACCCCCAGCACACAAAATGAACAATACCAGATGACACCACTCTGAAAAAGATGACAAATTCAGAAAGTCTTTCTCGGAGGTGGTCACTCTGTTCTCAGTCCCTCTGGTGCTGGGGCAGCTGCTGCAGGCACAGGGTGCAAACTCTCGGTGTGTCCCAGGTCCCAGTCCGGAGCAGGTTCGAGATGGTTGAAAAAAGGAAAGGAGAAACAGTCCAGGAAGAAATTTGGACTGTTTAGCTAAACTAGCTAATGAGCAGAAGCAAGAGCAAGCAGAAGCGAGAGATAGAGCAAAGCAAAAGCAGCACTAAGTACTGCCCATCTCTGTGTCCCGCCAGGCTTGATAAGAAAACCCAAACTAAACCTTCACTCTTCAGAGCCAGTCTTAAAGGCACAGAACATAATATCCAGCATAAACAGAACACATGAATGGGGATACAAGCACCATAACATCACCCTTGGACAAGAGTGAACCCTGGTTCTGGATTGTCTTGTGTATATGCTGCTCACGTAATAATTAAAAGGGAGAAAACCAAGTTTTTATTAGATTTCTTAGAGAGACATTTGAAGAAGAAAATGTCATGTGATACATTAGGCTATTCAAAATGGGGAGAACAGGGGGAAGAGTGGAGCCTCCTTCTGTTCCCCAGAGTTTCAAGAATTCATGGCTGAGGCAGTCAATGTCAATATTTTTCATATGAAGTTCAGTCTCACCATGCTGGAGGCATTTGTCCCTCCACAGCAAATGGCCAGAATTGGAAATCCTCAGGTGGGTTGACCCAGATGGGAAAGCACATGTGCCTGGCTGGGCCCAGGTGCTGAAGGACATCTTGGGGGAGGGAGAGAGGGGGTCAGGATGAAGAAACAGATATTGTCTAGGCTGGAATTCCCATTCATTTTCTTTGGTCACCTATGGAAGTCCTATGACAACATGTTTGCAGCTGAGAGCCTTGTCATAAGATCAGCTGTGACAAATGCAACTCCTGGTTTCCCATAAAGAGAGCTGATGTTGGTTACTTCTATGTCATTTTCAGTTGCTGTTGTGGATTTCCTTTTTTTTTTTTTCTTCTGAAAGAATCTTTAAATGAGACAGAAGTAGTGTCTGGTTAGCTAACACAAGTTTAACAGCCAGCTGAAATTTCCTTCCTTTGCCAGAGCACTTAGAGCTCTCTTTGTGCACTCTAAGATTTTACCCAGAAAGATCATGACTTTTTCAGTCCTGGTGATGTGTAACAGTTGGATCTGGCTAATACCTCTGTCCTTAATGAGTTATTAAAGTGGGTAGCATAATTAAAATTTATTTTAGGCCTTTTTCAGATCTTTTAGTTATGAGACAACAGTGGCTACTGCTGCCAAAAGTGGTTTTGCTGTTGCTGAGTTGTGGCAGGACAGGGCTTGTGCACGTTGTGCCTGTGTGGTACCCCCACACCGGCAGGCACTGTGACATGAAAATCCTGTGAGCAAATAAGGTACAGCATTCAAATTGCTGTAAGGCATAATGTCCTAAAAACTGACTTCATTCTTACTTGCAAAGTTACTTCCTCATGTGTTTTGTAGGCATGTACTAGAGCACAAGTGGTGAAGTCAAATAGCCAGATTGTTGGGTTTTTTTCTTATGCTTAGAGAAAGGAAACTTGTGGATAGGATAGAAATATGTTTATTGTCAGAAAAGGAAGATCCATTAAAAATGAGCCAGCAGCTGAGAGCAGATGCTTTGGGGAAGAGATGGGGACAGACTGGTTCTCTCCAGGGCTTTCATCATTTTTTGCTCAAGGATTTCCTGGAGCAGAGTTGGTTTCTGTTTGTTCAGTGAACCTTGATGGATTTTAAGTTGTCAAGGCTCTCTTGAACCCATATAAACTTTTTCTCTTAGCAGTATTCCATGGGAAGGAGTCCCACCATTTAGTTACATGTTAAGAACCACTTTGTTAGGAACTTGCTACCAGTCAGTCCATCCCAGATCTTGTCATTCCTGGTTTCCTTCTCCACTTAGGTATGGTCTTACCCAAGTATCCGTCTTCACTATAAAGTTTGCACAAGAATCTATCTAGCAAATGTCTTAATTCTCTCTTAGCTTTTGGAACCAAAGCTATTTCATGTCATGTATAAGGTAAAAATTTTTGAGAAGTTCTAGAACCTCTCTCCTCCAAGATTACAGTCCTTATTGTAAATGGAGTTTACTTTTTCTTTTTTTTTTTTTTTTAAAGAGAGAGTACTCACTGGGCCAATTCCAGACCACAGGAAAATTTTGGAGGTATAACTAATACTGTAACCTGTGTTCCTTGTCACAGGAACGTAGGATAAGTATTGAGATGGTGAACTAAATTACAAAATAAACTGGTTTTTTTTCTTAATTCAGTTAAGTACTTCTGTTTGATGTACTATTTTGCACTCTAGAAATCCTCAGTATCAAGTATTGTCTTCTGTTACTACAGTCCAGGCCAAAGTAAACAGAAAAACAGAATGAGTCTTTTCTTGTGAACCCTTTGGAGCTGTTTACGCACAATTAACATCTCCAGGCTTCCTCTTGCCTTTTCACTTGCTACCCATTCTGATAGAACTTTTAAAGCCAAAGTCTTAATGTCATTAAATCACATTTCTACCCCAAATTCTCACTTGTTCTATTGTTGAATATTAAGAAAGACAGTCAGCCTTTTCTGCTTGAAGTGTTGTGTTTCTCACATTACTGCCTTGTGAATTTCACAGCTATTTATTTCAGATATTGCCTTTTTTATTCCATCCCATTCTATTACACCTGCTTCTTTTCATTCACTATTTTGTCTGTTTAGTCCACTTTTATTAAATAATTGTACCACCACATATTTTAATGCAAATTTTATCCAGACTGCCTAGCTAATGCTAAAGATAGTGACTGAGATGAGTAATGTTTTGCTAATCTCCAAAATATAGAATGAACAGGAAAAAATCACAGTGTTGATCAGGAGTGGTTGTCCCTGTTGAACCAAAGCATTTAAAGCATTATCTGAAACTGCATTGTAACTGGAAAGCTGTATTGGCCAGGGGGGTAACAATTGACTTAATAGCACCAACTCAGATGAAATGTGCTGAACTGGGGACACTGTTAAATTGACTTTTCTCACTGAAACCAAAGCTCCAGTGCCTGCTTTTACACTGTGTCAGTGATTGAAAAAGCTAATGAAAACACTCTTCTTGCTGTATGATTTTTGTTTTCTCTCCAGGGATGAGTTTACCAGTTGGTTCAGTCTGTTTTATTTAACAGTGGAGAGAGGCATCCTGATGTTCAGTTCAGAGATGAGGATGAACTAGGATGTTGCAGTAACTTACAATGCAGAATGCAAGGTAGGCTCAATAAAAATAAACATTTAAAGTTTAATCTCAACAGCAAATAAGTTTTATTTAAATTTCATGCTTTTTTTTTCTTAGTTTCATTTACATAGAGAAAACCTTCTATGCTAATTTTTAGGAGTGTTAAATTTCAAATAAGCACATTGATCTTGAAACACTCAATAAAGTCAATAGAACCATTTCTGGTGACAAATGCACATCTGTCATTTTTTGCACAATGGTCACTGACATATAATCTATTCTGTTGCCTTACCAAAAAAAAAATAAAGCCAGCAAACTAAGTAGAAATATATGTCATCATAATAGTTTTAAAATAAACTATTTAAAATTGGTCTTAATGTAATTATTATATTTTTAGCTGAAATACCATGTTTATTTATATTTCCTATTCATTTTAGAAGGCTGAGTTTCTTGCTCTCATTGGTTCTGGTCCCTCATTTGGACTTGGCCAGTACTTGGGTTGTGCTGTGTTGCTGAGTCAGCCAGTTTGTGTAAACCATTTTCCTGCCTCTCTGAGCTGTGTAAGGCTTGCTTTGATTGCATTCAAGATCCACACAGTCTCAACCTAGCACACTTCACCATGCCCTTGAAATACAGCAGCTTTATCCTTTTCTGAGGTACAGAGAGATTAAGTCCAAAGTCATGCACAGTGTGTAGCAAAACAGGATATCAAAATCTGGTCTAAATCCAAGGGCAGTGTACTAAGCAATGGATCCTTTTACACCAAGAAGGAAGAGTTTACACATTTTTACTCAATACAAATAAATGTTTGAAAAGCTGAGATGTAATTTTAATGGGAGATTGATTTATGTATTAACTAAATACTTAAGAACTTATGTCTGGAGAAAGGTGACTTGAGGGGACCTTGTCACTCTCTACACCTGCCTGAAAGAAGGTTGTAGACAGGTGAGGGATGGCCTCTTCTCCTGGGTAACAAGTGACAAGAGGAGGGGAATGGTCTCAAAGTTGCACCAGAGGAGGTTTAGATTGGATATAAGGAAAAATTTCTACACAGAAAGGGTTGTCAAGGATATGCTGCTCTGGGAAGTGGTGGAGTCTGAAGGTATTTTAAAGATATGTGGATGTGACACTTAGCAGCATGGTTTGTTTGCTGGTGGACTTGGCAGTGCTGGGTTAAGAGTTGAACTTCATGGTCTTGAAGTTCTTTTCCAAGCTAAACGATTCTGTGATTCTGAATAGATATAGTGCTTGTGAAAGGTCCCATCTGATTCCCTGGGACATGCAGGAGTCCTATATTCATTAACAGACACAATAATTTGCACTGATCTAGCCACTGAAAGCTTGTGTGGACTTGAAAGAGATTACTTTCTACAAAAATGAGAGTTCACAATCTGTGTTCTGATCCTTTGCTTGCCTGAATGCTTAGATCACTGTTCATGGAGGAAACATGTTACTGGATTCCTCATGAGATTCCAGGCACTTACCTGCTGCTCCATCTTCCCCTTTCACAAATCAGAGTTTTCTCTCTTCCAGTGTTTCCTCTGTCTGCCCCATATGCCCCTTCCACATTTCACTCCCTCTGGAGACCTGCAATGCTGTTAACCATTTTTCACAGCTCCTGGCAACTGGCTGGACAGGAGACAGTGGTTGCTGCAGCTCACTTGGGTCTCAGTATGTGCTCATTTTAACCAACACATCTGTGCTGACTTAGTCAGGATCGCTTGACTCTCTTTCTGTTATGAAAATTCAAATAACTTCCTGATTAATTATTGAAAATGCATTCTAATATCAATATAGAAATTTAATACATTCTCCTCTTTATTCTGTTTTGGTATAGATGCAGTATTAAGGGTATACAGAGTTATCTACTGTTATCTCTAGTTTAAAATTATGTACTCTTTGCAATTCTTCAACATCTTCCTCTGCACATTAATTTTAAATATGTGTCTTTGCTGCCCCTGCCATTACTCTAAACACAGTCCCCATGAGTGTAACACCACTGCTCCTAGTCATCCTGTTATTTGGATTTATGCCAGTGTTATCTGAAAGGACTTAGGAACTTTCAAAGGGATGTTGTTTCCATCTTCTTATCAAGGCCTTGGTCCTGTGTCATTAATTATAATAGTAGTCCCATTTTCTTTATTGTTATGCAATGGTATGTGGTATTCATACAATGATTTGTGGGTTAAGATGTCAGCATAGACACGTGCATTTAGGAACAGATCTTTAGGCTGTTTAAATTGTTTTTGTTCCAACAGACTAAGATAGTAGTTGAAGAATATTTTTGCTCACAGTTGCTATATGTCTGTATCCAGTTTTTTTGGTCAATGTTTATACTGTGGCACTCGGAGAATTTTTTGCAAACAGAAATTTCATTTTCATGGCTGAAGCCCTTGCTCAGCACCAACTAAGAGCTGATTCCTTGAGCAGTCCTTTTGAAATCCACTGCTTCCTGATGATTAAGTTGCACTTTGCCATACAAAGCTGAAATTAAATCCAAATGATCCAAATTAGCTGTATGGACTGAAGATGTACACACCAACTTGAAAGAGAATTGGGTATATCTGCACAGCCCCAAACAGGGGGGAGCTGGCATGAATGTGTGTCACTTCATTTATGCAGTGAACACTGGGTCAAGCTGGAGAGATTCCTTTGGCTTTCTGTAGCACAGGTACAGGCAGACCAATCTAGTAGCTTCCTGTGAAAGCCTGGAAATGTATCTTTGGTTTGAATTAGCCTGAGTTACCTGAATGCTAAAGATGTTTAATTATTTAAAGATGCTTAAGCAAGTCAGTTACCTAAATATGTATGTGGGGAGGAGGGGAAGAGTAATGACTATAGAATTTGGTCTAATATACCTAGCCTGGCTTTTTCAATTTTTACATATATATTACTGCCTTTGTTTACATATATATTACTTACTTTATAGCCTTCCTGCAGTAATTGGTGGATGTGAATCAGAGGATAAGCTTGAAACCAGATATTAGAAATCTTTAATAGGACCATTTCTAGTCAGCCATGTGAGTACCACAGCTGTGCTAGGGTCAGAGAGACTGTTATGTTTGTCTCCAAGTCTGACAGAAGATCTACTTGCCCTTGAGTCCATCTAATCAAATCATAACAAAGTAAGTGCTATGAAACATAGATCACCCTTTAATAACCAGCTACAGCTTCATGACTAACAAAGGTAGCAATCTATCCTATATTAAATCATACAAACATGTGCTTTTCACATCCCCTTTTTAACTGTTTTGTTTTCTGCTATGGTTCTATCCAAATGAGGAACTGGGGAAGTCTGCCATGAGTTCAGCAAGTCTAAGGTAACCCAAGTCTTTGCTGAAAGACCTTATTTATTCTATTAATGTTTAATCTGGAGCAACCACTGACCAGCATAATTTGCTAGAGATGGGTAAGCTGCTCCCTGAACACCTCTAATGCTCTCATGTTTTTCCACTTTTTAGAAGGAATGTAAACAAATAAACACCAAATACTGACCTGTGGAAAAAAAGGTGTGAAACAAGCCAAGAGTACTTGGTATTGCACATAAATAAATAAATAAATTTTCCTGTCTGTTTTTCTGAAATTCCTCTGGGGGCTCATCAGTGCCTCTGAGCTGGTTGGCTGCTCAGGGGCTCTCCTGGCATGCTGAGGTGGTTCCCAGCACACAGAATGTGATGTGCCTTCTCAGGCACACATTATCTTCTGTTGGGATTTGTGGTTGTCCCCCCAGTGAGCCCCTGCAGACACCAAGTTACTCACCCTGAGCAGTGGGATGAGGCTCAGTGGGGTTGTACTTGGGTGGTATTGCTCCTGCTCAGCCTTATCCATCTTTTATGGATATGGGCTCTGAATGCTGAGGCAGCTTCTGAGTCTGTTACAGCAGCTCTTTAAGAGCACGTTTGCAGTTATTACTCTAAGTTCACCAAGATTTCTCTGAGCTAGAGTTAACTCTGAATATTATTTGAAACAAATTCTTTGAAACAAAATATCTGTGCTGCTTTGCGTGTGTCCTTTATCCTGGAATTATTTGATTCAGTCTGTGATCTAAAAATGCTCATTTGACCCTTTGTTTCTCATGTCAACACCCTGCATCTGTCCTTGGAAATTCAGTACCTTCTTCCACTGCAGATACTGGTTCCTTTCTCTGTCAGCTGTATGTGGGGGTGATACAAGTATGAGAAAAAATAGGAAAAACTGTGTAGCTGTGTGGCAAATGGGTTTATCTTGTCCTTTTGCCCCCAGTCCATCTGATCTCTGCTGCAGGGGTCTCTTCTAGCACCCCACACCAGTGACCTAGGAGCTGCCAATAAAAATTACAACAGGCAAGATCATTTCTTTCTGTGCCATGTGAAATTCTCACAGATAGTAATTGCTCCCCTGCAGGTGCTGTGAGGGGAGTAGGATTGTCTCAGGGGCTGTTAAATACATGCATTTTTATGTCAAAGATATTATAGTATTCTCTCCCACAGGAAAGAGAGAACTTTTTTCAATGCCATTAACACCTAGTTCCCTAAAATATTGAAATCATAGACTTGAAACCATGATAATGTTTGGCATGAAATAACTAATTAAATTTATAAACAATTTATTGACTTTCAGTGAGGTCTTTCTCAGTGGCCCAGATGTCAAAGCATAGTGCAGTGAAGTACTTTGCCAAAAATATATTTCAAAAATTTCTAAAGAAGAAAATAAAATCTTTAAATGGTAAAATCTTAAGAGAACCTGCATTACTCACAAGTGTTCTGACACTCTTGTGTTACAGATTAAAAGAAAACTCAGTGCAATTCCTTTCTCATTTCATATACCATATATTACATATATATATGTACTATGTAGCACACTAACTACTGCAATCTCTGCTGCTACAATCAAGTAAAAGTTTCAGGGTAAAGGATTAGTGCACATTTACTAGCTTGGTCTAGCATTGTATCAGAAAAATTTGCACAGCAACTTCTATTGCTAAAAAGGCTGTACAAAACTCATTTATTTTGCCATTAACATTTCTTCTCTTTCCAGGCTGCCTTAGAAGGCTCAGTCTCTCTGTGTCCATTTCAAATTGGTGTTCAGATTGCTGGTGTTTCTGGCTTGCTGCATGAGAAGACAAATGTCCAGTGCAGTTGTAGGAGAGCAGCCCCATGATTTGAAGTTGTTTTGCTCTGAAAAGCACTAGCCTGTCACCAGCTCTTGTAAGGCAGCAGTTTTGCTCTTCATGGGAAAGTTAATGTCAATGTTTATCCCCACAACGTCTCTGTGCTGAGCCCACGCTATTGTCTTTGTGGCAAAAGCTTCTTTAATTTAAATATGGGCATATTCTAATACAGAGACACTTTTATGCCAGAGAACCTGTAAAGGGTCAGTATTACATCAATTTATTGGTTATTCAGCAGAAATGCACAAAGTATTTTAGTGCTTTTTTTTAACTGAAGCATCTGTTTGTGATTGCTGAGTAGATATCATGTATCAGAGAAGAGCAGAGTTTCAGTTCCTCATTAAAACCAAATTGCAAGTGACAGCAGATGGAGTAGGAGCTGGGATTAATTGTTAAGGAAAGTGAGAGCTGAGGGTGTTTTGTTTCAGTTTTAAGAATCAAACTTCCTGCCCTAGTTAACTCTGAGATATTTGGATTTGATACAGATTGATAAGGAGATTACTGTAGCTGGGAGACAAAGAGCAACCTCAGATCACCTGTTTAGGACTTGATTTTATTCACTCTAACATGAAAAAAATGTTAGTAGGGACACAGTGAAAGAGTACTCAGCTATGGCAAAGTTTGCTTTGAGGATTTAATAAAACTAGTATACAAGGACTTATGGGCTAGAAGTACAGGGAATTCAAAGTTTGGAGGATCTTCTGAAGCTTGATTAAGAAAGTTAAAATTTCTCTTACTGAAGAAAGTAAGAGGCAGACGTTATGTCTTGGTGAAGAGTGAAGAAAAATGCTGGCCTGGTAGAGAGGGTCTCTGATAAAAATATTTAAATTAGATTTTCTATGGTAACCTACATACCTTTAAAGGCAGGTTCCTGCACTGCATGAAGGAAAAGAGTTTCTCACCAAGAATGTGTGTTCTGCAAGGTGTGACAGCTGAGTTTGGGTTTGGCTGGTGAGGCATTATACAGTGCTGGCTGCCCCAAGGTTTCCCTGACATGAGCAGTTCTGTGCTGTACACATCCTAGAATGCAAGTGGAAATGATAAATTCCTGCTGTTTTGGGCCTGACCTCAGAAAGAAATTATAGTAGTTTAAATGCTGTTACTGGTTCAGTTTTGGAAATGCTTTGTAGTGGTTTTGACAAACAACCAAGGCAGCTCTTCAGCACAGCAGCTGTGGCAGATTCCTCATCTTAAAATAATAAATATGATATTGTGACACAAGTACTTAGGTCTAAAGGTGGCTTTTTAACCCAGATCAGAGTGACAAAATGTTCATGTGTGAACTTGCTTGGTGATGTTCCCTTTTTGCTGTTGTGTCTCCAGGGTGGAGATCTGTCAGTTTATTTTCCCAGGATATCCCTCCCACATCAGGTGTCCCTGCACATGTGCAAGGGAGGGCAGAGGCTGTGCTGTCCACTGCCACAAAAATGCAGTCACTCAGCCTCTTGGATGACAAAGGCAACACAAATTTACTCATTTCAGATAGAAATTTGTTTGATTGGGGATTTTTTTTTTTTACCTTTGAAATAAAAATTGAAAAATTGTGATTTCACACAAGTTCTGGAAGGATTAGTCCTAATGACAGATATGAAAAAGTAAAAGGAAATAATCTTGATCTAGACAAATGAGAGTGTCTTCCTTGCTTTTGCTGTATGTTAGTCAAGGCAAAATAATTTTACTCATCTAAATGACAAAGAAGTGATTCTTATGTGTTTATTGCCATACAGTAGATTCTGAATGTTTGCTGGTTTATTTTTAATTAATGCATATAAAATTTAAATTGAAATTTTTCACACAAAATCTTTAGTCTCTGATTATATTCCATAACTTATTCAGCAGATAGAGATTTAATATTTTTAGAACATCTTTAATTTAGTTTAACAACCTACCTTTTCTAACAGAGGTGTCTTTCAATCTACCTCAGGTAAAATGGAAATCTGCCTTGGCAGATACCATACTGTAGTCAATAGAAGAGAAAGCTAATGATGAAGAAAACTAGTTGTCTTGGGTAAAATCAAAAATTCTGTAACTGCTGATGGACACAACTTTCTTTTTTTTCTTAATAAGAAGTATTTGACTCCCATTCTAATCCTTAAATTGCACTCAGATTTCATGTGTTGGCCTGAGTGTTTAGTTTACACTTTTGAAATTAATCCCCTGTTCATTCCCTCTGCTGCAGTATAGATAAAATAGTGCAGCAGGCAAAACTAATTTCTTCTAAGTGACTCTGTACTGAAAAATGCTTTCCAGATGCTGATGGTTTTCAGTTCATCAGACCAGACTAAAGCGATTCCAAAGTCAAGGCCCAAAAGTTGTCCAGTGTGTCTACTGAGTCCTTAATCCCAGCTTTCTGTTCTCTGTGCTCCTATTGCATTTCATTAATTGCTAGGTTAGACAAAGCACAACATATTAATGATAATTTTACATTTTTACTTTGGTAATGGTAATTTTATGGTAAATTTTACATTTGATGGTAATTTTACATTTTTGCTTTAGCTGTTTTTGTAGTCACTAAAGGTAACTTCAAACACCTCAGTAGGTCAGGCTATATGATAACAATCTTGTTTTCAATGCTCTCTACCAAAATATTTTAAAATTGCCAAAGGAGAAAATTTCCTTTCTCCCAAATGTTTTTCACAAAACAGAAAATGCCTTTAAAAGCAATCATTTGCTAGAGGGAAAAAAAAAAACCAAACAGAATTTCATAATCAGATTCTTTTTATACAGTTGCAAACATGTGGTCCTTGATTATCTTTGTGATAATAACACAATCTTGAAAAAGCTGGTGTAACTTAAATAAGTTTACATAAAACTTATTTATAAGACAAGTTTTTGATGCTAACACTATCTTAAATACTTACTTGTGTGCTTTTAGTAGCACAGAACAGCTCCTGTTAAAGTCAATAGTGAAATGCACTTCAGTTAGGCAGGATCAAAGCCTGAAGGAATACACAATTTCCTTCTTACTTGTGATGCTCTTCATAAAACATTCAATTTTCACCCTTTGTGCATAAGTAGAGGCTCCTGAGAGAGATCTTTGTTCCAGCATCAGGAGCACACTACACTGTCTCTGGTTGCAAAACTCCTTTAATCTGGAGGTGACAAACAGAAGAGATTAATGGCTTCAATTTGGGCACACAGAGCCACATGGATTCTTTAACAGAGGCAGAACATGATTGCCTGGGATTTAAGAAAGAAAATATTGTCTTGGTTCATGAGTATAAAATACACATTATTATATAGCTTCAGATATTTTTAACATCTCCATAGAGATGAGAATGCTCTGTACACTACAGTGCCATATCAGCAAAACTGCTTAAGTGTATGTTTAGGGAAATTTCATGAACTTCAGTAGCAGAAGACAGTTCACTAAAGGTATAGATAAACTGAGGGGTTGAGCAGGTGTTCAAACATTGGAGTAGTTGTTATATCATTGTTTTTACAAGAAGACAGTCAAGACACACTGTTGGAGTGATTTCTCCAACAGTTTCCAAGAAGTCTGGGGGTAAGAAAGAAGCTGAACCAAATTTTCTTGCTCTTTATACCCCAGATTAGACTCAAGAGTGACCTACAAAATCACCCTAAAATGCAAATGATGTCAACTTTGCTATTTGTTGGTGCAAATTCTGGTAGAATGGGAAAAAAAAATCTTGTCTTTGTACCATGAGGGGCTTTTACTAAGCATCTTTTTAGATGGATGTTTTGGATAAGGTATTTTAGTCTAGTTTTATCAGTGAAAGTGAGGGAAACTTTTAATATAAAAATATATTTTAAAAGTTTCATTTAAATACATTTAAAAGTTTCATCCCTTTGATATATCTATGTATATTTTTCCTTGTCTTTGTGTTGTTTTTAGAGACTATTTGACCCTTTTCTGAAAAGGATCAGAAATACAGGCTAGGATTTTAAGGGAGGTTGCAGAAATGATGTTGATAGATTTTAATTGCTAGCCAGTGTGCTGTCCTCTTTGATAAAACCTTTTCTTAAGTCAATTAAAATGAAAGGCTTAGAACACAGGAGGGTGCAAAGAGGTGAGAAGAAATGATGTATGGTCATATTAGCTGGAGAGGTGTAATATTCATTTGCAAAGACACAAGGGAATGCAATGATGATGGGACAAAAAAACCTCTTCTCCTCTGTTATGCTGGGAGCATAGGAAGATTTTTCCATGGTGTTTGATGTGAGTGTTGCAAGAAAATGCAGTTAAGACTTTCTTAAGATTAACTTGTGATGTGTGAGGCTGAAATCAAGAAACATTAAGTACCATTCAGGCCTCTGGGAAGGTGTGACACACTCAGCACTTTTATAAAACCAGGCCATTTAATTATAGCTAGGAGGTTAGGGAAGGTGAGTTTTAAAAATCTTAGCCAAAAGCCTTAAAATATCAAAGGGAAGTAAATGTAAAAGTTTAGAACTGTGAAGCTGACATATGGTGCAATGATTCTTGGGTTGGTGTCAATTATGCAGGTTGATTGGAATTAAATAGAACTCTAACAACACTGGAAAAGCAGGTGGATGGACCCAATGTAATCAGCTTCTTCCCTCTGCAGCCTCAGCTGTCTTTGAAATAAGTATTTTTGTTGGAAAATGGCTGTGGACTGAAAAAATGTTTTACTGGATTTGTGAGGGCCTATCTTTCCTATTCTGTCTACAGACTGCAATTGAAACAATGAGAAAGAAAAAGCCAAATGCAGGAGATTCAAAACTCTTTGTTAGCTAAATAACCAACAGTAAGAAATCAAAGCTAAATAACCAACAAAGCAATAAAAAAACCCAAATGCAACTGACCATATGATGATAGAGCTTTCCAGTCCAAGAATCCCTTAAGCTTTATGCTCTGTGAGACTCCAAGGCCAAAAGAGGTTCTGCATTTTGTGTCAAGGCTGCAGCGATGGAATATTGTTACAGTGGATTTAGTTCATCCCCATTAGTTCTTCCACTGATACTGGTGGAGGTTTTTTATAGTGCTTGGCTTTGGGGCACTATACTTTGAAGCTCAGTTCCCCTCCTTCCTGAAAATAGAATAGTAATCCTGCTGCCTTTGGGAGAAGAAGTTGGCTCAGAGAAGAATTATATTAGCATGAAATATTAAAAAAATATAAAAATAAAGAAGAAACTTGCTTGAGAGAGAACAATGAACACTCATTTGCTGTCTCATGGAGACATTTTGTGATTCTGTGGAAGATCACCATATGACTTATATGCTGCTGAAGGCTCCCTTGAGGGCCCACTATTTTGTCTCTTTTGCTTGAATGACTACTTAGAATGAGAATTCTTTGCCTGTCCTGCACCTGAAGCAATTAAAACTGGATGGAACACTCATGTTTTTCTGATCTGTGGTCGTGTGTACCCTCTCAGGCAGTTTGTGCAGCATTATTGGAGGAAACATTAAGAGTAAAACTATATTTTCTGGCTGAAATTACAGGAGCTAAGCCTGTATTTTAATGAGAAACCAGAGAAAGAAAATAAAATTATTTCCTCAGTTGCCCAGTACCTCCCTCCATGCCTTACTGTCACGTCACCATCCTGGTTGTGGGAGCAGCTTTTGTCCAGCCTTGGATTCAGGAGCAATGTCTTCTCTTGTCTACAGAAGAGCTGTCAAGGAGGCATCTAAATGTGTGTTGATCTCTTATGAACTTGTGGCAGACTGCTGGCAAGCAAATTCCTAGTTGAATGAAAGTCATTGACTCTTAAAAAGTACCTATTAAGTACAGGAAAATAAAAAGCAAATTGAAGATGTCTCTCTGTTTAATGTTGCATTAGCTGGATAACTTGTTCTGAATGTTCTTCTTTTTGAAATATTGTGGAGATCTAAATAATCTGCAAATCTGGTCAAGAACTCTAGTTTCTCCAAGATGCTAATAGATTGGCCAACCATAGGATAAAATATCCATTAGTCTTAGGATCTCATGAAGAAGATTAATTGTGTGCTAAACTGAAAGCAGAAAATAAACAGCAAGTTTAAATAGTGTTGTCATAATATGTTGCATGGCATACTCTACTATTTAGAGATAAGTGTTTTTGGAAAAGGAGAGGAAATGGGATAAATGCAACATCATGAATAGAGTGCATATGAATTTCATAGACTATTAATCTTTAATCTTTAGACTTCCTATTTAAGCCTACAAATGCATTAATCCAGGCATCAGCTCTTCTCTGCTATCTTGATCATGCAGGTCACAGATGTTGCTATAGTAACCTTGCATTACCAATGCAAAGACAGTCAAGGATCTGGCTATCTAGATAAATAAAATAATTGAAGGGTGCTGCAACAGCATTCTGCTTAATGTAATGCTTAGATCCATTGAATGAGCACTTGGTCCTGCATGGATTAGGGCCTTGCCTTGAGGAGTATGAGAAAAGCTGGCTCTTGAAGGCAATTTCCTGTGAAACAGGTCAGTAATTAGAGAGATGCTCTTCCCTGGGAAGGCCCAGGATGTGTGTCACAGCTGATGTTCATTTGTTCCAGTCGTCAGTCACATTGTCAGAAGACAGACTGCCATGGATCCTGGGTGTGGAACCTGCTCTCTGGATGCAGATGTTGTTTAGATGTTTTGAAAACCAAGGAAAGGTGTTTTCTGTCAAGCTAAAGTAAGCCCATGTTGTTGAACGCAGTTGTTGAAGATACAGCCCAGTGCTAGTGGGGACCAGACCCTTTTTCTTACAGGAGAAACAATCTGATTACAGAGTGTTTTGTTACAGGCATCATTAAATGCTAGTGCTGGTCTGTCATGGGCACCTGTCTTGATGACAAAGGCATGAGAATTTTCAAGTGAGAAGCAACAAAATTCTGAATCAGATTTGCCTGTGAGTTGAATATTTCTCCTAGTTACTCTGTGGACTTGACCCCCAAAGAAACTTTGCAGTATTTTGGTATGTAGAGGACCCATATGAACTCTCTAGGCAGGAAAATCCTAACTTGTATATTTTTCTTGTAGAGTGAGGAAGCTTCCTGTGAGAGTTGTTTGCTTTTACCTTGCCTCTGAGTTTTCAGAAAGCACTTCCTTCTTGTAGGAAATTCTTGTAGAAATTTTGAGACTTTTTTTTGTTGTTTTAGTTAAGTATGGCCACTGGGTTCAAAAGTAATGCAGGAATGCAAATAGATAGAGGCAATAGTGAGTGTAGAAATCATGGAATAATGATGATTACTCCATTTTCATTGGAAACCAAGCCTAAAAATACTCCTGTAGCCACAGCTCATCTGTGCTACCAATGGAATTTGCTGGCTAAGCCTGTAAAATACTACTTGAGCCTAAACCAGTGAAATAAGGGAAGAGTTAAAATTCTAGTCTTCTGTGAGCCTTTGTTCAGCCTTCAGTCCTACAAAGGAAACCTCTCATTGCTTTAGAAGGGTCCCAACTCTTTTCCTTTTTGTATGGCCCTGAAAAGGCAGATCAGTTTTGCTGCTTGCTTTATTGAGACTGTCAGCCCGCTCCTGCCGAGAGGCTGCTGCTGGCCGGGCAGCTTTCTGCAGGGGAACAAGGGAAAGAAAGATTCTGCATCAGAAATTCCACTTGTGTTGCTCTCCTTGCCTCCTTCCCAGCACAAAGGTGCTTTTGTTTGTGCTCAAGAACCAACTGAAAAAGTTTGGCCGTGAAATGAGCTCTCCTCTGGAGAAAGGGGAAGGGGTGGAACATGTGCCATGCAGCCTGAGACACAAACTTGTGCCCACTCCCTCCTCCAGTCATGGGCTAGAGATGGCTGTTGTATTAGCTGGTTGTTGTGTTACTTCACACAGCTGCAGGGCAGCTCATGAGACAGCAGTTGCTGGTTTGAATCCTTGAAGAAGTAATTTAATAACTTGGAATATTTTATTCTTATTCTGCAATATAATTAGATAGGAGAAAACTTGACAAAAAAAAGTGCTTCCTCCTTGTTGGTGGGACACAGGAAATATTTGAGTATTTTTAATTTGCTCACATTGGTATTTTTTTCAGTTCAGAGTATTTGGTGCTGTCAAAAGTGTGAGAGAAGAAAAGCACTTCCCTTGCAGCTGACACTCACTTAGACTTCTCAAGGTGGGCATCACTTTAGTAGACTGAATAATGTTAGACTCCTGGAAATAAAAATTCTCCCAATACACTGGGAGTGTTCCCACTAGTGTACACCCCAGTGTACACTCTTACAGTGTATAGTGTATCAATCTCTGCTGATAAAATAAGTTCTGCCCCTGAAAAGATCTTATCCATGTTGCTTGTTTCTTGTGTAACCAAGGATTTGCAGGATTAGGGAAGTATCCACATTGTTTTTCTTCCTGTCAGAGACTAGGGAGTTTTTTGTGTATTAGTCTTACATAAATGTAGCCTTGCAGCCAGCACTGCTGGGCACATTTCAGGATTTAGGCTCCAGCAATAAGAGGCTAGATATGGCCCTGACATCCAAGGCAGTTGGGCACTAAATCAGATGGGTAACTGAATGTCTGACTCTGTGCTTAAATCCCTTGGGCAATGATAGAGAAAGCTTGAAGGAATTTGTTTATTTCCTCTTACTTCTGCAAAAGTGGGTGGTTTTACGTATTTTGAAGTGAAGACAGAATGTGTAACCCTCCATAAGAAATGTTGGTGAAGTGAGGGTTCCTAAAAGTTGCCCAGTGTCATTCTTTATGTGCTTGGTGCCCTTTCTCAGTCTCAGGTCTATGGAATTTGCAGGATAATCAGCCACATAGTCCCAATGACTTGGTATGTTCAAGCAAAGGTGTGGGATACAGAATGTCTGCATAATTAGCTGGGACAATTTACTTCTGGATTTTTGGCTAAAGAGGCTCAGAGAGCTGACCTTTGAGCCTGGTGTCCAATACTGCAAGTTAAATACAGGCTTGGGGATGACTGGAGAGAAAGCACAGTCATTCTGTTCCTCACTGCAGCCTGTGCACAGATGTGAGAAATGGAAGGAGCTGTGGTCTGGGGAGCTGCTTTCCCTCAGAGGAACATACCAGTTGGACTAGTTCATCCCAGGGCTGCTGCTGAATCTTCAAAAGACATCACATAAAAATCTATTTATAATGGCTTGAGGAAGGGTGGGAAGAAATAAAGTGTGAACAAACCATTTATTTAAAAATTAGTTCATGCTTTCAGCGAAGTTCTGGTTTTTCCTGTGAGCTTGCCAGCATCCCTTAATTCATATCACTTAGAATAAAATGACTTCTGGGTGTAAGGAAGGTTTGAATTGTCTTTTCTGTATCGCTAAATAATGATTGCTTGGGGAGAGAGGAAATTTAAATTGAAAATGAATGAGGTGTAGCTGGTAATATGTTAGATGCATTATTTCCAACATGAGACCTTCAGTCAAAAGAGAAGTTCATCTGTAACAGTTAAAGAGCACTGCAGCAGGTACTTGTATTTTAACTTTTCCTCTTTTTTGAGTTGAATTTTCTCCTCATAACTACTGCAACACTCTTCTGAGGAAGCATGTGCCATGACTTCTTAGATTGCCTAAATTACATTCTTTTGTTGTAGTTTATGAGACAGAGGATGCAGGGGATCTGTACTTTGCTGAATGACTGGTCTTCACTTGTTTTCTGGAAATGTGAAATTTTTCTCTTTGATTTCTTTTTCTGAAAAATCTCACTTTCTACAATTTGTATCTGAACAATACAGACCATGAAAATATTAAGCGTCCTATTTATGTTCCTGGATTGGAATTGATTTTTTCTTTTCTTCTAGATACGTCATTACAACTCCCCTTAAATTACACTGAGTCAGGCAGCAGTGTAGAAGGGGTACTAACTGGTCCCATGAAGTATCCCTTGTGCTTTGCTGAATGGCAGATGATGTGTTTCTTATACCTGAGCCTCATTTTTAACATTTAGAAAACAGGGCTGGTATTACTGGTGGTAACAGTGAATAACGTAGTGAATTCTGGGGCAAGATTTACTGGACAAATCTGCTAGATGGAGAGGAGTATGGCCTGCCTCAAATTCCCCTCCAAAGACTCCCAATGAGAGCAGCAAACTGAAAGCAGATGGAGACTTCTCTGTCTGGCTGAGGAGAAGTGGGACTGGTTGTGGTGGGTGTCCTTGTAAACCTCCTGGTTTGTCTTCCCATGGAGCAAGAGGGAATCTTTGAAGCCTTGTGTCTCCTGGGGCTGCAGCAGCTTGGCACTTCTGAATTGAGCAGCATTAACCATCCACCAATGAACTGCATAAGCAACAGTGGGATTTGCTATTTAATTGAACTCTGCTTTTCTAGCTGTTAATTATACTCCTCGTATGGTTTTTCATGTTTAGCTGTATCATTACGCTTAACAGAATGTTTGTTGTTACCTGCTGTGATCTTGAATAATTCACAGTATTAACATGCAATTAGGGACCAATCATAAGTTCTCCCTAGAGAAAACCAAAAGTTGCCTTCCTAGTTTTGTGTGTTTGAAGATGAGTGGAAGCCAGGTTCTGGCTTCTGTGGTCCTTTATCAGAAAGAAAATTTTGAATCAGCCAATAAAATTAAAGTATGCATCGCAAGAGTATGGTATACACAGTATATTTGAAATATTTTTATGAAATTACTTGCCAAGCTGGAAATAACCCAGGTAAATCAGCCCTGGACCTCTGTAAACAGCAGTGGGTTGTACTTACAGTTAATTGTTTCCACAGATGTAGTCAATGACAACATTGTGTTTATCCTATGGTGGTGTTACTGCAGCTCTCAATTTCATTTTGTTTCCTTTCCTTAATGGATGGGTTTACGGAATCTAAAAATAAAATCTTATTTTCCCATCATGACAGGGATTTTCTTACATGGGTTTTGTGAGTTGCCCTAGAAACAAGAAAACACTGAAGTTAGGTCAGAAAAATAAGTGTTATGCCAGCCATTGTTGTTTTGGTTTCTTTGGTTCCATCATAATATTGGATAAATTATGTGGCTGAGGAGTCCAGCTGACAGTTGATGCTGGCAGGTGGCTTCTGAACAAAGATAGGTGTGGCATATTTCTTTTGATGAGAAGAAGGTCAGTGGGAATATTAGATGCTGAAAAGTGTCCCTGAGGCTGGCACGTGTTCTGGAGTCGCTGCTCTCTGCCAATGTCTGTGCTTCACTGCTGTCCCAGGTTTGCATTGACTTCACATAGTCTGTGTCAGCCAAGACCTTTCACAGTGCAAGGATAAAATCTTTCTGGCTATCTCCACAGGTAGCTATGAGATATTTTCTCATTTTTCCAAATGATGAAAACCCTGGTCCTCTGAAAGCGAAGCAGACCTGTTTAATGTATATTCAAAGGCCATTGCCAAAGGTTAACTGTCTTCTAAGTACCCAGATTGTTCCCTCTACTCACTACAAGTTCACAATCTGCTTAATATATGCACAGTCAGGGAGAAGCTGTAAATATAATGCTAAAAGCAGACGCTTGGAACTATTGCTCTTGCTTCTCCGCAGCTTATGCAACTGTTTGCAGTAGCTTGTTGCCAACACAACTGTTGTGTCCTAGTACTTTGGGCTTCATCTTGTAAGTCTCCTGAATATGCTGTTCCCATTACAACACTTTGAGCAGATCCATGTGAGGAGGTTTTGCAAGACCAAGTAATTAACTGAAAGCCACAAATACATCACCACCTGCTTAATTCATCAGTCAAGAACTGAGCTAGCTCATGAAGTTGTGCCAGCTGGAGTCCTGGCTAAAAAAAACCAAAACCCTGGTAACCAAACATTTTGACCATCAGAAGCCTAGACCTCAAACCTAGATAGGTCATTACACCTTCTCCCTTGTAAATGACTGAAGATCACTCTTTCAGAGGTTTTCCAATGAGTCTCCCTGACCTTTCAACTGTACCTCTATGTCCACTGATAGCTGTTCTCATCTGTCTCTTCCATCTGCAACCACAGCCATCTCCTTGCAGACAGACCCAGAAAATCTCTGACAATAAATAACATTCTTGCTCCACAAGCATTTAAGTTGATGAGGTGATCCAGGAAATTGCTGCTCTCATAAATTCCAGTGTCTGTGCTCAAGGCATAGTGTAATCTCTGACACTTGTCTGCCACTGTGGATCTCCAAGAACCCCTTATAAAATTATAGCCTAATGCTTTAACAAATTGTAGGTGGGAAGGATACATTTTATGTAAATTTAGTCAGGAAGTCTTTGAAACTAATTGCTTTAAGTGAGTGAGGAAAGCTGATGGAGTGTGATAGACACACAGAAAATTTTTTCTGCTTTTAGAATAGACAGTGTTGATTAACTGGGCTTAGTATAGCACTGCATACATTAACTAAGCATCCAATTGCTCATGGATGAGCTTGGTCTGTGCATGAACTAAACAGGCCATGCTCTGGATGTTAATATAGATGTGGATTTAGGGAGTTTTGGTGTTACACTTCTCCAGAGAAAACCATTGGTTTTGGTGAACTTGGCATTGAATTATTGTCCTGGCCTAGTGCCAATATTTTATTTGTAAAAATGTAATTAGACAAAAAACAAACAAAAAATCCAAACAAACAAACAAAAAAACAAGTATGAAGTCATATCTGCAGAATAGACTATTTCTTCTGAAAAGTTTCAGACTTTGGAGTAATGGGAGGGAAATCCTCCTTCACATATGCTCCTCAGCATCAGTACCCCTGAGAGGTGTCAAAGGCTTGTCTGTCAGCCAGCCTGCTGGTTTATCTGCCAACTCCTGTTTGGTCTTTCTGGCTTGTGCTTGCTAGATGTGCTGACTTGTCTGTAAGAACAGCCCCTGATCTTTCTTTAGGGCCATTCTGGACACATCCACCATTCTGCAGGCGTGGGCTGCACTCCTTGTTCCTGGTAGGTCACCTTGCATTGTAGCCATATTTGCATCTTTATAGAAAGTCAGTGATTCATTTTCACACTAGCTGGAAGCTACAGTTAAAAGTTAGAGTTATGTGCTTGATCTAGACCTGGGATATGCATAGATGTCTATGAGTATTTGATAGCTGAATAAAGCACATCACTGTGCCTGCTGCAGCAGGCCAAAATTGCTGTTCTCAGGTACGTATGAGTGTGTCATGGATCTGTGCATGCTTCCTCTCAGCATGAGAGCTGGCCACTTGCTGTTGACTTGTGTTCTGTTCCCTGCAACATACCTTGACCTGGTTTTAGTGGAGAGAAGATCTGAGAGTGGATAGACTATTCCATCCTGTGCCCTATGGATATACATGTATGAATCCCTGACCACTTCCATGAGCATTTCACTGGGGTGACTGGTGGATGTGTGACAAAATGGAAAAGGTCAAAGGAAAATGCAGAACAAGAAGCAGCTGAAAGAATATGTGCTGGAGTGAGCTCACAAGATAACAACTAAGTTTAAAAGATTATATTAAAATACAATTAATATAAATTAAATCAAAACACCTTATTTCCAGAAACAAAACTAACTTGAATGGACGAGCACTAGTGAATTAAAAAAAAATTTTAAAAGCCTCATGAAAATGATCCAGTGTGGCTGTTTGGAAGCACCCTGTGGAGAACATGTAATGATTAGAGGTCTTTGGAAAAGTTGATCTTTGGAAGACTGTGGTTTCTGTGGGTCTCCCTTAACAGAAAAAAAAAAAAGATGGATCTGAGCCTTTGATGAGCAGTGCACAAGGTTAGGTAGCAGTCACAGCATATTCTGCCTTGCTTATGTGGGACAGAGAGCCAGATGCATCCTTGTTACATAAGCCTGCTGACCTGCATATAGAGCTTTGTGGTAATAGGAGTTTCAGAAAAATAAATCCCATTCAGTTTAGCTTACACAAAGATAGAAAATCCAGGTATGTTTACAATGGGAAACTCCACAAAACATGTTATTTCCTAAGGGGCTTAGTTTTTAAATTTAAATTGGGAGGGCTCGCATACTTGGGACAAAGAGGATAGGAGAGGAGGCATTTAATATGATGCAAGATCATTCTGCTGAGTAATGCTACAGTCTGGATATGTGGGGAATGGGACCACAAGTTGTGTTGTACACCAGCCATAACAGCCTATTATTCAAGTGGTGCAGCATGAAAAAAGTTCATGCCAATTTGCAGAGGATTTTGATGGATTTGTTTAATTTGACTGTATTCTGATTTGAAATGAAAATTAGTATTTTTTCCATTCTTAGTGAATAAAATAGAATATTTTCTGTTGGAAGGAACCTACGACAATCACCTAGTCTGAAGGTAATGATATCTAGAACTAAGAGACATCAGGCTCTGGGGTCCCCAGCTTGAAAAATCTGTCTGGATCCTCTGGCTGCCTAGGGTGCCAAGGATTTACACATTTCCAGGGCTTCCAGGCTCTTTCTTCTTTTCTCTCTGCCTGGTGAGCTAACAGAGAGCTGGCAGCCTTGGAGTTGATGGGCAGAGATACTCTGCTCTGAGTTTCTTGGCATCCTGCCTAATGAGATCTGTAGAGGAGCCAGCAGCTTAGGAGCTCTGCAATCTCTGAGATAATCCTGGAGCAATAACTTCTTTCTAACTCCCACTCTCTGTCAACTTGTCAGGAATACACTTGAAGAGGACCTGGCAGGAAATTGAGTGTGATTTCTGCAGTGTCATCAAAGTCAAATGTGCCATTAAAAATGTTTCTGACCACTTTTAGTAACCCCACGCAGAAATCCTAACATGTCACCTGATCCTGGAGGTCCTGCACCCCTTTGTTGCTGATATTGTGGGTACAAAGCTCAGTGAGGCAGAATAGAGGACAAAGAAATATTTACACTATTCCAGTATCTTTGAAGTTGGGATGTGGGTCACCTGCAGCTCTTCACACAGCACCAGCCTGCCTGCAGTCAGATGGCCTACAAACCCCAGCTGTCCTGAAGGTATTGCAAGATGTGATTATTCCAGGAAGGCTCTTGACTGGCATAGTGGCTAGAATGCTAGTGCTGGCAAAGTAGATCAAATACATGTTGGTATCCTGGTTTTTTTTCCTTCTTCCCATGCTTGCTTTAGGATTGACCCTGAGCTGTGTGTCTGAGTAGAGATACTGGTCCAAACTGTGCACAGGAGAATTTTCTGGGCACACATGGGCCCCAAGCATGTACTCAAAATTCAGTTGGTATTGCCAATGTGAGTTATAGCATCCTAAAGGTTGCTGTAATTTATATTTATAATCTACAGCTACAGAGTAATGTTTTAGCAGTTGGGAAGCCCTGGAAGGTGAGCATCCTCTTGCTTTTTCTAGACATAGAGCTGGAGGATGATGGGCCCTGTGGCTCATTGTCATGACTGTGGCCCCTGCAGGGTGAATTAGGACTAATGATGCAATGCAAAATTGCCCAAATGACAGAGAGAATCTGGGCCACTGTGTTCATCTTGTCTGATTTCCAAATTTTTCAGTGCTCAAGGGGACAGCATTATAACAAAGTTCGAATTCCTGCTATGTAGGTCATGTGCTGCATGCTGAATCCTCCATCACAGGGATAAAGCTGGACCAGGGAAACCTGATTTGCATCTGTAAATATCAATTGGAGTAGCAGATGTTTTTCTTTTACTGAATAATTTCCAAGGAGTTTAATTAGTGATAAAACCATCTAGGCTTTTACTGTTGGTGGTACATTAAAATACTTTGCAGTAACTGCAACTTAACTGGAATGTGTTGCAGTTATTAAACTCTGCAGTGTTTAGATTTCTGTGGCTGAGCAAGATTCACTGTTGGTCTGGAGGCTTTGGAAGTGACAAGTGGTGTGTCTGGCTGTGCCATGGAGTGCTCAAAAGTACCATCATCCTCCTGATCCAGGAACCATGGCTGTGCATCCTCTGTGTCTGTCTGACACACAAATCTGCAGTAGGTTCATCTGGGAACAGAAAGCCTATGATTGCTCACAGACTTGTAATGATACTGTTTTGATTATTATTTTTAAAAATTAAAATCTGACCTACTCTAGCAGTTATTCTGGCATTTGTTGGGACTTTATAAAGATCAGGCAAGGAAAACAAAGCAAAACAGTAATGTTCAAATATTTGAGTCTTTCTAAGGTTTTGCTATGGGGTGCAGAGCATCTAGAAATCCTCTTCTTCAGATGCTGCTTAATCTGCTCTGGATGCATATGCATCATTATTCCCTGCATGGTTGGAGGGGCTGTGAGATGAAAAATGCCTTGTTGAAATGTGAATTCACTTGCCTGTTTTTCTTAGGCTGATAGCAGCAAGGCAGACCTGCTGATCAGTTACTCCTATGACTGTGCATTTTAGGGGAAGAAATTTCTTTGTTACTGCTGCAGCTCTGTTGTAGCAATTTAAAAAATGTGTCTAAGGAGGAGGCAATAACTCTGAAAGTGTCTTTGATGACTAAACACTATACTTTAAATATGCAGTGTTGCTGCTGATTTTTCCAGTCTCCTGTGAGTCATAAAATCTTGTCTCATATTGAGTGAGCTATTCTTTATGACCTTGACTTAAAAAAAAAAGAAGCCTGTGACTTCCCCTAAGTTAAATAATTTAAATTAATGGTTTTCTGTAGGATATTTGAAGTGCTTTTCAGATAATTAAAATTCCTGAAGGACAATGGGCAGGTCTGCATTTGCAGGCATCACTGGTGTCCCCAGGACAAAGCCCCTCTGGCCCAAAGGGTGCTGTGCCTTAGATGAATACATTCTCAGTCTTGTGTGCAGCTGTTACCATGCAGATGTGAGCAGAACTGCCTGGGAGGCTCAGCTAGGGAGGAGGCAGAATATTCCAGAGACTGAAGGGCTCAAACAGCCTCCACTTTCAAGGGCCTTATTTTCTCCTGCTCAAAATTTGTGCTCTTCAATCCCAGCAGGTTTTTCATTTAATCATGGCTGTACTTACAAGGTTCATGGCTGCTACCTATTGCAAATGCATCCAGTGGTGTTCTACAGCTGCTCTGTGAGCATGACACTGCACATTGCCAGCAGATAGGAGAGGAGGCAGTTAATATGATGCAAGATCAGTCTGCTGACTGATGCTACAGTCTGTATATTTGGGGAATGGGACCACAAGATGTGTTGTACACATCTTACCATGATGATTTCTATGTTAAGGGTGCCTCCCTGAGAAACTGAAAGGGGAAGGATGTGAAATTAACCACGTTGAACACAGTTTTATTGCATTTTTTTGCAGGGGAGGGAGGCTGTGGGACTCTTGTGGGTCAATCTGTCTGTTACATTTTCAGCACTGGAAGGAACACCGTGTTGTAACTGGGTGCATTCCAGTACTAAACACACATTGAATTATATTAGATGTGAAGTATTTGTTGTGGGTTGTTCCTGCTGTCTGGTATTGCAGGTAATTTCTTGATAATACTAACTTCTTTAACCTCAGCAAAACATGCACATGGTGGAGGTTTTCTCCATTTTTGACTCAACAAGATGATCATTCTGGAATTTACTTTTTCATTGTACTGGGTTACATTATTGTTGTGAGATACTTCTCAAAAGCAGTGTGCATGATACACAGAGGGTACCACTCTGCCACCATATTTGGACATGTCACACTGTTACTGTCTCTGTAGTATGATGTTAACTCATTTACATTAGCTTTTAAATCTGTTATGATTGTCTTAATGGGAGAAATGTAAATAACATTAAGTTCATGTGCATAATTTACCACAAAAAAAGCACCTGCATTTAATAAATGCTGTTATGTTTTCAAGGCTAATAAAGGCTTGGAGCTGTCTAAATGAGGCAGTGCCATTATAGGAAAATCAAATCAGCAAAGTAAATGGAGTCCTGTGTAAATTCCCTTGAATACAAAGGTGTTTTAATTGTTTCTTATTTTATATTGGAATAAGGCCACTCTTTGATAAGGACTAGCACTGGGTGAAGACTATCTTAAAAAAAAATCCAGCTGGTTTTTCCTTTTTTATGTATGTGTTCCAACAATCTGTGATCAGTCTTCAAGGTTTCCTAGGGTGTCATTTTAGATTGCTGAACTGCCTCATATCAGCACGTTTCACCCTAAGCCTCTTGGCAAGCTAGCTATCCTTGGCTGCATGTTGGGGATTTTGGGTTAGCAATTGATCTCAGAAGTGTGTATGTGTGTTACTGCTGCCTGCCTGCAAAGTTGTGGAATATTTGATGACCTGGAGGTTAGACATCAGGGATCTTCTGTAAGCATTTGCACCTATGAGCTGCAAAGGATTGCAGGGATATTGTTCCAGAATACATTTTTTGAAAGCAAATATGATAGATAGATAGATAGATAGATAGATAGATAGATAGATAGATAGATAGATAGATAGATAGATAGATAGATAGATAGGCCATTAACAAAAGAAATGAACTCCCAGAATGACATTCAGCACAACAGTGAGTTCAACTGTCCATGCACATTTCTAAGATTCACATTTGCAGGTCTTCTTCACTATGGTTACCCAACCTTAATTAAGACTCCTAAGTTGTTCTTCTCCAAGCAGTGTGAAAATGAGTCTGTGTGTGTGACATTTTTATTAAGAGCTCTGTAGCATTAAATAGCATCACTGCTTGTATTGTTGTATATTGCCCATATTCTACTGTTAATGAAAATAAGGTATTTTCCATAGAGTTGAGTAAGACAAGGCTCATTTATCATTCATGAATGCATTTTTCCAGAATTACACCATTAGTTTCATATGAAAGAAACTGACATAAACACAGAGAAATTATGTTGAATGAGATCAATATATCTAACCTTTTCTAGTATTTTATACCTTTATTAAGCACAAGAATGTAGAAATACATAATATCATTTTCTAACAGAAGAGAACCTAATTTATTTGGGGTTTTCAGTATTCATGGTTGGTTAGTTGGTTGTTGGGTTTTTTCCCCTTGGATGCAATTCTTTTCCTCTGAGATATAGGCAAGCTCTGTTGGCCATTGGTTATGCCTGGGATCGATATGTCTTTATTGAGATTTTAATGAGATTCACACCTCTTGAGCTGCAAAGTGAATCCATCAAGTAGAATTGCATTTTAGAAGCAGCAATTTGTGAATGAGAAGACTACACTGAATACTATTTGATCTTCTTTTTTTTTCTACCAAGCACAGAAATCAAATGTTTTTGTAAAGGCCATGCTCTTAGTTATATAGCTTTTCTTTACCAAACAGCTGAGGCATCCTGTGTTTATTATAGCAAAATGCAGCTTTGCGACCTTTCCTTTCTTTTAATCACTTTCTTTTTTTCAAGTTTTCCTATTTGCAAGTAATCAATTTTTTTCTAAATGAAGATGTTTATATTTTAAAACAAGGTACTATAAAACACATATTAAACAATTTATGGTAGATAATTTTCTATTAAAGTGTGCCCTTGCCACAGACACATTGATTTTCTGTAATTAATAGAAATTATAAAATGACTGGATTATAATGATGATATAAGTTAGACCAAATAAAATATCTGTAATTACATTATAATATATTAAAGAATAGCACAAGTCCTCTTGCCTGACATTTTCTCTCATTTTGCTGCTGTAGCTCCTACACAGTGATAGAAACCAGTGGTGCTTCAGTGGTTCTAAAGAAAGGATAATTTGTGACCCTTGATAAGAGCAGAGGCACAGCACAGTACTTTTTTTATATTTACAGCAGAAACTCTTTTTAGGTGTTGCATAGGATCCTCTTCAAATATTTTTTCACAAATAGCAAAAATATGCATTTCTTTGTTGGATATAAAGAAATTTTATTAATTCCTTGAATTTTGCAGTTTTTTTACTTTAAATACCTCTAGTGCTGCAAACCAATGGAAACGTGGTGTTTCTGGCCCTGCACATCAGGGCTGAGGTACTGAGTAGCCACTGCTGAGTTGAGATGTTTAATGCTGGGCTACACAGTGGGGAAATGTCCCCAGTATGTATTGAATGATATTTTGAAGTCACACTTGGGCAGTAGGAAGTGCATGATGGTCCAGCACTCAAACCCACTTCAGATATCAGGCATTATTTAGACATGTTTTTACTGTGGTATCACCATGTCTCATGTCTTCTTTCAGATGACCAAAATAAGATAACCCCTTTTACTATCTCTGTCTTCTAACTATTTAACTTCAAATCCTTTGTGTGCATTCATTACAGGTAGGCTCAATGATCTGAAAAGTCTTTTCCAATCTAAATGAGCACAGGCACTCTCTGAGATTTTAGGATTGTGTGTACAGTCCTGCAGCTCTTAGTGTTCTTCCTTCCAGATGTTGTTTGTCTTTAAAGTCTCTATATTGGCTCATTCCTTTCTGACTTTGGTGCACACTCTGAAAGTTTTAGCAAAGCTTTTACTGCTGTACCTCCTTAATGGGAGGAAGATGACATCCATCCACCTTGTGCTCTTCAGGGGATGGAGACCATGGACCCTGGCAGGGGCACAGAGCTCTGCTCTCCAGGCAGCTGACTGGAGTGGAGGAGTCCAGCAGGACAGCTGTCTTTAGGAGGTGGTCAGCACTAGGTTTTTTCCACCATTATGAGCTCTATAAGATTCCTTAAAAATGATATTTTAGATACTTGAGGGAGCAGACTGCTTGTCCTGTGAGAAGAGGCAAAGGGGTCTAGGCTGGTGCACCTGGGGAAGAGCCAGTTTTGGGGGCACCGCATAACAGCCTTCCTGAAACTGAGGAAGCAACTGAGAACCACAGAACCATGGAGCAGAGAGAGCCAGGCCCTTCACAGTGATGCATGGTGAGAGGGTGAGACACAGTGGGCATAAGATGAAACAAGAGAAGTTCAGACTGGATATAGGAAAAGCATTTCCCTCATGAGGAACCCCCAGCAGTGGGACAGGCTGCCCAGGAAGGCTGCGCACTCCACTCCAGGAGTTATTCAAGCTTTGATTAGGTAACCCCTGGGCAAACTGCTCTGACTTTGGAACTGACTCTGCTCTGAGTAGGTTGGTCTAAATCACCTTCTGAGCTTTTTCCTGTGGTCTTACAATTTCCTGACACTTAGCACAGGATGAACAAGTACAGGTGTGATGGACTGGGAGCAACTAGAACAAAGAAATGCTGGTTCCTCCCAGAGGTGGTAAAAGGTTGGAGAACATCAAGTGAGTGCATGAATATGGATCACTGATCTTTGTTATGCTGGAAATTATTTGGTCCCAGCTTAGAGAGTAGTGCACAGTCATCACTTTTATGTTTCAAGGTTTCCTTTGAGGTTCCAATGTCACAGAGGAATCAGTTTTGTTTAATGACCTTCTACATTAGCAGTTTTTTGTGTTGGTGACTAAAATTGATTTTGCTTGTGATGTGAAGGAGCACAAGCCCAGCCTCTGCATCGTTGCTCAAGCATGTGCTTTAGTCCTACCAAAGAATGGGAGGCCAGCAAATTTCTGAGCATCAGAAATACCCATGCTGAAACTCTTAGGTACAGTATTGATAAAGACTCAACCGGATTTTAATCTCTGTGATGCATGGCTGGAAACTGAACCTTTGTGCTTGAGCACTGGAAATGCTTGGTTGATGCTTTTCTTTGGCAAAGTAACATCATTAAGACCTTTCTTATTTCCTCAGGCATTTCACAAGAGAGAATTTCTCCCTGACCAGAGTAATTACAAAACAATTCAGTAGAGATTTATGTTCCACACTTCTCAGTTAGATAAGTAGTATGAAAATAAAGAATAAGAGAAGGGTGGAGGATAAATTTGTCAGAGAAATAAAACTGCAAGGAGCACAAGGTTTCATAAAGACTTCTGGTGGACAATGAAAGAAGGGGGTGAATAATTCACATAAGGAGCAAGGATAGACAAAGAGGATGAAAAGAATGAAAGAGAAAGTGAAGAGTCTGAGAAAAGAGACAGAATAATTGGCAGCTAATGTTTCAAGAAAAATATAATAAAAAATGAAGGAAATATTATGCAAATAATGATTTTACATTTGTAAATTTTCTTAGTCTAGCAGTGCATGTTTGACAAATATTCTTTAACCCTCATTTTGGAAAATTAGAGAACTTAGTTTAAATTTAAATTGATGGAAAACAAAAGTTATGATTACTAAAGTGCAAAAAAATGTAGATTCATTGAATTAATGGAGTTTGAATCAGATTTCCATTATTCTGGCCACACCAGTTTTGGTAGTTTTTGATAGTTTTTTCAAGCATAGTTTTCCATGACAACTACCCCTGATACTTTAGGGACATTCTACCTTTTGAACAAGTCAATAAACTGACAACTGGTAACAGTGGGCAGCTCCTCTGCAACCAGTTGAGGAACTAAAATTGCAACCTCTCTGTCTTCTAAAATAAAGGTAAATTATTGGAGAATCTAGAGACTCACCCTCCTGATCCTCCCCAGAGCCTATGCACAGCAGTAGGATCACACAAAAGAGACTTCATGTATGACTGGAAGAGACAGGGATGTGTTTCAGACTATCCCAAATTACAAGGCCAGCTCTGCTAGTACTAAGTCATACTTCTCTTTGTAATGTTAGTTAGAAATGAAAAATTACCTGATGTCCTGAAAAATCCTTGGAAGGTGTGGATAGCAAAGGCTGAAAGTGTGTTCTGTTCAGTGTTGTTTTGATTGCACTTAGGCTACAAAGACATTAATCAAAAAGAAGGTGATCTGTGGAGACTCTAGTAGTGTTCCCTTTCTTTGCCTGGAGATAAGAATGAACTGCAATGGATTTTCTTTGTTTGCAGTACAGCCTGGACTTTCCTAAATGATTCAAAGAGAAGGAGTTCCAAAACCAATTTTGTTAGGATGCACCTACGGCAGAAGCAGAATTAATGTATAATGTCTTAGGAAGGCTCCAGAAAGCTTCTGGTGTTGTTTTGAATGAAAAGCAAGTCTGAACACTTCCCATTTTCTGATCCAGGATGGAGAGCTGAACTAGGGAGTATGCAAGGTCTCTAAATGCTTCTCATCACCTGGAATCCTTGATGTCCTCCTGCCCAGCTGACACTTTCCTGGATCACTGACTGATTCTTGCATATCTCACTGGTTTTATGTCTTGCAATACTCAATCTAGCTGCTTCTCCAAAAATAATGTCTTCCCCTTTATTACTTTGCCTTGCTCCTTGGGATTTTTCTTAATTTCTGTTCTTCATGCTTGGAAAAATCTTTCCACCCTGAAGTATAAGCCATGAAGGCTCTTTTCTCTCCCGATTTTTAATTTTTCTCTTTTGAGGGGCATGTTGGTGACTGGGATGCATTTTAGTATTGACAGTTAATTACCAGCCATTTATTATAATAATAATTGCAATATAATATTTTTAACAAAATTCTCTATGCTATTATCATCTCCTGTACTCCTGATGTACTAAGATATGTGTTTCTCCAGTAGATATCAAGTTTTAGCCAGAGTTAAGTATACAAGCAGTGCATCACTGGTGATGTTTTACAGTAATAATGACAGCCTCACTGGAAATTGTAAAGCCTGATAAAATGTTTTGTAGGCTTTGAAATTTAATATCTGAGGAAGGATGCAAATGTTGAGTATTTCTCTAAGAAGAGTCATAGAAACAGGACTTACTTGGAAAGTTGGATTTGTGATGGCTGTCATCCCATGAGTTGAACTTTTATCCATGAGACTTCTGTAGATTCCTGCCAAGTGGGTTATGATTGGGAAGATTGCAGGGAATGTTTATTTTCATATTGATGAATGGAATTTTGTCTTGTGTACAAGAAGGACTAGCAAAAAGCAAAAGCATGGAATGTGCTTTTCACCTAAATCAGTAAATCATAGGAGAATGTCTCAACATGTTTTGGACAGTTCAGTTTCTACAATGTGCTGCCAATATGCTGTGTTTGTATGGAAGCACCTGGGCAAACTGCTTCCCCAAAGCTGTATTTCGACCTTGGATGAATAACACACAATTCCCTAAATTGTGAAAATACAGATACTTACCTTATGCTTTTCTCCTTTTTTTCCTCCCTTTTTTTTTTCTCCTCCTTCCTCTTGTCCAGGGAAGAATGTATCAGTCACACAGAAGAAGCAGTAGAGCTCTGAAGGATGGATGAAGTGTGGTTTGGCCTGAGGGTGACTGCAGCTGCTCCGTCATGGGAAAAAGTGAGAAGTTGCCCTAAGTTGCCATCTGCACCATTTAGCCACCTGCTGTAGTGGAAGCTGGCCACGCACACCAGCCCAATGTGTGGTTTGAGTTTGAGTTTTGTTTTGTTTTCTTGGCATCTCAGTATTTGCATTTTAAAGCAATTTCCAAGCACAATCTCCATCTTCATGGGTCGGCTAATGTGGATATGCAGTATCTTCAGCCTTGTGTGGTTTTGAGCATTCCTGAAAGAGCCTTTGATCTGAGTTGGGATGTTTAGTATATCTGAGAATGTGGTACTTGAGGGTACAAACTGTTTAGCAAATGAGACGGAATGGCATTTTTACAAGGGTAAGTTGGAATTGGGAATGATCTTCGGGTGTGCTGAGAGGCACTTGGAACATCAAAGTGCTCTGTCCTGATACTCTGAGTATTTCAACCACATGAATAGACCACACTGAATTTAACTTTCAGATAAAGCACTTGCAGGCACACATGCTTCTCCTGAAAGAGGCCCTTTTGTGCACTCTGGTTGGCAGCAGCCCATATGACACAAACACCATGCTGCCCAGTACAGATTACACACCACAACCCCCACTATTCACCTCTGGGAGCCCTTTGGGAAGGCAGGCAGATGTGAGTGCAGGCACCAGAGCTGTACCTAAGGAGTCCTGGGGGTGCCTCCACCCATTCTGTGACTAGAGGTACAGAGCACTATTGAGTCAGTGGCAATACTTGTGCTGACCTGAATGGCAGCAGCTGCTCTCAAACTCTTACACTGGGATGCACTTTCAGTTTTGACAACTGTTTTATGTCTTGTATTTCCCTTTTTTAACGTTGAGCTAGCTGCTAGGATGTGCTGTCTTTACAATGTATAGTTGCCCAGTAATTACAGATATCCCTTGAAAGGAAGCAGAAGAAGAATAAACCGTGGAATCCCAAATCAGATTAATGTAATGTGCATTTCTAGATTACAATTAGTAACAGGATGACATGTTGTCATGGTAACATGTGAAGCTTAACTACAAGTTCCTAAAATAAAACAATGACATATGTGTAGGTTTCTATCCATTTGCATACTATCCACATGAAAACATACATAATTTCTACAACACTCAGGCAATTAAACTCTACTTCTTTCTTCTGAATTAAGTGTTGAACTAAAATATCAGGCCTCTTTCCTAGTATTTATGCAAAATCTCCCACTATCAATTATAAATGTTTATGATGAAGTCATCCATTTTGTAACATCTTAAGCTTTCTGCCTTTTGGTTTCATTTTGGAACTATTAAGGAATGTAGAGCATTCTTCACTCTTTGTGGTTTGTACCACATTGATCTTGAAATTCTACCGCCTCCTCATACAAAAATTGTCCAACCAATATTGGAAAAGTCTGCTTATTAATTACGTTGATAGACCAGTGGATGTGTTTCATGTGGCTGAGGATTGGGAAGTAAACCCCTACTTTACCTCAAATCACTGGAAGAAAGCAGTAAACTTTTCATGTGAGATTGTTAGCTAAGAGAGAGAGAGAGCCAAGTTATTATTTTCTAGTTGCCTTACGGTGAAAAGTATTGTCTACTTGTTAGTGAGTCTGAGTTTCTTTGACTAAGCAGAAGTTAACTTGTTTAATGTGCTATCTGTGGTAGAGTTACCAGGACATGCTTTACATGTATTGTCATTTCATGGTAAACCTTCAGAGAATGAAAAATTGGTCACTTTGTTCTGATTGCCTTCTATGCACAACATTGTTTTGGCCAAATTCTTTAGTCAAAATTAAGATGCTGCTAAGTTCTGTGAGTAAATGCAATCTCCTTCTGTCACCCTAATTAGACAAGATGGGCAATGTTACATGGAAAATATGGTTTCTTTGGCAGTTCACTTATTTATGTATACTTTGCTGTATAGACCATTGGAGGATATTGAAAATACAGATTACAGGTTGCTCCTTAAGCGACCTTTAAATCCCAAATTCTGTTCTTCACACCACTATGGTTGGCAAATGCTGCAAGTACAATGATTGACTCTAGCGTGATAATCACGTTATATTCAGAATAATGCAGTTGCTGGGAAATGTGTCACATACACAGCAGAGTTCCCAGGATAAGCCGCCTGCTAAAGCATGGCTGATGTTTGTCCTTGTGGCCTTTTGAAAAGTGGAAACTCTGATTTTTGTATTTCATAAATCTACCTGTATTTCTCACTTGCAGATGAAGGTTTTTAATATTTGAATTTACTGTGGTTATGGGGTGGAGGGAGGGACATGTGCACGCTGGGTTTTGCCACTAATCCTTTGGAAATCCTTTAGTGCCTTAAGGAGGCAGAGGGGTAACAGGCCCTAGGATGACAGAAACTTGTTCAACCTCTTTCCTGCTTTAGAAGAATTCCTTTAAAATATATTGTGCCTTTGGCTCTAAATATATTTGCATTAGAAATCAGTAGCCATGGGATTATGGACAGGAATTTTTGCCCCTGCAGAAATGTTAGGAAAAAGAGTATACAATTTCTTGCATAGGACATCATCTAAAAATATAGCTAGCTTAAATTCTACAGTTAGGATCCATACTAGGAAAGTTGCAAGTTGCAGTTAGAGGCAGGAAAAAATAAATTTAAAAAAAAGGAGAAAGTTTAAATATACTGGATTAAATGCTTGTATCACTGAAGTGACTGGCAAATTTCCACGGGGTTTCTTGGGACCAAGATTTCATGCTTGCTTCTACTTGGCTTAAGAAATTCTCAGATGTGGTAGATATGTGGGTATCATGGTCTCTTTAATGTTGTAGGAGAGGAAAAGAGAGATTAGTAGTTTTGGACACCTGCCTTGATTTGGAGTTGCTGGGATCTGTGGCATAAATCTCTGTTAACTATTGTTTCTCTGTGTAACATGGACTCTTGCTTTGGGAATATGAATATACAAATGTAAATTCCAATGTGAGAGGTTCCTGTGCAGTGTGCCAACCGATGCCAAACAACTACATTTCTCTACTCTCTGAACTGTGGTCTTTTTCAAAAAGAGGGAAAATGTAACTAACAGATAAAAGCCACTCCAGTGCCAAAAAAGCCTGCATGAGGCAATTCATATATCACTCACTGATGGTCCTAAGCAGCTCTTAGGAAAAGCTGAATAAGCTTTTAGCTCATGAGTGAATTTTATCTTCTAGGAATTAAGAACAATTTGTTGGTACAGAGCTAAATTAAAAAAAAAGAAGAAAAAAAAAAAGAAGGCCTGAAAATCAGACTGGTGGTGGTCTTCTGTTTTGCTCCCTGTGATGACAAGCAAGTTTTAAAGAATTTGTAAATAGTTAAAAGAAAATCATTACATGGCTCACAGTATGTAAGACAAGGCCCAGCATGAAACGGATTTTTATAGCTTATTTATAACTTTACACTTCTGTCTTTTGTTTGGAACTTGAAAAAGGAAACCATGTAAATTAAATAAGGACTGAAGACTTACTGCACATATTTATTGACTGAAACAAAAATATTTCCCCACCTTCTGAGGTATTTATGACTAATCTGGGATGAATCATGTACGGAGATCTTGCCTTTTGAGCTCTAGTGCTGTACAACTGTTCAACACTTTTGCACAGCCAGCAGAGGAGTGGTAACCAGAAGTCATGAAAAGCAGTTGTTAGGGCCACAAATATGGATTTGAAGAGGTACCAAAGAATGCACAAAAAAGCTGGGATTTATGTTGTGATACTGATTAAGCAGGGTGTAGCAGTTAGACTGGGGAGGGAGGGGTGTTTGTAAATAAATGCAAGAAGTTTAAACTCTGACCCGCGACCACCCTGTCACTGGTGCCACATTAGTTCTGGCTATGTGAAAGCTTCAATAGTATAAAAGAGGCCACTCATATTTTAACTAGGTTTCATTAAAACCTTCTGGATAACTCTTCAGCAATGATTTCCACTCTAAGACATTTGCCATTGATATAAACTGTACATATGTATTAATATTCAGTGTAACTAGGAGGATACAGAATTGTAATGAAGTCACAAAGTCTACTTGATGATCACAGATTTGTAACTCTCACAAATTATGTAAGATATGTTGACATTTTATCTTGTTAACAAGATGTATTTTTCTATGTTAGCTAAATGTATAATTTGTATAATTTTGTATATTAAATGTATGCATATTTTAAATTAAAAACATTATAATTTTATTATTTTAACTTTAAAATGGTGACAGAGCTTCTGAAATACAGTTTTATATACAACTGTATCCATGGATAGCAACCCAGGAAGTCTTAGATTTGAGGAAGGGGCCACCTGATCTTTTAACAGGGTAAGGAAATTGTTTACACCTGAGCTCTTGCTCCTTTTGGTGGAGGAGCTGCCATTCAGCTTCTGCTGAGTTAGTGGAATTAATATGAGCTGGCAGAATACTATGGGCTGTATCACTGCTCATGGGTAACCTGAGCCATCCCCAGCTTGTAGCTGTGTTTTGGATTCACAGTTCCTGTATGTCAGGAGACAGTTCAAATCACCAATCCAAGGGATGGGGTTGTGTGAGGGGAGGAGGGCACTGCTGGCAGAGACACAGCTGTGCCACAGAGCACACAGGGAGACTGACTCTGTGACTTGGCAACCCCAGTCACTCCTCTGGAAGAAGGAGAACTTCTCTCACATGCATTCCCTTTGGACCGTTTGTGTCTTTCGTGGTCCGATAATTCTGTTGTAAAATGCACAATAGCAAAAAATAGGTGCAAAATTGTGGTGGTGTTTGAGGGTCCCCAGGATGAGGGATGAGAATCTTGACTCCATGTTTCAGAAGGCTGATTTATTATTTTATTATATATATATTAAAAGAAAATGATATACTAAAACTATACTAAAGAAAGAGAAAGAAGACATCCGAAGGCCAGCTAAGAATGAATAATAAAATCTCATGACAGACTCAGAGAGTCTGACACAGCTGGCTATGATTGGCCATTAATTAAAAACAATTCACATGCTGGGTAAACAATTCTCCAAATCACATTCCAAAGTAGCAAAACATGGAGAAGCTGAAGCTTCCCAGTTTCTCAGGAGAAAAGATCCTGGCAAAGGGATTTTTCAGAAAATACGTCAGTGACACAAAATGTACATTTTACATTCTCTGAGGCCCTGCACCAGGGAAGTCCTGTTCTAGCTCATGATGTTCACACATCATGGAGGAAGAGCTCAGCTACAAACGAAGCCAAGGTATGTGACACCCTTTGGGTTGTGCTTTTATCCAGCAAGACGTTGTAGGTTTTGCAGTGTGAAGCAAGTATGTCTCAAGGTTTGCTGCTATCACTCATCTGGTCTATCTGGAAAAAAGGTCCTATTGGAAGATACTGCACTTTCAATCAAGTTCATCAAGCAATGTCAAAACAGGATGAGATGCGCTGTCTGCAGAGAATATACCAAAGCAATATATTTCTGCAAAGCTGCATACTTGCTTTTAGGCAAACTCACAGGATGCCAGGACATCAGGATGCATCTGAATCTGCTTCTGTAGCAGCTAAAACTGCAATTTGATCTCTTACTTAACAAAGGAACAGCATTCATCTGGTGACTGAGAATAGTTTTTAGTAAACTAAGGGCTATGGTATGAAGAAAACACAAAACATTTAAAAGCAAAGACAGACTCTGGTATTATTTTATGCTTATTTCTAACTAGAAAGTTTAATGCTGTTTTCTAAAACATTGATCTGACATGTTCTCTGAGTCTTGTGATCTCCTTATGTATCAGAATTAATATGAATCTCCTGACTTAATACTTAAAAATAGCATTTTTCTTTTTTATTATTATTATTTTAAAAACCGAGTGCTCTGGAAACCTGAACAGTGTTATCTAACTGGATCCCAAGTGTAAACAGAGTCTATCTTTCTTAGCTTTATGGATGATAAATAAAAATGCTCTTCATTTAGCAGATGTATGCACTATGCAGCATATTGAACCTACTATGGGACCTTCAGAAGTTTTTATTCTGGAAATTCAAATTAATCTCTTGATTACAAAGAACTCATAAAATCAATATTTTTCCAATACTTGCAAAGACAGGCAAGTGACACATCACACTCCATGTATCACCTTCCATATTTCACTAACTGACAGGGTTTGGCGTCCTGTGTAGGACAAAATTGATTATTTTTCCCCCAACCTGATCAATAAATCTCAGTGCTACCATCAGGAGCAAAAAAGCAATATTTGCCCATACAGGAGAAGAATTTAAGGAAGCAATGAAGCAATATCCTACAAGCTATACTTATTATTTTTCAGGTGCACCAGTGAAGCCTCTGTATGATATTAACGTGTTAATCTGGAAATTCAGTTTATTAAGTGAGCTGTAGAATCCTGGGTGATATATGCTCAGAAATGTCAGTTGACTAAAATCAGTGTGCTGATAACCAATAATAAAAGAAATTTTGACTATCTTACTAACCCCTCATGTGAACACCTATAGTGTTGAATGCACATGCAGCATTTAACACAGCTGGTCCCACTGGATTATAAATGCAGAAAAGAAAGTTCTCCTTGGATTATTGGCATTGCTCAGGTATGTCACATCACTGCTTTTTCACATGGTTTGGGTCCATGGGTAGTTGTTAATGAGAAAGATGATTATCTGGACTCATTTTGATGAAATCCCAGGGACCTCTCTCTTTAACCTCCCACTTTTCCTGATTAGCAATTAATAACTGGAAATTTTTCTCATGCTGGGACCACCAGGTATGCCTGTGGACCAAAGACAACAGTGCAGTGTGGTTGGGCTTGTATTCAAACATCACTTTGTACATGAGCAGTAAACAGGCCTTGTGATTGATCCACTGCTTCAAACTTGCTTAGTCACGCAATCAATCTCAGACCAGTTTGTTACAATATATTATTTTAGAGCAACAGAAAATGTCCCTTATGTAACTACTGGTGTAGTCAAAGCCTGTGACAATTGCAGAGGTTGTCTGCAAGTGCAGGAGAGGAGTGTCCAAGGACCTGTGAATTTGGTGGATGATCTCAGGCACCAAATCTCAGGATGTTTGTAAGGCAGGGCTTTAAGGACGGACTTTCTGAAGCGGGCTGTGCGGGGAGCTGGGGGGAGCACACTCTCCACTCTTCCTGCCCTTGCTTTTGGCAACTTGGATCCCTCACAGTGAAACGAAGCCCTCCCTGGTTTGTCTTTTTCTTTCTGCCGAGGCCAAGTCAAGCAAGCAGCATGCGGGCCCGGGAGCCCCGGGGGTGCTGAAGGGACAGCTCCGGGGGGCGAGCCGCGCTCCAGCCGCCCTGAGGGGGATCAGCGGGACACGCTCGGCTCCCCGCCTTCCTCGGGGCTCGGCGGACACTCGGGGGCCGTGGGCCGCACACCCAGGCCCGCGGAGCCGGCGCCCCATGCCCGGTGGCGGGGCCGGCGGCTCAGGCAGCGCTCGGCGCGATCACTTCCGTGTCAGGGCCGGCGCCGGGTGCCTGCAGCTCCTGCCGGTACCCCTGCCTGTAGCCTCCTGCCTGTAGCCCCCTGCCTGTACCCCCGCCCGCAGCCCCCTGCTCCCGCGGCGTGCGAAGGGGTCGGGCGCCCTCCAGGCCGCCGCAGCGGGGGAGCGGCAGCCGGGGGCGGCGGGGCGGAGCAGAGCCGCCACTCCCCCAGCGGGCGCCAGCTGCTGCGGCAGGGGCAGCGCCAGCCCCTGCCCTGAGGCTGCTTCTGCTTCCCCCCACACTCCGGCCACCCCTCGCTCTTGTCCCCGCCGCTCCCCCTGCGGCCGCAGACCGACCCCGAGCCACGCTGGCCCGTCCCCCGCCCGTCCCGGGGGCTGCCGCGGCCCGCCCCCCGCCCCGCCCGGGCACAGCCGCAGCCTCTCCCGCGGAGGGGGGTGGGGGAATTTGAGTGAGCAAAGTGGGAGAAACTCCCTCCGGCTCGCTCGGGGGGGCTGGGGAGGTTCGGAGCTTTTCTCTTCTTTTTTTCTTTTCGCCTCCCTTTTATTCCAGCCCCGAAGCCACGCAGCAGCGGTGACCGGCACCCGCCCGCCCGCAGGGCAGGACCCCGCTGGCTCCGGCCGCGTGTGCATGCGGCGGGCTCCCTCCCTGCCTCCGCCCCCTGCCTCCCGCCCCCCGGATCATTCTATACCGGGGGAGCTGTGCACTGCGGTCCCTGCTCGGGGAATCGCTGCTGCTCTTCCCATTCGTCAGGGGCTTTCCAATCACCTGCCTCTGCCACCCTCTCCGCTCCGCTCTTTGTACTTTATTTTCACGTGCTCTTTACTAACACGGCTATTTTTAAATCCCGCTCGGATTTATTTCTCTCTCTTTCCTTCTTTCTTTCTTATTTTCCTTTTTTAATTTTTTTCCTTTTTTTAATTTTTTTTTCCGGGGGGGTGGGTGGGGGAGGGAGGTTAACGTTTGCAGGTCCCTAACGTTTGCAGAAGAGATCCCACCAGCCAACCCAGCTCCGCCACTGCTGCATCCATCCATTCATTTTTATGGTCACTAACAGCCTATCCCGGTAGTGGAAGGTGCAGAGAAGTGGGAGGCAGGGAGAGAGATAGAGAGAGAGAGAGAGATCCGGACAGCGAGAATGGCCGAGAGAAAGAGGAACTGGAATAAAGAAGATGACCTGCCTGTGTATCTAGCTAGGCCGGGCACGACAGCCCAGACACCGCGACAGAAATATGGGGGAATGTTCGCCTCCGTGGAGGGGGCCTATGAGAACAAAACCATCGACTTCGATGCCTACAGCGTGGGGAAGAAGGGGTCCCGGACCCCGCGGAGCGGCAGCCGGCACGACATGCTGGACGGAGGGGACAACTACAGCGAGACCGCCAGCGACATCAGCGAGATCTCCGGCTCCGTCATCAGCTCCCCGGGAGACCGGGAGGACAAGACCCCGGGCGTGGAGATCAAATACCCCACGGGGAAGGAGCTGCTGCAGGGCCAGGACAATGGACAGGTGAGCGGGGCCCGGGCTGGGGAGGTGGGAGCCGCCGCCCCCGCTCGCTGGGCGAGCCGAGCCGAGATTGCTGTACCGAGCGGGGCCGTGCCGTGCCGAGCCGTGCCGTGCCGCGCCGTGCCGCAGAGCCCCGCTCGCCGGTGCAGGGGACTGGGGCCGCCTTCGCGGGGGAGTTTCGGCACGGCAGGTCGGGGAGGCACGGCCCCCTCCCCCTGGGCACGCTGATGCTCTGGGAAGAGCCCGGCTAGCCCCCGAACTACCTCACTTGGCAGAGCTTAGCGGGGGCGGGAGGGAGCGACCCCAGAATCGTTTTCCTTTGTAAGTGATGGCGATGAGTTTTCTCCGTTTCCATTCCTGCCTGTGCCGGGGGGCTGGAGGGCAGCTCGGGTCCCTCAGCGCCTCCCGGCCGCCCCCCGGAACAAAGCCGGGCCCGCTGTACTCCCGAACTCGCCGGGGAAACTCCGCGGAGCCTGTCCCAGGCGCAGCTCCAGGATCTGCCCCGACCCACCGCCCTGTCTCTGCCCCTGCTCCCCCGGGCTCCCTCTGCGCCTGCATTGTCTCCCCGGCAGGGAGCGCGGAAGGCGGGAGGATCGGCCCAAACCTCTGCCCGGGGTTCCCGTTCCCTGGCTCTGCAGCTGGACTCATGCTGGTGGCCCAAGGAAGAAGTGAAGCCGGTGGGCTGGCCGGCCCCTGACGGCAGTGCATCTCCATCTTAGCCCTGTCGGTGGCATGCAGGCTGAGGCAGACCCGGGGGGATGGCTCTCATGGGATCCCGGGCTGTCATTGATTTCCCCTTAGAAAGAAATGCGGCCTTGCAGTGATGCTTCTGCATGGATACACCCTGTTCCTGAGTACTCAGCCTGGAGCCTCTGTGGCTTGTCCGCACTCTGCTCTTTCCACAGGCTGAACTGAGAGTTTCCACTCTCTTCACCCCTCTTCAATTTGAGCATGAATGGGGTGCTGGTTTGCTCTGCCCTGGGATTGTGTGCAGGTGCCACATGGCCTCCCGTGCAGCCCAGTGGGTGTCTGCTGTGGTGGGACACTGCAGCGAGCAGGCAGGGCTTGGTGGGACACTGTGCCTGGGATGCTGCTGCTTTCTCTGCAACGACCCCAGGGCTGCCTTCAGAGGCTGCCAGCTGCAGTGCAGCCTTCTCTTCTCTAGCTCACCTGAACTCCTGAGTTTTTTTGATCAGGACCCTGGGGCAGTGGGAGGGCACAGCACACCCCATCTTCTAGCACATCCATGGTGCTGCATCCCCATTTTCCCTGCTCCCTAGTTCACCCTGGGACTCAGGATAGTAAGCACACACTGCACACTACCTCTCTGGATCCCACTGTGCTTGCAAAGTTGACCAAAGCGAGGTGAGGATGAGGTTAGAGGTAAAGCAGGCAAGATTTGGCCACTGGCTTAGGAAGGTGCACTGTAAGCAGCAGATACATGTGACCCCTGTGCAGTGACTTCCAGAGTTTTTTACAAGCTTCAAACAATGATTTCTGTGCAGATGTGTTGGGGATGTGGCCTGGGTGCTCAATGGCTTTTATCTATGTGTGTATCACAGGGGTGGGTGTGCTAAGAGCCCCAGAGTTCCCGTCCTTGAGGGGATTTACTTGGGCACAGCTTTGCAGCGCCTTGTACCCTCAAGCACCATGGGTTTAGGGATGCATTCTGTGAGTCACAGAAAAGACAGAAGAATTTCAACTAGCCATTTTACCTCTCCAGCAGCTGCTGCTATAGCATCTGCCTGGCCTGGCCTTGTTGTGTTATCCCCATGAGCTCCATGGGCACAGGACAGAGCAGGTGTGTGACAATGGGGCGGTGAGGAGGGCAGAGCATGACAGTGCTGTTGGGTCAGAGTTGCTGGTGAGGACAGAGCAGGCAGTGCCACCTGGGTCAGTGCCATCAGGGAGAGAGCAGGCAGGGTCATTGGGGCAGTGCAAGGCAATGCCATCAGGATCAGTGGTATGGGGACAGCGCAGGGCAGTGCCATCGGGGTCAGTGCTACGGGGACAGTGCCGTGGGGACAGCGCAGAGTACTGCCAGGCTTCAGGCCGTGGGGACGGGCCAGGCAGTGCCATTGCCATGTGCAGCACAGCAGCACCCACCGCCGGGGGTTTTATCCCCCCGTCCCCACCCTGCGGCAACCCACGCGTGGGATCCTGCCGGTGACCTCAGCGTGCGAGCGGGGCGGCGGCGGAGCTGGCGGGGCGGCGTTTCCCAGCGCCGGTGCGGAGGGAGGGAGGCTCCGGCTGGATTGATGGGCTGTGAAGGGGGGCCAGGCGGAGGGGTGGGGGACAGGAGGGAAGGAAACGCTTCCTGGGTTGCGCTGAGCGAATCCTGCTCCGACCTGCAGCCGGGAGGGCGCTGCTGCCGCCGGCAGAGGCAGCGCTCGCCGACCCCCCCGGGAGCCGCGTCCCCGTTTGATTGCAGCCGGAAAAAAAAAGGTGCCGGGTTTGCCGGGCTCCCCTTCCTCTGGGCGACGGAACTTCGGCCCCATTCCACCGCTGTGCCGGGTCGCCCCTGCCCCGCCCCATCACCCGACCGGGCTTCGCATTATTATTCGTCTCAGCACCGCCGGTGTTGTTCCGCTGGGCTCGGCTCGCTCCTCGGGTTCGTTGCGTGCTCCCGGCGCTAGGGAGAGCCGACATGTCTTACCAGGGCAAGAAGAGCATCCCGCACATTACGGTAAGCGGCCCCGGTAGGCGCTGCCCGCGCTCCTTTGTTCGCGGGGCGGGGAAGGGCGAGCGGCGGGAGCGCAGTGCCCGGGGCCGGGGCAGCCCCCAGACTGCGGGGCCGGGGCTCCCCGGAGCGGCGGGGTGCGGGCGCCGCCGCCCGTCCTTCTCCCGCTGGAGCTGTGGGCGAGGGCTGATTTAATTTAATTTTATTTTAGAATTTCATTATTACATTTTAATTTTATTTCTTTATTGTATTCTGCCTCCCCTTGCTCGCCCGCCGCCCGGCCGGGGCTCAGCGCTGTGTGCTCGCTCCAGCCCGGGGCGGGCAGGGAGGGAGGGCCGGCGGGGGGCTCGTCCCGGCGCTGCCGGGGCCGGGGCCGGGGGTACCGCCCTCCCGAGGAGCCGGGCCCGGGGAGGCTCGGCCGCCGGGCGAGGCAGAACAAAAGAGGGAGGGGACCACCGCAGCACAACGTGCCCCTGCCACCGCCCCCCGCAGCGGGCAGGGGCAGCGCAGCCTCGGCGGGGCACGGGCGGTGGGCAGGGGGGAGGCACAGGGTGCGGAGAAATGGGAGGTGGGCGAGCGTGGGCGTAGGGGGAAGCGTGGAAAATCAAAGAGCGCCATGATGCCAGCAGCAACACCTCTGCGCGCTATTAATACATCAGGCGTGGTGGGAATCAGAAGTCAAAGAGTTAATCATAACCATCCTCTTCCTATCGGTGCCTGTCTCCCGCTAGATGCTTTTGTACCCGAGCAGCGAGAGCTACAATAGGGTGTGCTTTCCGTGCTAGAAAGAAAGGATTTGGGTTCTTTCATAGAGTGTATGCTTTCCTTTAATACACACGATCAGGGGATATAGGGGCTGAGATAAAGAACAGGCAGAGCTGGCGGATAGGGGTGTGGCGGGGCAAATCGCACCCGGAGCTTGCTCACACGGCAGAGGTTTTCCCCAGCACCGGTGTTGGTCTCCAGGTTGATGCTTTCCTCTTGGGGGACTGGATCAGTGGATGATGGGGTCACTGTTGCTGTGGCACCTGGGGCAGGGATGAGCGGAGAAGCTCGCAGGTTCCTTGGGTTCGTGGAGCTTTCCCCGGAAAGCTGGCACGGTGTGATGCGGGCAAGTTTCGGTGCCTGAAGGAGCGGCTGCCGGGTGGGTGTGGCACCTTCTGGGCAAACCCGGCGCTTATCGGCATTAGTGCAGCGAGTGTTACAAAGCTTGTAAGCTCCTCGCGGTTTTCTCCCTGTACAATAAAAGCATCCTTCAGTCAAAATATTTGTTCGGGAGGGAAGCAACATCCTTCTAAAAGCTGAGTTTCATGATACTGAAGTGCCGCATTTATGCAGGTTTCCACTATCAACAGGCTGCAGTGCCTGGTGGCCAGGGCTGAACCTGGGTGCTGCAGTGGCTTTTTGGGTGATGGCTCCTCTTGCCTCGTTCCTCAGTGCGTTGTGTGACTTACTCAGGGCATGGCTGGGTCGAGGGAGACCCCGGTTACCCTCTGGGTGAGTGTCAGGTGCTTTGTGCATGGCTCAATCTTCCTTTGAAGCTGGAGTGTAACAGGGTCACACCCATAGCTAGTTCTTTGCTCTCCAGTTTGGAGTAGAATGAGAAGCTGGAAGACTTAGGAGTCTTTGCCTTAGAATCAACAGTTCCTTTTAATTTCATCATTTCTCACTGAATTTTTCTCTGTGGTGTGGAGAGGATTGCTGTGAAAAAGAAAGCCCAAACCTCAGCCTTTTCTCTTTGAAATGAGATGTGCTGAAGTGTCTATAAATTAATATTCATTAACATTACTGTTGAGTTTTGTGACCAAATCAAAGGCATAAATTAACATTAGTGAACTTGGCAGGCATCAGGGCTGGACTGTTTTTGGTTTTTTTTACACTTCTGGCCCTTCTCCTCCATCAGAAGCAATTCAGAGTCTTTGTGTCAGACCTTGCACACACTGCCTGTCCCACAAGAACCCACAGGGTCTATCTGTGTGTATCTTCTGAAGCCCCATTCCAGTGTGGTAAATTAGATGTTTCATTCATCCACTAAGGAAATACATTGTAGCTTCAAGTCCTCTGGGCTCTAAGGAAATGTGATAGCTCTGTGGAAGTATACAACAGTGATGATGAAATTATATAAAAATGTCATTTGTTACTGTTCTTAACACTCCCCCACTCACACTCCTGCTTTTTGGAGCTACACCGGCTCCTGGGTTCATTGGAGAAATGACAAACTAATTTCTGATGGTGTCCTGGGTGCTGATACTTTGCTGTGGGTTTTCCAGTACCAAGTCTGTGTTACTTGCATGGGCCAGGAGCTGTCCTGAGCACACAACAGCAACACCCAGCAACAGCATCCAGCCACAGGCGCTGCAGGCAGCAGTCAGTACCTGGCCAAAACTTCCCTCAGGGATCAGGTCTGCAGCATCAGGAACAGGGAAGGAAGAGGCAGCAGCTGGTTTCACCTCTGACTGGTGTGGAAGCAGACACCACAGGGTTGTCTTCCCAAGAGTGGTATCCTGCCTGGGTTACTGCTCTTGGTGCATGTGGCCATAGCTTCCTCCTTGTGCTTAGTCTGACTGAGCCTTATCTCCTGACTCCTTCAGACTGCAGGGCCTGACTGACAGCCCCTGCACCTCTTTTACCCAAAGCAGCTTTATTCCTGCTTTCCCTTCTCCCCCTGCTTGTGGTAAAGACACTTGCACGTAACCCTCTTTGACACTGGGCATCTCCCTGCTCTCATTTACCGATCTGCATGGGCTTTTTTTGTATCATCTGCCTCTTTTTCCCTTTCCATTTCAGCTTGTGAACATTCATGCTTCTTGCATTTTATCTCATTTGTGGCTGCCCTGCTGCCTGTTATGCATCCCCTGCAGCATCCAGGCTTGCTGTTAGTGGAGCACCAGCACTGTGCCTGTGTAAGGTGCCATTCAGTTGTGAGTCAGACTGGACCCTTTTGTGTAACTACAGTGGGAGGAGGGGAAGGACCTCTGTATTTGAAGCACCAGACCAGTTTGGGGATGTATAATAGAAATGCATTGAACCAGTAAGTTTAAGCACTTCAGTCGTGTCTTCTGCACTGTGTTGAAGTCCTTGGCAGGTGGGTTTCAGACCCCTGGTTCAGGAGTGTTGTTTGGGGATGGAGCAGGGGATGGTGCATGATGTAAGGGTGGCCAAGAGTGCAGGAGCACTTTTCCCAGCCTTTGTAGTATGGACAGCCACATCCATTGCTGAGGTGTTTTTATGCATGAGGTGGCAATCTTTTGTGCTTTGGTTGTGCAGGATGTTCTCAGGCACACCAGATTTTTCAGGATATACCCCCCAGCCCATTGCTTTTAACATCACTATTATACTCCTCTTGTGCAACTTATTACAGGGAATCAATGGACATGATGACACAGAAATACCTGTTACAAATTATTCTGGCTTCTGTGTTTTGGTAGCAGTTGGCAATTTTCAAACAAGGCCTGAGCTTAGATGAACTCAGAATTGTACCATGGTTTAAAAAAGGCATGTGGCATGTTAAATGCCTGTGACAGGACATATTTGTTCCAGCAGCAACTGCACCCATTAAAACATAATCTGTGTGAGCTCAGTGAAGAGGAGGTGTGAACACAATTCTACTGAGTAAAGGCAGAATAGCTAGTCACCAAGGCAAATGCAAGGAGGCATTTGGGAGAGGAAAATGGTGCCTGAATCCCTTGGAAAAAAAAAGGGAATCATCTTTCTGGGTATGGTCCAAGGGTTGGCGTGTGAGTGGGGAAATGCACTGCTGGTCCTGAGCTGACAGACTGTAAGGCACAGGGAGATAGAGAGCACAAAAATGTGGTGTTACAGAGGAAGGATCTCACTATTGAGCATAACAAAAAAAAAAAAAAAGAAAATAGAAGATCTGCCACTGCATGAAAAAAAAAAAAAACCAGATGCAGAAAAATGGCGAGACTGAAGAAATTCAGAGGACTGGGCAGAAAGAATAATTATAGCTGTTACATTTAGAACTGGTATGAAGAGAGATGAGAAGCAAGTAGGCTTCAGTTGAAGATGGCAGAATACCTTGAGAGAGAAAAAATCCATTCATCAGGATTTTTTCTGTGTGACACAGTGGTTCAGGATGGAAACTTTCTGTTTGGTCTGAACAAAGTGCTGGGATAATGTGTAGTGTTCTGGTGTGAGACAGCAGCAGTGTGAGAGCTGCCAGCCAATTCATTTTGAACACCAGAGGGGACATATCCTACAGATGCAGGACATGGTGAGTACCTGGGATGGAGGACCAAAATCCTTGTCTAGGTTTGGATCTATTCTGTATCTCCCCTGACTATGGTTTTTTACCACCCACGTTTGTTTAACATAGCTGCATAAAAGCTACACTCAGATTGCTCTGTTACTTGCCAGAAGTGTTTGAAAAGCCTACTGAGTGCTGGCCATGGGAACACTGCCTCATGTTACTATCTGCTCTTGGTGCAAGATTTTGGATGATTTAGACAGCACTTTTTGTCCTGTTTTAAAACACCAAGGCCTGGGACTTCTGGATGCCTTCTTACTCTTGAACATTTGCTTAATCCTCAAAATTACATGTTCCCATGTGTGTCTGTTTAACAGACTTGTCCCCTCTCAGTTTACTAATCTATCAGTGAACATATGTGAATTCACATTGTGTAGTGGGCTGGACTGCAGCCTGGCGCCTCTGGGGATGCTTTAGATGCTTCACTGTAAGTTTTTTGACTTCCAACGACCATTTCCATGATTCTGTGACACATCTTTTCCTTTCTTTTTTCTATAGGAGAAAATGTGGCTACTTTTTCATATGTCAGTTCCATATGGTGACTTAAATTACATTCAGAGTAGGTTCTTCTGGGGACATTTCTATGGAGACTGAAACCTTTGGCAGAGGGACAGAAGGAAGGGTTTGGGGCAGAGATTCCTTTAACTGCCACAGCAAGTTCATCAGTCAGTGCCCTCAGCAGGGCATCAGTGTTTTCAGCATCATAGCTGGTGCCATCGCAGAGAACTGAGCTGTGCTTTGCTGGAAGCTGGGCAGGTTTGGAAAGGGGACAGCGTCTGTCTGGGAAGACATCTGATCCAGTGGGGTGCTTATCTGAATCTTCTTGCAAGTGCTGAGAGCAACTGCTGCCAATGAACCACTTTTCTGATGAGAGATCAGGATCTGTTGTCTGCTTTGCTGCTATTTCTTTCAGAATCAAGAATTAGTTGAGTGGTGAAAACGTGAAACTTCCATTTTCATTTGAAGGAGCCAGCAGAGGCCACTGGCTTGTGAAGCACTTGGGAGTTAGTTGAGATAAACTTGGGGTTTGTACATACAAGAGAGATAAATGGTTTTGTATGTATGAGAAAGAAGGAATAGAGATGAGCAGCAAAATAATTTGCAGGTTTCTAATCTTGCTACATGTGCAGATGGTGGCCTTGTCCCCTGAAACAGAGATACTTTGGGATTATGTTTGCTTGTCAAAAGACAAAAGTTTTCATCTGTAGTGCATGTCCTAATGAGTTTTAAGATGTAAGGTATTGTTTATGAATAATAAATGTTCCTGCTGACTTCAGTGAAGTCTACACTCTGTAAAATCTCCTCTGTGTAATAGTGAGGACCCAGGTGGCTGGCTAGAGGAGTAGGCAGTGCTCAGAGTGAAGAGGCTGTGGAAGGGCAATCAGGGCTGATAGCATGTGAGGTGAGGCAGCAAGCATCACAACTTGCTCTCATTGGCAGAAATGGTGGGTACACAACATGACAGCACAAAGTGTCGGAGTGCAAACAATACACATGGTATCCACTGCATTTAGCTGATCGTGAATTGTCATTGCTAACATCATCTTAAAGGCATTTTCTACTATTCTGTTTCACTTGCATCCACCTGCTCTGTCAGAGAAGGGATTCCATATGGTCTTAGTTGGATTTTGACTGTGATTGGTGCCAAGTCAGATATGTCCCAGTAACCTGAAGCAGGTTTCTGATTAGAACTTAGATAAAACACATTTTCAGTTCAGTGCCCTAGAGAGGTCAGCCATGATGTAAATGACTGTTATTTTCTTCCCAAGTTAAAGCTTTCCTATGAATGGCTTGCTGAGATTTTGAGATCCCCTTTAATTGACATAACCTGTGTGTAACCCAAGGGATGGGTATAGCAACATACAATGCAATGGTTTCAGCCCTCCAGCCCCTACTTAGGTGAAACCCCTGCTGATGCCAAAGAATATTGTCATCAATAAGATGTTTGTTGTGCTTCCCCTCTAAAAGCAAAGCAAAGATGACATTTTCAGTGAAGAAATCCCCATGGAGTTGGTAGCTGTAGGAGTAGCCCCTTTAGAGTGGGTGATTAAGCAATGAAACTGCTAGCTGAATAGGAAGCCAGGTCTCAAAAGGGGAAACAAAAGAACATCAGATCTCTTAAATGAATAAAGATGAATGAATACATTGGCTACAGACCAAGATACAGCACTATTACCATCAGCATAATCCTTCCTAAATTAATTGCCATATAGTAGAGTGCATCTGTTAAGAAAAGAACCTTAAAAGAAGGATTCTCCATTAGTGGCCTATCGGAAATGATGCCTCAAGGATGGAGTGTTTTACAAGGAATTCCCAGAGTTGATTCAGAGTTCACCCTAACTAAAAGCCACTTCCTATGGAGGGTAATCTAGATGTGAATTCAAAAGGAGGGATACTGCTGATTATAAAGCAGATCTTTTATAAGCAGACAGTACTTCATGAAATCCCATTTACGGCTCTTTGATCCTTATGAAAGGATTTTAAGCAAACATTCCTCTAGGGAAAGATATCTTTCTTCTTTTGCCATTAAGTTTAAAAATGTTCCTTATTTGTAAGTACTTTGCCTAAAGTGAGGTAATTTAACTGTATTGTATCACAGCTGGGTCTGAATCTGAGCAGCTCTGACAAAAGACAACCAAATATATCCACACACGCTCAAAAAAAGTAAATCTCTTGTATATTGTGGGAAATAAGTCTGCAAGAATGAACACATGGAAGCACAGAGGAGCTCTGAGTGTCTCCTTCCACTGTTTGCCATGGGGTCTTCAGCCATTGAGAAATGTATTCCATGCAAATAGTCCTCTTGTGGAGATTTAGATAATCATGGAGAGCACAAATATCAGCCTGTTTTTCTTGTGTCTTTCCTCTGAACTGAATTCTGTGTCTTTTGTAACTCTCAGTGGACTCTTTAAGACCTTAGTAACAAAGAATTCTGCCTCTCAAATGCTAAAAAAGTAATGTCTTGGCTGCAAGTGTGATAACATAGCTTAATGCCTTTTTATGTCTATTGCATTTGTTCTGATGCCTTTTAAACCACATGACATTATAGAGAACTGAAGTGCAGGTGGATTTAGAATTTAAACTGTTTTCAAATGGCTATTTAGCATAAAATCCTTAGTCATCTTCAGGGCTCTTGACTAATCTGGGTTTTAGAGAAAACAGCCATTGTTGCTCTGGAGATGTATAGACAATGTTATATTCTAGTAAGTCCTTACAATTACACAGAGGGTGAAATCACTGCTGTTTCCTCATCCTCTAGGTGTGGAAAATCTGGGTTTGAGTGTTGCAAAGACTTTTTTGGTTGAAAAAAGCTGCAATGCAGCAATTGTAAAGGTCCAAACCAAGAATTAAGCAGCACAGCACTTAGACCTGTATGCTGGATAAGTTATCTGAAGTTAATTGTATATGAAAGGTAAAGCAAACTGTCAATAATTAAAAATATATGGCTTACTTGATTTAGAGATGAAGATCTAATGGGAAGATCTTCCACTTGTGGAAGAAAAGCAAAAATGTAATAGCATGTGTTGGAATTGCAGTCTGGACAGATGCTGCTATTTGATGGAAACACTACTCTTGGAATTTCTTGGATTCTTCTTGTGTGGCTAGAATACATAATGGTTGTTTTTTTTTAAACTCCATCTTGTATCACAGAAGTGTGGTTTTCTCTGAAAGGTTCCTGCAGATGCATTGCATAGGTATCTGTGCTGTAAAGAACTGTGTGGTTTCTATAACTTGTGCTGCATTGTATTTTGACACACTGCACCAATTTGAAATAATGTTTGGTAAATCTTATGGCAGTTTTTTTTTTTTCTGTTACTGTGTTTTAGTAGTCCCAAGAAGCAGATTTGAGAACTGCATGTCTAAAAGCTATTTGAATTTTGTTGTGTATTTTTAGATACCACTAGCTCTGAGGGGAGTGGGTGAATGGGAAAAGGCTAATTTTAAATTTCTTTGCAACTGTTCTTGCTCTAACATTTGGTTTGTAATTTCGAATAATCCACAGCAAAGTGATTTTCTGCCCAAGAGAATTTGGTTTCATTTGTATTTGCATGGAGCCATGGGGACCATGGCAGGGCTCAGGCTGGTGGTCCTGAAGCTTGGTCAGATGCTGCTTCTCTCTGCTGGCCTTTTGCCATCGGTGTCCATGAAAGTGTGGACACGCTTCACAAGAGCTGAGCCAAGCTGATTCAAACCCCAGCAAAACAGGCAGTCAGTACCAAGTGTGCCAGTCACCAGCTTACAGATGTTTGGTGTTGCTCCTGCTGTAGTGGAAACAATGGTTGTGAGGGAGCGACAGCCACCGCCTCCAGTCTGAGCAGCCAGCCCCTCCTCCTGCAGCAAACGTTTGTGTCATCTCCTTCTGCTGCCATGAAAATTGCTGTCATGTCACAGACTAAGCTCTGCAGCTTTGCTGCCAGGTTAAGCAGGAGAAGCTAGACTGTGATTAGGAGATCCCCAGGGAAGCAGTGTGCAGGGCTTGAAGGCGAAGGGCTGGGAGTAGCAGGAGTGGCTGTGTCACACTCAGCAGTGGGCTGAGCTGGCAGGTGCCAGAGCGCCTGTGGAATGGAGCTGCAGGGGACACAGCAGATGTGCATCGTGGCTGAGCTGATGCTGTGTCATGGCCAGGCACAGAGCTCAGAGGCAAGCAGCATTGCAGCAATGCAGTTGCATCGTTGCAATAGTGATGGGTGGAGAAGAAACACCTTGGCTCCCACACCCAGCAGTGACTGTGGAGCATGGGTTTACAGTGTGCTTTCTGCTTCTCCCTTGTCAATGAGAGCAGGCCTTTTTACCCCTTGCATCTTGACATCCCATTAACTGCTCTAGGTAATACTCCCTCTCTGTTTTGCTATGTTCCTGCTGTCTGTCCTTGGCAGCCTGGAGGGAGGAGAGGGCCCCAGAAGCTTCTTTCGGCTTGCAGTGGGAAGAGGTGGATTGGCAGCTTCTTGTGCCAGGAAATGCAATGAAGGCTTGGTATGGAGCCCTTGGAGCTCAGCAGGCAGGGCACCAGTGCCTGAGGCACCTGTCAGCTGAATAGAAAGGTGGCAGCCACCCTAGAAAGGCTGACAGTGCTGTCACCTCCTGAGCTGAGTGATGAGCCCATTGCTGTTTGCATTGTGAGAGCACCTGGGGGTCAGTGACTGGCTGAGAGTACCTCTGGGATCTGGGTGTTCTTCCTCATGGAGATTACAGCTGGGAAGGAGAAATACAGGCCAGCACTGCCAGGATTAGTTCAGGAACTTCAGGTCACTCTTCCCTTCCTTCACTGCTTTCCCCAGGGCACTGCAGTGTGTCTCTCCTCCAGCCTGAAACAGGGAGAAGGGGACTCTGGTCCCTAGTTTACCTGGACGTTTGTCACTTGGTAAGAAAATTGCAAGCAGTCTGCCTGACATCATGCCCTTGGTAAATAATAAATGGCCCCTGGTCACACACAGCCTTCTGCCTGTGCTAACCCACTTCACAGAGCCTGTGTGTGCCCAGGTTTCTGTTCAGGATTTCCCTGCAGCAAGGACCAGTGACCTAAACCAGTGCAGGATCACCCAGGCTCCAGTGGCTGTCCCTGAAGCCTGTGCTTGGGCTGTAGCACGGAATGAATACTGCATGTGAACTAATCGTTTGTATGAAATCTTGTTTCATGAAGAATGGAACAAATTTCTTGTCAACATTAATCTGTGTCTCCTTTCTAGTAATTTATTTTTGTGTAATTTTTCCAGCCTATTCATGGAAGTGCATCCCTGTGATCTGTGCATCCAGGCATTGGGTACTGCTGCTTTGGCTAAGGACAAGCCAGCCCTGGTCTGGAGCAGGGTGTTTGAGGCAGTGCTGGTTTGCTTGGGCACAGTGTGCTGCTGAGGTGTCCACAGGACACCCAAACCTCACCTGGGCTGCTGGTGCCCACCAACACCATCTGCCTCAAGGTGCTTTGCTTTGCAGCAATCTGCAATGTGTCCTACACTTGGCAGATCAAGGTGGTTGGAGATGTTCGATCAAGGTGGTTGGAGATGTTCCAACAGAACTCTTTTTCTTCTGAATTGGCTGATATGCTGGAATGGAAGCATGCTAGAGATGCTTCCACAGCTCTCAGATTCTGATGATAGCTGGGCAAGGCTCCACAGCACTGTCCCCAGTGGCTGCCTGGGGTTGTGTGGTTTTTTGGCAGCCCAGTCTTCCATGACTTCCTATACCCAGCTGGGGTAACATTAGCCTCAGGTGCAGGACTACTCTTGCAACAATTCTGAATTGTTTGTATTTTCTTCTGAGGTGCAAAGAATTAAAATTTTCAAATTTTCCATGAAGTGCAGGTTATTTATTCTCTGCCAGAATTTCTTACACCCTCCAAAATTCTGAACAAGGAGAGACTTTGTAGCTGAACGTTCAGTAACCCTTTATAGGATATGAGGCCTAATTTAATGGCTGACTCCATAATTGAGTTCTTTCTTAAGACTGAATTTGTATCTTTTTTAGATCAGCTTATTCTAATACCCAATTTTGTTACTTTCATATTTATATCTATATGTAAAAACATTTAAAATCCTTATGTCTGCAGTTATTTTTGTGGAGCTGCACTTTAGCTTTTATTTTCCTTGCCTGTTACATTTCTTTCTACTTACTATGCATCTTCTCCTGTTTTAAAATAAATGAAATGTAGAAATTCTTGATGAGGGTGCTGATTTTTTCACTCCTTAGCAGTGACAGATGCAGTGCTCTGGGAACACTGCCTGCCTCTCTTAGTAAGCTTGTGCCTCTTGTAATTGGACAGTGTTAATGTTTAGGAAGGCAATTGAATGAGCTTAAAAAGAGCTCACAAGATGGTGGTCCCTGCAGGTCAGCAGGCAGTGCAGTAAATCATCATAGGGAGGAGGTGCAACTGCCTGCACATGGCAGAATAACTTATTACTATTCTGGCTGCTGATTCACGAGTCCTGCTGCAATTACAAGTGACAGTAGAGAGGCTGGGGAGAAAACAGGGAGCCTGCTCTGGCAAATTCCAGATGGAGGACTTGCATTCATCTCCATTCTCTAATGACAGGGTGACAATGTCTGAGGCAGGTCCTGGAGACATGTCATCATAGCTCTGTGCCCTGGTTACCCCCCGGCCCCCAAGGTTGCTGCTGCAGCACTTCTCTGGAGAAGAGCTTCAGACCTGCTGTGTATATACTCTTTTGTTGTGCACTGTATTTAAAATATCTTCCCCCCTTCTTCCTCTTTTAAAAGTGTCTGTTTCTCCCTTTTTCCTTTTTCTAGAATGATACAGAGGGCTATAAATGCTTTGAACCTGCAAAATTGTTCAAGTACGAGCTAAAAAGTAAATATGCATTGCATAACAGAGGTTACATTGTAACACCCCTAGCTCTGCCTTAGCGCTTTTTAATGAACAGGTTTTTTTTTAGAAATTTATTGGTCTTGTTGTCCTGGTTTTATAGATTAAGAATATATCAACTTGTTTGCTTTCTAAAGTAGGAACTCAGGACGCTCATAGTTTATATGCCTGAGTCATGCTGTAATTAAATTGGAATTGAATCTGGACTGAGTAGTATAAAACATGGACAAACTGGAGATTCTGAGCTATTGTCTGGTGAGCCAAGGAAATAATTTATATTAAATGGCTATTTTTATGTATGAATGGGAAAAAATTGTTCTGACTTCTTTAAGAGTTCTCCAGCATTCACAGTCACTTGGCAAAATTCTTTCCAAAAGTGTTAAAGTGTACTTGTCATGGTTTAACCCCAGCTGGCAGCTCAGCCTCACACAACCACTTGCTCAGTTCTCCCCCACCCCACCCCACCCCACCCCACTGTGGGATGGGGGAGAGAACTGGAAGAGTAAAAGTGAAAAAACTCTTGGGTTGAAATGGAAACACTTTGATAATGGAAATAGAATAATCATAATAATAGTAATGATGATAATGCAATTGGTAGGAAAATAAAAAAATATTAATAAAACCAAAGAAAGACAAGTGATACACAGCCCAATTGGTTACCACCCACCTATTGATGCCCAGCCAGTCCTGAGGCAGTGCTCCCCCCATCAACCTCCTCATGAGTTTTTATTGCTGAGCATGATGGCAAATGGTATGGAGCATCCTTTGGGTCAGCTGTCCCAGCTATCCCCCTCCCAGTTCCTTGTGCTCACCCAGCCTCTTTCCTGGTGCTGAGCAGAGGAGACATTCACTCTCTAAGTTCTGCACAGCAATAGTAAAACATCCTTGTGCTATCAGCACTGTTTCCAGCACAAATCCAAAGCAGCCCCCTACAAGCTGCTGTGAGGAAGATTAACTACCCCAGCTAAAGTCAGAAGAGCACTGGAGTGCTTGCCTGACTTGCCCTGTCTTTAGGTAGGTGGTAGGGGGCTGGCATTTCCAGTATGACTTCTTCAGTGAGAGAGTTTAAGTATTGGTTCTCTGGAATATGCACTGGTAAAATCTGTTTTCTATAAAATGTAGTTTTTGAGAACAGAATATAACCATTTGAATGGAGAAGAATATAAGCAGACAATTGTGAACAGTAACTCTTGCAGACTTTATATTTTGAACAGTCCTTCTTGGAAAAAAAAAAGTTTTCTTCCTGGCACTTTAGAAAATACCAGGAGTTGATTACAATTAATTCTTCATGCCCATAGAAGCTCTGTGTTCAGCTGTGGGTCTGTACCATGGTACCGGAGGCACAAGCTGTGGGCTGTGTCCCTTGGCTGCTGCACAGGAGTTGCTCCTGCTGGGCTGGTGTTGAAGGAGCTTCCCTGGTGAGGAATTTCTAAGTGGAAGGGCGAAGCAGCCTCTTAGGACCTTGTGACTCTCCATTCAAAGTTTTCTTACTTTTCCAGAGATGCCAAGGGTGCCAAGTGAGCTCAGCTTGGCCATTGAAGTGTTGAGCAGTTTCTTCTGGCGTCTTCTCTTTCCCTTTTGGCCCTTGTGCAATGAGGTGGTAAAAGGGGAGTGTAGTGGCACTGCAGGTGTTTCTGTGTGCAGTGATGGCTGCTTTGAGCAAAATGAACTGTGATGATAATGAGGTCTCATGTTCCAAAAGTCAGGAAAAAACTGAAACTCTCCTGAAATAGGATGAAACTATCATGTCCACTGAAACTATCAATGAAACTATCCTGTCCACTGTGTACCCACAGGTACCCTTTATATAGCATAGTGTTTGATATTAATGGCTTTCTTTATAATATGAGCATATTTGTTATCATATGTACATTATTATGTTTATTTATTTTGACAAATTCATTTTTCCTTTTTTTCCTCCAGAGTGACCGACTGCTCATTAAAGGTGGAAGAATTATCAATGATGACCACTCCTTCTATGCAGACCTGTACCTTGAAGATGGACTTATAAAGTTGGTTTTTATTAAATATTACTTTTTTTGCATGTGTGTTAACACAGACTACTGTGATTTCTTGATAGTGCTGACTTAAAATCTTTTGTGGGCAGAATTTCAGTGACCTCTAAATGTGAGACTGTAGTTGAGGAGTGTTTAATTATTAAATTCTGCCATTTTATCTTCACTAAGATTAGATAAGTAGAAAATTTCTTTGCTGTAAATTGAAGATATTTGCTTTTCGAACAGTTCAATCACAGTTTCTTCTGAAATAGTTAAGGCAAGTAGGCACTCTCAAGAAATGAAGTAATGGTAAGGACAGTGGAAACCTTTTGAGTCCATGAATGGCAGAAAGCTCTCTACAGCATCTCTCCCTGTACCTAGTCAGTGCAAGTGCAGCCATGCTCCCAAGGATTGTAGGGCACAGAAATCTGAAATGTGCCTCATGTTGCATGATGCAAATGAGGACCTGCTATGTCTCAGTTGCCTCTTGGTTAATGCTGAACCACAGCACGTTCTGTTCCTATAATGTTGTTATGCATTGTTACACAATTAGAAAGAAAGTCCTGATTTATCAGGCTATAAAATACAGGAACTGGGAAAGTATTTGTTAGGTGAAAAACTTGAAATTTGTGTTACTGATAGCCTGGGAAACTGTAACAGAGATGTCCATGTGCTCTGTTGGTCCTGCCTTGGCTTTGTGGAGATGAGGGTCTCTAAGGTTTGCAAAGTTATGTAGTGTATGAGCACTCTGATGTACACAAGGATCAAAGCCTTTTTCATGGTTGCTAAACACTTTCACTAGTGACCTAAGAAGCTTGGTCTCCAGTGGCTACAATTTGATGCACAGAAATATAATTATGGTTATCTGGTTAATAATTAATTGCCTACTTGTTTTCAGAGCTCCTTAAGAATGTAACATCAGATTAAAAGTCCAATTCTTTATATATCTGTGACTGCATATGTTATTATGATTCAGGTTATTATAACAGAAAAAAATCTGAATACTTTGATCAATGGATTGTGAAATTTTCTTTTTAATACTTTATTCTGCCTTTCCATTTGTAGTGTTAATTGAAGTGGCAAAAGTGGAGAGGACACAAAATTTTGAACATGCATCTATTTTTAAAGCAACAGTTATCCAAGTTGTGCTCTCTTTGATGGGTGTTTTTGTTGAGTTTTTCCATGATTTTGTTAGTTCAGATACAAATCTTCTATTAACACTTGTAAGCATCAGAACTATTTAAACAACTAAATGCATGAGAGCCTGAAACTGCTGTGAATTTTTGGCTTTGATTCCAGAAATGCAATGGTAGTTAGTGGGCAGGTTAGCAATGCCAAGCTTTCACCTGCCCTTATTAAGTACATTGACTCCCTCTGAAATCCGTGCGTGGATCTGTACCTCCAGGAAGTATCTCAGCTGCCCAAGCTAATTAGGGTTAATAATGAACAGACGGGCAAGATCTTAATTTTTAAGAAGCATTTATCTTTGCACAAGGAGGCAAGTTCTCTATTTAGCACCCTGAGTTATGCCTGATGCCCTAGATTTAGACGACCCAAGATTTTTCTTTATAAACTGTGCAAGAAGTCCTGCCCCCTCTTGTGAGGGCAGCCTGCTGTGAGATGGGGTTGGGTTCTTACTGCGTTCAGATGATAAATTTTGCAACCTAAGAAAGCTCTGTGTTTGTCTGATCTCTCAGTTTTTTCAGGTGGAACTGTCCATTGTGCCTGAATATTTAACATCATTGTTAAATATGGCTCAAGCTTGTTTGGAGCTGGACCTTGAAACTCAGTCATCTGCATTTCAGTTGATGCTATAACTTTCCAGCTGCAGATCCTGCTGATAATACAGAATTCTAACACAGAATGGAGCAGACACCAAACCACTCAACCCAGAATAGGCAGTAGTGTCCTGGTTTTACCGGGCTATAAAAGATCTGGGTTATTTTTCTCGCTCTGAAATGAAAACTGATTGGAAAAGAGAGGGTTGGGTTTCTCTTGCAGCCTAATGAAAAGATTTGGGTCTTTTAATGCTTTAAATGCAGATCATTCTGCAGAGAGGAAAGCAGATGTAACCTTGAGTGTGTTTGAAGATCAGCTATAGTTTGGAGGATGGTCGATGTTTCTTCCTGCCAATCGATGTTCAAACTGGCTCCCTAGGTACAAGGAGCAGCAGTGCATGTGGATTTTTCCTACCTGAAACTTAAGCCCTAAACACTCAGATGGCAGTTGAGAGGCAATTCTCCATTATCTAAATAGTATTTTAAATATTTGGTAATTTAAATTGGCATATAAATAATGTATTTTGCCTACATCTCTCCTGCCTCTCTTATCACATGAGGAAGTGAGCCCTGTGCCAAGTGAACAGGTCATGGTCTGGTTCTTGCTGTTTTCTGCTCCATCCCTGCCAAGGGGAAGGGTTGGGTCCCTCTGGGCTGGAGGGACAAACAGTGGCAGGGTGGGGGACTGGGGCATGGCCTCCAGAGCTGGGCAAGTGATGAGTCAGGTTAGGGGGAACCTCAGATGCCTAAAAAAGGTCTGGGTTTGATAACTGGAGAAGCACCACCACAGAGTTCTGGGGTAGGTTTTCAGCTTCCTTGGATGAAGCTTAGGAAGAGCTGAAGCTTGCTGTTTCTGTTGTGCTTTAATCAGCTCATGTACAACAGAATTTACCAACTTGTTCAACTGAAAATGGCAGACAGCATCAGCTTCCTATGGGTCTGAGTTTTCTGGTTGCTGACATATGAGGAAACCAGCTCAGTCATTTGTACAGTGTCTAGAATGCAGTTGTCTGCACTGTTGTATTTTTTCACCCACAAGTAATAGAACTCCATTCTTACTCACATACACTTTGCATTAATGAGTGAGCAATTCAGTAATCCTGTCACATTATCTCCTACTCTTTGTTCTACTTGGACAGAATAAAAATAACCTTGAGCAGAGCGAAGATCAGACTTCTCCCAGCCTTAATCTTGATGCCAGGGCAATAGATGAGACTGGTTTCTGACAGATAGTAGTGCAGCATCATCCACAAAGGCTGTTTGGTCCCATGTCACTTCAATATGGATGATTTCAGCTGAATAGATGTTACTCAACCATACACTGAAAATAATGAGCATTGAGTCATCAAAAAACTTCAATGTATAGGTAGCACACTTTCTCTTTGTTAGGACATGTGTCTTCTTGAGGAGGAAATTGATAGATACTGATTGTGGAAGAAAATAAAAATTAGTTGTTTTTTTGTGAAAGTTTTCATTTATATTATTCTCAGAAGGTGCATTAGTACTTGAAGTGCAGTTACTCCTCGGAGGTACTCAGAGGAGATGGGTCATAGTTAATTTTTTTTCCCAGTTCAATTTCTTAGCCACATAAATGCTCTACAAAGATGGAGGATTGTTCTGATTAAAATCTTGGGGATAGATTTGACTAATGAAATAGTGCAACACCATTGCTACACATGGGGCTACCTAATTTTATACAGCCATTGAATCTGCTCATGGGTGCAGTGCCTTATGATATGCCTTTGTAAGGCACATTTTAAAACAGAGGAGCTGCTTGCAGCTTCTGTTTATGCAATTGGAAGTGCTGGGCAGCTGCTGGTTTTTGCATCCACGTTGGTTCCCTGTTTGTCAGGGTGTTGTTCACACTGTGCAGCTGCACACAGGCTATGGCAGTGCTGCACATGTTGATGACTTTTAGGTGCCAGACATGCAGGTGCCAGCTCTCATGAGTAAGCCCTCCTGGATTTGTTCAGAGCTGTGACTCCTCCTGGGATGCCCATGAGGAATTTGCCCATGGAATGGCTGTGCTTCCCTCCAGCAAGAGCCCGGGGCACTGCAGGAGATGAGTTGCTGCCGGTGACATTTTTGCATAACATATGAAACAAATTCTTGACCTCTTGGGGCTATTTATTAACTCTGCCAGTTTGGCCAGATTCCAATGTGAATAATTTTCCCCCTTTTTCTTATTTTTCCCACTGGTTTTAATGAAGAGTTGTATTCACTTCTGGTTCTACCTTATCACAGTTGGCTGTTAATCAGTTGCTGTGTTTTGAACTGTAGGTGGGAGTTGCCTTTTAATATGGGGAAACAGACTCAGCAGCTCAGATGTCTGAGGTATTTATTTAGCTGTGGATAAAAGTTATTTAATCCAGAGAAAAGAAAATTAGGACCAAGAACTCTGTGTCTGTAATATAAGATAAACTAAATGAACTTTAATTACCTCACAGTTTCCTCTAAGCCCAAATATATTGTGGTGTAACACTGCAGGGACATGGCTTCCACATAGACCTCTCTCCCTGTTTGGTGCCATGCAAAGTAGACAATAAATTCTAGTGTGGCTTTAAAAGTTAAAAAGTTTAATTTATTTGTAATTGAGTCCATGAATAATACAAGTATTTTGATCATAAGTATCTGTAGTTTGATATTGGTATGGGTGACAGATTAATATTTTGAATAGTGAAAAAAAAATCCTGCTTTGAAGACCTGAGGGGAAAAATACAGCAGCGGCTAATTATAATTTTTCCACACAGTTATGCAGAATGTTTCACTGGCTTTTAACTTCAAGAGGAGGATGAAGAATATGGGACATGGTAGATTAAACATGTTTAGGTCTCTTAGATATGTATTTCTGTATCTTAGGTTATTTAGATTTCTTTTTAAGGATACATTTGCATTGCATGATGACAAAGTAATTATAAAATGTTCTGCCTTTTGCTTCTGCTATATATTTTTACAATTCCAGCTTGCTCCCGTATTTGATCTATGTTTTCCTATTTTTATTTAAGAACCTAGTATACAAAACTGGAGCCCCCAAGAGAGCATTAAGTGTACATAATTTGAATTGTTTAAAGATAGAAATCATATAAAAAATAATCAATTTTTAATGCTGGAGCATTACAGCTCCTTTATTGGCCACTAGAGCCATGCAAAGCAAACAGAGCTCATGGCCCAGTGAGTCAGCTCTGCTCTGCTTTGTTCTGCTGTGCTGGGCAGGGCAGAGGGAGCGTGTGCTTGAGCTTCACCTTGCCTTTGGGGACCCACCTCCTGCTGTATGGGCCCAGGCTCCCTCTCCCCTACATGCCTCAAATAGCTTTGCCCTCTGTGCTTGTTCCAATAAAGTAATACTGGCTTTCCTTGCTGTGCAGGCAAATAGGAGAGAATCTGATTGTTCCTGGAGGAGTCAAGACCATAGAGGCTAATGGGCGCATGGTTATTCCTGGGGGAATAGATGTCAACACTTACCTACAGAAGCCCTACCAAGGGATGACTGCTGTTGATGACTTCTATCAAGGCACAAAAGCAGCACTAGCAGGGGGCACCACCATGATCAGTGAGTACCAGCAGAGCTGTCTCTGTGTGGGGATAGCTACCAGAGGCTTCATTCTGATTTTCTGAGATCTTCTGCAATGAATCTTCAAATTTCTGGGCATTGTGTTTGAGATCCATTCATCATTGTTAACCAGGGTTGGCCGGAAAATGAACCTATCCTCAGAAAGAAATACCAGCATGTGGAATTGTCTCTTGGATTTTCCTCTGAAATACAGAACAAGCACTGAGGGATAATGTATGTAATCTTGGGATTTTTGGAAAGCAGTGTAGGTAGTGCTGTAAGTATATGGCACAGAAAATCTGACAAAGATCTGCTGTTCCCACCTACTGCCATTTCAAGAGGTTTGAAAATATGAAGATATGCTTATTTATGAACTTGGATTTGGCAGCAGGAATTGAGGAAGACCTTAACAGAGATGTCCCAGAGGAACATCTTTGTTGGTGAAAAGAAGTGTTTCATGTTGTTAAAGACCCTTCTTGTGTCTACAGATGGTGGGACATGATTTATCTCTTTCCTTCTGGCTGTGACTTGACTTTGGTTAGATGTTGTGAGGCAATTGTTCAGGTGCCATAAAGTGTCTTAGCTTCCTTGTGGAGAGGAGCTTCCCAGTGGAGTTTTACTCCCACTGAATTGGGATGTGAATTTTTTTTTTGGCGTTACCTATTACCCATATTCAGCAGCAGGCATCAGCTAAAAGATTCTATGGCCATAGGCACAAAATACACTGCTGTTCATTCCTTTTGTTAATAGTTTTTTTCAGTCTGTGTTCTTCAGTTGAGTATTCCTGTGTCGAGTTAGGCTTGCAGATGGCACTGGTAAGCCCATCTTGATTTGTTTTTGTACTAACTAGCTCTGCAGAGAGAAGTACCTATGCATAAGTAGTCATGTCTTTGTGTCAGTGGATGGTGTGGCACCATCAGAGGCAGAAGGGCTGAGGCAGGGGAGAGGCAAGGCATTCAATGGACTGTATAGTGTGACAGTGTTTGTGCTCAACGTCACCCCTGTTCAAACCTTTGGCTGTATTCCCAGTTTTGGCTGCTGAGAAAACATTGAACATCTGCACTGATGTGTTGGTGGGGCAGAGTGGGCCAGTTCAGAGACTGTGAGGCACTGGTTAATTATTGTGCTTACTGTGAAATACATAGAAATGGACACATCAGACAAGAACTACAGTGAAGGCCAGAACCTCTGGTCTCTTACAATACCATAAGGGGAAAGACAAATGTTTCCTAAACTGTGAGGTGTTTGGCTCCCCCTTTGTGTGTCAATTGATGTTGCACCAAGCAGGTTGCCAGACTCATCTTTAGTATAGACTGTTCACAAAGTCTGCTGCACCTGGGGCAGCAGGACCTGGCTGACACCCCAGAGTTACAGTCAGCACAGACTGCCTCCAAGGCTGCTCTTCTGGCTGAGGTGCTGGAAAGCTGCTCACACTGGGGAAATCTGAACAGTGTGCATACTGTCCTGCTAACAGACACTCAATCTCTTTTTCAGTTGATCATGTGCTTCCAGAACCTGGAACTAGTTTACTGACCTCCTTTGAGAAGTGGCATGAGGCAGCTGATACCAAATCCTGTTGTGATTATGCTCTCCATGTGGACATCACCAGCTGGTATGATGGGATTCGAGAAGAGCTGGAAGTACTCGTGCAAGACAAAGGTTAGTGAGTGAAATGCAGTAATATTTTTTGGGTTTATCGAAATATCATATGGAGGTGAAATTTTAAAGTATTTTAATGAATGCATAGGCACTGGCTATGCTGGCTAAGGTTCTTCACCACCATGAACTTGTATTTTCACTTGCTGCTGTGTAAAATGGACCTAAAACTTTGTGCATATATATGATTTTTTCCAGTACAGACATGGAAGATTAAGATGCTTACAATGTCATAAAGAAATTTATCACTTTTTCTTTCTTATATATGTGGAAATAGGCTCAGACATTGCATAGGTAGGTTTTTTTTGAAGGTAAAACTAAAAGATCAGTATTTAGGATAATCAGCCCAGTCACCTTAGATCCTCTATTTAATGAATGAAGAAAGTGAAACATTTCAAAGTAATGGTTCAGGTTTTAACTAGACTGAAAGATTTGATTCAGCTGCCTCCAATTAAATCCGAATATGAAGAGCACATGGGGCTGTGAAAATGTCACTACAGGCTAGATCTCATTTTGCAGCAGTGAATTGGAATAATTTACTTGCTGAGACTTGATTTTGTAAAATAAGACATGCCTGTATTTTTAGAAGATTCCAGTTATTAGAAAAAGAGATGCTAAAGTTGGGTATCTAATATTGAAAAAATGCCCTGATTTTCTCAAGTGTTTCTCTCTGCTGGCTTTTCCTGAAGTTACTAGAAGATGCTGTTTTAACACTTGCAAAAAAAAAAGTCCCTTATTTAGGAATCTACGACACTTCTATGGGTTTGACTGTGTTCAGTGAACAGGCCTACTATCCTGTGAGATGCTATAGGTTACCTTGCCTGCACTCCAGCTACCAATTCAGAATAGCACAGATGAAACCTCTCCTAAATGCATTTCCACACATGCAGGCTCAATGTGGCAGTCTCATATATGGAGAGCATCTTTGTGGCACCAGATACCTCTGTGGGCAATGGGATCTAGCCTTCAGAAGATCCTAACTTAGATCTTGTTCCTTGAAATTGTGCCTGACAGCTTGTATTTTCAGAATCATATATTTTCACATATTTCTCATTTTCTACTTTCCTTGAAAACATATTAGGGAATATTTTCTGAAATGGCATGCAGTTTCCATGGGCAAATCAGAATGACTCTTCTGTTGGGAAACCTATGTATATGCAGCACCCTTTGCAATTTGTAGAGCTAGTGTTAACTTAGATGTGAAAGGTTCTCTTTATAGAGAAAGGTACTATCAAAGTAGGAAAAAAAAGCAAAATGCTATTTTTGAGTGAAGAGTTGTTTGCTGAGATGCCATGGAAGTGCAGTCACCCGGGGGAGTTTATTCCCTGTCACAGGATGCTAACAGTACATGTGCTGCATAACCAGATTATAGGCAACAAAACACTTCCATCAGCAAGACTGCACATAATTAGAGAAACTGCAGCTGGTCTTGCATAGGTCTCCAGTATAGGGGATTTTTACAAGGTGATGACATCTGTCAACACAGGCTGCGCTAAATCTGTGCTGTTTGCCTGCTATCGGCATTAACATGAATCTGCTGCTGTGCATTAGCTGACTGTACTCTCAAGACAAGTATACTGTGCCTTGTTTCAAAGGTTGGATATTATTTTCCAGAGCTCCCTGACCACAGATGGCTCAGCACTCCCAAATTTGCCCAAGGGTTTACATTAAAAGCCTAGTGCAGACAGTTAGGTTAATAGTTTTCTCCAACTATTGAAATATGCGTTTTCTATGTAAATCTGAGCTGCCTTTGAGTCATCAGGGGAAGCAGAAATCTGTTCATTGGTTCCTGAACTGAGATTTATGATGGAGCCTTGGTGGTGTCTTCAGTGGTGAGAGCATTAGAGGTCACCTTTGTTCTCATGTATGTCTCAGGCAGGCAGTGTGAGTTACTCTCACGTGTTGGAGACACAAGGTAAGGGTGAGACATCACAATAGCAAATAATTCAGTGTGGCAAGGGCTTTCAAATTAATGGGTAATATTTCCTGATAATTGGAAACATTTAAGCCAGCTGGTGCAAATAGACTTGATGTCAGTGGAGTGACCCTGGTTTTCATCAGCTGGGAATCTGGATTGAATTGGTTCTTGGCTGATTGTGGGTGAGTGAGCTGAGTGACAGGGCTCAGCTCATTGTGTTTCAGAACTACATGTGCCTAATGCAATCAGCATGAGTAACAGGGGAGCTCACAGAGTGGCTCTTGAGGTGCCTTGTCGTGAGGTATAATTGAACACTATAATCAGTTTTAAATCAATACAATGCTAATTTAAGGAGACACAGGCTTTGGAAGTGCCTGAAGACAAATATTGATTATAAACACTCAGACTTGTGTAATTTCAGCTGCTATTTTGGGATTGAGCTTCTTCAGTATATGCAAAGGACCAAGAGCCTAAAATTGCTGACAGAGGCCTCACTGGTTACTTTGACTTTGTCACTGTTCAGAAAGTTCAGGAGTACACTGTAGTCCTGCCTAAAATTTGGAGAGGATTCTGTTGAGTACCCCTGGTGTGAGAGCAAGTAGGACATTAACAAGAACGTAGTATGTAACAGATGTGAAGTATTCAGGTCAATAGGCCACGGACCAGGGCTTTTGAAAAGCTGCATAATTCCAATGAGTAGGTCAAGGAACCAGGCCAGGGCAAGGAGTCTAATCTTGGATACCTGTGTATGTAAATTTGTGTTATTTATCTTGGTACCTGGTATAGGTGCTCTCTCTGCAAGGCAGGATTGTTCACACCCTCACCTGTCACCTGTAAAGGCAGCCCTTGAAATGCTCTTCCACTGTGTGTGTATCTGGTGGTGGCTGAGGGTGGCAATGTGTGTTTACATGGGAGAACTCTGCTTCTGCACTGTGGTAAGGAGCAGGCTCAAGATCCTGTGGCAGATTCCCTACTGGGATCCCTTCTGCTCCCATTAATTTCAGGGAAAACATTAAACAGAATGAGAGCAAAACTCAGTCATTTTACCAAGGTCAGAAGAGGGCCAAGAAGATAGCAAGGCAATAAAAGAGAAAGGATGAGAATACATATTGCTTGGGTCAGGGGATGTGTTTTCTCCCCGCAGCAGTCAGGGAAAGCTGCCTTACCTCCTGCAGGACTGTGATGCAGTGAGTCACCTTTGGCTAGAGCCTGGAGGATAAGGGAGAGCAATGGGTCCCCCAGTGTGGGAACCCAGAACATCCCTCTGGCTGTCCAGGACGGCCAGGACCCCTGCCAGGGGGCTCAGAAGCCCTGGCACAGAGCCCAAAACACCTGTGGTTTTGATTATGACCTGTGGAGCAAATTACCAACCTTATATGAAGGCCAGCAAGCCACAACAGTTTAGGTAGAATGATAGTGAAGTTATCATGGGGTGGAAAAAAATAGATTTTGGGGTTTTTGATATGGTGGTTCAGGAGGCAATATGGAGGGAACTGGGTGTGTCCAGCCTTTCTCCTTCTTCTTGGCCTCCATCATCTGCTGTGATGGTGGCACTTACAGATTGGTTTAGAGTAGAAGCTCACTGTCTAACATAGGTGATAGGTATTGGAAAGTAATTGTAAACATTGTATATAGTTTTTAGTATAAAGACATAACACCACCCCGGGGGTAGGCAGTGTGCCTGGAACTGTTCTGCTGGACAGACCTCGGCAGGGCAGGAGAAAGGATTTTATAGATAGGATACAATAAACAACCTTGAGACCGAGAAATGAAGAGCCCTGACTCCTTCAAGCGCCGGGCTGGGAAAAGAGACTTTAAACTTTTCTCGGGGTCACTCTGACCAGCGAGAGATCCCGACACCCCAGCCCTGGGCTCACAGAGAAATGTGAGGTGTCAGTCCTGTGCCATCACTGAGACAGCCAGCATGGCTTGGAGCAGGCCCAACATGTCCTCCTTGCTTTGTGTGGGCATAGGCACCCCTGCAGGAAGGTGGTCCTGGGTGCAGCGGACATCTGGCACGTGGGGTGGGTTTGTGGGGAGAAAATTGAGCTTTGCTCTGCGGCAGGTGGGATGGGTGTGCTGGGCCCTGCTGGGAGCACTCAGAGGGGCTCAGGGCACAAGGCTGCAAGCCTTGGCCCCAGGCAAGGCCCAGCCAGGCTTAGGTTTTAAAATAAGGACATACTGAGTGCTCTGAAATTGTAATGAGGAGTCGAGGGAGGGCTTACAGTTATTAAAGGCTATATGTGTTTTCTGAGAACATGATAAATAGGAAATGGGAAGAAAGGATGGGCTTACAGGCTGACAGAGTTCCACTGTTCAGGCTGGATTTGCTCAGCGTGGAAGTCAGCAAGGAGGGGCCAGCTCCTGCTTTGTGTTTCTCTCTGAGCTGCCTGGACTTAGCAGGAAGACATAATGCTAGGGATCATTTCAATGTTTTATCTTGCATGTATCCTGGGGTATTTTAGTCCTGTAATTGTAAATAAATGAATTCTGTGTGTGTGTGTGAGCAGTCATACCCTCTGCTTGAGGATGTATTTGCTCATTTTAGACTCATGAAGGAGTTACATCTTCATCAGAGAGATTTATTCATTTTATTCATTCATGTAGACAACATGAAAAACAGGAACATTTTCTTCTTCCCCCAGGAAGCACAGTTCTCATCACAGCCATTTTGAAATGCAGCATACACAGCTTAGGTAGCTTAGAATTTTTTTTTTTTTGAGCTAGAAAAGTACAATACTGGTCCTTGGACCAAACTGGGAGTCTTGCCAGTAGACTAAAAATTAGGACAAATATGCACACTAATATGAATTCGTGTCTACAGAAATTATAAAGAGAAGAAATTTGTAAGTTGCATTCTGTAAGAATACAAAGCTGTGTAAATAACCAAATCTTTGAAATAAATAGCAACACTTATGGGGATTTGAATACAGGGGTTATTGACAACTGACACTCAACACTAGCATTTCTTAGGGATTTCTGAAATTTGAAACTGTTGTCTTTCTTGGTTTTTTACGGCTGCCAGCATAAATCCTTCCTTCTTTGGAAGGCAGAAGAAGAGGTGTGGTGAGCTGCCCATAAAACTGGTTTCAGGCTTTGTTTCCACTCCTTCCCAGTGTCTGCCATCAGCTAAGCTAAGCTAAGCACTTTGGAGTGTAAGGTCAAGAAAAAGCAAGTCTGTATGCCGATTCAGATACACATTTCCTACACCTTCTCAGCACTTTGGGGGATCCTAACCAGTAGTTTTATCTACCAAAAATCACAGTTTAGATCAAGCTGAAATGTTTTTCTGAATAGCTAAAGAAACTTAAAAAGAAAACCACTGATTCATAGAACCTTACACAAGGTTTTTTGAACTTCACAAACTTTACATGCTTGCTTTAGCCGCCATTGCTTGTCTGTGATTTGGCTACAAGCAATCCTCTTTGCAGTGGTGGCTGGGTTACTCCAGGGATGAACACAGGCTACCCACAGCATCCAGAAATTTCCCCCAGAGTAGAGGGCATCCCGGCTTCTAGTCCTAGCAGCTGTAATGCAGCTGTGAAACCATGCTTGATTTTTGGCAATCACTAGTGAAAAGCCTAGTCCAGACATACTCTATTACTTGCTTTTCCTGAAGTTTTTGTTCAAATACAATTTAAGAATACACTTACATGGCAACACCTTTGAATTTTGTCTTGGAACAGGTGTGAACTCTTTTCAAGTCTACATGGCCTACAAAGATCTCTACCAAATGTCCGACAGCCAGGTATTGCTCTGAATGCTTTTCTTTGCTGTGATCTGTCCTCTCTTTCCTCACCTCCCAACACTTGAGGAGTTGCTGAGGTTGAGTCCCAGAGAAACATTCTCACTGGCCTGATTGGCACTGGGAGGAATGTGCAGAGGTGGTTTACTCTCTGGAGGGTCAGTTGTGAGCTGTGCAGAACACCTGTATGTGTTTCTTCAAGTGTATAACATTCACCTTCTGTAGAGATCTTCTGGTGTCTCCCAACATTGCAGCCACTCAAGCTCTGCTCAGGATTTCACTCATTTTATTTTGCAGCAATTTTGAGGACTCTAGGTCAGAGAGAGAGAAAAAGATGAAGCACTCAAGGCAGTGGCAGTTCTTAGGCTTCAAGAGTTTTTTGGTTGTGTAAGCAGCTAAATAGAGTTGCTCTTTGGGGGAGGTGGCCTTTTCTCATTAGGGCTGGAGATAACAATGAGCTTGTTTGTCCAGAGCTCATTACAGATTCCAGACTCTTCAGCTTTCCCATCCATACATATCAGGCCACTGTAAATAGACAATGGCATCTGTTAGTAATAATAATGTTTGCTTATTCAGTTGATAAAATGTTTCTTTCTTACTTATTCCCAGAGCTACCGCTCTTGGTCTCTTAAATAACTGTTGTTACACCTCCAATACATGTGGTTTTAATTGGAATTTTGGACATAATAATTTATAACTATTCTCTGACAGTGTCTGTTAAATTCAACTCCCTGTTGGAATTGCTGAGAGGAATACATCAAAAATGTTTAGTGTGTGGCTGGACTAATGGCTGTTACCTTGTTTAAATGTCCATGTTGCAAGCTGTATATTGCAGCCCATTCAATGCTGCCTGAAGTGCCCTAGTGCAAAAGTAGACACTGAAGAACCTTTGTCCTCCATATTTAATCTGTGTTTGAAAACTGGGCTCCCAGTTACTGAAGTCTGGTTTAAAAAAGGGACACATAAGCTGAATAGCTTTTGGAAAGGAAACTGTTTCAGTAGATGTGTGCTCAGAAATTACCAGTAAAAGCAAAAAGGTCAACTACTGTCCTTCTTTAGGGATGGCTGTTGAATCTTAGAAAATCTAGATAAAATATTGCAACTTTTAATACCTGAATTAAAGATGTTGCTGAAAGCTCAGCAATGATGGCTCCAAGAAGATGGTGCAAAATGCCTGCACTTCAGAAAAGAGATGTTCTAGCCATACTAAAAGTGCCTGTAGTACATGGCAATAATTCTATTTTACATTTGCTAAAACTACAGAACTACAGGGCTACTAAACTTAGATGCATGGGAGGGCATGGGGAGATGGCCCTGCAGGTGCTGGGGCAGACTCTGTGTCCCAGGGAAATCCAGCCCTGCTGTTAACCCTCTCTTGGTGCAGCTGGTGTGTACAGGGGTGGGTAAGTCAGCACCAATCAGTGAAGCTCAGGTTCTGTGTAGAAAAGAGATCATTTGCTATTCACCAATATAATTACCAGCATAGAAGGTGCAAAACTGAGGTGAAGAGAGAGGTCTCAGTGTTAAGTAATGTGTTTTCCTTATTCAGCAGTGTTTCCTTCTTTGTACTACCTGCAGCTTTATGAAGCCTTTACCTTTCTAAAGAGTCTTGGGGCTGTTATCCTGGTCCATGCTGAAAATGGAGACTTGATAGCTCAGGTGAGTGAACCATCGTTTTTGCTTCAGTTTGTGAGATGATAGATATTAGAGAGGAGGAATTAAATAGGCCATTCAGAGAATGGGTAGGAAGAAGGGAACTCCCTGGAAAGAGCCTTAATTGAACCTGATGCCCTGCACACTGTTGGTATAAAGCCTGGGATGAGAGAAGGGAGGTCCTTTTGCATTAATTGGCAGAGCATCCTTGAGATAGGGCAATGATCCAGGCAGCTCCTTGCCTTGGAGGAGCAAATGAGGACTAGATAAGGAGGGCAGAAGGAAGCAAGAAGATTTCTTCTGAATCCAGCAGATGCAAGTGAAGCAGAATAATGTAAAGCCTTGTTCACAGATTTTGAGTACAAAAAGAGGATCTGAAAGCTTTATATTAAAGTCTTTTGCTGCAGCTATCAGCATAAGCAACACAGTGAGTTGGGAGCAGGTATTAAAGCTCACAGACCTATTTATTTTTGAGAATATTCTTATAAATCTCTGAAGTTTGAGAATAAGAACTACTGTGATCTTGTAGACATTTCAAAAATGTGTGTTTAAGTATAATCCATGCTCTTAGAAGATGCATCTCGGGACCAGGAAGCTGGGTTCAAGTTCAGAATGTTTCATTAGAGTGCTCTGCATGTCCAGTGCAGTCCTTGCAGTTCAGGTGCCCTGGGAGCTGCTGTCCTCCCACTGGACTGTACCATGGCTCTGATCAGTGCCACGACACACTGAAACATGGAAAGAGGCAACCCAAGGACAGCAGTTGATAGTAAACCTTCCACTGGGCTTTCAGAGGCCTGGATCCCCTTCTGAAACAGAAGGGGCAGGTTTGGGTGGGTGTTGTTTAGATGCTGCATTGTGACAGATGAATCTTTGAAGGCTGTTGCAGAGATGTCTCACAGCCCTGATCTCTCCTACGTGCATCGAGCCCCTCTTAGGTCGGTGAGGCTCTGAGTGAGCCATCTGATTTATCTGCTGAGCTGCTTATCTGCTGGCTTATCTGCTAAGGACTGGGCTGCAGAGCTGACAAGGAAATTACAGCAGCTAAAGCTGTCTTTGAGATCTGCACAAGGCAACCCACCTTGTCTCACAGCTAAGGGAGAACGTCAAGGGAATTGTTTGAGTTGTTTGGCAGTGTGTAAGAACTCTTACCTTGGGTGTATTTTGTTTTTCCTTCTGGGGAAAAAGCATATCTCCATCTGCCTGGTTAGAATTTACCCCCTTTGAGATCTGCCTTTCACTTTAACTTTGACCAAAAGAAACCACTGGGATCAAAAGTTACTAGTGAGGAGTCAGCAGGCACATACAGTGTGGTTGTGTCCTTCCCCCACTGAAACTAGGTGACAACCCTCATTTGAATTAAAGAGAGGAAAAAGCTGATTTCTCATGGAGTTTAGCATGAATAAAAACTACTAAATACATGATTTATAGCTTTAATACAACATAAAATATCTAGTAGAATTAAAATGACTATTAATGAGCATGATTAAGTCAATATTACTGTAGGAATGGCAAAATAAAACAAATGGCATCTGTGGTGTTTTGATACATTGCCCATTAAAATCAAGGCGGACTCATGGTATTGCATATTTGAAGAAATCTATTTCAGATTTCTATTTTTCTATTTAATTTTTCTCTGATCAGCCTTAATATATGGTCATCAGATATGAACAACCAGGACAGAAAAATTATTAGGAAAAGAGGAAGCAGTAAATAAATGTAAGTTATGTTATACATCAACATATTTGTTCACTATTGCCACGTTTCATAAAATCAGTCTTTCTCTATGCTTTTATGTAGAAGAATTGTTTGGATAATGAAAAGAAAGCTGCCTGCACATAGGTTTTTTAGGACTGTCCTGTGAAAATACAAATTTGATCTTGTCAAGCAAATATTCTAGTGAATTATCTATATGATAGTTAATTAGCACTATCAAGTCCTCTTACAGGGGGTAATTTATCATATGATCTGATTTTAGTACTTCCTTCAAGATGCAAATCTGTCCTACTTTGTGTATCTATTCTGCGCCAACGTGCTATTTTTTTACACGGCTGTAACTTCATTTTATTGATGTATTTTAATTATCTGAAGTCTTTAACTGGCACTGTTCAGAGCCAGTGCATTAATGATACAGAACAGCTGTTTTTAATAATACTTGTGAAACCTTATGTTTTTCTAACCAAAATGTTCTTACACAGTCAGATTAATGCATTCCTGTTAATGCCTCTTCAGCCCTGATTGATTGCAGTGAAGGCTAAAGTATATATGAATGTTAACTTTTCCACTTTTACTGGAGTATGTTGGAAATGTGTGAGCTTTTCACCCTCAGGGATCTGGGATGAGATATTTATTAGTTGACACATTCAAATATGTTCAGTAACTTCATCCTGGTCTCTAGGGGACATTTCTCTGTGTCACAGAGCCATTACATCTGAGCTGGGCTCATTAGAGCCCTGTGGGCAGGGCAAGGCAGGGCAGGCCAGGGCCAGACCTCAGATGAAAAGGGGTTGACCACCAGTTTCTGCAAAAAGGGAAATTTATTCCAATAACACTGCTTGGCCTTAAATTAAGTGACACTTTTCTATTTAAAAAAGTTTTTTTCACTGCTATGAAGCTGGATAGCGCAGATTATTTTTCTGAAAAGCCCCCATTGGTCCTGAGATGGGGTCTTTGATGAGGACACAGTGCTCTTGCAACTGGAGGGCACTGTTCTGTTTCATAAAAGCATAATTTTAGTGATTCACTGTATAGGAAGAAAGCATTACGGAAAACTGAAAGTGTCAGCAGTGCTGAAGGTTTAAGAAAGTGCTTTGTGCATTGCAAGAATGCACAAATACTCTCCTCAAGTTGCAGAGAGGAACTTGAGCAAGTAAATAGGGAATGGCAGGCTGGAAGTACCCATAATTACCATTTAGTGTATTGGTGGTTGAAGCCCATTCCCTGGGCTGGTGTTGTGGTGTCAAGTAGGACTTTCTGGGGGACAGAGGAGGTTTCTGATGGTGCAGGCCAATGGCTTGAGGCACAAATGTGCTCAATCACACAACAGAGAGCACTGCTGGCTGTGCTGGTGTGGCATGGGAGCAGTTCAGAGCCAGTGTTTTCAGTGTTCAGTGGGCTTTGCAGCTGTGTTTACACTGCCACTGAAAGGGGCACTCAGACCATGTGGTGGCTCATCTCCCTGAGGGTGCTGGGTGCACAGGTCTCATCCTGGAGCTGGGTCAGCGTTTATCTCTTACATTGCAGGAACAAAAGCGTATTCTGGAGATGGGAATCACTGGACCTGAGGGACATGCCCTGAGCAGGCCAGAAGAGGTAAGGCCAGATATCTGCTTCTCCCATTGCCTTTTCCAGTATTACTTAATGTCTGAAAAGTCCAGGTCCTTTCAACTTGTTTGTTTGCCTGAAAAGCCCTTTGGATGCTGCAGCCAGGTGCATTCCCTTACTCCAGGGATAAGTGTGTACACTCCTTGTACACTCAGGAATCTCAGCTCCTGCTGCCCTGGGCATGGATATCCATGTACTTTTTTAAGTGTGACCTTTGTGTTTTGATTTGTGATGGCAAAAAAAAAATGGGCCTATCAGGCTAAAAACCAGCAGTGCAGCTTGAGGGTTAGTCCTCAGAGTAACTGCATTTGTTAAAATGCTTTGTGTGAAAACCTCCTATAAGATGCATGTGCACATCTATACTGTGCATAGGCATACACCCACATATAGATCTACTTTCATGCTGGCAGATATATTGGTGTCAGAAATGCAGGCTGTAGAGATGCAAATACATGAGAATGGAAAGTTGCTGTGAGGCAGATTGTTTTAAGCAACTCCCTTATAATAAAATCTGAGCTCTGTTGTGGATCATCTCAGGCATCTGGAAAGGGTTTATTTAATGCCAAGGAAAATGTGGAGACATGAGAATGCCCCCTAAAGTACACAGCTCAGACCCTTAATGGGATGTGGAGGGCGGTAGTGGGAAGTGACTGCTTTCCTAGAAGACTAAAGAGACGACGTCCCGAGGGTTTGAGGCTGAACTTGAAGAGATTGTTGTGGTTTGCAGATCTTTATTTAACTTCTCCCCAAGGCAAAAGGAATCAGCTTAATTGGTCACATTCTTCTATTGAACTGTTTATGTACTTTTTCATTTTGCTGTTCAACTTCTACTAAAATTATTCTAAAAGGATTGAATTGTTTCCTTTTAATGAGAACAAGGGCCTAAGGAAAATCTGCATTTGCAGTTTCCAGAAAGGAATTTTGCTCAGCTCTAGTGCTTCAGGGCAGAGGCTGTGCCTCCTTCCCTGCTCTCTAAAGGTGCATTTGGGTTTCCAGAGCAAATGTTTTTGATACAAGTCCTAGGACAAACTGAAGCAGTCTGATTTAAGGAAAAAGATTTTACTAAACTATAAAGGATTAAGCCATGTAGTTTTGGAAGGTCTAAGAAGCTCAATTTTTCTAGAAAAACTTGCACAGAAATTTCTGTACCGCTGAGTCACTATTTTCAGTTACAACAGGGTTTATTGTATTAAAATGCCAATACTGTGAGTCCATCTGGGAAGGATCTGGTATAGAACTGATGGTTGGGGAAAGGAGTCTCCAGAGCTGCTGGGAAACACTGCTCCTCCATCTGAAGATGCTTTCTTTGTGTGCCTACGTCCCAGCTGGCTCCCTGGGAGGAAGGAGGTTGCTTTTATGCTTGCTGACAGAGAGGACTTACTGGGCACTGCTTCAAAGGCTTCTGTGGATTATGGGCTAAATTCAGTCCATAGTGCTGAAGTTGCTGTTTGAGAATTCTTTACATTCACTGTCACCATTATGTAAAGATTAGGGAAAGCTGCCGGGGGAGCTCAGAGGTTGTCTCCTAGCAGGGGCAAAGTTTTCTTGCTTTGTTCTCCTTTCAGCTGCAGGGTAGGAGTCTTAAACAGGAAGGTGGGAGGAAGGTAAGGAGGGGCTGCATCAGCTGCTTGGACATGACCTTTCCTGGGGTGCAGGGAGCCAGGGAGCTGTGTTTGTACTGGGACAGCTGTACCCTGGCAGTGAGTACAGCCTGGCTGTGGTTACTGCTAGTGGCAAGTGTTTGGGGTTGAGTTAGCTCCCTCTTTCCTAGCACTGTGTCTCTATGGAAAAAGCAGAATCAACCCCTGAAGAGTTGTTACTGAACAATTAGAAATATGGTACAGTCCTCTAGCTGATTTTTTTTCTTCAGACTGCATTTGCAGTTAACTTTTCCCTCCTTGTTTTGCTCAGCTTGAAGCAGAAGCAGTTTTCCGTGCCATCACGATTGCCAGTCGAATAAACTGCCCAGTGTACATCACCAAGGTGATGAGTAAGAGTGCAGCTGATATCATTGCACAGGCCAGGAAGAGAGGTAAGTGACTTCCTTTGCTCCCCCAGTCTTTTTTTTTTGTTGTTGAATAGAAGCTCAGTGAAAAAATCTGTATGTCTTGACTCAAATGACAGTCTATAGGGAGAGGTTACCAAAGAATGGCAGCACCATTGCAGAGTAAATATTTGTGGCTGGGAAGGATGAGGGGAAATCTTTTCGTATTTTTAGGTTGAGATGCTCTTCCCACAAACTGCCCTCTTGATGACTGAATTGTAACTCTTCCCTATCCTGTTTTCCCTTTTACTTTTCCCTTAGACTGCTATATCTCTGTTGATGGGAAAGAGATATTTTATTCCTAATGGCACATCCTCCAGGCCAGTATTTCAGCTTTTCTGAGAGGTGGCTTGGGCAGTGACCCTGCTGTTAGAAATACTTGGAGCTTGCTCCTGGCCTTGCTGCTGGAAGCTGATGGGTGCTGCAGGTCAGCCCTGCTTGCTGGGGCCATGGTGGGATCCAGGTTACAAAGCACCCAAAAGGGCCTTGTGAGCCTGAAGGGAGATGCTGAAGCTGCATTTGCAAGTCAGGACTGTTCTGCTGGTTGGGACTACAAAGCTTGTGAGCAATATGGAAAAGCCAAAGAGCAAATTATTGTCTTGATGTTTGTATTCTTGGAAACTTGGAGTGTGGTGCAGGGGGACCATATGCTGCTGTCTGCTGGTGCTGTGCCCAACCTGGGAGTAGTAAAAAGGCATCTGCCTGCTGAAGTAATCCACCATCCAGTGCACTCCAAATTGGAGCAAGGTGCCTGTGATTAAAACAGTACAAATTAAAAGTGGGTCTGAACTGTCTCCTTCTGGATTAGAAAGAAAGATTTGTAAATAGGCTGATCAAAAGCATGTAGAGCTCAAAGAGACTCCTGATTAATTTTTTATCATACAGACAAAGCCAGGGCTGTTTAATTTCTTGGGAGCTGTGCTAGCCATGTAGCAATGTGTGAATTATACATGGCTGCATGCAGCAAGCAGTGTCTTGTGCTGAAGAGAGAGTGGGCTGTACCTAGTTCCTGTATATCCTTGCTTTCTCCAAGGTCCCCTTGTTTTTGGAGAGCCGATCACTGCCAGCTTGGGGACAGATGGGACACATTACTGGAGCAAAAACTGGGCCAAGGCTGCAGCTTTTGTGACCTCACCACCTCTGAGCCCTGACCCTACCACTCCAGACCACTTAAATTCACTCTTAGCATGGTAAGACTTCCTTTTTTTTTTAACAGGATGCTGGTGAGGCAAGTGCAAAAGACAAATGGCATGAAGCATCTAGGGATCAGCCTGGTTTCCTTTAGACTAGTCTCATACATGAAACAGCAGAGAAAGGACATAGAAAACCTGGGATAGTTATATCCTTATGCTTAGGCTGCAGTCAAGTGAGCAGTCAGGGACACTCCAGTTGCTGCTTGGCTTGATAGAGAGGCAATTGCTGGCTATTCAGGAATTAATTCTTTTTCTTTCTGCTTTTCAAGTGATTCCTAGCTGTACAACTAGATTGTCAAGACTTCAAACTGGCCTTCTCCCTAGTTTTCAGTTTTCTTTAGCTGAGTTGTTGCTGTATGATGGGATGGCATCCTCACTGTCCAGCATAAACAAAAGCCTGGGGATACATCCCCATCTTTGAGACTGGACTCAATTTTAAGCCCCAGGCATATTTGACAAGCACAGCTCCAGAAATCAGGGCTGTTCCTGAATGCAGAGATACAAAGAACAAAGAAACATTTCTTGGGGTAATTTTTGTCAAAGCTGGTGCAGGGCTCTCAGCTGTGAGTTCTGAAAATTGGCTTGTCCTAAACTAACTTGTGTTAGTAGCAGAGATTGGTGGGTTTATCTCCTGCATATTGAAAAATTCTGACTTGGTAGTTTGCCTTCATCTGGGAGGGACCAAAATCATACAAGTTTCCTTGTGTCCAGTTCTTGCAGGCTTATTTTAGCTTGCCTTGTGTCTTTATGGGCTCTGGGGTCCTCCAGCTGGAAGAAGGCAAAGATAAGTGGTACATGTAGAGCAGGAATGTCAGGAGAGAGAGGCCAGAGTGAATTACAAAGGAGACTGTGAGGGATTTGGGTGGAGACAGCTGGAGACTGAAGGCCATCTCTTGACAGGATAGGGATGTGAGCTGACTGCCTTCAGGTAGGTAGGTGAAAGGAATGTGGACAGCAGAGGAAGAAGTGTCTTATATAGAAAAGAAGATAGCAGCAATGCCTTGCCAGAAACCCAGACTGTGAAACCCATCTCTGAAAGTATTTCCTGCCTGTAGCCAACTGTGGGTCTTTAGCTTAAGCAAAAGACCATCTGCTCTGAAATGATATAGAAATCCACAGCTGAAGCCCCACCAGGACAGACTGCTAGGGCTGGAGGGAGGAACTCAACTTACCATTCATATCCTCATTTACCTTCATGTGGTGGCACCCAGCTCAGCTCTGGCCTCCCCTTTCTGGGGTTTCCAATGCCCTAGACAGAGCAGAGAAATCTGAACCTTGAAAGTGACCATCTTCAGAGCTGCCTGGGAGCTGGGTGGGCACACACATGTGACAGGAAGATGCCATCAGTCAGTGCCATGTCTCCCCTTGCACATGATGGGTCAGGCTGTGCAGCCCAGAGCCCACCCAGCCTTTAACACAACTGCTCTAAAGATGCTGCAGTTGAGCTCTGAGTAATGTGTGGCTCTGGTAAGAATTCACAGCAGTTCTCTTCTGACAGTCTGATGGCAAAAAAATGTTTTTTCCATAACTGAGTGTTTTGTTCCAAAGGAAGACTCAGAAAAAAATGACTTTCTTGGTCTGATTCATCACTATCAGCACTGTAAAGGGTGAAGTTCACTGTGTGAGGGTAAGGCTCTTAGCCAGCACATGTAAATGTGTATCAAAATGTTTGACTCCTTACTCTGTTAGAGTGGCTATATATGCTTTCTAGAAGAGAGTCCCAAAATAATAGTATGTGGGTCAAAGCAGATTAGCAAGAACATTTTTAGAATTGGAATCCAAATAATGACTTTTTAAAACTAACATCAGAAAGACAAACCGAGGACTAACAGAAGTTTTCATTATTCTCCAAGCATGCAAAAATAGGGTTTTTTTTTCTGGTGGCTTAAAGTCCTAGATCTTAAATGACAGCAGCTTAGCCTGCTTTCAGTTTTAATACTTCAAATCCATACTGTGAAACTAAAAAGAACTGTATATTGTATCGGTCTGCTCTGAATTCATAGGGAATTTTATGCAAGTATGATGGTAAAGACAGTATTTTATGTTTCTATTGCACTGTTGATTTGGATACCAATATTTTACATTCATTAAAAAATCCCTACAACATCCTTCCTTTGCAAGCATGCAGCATACTGCTTGTGCTCTTCTCCACAGAAAGCTGAATGGTTTGATTTGTTGATTTTCCACTGAAAAGCTGAATGTGTAAAACCCCATCATGTCTCATGGGATTTGCAGATTGAATTTGCCTCATGAGATTAGGTCCTTGTGTCATCTGTGGGCCATGCACTTGAGTTAGCTTTGATCTTGCATGGTGTGCTGCTGCATTACTGCAGCTGGGATGTGCCACCTCTTGTGAACCAGAGATGTGAGATCTTGATGCTACACAGACGATGCAACTTGCCATGAAAACCTTGTTTAAGGGGAAAAAATTGATGATCTGGCATTTATTTCATGATGATCCCTTCCTGTCTCTCAGTTTTTCAGTTGATGTAATGCTTACCCCCCATTTGACAGTAGAGTGTGTCCAGACAGTAACAGTGCTCGTGGATTAACCAGGGATGGAAGGATCTCAAGTGGCACACTTCAGTTTTGGAAGTCTTTTATTGATTTGACTGGGGAGTGCAGTTCATATCAATAATGTTATTAAATGTCAGAGAGGAGAGAGTATGGAATTAAGAAAGCAAGCCCTTGTTATCTTTCAGGTGTAGGAATTTGAAGTGTGGTTTTAGAAGCACAGCATGACCTCAGGGAACTTGGCAGTGTCACAGGCCTGGCTGTGACAGTCAAGTTTTCATTGTTATATCAGTGTGTGGAAAGGAGAGATGCCACAGGAAGCTTTGCTGATTAGAGAAGCATCAAAAAGGAAGAAATGCCATTGCAACCTTCTGACTTTATTGTTGTGTTAAAATAAATGGATATTTACTGATGAAATTGGCTTAATCCTATGGAGTAACACCAGGCAGTCATTAACAATCAGGAGCAGCTAAAGCACAGCAGCCTTTTCTGTACTGAATTCATGGATTTAGCTTCTGCTAAAAACCGGATGGATGGCTTGTGAGTGTGGTGAAGAACCAGAAAAGAGGCCAAGGACTTTTCTCTGTCAGCAATCATTAGGGTTGGCAGTCTAGAAAATGGCATTAGAATTACTCATGTGTGATACTTTTTTCTTCTGTACTTGACTGTTTGTTAGCTTGTTGGATCTAGATTTGTGGACCAGAATCATTCCGTTGTTTCAGAGCTGGAATTTACATTATCAGTTAAAGAAAAAGATGGCAAGCTCTTGGGGACTTAGAGAGTGATGGAAGGGAAATCATAGTGAGTTCTAATGTGCCTGCCTCCTGTAAATTTAATCAAGAGCTAAAAATATCATGTTTCCTGTGGATATTGGAGAACCTTCTTCTTTGACTTTCTATTTTGGCAAGATTCTGCATATTGATTATGTTCTTCCTCCTTATTTCCAGGAGCAGCTGTGATCCAGTTCTGCTCTCTGCCAAAAAAAAAAAAAATTCTCTAGGCTGAAAAACCCAACCTCTTAAATAAAAGCATTATAAATGGTAGCTCTTTCTGCATTTTTCTCCATGCCTTTTTCTGTGTAAGACTCTTAAGTTAGATAAATCCAGAGCATGTGTTTGACTTGCACTATGCCTTTTGTTGTTTAATTAGAAAACTACCTGATAAAAATATTTTTATTTTCTTGATTCTGTTTTGGAAGGTCAGATGAGAAGTATTCATGTAAGTTTTGCAAGAAAAATACATGTGTAGGAGAGAAATGCAGGGGAACACGTTTGAAGCTCATGACTTTGCACTGTGAAATTTGCCATCATTTTTTTAATGTGGTTGTGAATTAATTAATCTTGAGAGTGCCAGACATTTCATACAAGCTTCTGATCATTTCCTTAATCCTGGAGTAATCCTTTGTCCTGGTTAGTGGGCTTTTGCCTGATCTCTGTTGATAAGCAGCCTGGAGCTGGAGGGGGCTGTAATCCAGGAGTCCAGGGTGCTCCTGGGGGAAAGTGGAGATGTCCAGTGCCATTGTTACTCTCAGTGATGTGTAGCCAGCACAGAAATGTCTGGCATGATTTACAGCCTGTGCCTCTGGTGGCTTGAAAGGCTTGAAAGGTCCATTCACAGCCTGTCTGAGACCAAGGTCACCTTGGTGATGCCTGGTCTAAACCTTCTGTGTGTTAACTCCACAGTGGGGACCTGCAGGTGACGGGAAGTGGACATTGCCCCTATAGCACTGCCCAGAAAGCCATTGGAAAGGACAACTTCACTATGATTCCTGAAGGGGTCAATGGAATTGAGGAAAGGATGACTGTTGTCTGGGACAAAGCTGTAGTAAGTAATAACTTACTTTTATGGACTAAAAGGAAATTGAGTGTTGGCTGAATAATGAAAGCCAAGAGACTCTTGGCCATTGCTTAGGTGACTTTCTGCTATATTTCTGAGAATTCCCTGAGAGAATGCTACTGTGAGGTGAATTGCTTATTTCAAAAACCTCTTCCAGTTTTTTAAACTCAGGGCTGTGTTTCACTTCTGACACTGCAATTGTATTGGGTTTCATTAGACCTGAGGCTTCCCATACTCCATTGCTCTTATTTTCCCTTAGTGTCAGAGCGGATGCTTCTGAGATGTGGTATCTGGAGCAATTTAATGGTTTTGAAGTGAACCTCATATAAACGTGATGAATGAATTGTTTGAATTTGGGAAGTGTCTCATCGTTTTTGAAAAATTACAAATGGATGGCAGCTGAGCCTGAGGCTAAATGATGAAATGCTTTGAAGGAGAGCATTACACGTAATTCATCCTGGCATACTTTGCAGTGGAGTGCTGGTACAAGTCAGGAATTTTTTGATGGTTTCATGGATTCTAATGTATAATGATATTCTCCCTCTACTGTCTGTCTCCACGTGCACACCCTGCATTCACACACACTCACTGCATTGTGCTCAAATGCACATTGCAGACTGCAGTGCTGTGATGAGCACTTCTCCCAGACTCTATTTCATAAACACCTTATTCAGGGACAGCTATTGAGATTCCAAGCACAGAAGCAGCTTCAGATACCTGCCATGTAGGAGCAAAGTAGGGAAGCAAGCAAAGCACAGCCAGCAGCTGCTATTTTCTTTTGTGGCTCCCTCAGTGGGAAGGAACTGCAGGAAGGGCTGCAACGTGGGATTTATAGGTGGCAGCATTCAATCCTGCACCACTGAGTAGCTTATACTTTACAAACCTTATATTTTACCAGGAAGGAAATAAGTGTTTATCTAATATTAAAAGGCTTGGCACTGTTGTTCTTCCTTAGAACATTGTTCTTGCTCATTGCCAGGGAAGACCCCAAAATACTCTACTGAGAAATCAAAATGCTGTACAGTTGCAATTACCATCACTGACTGTATGCCAAGTTCTATTGGTGATGACATTTCTCCAGGCAAAGACTTTATAATTGGTTGTATTACTTAGATGTATAGATCTGATAATAATAGTAATAGAATGGACTTAATTTGCAAGAAGTGTTCCCAAAGTGTTGGACTCTTGATCTTTTGTTAGATCTCGTAATACTCATATGAGTTTCTCTGATTTAAAATTGCTTAAATATTTAAATAGAAATTACTAGGACTAGCAACAAAACTCTTAGGCCTCAGTATGTAGAGAAAGGGATCCCAGATAGCTGAGCACCTTGGTGGTATTCTGTGCACTAAGGTTTCGCTGGCTGTCCTTTGCAATGCCTGGAGTAACACACTCATTTATTTGAAAGTTCCAGTTAAAGAGCTGTACAGAAAGTCCTGTGTGATGCAATCTCTGTTTCATGCAACATCACCACATCTATAAAGGGATGCCTTCCAATATCTCCCCAACCTTTCAGTACTGTGAATAGTAAATCCTTATTTCATAAGCACGTTTTGCTCAAATCACATTGTTTTTTAGGCCACAGGCAAGATGGATGAGAGCCAGTTTGTAGCTGTCACCAGCACCAATGCTGCCAAAATCTTTAATCTGTATCCAAGGAAAGGCCGGATTGCTGTAGGATCCGATGCTGATGTTGTGATTTGGGACCCTGATAAGGTGAAGACTATAACAGCCAAAAGCCATAAATCGGTAAGGAGGAAATTAAAACCAGCAAGAAAAAGGAAATGTCACTGTTGTTTTTCAGCTGTTGACCTAAATCATGTGAACACCAATAGCACAGAATACACAGGAGTGGGGTAACTGCCTACTCCTGTTCTGAAATGGGTAAACGTTTCAGGACATGAGAATATTGAAGTCCTATATTGGAAGCATTGTAATCAGGAAGGATTTCTTTTCTCTCTGCATACACCCTTGCACTATTTATTTTTTGCATGCTTGTGGCAGACCTATAAACAGGTGTGAATCAGCAGCTCTGCAGCTGAGGTTAAAAGGCTGTGAGAATAAACTTAAAACCAGCTTAATTTTTTTTCTTACCTAAAAAGCACCTGAAATTATAAATGGCACGATTAAATTAACAGTATTCTAAACTATGACAGATGATTAAATGTTTTGTTAATACAGCTTTAATCAACTTCATGGATGGAATTTTCTGTTTAATGCCAGAATTTTGCTACATGTTTCTTTGCCCTCAGTGCAGAGAACCAGTGACTGACAGTTGCTTTCATTTTGACTCTGATAGGTTTTGTGTTGTGTATCCCAAAGTTTTTATCTTACTGTTTAGTGGTTTGGCCTGTTGTATTGGAGAATTCTTCCAAAAGTTTTACTTAATATCCAGTATTGTATTTGTATATTAAAAGACCAAATCATTTAGAAACCTTTAAAAAGTAAATTTGGGTAATTCAGTTTCTGTTTCTCTGTCTTGGGATCTCTCTGTATTTTCAAGAAAGTAATAACCACATGCCCTGTCATTCCCATTTAGATTCAGACCTTCCTGGGCTTTTCTGGGCTTTTTCAGACAGAAATATGTGTGCTGGCCTCTTTGAAATTTGCTGACACAGTAACAGCAGATGCACAGTGGGACCTCATCCTCTGGTTATCCAGCACCTGAGTCACAATTTTCTTTCTTATTAGGGTTATCATTATTCTAAATGCTCTGGTTAGATACAGCAAATTTTCAAAAACAATAAAAATCCTGGATGGAAAATGAAAAACTGGAAGGAAATGTCTTGTCCAGGAAAGTCTGATCAGAAAGATCCTTTAAAATAATTTCGTATCAAAAATAAATTAATTGCTTTTCCTTCATAAAAAACAACTTTATACACTTTTAATGGCAGTTGTCTAAAACTATGACTACAAATGTACATATTCTAAGTTATTAATGGAAAGAGGTCTTGGCAGTGAATATGTTGGTCATATTCAACCCCAGGCCATTGAGTACAACATCTTTGAAGGAATGGAGTGCCATGGTGCCCCACTCGTGGTCATAAGCCAAGGGAAGATTGTGTTTGAAGATGGAAATCTGCACGTCAATAAGGGAATGGGCCGCTTCATCCCTCGCAAACCTTTCCCTGAGTACCTGTACCAGCGCATCAAAATCAGGAATAAGGTAATGTCAGATGCTATTGAACCCTCTTGGAAGCACAGTAGCATCTGCTTTTAACATTGTTGTGCTGTTATGAGTCCATATCAGATGGACTGTGTATGACTTGCTCAAAACTGGTTGCAATTGTGAACTTACCTAACTTAGTATTAACACTGTGAGCTTCAGCAGGTAGAACATATAATTGCCAGCTGACATAATTGCCTTATGTCCAGCAATGCCTTATTCCACCTCTTTGAAGAGAGGTGGAATAGTGATAGAATTACTTTCAGTTCAAAATTCAGGAAAAGAAAAAGATTTTTGTGAGGGAGGGTTAGGCAGAGTAAAAAGAGAATTTTAAATTGCATACTGAACTGCTACACTGCAGAGAAGAAAAGTATGTCAGCCAGAGAGTCTCATTATATTGGGCATTTCTGAACTATTGTTAGTGCATTTGCTGAGCTGTGTATTAGCAGCATTAATGGCTCAGAAAACTTTTCTCTTTTGTTTAATAAAAAGCTTGGGAAATGACCAAGATTTCACCTCTGTGTCACCTCTGGTTTTGAATTATATCAGTGCTTATCTGTTGAATACCAATTGGCTGGACACCAGTTTGGAGCTTGGAAATTGCTTCTTGTCACTGAGCAGGAAAGTCACTGTGTGAACACAGGTAATGAGAAAAATTGACTGAACCTCATATTTTTTTTCAGCCAAGCATATACCATAGGCTGTGATACTGGCTGCTGAAATTGATACTACAAGCAGGGTGATAGCTTTTTTCTTTCATCATTTATTATACAAATTATATCAAGCTGCAGAAGAAGGGCCTGTGTTTCTTAGAAGAAAAGGCATTGTAAAAAGCAAGTGCACCCGCAAAAATTTTGCAAAATACCAATCAGTGCTGCATTTTTTTTACTTTATCCATGTAGATGATACAGGCCTTCTCTTCACACTCACTGCTTAAGGCTTCAGTGCCTGGGAGTGTGACCTAAATTAGTGACAAAACCATCAAAATAGTGAAACCAGCACTTTAGAAACAAGTATCACAGATTAGTGTCTTGTAGCAGGAGTTTGAACAAAATTACCTGGGCTAAGTAACCTGTGTCTTGCAAGTGGGCCTAGATTTTGGGAGACCTTTGATCCCTGGGCAAGGTCTGCAGACAGACAAAGGGACTGATATTTTTGCTCCTGCAGCTCCCTCTGCTGCCTGCCAAGAGGGAGAGCAGATTCATGCCCAAATTTCTTTTCCCACTATCAAATTTTATTCACTGGAAGTATTCAAAAAAACCCATTGATGGTTTTATCAGCTGCTGTATGAACATGTCCATGTACAACAGAGGAATATATAAAAACTTATCATGCAAGGGATTGCAAAACTGAACTGGCACAGGTTGGCAGTATAAACTTATCCCTGGAGCAGGGATAGCAGTATAAATTCATGCCTTTGTGGGTCCCTGGAAGATGGATTCATTGCTGTGATTGGCAGCTACTCTCTTCTGGGCATTAGTTTTGGCTCAGCCTGGAGGACAGTGGCTCTTCTGAGCCTGATGTTCTTGTCATCAAAAGCAAGGAAAATGCACTGATTGCTTTGAGAGCTGGATCAAACCCCTGTGAATAGTGTCTTTCTATACAGTATTTTAATTTCACTTTTAACCTGTTGGGGGAAATTCTCTGAAACTATAATCTTGTAAGACACAGATTTCTGATGTCTTTGATGATCTTTGCATTCTGAATTCAATGGCTTCAGGCTCTTTCTGAAAACTGGAACTGTTCTTATTAAAATATTATTTCCTAGATTCCTATGATTTTAAGGCCAGTGAAGTTTTTTTGATTGTCATTTCTAATAGTCCTTGTAAGAAACATACAGGGAAAAAATCTAGAGACCTCAAACTGAAATCAGAGCTCAAATGACAGATACTTTTTTGACAAATATTTTAAGATAGATCCCCTGCCACAGTCCAGTGTATAATCACTTTTCTAGTTGATGATGGGAAGCAGAAACATTTGAAATTTAATTTAAAAATTGCCACTCCTTTTCAATGAGTTCTAATAAAGAGAATCAGACCTATGAAGGGGAGGAGCAGAGGAAATGCAGGTAGGAGAGAAGTTGCTACAGTTGGTATAGTGGGTATCAGCTGTGCTACAACCCCAGTGTGACTCGGCAGCTGAATGGAGAGAGAAGAGGTGACTGAGACTGATCTGATGTAAAATAAACACCTCACACCTGTTCTTTTGAATCCCACTTCTCCCCTTTGATTGTGAAGGAAGCCTGATAAAGAACTCCTGTCATTTTTTCTATATATATAAATGGAGGGAGTAAGCTTTAAAATTTCCTTTATATATAAAGCAGACTGCACTTTGCTTTATAAATAAAGTATAGATGCATTGTTAATTCAGCCAGTGCAGAATATAGCTCTGTGCTCACTGCTCTTTTCATACAGGGTCATAAGGCAGCATTATCTGAGCATTCAGTGCCTGGATTTTCACTCTCCTCTTGTTTTAGGTGGGAGGACTGCAAGGAGTCTCCAGAGGAATGTATGATGGACCTGTGTATGAAATCCCAGCTACGCCAAAATATGCAACTCCTGCACCCTCAACTAAATCCTCCCCTGCCAAAAACCAGCCCCCACCAATCAGAAACCTCCATCAATCCAATTTCAGCTTATCAGGTAAGTCAGCCTGACTAATGAGAAACCTTTTAAAGCTGTAAGTATGGACTACTGGTGATGAATTTCAATTATAATTACTTCTTTAGTCAAATATAAAAGGACTGTATATAGTCATGTACATGCATATATTTACATATATATAAGTATATACATGTTTTTACTCATTCATTGCCTAGCAGTATTTTACATATTGCCAAATATTCAAAATGTTTTCAATCTGAAATTTTCTCTGTGTCAATCTTTCACTATTATTTACCTGGCCTATTGCAATTAGCTGAATTCTCTGGTTGATGTGACTGAAGCCCCTTGGTGGTGTGCACAGCTGATAGGACTTGGGTCTGGTGTAACCTGTGAGTCTCAGACATCTCACAGGCTGCATCACCAGCAACTGCTAGACATGGAAACTTCAGCTGTCCTTGTCAGTGGTCATAAACCATGTCCAGAAGTTGTTCATAAGCAGACTGGAGAATTTCTTATCCTCTGCTCTTGGTGCCCAGAACATTTTCCATGGTACATAGGAAACAGACTGGAAAATCATCCTTTGGGGTTGCTGGAAATAATTCTTATTGTCTGAAGACAATTACAAGTGTGTCAAATCCTTATTCTTCAAAAGTCTACAGCCCCAGTGGTGAATAATGCATTCATATGATGTTGTGAAAGTCACTGGATTTTTCCCTTGTGGGAGCTGATGGTGGAGTTTTCCTACTTTACAGATCCTCTCTTCAGAAACTAAATGAAACTTGTGTAAGAAAGTCCTAGGAGAGCAAATATTTTCAAAACCCTTCTAATGAGGTGAAGTATATTTTTGCCCATACACTTGGGGCCATGGTGAGCATATACAGATATATATGAAGCTATACAAAACAAAAAAAAATGCTTAGGAAGTTCACATCATAGTAATAATCAATAATTGGGATTTTCATAAGCATCTGAAGCTGTGGTTTCACAGAGCACTGCTGGATCTGGGTACTACGAAGGCATCTAGAGGTACAAATTTGTCTGGATGATGCAAACATAAAATTAAGCAGAAGTAGAGACAAAGGTGACATTTTAAATGATCCCACGCATTTGTTACATTGCCTTTAGGAAATTGAGTGTGATCAGGCAATATTTAGCCTGTCAGAAAGCTTGTTGTCCACTTAAGCTTAAGCTTTCAGTATTTAAAATGCAGTGTGAAGTTTACATCAGCTCGGTGCTCATTTCCTCATGGATTTATGATTGCTAACATCAGATTTACTGAACTGTTATCCATATACTCAGTAGGGACATATGTTCTAAGTCAGTGAGGCAGGTTTGAAAAGTCCTTTCAAGTCAGTGGAAAATAATTATCCATGTAAGGAGAGCATTAGTCTGATCCTAAGCATATAATCTCACACTTCTCATTGAAGACAGAAATGTTCCTTGGAGGTCTGTTCAGCACTTCAGTCAGGCTCAAGAGAAACTAGCTGATGGTGGTGTGAGGGAAGCATAGCCAGGTAGAACCTCACTACTGATGTTTTAATCCCTTTCATAGCTTTATTTCCTCATTTTCTGTTGTTGCAGGAGCTCAGATTGATGACAACAACCCACGTCGTACTGGCCACCGCATCGTGGCACCTCCTGGTGGGCGCTCCAATATTACCAGTCTTGGCTGAGAAATGATGATGGACAGAAACACAAGGATGAAGGATCATGGGAATAATGTCCATTCCCTTCAGTATCTGTGTTATCGAGCCCACAGTTTTATTTGGTACTAACAGAAATAAAAAACAAAATGTCTTTTTTTTCTTTTTTTTTTTCTTTTTTTTTTCTTTTTGTATAGAAAGAGGTGATAATAGTGTGGTGTGTTTGCTTGGAACTACTTGCCTCACAATTGTGCTTTCATGCCATAGTCACCTTAAAGCATGGTGCTTCCATTGCCCCTTTAGTGACTACAGGTTTTAGCTTTGTCTCGTAACTGAATGATGGTTCCTTTGCACCCTTTTGCTGTATTAGAGTAGTTAATGCATGTTACTGAGTTATTTATGCAAGTTGCATTCTGTGAGTGAGTCCTTTTAGAACACGTTGCCAACAACTGACTAGACACAATGCCAAGATTAATGTCTGTATTTGAGAAACACCACCAAAAACACTAATGAAGGAAGAAAATGGCCATCTGGAAAGTAAGCAGTAGAGTAGTATAGGCAGCTTCTGTTTAATCTTTAATTTATTATAAACCCAAGAAGCACTTCTCTCAAGACACAGAAACTCACTGGGACACGTAATGACAAATGGTCTTTGTAGCACCTGTCTGTTCCCACTCGGTACATTCCAAGTCTGTGTCCTTCTTGTTTCCATTTTAGACAGAGCCATTAGTTTTACATACCAATGCCATTGCCACCCCTGCAGGGATTTCTCCACCTGGGCAGTAGTGCTCTCCTTCTGCATGAGATTTTTGGTACTTACAGATAATCCAAGTTGCTGTCGGATTTTTAAAGTTTTTTGTACAAATTTTTTCCTTTGTAATCACACGCATTTTTACTTACTCTACCGTATCAAGATCTACTAGTCGTGGTTCAATTTCTGAATTCAAAGCTTGTGAAATAAAGGAAATTAATTGATGGGTAAGCCTCTTGCTCTGTGCTGTGACTCAATGACTGAAAATTTGGAATGGAGGAACTCAAGAGAAATTGTCTTTCAGGTTGACATCATTCAATAGAAGGAACCACCTTATATCACAAGTGTTGAGAAGTGTATAGGTCTGCATATGCATACTATAGCATCATACAGTATGTCTTATTCAACAGTGCTCCCAGTAAAAATGTATTTACTAAAAATTGTACTTACTGTTGGCTAAAATGTACTTAGTAATGGTTGGATTCAATCTTAAGAGTTCTTTTCCAACCCAACAACTCTGTGATTCTATGACATCGCAGCTGCCTCAGTTTTGCCCAAATGAGACACGAATTAACTTTCTGCCAAAGACCTTAGATCTACATTTTATCTGCCTAAAAAGGGGTAATTCACTGCTATCATCTTCACCTGTAGTACAGAACCAGTACCCAGTGCTGCACTTTGACCTAAGCCATATTGACTTCATTGTGGTTTTCTCCACTGACTGAGCTGTGTCCAGGCCTGGCAGGAAAAGAACATGCTGCAGGTAAGGTGAGGGAAGTGGACTTCAGTTCTCTGGGAGTGAAGGAAGTATTTCTTGTCTTTCTGACTCTCTCACAAATTATGTAAAGAAACCTTGTTTCCTGTCACTTTTTGCTTGTGTGACGGTGTAACAGATTCTGTGGGAGGCGTGGGCTGCAGTGGAAGTGGGGTGCTGTGAGATTAGCAGGTCAACAAACACCTCCCCTTGTGCTACTTTGCCTTTATCCACACTACAGAGCTGCAGCAGGAACAGTCTTGCAGCAGTGGGGTGCCACTGGAGTGGTTTTACCAGCTGTGCTGCACCCATCCATCCCAGCCATGCATCAGTCACTCGGGTTGGCACAGCTCCTGTGTGCATGCCAAGCGCACGTGAGCCATAGCAGTTTTGGGAAGCAGCCCCCCTGAAGCCTGTCATTCTGAAACAAGTACACTGTCACCTCCAGCTTGCCTGGGAAAGGAACTGCTACCCTGGGAAAATCCATTTTGGTCAGCTTGGTCTGAAACCTGGCAGCAGAGCTGGTCTGAAGAGCCAGCTTTTCCTTTGGCTTTGAGCTGAACCAGTGCAGAAACATTGCAATTCAGTCTGCAGTGAACTGAATTGCTTGCTCCCAAAAAAAGGAAAATTAAGCTTTTCATGAACAATTCCTTCTGCTAAGGATTCAAATTCACATTTCATATTGCTTGGAGCATGCCCTCATCCTCAGGCTTCCTTGCTCATTTGGTGGTTCAGATATTTTACATGATGTGAATTAAAATAAATTGCTCATTTGGTGGTGCAGGTTTTTTATAGGAAGTAAAATAACACTAGCAGAGAAGCCTGAGGACAGTGTGCCCTGGAATAACCTACAGCCTAGCAGGTAAGGCAATCCTGAAATGCCAAGTCTCCATCTGCCTTGTCCTATTCCAACCCATTTGCTGTGAGTGTTGACAGCCAGCAACAGTTGTGGTGATGTAACCCTGACAGTAGAAATACAGCTGCTTTGTGAAACTATGTGGCAAATTTGACAGAGTGAAAATTTCCAAACTGCTGGTTATAATCTCCCTGTTGCACTTCTTGCATGTTTTTGTGCAAGTAGCAATGGTTGCTGACCTCCAGATAAAAAATCCACTCAATGTATGAGGCTTGTCACACTTGAGGTAGCAGAAATGATCATTGTGTAACTTGTGTTGAGATTCCACTTTTCCTACCCACTTAACAGCATCTTAAAGCAAAAGCCCTTTGCCTACAAGCTGGTCAAAGATTCACTGGTAACATGCATTTATTTTTTCACTGTGAAGTGTCTGTGAATAAATACATGGGGGTGTTTTGAGAGGCATTTCATGGCTCAGTGCTCCTCTGTGAACAAGACTGTGCCTGTCACGTGAATGTGGCTCTCCTGTGATGTCTCCAAGAAGAAGTAGCCTAATCCCTGCAGCCTGGCTGCTCCTGCCATGGCACTGCTGAGGGACAGCCTGGCAGGAGCAGCCAGGATCTAGGAAGCTGTGGATCCTGAGCTGCACCTCACCAGGTGAGGTGAAGGAGGCCTCACCTGGATGGTTCCTGTGATTCCACCAGAGAGGTGGCAGAATAGGAAACTGCACTTGTGTTTGCTCCCTTACAGGAACACCAGGCTGGGAGATGTTGTGAACTTGGTGAGGAGCTGCTGTTATCTCAACCACAGCTGGAAGCAGTGCAGAGCTTTCAGGTTTTCTGAATAGTCAAACTTCTAAAAATCTGCAGCAGGCTATGACCTTTCAATACCTGATGTAGCTCTAATGATGTAAAGCTGCTCTTCCCTATTGCTATTTGCAATGGTCAGCTTAAAATTAGTCCCTATGACCAGCCTGGGAACGATCTTTGTTAATTGTGAAAGGAAAGGCTGGATCCACAGATTGAGAGTATTTCAGACCAGTTTGTCTTGTGCTACAGTTTGTCTGCTACCAGAGCAATGCAGTTACATGTTTAAATTCGAGTGTTTATAGCAAAGCCTGCTAATTATGATGCTAAGACTGTAGCAAAACTGACAGCTGTCCCAGCCTTTAAATGTTTCTCTTGGCAATATACTGGTCTTTGTCCTCAAGAACTAAGATCTCAGACTAGACCAGGTCAGATGACCATCTGCTCTGGGTTCCAGTAGCCAAAAACACAAGCTTGAAGGAGATCAGAAGAGCAAGCATATAATGCTAATCCTCCTCTGAGTGTCTGCTTCATTTCCAGTGCTCTGTAATTTCTTGAGAAACACCAGCAGCATCATTGTACCTGCAGCTCTCAGTGAATTTGTCTGCCATGCATTTGCCAAGGTGTGTGTAAACCCATGTGAAATCCTGCCATTAATGTCTTCCTGGAGCCAGGAAATGCACAGCTTAATGCACAGTGGCAGAGTGTTGAACTAGTCCTCTTGGCACCAGCTATTTCTTGCCATTTAGACCTAACATGGTTCTCAAAGACCTCACATAGCAACAGCCTTACTTACAGACCCAAGGGAGTGGCGAGCAGAATTCACTAGTTTGCCATGATTTCATCTTCTTGACATAAACATTTGTCAAAGGAAAACTCTTTAGGGTACAAAATATCTACAAAGATATTCATCTATCAGTGTATCTAAAAATACAATGGCACTAATAACACTGTAGGTGTTACATTTAAAAAAAATAAAATATTAGAAATATCACAAATCTGCATGATAGAGACAGCTGCATAATTAGAACATCCGTCTGGAATAACAGTGATTTAATTCAGCTGGGTTAGTTAAACAGAGTTAATCCTGTTTAATTGCCAAGAAGCTCTAGGCACAAAAAAAAGATGTTTTTATTTCAGGCACAATAGAACACTGAATTTTGCATTTTTTATATTTTGGGTCAGGAAGTGTCCATTAAGTCAGTGCTTGCTTTTGAGTTTTCACCTCCCTTTAAAACTCAGGGATATCTGAATGCACCATGCTCTGTTCCTTATTACCTTCCCTCCGACTAGTAAGCTACCAATCCTTGTTCATCTAATGTTGGTAAAAAAATAAATCTCACTCATCTAAACAAACTGACTTTAGGATAGTTTTTCATCATGGTTGTGATGAACTTTCCACAAACTTTCCAGATAAATTTCAGTGATGGCAGTAAGAGCTGTTGGGAAAGGGGTATATGGGAGATGGAATAATGTTACCCTCAATGTTTAAAAATAGGAGGAAAAAGGCATGGTATTTCCCCTAAATTTCTGCAGTGTTTGTGATATGTACCTGTAAAGCATGATCAAACCTCCATGTTATTCCTTCCAGAATAAAGAGAGGGTGCTCTATAGATTTACAGTATAAACTGAGTGTTTTGAGCTGTGACTGGTGCCTAGGTATCCCATTTTCCCCTAGTCTATGATTCTCTAAGATGATAACATAAAAGTTCAACAGTATTAACTGCAAAGCATCTGCTCTGAGTTTTGTTTGGCATTTTCTGCACTTGTTTCTTGGTCCAGTTAAACCCTTCTTGTTCAGTATCTGCCTCACTGACAGACAGTGATGGCAAGTGTGCACATGACATTGAACTTGGGGTATCCACGGGGACACTCGACGGGACTGAGGTCACTAACAGGGACCAGACCAGTGGGTGTTTGGACAGGAGATTGCCAATGTGACTGTGGGAGAAAAGAAAGGTCTGCAGAAACTCCCTCCCAGGAGAGCCAGACAGATGGAAGATTGGGAGGTGCCTGCACCTGGACCTGGGGGGACTGGCAGGGATGGCACCGAGCACAGGGCACCCCTGGGGACTGGCAGGGATCCCACTGAGCACAGGGCACCCCTGGGGACTGGCAGGGATGGCACCGAGCACAGGGACACCCCTGGGGACTGGCAGGGATGGCACTGAGCACAGGGCACCCCTGGGGACTGGCAGGGATGGCACTGAGCACAGGGGCACCCCTGGGGACTGGCAGGGATGGCAGCGAGCACAGGGGCACCCCTGGGGACTGGCAGGGATGGCACTGAGCACAGGGACACCCCTGGGGACTGGCAGGGATGGCAGCGAGCACAGGGACACCCCTGGGGACTGGCAGGGATGGCAGCGAGCACAGGGACACCCCTGGGGACTGGCAGGGATGGCAGCGAGCACAGGGGCACCCCTGGGGACTGGCAGGGATGGCAGCGAGCACAGGGGCACCCCTGGGGACTGGCAGGGATGGCAGCGAGCACAGGGACCCTCCCTGGCTCCCTCCCGGAGCTCCCTGCCCGCCTCCTCCACCTGCGAGGGGCTGCGAGCACCGCGGGCTGCCCGGGAGAGGGCACTGCTGCCCTGCTTTTGGGACAATCCCCGTTCCTAATTCAGAGAAAAAGCCATTGCCAGCCGGGCCGGCCAAAGCACAGCACAGGGTAATGACAAAGCCTCTCGAGTGATTCTGCTGCACCCTGAGTGTGGCAGGAACTCTGCTGCCCCGAGGGGTTTGGAGCATCATCTGCTCTAATGGCAACAGCTCCCTGTGCCCTGTGTACACAGAGCACTGCAGAGTGAAACATGTGCAACAATCCTACGTAAATACATTGATTTGGTTACCAAAACAAAAACAAAAACAAAAACAAAACCACCAAAAAAACCTCCCGCCCTTCAAAAAACCCCACCAAAAAATACCAACAAAAAAAGAACAAGCAGCAACTAAAGTGTTAAAATCCAGACTGGGAAGGCAGAAAGATAACATGAAGTGCTGAAAATACCAGAATCAAATGCTTGAAAGGGTACAATTTAGAAATTATTTTTACAGCTGAGATGAAAATGAACCATTTAACACACGTGTGTAACTGGCCTGGTGAACTCGTTTGTACAGCAGCACTTTTGTCTGAGGCAAACTGTGTAACTGATGTAGGACCTTCCATCTTCCACCAAAGGACAACCTTTTCATTAGCAAAATATATGTTTATTTTTGAAAAGGCAGAATACTCCCACTTCATGAAAGCTGTAGGATTGCTTAAATGGGGCAATTTATTACACAACACAGGTGCTCTGTACATCCAGTAAGAATTAACTGCTTTGCATAACAAGAATTTCCCATAGGAAATGTAATGAGCATAACAAAGTACATTGGAAACAAAAGGATGCACTTAAGGTAGAAGACCAGAAACTGAAGCATAAATAGTGAAAGAGTTAACCAGTTTTCTCTCATTTTCTTTAAAAGTAACAATTTGAATTCTAGCACAAAGGCAGAGAAACAGACATTTAAAAATCTTTGTACAAATTTTAAAAAGCATACATTGGAGTGGAAGCACAAAAATATAACAAAAGAGAAACCAAATGTCATCTTTTGATCTGTCAGTACCATCTGAAGCCTGTTTACATATTCTCTACATTTTTATCTCCTTTCCTTAGGTCAAAGTAGCATTCACAAAAAAGAATGCTACTGCGTACCACATCTCAGGCTCAAAAAGTAAACAGTACATCACTCTTGTGATGAAACCTTACTGAGACACACTGACCTGGGCCCAGTGTGCACCTGTTCTCCTACAGGTGCACTATCCTCAGATTTATTCCAAATCTAAAATTGTCTCCCCAGCACATTACCCAAGCAGTCTCAAAGAGCTTGTATTAAAGACTTCCTTGTTTTCCCTCGTACCAAAACCAAGAGGGAATGTTTTATTAACAGCTAAAGGAAGTTGGGATTGATTCTTGGTCTGCAGCTAAAAAAGATGTATGAGTTATTATTGATTTTCTTCATTGTTCCTCAGCAAAGCAGCTCAGTAAGTACCTACAGCATCTGAGATTCCCCAGAAGGATGCCTTGGTACACTGTGTTCAGACAGCTCAGACAAAAGCTTTTACTACCTGCTGCCTTTCTTTTTTAACATCTTTGAGTTTTTCCTTGGTTCAGTCTCCCCTTCATGTGAACTCTGTGGCATCTCTCTGAAAGAATAAGTAAGAAAAAGACAACAAAATTGCAGACAGCCTTTAAAACGCTCTACTTCTCTCCTAAACTAAATTAATTTTGGTAAAAGAAAGGCTCCTGCTATATAACTTCTGCAGTCACTGGTTTCAGTGCCTCTGTTGGGGCTGCCAACACAAAGTTGCAAACCCATAAACGTTCCTTTGTTGGGTCCCTGCTCCCTGCACACGCATCCCTCGTCGGCTGTGGGAAAGGAGTGTGTGAAAAGGGTTGATGCCATCAGGGAAAGGAGCCATCTCCTGAAGTCAGTCCCAGGCTGAGGTCACTCAGGGGATAAATACTTTTCCCCAAAGGCCTGTGGCTCCTGAGAACCAACTGTTTGCTTTGCCTGTCAGCAGGATTTTCTCTGCTCAATATATCAAGGCGCAGCAACCAGCTGGCTGGTTTGATCTGCCCGTGGTAATCAGCTGGCATCTTTCAGGTTTGCAGCCACTTCTCCTCCAGTTAGCACCCCAGCACAAGCCAACTGAAACATCTATCAAGAAAATCATTGTTAGAGCTGCTACCCTCATCAGCCAAAGACTGGAGCTTGCCTTTGTTCCTGAAATAAAGGTGGAAGTTGAAAGCCTAAATACCACAGACCATATTTTGGTTGCTACAATTCAGCCTAGTTCCATTGAATTCACTTGTCTCTGCTGATTTATGCTGTCTGTGACTAAGGTTTAAATAAAACTAAATAAAGGAAATTTGGAAACAGTATTTCTCATTTCTATACCTTTGATCAAAGCTATTTATAAAATATATAGCAGTACAGACAAGAAAATAAAGATTAATTTCCTAAGTTCAAAAAACATTATCGGGCAAAAAAGCTTAAGTACACGTGGAAAGTAAATATTAAGGAAGATCAGCTAATGCAGGCATTATGTTTTAAGTCTGACTGACATCTTGTTAAAAAGTAAGTTTTGCAGTTTTTGTATTAAAAAAGGATTCTTTTATAAATAGCTTTTCACATACCATTATTTTTAGTCTGTAACATACCTGCATAAGCCAGAAGTTATTCCACAGGATTCTTGAATATTTTCATGAGAATCATCTTTTTCTGCTGGTTCAGGTGACTGGATGGTTTGTCTTTTGGAATTTGCTTTTTCACCTGAATTGCCAAATGCAATAGATTAAAAAAAAAAAAAAAAAAAAAAGAATCACAAATAGTAGAGCTTGAGAGCTTGTTTGGTTTTGATTAACCTGAAGCAAAAAGTTACACTCTAACTTTTCATACATACCTGTTATTGTTCCAAGGAAATCACTTCACTTTACATTGGCCCAGCATACTGCTTTTTTACCACTGGTCAGTTCTCACACAGCAGACTGTGAACTGCCACACTTGCTGAACACTGAAGTGAGTTTCCATGTGGTGCAACAGTTGAAAGCCCTATCATATATTTTCTTAGCAAGTAACTGAAAATGGCCTTTTATTACCACCAAGCAGAAGAAAAGCTGGTTCATATTTTTGAGTGATTTGAATCAGAACATGATGTTAAAAATTCACTGCTTTGAGTGCCCTGACTGTGCAGTCACGGTGCCTACCAAGGCAAACAATTCTGCACACCTGAGAAACAACAGCTGGGGAGAAAGACTTCAAAAGTGTGCAGGGAGTGACCTGCTTTTCCCTTTCAGGCACCCATCCTGCCTTTCAGCATCCTTCAAATGCAACACCATATGTTTCATTCTGATAATGACAGAAAGATTGCACGGCTCAAAGGATGACACTTGTACACTGCATCTGAAATGTGCACTAGGAAACACAACTGCTATTCTAAAAATTTGTCCCTAAGTAGCTCTTGAAGAATGAATTAGTATAATTTGTCAAAACTACAATAAATTCATAAAAATAGATCAAGCTTCCTGATTTTGAGTACATGTGTGGGAGGCAATTCTTCCACTCTGCCAGGAGAAGGAAAACCGGGTGATTCAACTCTGCTTTCTCCCATGGATTTAGCAGTTGAGGTGAACAGAGCTGTTTCTAAAGGAATGACAAAGACATGAAAAATGTTTTGGTTTCAGCAGGGCAAGGCCTCACCTGAGTGGGCACAATGTAATCTACAGGTTAAAGGTTGCTCTGAAGTGAGGAAAGGTGGCACTTGTTTGTGGCTGTGCTGCTCTGCTGGAGAACTGGGTGACCTTGAAAGGTTTCATTACTTTTCTACATCCCAGTTAGGGAAATGGCACTGATGAAAAATCTCTCCTGAAACTCCAATGTGTTATACTGCAAAATCTGCACTGATTTGTGGAAATATGTGGGTTTTTTTCTGAACAATTCAGGATGGTACCAACCTGCTGGCTTGCTCCTTTTGGAAGGCTTCTTCTTCACAGTCAGTGGAACTCGGGTCAGCACAGCCAACTCACTCACAAAGTCCTGCTCTGCTTCCTGCATGCAAGGACAGAGCAGCAATCACTCAACACAACACAGCTCAGTCCTGTGTTATTTTATTACATGTGGCACAACAAAGCAGGCACATCACTGCAGAAACACAGGAAACAATATGGGAAACAATCAGGGAAGTGTTCCTACAAGACAGAGATGAATCTCAGCACTCATTCCAACTAGGCTAGCAAAGAGACCCCTAATATTTGTCCCATGTTTCCCCATTGAATGCTTAGATCCATGAACCATTTTACCCTTAGCTGATTCTCCAGCTCAGCTCCCAGGTGGTGCAATCCCAGCAGCTTCTGTTTCAGAGACTCCAGACGAATTTGCTGCCGCAGTTCAAACTGAGCCAAAATCTTGTTCTGCTGTAGCACTATTCTGGTCAGAGAAATATAAATGTATAGATGTTGTTCAGTGCAAGGGAGGAATACAATCCTGTCAAAGTCTATTTAGAAGGTTTTGTAGACAGAAAGGCTCATTAACAGTATTGGCCCAGCTAACTTCTGCTGGGACAGAAAATTTTGTGGTAGATTTTTAAATTTACTTATTTTAGTAACCTGCCTTGGCTGTCCATAGAACATAAGGTTCTTTTGGAGGTAGGAATTACAGGAGTTTGCAGTGCCCATACCTGGATTTTGGGAACTGGAATTCAGCTCTAAAGTTGAAGCCTGCTTTCAAAACCACTGTATATTTCTAGGATCAGTTTTACTGCCTGCTTGCCAAAGGGCCAAGGCAAACAATGTTCAAAGATCTGTTCAAAGATCAGGTGTGAGAACAAGGAATTAAGAATTAGGCATTTCATCCAGGCCTCTTCAGTACTGAGCCATCATCAGAACCAGAATGAGCCATCATCAACATGGTAATTCAAAACTTGGGAATTGAAAGCATTAACTGCTGAATTCTTCACTTGTTTTACATTTCTGGTAAAAGACTATTATTATTACAGTACAACCTGAATGGCTGCAACTTTGGTGCATCTGTATTTCTTCTGTTTTCTTGCCTGGTCTACCTTAAAGCAATGCTGCCAATCACCCATCAAATTCCTCAGGGAAGGAGGTGACACAAATCCTTTCTGACATTTACACTTAATGAAGTTGCTACTGTAATGCTCACTGCTTACAGAGGTTACCTTTCAACATTTGCTTTTCGAACTCACACTCCTAACCTTGCACCAAGGGCAAAAAGAAATAAAACAATAAAACAATGTCAAGTTTATAGGAGTTGGACAAATTAATGTAAACTTTATATTTAATTTACAAAGCACTAGACCATAAAAGAAATCATAATGGCAATAGGAAAATGGGTTTGATTACTGATTATTATGGTATCAGCTTAGATGCTGCATAGCTACATTCTTCAATCCCACATTTCTGCTTCTGTGAAGGGAAACTTTACTGTATTTTGTTTAAAGATACTAGAGTAGATTACAGGAGAAAAAACAAATGAGAAAACAGCTGGAAAGTGAATTTGTATGTCACAATAAATGATAAATTTGATAATGAATAACTAACAGATCTTTTATGAAATCCTTTATTACATAAATCCATTTCTTTACTAACTCAAGCAGGGATAAAAAAGTGGGAAATGATATCCTTCAGTTTAGAAGAAACAGAATGTCTAAAGAAAGATTTAACCTCTTTACAATGTCAAAATTGAAGCTGTTGTATTTTGCTGAATAATAAACCAAGAGTAAAGACATAAAATGATTAAAAAATGTATCATGTACATGACAAGCCATAGACCTTTTTATGACAACTTACGCCTTTTTAATTGCAGTGCTTTTTGTCAGGACTTAATTTTCATTTAATCAGTAATTAATTAAATATGATTTTTATTTAACTAACATTTGAGGGATTCCACTCTAAATTTAGTGTAAGTAATCTTGATTTTCCAAGGCATTCACTGAATCCTTCTTTCCACTTTGAGTATTTTTTGGGCTTCAAGCATTTTCTCCTCATTATGGTATATGCTTTCTCCACAGCAAACTAACAAACACTTTTGATGTTCAAAGTAAAAAGGATGGGATGTAATGAATTACATTCAGCACTGGTTCCCATCCCACATTTATATTAAATTTTTTTTTAAATTTGGCATATGTTTTGGCATTGTATTTCATTCTCTCTTTTCAAACTGCCTAAGTATAGTTCTCCAATCTGTAACTAATGACCATCAAAAAGTTTATTTAATAAGAAAGTAATTCTCTGAGATCAAAGGGCAGACATCATTTGGCAATAGGTATTTCTTTTCCATCAAAGAGAAGTATAAAATGCAAACTCAAGACATTTATTCAGCTAGACATTCATGTAGATCTGCAATCACTCACAAAGTTTAAATAGACAGCAATGCTGCTGCCTGGTCTAACCTTTGGTGGACTGTGGATGACACATTTAGGAGGCCTTTGGTGTGTTTTTCTTTCAATGCCAGTTCATTCTCTTTATTCTTCAGTCTGATCCTTTCATTTCCTTCTGTTGAAATAATGTTTTTGAAAAATTTTCTGCTCAAAATTAAAAACTCTGAGTTGTGACAACCTTCATCACAAATTAATCCTGATGCTAGGTAGCCTTTCCAAACTTACTGCTCCTTAGGGATATCAAGTACTTCTTACACACTCTGCCACTGTGATCTGCTGCAAAGAGAATACTTTGTGCATCATTTAGCTGAGATAGGAATGTCATGGCATTCCTGTTTACCTACTTCTCCCACTAGGCTAACTGATTAACATGGAATTCAAAGCAGAAATTTTCTAAAAAGACCTTGATGCCTTAAGCAAGAACTGTATTACCTAAACAAAAAATGCATTCTAAAGAAAACCCTCCACTCAGATGTGACTTATTCCTGGGTATGCCCAGCTTCACAAGATGTCCCTCAACTGACAGGAAACTCTTCTGGTTACTTTCACAAATGCTCACACTCTGGGACTGAGTGCTTATGTGCTGGCCATGCCCCTGATTCTGCCCCTGCACTCCTGCCTGGCAGCAAGGCTTCATCTGACAGACAAAACCTTGCACCACTCTATTTAAATTAAACAGGAGGGAGATGGATGGGTTTGTAACAGATCAGGGTACATAACCTTCATCTGGGGAGCATCCAACCTTTTCTGAACACTCAGAGGGGCTGACAGGTCCTTTCCTTCCACCTGCACCATCAGGGAGCAGTTACTGTTACTGAGTGTACCCAGGGCTGGGCTGGCTGGGCTGGCTGTGAGAGGGGAGGTACTCCCCACCTTTCCTCCTGTGACTGTGCCCGGCAGGCTAAATTCAGATTTACTAGGTCAAGGGATGCCAGAAGAAGCAAAATCCTCTAACCTTACACTAAGCACACTTACTGGGAAACAAAATTGTCTTAAAGTTGTCAGTATCATACAAACCTGGTAAGGATTTTAGATATTGAAGCTTTTTTCCCTCATAATCTTCTGTGATTTTTCCTAAATGCTGGTAGTAGTTTTGCACCAGTCTATTGATATTATTGCTGGTCCCATATACACTTTCAACAGCAGATTCCACCAGTCTCTCCTGTATCACATAGTACAAGTCACAATTAATTTCCAAGCCCAAAAGTGTTTTGATCTGTTTAAAGAAACCACATAGCTAATTTGGTATGTGCACACAAAATTGTGAATTTAATACGTGGCTTTAAAAATGGGGCAGACTGAGATACTGAGAACAATGCAACATTTCAACATGAAAAATTGCAGCAAAACCTTCCTAATTTGCCTCATCTCCATCTGGGAAGTGGTCATTCCCCTATCCATTCAATCTCTACAGCCCATTTTAACAATCAAGCCAACTGCCAGCAAAGCAAGCTAATCTATGTGTTGCTCTGCTGTGACTTTCCATTACACAGAAAATCCAAATATTTACTTTGGAAAAAAATTATTCATCTGTGATGTAAGTTTTAATTTTACTTAATTATTTATCTTTGAATATTAAGCTGGTAGAATGCAAACTATTAATTAGTCACAAACCCTTTATCAATAGAAAATAATCTCAATTTTTTTCTTCTTTTTGTTATTCTCTGCCATTAACAGTTGTGACAATTTTTTTCCTGTTCCAGTGTTTGACTTAAAACCTGTTTTGGCTGCTGTAGCAAATACTGTACTGCTACACAAACTAGCTTGCAAGTACTTTGCAAATTATGCTCAGTTTTAACACAGGTCCTAAGGGTTTTCTGCTGATACTTCCAGGCATAGGTTAATGCATACATTAAATTGCTTTCCATCTGTGCAAGGTAGCCCTTGTTTTGTCTGGAAAATTGCTATTGACCATTTCCATACCTTGAAGTCCTGTTCATGATCTGAGCTCTTTTTTCCAGCTTCCCCTCGAGCATACTGCAGCAGAGTCTGCCCAATCACCTGCTCCATGTGCTGCTGAAGAAACTGAAGAGCTTCTTGGATTTCTGTGACTAGCTGCTGGTGAAATTCTAAATTGATTTCTTGTGTTTCTTCCTCAAGCTTCTCCTCCTCTTCACGGATGTGGGACTCCTGGCAATCAGACAATAAGACAGCACTGCCATTTAAATATGTTAACAATTGTAGTCAGCTTCACTTTGAAATAAAGTCCTGCACCCATTCAGAATGTTATAGTTTTAACAATTATAATAACATGATTTACGGAGGAAGTTTGTACAGTCATTTAACACATTTGTCATTGCAACAGAACTATAGCCTCTGTCATGATATGTACAGTTGCGGTATTTGCTGGGTCCCCAGGATGAAGGATGAATTGAGAATCTGACTCTATGTTCTCAGAAGGCTAATTTATTATTTCATAATATTATATTATATAAAAGAATGCTATACTAAAACTATACTAAAGAATAGAGAAAGGATCTTACAGAAGGCATAACAAGATATTAATTAAAAACTTGTGACTGACTCCTCAGAGTCTGACACAGCTGGGTGGTGATTGGTCATTAAGGAAAAACAATTCACATGTTGGATAAACAATCTCCAAAGCACATTCCAAAGCAGAAAATACAGGAGAAGCAAAGGAGATAATATTGTTTTCATTTCTCTCTGAGGCTTCTCAGCTTCCCAGGAGAAAAATCCTGGGCAAAGGGATTTTTCAGAAAATATGACACTGACATAGAGCAAAAACTGCATCCTGTCCTATTAGTCACTCCTAAGTGATGTATTCCCCTGTATGTGAAATATCCTGAGTCCAGTAAGGGACAATTGTGGATGCCTTGATAAACTGCACAGGAGCAAGGCAAGGACAGTTATGCACCAGGAATGCTTGCACAGTATGTGTGGTCTACCTGAGAAAAACTTGGTTTGCTGGTACTTGGGAGTACCAATACCCTTGGGACAGGCCACAAATGGTGGGTAATAACACTTGAAACAACATCTTCTGCTGCTGAGTTCTAAAGCTTCTCCACATATTTCTTAGTTTTGAACCTGCTATCTGGTAACTTTGCTAGGTGCTCTCTTCTTTCATTAAAAACGTGAAAATGGTTCTCTATTCACATATTTGATGCCAGTTTTAAAACCTATGATATTCCAGAAGGCATCTATTTTTAGGCTGAAGAGTTCAAGTCCTTTGAGGCCTCTGGACCATCTCTGCTTCCATTTTTGTGCATGAAAAGTGCACACTTTTCATCTAAGCTCTCTTTAGTGAACAGTAGTATCTGCTTACCAGCATAGTCGGTCTGTTCTGTCATCCTTAAGTGTAGCAGTCTGCCATAGATGGCCTAATATTCTGTAGCTGATGTTTTTCTTATATTTATACACTTAGCTAAAGAACATTAAAATATTCTGGAAGATGTGATAGTACCTATTTGATGCCTTCTTGGAAATAAGAAATGCAAGTAGAAAAGGAACATTCATCTGTAGAAATATTCTTATTAATGCTTACTAATATTCTTATTAATGTTCTGACATGTTATATTTATAGTTAAGACTTATGTTTCTGAGGTTTTTGAGAAAACTGGAATGTCATTAAACTGTTTCTCTCTTTTTTTTTTAGAGACACAATGTCATGTGATTATGCCCAAGGTGGGATTCATTAGTCATTTTACATTCTATATGAAATCAATAGATAGACATGACATTGTCCACCAGTATAGGACTGGCTCAAGCAAAAATTAAGTTTGGGTAAAACAACACAATATATCTAAAAATTTGCTTGAATGTCTATAAATTAACCTCTTCCTGAACTACTTATAGATTGTTTTTAGTTTTGGAGGATGTTTGTAATATGTTTTTTCTCTCTTGACTTTTCCCATTCCACACCTATGTCCTACTTTTTCAGCAGCAAGAATCTAGCAAGTGCATTTTTAGGCACTTTCTTGTGAGATGGGTTTTAGCTGGAATTTGAAAGAGGCTGTAATGGAGAGATGCCATAGGAACACTAATACCTGAGGAAATTTCATTTTCATTAGGGAAGGCAGTGATTGCATCAATTAACATCTCCATGTGAGCTAAGTGAGAGGGAGTAACGGAAAGCAAGAGGAATGCAGTGATATGCATTTGTATTTTATTATTTTATATTTTATTTCTTCTGAAGGTTAATGAGTTTTTCAGATTTTCAAACTTAAAAGAAACTGCTTCAATTTATATTTTTCAAATATGAGAACAGCAGGACACAGATTTTCCTTATTCCTCTTCCATGTGGAGATTGAGGGTTTGTATGATGCAAATCAAAATTAGAGGGGTACAGAATTTTACCTCTCAGCTAATTACACAGCAACAGCATGGAGCACAGAGCTGCAAGGTGTTTGATGGGTTCAAGCCATATGTGCAGCAGCAGTGGGTTGGGCAGAGCTATCACTGACACCTGTTGGGAGGGTTGACTGAAGTTGAAATATGAAATGTGGTGTTGCTCTACATAAATATCCAATGCATATAGTTAAATAACCAACAAAACTTAATAGATCAACACTAAAAACCAGTCACAAACAGATGTGAAAGTGACCTATGGGAACATCATGTCTAAAAATCCCTTAAACTTTCTTTTGTCTTCATGACCTACAGTAGCCAGATAATCTGGGAGGATTGGGAATGGATGCTGATCTTCTTATGGACAGAGAGAGAAAAAAATAATGAAAAATTATGACAGTATAGAAGAACTTGATTTGTGTGGTAGGAGTAAGAATTTCTCCTAATGCTCCAGTAAAAACTTGTCAAGTGCATATTACAATCCCCAGCAGAATTAGTAGGAGCTTCTCTTACCCTGAAGCAGTAGCTTTGCAGAAGTCCTTTATATGTGCTGGCATCCTTTCCTTCATGCATTAGTATTTTCATATAAATAAATTGCTAAATAAGCTTGCTAGGCCACTTAATAAAGGATAAGGGATTAAGATGTCTGCCTAAACTACAACAGGCATACTCAGGCACATCCTATGTCAGCAATGTGCACATTTTTGACAGAGAATATTTTTCTTTCTCATTGGAGCTTGAACTTTTTTTGTTGTTGGGTTTTTTTGGTTTTTTTTTTTTTTGTAGTTTAGGTCTGCAGTGGCCACTTCTAGTGCCAAATATCACAGCATGTGAGACCTCTGGAGATAACCCACCTGGACACTGTACCTACCACTGCCTTCTGTAACTGCCACTGGTCCTCATCTTGGCACAGGGAGGATCCCTTCTGCAGGGTGTGCTGCTCTCTCAGCTCCTGAAGCGAGCTCTTCTTTCTGGCCAGCCGCATGCGCGCCAGGGCTGCCAGTCCCGCTCTCCGCAAGGCGAACCTGCTGAGCACTGAGCACAGCAGGAGCTGGTGCTTTTGCAAGATATAGCTAACAGACCTGTAAAAAGGACCATTAAAAATCCATCAGTGAAGCTCCTTGCACACCTGTGTTCAGCAAAGCCATTCCTTAAAGGTGAGAAGTTATTCTTCACTCTGTGAAATGTCTTTTTGTACAAAGCATGCCTTGGAAAGCTGCTTAGGTGTAGAGAATGGGTATTGCTGTGTTACACTTCTAGTTCTGTCACACTGAAGTCAAATTAAAATGAAAACAGAAATAAAATAGCTAAATAACCATCTACATGTTGCTTTATCTTGCAGAAAATGCAACTCCACTGTGACACAGGGAGTGCAGAGAAAGGCTGGTTCAAGACTAGAAACCACTCACAAACAGAGCAGATACTCACAAAGCACACCAGTCTCAAATCACATAAGACTATTTTTTCTAATTTCCAGGAGCCATGATATGTCTATATTTTTACATTTGCTTTTGATACCCTGATAAAAAACTGAACCAACTGCCTCTGTCTGAAGGTGCTAATAATCCCTCAACACTTCTTTCCACAATGTAATGTACACTCAAGTTTTTATCTGGGCATGCAGCAGTGAAGTTTTACCCCACTGCTCACAGATGAAACTGTGCTTACTCATCACTGAGGCATCCTAGTCTGCTCATGACACCTTGAATTATCTTCTCTTGTTTCTCAGACAGGTGCTTTTGCATCACAGCAGAGAGAGCATATTCTGTTATCCAGAGCTAAAAGCAGAGAAAAGAATGATGAATATAAGATACTCTGATTTCAGCCAGTCACTGCATAAAGAAACAATGGTTTATTTTGCTAGAAAAATCATCCCTTGCGTTTAAAAACAAACTCATGCTGAACTAAAATTATTCTACTATTTTTTTCAATTATCAAAATCTTAAACAAAACACACTGAAAAGAAAAGCTTTGCATTAGTTTGGATCAGCCCTGAACTGTGATTCCTACAGATTTTTTGGTTTCAGCAACAGAGGAACAAGAAACAAAAAAAACAATATGGCACAAAATACTGCATTGACTCTAATCAGCAGTAGGCTTTTTATTTGTTTTTTTCTTTTCACTATTAGAGAATATGGTTTTTATTCTCACTGAACAAAATACAGGTATCATCTTCCATCACACTTCTATCACAGTAAACAGTGCTAATAACTGGAAATGAAGATTAAGTGATTAGATAAGTATATGGACTGCAAGTTTACTGCTCCTTCAGAGTGATATTTAGATTGAAGAATTTAATCTTTAAATGAATTTTGATGGATTTGCCATTAGATTGTAAACTTTTGAAGATATGGAGTTAAGATTTTGTTCAGTATGTTGCCATTATTTAAGGAATAGTAAGTCATAAGGCTTATGGAATAGTAAGGCTTAGGAATAGTAAGTCACAAGGCTCCAACTCTTACTGTAAGATGAAGAGCATAATTTAGGCTACTGACAGATGAATAAAAGTAGGTTACCTGCTGATGTATTCAGAGACCTAAATTAAATATAATATCCAGGATGTCTGACAGTTTCACTTTGTGTTCCAGTGTCATTCACAACATGAGGGACTAAATTTTCAATTATGGCAGACAGGTAGGTTTCACTAGATCAGTATATCCAGCAAAGGATTAGATGCTGTCCTGGCTGCAGGAGGGGGTGAAGCTTAGAGCAGTGTGGGCACATCCAAGTTGTTATTCTATCCCACCCACATCATACACGTGGGACTGGTTTTGGGGTGAAAATGAGCACACTCTTCAGAAGTGGACACCATTTTGCCTCTCTCTCCAGAAGGAAGGCTTCGGCATCAGTCCCTGCAGATCCAGCCCCCACTGCAGCCCTGCTCCCCCTCCTGTTTTCTCCAGAATGCAGCTCCAGGACTTGGTGCTGAAAGGACAGCAGCAACAGCACTCATAACTACTGGATATATACCTGAGTATTACACAAAATATCAGCAAATTGTACAACTGATACATCTGGAACAGCTATTTGTGTAATTTTTTTTAACACAGAGAGAGAGAGGCCAGTGGATCCTGATAATATTTTGTGTGTTTTCTGCATCTAAATATAACAACCATTTTACCTAGAAGTTCTGAGGTACTATTCAGTATAACAGCATAAGAGCAGGGCTGAACTGACAGAGCCTGTGCAGAGGCTGCCACGGGGGAAGGATTGGTGGGACTGAACCCTAGTCCAGTTGAGAGGAGCCCCATTGTCAACAGCTGAGCTGAGGCTGGGCCAGCTGAGCTGAGCTGAGCTGAGCTGAAAGGAGGTGGCAGAATGGTTGGAAAAGTGGCAGTGACCTGCAGGACCAGCACAGTGGGGCAGGAGAAACAGTGGCACAGACACCTGTGCAGAAGTGAGCCCAGCAGCACAGCCTGACTCAGGGGATTTATTTGTCACTGGCTTCCATGGGGGGTGTGGGAAATGTTAGCCATGGGAGTTCCCTTGCCATACTGCCTTTGTTCCTGATGGTCACATAGGTAGTGAGTGGGAATGGTCTCCATATCACCTTTGTCTGGGGAACCAAGTGGACACAACCTACAGGGAGCATATGCCATCTGTTTGCTTTTTCCCAGTGATGAACTCTTTTTTGCTGGGTAAAATACCTTCTCTTTTTGTAGGCCTTTGCTATTAATATTGCTGTTATTGTGAATTTCTTACTCCACGGCTTTGTGCTTTCAGTAAAGTGTTATCTCAACCCATACTCTCTGCTTTTGCCACTCCCTTTCTGGAACAGGCAGAGGAGGGGGAGTGGTTCATTTGTAGTTTAGCTTCCATCTGGTGCTAAAGCCAGCACAAATGTATAATTGCACAATTTTTAGCTTTAGAAATTAGGAGTGCTACTGGGCATCTCTGCTGGATATGAGTTTTTTCATTGGGAAGCAGTGATCTGTGCAGGAGAGAGGCTTTCTCTGTGAGCACAGAATGAACTCCCCTGGGAAGTGCAGAGAATATCAGAAACTTTGTTTTGGCTTCAAAATAAAAATGTATTTCTTTCATGGCTAGTGCCTTCCCTGTGGAATACACAGTGATAAATCTAACTGACCTCTCTCCATGTAGACCATGTAGAAAACCTTACCAAAACACATGTTCCTGAGCAGGATCCTGACAAGGATGGGAGGGCAGGCAGTCAACAACAAGTGACAGATGGGAAGAGTGCAGCTGAGCATGAGAAGCACAGTCCCAAAGACTGCATGGCACTGGAGACCCACCAGGCTGCTCTTGGCAAGAGCCTCAGATGTACCTGTGTAGCCAGATCTCAACTGATCTGAGGCTAGGTGAGTCTGATAATCACAGAGAACAGCTGAGCACACTGTTTTCTCTGACTGCATGCTGCAAGCATCAAATTAAGGTCTATCAGGTCTTCAGGTATCGCCATGACAGATGGCAAAGACTTGCTTGAAGTTATAATTATTATCAGCATTTCCCTTTAGCAGCCCTGTGGATTTAGCTCCTAGGGTTTCACACCTCTCTGCACGTGCCTTGTAGATCCATCACATTGTGTACTTTAATGTCTCTTTCAGCAGTTCAAAGAAAGTCTGAAAATGACCTTTTACTTTCCAGAAGTAATTTTATTTCCAATGAGAGGCTGGATGTGGTTCAGCTGTGGGTTTCCATAATTTCTGGAGACCAGATTATTTACTGAAAAGTTGCTCTTGAAGGGCAAGTGAAACAGCATGAGAGTATATATCACCAAGAGACAGAATACCTTCAGGAGATGATACCTGAATTGCAGTCGGAATAGTAAATGATATAACACTGCAGCCAAGAACGCAAAATATAGCACCTCATTTGCTATCAGTATATCCTATCCAAAAGTATATCCTATCCAAAAGTATATCCTATCACTGTCAGTGATAACAATGACAGTGCTTCTTGTAGTTGTTTTTTACTTCTGTTTACAAAGAAACAGCCTAGTTCTGTAGTAGTGAGGAGTTCCTTATAAAGAATCACCTTTCCCATTAAGAGTGCATTTAAGGTAGTCCGTATGCAGAATTTATAAAATTACTCTGGACCTCCTTGAGATCAATGGGAAACTGAGAATACAGCAGAAACTCCTCCAGCAGACAGTTAATAAACTGAACACTAAAAGTACCTCGGTCATGTAAGTAGTAAGAGAACAAGAGGAAAGGAGGGGGAATCATTACACATTCATGATGAGAGGATAAATAAGGAAGATTGAGAATTAGACCAAATACTTACCCAGTGTTTAATCTCAAAAAGGCCATTAGGAAGATGATTAAGATAGAAAGAATCAGCTGGAATAAATAGGACATTGTATGTTTAATTGGAAACAACACCTAGACAGCTCACCGGGATGGGCTAACAGAGCTGGGTATTTTCCACCTCCAAAATACAGGAACATCTCACAGAGAGGCAGAAATGTGACAGCAAAGATTCTCTGGGAATGCTGAGGCTGCTGGCATGTGGTTAAAAACCAGCAAAACAGAAATATTTTCAAAATTTCTTCAGGCCTGGTGTCAAGGTCAGGCTTTGTGCTTGCACCCATACTCCACTGTTGAGTCAAGTCACCAGGCACATCTCCAAGATTTGCTGCTCCTGGGAACAGCCTCACTTTGCTCAGAGATAGGTTGAGTGGATGGGACAAACTCATGCTGCTGCACAAACTTAGGGGCTGGAATGGAGCTCAGGCTCTCTGATCCCTGCATTCAACCAGGAAAAACAGTGACAAAAGTATGGTAAATGAGGGAGTAAAGCTCTAAGGAATGTCTGGCATCTTGAAGTGTTATTCCAATTGCTATGAAAAAATTAACCAGAGAAAGTGATAAAATGCCCACCCTGTCAAAACTAAGCAGGTGCTAGTTCAGCTTTCTGGGTAACAAGCACGGATGTGGGAATGGATGGTAATCTCATCCCATTTTTATTCTGTAGGCTTCCAAATATTTTGCTTCTCGGTCACAGGTGCATTACAAGATCTTCTGAAGCACTGCCGAAGTTAAGTATTACACTCTGGCAATAAAGGTGAGGAATATGCCTCTCCTTTCTGTTGTGACATCTTTAGCACAGATTATTCAGGGAATAAAAGTACAGTGATTTCTCTGTCTCTGCCTGTAGATGGGGTGCAATGCACACTGACTGCCAAGTGAGTCTCAGCCTGGTGCAGGAGGCTGCTCCCTGGAACTGCTCTCTACAGAAATCATGAATTAGGGACTATGTGGGAAAATGCTCAAAATTAATTTTCATTAGTCATTTATTCCCATGTGCCTCACTCATCTCTTCAAGCCTACAAGGCAAAGTTATATATGATACTGATTTTTTTCTTTTCAGTTGTAAAAGTGTTTCTTTTCACCCAAAGGACATCATATTCCAGACACGTATAAATGCTAGGAAAGATCATCTAAAAAAAGGTGGTTCAAGTAAAAGGGAAAAATGTCTTTTAGAGACACTTTGAAAAGCACACATAAATTCCCTGGTGAAAAGTCTTCTGGTGTGAAGACTTCCCAGGCCTGTAAAGCAGGTGACTGTAACTCCCAGCATAGCACATTTATCGAGAGGCAAATGAAAGACAAATCTCCTGCTGCAAAATGCCTGACAACTTAAAAGGCCTGACAATATGACTGTGGATTTATGGATCTTTTGTCAAACCCAGAACTCTAACATCTATGGGCTCTCCCAAATGACATAATCATCTGGCACAAGTGTCCAATATCTCTTCTTAAGGTGGAAACCAAGTGCTCCTTTTTGTAGGATGCAAGTGTCAGCTTATTGCTTAAATGTTCATGCTGCTGTTTTATAGTAGGAAAGGGACAAGAAATAAATGCACATTGCATTTGAACACAATATAATGCATTGTTATGTTTTTCAGATTCATGAAAATTCGCCCGCCTAGCTTTGGTGGAATAGCTCTCTCCCTGCATGCTCTCTTTAGAGATAAAGCAGATTTTTTTCCAGTTCAAATCCTTTCCAAAAAGCCACAAGCATTAAGTTAAAAAAGGCACTTAGGCTCCTGCACAGAATATTGTCTTGAGGGATCATAAGACGAATTTCTCATGATGAGAAACTCTTATCTCTTCTTGGAATTTATCCTGCAGAATCACTTGTCCTTAGGACAGCTCTGTCTGCCACTCAGGAAATTTTTGTATTGAATAAAGCCCAGCTGCAGTGCTGATGACTCAGAGACCAATGGGAGAGTTCTGTCACTGCTAAGTTAATTCCTCTATAGCTCTATATCTCAGTAATTACTGTTAATGATGTCAGCAAACCCTTTATTATTTTATTTTAATTTTTTTTTCCCGCTAGGAAGTCATCTCCTTTACATTATGCATGCTAGGGTACACAAACTGAGGGAAAATCGATTTAATAATTTAAATAAACTATGCTTGGGCATGACCAGCACACCTGAATTGACATAAAATGAATCCATCACACAGTGCTGTCCAAAGACCTATTATCTAGCAGCTGAGTGCTGGAGATGAACTAATCCTTTAAATCCTTTGAGAAAAATTCCCAGGGTATGGTTTCTCCACTCAACAGTGTGCCCACTGATAGCAACAGAGGAATGTACAAACAGCATTCTTGGACCAAAACATCAGACTTGAGATGTCTCCCCTTTGTGGGGAGTCTCTTGTTTGTTAAATACATCCTCTCCAGCCCTGAACAATGGCTGAGGTTCAATGGGACAGTGGAAGGCACACAGCAGAGGTGCCCTAATGTGCTCTCTGACATGACATTATTCACAAGTTGCACACCAAACCTCCTGTTTCTCTGTGTTTTTCTGTGACAGTGAATCCACCACATTGCTGAGGGCTCTGTGTGCTACAAGATGTGCTTGTAGTTCACCTACCAGAGCAGGCTGCTCAGGCCATGCACATACAAGGACAGGCAATTTGTGCACCCTTGATGAATGTGAAAATCAACAGCAAGGTTTAAACTTGACAAGTCAGGTATTCTAATCTAATCCTTGATAAAAAGGGGCAAAATAATAAAAAAAAAAAAATGAGGTCAGACATTGTTTCATTAATCACCGAAGGTACAGGTATGCCAAAATCAAACAGTAAATGCCAACTAACAGTCCTGGAAAATGCAAATGTAACTGAGCATGTAAGCAGATCCACAGGCATCAGTGGTTTCTCCCAAGCACAATTTAGTTTAGTTTTCTCAATAGCCCTGTGACGCCAAACCAGAAAAACAGAATTGCTTTTCAACACAGGTCAGTTACAATAATGGAAAAATAAAAAGATTAGCAAGGTGCACGTTGCATAACTCCAGATTAAGGAAAATACAAAAGAAAAAAAGAAAATGCCTCAATGTTTTCAATGAAAAATTTTACTTTTGTATTGCCAATGGTGCTCTAAACCCACTGGTTAGCAAACAACCCCACCAGATTTAATAGGGAGCCCACAGTTTCCTGAATCACAGTGTTTTACAGCAGAATCCTAAATGTGAGTGGGTGAAAAAGTTGAACACCTTAATGCAGTTTGCAATAATTAGGGACTTGCTCAGTACCTCATTAACAATGTACTGGATTGTCTAGGCACTTTGCAGAAGGAGGGCAAGGTAAAGTATGATTCTTCCAGTGTTAAAGAAATCTGCCAACCTTTTATTTAAGAACGTCCAATTACTCTGTACATTGCAGCACACAACATTTAGGAAAGGACACACTTTTGAATAGAGAAGGTCTTTCTTTGACAAAGCTGTGTTAGAAGCAGTGTTAACAGAGACACAGCACTGCATGAATAACCTGAAGGCATATTTGAGCCCCAGTCTGATGCTGAAGACACCTGTCTCACCTTACTCTTGTTTTCTCCTCGGGTGTCAATGCCCCCTATGGTGGGCACACACACATGTGTGGAAAGCTGGATGTGTGTTTTTCCACCTTTGCAGAGTAGAGTAAGTTTATAAAAGTACATATCATTTGTTTCCAGTTATTACAGTATTAATACATAAAAATTAGTAAGAAATATTTATCATTGCAAGGCTTCCTTGCCTGTAAACTGCATTTATATGTACCCTCTCCAAAGAGACCTGGTGAAGGTTTTTTTGTAGTGTTTCTGTAGATGCCAAGAGCTGAGGACATCAGAGAGCAGCCTTGCCAGAAAGTGTTTATGTGCTGACAAAGCTGTCAAACACTGTGGACAGATGTTCAGTAATTACTCTCTGACTCCTCTATGCAAGCCTACATGCACAGCATACATATTCACTCCATGCTGCAGATCAGCCTAGAGTTGTGTCTGGACCAGGCTAAATAATTATAGACTAAACACTTCCACAGAGAAGTATTTTGATCATTTTTTCCTGTATCCCATTTTTAAGACACTGAGATCTCAAAGCATAATATGGATCTTACTTCTTTTTCTTGCAGTAGCTGTTCCTGGAAAAGCTTCCAGCGTCTCTGGCGGTGGTTCTCCCATTTCTCCAGCTGAGGGACCAAATTCTCCTGCCATTCCTCCTTCAGAAGCTCACATTCTCTTACAGAGAGGCTGGTCACCACAGGCAGGGTCTGAAGAAACAGCTCTGTCACCAACTCTGCTAAAGCATGGGAAGCCTTAGAGTACAGCTCCTAAGAGAGGCACAGAGAGGGACAGAGAGAAACATGTGACAAAGTGAATCCTCAGCCCTTTGGAGCTGTTCCCCTGCATGTTCCACAATAGATGCCAGTGAGAGAACCATGTGAATACACTGGGCTGGTGTCCAAATCCTAGAGCTAAAATCCAATGCCACTAAGGCTTGAGTTAAAAGGACCAGGTTTTGTAGATGGAACAACAAAATGTTTTGGTTCAAGCTACACAAGGCATTTAAAATGCAACAGTGGCAAGAGCACATGAGACCCTGTGCCCTAACTGTTGCTCACATGTGACTGCAGTAGAAAAGATTATCTTCTTTACTGGCTATGGTGGTGTGTTATAAAAACACCTATTTTGAAAGTGGCTGTGGAAACAATCTGGTGTAGCACAACACCTTGTAGGCACATTTTCTCAGGTGCTGATATGAAATGAATGAAGAAAGAGGGAAGAGTTATAAAGGATAGTATGGATTGAGCTAGACAAAAGTGACATTAGTCATGTCAGTAGTTGGTACTTCACTCTTCAATGCCTGAAGAACAGAATTACCCAAATTCATCCTGGTGCAGAATAGTTTCAAGCCTAGGAAAACAAACATCTTCTGGTGGTTTTAATGAAACTAGTCCCATACGAACAGTTTTAAGTTGCTGAGGCTGGTTCACTCACAAGAAGTTTTGTGGTGATTTAGTCAGACGGCATCCAAGCTAAAAACTCAGCTCTAGTTTCACTGTCAAATACACAGTGGGGACAGGAGCTGTGCTGGCAAACTGGGTGCCATTTGAGATTATTTCTGGGCAGGAGTGAGGACAGGTAGCTTTCCCAGCTGAAAAGGGAACAAAACCACACTGGAAAGTCACATGGACACTGCAGTATTTCTGCAGGATGATGAGCTATTTCTGTGTGAGCTCTGCATGATCCTACCAGTCCAAGAAGCTTTACTGCCTAGCTGGGCTTGCTTTCATTGCAAACCAGTGTTAACCCTCTTGGAAACACATATCTTTCTTTCTTTTCTTTAAAATACTGATCATATTTTTAAAACTCTCTGAAGGCTTCCTGTTAAAAGAACAAGTCAGGTCTTCTAGATGCTGCCTTCTTTTAAATACAGGTTGAATTACAGTTTCTTAGATGATCAAAATATAGAACCTCTCAACAGAAACACAGGGATATTTATCTAGATGTGAAATATGCTTGTCTGCAGCTCACAGAAAACAGAAGTTCCAGTGGAATTTTTTTGGGGGGAGGGCATATACTGCTATAATGTACTGTTGTGTAAGAGCCCATTCCAATTGCTAGATATTGCATTATAAAATACAAAATACTAAAAAATAATAATAAAAAAGTGCAAGGACAAGAACTCAAGAAATAAAAACCAGAACTTAGGTTGAATATGAAACACAGTTCTGTGCCCCCATAATGATACATTTGGGGTTCATGTAATGTTTTCACAGCACCTTTATCTGTTCCATGTTTGGCTTTATAAATATCCTTTGAACTGATTGATTTCTGAAAAATATTTTAATATTTCTCATTTATTGTAAAATATACAAGCTGTGCACTGAGTACTAAATTATTATTTTCCTCCTATGATCCCTCTAGGATGCTAATCACCATATTAATTAGCTGTTTCACAAACAATAAATAGCTTAACAGCTCCCTGCAGTAACCTCTTCTTATGGATAAAACTGAGGCACAACACTAAAAAACATGTTCACTACACCTCTGAAATGAGCTGTCTCAGCTCTTTCCACTCTCTTACCTGTTTAAAGAAGGCAGGATTTTCAGAATCCAGCTCCCACTGGCTTTCTTCAATCTGAAATTATTCTAAATTCTTGCAAATTGGACTACAGCTTTTTGAAAATGATTACTGGATGTAAGTATGAGAATTAGTAGTCAAAGACCCAACATAATATCTAACTTCTGATAATACTTTTCCCATTTCTAGTGATTGCTCACAATCTAGACATGACAGTATCATTAGGGGAACATTTGCTACACAGGTGTATCCTGTGCTGAAGGATTATTGCCCCTACTCCTTAATTATTGTATTACAAGTTCCTGTTATAACAAGAGGCATGATTTATACCATCCTAATAATCTGTGTAGTTGTGGGCCTGGCTTAGCTTGGAAAAAGCAATGCCAAATGATTTGCTTCAATTCTCTGCTGTTATTTTAAAATCCAAGACTCCAAGTTCTCAGGTTTAACATAAACTCAAAGAAACTGCACTTCTAATCTATATATCTCATACAACATTTAAAGAATAATGGCTCTATCTTTGTAATCTCTCCTGTGAGCTTTACCAGCCTTTCAGGACACATTAATTCTCCTGCCTTTACTGGGTGTTCACTGATATAAGAATTTCTATTGGGTCTGAAATAGTTCAGAAGGAGTCTAGAGGAGCCCATGGTATTTTACTGCACTAGATCAAAAGATCTCAGGCAGGGTGTTAAGGAATTCTATTCTTTAACAAAGGCAGCTAAATCCTTTTTAAACACATTTTGCTGTGGAACTGATAGCATTTCCTTGGCACACTCACAGCCCTGTTATTATTATTTGCTATGAAATATTTTGCACAGAACAAAAATATGGTATTTTGTTCCTTGTTGTCAATGACATTTTGTTCTGCCTGTACCCCCTGCACCTTCAAATTACACTGTATGCTTACCTTTGGCACTATCACAGTGGGGACAGGTACTGAAGAAAAATGTGGTTAGGTCTTGTTCCCACAGAATTACTTATGTATATCACCTCACTAATGTGACAATCACATGGACATCAGAGCCCAGGCAGCCCTTGCATGCTGTACCCAGAGGCCACACCACAGGGACAACACAGTGGCCATGCTGTTTAATGCAGCACTTAAAAATGTGGCAAAATGGCCTTTAAAACTTTGGGAGGGGAAATACTAAGTCTACATTTAGGAAAGATTGCAGATGTGATTGAATTCTACCCAGTGACTCAAGCTAACAAAATAGTGCAAAACTATTTGTACTCTAAGGAATGTCCTTGGTTTCAAACTGCAATAAAGTCTGTCTGTGAGCAGGGATGGCACATGATGTATTAGGAAAGTTATTTTTCACAGGAAAGAAATAGGAAAGAAAAGGAAAATCAGTAGTGCTTCCAGGATCTTATTTTTGGACTAGAGCCTCTACAAATATTTTTTACAAGCTTCCTGATATACCATCTCTTGTTTTTAGAGTTTTGACTTGATGAAATTTATTCAAATTGATTCTATTAATAGAATAGCTGATTGCAGTATTGAATGAACCTGTTTGTAGTACCTGGCAGTCAATCTCAAAGCTTTTCAAAAAATCCCCAGAGAAATACATCAAGCATAAAGAAATACCATGGGGTACACATGGAAATAAAATGGGCTTAGATTAAAATGCTGAGTGCATCTGAATTTTAAACAAGGCATATATAATTTTGTCAAAATACAGGGGAGATAAATAGCTTATCAGATTTCACTCAAAGAACAATATTAATTCTCCCTCATAAACCTAAAAGATTAAAAGGTCCCTACATATAGATGAGTGAATAGTGAAATTGTGAAGCAGGAAAAGGCTGGTTAGAAAGGCTGGTTGTAGTTTATTTTATATGCCAGCCACTGAAAAGTATATATTATCTCAAAGAGGCAACTGCACAACTACTTGTTAACATGTGACAGAACATTTTACTGAAGGAACTAAGTACCTGATCAAAGCTGTGGAATACTGTTGCATGTACCTCCAGAAGCTCAGTGGTTAGGACACTCGGTTAGGAGGTAAGAGATTCATCTCCCAAACCATATTGTATCTTACAAAGGACAGAGATTCAAACTCACATCATATATCCCATAAATACATCAAAAATTCTGGGACACTGGACACACACACCACTGGCCACTACAAGATACTTCACATCCACTCAGAAGATACTGAGATACAGTACAGTCTCAGCAGATACACCACTCAAAACAGGGAAAAGCTGACTGCATGTACTTCTTTCTTCCATGTGAAGAATTCTGGAAAGTCAATTGGAAAATGAAAACTCTACCTGCTTTCAAGCATCCTAACATCCAAAAAGCACAGTGACATTGAAGTCATTCTTAGCACAAGTTAATAAAAAAGCTCCACTGTTTGATTTCCACACATTTAAAATGGAGGTCTATTGAAATATCAGTCTTGCCCCCTCACTGGTCTTTGATTTATTCAGGAGGCAGTTTCAATCTTCTCTTTTGGTACTCCTTTTTTAGAAATATGCCTTTGTGGGTAATGTTATGTCCCTCATGAGATCTAACTATTAGCCAATTGTGAATCTGTATAGTGGTAAAATCCATTTTCTTATGCAGTAAGGCAAGAGGAAGACTTCAGAATGAAGGCTACCCCTACCAGATATCTTGTATCAGCTTTGACTGAAGCAACCAAAACAAAACTAATAGTGCTCAAATCCAGAATTAGAATGGGCTCCCATGGCATGAGTTCACAGATTTAATCTATCAGATGATGCTGTATTTTTGGGGAAGTTACAGGGCAAAAATTTCAAAAGTGAGCTTTTGAGGTGGAGGTCTCTTGATAGGGATTTCCACCTGAGACAAACTGATTCCCCCTAAAAAGATGCCAGCTCTTGGTACCCAAAAATGCAGTCCAGCATCCCTAACTATATCTCATGTTAACAAAATTACATAAGGAAAGTAATGAAAGAGTAAGTCTCTGGGAATCTCCGCTTTTTATCTTGTCCAAAATATTTTTTCTCCCTTTTATTAACAACAGACAAAATCAAATCCTTTTCCTCAAACTCACATTTATGTCTACTCATTCAAAAGATGTCTACTGCCTTGCTCATTGATAACACTCATGACTCAATAGCTTTTAGTCTAAATTTTTGTGCATTTTATTCCCAAGCCAAATTAAGGAACATTCTGGAGAATGGCTATCAGGAAAGGGGAATTATAAATGACAACAAATTTTGCTTTCATGGTTTTGAAATTAAGGCAGAAGAAAAAGACCTATCTTACCATGTACTATGTAATGTTAATTACTAGTACATTACTAGCTGTTAATTGATTTCCTCTGTGCAATCTGCATGTCTGTTTTCTTAATAATAGTGTTATCCCCCAACCTCTTCACTTCTCTTTTCCCTACTGAAATACACAGGTCGTTCACACAACAACAACAAAAAGAAAAAAGAGGGAAAATATTAAATGCTGGTGATTATCTGATATGTTAAACTTGAGACAGGTTTGACATAGAGGGGCAGGGAGTGGGGTGGGTGGTGTGTTATTGCTGCCATGTAAAAGAAAATTATGGTTAAAACAGTACAAAATCTCTTGCATACACAATAACTGTGCAGACCCTGTTCATGAAAATATTAAGCTGATCCATTCAATTATCTTCACACAATTTTCCCTTCAGTTATGATATACTGTGATAATCAAAAATCATTTGCCCTCATTCTTCAACACACATTTCAAAAACTAGTTATGGAGCCTGTGTCTAGACACAGACTATTCACCTACAGCACACTCTTTTAATCCAGTAGTGCGGCTGAAAAGTCCTACACTATCCTCCAAATATAACTCATTCATTCACTCAGGCATCAACAGATTCCATTGACCTTGGTTAAATCATTTTAATTGATTTATTCATGCGTACACAAAACAAACCTACTCAATTATTCTATGCAAACACACTCAGCTTCCAGATCATTGAATTTTTACATATTTATTCACCAATTTGGATAATTCTTCCATGTACTGTAGCAGTACAGACTTCTCTAGTGCTAGAGGGTTATATAAATCTATCTTGATCTGTTTAAAGAGCAAAAAATGAAAAAATGAAAAAGGCATAGAAATTTGATAAGGGCTTAGAAGAGCACTGTGAGAACAAGCTAAGGATCTTCCACAAGGGAATGGCACTTAGTAACACCTTTTCTTCTGTCCTGAGAATACTGACAGGTTAGTAACACCTTTTCTTTTGTCCTGAGAATACTCACTGGTTCCCCAGCCACATGGTAACCTCTTCCTTATATTTTAACATCACCTTTTTCATTGAGATCATGTTTCAGCTTCTCCATTTGCAAGGCAAATGACTGTCAGCTAAGCTTCAGGGAGTGCAGATCCTCTGGAAAGGCAACATCAGGCTTTGCAGTGTTTACACAAATGCCCAAACTAGCTGGTTCTACACAGGACTGTGGTGCAAACCCAGTGGGGACATAGGTGTGTATCACAGAGCTGACTGCTGCCATGTGAGGCTGGCTGGCTCCCAGCTTGTTAATGCCTGCTTGTTTAACTCTACTTGAGCTGCAGCCACACAACGGCACTGGGGAGGATCCCAAATCCCTGCCATCTTCCCACTGCTGCCTTGCCTCTCCCAACAGCAGCAGAGCTTCTTCCTATAACAAACCTGGAGCAAATAAGTGAAGAGGCAAAGTCCTGCTGCCCAGGGAAAGACTTGTGCTTGTACATGCTGCACTTCCTTTAACAGCAAGTCTACTTTTGCTTTTCTGCCCCTGGCTATGGAAAACATGCAACCACTGCACTGTCCTCAGCTGTAGAAGTCAGAACAGCCCCATTTACCCCACTTACCTTCAGTGGGGCTATGCTCATTTGTATTATCTCTTCTTCCTCGCTTATAAGGTATATTCAAAAGCAGCCTCCTCTCTTAAAACAGTTCTTAGGATCTCTATTTGGGGTTAAGGGGAGGAAGGGTAGTTGCTCATTATATTAAATATCACAGTAAAAATGTTTTATTGCAGAAAAAAGAAAGTGGAAATAAAGATTTGTGGATGCTCATTTAACAGATGCCAGTTGGATCACAGTCCATGGAGTTTTTCATGTCTGGCAGTGTGTGGGTCTAGTCATAGGACAGCAGCTGTAATATGGAAAATAATGGCCTAGAGCTCGGTGAACTGGCAGAGTTCAAGTTTGTGCAGTTCTCCTGGCAACCTGGCAATTCTAGAAAAACTTAATTTATCCAAACCAATTTTTCTTTAGTGGGAAAGAAAACTTAGCTTAGTACTGAAAGAAATAGGATTTTCAGTCCTGTCTTAGTGTAACTAAAGTAGAGTACACAAAAAAGGAAAGCAATATAATTTCACAAATGAGGAGGAACTCTGTAAGATAAAAAAAACTGTTTAGTCTCAGACTTCACATGAATTGAGGCAGGGGATGGAGACTTAGTAACTATGGATGATGAACTGAGCACAATAATATCAGCAAACATGTTGATTTTTCTTATATTACACAGCTTTGTGCATTTAATCTCCTCTGATTCACTTTTTTTTTTTTTCAAATGAATTTGAAAAAGTGCATGTGGACTACTACTAATTAAGATTGTATGGGTATATTAGCTGTATGTGATAGGGACCACAAGTTTCCACTATCTGGTCATAATTAATCATGACAAGGATCCTGTTGAGCTGAAAGTGATTAGTTCCAGCCTAATTAAGGGTCACTACTGACTATGGTTTTGAGCTTCACCAGACAGATCATATTATCAATTTTTTCTGCATAGACAGAAAATAATTAAAGATGATGCAAAAGCATGAAGCACCTAGAATTTTCCAAATCAGTAACAAAAAGAAGCGTAAAAATATTACTTACACCAAAGATCTGAACCTATTTCAGGGAACTAACTATAAATAAAAAAAATTTCTCTGTGAGTAATGAATGAAAAGATTGTCTTTGGAGATGTAGTGAAGTTCATTTAGAATAGTACCATCCACGACAGTGCAGAAGAGATAATTATGCCACATAAATGAGATCTCCCTCCTGTAGCAATGACATTGTATGCTCTCAACATTACTGCAGCCTTGTCAGCCACCTGGGCAGCATGTTTTGGCAGACCATGCAGGCATTTTCTGACTAATATGAGGTTAGGAAACATAGTGTTTTGGGAAGATAATGGAAAAGGCAAGCTAATATGGAAGACTACTGTCCTGTCTCCATCTTCTGCTTTGTCAGCCTAGCTTTCTGGAGCTGTAACTCCTGGAGGTGATCCTTCCTGCAATTCCCCAATCCTCCCCAAGGCCTGACACTGCAGTGAGGTTAGGCAATCTTCAAAATTAATTTAGAAAATGACATTTATCACTAGAAGTGGCACCTTGTAGAGATCAGCGACAGCCTCTGTGCTCTCACAGTCATCCTCTTCCTCCAGATCCCAGTGTGCTTGCCTGTGTTTCTCCATCAGCCCATGGTAAGCCTAAAAAGAAACACAGTAGGTGTATTTAAATAGCTGAAAAGATCTTAATAGATCTTTTCAGATGCTTCCCTTTTCTTCCTTGATGCTCTTCCCATGTATCACTACAACAGCAATTGTTTACCTGGAACCATGACTCAGAGGGAAATGGAACTTGCCTTACCACCTTAATTTGAGCTTTTCCAGTCTTGAGTATAAAATTCCTTAGCCTCAGCAATATGGGGTCAAATAATATATAAATACTACTACAAAACATGTGAAATGATCTGACTTGAAACCTGTTTTCCAGTGTACGAATATCCCTACATCATAGCCATAACTATGAGGTGCAGAACAGCCATGTGACATCACCATGAGACACCTGAGTTGCAGCTGTATCACACTGTACAGGGATTTTGCACTGGGGTTGGTCACCATGTTCCATGGTAGTTCCTAAAAGGCTGATCTATGATGTGGTCCTGACTTAGTCCTTGGTCCCAGTTTGAGAAGGGATGCAATTTTTTTCTTCATGTAAGGACTGTGACTGTGTTGGCAGGCTCATGGAAGATTATATTTCACAGACAAAGACTACCTCAACCTACAGACTAATGAGTAGCATTATACATAAGTATTCTATATTTTGATTTAATCTGCCAAGTCCTCCCTATCACTCCCATGGTAAATATGTTTTTTTTCATTAGGTATGTCAATAGAGCTCTTCTAAAGAGGACCAAAGTGCCCATAAATGCTTCAGCATTCTTGTAGAGGTAGACTTGAAAGCTCACACACGTCATGGAGTCATACTTTGTGACAGAAGTTGACAAATTAACTGCTATAACTTGTATTTCCACCGTGGGTAGGCAGAGCCAGACTGGATTACTGTAACTGACACTTTATGGTTTGTGTTCTTCATTGGTCATTCCCGTATTCGCTGCAGTAAAAGACAAAATTAAAATCCTCCTTTTCCAACAGAAACATAGATGAAGGAGAAAGAATGATATAGGAACTCTAACCTTTACTATATATCTCATTCTGTCATAAAAAAATCAGATCTGCAGCAAGTCAGTTGTTACCAGCCTACTTGTGTTCAGAGCAATCTGATGTGAATGAAGTTTATTGCAAGATCCACTATCATAATTGGCAACCACTTAAAATTCAGCAGAAAGGTCAGTTACTGGCAAGGCTGCTACCATGGTGGTGTGGACCCTTGATGAGGTGAAGGGGGAAAGGCAGAGGAAAGAAGTGTTTTTGATGAGTACAGCTCTGTGCTCATGGTGAGGCTTTCCAACCAATTCCTTTACTGTTGGGCTGGATGTCAAATTATGAAACAAACTTAAAATAGCTCCTCAGTGCCAACTGGATTGTTCTCACAAAATAATTACTGGACTATTTAAGTTATTTTTAAATATTTAAGTCAAACCATGGGAGCTGCAGGTACAAATTTTTCTTGTTCTTTGAAGAGTTTCTGCACTTAAGACCCCATCTGTTCTGGGACAAAAAACTCTCCCACTGTGCAGCAGAAAGAATTAAATTTCTGACTTTCTTAATTTGTACATAGGCATTTCACAATCCTAAAACTCAGCTGTGTTCTGTCCTGCAGCATGAATTGCAAGTTGCCCCTCCCTGCTCAGCCTGTCAGAAAGCTGTTGAGTAGCCTTAGTTAAACTCTAGACTAATGATCTGCTCATCAGGTGTACAGAATAGAGCATCTCTTGCACAAAGCTGTGTGGCTCTACCTTTGTGGAAGGGGTCTTACAGCAACATTTTTAAGCTTTGTTCAATGAATCTGGGATGTGTCCAAGAGTGTCCAATGATGTCTAAAAGGAAAATACATTCGCAAGTGCACACTGGCTACAAAAATGTGTGACAGACTTGTCTCAAGTTTGGTTTTATGAAAAGCCAAAGGTGTAAAATTGCTCTACTTGTTTTGGCGTAAGGTGGTGCCAGGCAGGTGTGCATACAGAAATAGTAAGTGCTTTATCCAAGTCATACAATATAATTAAAGAATATGGCCCCACGGTACAAAACTGCAGTGTTAAGACCAATAAATTCTGATAGATTGCTGCAGTTGGAATCTGGGTCTTCTCATACAATAATTTTATCTAAGTTATTGGATTTCATCAAAAGTTAAATGCTGCTGGATGTAACCACTTTCAACTTAAATTATTTATTTTCATGAAAATTGAATATTGATTTTTTTTTTTTAATTCTTAATAACTTGGGTTTGCAGTTCCCAGCAGTTACTTGAATTTTGCAGCTCTCAGCATTTACAGCTAAGAACTCTAATTTTGTATATTCATTCGGAACAATAACAACAAATCTCTATAGAAAATATGAGCACAAAAACATTACACTGGCCACTGTACACCATATTAAATTATCAACTGCAAACCTTCTCTAAGGCAACCTGTCAGAGATCATAATTAGTTTTTCCTCTACTTCTCTGAAATTTGGTAAATCTTTTGAGCCTCAGTAACCCCACTCATAGAAAAGCAATTAGATCAGTGCAGACTGTTTCCTTCTGTAATGCAGGCTGGATAGTTTCCTCCAGGTATTTCCTGTCTTAAAGCAAACACACAGTAGGTAAGCAAAAGATGTTTTCTACCAAACATGCAATTTTGCATTAACCCCATTGGCATTCTCTTCCAATGCAACACCACCAACACTGCAGGAACAGCCATGGCAACAGGGGCTCTGACCCTGTCCACCTGTTCCACCACACATGATTCTCACAAGGACCCAAAATTCCCAGTTTTACGGAACTGGGAGAAATCTGCAATACATTTGGCTTTAAAAACTACTAGAACAGGGAAAACAAGCTTTTACTTGTTCACCTTGAGAAAATTATGAACATCTTCAGTAAGAAAAGTTTTGCTAAGGAGACTCCTTTGTTCAGCTTCCTGTCTGCGTTTGAACTCTTCCTTCTTCTTGGCACGGCACTCCAGCCGTTTCCAGATCAGCTCTTTACTTAGCTGCATGCACTCTGGAACATCAACCACAAACAATTAGGCACCACAACTCCACAGGGAGAAAGCAACATCTGCTGCTGTCACACAACATAAGCTCACAGAGATCTGTTAGTGAGTGAAATAGGCAAGTAATCACCATGCAGGATTTGAAATTTACTTTTTACCCTGATGGCCTTTTTAGATGTGAACTTCTAAATTGTTACACGGCACTTAAATCTATCAGGTTTTTGGACTGCTACCATCCTGCACCCTCCCTTTCACTGGTGCTGCTGTTTATGCAAAGGCAGTGTGTTAGTCCAAGAAACAGACTGCCTCACGCAGCACCCCAAACCTCCCCCTCCTGCTTCAGGAAGGTCAGTAAGTGTCTCATTACCTAATTGAAGATATGCAAATGCTGCTGCAAGGACAGGGGCAGTAACATATGGCGGGGAGAAAAGGTCTAAAGCAGTGCTAGTTCAGATTAGTTTGAACTGGCACACAGCCCATACATACAGACTTCTAAAGTGACTCATCCAAGAACCTGCAGTAAAAGTTGTCAAGGTCCCTCCAATTTCGTGCTACTAATGGGAACTATTTGGGACTAAATTCTTCCCCACTTCATTCCCCCTGTAGCTCCAAGTGATATATAAATTAAAGAGCCTATTTGCATCCTGGGCTGCTGAGTGCAATCACTGCTTTAAATGTTCTGCCACTTCATGTCTCATTGCCTGTCCACCTAAGAAAAATTTTACTAATTTCCCCCAGTTACCCTGCCCCAGAGCAGTACTTCACTCCTGACACAAGCAGCTAAAGGGAGATGCAAAAGAACAGTTACCTGTGGCTGCTGTTCTGCCACTACATTAAGCTGCTTTAACTACAAGAAATTACTTTGTAGAGAAACAAAAGGAGCACAGTACTGCAGTACCAAGAATGTTATTTATTCTCCATGCTAATTTATTGTGTTTATCCATAGGCTGATGATGCACTGACAGAACACTTGAAGGTGCACCAAAAGTACAGGAAAGCCTGTAATGAAAATATCACTTAAATAAATGTAGCAGTGTTTTACTTTTAAACACTATTGATTCTTTAATACTTCCTTATTTTGTACCCTAGGAACACAATCTTGCTGGCTTTGTACTCTGTGAATTATAGGTACAGTTTAACTTTTGTATTTAGAAGCTCATAAGAAAGGTCAACATAAGGCTCTATTGGAATAAATGCTGCACTCCAGATAATTTTTTTTTAAAGCACATTTCATTTCTATCTAAAACCAGGAGGTTGATAATGTTCTTCTACACAGGACGTACCACCTATAATATATAGCTATATATAACTATAAAAACCTACTTTGCATAAAATAAAGGCCTTGACAGAGGTATTTTTGCTTAGGAACAAGTGAAAATTGACAAAAAGCAGGAAAAATCACCCAGAGACAACCATTTATGCTTAAAGAATGTTGGTGGCTGAACCTATGTGAAAACTATGAACTAGGCATAGACAGTTTTAGAAACAAACATCCATGAAAGAGACTATACCACAATATACATGTTTTTGTGAATATCAGCAAACTGTTCACACAGCTAGATGCTCTGAAAGAGGATCAAGTCTGCAGCACTTTCTGTGATGAAATAATTGGCACAGTAGATGACAGGAGAGTGGTGGATATTGGCTACCCTGACTTCAGGCAGGTTTTCAATGCAGTCTCCTGACAGATCCTCACAGAGAAGAGGATGGATGACCAGTGAGATGGACTGAAAACTTGCTCAAAGTCCACCTGGAAGCCAGCACCTATTGGTGTAGCCCAGGGCTCAATACTGAGTACAATTCTGCTCAGTAGCTTCATTAATAACCTGGATGATGGAGCAGAGTGCAAATTTAGCAAGCCTGCAGAGATCACAAAAAATGGGAGGAGTGGCTGATACACCACACATACTTGTACTTCCATCCACAGGGCACCTGACATGCTGGAGAAATGGGCTGATGCAAATCTTCTGAAGTTTAACAATGGGAAGTGCAAAGTGCTGCACCTGGGGAGGAACAACCCCAGGCACAAGCATATGCTGGAGACTGCCCAGCTGGAGAGGAGCTTGGCAGGAAAGGACCTGGGGTTCTGGTGGACACCAGGTTGAACGTAAGCCAGCAGATAAAGGGAGGGGATCCTTTCCCTCCATTCAACTCTGGTTAGGCCACACCTGGAGTGCTGTGTCCAGTTCTGTGCTCCACAGCCAAGTACAAGGGAGACATGGAGATACTGAAGAGAATTCAACAAAGGGCCACAAGGATGAATGGACTGGAGCATGTCCCCTGTGAGACAAAGCTCAGAGAGCTGGGGCTGTTCAGTGTGGAGAAGAGAGGGCTCAGGGGGGATCTGAGCATAATAAGTATATAAACACCTGAGTATACAAACACCTGGAGAGTGGGTACAAAGAAGACAGAGCCATTCTCTTCTGTTGTGCCCAACAAAAGGACCAGAGGCAGCTGCCAGAAACTGAAACACAGGAAACTGAAACACAGGAGGTTCCTTTTACCATGAGGATGACTGAGCACTGGGACAGGTGGCCCAGGTGGAGTCTCCATTCTTGGAGAGAGAAGCTGTCTGAACATGATCCTGGGCAACCAACAGTAGCTCAACCTACTTAAGCAGACAGGGTCGACCATACAACCCCCAGAAGTTCTTTCAATCTTAACCATTCTGTGATTCTGTGAATTTATAACCGTGAGATAAGGCACAAATTATCATCACTAAGAGCCCAAAGTGAGTGAGCAGCACTGCAGCAAGAACATACTGCAACAACACTGCATTCATTCTGACTATTCAGTTCACTGAACTCTAAACCTAATGCCATTTTGCTATGACAATTTTCTTTAAATGTGTCCAAAAATACCAGAAATGGTTCTGGAAATTGTGTTGAAGTGGTTTGCATTATTTTCCTTCTGACTAAATGTTTACCATTATTTGCTGTGAGTGCTGATGGGAGGCACTGAGCCCTGAAACAGCACCTCTCAGAGAAGATAGGGCTATATTTTTCAACACTGGGCATTAGGTAACATACAAAATGACACAGGGAGAACCTTAAATCAGTGGGTCAGTCAGCCTAGGCTTTATTATGACTGTGTACTTTTCAGACAGGCAATATCAAGAGGTGTAAAAGGACAAGGAAATACTTCATTTTAGATGTATTTTAGTCTGACATAAGAAAAGAGAGATTTATAGGAAGATCTTAAGCTTTAACATTATCTTTTCAGAAGAGTGATAGCACGACTGCTTGGTATTTGGCATAATTGCTTCTGGCTTTACATACTATCAAGAAATCCTAAGACAGTGTCTTATGTCAGCCAGTATGACCAGCAATGCCAGGTATGTGAACAGTAAATGGAGAAGTATCACAAATACTTGTAGCAAGTACAATTCAAATTAATGAAATTAGATTATGTGAATTACAAAATGCCTAGTCATACCTGGAACAAGACATAAAAAGCCTGAAGTCAAAGTTCCCATTCTAAACATACACCCTCCAGAATAAAACCAATCCTGGCCAATTCATTAGTATCTTTTTAAAACAGAGAGGTATATACAGCTGAAGCTGTCATTTTTTTTACTCTTTAAAACAATGAGAATTCATGTAAGTCATGAGATCCAGTCTAAGAACTCACCATTACTGTAATGTGCCAGCTGTTCCCAGAAGGCCTTGTGCAGGTCTGTTAGAAGCTCCTCCTTTTGTCGGACTGAAAGATTATTCTTTACAGTTAAGTGGTCCAGAATATTTGACACAGTATTTAATCTGCCCTTACACTCTTCTGGTATAGAGGACTTCAGTGAATCGATCATTTTCACCATAAGCTCCCAGTTGAATAACCTTTCCTGAATGTCCTAAACCAAACATAAAGTCCTGTTTAGAAACCAAGAATGTATCTTTGAAGGTTGTGCTTTCCTTTCATTGAACTATTGATTCCCAAACCACAAAAAAACCACTGAGGCTTCTCAAAACCATGTGAATAACCATCTTCGTGTACTTAAATACTTCTGAAAATTTTGATCAGTGCAGGCTAGCAGTAGGTTTATTGCATGTTCAGTTGCAAGAGCTAATCTAAAATTATTGGTGTTTTTCATTATTTTTAGCTGTCAAGAAGACATTAAGTCTGGAAAAGAAAATAACAGCCTTGCAGAAAAAAGTTAAATACAAAAGGAGGATAGATGGACAGAAGACAACATGGAAGTCCTGGACTTCTTTTCAAGATACTATATGGCACACCAGTAAAGGTTCTCATTTTGAAATGAGGACACATACCTGATTCAGATAATGCTGTGATTCCTTCAAATACACAGTCAGACAGAGTTCAATACATATACTAAAAATCAGTATAATTGCCTACTGCCTAGCAGTTTTCATTGCACTATTAAAGAAGTAGCCCATGATCACAGGAGGGAAAGATTTCCTGGGTGAAAGTGCAGCTGCTTTAAGCAATGCTGCAAGGTTAGAGAGAGTTTGACAATGCTGTACTAAGTTAACAGCTGGACTCGATCTCAGGGCTCTTTTTCAAACCAAATGATTCTATGATTCTCTGACCTACTGTAATTAATAGAGATGTACCTACAATGACCTCTGCAATGAGATTTCAGCATCATCACAGTAGTGACTTTACGCAGGAATATCTCAGTCTACTGAGCTGCTCCAATGCAAAACTAACAAGCTAATAATTATTGTATCTGTTTATACACCAAATTACTAATAAATGCAGTGGTTCCAATTGTATGTTAATATATAAATTACATATAACTCTTTCAGCATATCCTGTGCAAAAAACAAGAAGGTATCAGTTAGATTTAACACAACATAAAGCACAGTGCTGATGCATTTATGAACAAAGTTCTCCCTCCTCAGACCATATTCCTATAAGAATAAGAATTTTCAATTCAAATTAAAATCACTGAACACACAATCACCCTCAAATTTAAATTAGGATTTATGAGTCAAAGTGGAATAAGTGTTTTGAAAGAAAATGAAATTTTGTAATGCCCACAGTAACAATTCTCCATCTATTGGATCTTGCGCTCTCACTCCTGCTTCACCATCTGCATCAATAATACTTTTTCCTTATGACTACCTAAACAGTATTCTGAGAATTAGAACTCAAGTGCAGAGAGTTCACCCTCCTATGAATCCTCCTAAAGTGCAATGGAAGCTGAGCTCTCAGCAATAAAGCTCAAACAGACAACTGGATTAAGCAGTCTACATCACTCCTGAGGCACGACTGACAGACTCTGCACTGACATAATTCTTTCTGCTCATATTGACTAAATCCGTCTCTACTTTTATTTCTTTTTTACTTTACCATCGCCTGCAAGTCTTGAGATTCACTTAACAAGCTTTCTACTGCAATCATCTTCTCAGTCAGATCCATCATTATCTTTGTGGCTTTGGCACTTGAGCATTTTGATTGGTCCAAAAAATCCTGCTGGGCTTTGTCAGTCTGCTTCCAGAAGGCTTCCATCTGTGGAATATGAATCAAAATACAACCCATGTTCCCTCATTAATCATCTGGTATTTCATTAAAAAAGAGGCATATATATGAGTCTACTGAAATACAAGTCACAGACAGATCTCAGTATTAGTTATATTGAACAATTTGCAAAGATAAAGAGACTTATATATAATATATATAATATATTGGTGGTGGATATATATATATATATCTCCACCAATTTGTTAATTTGTTAATTCTCTACATATTGCATCTATAAGACCCTATAGTGTTTTTAGTACTGATGGTAAAAACCTAGAAGATAAACTGCATCCCTTTTATTCTGGGAAGTTTATTTAGCTGTAGGAGCAGGTATTCTAGTCAAACAACATTTTTACCAAAAAAAGAAAAACTGAAAATTATTACTGTTTTACACCATCAAAGTCTTTCACAGCTAAATGCTACATAAGCACAAATACTTTATGTCAGCACAGTGTATGTGCCAATTCTAATAGATTATTATATGGACAATTCCTAGTTGTAGGTTCTGATTCCATAAACATGACTGGCAATATTCTGTGCTCTGTGGGATTACTCGTACACATGAAGATAAAAAAATGCATCCATCACCATGATTTCTACTAAGTACCCATGAATTTTGGGGGGAAAAAAGTGACTATGGCACCTGTGAGTATGGCAAAAACCCCTTTATATTCTCAGAGGAAGACTGAGGTACTGAGCTATACAAATCTGCATAGAGGGAAATTATTTTCAGTACAACGAAAAGCATCAGCAGGCACAAGAGTGACAGAGCCACTGAAGGATGATCACTGCTGGTGAATAAATGCTTCATGTTCCTCAGCAAGGTTGCCAGCAATTATTTTTACATGACTAACCCTGGAAAACTCTAAACAATCATTTTTCCACTGAGCAAAGTTAATGTACAAAAGAAACTTGACGCAGATGTTCCAATGTTACCAGGACTTCCACTATAAAGTGAAGGGCTCAGAGAAAGCAGAGAGAATTCCCAGGGAAGCACTTAATCACCAGACATTAGAAAATGTTAACTCCTGTATGAAAAAGGCCCAAGGCTGAGGTGATGGGCTGTTTGGTCCAGGGCTAAAGTGGCACAGTCAATCAGCACAGGCAGCTCACAGAGCTGTCACTCTCTCATTTTCATCAGCAGTCAATTTGCTCAAACTTCCAAAACAGGGCTGGGAAGAATATTACTCAGTTTACTGGAGAATAGGACATAGAATGTTCTTAACCTCCAGTTTTCTAGCCTGAATCTAGACTGACATAGTGAACCTACTTTAGAGAAAAAAAAAACCAAATGCCTGCTATCAAACAGTATTTTCACATCAAAAAAGGTAAATATATTCTCACATGGAAAGCTGCTAAAGAAAAAGGCTTTGCTAAAGTAAATGCACAAAACATACTAAAACATTGCCCAGCAACTATGGTTTTAGTACTTCTTTCTGCTGGAAAAAAATTGTAGGCTCTTATTACTCCCTTACTCAGTTACAAGGATTGACAAAAGCAAGGTGCGAGGATAACATTCCTAAAAGTCAGGCTATACATAGGCTTGAAATAAATCTTATCCTCAGACAAGCACCAGACATTTCTCAGCTGATAAAACAGTATTGTTTTACAAAAAGCATAAAAAATGTTTTATTTATAAAAACATATCGACACCCAAAGGGAGCTGGAAATATTTTGCTGGGGCAAAGTAAAAATAATTTCAGGACACATATAAAATACTAACTGTGGACTACTCAACAAAACCATTACACTAAAGAACTACCTACCAAAAGAAAAACATTAAAATAAAATTTTAGAAAGAAATAGAAAGTTACATTATCTATTATGTGCTCGGAATATTCCCTTTCCCTCCTTTCCAGGTCTTCTAGAGTCTGGAATTCTGAGTTACGGGCTCCTGACATTTCAGTATTCTGGAGTCTAGAGTCAAGCTGTTTCTGTAATTCTTCAAAATCCTGGGGGAAAAAAATCAAGTGATTACTTAAACAGAAAAACAGACATAACTTCTAAATTTGGGAGTGGATTTGTATGTCAGTTCTGGCTCATTGCTAATGAAGATGGAGTGTTCAGAAAGTTCTGTTCATGGTAATGTACTTTCTGTAGCAAGCAAGGAAATCTCCAGATATATGGCAGCTCTGAAGTAAACTTAATACAAATACATACATTTCCACTAGAATGTGAGTAGTCAAGACCATAATCCATCTCTGCTGAATTCATCAGTAAACACTGCTTCGAGAGCTTTTACACTAATAATCCCTACAATCTATCTACCAATGCTTTTATTTAAATGCATGCGCCCCATCTTAAATGGCTGCTATGAGTGTACATGCTGTGTTTCAAAGCTCAGGTAAGTATCCTGGTGATAATCAGATAGTGATTCCTGCAGAGTGCTGGATGAATACACATGGATGAACACACCTGTAATGCTCATAAGGGACACATTATAGGTTGCATGATTGCATGAGGTTTCACAGTTTTTCAGTCCTTTAGAAACTAGGGTGATTTTTTATGAAAGCTGATGTTGCTGACAAATACTAGTCTGATGCCATTGCCTAGTAAGCTGATAGTGAAAAGGGTGACTCTTCCTTCACTGCAACATGCCTTACATAGCAAGCACTGACTTCTAACACCATCCACTTTTGGCTATCAATGCATTAACTTGATACCTTTATGCCTTAAAGAAATGTAAGTAGAGTTTGACAAGTTTCACTAACAATTTCATCAAAATCCTATGAATTTTTATGATGCAGAATTAAAAGTGGAAAAGGCTGTCTGCAATGAAACATGTAACATCTCTTTTACATGGTGGTCATAACTAGCCTTGTTTCTTGTATGATACCTGTCCTCTAAGACTGTCAGGTTTACAAGATCTTTCTCTCCATCATATAGGACACAGAAACCCTGTACTGGAACTTAAACAACTGGAACTTCTCTGACAATTATTGCATCTAATTATGTGGATTTAGTCCTTGTCTTGCAGCATCCTAGGAGCATGAGGACAGTGATGCCATCAAACTTCACTGAGGATTAGGTTCTGTCAAGAAAAATGCCTATTCCAGATCAGCCCTGTTTATAATTTGAAGTCATTACCAGAAGACCACCAGTAAAAGGATTTTGCACATCTAATCTCACTTTTCATCTAGTAAATACAATAAGTTTTAATACTAAACCTGAGGATTCAAGGCAGAAAAGTGCTTTAAGGCAAAATACCTTCTGATATAAATCATAGGGTACAACTACAGAAATTGTTATAGTAATTCACAGACTGTGAGACTGTACAAAGTATTCGACAACTAGTGCTCATGAGCTGATAGACAAATGTCCAGATGTGAAATTCCATCTACATGTAAGAAAAGCATAATTGCTGCTGTGATTAGGCTGCTCTCAGTACAAACATTCAAGACTTGGATTGGCAGGGCACTGGATAACCTTACCTAAGACAAAGCTTCCTACAGAAGGCTGGGCCAGAAAATCTCAAGATATGCTTCTCAATCCAGATTTTTCTGTGACTCTAAACTAGAAAGTGGAACCAATAGCTCTCCTATTTTCTATAGTTTTGTAAAGCTTTTTGATCCTTCTAACAACCTTGACAATAGTACTGTGACTACCTGAAATACATTGATTGTCAATATATGTCTTCCAGTTCAGAAGTGGCATATGGACTACAATGCAAGTACATGAAAGAAAAAAGGATGATGAGTAAAATAAGTATATTTTTCCCTCATGAAAGCCTTGAGTGTCATACTGCTACTTTATTTCCTGCTATTTTATTATCAGCAAGATACCTGGGACCAAACAAAGCCACTGGTAATTAGAAATTATTAAATCTGAGTGAATGGGGTTCAAAATGTTCTGTTTAAATGGATTCAACTACAAAATATTTTATCTTTAACAGATTACGTAGATCACTTCATACAGCAACAAGGAGGAAAAGCATACAAGGTAATGTAGAAAATCAACTAACAAGGGAGTTTCTTTGCATTTTCTTCAGAAATAGATTACAAATGACATGGCTGTTCAAAAGGAGTAGGTGAAATGGCCTGCTGTGGTAATAAAATTAACTCTTATTTTGTATGGTCTTAAGTACTAACCAACAAACCCACTTACATTTTCCTGATTTAAAAGGATCTTCTTCAACAAACCATCAGTAATCTTCTTTTTACGATGGAAATCTGTGAGGTATATCTTGAAAATCTGAATAAACATCTGTTTAAAAGGAAGAAAACAACCTCCAGTTTAAGTGCCTGTCATTGTAAGAACATCTTTGTGATATATTTTGCTGATTTAAATCAATCAGGGAGATTATAGCGAATCATAAGAGAAACAACAGACAAATTAACAGATTTATCACCAGCGACTCTCCAGTACTTGCACTGTGAAAAATTCTCTGGTTTTGGCTCCAGTGAGATACTGGAATATGTTGTTACACATAATCTCAAAAATCCTTATAACCAGACAGACACATTTTAAACTATTCTTGACTGGAGAAAATGCAGATCACTTGAAAATACAAAGCCCATTTTTCTAAAGTTTAATGAACCCCTAAACTGGAAGACAGTAACTATTCAAAAGATACTAAAGACTCATTACTCTGACTTCAACTGTACTCAGCCACATAATACAACAAACATTTTTATATACAACCCAAAAGAAACCATCTCAAGTTCTAGCTAGCTTCTCTTGCAAGAAAAATACTTATTTTCCATTTGTGTGCCTTTTTTTTTAAGACTGTAATACTAGTGTCTTCAAAAAGACATTTTTGATTTTTTAACACTGGGAAAACTTTTGCTTAACCTTTTCCCCTCTTCCCTCAATTAGAGTTTCAGTGTAAGGTTAATTCATTTCATTAGTAACTGCTGCAGCATTTTCCAGTGTGGAAATAAAAATACATGAAATTTAACAGCCACCTGCCTGTTCCTTATAATCTTGAAAACAAGATGATGCAAAACTTCCCTGCATAAAACATATAAAAACATAAATGAATACATATTTACATATTGAAACAGTTATTCAGTTATTAAAGCTCATGTCAGGTGAGCAAAATCTGGAAATATATTATAATTAGAGCCCAATAGAAGAGAAAACCATATAGCAGTCATGTTTTGGATCTCACTTGCAAATGTTTTGGACACATTACCAAGATACCATATACAGTAAAAAGAAAAAAAAAAGGGTTCAGGAGAAGACTGATAGAAAAGGATGTATTTCTTTAGACTTGATGCCAAGAAAAACTGAAATCAGAGAAAGCAGAGTGGGAAAGGTAGAAATTATTCTCACGCTGATTTATTTTTTCCCTTTTTTACCTTCTGACAAAAATATAAAGCTATTTAAATATTCAGCTAAAGGTCTAAGTCCTTTGTGGGTATTTCTAGTGGGCCACAAAGCGTGTTAAGTGCTCATTTTCTCTGTGTTTCTGTGATTACATCACTATGTTGCTACTTACCTGCCTTAGAAATTGATTATTAACTTTGACATCAAGTTCAACCTTCTATAATCAAGCTAAACTTCCTTCTGGAATCTGATCACAAGTTCCCTTTCTCATTTAACTAATGTGGGTAATCCATCAGATGAGAAACTGCTTCCCAGGTTTACTTTCCTGTTTCCTCCTTTGGGTTGTGTAGAAATTTCTTCAGAAAATCCCACCCTTTGAAATATTCTCAGTGGATTTAGTAAATTATAACAGAAATTACCAATTTTGTTTAAACAGAGCTCAAGAAAAGAGGGGAGGAAAAAGTTATAGACTTTATGCCCACATTCATATTTATTGAGCTAAACCTCAGTAGCAGTAATGGTGCATGGCTAGGCACCACAAACAATCATTACTGAATATCCTATAATGTCCCATGACCTTAATTGTACTTTGTTTTTCTTTTTGTTTTTCCTTGTCAGTTTTGGATGTTGTGACTTGATGCAGGTAGTTATCCATGGTTTAAATGGTACCTAAATCCTACAATTTTAAAAATTCAGAACTATTGTACTTACTACAATGGTACTGATGGAGATGAACTGAATTTTCCATTTTATTCCAAAAGCTTTAAGTTTTTGGAGTCGCAACACACAAACAAGCAAGTTTGTCCTAAAGACACACTCACCTATTAAATAATTTATTACCTCTTCTTATGAGCCTCAAGTGCTGTATGTTAATCTCTGAAGTAATATTTAAAACCAATTTTTGTATTTGCTATATTGGTATTTCACAGACCAGTATACTTCATCATATTTTACTTCCGTAGGAAGCTCATATATATGCAGAGTAGGAGGAAAAAAGTCAATAATGTGGAAATGCAACTCTGCTGCATTACATCTCACCTAGCCAGCTGTTTATGTTATTTCATAAACTAATATTCAGCTAAGATTTTCAAAACAATGAGCTATAAATGAGATATAAGTACCTACCACATTTTTTTCTTTTCTGAGTTCAGTACCAAGAAGCATGAGATCTTGTAAAGTAAGACTGCAAAGGCAGAGCTTAACATCAAAACTAAAAAAAAGATTAAAAATGCATTAATTGCAATCTAAATGACAGTTACACAAAAAGACAACACAATATGGTTCATTTAACCACTAGATCCTCCTAAAAACACTGCCCCAAAACAGAAGTAAAGTTACTTTACTTTTACATTGCCTCCTTTTTCAGAAAAGATTTCTGTATGTAAAAGTAAACAAACAGAGCTTTTAATTAAGTTGGTGCTGAAGTTTCCTCTAGAAAAAGACAAGTTGAACATAGGCATGAGTGGATACAACCAGAGAAAGCAGGGCTTTAAATTGAAACAGACATAGTAAGAGTGGGTATTTTGTAAACTTCTTCATTGCTGGTACCTTTCCCAGCTCAGGGACACAAACATGATTTTGTTATTCCTGCTAATGAGAGTGCAGACACATGTATTCATCTAGAGGTACCTTGCCCTGGTGCAGCTGAAAGGAAATCAGAGCTAACAGTCCGTTTCAATTACCTCTACCTGCTCATCAGCAGTGTCAGACAGGAACTGTTTTCCCAGAGTAAGACATGAGTAGTTCCCACTAAAACAGAGAGAACAGAACACTGAGTGTTCTCAAGGCACCTGCAGTGTGAGATGTCCTTGTACAGTGCAGAGAACTCCATCCCCAACACATGTGAACTGAGCATACGAGACATAACAAAGACATCTCCTCATTCTAACACCTTTTATGAGACAGCTTTTGGCCAGCTCTGATTACCAAAATTTCACAAAGAACAGGATGACTTCCAACAGCTTAATGTAATAATCTCCCAACAACTTTTTTAGGGTTATAAGCAGATAACCCTGTTGTGATGTGGTGACTGTGTGCATTCATACCCAGCCTTTTACCTTTAGTGACTGTCCTAAAAACACAGGAATTGACCAAACAAGGTCAGGTTTACTGCTTACCTCTCACATGTCAGCACTTCAGGGAAGCTGGCCACCTTTAGAAAGGCTCGAGCCTGAAACCTGTCATCACTTGTTGTGGAATGGATTGTGGTGGAGGAGCTACAGTCCTCCTTGTCTCCCTGGCTCAGGGATCCCAGGCTGCCTGACATAGATGTCTCCACCACTTGATTAGGCAGAACTGCTTGCTTTGGATTCTCATGCAAAGATGGATTGGATGAGCCATCTGCCAGAGGCTACAAGTCAAAGGAAATTCACAAGGTGAATTAATACAACACAATAAGGAGACAAACATCACATCAATTTTCAGTGTTTACTTTTAAGGGAAAAGTTAAACAGTGTACACAGCAAAACTGTTTCCATGTACATGAGAGGCTTTTGTATTGCCCAGGAAAGCATTCTTCTGTTGTAGTTAGCTGCTTGGTGTATGCTTTCTCTTTCAGATCCTTGTGGTGTTTTTCTTATGGCTCCTTAGACAGATCCAACTCCCATTAATGTTAAGGGGCAGACAAGCTCTCTTAAATACAGTGAAAATTGACTGGACACCATGTAAAGCATTGCAGGTTCCAGCAATGAAGGGGAGCTGAAAGCAGCTGACACCTTACAGAATAAGCCCTGAGTCAATGGACTATTAAAAAAGGAAAGATCTCTACTAAGCAGATTGGCAGTAAATTTTCTTCCATTACTTGACTCTGCAATTTACTCTGACACAGAATGATTGCCATTAATTTTTACAAGTAGAATCTACAACCTTACCCTAAATTTCTGGTTGATGGGATAGATCACTTTTGCCTTTAATGCAAATGCTGCAATGTTACTGTTCAGAGGAGACTCACCTTCCTGTATGGAAAAGAACAAAAAACATTTGAGAACAGCAGATCTGGCAATTATTCACTTTAAGTATCGTGTGCTCCTTTTTGTTACACAGCTTAAATGTTCCTATTGATATCTGTTCATTGATTGTCCCTGCTTTGGTGCAAGAAGTCTTCTCATAAGGCTCATTCCAAGTAGGAAAACTTGAAAAGGGAACTCTTGTCATTGCCACTGCTACAAAATATTTTTAATTCTTCAGGAGAAAACAGGTAGTATCTGGTATTTCCAAAGTATTTTCATTTCGTGTCTTGCCACCACCTCCGTACCCTTAGCAACAGCCAAAGATTTTACAAATGAGACTAATACTAAGAACCACTAAAGGATAATAAACTCCACAGATATCATCATGGCCATAAATTCTGTCTTTCAATTTAAATAAAGAAACAATAAATTAAGCAAATACAGTCATCATTTTGCCCTAGGAAAAACTTTTATAACACAACCCTTACCCAAAATCTAGAGAAAATAACCATGTTTTTCCAAAGAACTTTTAACAGATACTGAATTCTTTTCACACAATTTTCTGTAACACATAATCACATAATCACATAATCTGACTTTCTACTACTACCTTCTTCTATATGCTGGAACAATAGGATCATAATTTGTTTTCAGAGGTTAGGTATTGCTTAATAAAAGTTTGGCTATAAATAGCAGATAAAATGTGTAAATCCAAGCTCTAGGACTTCCTATTTTATCTCTTTTGGTTTTGTTATGTGAAATGAAAGACTGATTTGTTAAAACACGGGGTTTTTCATAAAGCTTTTTCTAGGAAATATCAAAGCACTAATAGAGTCTAAAAATGGAAATAGAAAGAGAAGAGCAAACTATGTAATTCACTGGACTTCTACCATTGCACTTTTCCATCTCCACTTCATTTATTTCTATTTTTGGGTTTACTGATAAAGTTTACTGATAAAGTTGTCCCTGGTGAGCAGTCTCAGCACTGCAGTATCCCATCAGGGACAGGAGTGGACAGAGCTATTGCTCTGCAGTGACTGGAGGCAGAGCAGCCAGTGCAAAGCTGGAAAGCTGTATTGCAGCTAGAACTAACACATCCTGCTTCTCAGCAGGCATAAGTAACACACAATTATTATTAATATGGTAATTATGGTATTACTGCAATGTGAAAAGTCTCAGAATGAAAATACCTGTTTTTCTGAAGTGCTCTAACCTAATTAAAAGCATTTTCCATCTATGCTTCTTCATAAAATGTCAATTGGATGCTAGTAACAGCAAAAGCCTCTGGAAATCAGAACAAATTAGTAGAAAAAAATACATATAATTTCAGTAGATAGACAGATAGGTGGGAGAAAGTCCCCTCAAATAACATGGTTACCTCTTAATGTCTTATAAATGAGCTATGTTATGGAAATGGATAGAGTTGTAAATTATCACCCTTAAAAGACTGTGATCCGATTTCAAAAACACTGTAATAAGCATAAAGATGTAAAATTGTCTGAGCTCTCCCACAACATTTACACTTCCAAAAATAACCTAATCCATGCTCACTTGTTATATTCTACTTTAACTCAAGCAAAATGACCAAGCATGTTGTGTCACCACTCCTGATCAAAGGGTGAAATGAAGACCAATTACCTGTCAGGATTTAAACCAACAGTTTCAATGTTAACAATAACTTTTTCTTGAAACCAGTTCTTGTTACAAGCTAAGCACTAGAATGGCTGGTTATGACTGACATTTTATCCATGTATTTAATTTATGTATAAGAGACTGAATGAGTCAGCTGAACATTTTTAAATGAGCAGTTTAAATCCCAATCTTTAGCTCCAGCAAGACCAGTCAAATCAGGTTTGGGTGAAAGATAGTGCTCTAATGACTACACAGTAGGACTGGTTTCCAGTTATTTTGGGATTATAAAAAAAAAAGTTACTTAAATTACTTGATGTTTCCATTGAGAGTGGGTTGTTAAATTTATATTTCTACTTTTTTTCACAGATTCTCTAATTGTCTTTGAATCCCAGCTCACCACAGTGGTCTTTCAGCACTTACAAACTTTTTCTTATGTTAATCGTGTTAATTTATCCCATCAGCCTTTTGAAGCTAAGGAAAACATAGAGATGAAAGCAAAGAAGTCTCTGTCCAAAAAGAACTCAGGATCTTGATTAAAATATCCAAAGAGTGCCTCAGGAGAAATGGAATTCATAAGGGGAATAAGTGCTCAAAATGGTTGCATTCATAAGCAGCAACCAACTCCCACTCTCCATCTTACATTTTTCTGAACACTTTTAAAGGTCTCTCTCCAAAGCCACTAAAATTAAGACAATTTGGAGCAGGCCCTGAACATGTTCACTGTTACAAGCAGCAAAATGGACATCCACCTACAAGAGCAGAGCTTTACCTCCAGCACCATCTCCTCTTTTGATGTATAGGGTTCTGCTTTACTTTTCATGAGTGTGTGCTCTTTTTCATCAGCATTGAAGCTTTCCAGAAGTCTTTGAGAATCATCTTTCTGAAATTCCAAGAGAAAACATAAAATGTAACACATGAGATCATACAGGTTAACTGGAAACATCTTCCACAGCAGCCTGGATACATTCATGTCTCCATCATGAAAATTATTCCAGTATTAGTTGAAAATTTTGGAAAAAACCAATCTGAAAATAGATGAAAATTTTACATATTCAGATAGGAATAATTACAATTAATGAACTTTTAAATTTGTCATTCCAGGAGTAGAATTTTAATCTGAAAAAGTTTTAAGAGGCTGTGAACCTGTCAAATCAATCCATCTGCTCTCAAAATGTCATACTACAGACTGTGGAGTCAACCTCATAGTCTGAGCTCAAACATCTCAATTACAACAAGTTAACTAAAATTGTCTATAATTACCAGCAATAAAGAGAATGCCAAGTATTTTTTGTCCCTGGCCATGAGACTTCCTAAATGAAGCTTTATGTGTGTGGAAGTTCCTGTCATGGAGAAGTAACTATCAGAAAATGTTCATCACCTTCCTTCTCCAAAAGTAGCCCATATTATTGGCCTCACTTCACAAACACAAGAAGCCACTGGTAGGGATACAGATTCTGTGGCAATGAAACCTCCTGCTATACTTGATCTTCCCTACACACTGTAGAGATCAGAAAACAACACTAATGTGCCTCCCTCCAAACACAGCATTGCAAAGATATTTATTTTTTTTAGTGAAGCAAAAGATAGCAGCCACACTACATGGATGACTTTTTAAATTCTTTTTCAGGTTTTCAATCCACTGACTACTTTTGGATGTAGTCTAATGATACAGCTGCACACATTATGCATGTCAGTCTCTTATGGAAAGGTTCACCTTAAATTATTTGGCCATTTGGTAGGTAAAGCAGTCCATTTTCCCAGAACACAGAGAACAGCCCAGCTTTGGAACACACTTAATCCTGTATGACTTGCCTCTGTCACCTCTCTGGATCTTAGATAGTGCAATAATTCAGACTGTATTTTTGAGTTAGCCTTTTAGATGTGCTGAAGTGCAGATGCTGGTTCCTAAAAATCTACTGATGAGAAAAGAAAGCTACAAATCTCCCTCAGCAATCTTGTAATTTATTTGTTACCACGGTAAAGAGTTCTTAAAAATATCCCAGTGTATCCTGCGTACAAATCAACAAATAAGGGACTTATGCATCCTCCATGCATCCAAGTCCCATGGATTCGGGCTGTAATCTATAAAATAGTTATAACTATTATAACTTAGGCTATAATTTAGCCTGAGCGAGATTAACTGAGGCTGAGTGACAAATGTGTTGGCTTACTGTGGTGCTTAAAGCCGCTTCAGGCTCCAGGTACTTGCCCTGCTACCACACTAAGGATCATTTAGCTGCTTGGGATGGAACATATACTCAAGAAAACTATCCCTGTTTTACTTTGGCTACAGAAGGCTGCAATATGTGCAGTTCAGCACCTGATTGCTCCATAGCATTGCTGGGGCAGATAGTGGGAAGGAGGAACAGTCTAAGGTTGCCCTGTTCAGTTGGGGAAATCAGACCCACAGGATACAACCTTCCCACCCTGCAATGTGCTCTGTATGCACCAGCAAGCAGTTTATTTTTCCTTCAAAATAAATAACCCTTTTAGGGCAGCAGCATTGATTTTAATAGCATTTAAATATCTAAATGCATCTGAAGATCCAGACCAGGGAGAACTGACAGCTTCTATTCCCTATTGACATATATGACATAAAGGATAAAATTGCACATGACTACATTTGAGTTGGTAATGGCAGTACAATAAAGATACACCTATTAAGGCATGGAAAATGAGCAATTGAATCAGAAGGGCTTGTACTTGCACAGGATGCATTGATCCAGCATTTGAAGTGCCTCCATTACTAGCCTGATGTCTGGCTTCAAACAGAACTTCAATCCTCCAACTTAAAAGCAGTTGGGAACTAGAGAATTTGTCTCCTATGTCATGTTTAATGATGATCAACACTAGCAGATACACACATGCAGCAGAGCTGTTATAAGTCAAAAAAGGTGTGGTGAAAAACCAAGCTGGACCAGACCCTGCACCTGCAGGCTGGCAGAACTCCGCAGAACTCCAAATCCCACTGCTGTGCCAGCACCAACCACTGCATCCAGTCAGTCCAACATGACCTGGGTCTAAGTGAGATGGGAGGATAAAGCATCAATCAGTAACAATTCTCAGAAAATATATCTGCCTGGTAGATGGGTGCCTGCCTGGTTTGGGGGGCACATGCTGCCTCTGCAATCTTCGAGTCCAAAGAAACGTTATGAAATAAAGAGAAACAAACCACAGTACTTAAAAGAGAACACCCAGTATGTTATTAACAAAATCACATACTTTAGAAAACCATGTTAGTTTGGCATCAAGCAAACCATCGGCAGTGCTCAGGCTCCTTTATTTCTTTAGGTATCCATGTGCATACTCTCAGTGCTAAGTTATTGCAGTGGGTTAGTACTAACATTCTGTGCTGTGTTGTAACATGAACTTTGGAAAAGTCTGTAAAATACTTTGGAAATAAAATCACAGGTTTAGGACAAAAACTAGCGTTTATTTTCAATTATCTCACAAAGCTTCTGCAAACCAGGTACATCTTCCATTATCCCCAAAAGCAACACTGCCTCGTACACGAAGCGATGGTTGCGAGAAGCAACTTGCCGGTCACAAATGTTAGAGATACAGGCCAGGGGGACAACACTCAGAACACTTCAACACTTTCACCGGCCTCCTTTTAGAGTTAGTCTATTTCTTTCAGCAACTTTTAAAAGGAAGTGGTGAAATCCATTCCAGCAGAGGTGCGGCAGGAATTACGGGGCTCGGTACCCACGCCCGCCGCGCCGCTCACCCCGAGGCAGCCCCGGCTGTCCCGTGCAGAGGGCAAAGCCGGCAGGCGACTCCTCCCGGGCCCTCCGCCCTTCAAACCTTCCCAAAGCCCTCCTGTTCCCCCGAACTGCTCGCCCGCGGCCGGCCCGCGCCCCCTCCCCGCCGGCCCCGCGTACCTCTCCGCCCCGGCGCGGCCCGAGCGCGCAGCGGCAGAGCAGGGCGGCGGCGGCGGCGCCCAGCAGCAGCCCCAGCAGCGCGGCGGGAGCCAGCAGCGCGGGCAGGGCCTGCAGCGAGTCCGCCCAGAACTGCAGCCCCACGGCCCGCAGGCAGCCCTCCACCGCCGCCATCGCACGGGGCCCGGCCCGCGGCGAGGAGAGGGCAGGGCATGAGGGGAGGTCCCGCTGCTCGGGGGCCCTCTCCCCTCCGCCCTCGCCGCGGTGGGAGGAGACCGATGGCGGGTGGATGTCGCGGCTGAGGCCGGGCCTGATTCGGGGCAACGCCTGGAGAAGTCTCCGCTGCGCCGTCCGCACCCGCGGAGGGTCCGCCTGCTGCCATGGGGTGGCCGCTGGCCGGGCTGCTGCTGGCGCTGCTCCCCTCCGCGCCCGCTCAGCCCCTCGCGGCGGGCACCGAGCGGGGCCCGGCCCGGCAGCCCTGCGGTCGGACGGCGGCTGGGGTAAGCGCGGTGCCCGCGGTGCGCGGGTGTGAGCGGCCCCTCGGCGCGGCGGGCGGCGGCGGGCTCCGGGCGGGCCCGCGGGACAGTGCAGCAGCCCCCGCGGAGGGCTGTGCTCGGGAGCGGGACCCGGCCCGGCAGCGGCCGCTTCCCCGGCACTGCGGCTGGGGGAACGGCCCGGGAAGCTGCCGGGCGCCGGCGTGGTGACACAGCCGACAGGTTCTGGACAGGGTCCTCAGTACACTGGAGGGGGTCCAGCAGAGGGCCACGGAAGCCATGAGGGGTGTGGGGCATCTCTCTTACCAGGAGGGATTAGCGGAGCTGGGCCTGTTTATTCTATAGAACAGAAGGCTGAGAGGGGATCTCATTAATACATAGGAGTATCTCAAAGGTGGGCGTCAAGAAGATGGTGCCAAACTCTTTTCAGTGGTAGCCGGAGACAAGACAAGGAGCAATGGCCATAAAGTAAAACACAAGAAGTTTCACTTCAACATGAAGAACTTCTTTTTGTTGAGGGTGGCAGACCACTGGCACAGCTGCCCAAAGAGGTCTTGGGAGTCCCCCTCTCTGGAGATGTTCCAGACCCGCCTGGATGTGTTCCTGTCACCTGCTCTGGGTGACTCTGCCTTGGCAGGGGATTGGGCTGGATGATCTCCAGAGTTCCCTTCCAACCCTAATGATGCTGTGTCTGTGCTTTGCTGTGCTTCTGAGCAGAGGCCCTTGGTGTTTATCTAGTCACAGCACCTCGGCTCAGTAGTGTCAGTCTCCAGTGAGGAGTGCAGTAGCTGTTAAGATGGAGCTTTTATGTTCATTCTTTCTCCTTATCTAGGCTTGTGTCTGTCAAGCCATCTCAAAATGTGTTGACATAGTTATCTTTTGCCCTTACTGTACAATGGGGATTAGAGTGAGTTACAAATGTAGTTTGTTGGTAGGATTACAGAAAGACTAATAAACAGGAAATAGTATTGCAGGAAAACAAACAAACAAAACCCTCCCAAAACCAGGACCCTCCCCAAAACCCACAAACAGTACACCAAATTACTTTACCAGAAGAATGCAAAGAAGAAAATTGCCCCTAACATGCTGTACTGTAACAATGGTATTGACATAAGTCAGTACTTAACATTACCCACATGCAGTGCTTGGTAGCAAACAAACAGTCAATGTGGCTGATGTCACCAGGCTGAGTTAGATCCCTGTTCATTACCCACATTCCTACCTCTCTATTAGCTCCTGCAAGGAGGAATCTTTGATAAACAAGAACTTGCTTGTATGACTACTACATCTTGCTCAAAACACTGGGCAATAAAACTACTTAAAAACATTGGTTTCTTGTACTGATGTTTTGAGCTGAGATTTCTGTGGCAGTCTCTGTGGTCCAGGCACAGGCAGGAGGCTGTCACAGATTGCCTTGTAAGCTGCAGTTTTAGCCTGTGGCCCCTTTGAAAGGGTCTGTGTAGTTCTCTGGAAGAAAAATGAGTGTAATGTCAATGGGCTCGATATCTCATATTGACACATTCCTGCTGCCTCCTAGTGATCAGATTTTCCTGTGTCCTTAAATAGGCCTCTGAAAATGGCAAAGAAAGATTAATGAAAGCAAACTAATAGTCAGCCCAGCTCCACTATTGTGCAGGGACTCATCCTGATAATATGAAGTGTAAGTACTATTTGAGCCCCAAGTGTGCATATCCACACTGGGCTACAGAGTCTCATACTGCTTAACCAGCTGTGGGAGACCTCTAGAGCCAAGTTGTGTCTCTTCTGGTAGTTAATTTTGGAGAAACTCAAGGCTTTGTAGGATAGGCTTCTGTGTAATTGTGTAATTGAAGCATAAATTCAGCATAAAAGTTCAATAATAGATATTTATGAAAAGTATTTTTTTAATAATTGCATTCTTCCAGGTTTTTGAAGATGATCTGTGGCTTCAGAAAGAGATGGGATGCATAGGAATGGCAGGTATGCAACTGTTTCCTCTCTCTTTTCAGCATTGTGGGGTCCCAGGACTCACAGGGCATGTGTGAGAAGGTGAGCAGGGGCCTGGAACTGTGCCCTGGTGGCCTGCTGACATCAGTGGGACTCTCAGTCTTGAGCTACAGGGGAGTGTTTGCACAGAAGTTAGGAACAAGGGTGCTTTAGGTTGGCTAATGGCTCATTCATCTTCATTCATCTAGAATGAAGCCCTTGTGAGAAGGCTTCATTTCATACTCTGCTCTGCATCATTTTCAGGAGGAGCCTTTTTTCATTATTAAACATAATGGTATAGAGGAGCACCCTCTGATGTCCAGAGTTCCCAGGTTTGTGAAAAACCCAGACTACTTAAAGCTGATCAAGATGTTCGTTTTCAGAAGCTAGCTTAACCCCTGTGCATTTACTAGCAGTGTTGCAATACCTATTCTTGAAGCTATTTTTATAGACTTCTGGAGCTGCAGTGGCTGGACCACTTTGTCCTGGACCAAAGACTGATTGTTAAAGACTGTTAGATGTAGTGGGTTAAAGACTGATAGATATAGTGGGTCTAGAGGTACTGCTGGGATGTTGGTAAATCTTCACAGCAGATATCAAGTATTTTTGTCAGCTTGTTTTTTTCCAGTATTTATTCAATGTACAGTGAACATCTCCAGTGGTAGTTGCCTAATCTTGTTGAAACAGGTACCACAAAACTTAGAGGAGTCACTTCGAGCTTGGTGTAGCTGCATCTGAGGGCTGACTGCCACAGGCTCTTTATGTAAATTTGAGCAAAACACTGTTTCTCTGAGTCTGTTCTTTAATTTCTGTGTAGGTATTATAAATAGTGTTCTGCTTCACCTGAGCATGGTAGAGACGAGTATATCCTGAAAGGTTGGGATGTCCTCATATAGCACATTAACAGGGCAGCACTGTGTTAAATAAACCTCTCCATCACTATGGTTCCCCAAGAGATTATTTCATGACATGTGTTTGCCTAGAAATTACATGCTTTGAAGCAGTTATCAAGTGAGATACCTCTAATTTCTTTGCCCGGTGCCATGGCTAATTCACAAATGAGATTATTAATTTAAATATGAAAGCAAGTAATTCAGATTTGCTGAGCTTGTTTTTTTCCAGTGTTTATTCAATGTCATCTTTGCTGTGTGCATCCTGCTTTGTGATGGGTTGCAAATTATTCATGTAGCATTCACCAAGAGCGGAAATGAGTGTGGTTTTATACTTAAGAAAATCTTCTGGCCCTAAAAAAAAAAGGTTGAGGATTTTGATATGCAGTACCATTTTGTTAGTGGTTAAAATAGCATGGCCAGCAGGACGAGGGAAGTGACGTCCCTTTGAACTGGACATTGGGGAGGCTGAACCTCAAATCTTGTCTTCAGTCATCCCCTCACAACAGGAGAGACATTGAGATATACTGGGGTGTGTCTAGAGGAAGGCAACAAAGTTGGTGAAGGGTCTGGAGAATGAGTCTTAAGAGGAGCAGCTGAGGAAGCTGGGTTAATTAGCCTGGAGAGGAGCCTCAGGGGGGACCTTCTCACTTTCCATACTACCTGAAAGGAGGTTGTAGTGAAGTGGGGGTCAGCCTCTCCTCACAGGTAACAGGTGACAGGATGAGACAAAATGGCCTCAGGTTGTGCCAGAGGAGATTTAGTTTGGATATTAGGAGAAATGTCTTCATGGGAAGGGTTACCAGGCTTTGGAAAAGGCTGCCCAGGGAAGTGGTTGAGTCACTGTGCCATCCCTGGAGGTATTTAAAAGATGCGTGCTTCGAGACGTGGTTTAGTGGTGAACTTCACAGTGCTAGGTTTGCAATTGGACTTAATCTTAAGGGTCATTTCCAAACTCAATTATTGTGATTCTGTGAAATTCTGGCATTTTGTTAGTAGGTAAATGTATGTGTTAAATGAGTGCAACAAGCACTGAATTATATATGCTTGATTTTATAACTGAAAACTGTCCCATTCTAGTAAATATCAATTTGTAATATATTTAAAACTTAAGATTTTAGTGATTTGCCTAATCAGAGTATTACACTCTTTAGGTTTTACTGGAGAAGTTCTTGATGCATAAAACCTTTGTCATTGAGTCTGGCAGCGTGCTGAAGTGTGAAATGGTTTGTGACAGCACACTGATCTCAGTGTTTCTTTTGGAAGCTTTTTTGAGTTGTTTCTACATAAGATGAGAAAAGACAACCCCAGACTATTCCTGTGACTGAGAAACACAGTGGATTTTTCAGAGCTGTATTTGAGTCTGCTCTGATTTATTCAAAACAGACCTGGAAAGTAGATTCGTTTTTTCTTGTTGATGCCCATAGTTTCTTTGACATTGTAACAAGAAAAGCTAATGGCAACATTCAAGACTGAATACCGTAAATTGCTGCCTTTGCCTGTTCATTGTTGTGTGTAATTGAAAGGACTTCAAATTGGATCTTGTATCCTGGATGGTTTTCAAGACAGGTAGTAATTTAGAACAACAACAACAAAAATATAGCAAGTGAGTACATTTAACTCCTGTCTTACCTACTGAAATAAAGCAAAATTGTTCAAAGCTTTGCTGATAAATTTGTGGTGGGTAAGCAAGTGAGACTCTGGAATCTGAATTGAAATATTCAGCCCTTGAGAGCCATAAATTAGAATTAATGTCTTAGTTAAATTGTTGGGATTTTTTTCTCATTTTTAATTCTGAACTTGAAATTTCACAAACTTGTCAGTGTCTTTGCTTTCCTACTGTAATTTGGCATTCTACTGCTTAGAATGGGCTGTAAAGGTATAGGAGCCTTAAGGACATACTGTAGTTTTTGATGTAAACCTATTTTAAGATGATTTTAATTTTCTCTTATCCTATTTAATTGCTGTAGCCAAGAGTAACCTTCACCTTAACTTCTATTGTGATGTTGTGTGTGCAGTTCTGATGGTGGGTGGTCGATGGCACTGACACATTCAGGACTCAGCCCCCTGAATCCAGTGGTCAAGGCTTGTGCTGTGCCAGGTCCATGTCCTTACACAGAACTAATTTCAAAGGACAGTGTGCTGACCACGATCAGGGAAAAATTTCTTTTCTTAGAATGCCCATCCTTCTACCCCCAGTCTGTATGAACGCAGATCCACTTCCACCACACTCTTCACGCAGCAGGTGCCTTTTGTACCAGGTTGGATCCTCAGTATTTGCACTCCCTGAGCAGCAAGTGAATGCAGTGAGGGCTGGCAGTGGGTGCTCTCCTTCCTAAGCATATTGCCTGGGCCTTGAGTGGCAGCTGGAAGCCCAGAAGAGCAATATTGCCCAGAAGGCAATAGTGCACAGAGCTGGAGTGGCAGGTAACAGCCTAGGGAGAACAGCAAAGAAAATTGAACATTAAGTAGCAGAGATTGCTCTGATCAACTGTGCATTTGTCATTTTGTAAGGTGGTGGAAGGTGCACATGGGGGACTGGGTGAATGCTACAGGAATGTGAGAGGTAAAATGCTACACCAATATTGCAGCTGTTGCAGCTATATTAATATGTTTCTTGTGTTTTCATTTTGAAATTCAATGCAAGGTCTACCTACCAGCACTGGTAATTAGCTAGGAATATACAGTTTAAGACAGGGTTCTGATGTATCCGCTTATATTGGGTTTATGTAGAATTAAATAATGGGAAAACGTTTTATTAATATGCTAATTAAAAGTAAGATAAAATATTTAACAGCTTGATAATGCCTTGTAAAATAGGGGAATTTTTAATTAAAAAAAAAAGCAAAAAAAAAAATTTTCTTTAAGATTGTGATATTGTCTCACAGCTTGAAAGAAAGTGAAATTACTGTCTTTGTTTGATGAACTGTTTGATTTGGCATCTTTGGAGATGTTTACAGGAAAGCCCCAGATGAAGCCCCATGCTCTGGTAGTTTGCTTGCTGGGAAATGTTTTGGCCTGAGGCGCTGTAGTCAGGGAGTGCCTGGTGGCAGCCTGGCAAGCCCAGCTGAGAGGGGCTGCCTGGGCTGTGCGCAAAGCTGAAACTGTTCCCCTGCGCTGCAGAGATTTTCTTTCAAAAAGGGGTGGGAATCATTACCATTTAGAAACCAATGAAAATTATGACCTTGCAGCCTGATAATGGCTTTTTTGAAAACAGCCAGAAAAATTATGAAGATTGAAGCTGTAGGAAGAAAAGAGTGGAAGGAACACAGAGACTTCAGAGTCACTGTCAGCACTGGGATGCATCTCTGAAGGGGCAATGTTGATGGCACCATGGAAACAAATTGCACTTCTGAGCAGCATCCAAAAGAAAGCCCAGTGCTTTTCAGTGAAAGGTTTCAGCAATCAAGTGTTAGTATTTTCCAAATCTGATTAATCTATTTGTTAAAAAAAAAAAAGTTTCAGAACACAAATCTAGACTATATGTGAAAAAGACAGAATGTATTATGGCTGTACCATCCTTTCTCAGATATTTAGAGTCTAGCTTTTCAAGCACCCAGCAGACATCTGCAATCCAACATCTACAATAGGAACTTACCTGAAAAGAGATAGTAGGTGAATTGATAAATACAATTATGTTGGCTGATGTTGAATATGCAGCAAGTTATGTGGAAAAGCAGTTAAGTTCTTGTAGATTAGCTGTTCCAGTGACAGTTAAATATCTGTGGATCAGAAAAAAGTTATTTTATTTAATTGACTGTCAATACTTGAAACAAGAATGCCACAGAAAAGTGCAGCTTTACTGGCAGTGGTTTCAGGGTATTATAGAACAGTCTGTAATGTTAAAAATTAATAGAAAGGATGAGAAAAATTCTGGAGAAAAGCAGTGGCACAACTTGCTGTATGGACATGCATCATACTGGTTGAATCTGTTTAAGCAAAACCTTCCACTGGGAATATACAAGTGGATTTGCAGAAACATCCTTGTCATCATCATCAGTGTGGAGACTGCTTAACATAAAAAGTTCAACTACTTCAGTGACTGATGATGGAGCAGCCACATACCATGCCTGGAGACTTCTGCTGGGAGTTGGGAACATTCTCTTGGGATTGTAAGTGGTGACAAAGCACGGCTTGAAAACAGACTCAGCTGTGTAATTAGTAATACAGAGATTCATTCCCAGTCAGGGAGCATGATCAGTTAATTAAATTGGTTACTGTGGATTTGATACTCCTTAGAGGGAGAGTGTCAGGCTTTGCTGTCACATGTAGAGTGCAGCTGGGTGTGCTCATGGAGATGTTATACTACACAGGACACAAGGTCAAAAGATACCCTATGAAGCAATAGCACACTTCTTGTTGGCTGACTGCCCTCATCCCAAATTCAGAAGGAAATGATCTGCTAGACAAGAAGAACTTTAAAGGTAGTAGTTGCTCAACAGAGTTCATACATTTTGTCATATTGACTTCTGACTTACAGAGCCCTACAAAGAAGTTCATTCAGGGTTCCTGTTTACTGTAAAGAAAACAAAAAGGAGAATTGGTGCCCCACCTTTATAGGAATGGGGCCACAGTTGCATTAATGTATGAGAGACATAGCATACATAAAATTAATCTTTTTCAGTGTATGAATATATTTATACAAAACTGCAGAGAGGCTTGATTCAGTAGTCAGAAACAGGTTTAAAGCCACTGGAGGTGAGATACAGTATATTTGGATCTGCTGGGGAGTCTCATGGCTAGGTGAGTTCAAATTGGTATTTAGCAGATTTGTACTGCACTGAAAATTCAGCACTGGTTTCATTCTGAGTGATTTGCAGTATTGCTTTGTCTTGAAATTGAAATAAGCCATGCATGACTGTCTTGAAAAAATTCCAACCCCAAAGATATGTGGACATTTGTTATAATTCTACATGTTCCTGTTCTCACCGAGTTTGCCATGTTGTTTTTACACTTCCTAAATTAGTCTGTGTCTGTCATGTTGTTTAACAATGGTTTAAATACTTAAGTAAAATTTAGAAAAGTGAATTAAATCTGGTCATAAAATATAGACACCAACTTTCCCTGGCCTACACAATCACATTTTGTCAAGTATATGCTACTCCCTTCCAAACAAACATTGGGAAGACAAGGAGACTTCCCAAGTGCGTGTCCATGTGGGTTTTGTAAGCAACAGGATTGCATCTCATTCATTCTGTTAAGAGAATTATTTTTAGTGATTCATGTGCATTAATGCTTTAAGGCCCCTTTTAAGGGTCCAGTTCTGAATGCTCTGTCCTTGCTTTTCTATTTGCAACTAATTGTATTTCCCTATGTTGTTCTTCTTACAGAGCAGTGGCTTTTCAGAAAAACTGCTGCTACTCATATTGATGAGATTTTAGTGTCTTCAGCTTTTCATATTTTATTAATATGTAATAGACTTTTTCATAGAAAAGTCATTTCAAAAAATTACTTGCCTTTTTAATGGGAGTTTGTGTTCATTTTAATGTATAGCCCTGAAAATTGATTTAAAAATAAGTAATAAATGAGAATAATATTAAGCAAAAAATGAAAAAAATAACTTCTTTGAACAGATAACCAGCTATCATTTTAAATTTTCATAACATATTTATCTTAATTCAGCCGCTTTACCTTTTGGCAATTTAACATATTAAATTATTTATTTTTAGTATAAGCTTCTTTTATTAATGTCATAAGTGCTTTTACTTTCACAGTTCAAAGTGATATGACTTCAAAACTATGCCTGTTACTTTGTGTAATATCACTGACTAACCTTTCATAAAAATTTAAGAGTATAAGCTAGCATTTATATTGCTTATTACTAAATTTATGAGCATTTGATTTGATGGCATTTCAACTGAGACCCCTCTTCAAGTGAGAAGTATTTCAGTTCTGAATGTGTATTGGCAAGGTCAATGCTTAATTGGAAGACTGCATTTTTAAAGCAGAACATCTTGAGCACTGATGCCCCTCACACTGTGGATTATTTGAATTCTTTATGCTTTGCTGAAAGTTTCTTTGTGTTGAAAATATTAACAGTTGATTTAAGGCTTGAACCTTTTAATTCATGCATTAAATGCTTTAGATTTAAATGGCAGGACGTTTTCTGTGGGGTATATGGGAGTTCCTTGGGGAGGAACTTTGTTCAGAGTTTTGTTCTGACTCCTGCTGGGTTTTGCAGGACAAATCCCATCTCTGTTTCTTGGCTGGCCTCAGTCTCTGTTGCTTGTCATGATTTTGAGTGCCTTTAGAGAGAATATCTGGCTCTGCCTGCACACAGAGCATTGGTGGCCTGAGCCCTCTCCCTGGCTGGCCTCTGCACCAAGTGGCTGCCATGCAGGACCCAGCCTGAGCTCTAATGCTGGATGTTGCTTTGGTTTTCAGCAGTGCCCTCACCTGAGGCCATTCAGGCCAGCAGAGCCCCTGCCCAGGTGCTGAGCTCGGCAGCCTCGGACAGCCCCTGGAGCCATTCGCTGTTTGCCCTGATCCCCTCCTGGACCAAGAAGGTGCTGTTCAAACGGGAGTCTGACCTCAGCCACCTCCCGGTCAGTAACAGATGCTTTGCCAGTTTCAGTGTTTGGCAGGGTTGGAGCAATTCTGTAAAACTGAATATTGGGAATTTACTATCCAGTTAGTACATTAGTTCTGTCTCAGATGGTTGTCTTCATTTGATGTGACTTCAGCAACACCAACTAGTTTTGGGATTTCCAAAGAATTCCTGTGACAGGTACAGCTGTGTGATTGCTGTGTAAATTCTTATATTAAGAAATGAAAAGAAGCTGTATAGTCTGATGAACTTTGTGCAAAGTGTGGTTTTTTTTTTTGAATTGTGATAGTCAAAAGATGAAAATATCAATAAGATTCTAATAATTACTTGTGGGAATAAGTAGTTTTTAGACATTTGGACTAGAAAAAGGATTAAACTGTTGGGATAATAAAACTCCTAAATTTGAAGCCAATTGGTACCTCTAATTGTTTTTTAAATTATTTATTTATATAATTTAACTTGTTGCTGAAGTTTGTGAATTGTGTTTTCATACACTATGTAGATTTTTCCCCTTCCTCCATAGCCTGAAGATGTGTCCAATATATCAGTGTCTTCTGAATTTGGAATAACTCTTCAGAAATGTGGCATGGTAAGTTTTCTTACATTTCTCTTGTTGGTAGGAAGTTTGTGCCCAAATGACCTTTAAAAAGTGGAAGACTGCACGTTCCCATGCTGAGTTTTTGGCAGTATGTGCATTTTAATGCTACAATGGTCCCACTCTCTGAGAGGCACTGTTTTTGCAGTGTTGATTCAAAACAGAAGTCAGTGAAATCTCAGGCTTCAGGGCATTTTGGATTGTGGTAAAATGAAGTAAAAACCTGACTGTCAATTTCTAAAACTGCAAATGGGCAAATCCCAATGAACTCCCAAGTAATCAGACAAGAGGCTGGGTAGAGATAGAGACAAATTTTACAAGATGAGATAAACCTTCTGAGATATTCCCCTGGCCCAGCCATGGGTGCCCTACCTGGGTCAAGTGTGGACTTCTTTTGAAGGATGAAGCACTGACCCCTGTGTTACCCATTGTGTGTTTGGCCATCCTAACACACAATCATAGCAAATCTATTGTGTCATGTCTGAGTATTCAGTGGGACTCACCTGAAGCACAATATTTAATGAAACAAGGTTTCATTTGACTTGTGTAAATGCTTGTAAGGAGCAAAGATAAGGAATTTTTTTTAACTTCCCATTTTATTTTTACTAGACTGTTATTTTTCCTTTTTTTTCCCTTTATTTTCCCTTTCTTTGCACTTGATGAAGCAGGTATGAATTTTTATTATTTAATTACAGTCAGTTCCACTTAGCTGTCTCCTGGAGAGAGAGAACACATCCAACTTTAGGATCAAGCTGAACTCAGCCACTGAAATGGTGCCTGAGGGTAGAGGATTCAGTAACCAGTACAGAAGAGGTGACTTTATAACCTTCACCAGATCAGCTGTGTAGAGAAGAATGAATATGCATCACATCTCATGGTGCTAATTACCTCTAATGTTGTTTTTGAAATGGCAGCAAATCATGATTAATGAGGCTGAATAGTAAGCATTTCAGACATAAAAGTAGTAACACAGAATCTTCTGCTTTTCTATCTGTGGATCCCCAGTTTTTATACCAAAGCCTCTCAGAACAGACTTTGAAACCAGTCCCATGTTGTTTTTTTGCTGTGTTCAACACAGCCTCACACAGGCTCATTAAAACTGCAAAATAACTGCTTTAGGAGATTAAAGGTAATCTGTTGTAGATGTTGTCTTTATCAGAAAATACTTCTGTAGTGCTATTAGTTGTAAATTACTGAAAACTGTACAATTATATGTAATTGTCTTCCACCTGCAAATCCAGTTCACATTTAATTTTCCTTGGCTTATATTGTCTTCTGCTTCAGTCCTATTTTGAATGAACAAATGCTTTCATGCTAAGAGACATACTGGCCATATGGTGCTCTTTAGCTGTTTTAAATAGAAAAAAGTGCATTTTGCACATTTTCCTCCTCCTGCAATCAGTCACTCCTCAGAGCATGGAGGTGTCTCATGTTTGCTTCTTTGAGTCAGAATTTTTCCAACATCTTAACATAGAAATAGCCTTGTTGAAACTGAGGTGTTTAAATTTTACCAGTGCTTCCAGCACCCACTGTCTTCCTTCTTTCCAGAAATCCAGAAATGTGTTTCTTCAAGAGCTTCATTCCATAGTATGACGTGAACTTTTCTATAACAGTACTACACAGTGACAATAATCCTTAGCAGAGCTGAAATAAATCTTTCAATTTAATTGCTTGCCTTCTAACACTTTTGCTTGTCTTGTTTCTTAATCTCCTAAGCATTCGTGCATTGGAGATTATCAATGATTCTGTAATCTTTTTTTCTCCTTTCTTTCCTGTTTCTAGTTGCTCTAACTTACTCCTAACAAGGATCCTCCATTCCTTTCAATTTCTGTGGCAATTCTTTCCTTCTCTCTTTCCTCCTGTCATGTCCATGCTCTTGCTCTGGTTCCTTCACTCTCCCAGGTACCTGGTGTGAGATCTCTTGATGACACACATGGGACACTTCAGCAGCAGAGAGAAAATAGAGTAGGTGCTTATGCATCATCAGTGGCTGCCATTGGATTTGGTTCCTGTAGGTGCCTGGCAGCCTAACCATCTGCTCCAAAAGCAAGAAAAAACATCTTCAGGGAAATTAGAGGAGCAATTTAAAAAAGATAACCAGTGGTCACTGATCACAGTGGCAGCACTGTGTAGAGTTCTTTCTAGGAGCAGGCAAACCATACCTGTTGCTTGATTCTCATCTGCTGATTTCAGGGGAAAAAATCCAAATTCTTCCAACTCCTTTGCAATTGAGCTGAAGTCTGATGACCAGTCAAAAATAAGGAATGAAAAACATGGATTTATTATTAATGAGAAATGGGGTTTTGAGACTTTTTTCTTGTTTCGTTTTGATTTTGCTTTTTAAAGCAGGTATCTAGCTTTTGTGATTGCACATGAAATATTGAAAGGCATTTTGACTACATCATGCCAGTTCAGAAACCAAACTCTGACCAAAATATAACACATTTTTAACACTTGATGTTTTTAACTCTCAGAAGTTGGGGTATAACTCATGATATACAAGCATGTGATATTGGCAATGGTTTCCTCAGACAGATAACTGTCTGCTTTTATACATGCATTAATACATACATGCATTTTGTACATGCATTAATACATACATTTTTATACATTGCCTGCAGCTTCTAGTACAATAAATAGTTGGGAATTTTGTCCCTTAATTTCTAAAACTGTCATCTGGTTCTATGCTGAATTAGTATGAAATGCAGAGATCAGTGCACAATGAGACCATAGCTGCATGTATTGAACCCTATGGTTCAATAGGGTGAACTCTGGATACCATGAAGTCTACCACAATCCATGTTTTTAGAACTCATTTTTCACAAGGACTGCTTTATTATTTTATATTTGCTGGTGTCCAGATACAATGTAGACATTTCCTTAAAAGGGAGATCTAAAAAGAGAAAGGTTTGGCCTGAATCATAATTCTGTCGGTTTAAAGACTGTTAATTTAGTGTTATTATTTGAAACCTCATAAATCATGGTGAATATACTATAGATCGCCATGTTACTGTAGATCCTATAAAGATTTAGACAATTCTAGTTTAATATGAGTTACAGAGGAAGGCAGTTTGGAAGGTGAGAGGTCAGTAAGCAACTCTGAATAATTTCATTTAGAGGGTATAATTGCTCAATGAGACTTAAGGGCCTAATGGAATAAATAAATCACATGAGTGCATGTTGCTAGAGATTGGTGATTAGTGTATGACCATCACTGCTAATTGGAAGCAGAGCCATGGACTCCCAAGTTCACTGGGGGCTCCATCTGCCCTCCCCTGGGAAGGGCAAGTCAAGACAGCCAGTGTCCTTCAGAGAATGGGGTTGGTGTCAAAGAAAGGAAAATAGAGACCAAAACTGCATGGAGAGAAATACTGTGCAGTGAGGAAGCTTGCAAAAGAAACATCCTTGTGGTACAAAGGTACAAATTTAAGAATTTTCCAAACTCTGGTTATAAAGTTATGATCCAGTTTTGTGTTGTATGAAGTTATTATGGGGATATTCAGAATTTGATTACGCTTCTGGTCCTGTATGAGCTGAGTTTCCACCTTCTGGCTTTCTGCCACTGTCTCCAAGCAACAGCTTGACATACCAAAGATTAAAATCTCACTGGGAATGTGAGATCAAACTGAGTGTAGTTTCATTTGCAGATCACTCAGAATACCTTCAAAAATAACTTTGCACATATAATGAAGTTTTATTTGTAATCAAGGCTATGAATTTTACTGTTAAGATGCACATACAGCTGTCTTGCACCATTAATAGTAATGTTTCTGATTTCAGGTGGATGTTGAACATGACCCTCAAACTGCATACATTACACTTGTGATTAATAACACCAACACATTGCTCTCAACAAACATCACAGATCTTATCATCATGGACAATATCACTGGTCTACATGTTCAAAAAACCAGTGGGAATAAGACCAGAAATGGCATACAGATTTACAGGAAAAGTTTCTTGCAAGGTAACAAAATCTGCAGTAAAATACCCCTCATAAAATATGTCAGAGTACATCTGTTAAAATCACAGTATTTATTTATTTATTTATTTATTTATTTAATTAATTATAGTGGTGTAAATTATTTGATTATCAATTAATACAGGTGAAAAAGTCTGGGAAAGGTTTTAGGCTGCAGTTTCCAATTCTGTCAGCTCACTGTTAGCTATTTTGACTCCCACCTTTGAACTGCTTCCAGTCTTCCAGGCACAGAACTGAGCCTCCTTTACTTTGTAAAAGTTGCCATCAAAAATGAAAGAGAATCTTTCACATTTGTATTTGTTAATTTGGGGTATTTTTAAAAATTTCTGCAAAAGGCATTTTAATCATATTTTTGAGGCATTTTCAGACAAGTGTAGCAGCTCAGCTTGCTCAGGTATTGAGGTGCATTGGAATTGTAAAAGGCCATACAAACAGGGAAGATGATTCACCAGAAATAAGGCAGCTCTTCTCACTATGGGTCTCTCCAAACTGAACAAATTATGAAGTCAAAGCAAGTAATAGAGAAATAATCCTCTTCCAGTTGTGAAGTCAGTTTGTTCCTTTTCTGATTGGTGGCAGTTTAATCAGTGCACGTGCATTAAATTTTATCTTTCTTGATTTCTTCATCTCATTTTTCCTAATCACAAGCATGTAGAAAATTAGCAGCTTGCTTTTGGGAATCACGACATTTCTCCAGGGGCTTCAGAAGTGTTCACTGATTCCTGTTTATGATGGAAGTGTCTCTGGTATGATAGTTTTATAGTGAAAGATTTCCATGTAGAAAAGGGAAATAAATAGACCTGGGGCTGCTGTCTGATTGCAATTGGATACCCAAACTCCGTTTCTGTTAACAGCAGTTTGAGCACTGATTGCAGGACTGGTCTTTTTCGAAATGTGAAGGAATTGATGGCTTTCCACAGAGATTTCCTGGAAAGAATTATCCCTGAAAAAGAATAGAAAAATGGCTTTCATATCTGATCATAGTAAGCCAAGTTGGAGCTGCTACATAATTTATTTGTAATTACTGAATCTGGACTTGAAGCCAGCTTTTCAGACAAATCAGTGTGAAAAATACTGAAGTGGAAAAAAATCCAGCAGACGAGATTTCTTCATAGTTTGAGGTTTGGTCATTACTATATTAATCCTGAAGTCAGCCCATACCTTGCTACAGGTGCTGGGCAGAAAGGCTCCATCTACACTGGCCTCTGTACTCAATGCTCAATGTTGGCCATAATAATTTTTCCATGCTTCAGTGCATTGTGAATGAAAATTCACCTGAATTCTGTCAGATTTCTCTTTGGTTTCAATAAGGGGAGAATCAACAAAGTAGTAGTTAAAATGTAGGCAGTCCATTTTGTAATAAATATATTTTAAAATAATCTCATGTGACTTTTGGTATCAAAAAAAAAATGTGTTTGGGTAGGTCAGGGCATCATGTAATGCAGTTTCCAGATCCTGGGCTGAATTTGTTTGAATTCTTAGAGGCAGTAGATAGATATGAAAGATGTTGCTGAGCTCAGATGACCATGAACTGTCTACTCTGGATGTGTGGCATCTGCTGTGTCAGAAAGGAGAAGCTCCAGTGCTGTCCCAAGCCTTCCCCAGGGATCTTTGAGAAATTTTCATTGAAGAAAGCAGATCTCTCCATATCTCTGTTTTAATAGGTGGAGAACACTTTGCCATCAACTACTCTGCACTTCTTGATGCAGAAGAAATGTGGCATGGCAGGGTCTTGACACTGCCTGCAAAGCTAACTTTCAGGAGTTCATCACAGGTATTTTATTCACAGTTTTATTCTGCTCTTCACAAGTTTTGTAGAAAAGTCAGTCTCCAGGGTGGTTCTTGCCTGCCTAAACAATGAGGCCATCATGTAATGAAATGAAACTCTTAGGCTCTCTGATTGTTTACCATGAATTTATAAATGCATTAATTATTCTTCATAGCTTAAGAAGTCCTAGACCTCCTTAAGTAAAGTATTTTTGTGTGTTGTCTTGTAGCCTTTCTTTATACTTTTCATATTTCTCTCCAGTTTATTGATCTGTCCTGGAAATAAGTGTCCCACATACTTATATGTGTATTCTTGAAGTCTCAGAGAGATTGAAATTTTTGCCATATTTTTATAATAAAATAGTTTATTTTAACTGAAAAACAAGTTGCAGCCATGGAAAAACCTCATTGCTCATAAGACACCTTTTAGTATAAGAGTTTTCTGTGTTTGAAAGATTTTTCAGAGAAGCTGACAAATCTCCATCTTTGCTGATTTTGAGAACCCTGTTGCATCAGGCTCTGAAACAACTGGTTCTAATGCTGGAATTAGCCTGGCTTTGAGTAGGAGACAGGACAAGTGGTTTCTGCCAAAGTAAAATTTTTCAGTTCTTAAATATGGCTTGATGATTTTTCTGTGGTTTTCATAATTACATGTAATTATAACCTGCAGATGTACTTTCATTTCAGTTGCCTTTCTCCTTGGTTTTGGAGGAAAAGGTGTTCCATGTGTATGGGAGTGGTACTAGAGTGGTGGAGAGGAAAACTTAAAAAAACAGGGCATGGCACGGTAAAAGTAGAGATTTTTGTACTGACTGTGGCTCCTGTTCTGTGCGTTCTCAGTCAACCCAGATTTTATAGGCAAAGAAAAATGTAATATATTGTGCATTGGGATATGGAGAGTGTATCCCACAGAGCAGCTGCTTCCATGTCTTTTAGTGTTACCCCTAAGTACACTGCATTTTCCTATCAGATTTATTTCAGCTTTAAGCTTAATGAGAAGTATAGCTAATCTTCTAAGGAGAGGTTTTTCTAGAGACTCTAGGCTATTTGCCACTGGATTCTGCTTGTTTTTTTTTAATACAGGTAATTTTTTATATCTCTCTCAGAATAAAACACATCTCGTATCATTGGCAGCATCACTTACCATAACGGAAGAAGAGAAGACCAAGGTAAATTCTATGATTTGGTATTACATTGACTCTCCTGCTTATATTTCTGGACAATCTAAAGTAAATCCTAGGAGCAAAGGATGTACATGTGTGCCTGTGTCTCATCACTCAGCTATTGGCTAGTAATCATACACAGGTTCTGCCATCTCAGATTTTAAGACGAAGAAAGCAAGACTCAACATAAGGGTTTTTTTTTGTCTTAAACCAGCAATATTTAGTACAGAAAATCTAAAAATGCCATTATGCTCCTTGCCATGTCCTTTCATTTGAGGAATTGTCCAGGCATAGGAAATGGTGATGAGGATTATGCTCACCTGCTGCTGTGCCTAGCCACCATGAGAAAGCTTTTTGTTTTTCCAAAAGGGTAAAAGTGTCCTCCACCCATTGAGGAAAGGTTTCTGTATGATGCTCGTACTCAAGCCTGACAAATAAAACTGTGGAAAGAGTGGCATAGTTTCTGCTTCCTTTACTTTTTTAACTAGTCATTCTTCAGTATGACTTCCTGTTCTTGGCTTCTGAAGTATTCTGAAATGTAGTTTTTAACAGGCAAATAAACCTTCAAAATTACATTGCAGCACTATTATTCTTTTAGATAATTTTTTTATTAAAAAACTCTCTACTTCATCCATCAGTTTCATTGCTAGAGTAATCCCTTTCCCAGACTTGTTTCTTTCCCCCAGCCTCTCATTAGTTTGACAGGCTGCTGTTGCAAGGGGTTGTTTTTAAAGAAGCTGTGGTTTGGTTGGCCAGAGTATGTGGAGGGATAGAATGTAAGAAAATAAAGATAGTGCAGAAGGTAATCTCACACCTGAGGAGCTGCAGCTGTACCAATCACCAAAGATTATGAACAGCCCTGCCCTTGATAGGCCACAGCTGTGTCCAATAACAACACGAGTGCTACAAAAGAGTGGGTTAGGTGAGTGAGGAGGGACTAGGAGTTTGTTGGCTGTGCTGTGAAGAAGAAAGAGTCAGTGCTGCAAGGAGCTGCCCATGAGAACTCACCAAGAAGGTATGGGACCTTTGCAATATGATGGTACCAAGAGTACTGAGATTATTTGTGTTCAGGCAGCAGCAAACAGTTTGTTTCACCACAGAACATTTTTGCCATGGATGTGCATGTGGATAGGGCTTGCCTGAATAGGTCCTGAGGACTAGACGACTCATTCCTTCCATGGACCTGTCCCATGAGTTTCTTTCTGCCTTTAGAATAAGTAATCTGTTTAGACATTAGGTACGGGGGCCTCTTGTTCCAGTATTCTCTTCTGCTGGGATCTCTGCCTTCTCAGCTTTTATTATTGTACTAGATGACATGTCCAGACATGGCTTTCTTGTAATTGAAGATCAGGTGCCTATTCTGTTAAATTGAAAGCCATGATTAAACATGATATGAACTAAAACTATCCATAAGCTAGAGAACTCATAGTCCCTGGATAAAGATCTAGTAATATTTTAAAGGACTGGATGTTTGTATAGCTAAGAATTACAAATGGACTTGCCATAAATCTATTTTTTGGAAACTCTTAGAGGTGTTAACCATGAGGTAGCTGACTGGGTTAGAAAAATAGCCTCATGAATGTTTTTTGTAAAATTTGGTGTGAATTGATTTCCAGCAGTTGCTGATGTCTTAAGCCGGGACTGTAAGCTACATTGGTCTCAACTGATCATGAAAATTTCTGCAATCTGTTATTATACATAAAACCTTTTTACTGTGCTTATTATTTTTTTCCAATTTGAACTTGATAGTTAGACCTCAAAAAGTTCTTGTGAGCTGTTCCATAGGGAGGTAAAATTAGCTCAGCTGCATTTGAACTTAGTAAATCAAAAGACATGGTAACTAAAATGTGTGGTAAAGATGTGTGGAAAATACCATAAATTTTTGAAAAATAAAGCTTAGAAATTATTTTACACATCATGTTTCACATGCATAATATTTGACTTTGAGCTGTGGCCAAGCATAAGGTGTTTTGGAATGAAACTAGTTTGTGCAAGGAAATTAGGATTAGCTGGAGAAGGTGTGATATATTTTATTTCATTCATATTGTCAGTTGTCATAAATGCTCTCAATCTCAAATTTATTTATTAAAAATAAATTTGTTCATGGATGTGTTAAAGCCAAGGCACATATGTGACTAAGTGGGCAGTATTTGAATGACAAGTGAAGAATTAATTACGCAGTAATGACAGTGTCATGCTACATTGGTCCCATCAGCTTTCACATGATTTGTTTGAACACTTAGATACTTTGCTGTCCTTTAAAGTTTTACAAACCCTTTCTCTTCTGTGCACTGGAAGAAAAGTGCTTGGTTGCCTGGAACAAGGTAATTTTTTTGGTTATGAAAAAAATAGGAGTATTGCTCATCTGAGTGTCCGTGCTAGATGTCACCCCACAGCGCTTCAGGGCCTGTCAGTACATTGTGCCTCTGCCCTTGGCTGGGGGACCTTTGATGCTGAATGGGACACTGGTGGAAAGGGAAGCTCTCCCATCTAAGCCTGTTGCATGAGAGAGATGATAATAATTCCTTTACACTGATTTTTATGAGGCTTGCTTCCCTCAGCATCATGCGAAGCAGTGGCAGCATATCAGTTCTTGGGCCTGTAATGGCTCTTCCCACTGCTGGGATGGCTTTAGAGGTTGGCTTCAGGAATGGCTTTTCAGGCCTGCTGATGTGTCCATGGTTTGAAGGATGATCTGCAGGGCCAACACTGGGCTTGACTTGAGCCAGGGCTCTGGCACCTTTCCTGCACCATCTGCTGTGGTGCTTTCAGATGGCATTAAGCACCTCTGTGTTCTGCTTGGACTGACAGCCCCCCAGTGACATGGACTGTCCTTCCAGAGCCCATTTTCTTTAAATATGAAAGCACAGACGAAACTGCCTGCCCTCATGCAGAGTGACTGTCCCCCCATGGGTCTCACCACTTCCTTAGAAAGCACACAGTCATAGCCAGTGCTTTTTCTTCACCAAAAGAAAAGCAGCTTCTTTCCAGCTTCACTGAATCCATAGCCTCACCAGATCCTTGCTTTCCCCAGAAGCCTAGAGAGATCCTTGAATTTCAGAGTGCATGGAAATTAAACAAATGTAAGTGGGTTCAGACAAAATGATGAAGTGGTTTCAAAGCAGCTTTTTTTTTCCTGAGTATTTGCTCTGGCATCTCCTGTTCCCTGAAGGTGGAGGGATCTCAGTCAGAGTCCTGATGTGACAGAGGTGTCAAATGCAATAAATTATTTTCAAATTGTGGGCCATGCTTGAATATAACTTCCTATGCAGAATTACCATTGACTCTATGGAATGCTGTCAGGTTTCTGTTCCAAGAAAAAACCAAACCTATCTTGCAAGAAGCATGTTAATTATTTACACTTCCTAGCCCCAGCAGACTGATCAGTGGTGAAACATTAGACTAATAGCTGTGCTATGTTTTTCATTGAAAGATCTCATAGAACTAAACAAACACTGAATTAACTTTTGCTACATAGAGCATGAAGTAAAAATTAATTTTTAATGCAATTCCATTTAAAGATTAAGTTAAGAACTAAAGTGAAAGGTCTAAAAAGTTGTTTGAGGCTCATAGTTCTGCAAGCCTTTTCTGACTCAGGCTAATGCAGAAGCTGCAAGGTTGCACACAGATTGGGCCATTAATTAAGTAGCCAACATCTAACTGACTTTGCAGAGCCTATGAGCAACATCAAATGCCAGAAATTTCAATGAGACTTCATAGGAGAGTGGCAGCTTTGGAAAATAGGGTATTAAGTACAAGGTACCCAAAAGTCAAAGCAAAAAATTGTCTGTGGGGTTCTCTTGCTTGAATTGGAAACCTATTGAAAATACATACTTGTTTGAAAATATTCATCAAGATGTAGTAATAATATAGAACTAAGAAATCCTGAAGTTGTGTGAAGCCATTTAAAAATAATTTGCTGTTTGCTTACAGTTAGTCTTTGAATTGCAGTTATGATCTGATCTTTATATGTAATAAAAATAACATTTTAATTAAATGATCTTTTAATTTCAGATTTTATACAGCCATGCTATCAGTGCTTCAGCATTCTTCATTGCTTTTTTCATTTCCCTTGTGTTGACATGTGCTGTTGTTTTCATCATTTACCGAACCCAAATATTAAAATGGAGTTGCTGTAGTAAAAACCAGGTGAGTTGTACTGTCTATCAGGGTAGGTTATTTAATTTTTTTCACTGATCATATGTGATGATATAACTTGCTAAGATTGTCTGAAGAGTTTTTGAAGATGAAAAAGAAGCCACCAAGTGATGAATTTGGCTCACAGGTAATGTAATCTCTGCATCCTCTAAACTTTAGTGCAATCAGGTTTAGAGGTGAGTGTAAGAATGATACCCTGATCAAAAAAAGCTGCTGTCAGTACCTGGATGTTTGCTCTACATCAGAGAGGGATTACCCTTTGCCTGTTCATTTCTTTCCTTATTTCTCTCTTCCTCCCCTCCATCCCTCAGAATAAGAAGCAGGATGTCTTCTGGGTTATAAGAAGTTGCCAAGGGAGTAGACAACTTATTTTGAACACAGCAACTTTGGTGCAAATTTTTTTTCTGATTATCAGTAATTGGGATTTGAGTTTTGGTCTTAGTTTCTTGAATGTGCAATAATATCTTCAGTGATTAAGCAAGACAGATGGGATTGAGGGTGAAGTATTTTCACTGTTCTGTGCCATTTTTAAGTATTTCACTATATATTGCACCAGAGAAAATACAGAATCTGATAGATATTAATCAAGTTGGTGCAATTGCAACCATTCCTACTATTATTTTTGTATTTATGTAAAGTATAACAACTTCATTGGGAAGGAGCTAGAGACCTTAGTGAGACTATTACATTGATTGGAGCAGTCCTAAGAGAGGTGTGCTGAGAGCTTTGAACCCCTTGTCTGCCAAAAGGGTGGTGGATCTCTCATCCCTCTGGACTGACCAGAGTAGCTCACAAATCACTTGCAGCCTTTCTGCTGTTGAAAATTACACCATCAGTAACTTTTACTTATTTTAGTCTGAAAAATTAATCTCTTTAAATGAAAAGGATGTGACTTGTTTCTGTTTACAAAAGAAATAGTGATAATGAATGAGTAAAAAAGGTCCAGCTTGCTCTAGCATCAGATATTTATAGTGGAGTTTTTACACAATATTATTAGCCCTCAGCCTGAAGTCTCTGTGAACTGAGTCACTTCCATCATGGATAGGATTCATTTTTCCATGTTGCTTACTGTTTGTGTACAGTAATAATACTGTAATGTTGCCATATGTAATTTGTATACCATGGCAATTTTTTTTTAATTACCTAGAAAGCTTGAAGTGGAAGGCAACTTCCTGGATGACTTTCACAAGTGTTCTGTGTTCTCCATTTCTTAATCTGTATTCCAGATCAGATATATACTAAAAAAGATCAGTCTGAGATAAAAGTAGCATATTTGATTTCAGATACATATCTGAATTGCACAACCTCTTTCTACCCTTTGCGGATTTACAGTATGATGATTAGTAGAAACTTTCTCACCTTGTGTTAAAACAGCAATAAAATTAGATCAGACACTCATTAGACATTTTTTTAATAATCTAAAGTTTGCTACTTTTTCTCCCTTTTTTTTTTTCTTTTTTTTAGGAGATACAACCTGATCTCAGCCCAAATCACAAACTGGAGCATTCTCAATTTAATTCAGGTGATCTCTTTAGTGAAGATACAATTATGAATGACCAAATCATTGATATTCTGTCCTTGGAAGAACCTGGGAGCATGCATCAGGCTTTGGAAGAGTAAGAATTCACTGCTAGTACATCACATTTATTATTTTATCATCAGCCAAACCTTTGAATATGTTTTGAGTATCTCCTCTTTGGTTTTTTTATAGTGTTTGTTTATGCATATTACTGAACTACCTTAGGTTTTTGAACTGTTTTAGACAATCATCTATGGGAAGGGAGAGTCATTATATTTCATATTGATTCACTTGTAGAAGTCACAACACCATCTAGGCCTTAGACATGCAAGTTTTCCAATCCAAATAAACACCCTGCTTTGTTGCTCTGTGGTTCACTATGTGAAAGGAAACTTCTTGGTGTGCGTGTGCAAGAAAATACTGAAACACAGTATTCTACTATTGCTTAACACATTCTGCTTTCAAAAGGGTGGCTTTTGTCCTAGAAAAGAGAGCCCCTGCTGAGTGCCAGCATTACTGTTGAGCAGTGTATTTTGAAAACAGCTGGATCAGAGTCTAAGGTGTGACAGTTTGTGGTGCTGCCAGAAAGATACCGTGTACCTGTGATTGCAGGGACCACTTGCTAGAGCAAAGAAACACTCCTGGTATTGTTGAAAGGCTTTTTGACAGAAACATGCCACTGCTAAAGGTCATCTGTTCTTCAGTTGAATTTTTATAAAAGGTCTTGTGTGAGGATGAGCAAATGTTGTTTATGCAGTCTTATCATTACCTCCTGATAAGTGAGGTTAAAGGCAGTATTCTGCAACTATAAAATCTGTAGAAGCTGAAAAGTTACAGAACCATGGATGGAGTTTTCTTTCTTGAAGGGTAACTAACAGCATTATTATTTTCTGCCTTCCCTGATAATTGGGAACTTATCTCTATAAATTGCACATTGGTCCTTGCTTTTATAACTGTATAGCAGCTCAGGCTTTGAGAGGGCTTATCCTGAAAATAATTTTGTGAATATTAAGAAGAACAGAATCAAAGATTTTTTTAAATATCACTTTAGCATTAATTTATTTCAGGGATAGTTAATATGTAGCTAGGTTGAAAAACATTGCTGGACTATTTTCAGATACATAATGGATTTAAAAAGGTAAATATTCTTGCAGACCTTTCTAAAGGTTTATGTTTATAAAACAGGATTTGTGACCTTGTTTGAATACGTGTCCAGGGGCTGAAGTTTTTTACTGTTTTTATAAAGTTAGTGCATATGTCTCTTGCTTCCTTTTCCTTCCTCAGTTTCTATTTTGTTTACCTCTAAAGAGGTGGAGTATTGCAGTGAATAAAGTAGATGCCCATTAGTCAACACTCACTAACCTGCTTTACCTCCTAAGCTATCTTTTCCTTTTCCAGGGTGAGGATAGTAGATAGACCACAAAGGTATCCAGAGTTAGTGATTCCTGCTATGAAAGATGATTGAAAGATGATAGGTATTTTCAGCCAACCAACATCATCTTGCTTGTATGCTAGCTTGGTAATTCTTTCTGTGTGTTTTGGTGCAGGTATGTTTCATTTTTGTCTGTGTGACACACATACAAGCTTGCCAGCATAATTGATAGCATCCTTTCATTGCACTCTCATGGTTGGAATCATTCTGGTCTTTCAGATACAAATGAGAAAAATACTCTGAAAAGTAAGAGCCACGTGTTGTTTTCTTCTTTGCAACATAAAGCTCTTCTGTCTTCTAAGAAATGACAGTGCCAAATTGTTTGGGAGATACATCAGGAGCATGTGTTCAATATTTATGGACAGGGACAGCTTTGGAGTGTAGACAGTTTGCAGTGTCAGGAGGATTGGCTAGAGAGCAAAACATACTTTTAATGTTTCATAAGGAAGCTTCTTGGTTACTCATTCTGTGAATTTTGTCTTAATAACTCATCTCCTTGATGTTTATTATTGCAGCAAAATAGCTTGGCTTTTATTCTCAGTAGGTTCCTTGCTGTGTGTATTACTGACTATTGGCTTCTGGGCAGTGAGTACTAATGAGGGGAAGCTATATGATTTGGATATTTGACATGCGCACTAGAAGATCATGCTCAAAAATGTTGTGGGTCTCTTTTGCTGTATGTCTGCAGGAGAATTTAAAGAAAGCTGAGAAATTTGGGTTTGTGTCCAGTGTGATGGAGCTTGACCATTCTCATACTCTCAAAAGATACAGATGTGTTAAAGGGAATTTGGTTTCTTTAAATGGACTTTCAGTACTACACCTTTTCTTTTGAATCTTCATTTTGTAAGCTGTGCTTCCTTGAGCTTGTTAAAGCTTTACCTGAATTTGAACCTGCTTGCTGGTACACAATACATACTGCCAATTATTTTAGTAAATGAGTAAGTAATATGTGTATATTGCAGCTGATTTTTCCTGTGGTAGAGCACACTGAGGCCAGTGTACTAGAGAACAGGATTAAATTGTATCCAAAAAGCCTTGATAGAAAAATAAAAGCAATTTACCGCAATCTTAGAAGTTCACTTTTTGTTTTAAAATCTAAATTTCTTGCTGTACGTGCCAGTTTGATTTGCTATGGAGCAAATGTTCTATTTTTTTCAACCCTGAATTTTAATGGAAAGTAAGAATTACAGAATCATAGAATCTTAAGGGATTGGAAGTGACCTTAGAGATCCTCTAGTCCCAACCCCCCCACCATAAGCAAGGGCACCTCCCACCAGACCAGGTTGCTCAAGACCTTATCCAGCCTGGCTTTGAACACTGCCAGGGATGAGGAATTAATGATCATGTTGTCATAGCACCTAGACTTGACTATTCCTACATAGAAAATGGTGAGAAATAGTTGCATAGTTAGTACAAAAAAAAATTAGGAGCTAAATTTCTGTTTTTCATAACTTGGAAAGAATGTAATTAAAAGTTTTAGAATTTTTGAAGGGAGAGCATATTCAGTACTCTTTTTGTGAAATGTGTACAATGCGGAAATATGACGAAATAGTAATCATGTTGATGTAAGATGCAGTGAATGCTCACAATATGAACTCCAAACCCTGCATTTGTGGTTCTGTGTTATGAATGCTGCTAGAAACTTCACAAGTGTGTAAACCATATTTTTTTTATCAGATATCAATGCTTAATATATGATAGGAGCCTGTAAGACTGGGGAGCTGAAGAAAGCAAGTAATTTAAAATTGATAAATACATATCTTTCTTCATCTTAAAAATGCCACTTTTCCTTGGTATTGGCTAACTATAAAGTGTTTGGAATTATAAGGGTCATTTCTGCTGTCTACCTGGAACAATTTATCTCATCGAGAAGAGTCTTCTTTTGAGAGTTGTGCTGTTCCTAATGCTTTATTCCATATAATTTTTAATGAAGATTGCTATGTCCTGCTATTTCTGTCATCTGAATACTCATGCTGCATGGGTAGATCAGAAGAATCTGAGGAAATCATAGCAGAGCTGGAAGCTCCTCAGGCATTAATGCATAATGCATATAGCAATAATACTTATTTATTACTTTGTGAGTATCTAGGCTGAAGTTGGTGTTTTTGAAGTCAGTGGTGAAATGTGTGAATGACTTCAGCAGAAGCAGAATTGGAGTCTTTCACACACTCTTTTTGTATAGTATCTTTTCTGAGCAAAAGAGTGAAATAACTATTTTCTGAACTGTGTTGCAGCAGCAGTATTATAGGTAGATGTATTTTTTAAATTGATTTTCTGAAGATCACCAGTTTGTCATATTCATATTTCTTATTTTCTGCAAGCAATGCAGAGGTTCTCAGTCTCTTAAATGCTGTATTTTAAAAATATTTTCTAAACAGATAATTGCAAGAATTGAAATACTCTCTTTATATTGCTGTGGAGAATTAAAGGAATTTGATAGGTGAAACTGCTGCCAGATCTAATGCTTAGACTTTCTATCAGGTTTTCAGGTACCTTTGTTTTCTGAAGAGCTTCTGGTCTCTCAGCTCAATTTTTCATCTTTTTCCAGTTTTTATTTAATTATTATTTCTTGGCTGTATATCAGGAATCCTGGTTTTGGTCTTGTCAGCATTCTGACTTCTGGAAAGCTAAACTTAACCTGTGACTCACCCATGTAAAATAATCCTTAGATAGTGCTCATGTACCTTTCTTAGCAATTCTTTTTACTGATCTGATGTTTGTATTCTCTGTAAGGCTGCTGCAGGAGCTGTGCTGAGTTCATGCTTGGCTGTGTAAGTGCCGCAGGACTGATGGATGAACTCCCCCAGTTCAGAGCTGGCTGCAGGCCAGTACAGCTACTGGTGTATGACAGAATATCCTTCAGACCTGTGCTAACACAGCCTGGCAGCAGACAGGGACCAGGGAAATGCAACACATCCCACTCTGGCACAGCAGTGCCAGAAGAATTTGGATTTGGGCAGTCCGTAGCTGTGGGTGGGTGTTCAGACCTCATGCCATTGCCTCTGCTTCTCCTTTAGTGCAGTTTGAATCTCCTGCAGGGGTTTGTGCCCTGTTGTGCTGCAGCTGTGTAAATCCCAGCCCTGAAGCCCTGTTTACAGCCTCTGTTGAGACTGGGCCCAGCAGAAGAGCATGGAATGCAAAGGAAGGAAAAAAGGAGGGAGGTGTTGAAGGGAGGAAGGTACGGGGCTGCACAGAGGAGTCCCATTGACATTCTTTAAAGAACCACCAACAAAACACAACAACAACCTAAACAGACAAAAAAACTAAAAGACAGCCCAGCTTACTGATACTATATTACTAATCCATCAATAAATGGATAATTTGTGAAACATCCCATCAACAGCTTTTGAAGACCTCTAATGCCCATTACTCTCAAATTACTTTCTTTATTTACTGTGACTAAAGCCAGCACTGCAGGAACTGTTTCTTTGTGATTCCTCTTGTCTGACTTTCTCCATCTTCACTCCTCTGAAGTGTGACAAGGCAACATGGATCATAATGTCTCGATGTTGTCCTCCCATTTCTTTCCTCACTGCAGCTATCCCACCATCACTGTGCCCATGGGTACAGCACATGTGCTGCTCTGTCTATAACAGTGGATGCCCCTGGGCTGGGGTGCTTGTCTGTCTGTTTGTCCTTCCCTCTTTCCATTCTCCTCTCCATCCGGAGTTGGTGCGGCTGCTGTGCCTTGGGGCTCTGAGTCACTGCTGAACTGGAAACAGTGGAGACAAAGTGTCCACTAATGGCTCTAAATTACTTTATTAGAAGCTTTTCAGAGGCCTTGTGTATTTGAAGCAGTACTTTTACAGAAACAGCTACCACAGGGCTCCAGTCTCCTCTGGATACTTTTGTAATACGTGTGGTACTAATTAGCTGGCATTGGCAGAGGAGAGATGAGCCTTCTGAGAATGACAGGCTTTTCTCTTTAGATGAGAAAATGTCATCGAAGGGGAATTTGTTTAATGCTTCTCTTCCTTTTAGACTTCAGAAAGTTGCATTATAGTAGTTTCTTAACTATAAATTCAGAATTAGTTTTAAAAATGTGTTTGAAAGCCAATAGTTAATTTTAGGGCTCTTACATTCAGCAGCTCTAAGTTCTCCTGTTCAATAATTCTCTCTGTGGGCCTGTAATTTGAATAATAAGAATTAAAGACACAAATACTTGGTCGTTAATGAGAGGTTTCAGTTTTTTGTAGTGTGTTGTGTTTTGGTCTGTCTTTTTTTGAATTTACTATATTTGGTTTCCTGACCTCAGCTGCTTTCCTGTATTCTTTCATTAGGTCTGTGGAGGACATCACTTGCTCAGGAACTCTTTCTGCTTCTCTCTGTTTGGCGTCTGGGATTCTCCCCTTCCAGATCTCTCTAACAGATTTTTAAAACCTCTTTCTCTTCAAGTGAGTGAAAAAGCTTTACACTTGCTGTTTGAAGTTTTCATTTTCTATGTGTCAGTTCAGCTTTCCTGCCCCTACCCTTTTGTGTTACCGGTCTCTGCATGCTTTGTCCAACAAAAGCTTTCAACCTTTTCATCAATAGGTTGCCATCAGCTAGCTGTACTTCATTAGCTTTCATGTTTCTGTGATGCTGAATATGCTCAGGAAGTGAGGCAAGACCTTTTAAACATCAATTACTGTGGCAAGCAGAGTGCAGAGCATTTAAAGCAAATTATTAAATGTACCTTGGCTGGAGGAGACAGAGTGTCTGGCTAGAATTTTTTTTTCCCTATGTTATGTGAAATGTTTAATCTGGTTGATTGTAAACATTGTTCTTCTGAGGGACTTGAATGAAACCAAATGAAAGCATTCAGTTTATTATATGTACAGGATTCCTGTTTTACTGACTGTTGGTATGAAGCAGCATGCTAGGGGTGCCCTCAACCTCTCTGTGTTGAGTAAAGAGCTTGAAGCAAGTTTTCTGATCTGTGTGATGAGCTTGTCTCATTTCTGCTGGCTGCTGTATGAAGCTCACAGACCAGAAGCAGAGTACACCAGATGGAAGGGAGCTTTCATGTTTTTACGGCCACAACCTTTCTTCAGCTGCCACTGTCAAAAGGTGATGGTGTGGGTGCTGTCTTCAAAGATGTGACCTGGGAGAGCTATGGATTGTAATGACTTTTCTCTCTGCTGATACCCTTTGTTTGGTGGAATGGTTCATAAACTTCTCTTCCGTTGCCTTCTTCACCAATGTGCTGTCAGGGAAATGAAGAGTGTGAGTTGCAGGTTAAATACACCTGAGATCCCAGGAGCCTCATTATTCACTTGCTGACACAGCAGCATCAGGTGATTCTTACCATTGCTCCTCCTGCATTTTGCATCATGTGGAGTTACTGGGGTACTGTAGTTCTCCCTGAGGGTGAAAAGGAGCATGGGAATCTTGCTGGAAATGGAATCAGGTTGAGTCTGTAATGACTTGCAGCAAGTAGGAAGAAATGCTCTGGGAAGACTGAGGGAAAGAATAGTAAATGTTCTGATGGTGCTTCATTTTGGTTTTCATTCTTGGGATCACTGATGAAGAGTGGAAAAGTAATAGGGAGATGGGTGAGGAATAGCTTTAATCTTCTTTGAGGCATGCTTTAAAAAACTCCTGTATTTGTGATAAGGAATAAATTATGTGTTTTGAACTATGTAATAATGTGGTAGAGCTGTGAAGTGTTACTTTCCAAGGAGAGGTGAGGAATTCAGTCTTTCACATCTCAGTAAGAAAGGGTTAGAGGGTGCTGGGGCAGCCATCTATCATTGCATGCTTGAAGAACAGAAAAATAATGACTAAGGAACTTGTTGTTCTGGCAAACAAAGAGAGTTGAAAGTTGTAACTAATAAAATTCTGAGGATGAGGCATTCTTTGGAGAAATTACCTAGTGGAACAATTGATTAAAATGTTGAGTTCTTTGTTAGGGGATGCTTGAAAGTCAGGATGTTTCTCACAGAAGACAGATATGCTTCAATTAGAGCTGCTGAACTTAAAGCAGGAAGTAAAAAAGAAAAATAAATCTGGTGGCTTGGATTTTACAGGCTAGTAATGAATTTGTGAATCTATGAAGGAAAGCCTCCTACCACTGCCTCACAGTCATTAGAGAAATAGTATAGCAAAAAGCTCCCATTCTCTGATTCCTTGTTTTTGTTTAAGTGCATTTACACAACTCTTTTTTTTTTTTTCAAGTTGTCAAAAACAGCTTGATAATAGCTGGCTGTGTCAGCAGAAGTCCTGAAACTGTAAGAAAAATTACTTAGGAGCAAACACACATCTTCATACCTTGATCCTGCCATCACTTGCCCTCTTTCCTGGAGCAAGAAGGACTCTGCCCAGGAATCAGTGCCCTGAGGTACTTTACCATGAGTGTAGATGACTGTTCCCCAAGAAAGCCATGTGCCTCCAGCTGCAGTGTCCATCTGTAGACAGGACAGAGAAGCTGGATGCTTGTGTTGCCTTGGGGATATTATAGCAAATATTAGCTCTTACAGGATCTTCAGATTACTGTGAGAAATGTTTCAGGCTCATGGTACTTCGATTGCAGGAATTTCTGTTCCTGTATGGAAGGAAGAGGGGGTAAAATGGAGGAGGCTTAGCAGCTGCAGCCAACCAGCCAGCCTTGCAGCAGATTGCCATGATGAGGGCAGCCATCACCAGTGTGTTCCTGTGGTGTGGAGAAATTGCAACAGGAAATCATCTGTGGTAGATGATTACATTTCAAAGCCAGTCTCCCAAATACTTCAAGTATTTGAGTCATTGTGAGAAAACATCTCCACCCCACCAATTTCAGGATGGGGAGAATACATCTCTTGTGCTGTCAGGGAGGCAGTGATGATATGTCAGTTGTTTACTTTTAATTAAACTTTATTTGCTTTCATAAGGAAAGTTTGACCAAAAACCAGTGTTTCTAGATTTGCATATCTTCATTTATATGATTGAGTGTATTGTTCCACTCTCTTGCAAGTCTTACCAAGCTCTTGGCTATGGATTTGAAATTTATTCTGAGATTTTTCTGCAGAATAATTAGACAAATAATTTAGTGTAAGCCAAAAAAAAAAATGGGTTTAAGCCCCTGAACTATGTTTTTAGGTCACAAAGAAATTTGTGTATATGTGGTCCACAAACAGAAGTATACAGTGTTGTGTATTCATGTAATTTGACATGCAGGAGCATCCAGTGTGGAATTGAGTTCAGGTGTAGAATTTAGAGTAGTTACATTGTATATGAAATTAGAATAATTATAATTCCAATTTAACTCTACACATAAATGAGAATGTATTTATATGTAACATATTGCATTTTCTAAGAGCTCTTGTATTTCTATATGGTTTTAACCTCTTTTCTAGAACTCTATTAATGTTCATGAGAGACAGATACCAGCTATTTTATTTGTATTAGCATGAAATTGAAACTCTCTCCTCTTCCCTGCAGAGAAGGGACTACACCAGCCAAGAATATGAAACAGTGATGTATCAATCTAGATGGGTCAGTGAGTTTAGAACTATTTTACAGTCAGTAAATTTTATAGTCTATTCAGGTGACCATTTGATCTGCTTCCCAACAGAGATAGCAAGTTGATTTTGGAGGGAGGTGTCAGACATTTCTATTGGCTTTTATCTAAGGTAGTGTTTTGAGTATTAGTAAAGAAAAGATTTTTCTTCTTCTGTCTGAATTGGAAAGACAAGTGTGGACATACTTAAAGTTGCTGTAGTATAAGTTGACTCACCCTGTTGTTTAATGAATGATCACTGTCATGATTAATAAACTCAGATATACTGTGATATCCTTGCACATCTGTGACTGCTGTTTCATTACCCAGTGTTGAGTGACTCTAGATGCAATCTAGAGATTGAATGCTCTAGATACCAGGATCTTGTTTTCTGACAGAAATTTCCCATAATCTGGGATTTCTAACAGTCCTGATTACCTTTGCACAGTTTGGAGGTTGCCAGCCTGACACGGGCGGATGCGGATCTGGAGGCCAGTCGAACACAGATCTGTAAGGAGGCGATTGCTGTGATGTTGAAGAACATGGTCTTAAATCACAGCCTCTTTCCTCATGTGGAGAAGAAAATCAGTTCAGTTCTCAAAAAGCAGTTTCTTGCAATGGAGGAAGAGATTCAAGAGGAGTACGAAAGGAAGATGGTGGCTTTAACAGCTGAATGTAATCTGGAAACTAGGAAGACAATGGAGGCTCAATGCCAAAAAGCACGAGCTGCAAATGAAGAGGCTGAGGAGTTAATGAAGAAAATTAATGAAAAGGTAAATCTGGTTTTAAATCAAGATACTTCGCATCATAGGTAGTTTTATGGAGATGTTTTCTCTTTTAGACTAGAACAGCTTAGTTATCCTCCTAGAAGAGTAAAGATCTACAATTAAATGTGTTCAGAAATTCGGATATCACAATCAGGGTAGTTATTATTAAGAAATTGTGTTTAATTCACCAGAAAATTATTTTTCCTGAGACAATCTGTGACATCTGAAGACAAAGGGTTGTCATTACCCTCTCTGTTTTGGGGTTTTTTTATAATCACTTATACTATTGCAAAGTGGTGTACTTTTATTTACTGTATTTTACTGCAGCACTTTCTGAGATTTCAGACACTCTGTGAAGTATTTTGCACATTCAGAGCAGAACAAACTCCCTGCATCATAAACCTTACAGTCTAGGTAAAAAGCTTCCAATATTTATGTTCTGTTTTTGAAGAAAATTAGAATATAAGCAAAACCAAGGGCTGATTTCCCACTGAAATGAGTGAAGGGCAAGCAGAACAATCTGTATTATAGAGCAAGGGGTGGACTTTGTTTGAAAATAGCCTCTTTGTAATAAATAAGTAACTGAAGTCAGAGGAAGATTCCTTATAATGCTCCAGTCTCCCATGTCTTTTTTTGAGTATATTGGATGTTTACAATAAAACTGGTTTTCCCCCACTCTTTATTACTATTTTTAACAACTTCCTGTGGCTTGGAAGGATTCTGGTAAGTTTTGAATATTTCATCTCTGTAAGCTTAAAATGCCAAAATGCCCCAAGTTGGTGTTTCATATTTGTTAAGAGGGTGACTTGGTGGGAACAAATAGTGCAGTTTGTTACTGGTGGGGCTTTGCTTCTGGATCACAAGTGGTATTTGCATATCACATACCCATAATTATTTAGGTCTTTTATGACAATTCATGATTAAAGTTTTGACACAATAAGGTTTTTTTGCAGAGAGTGACCCATTAAATGTACTCCAGTATGCTGAGGCTCTCAGGAAGTACTTTGTTTTATCAGGCTGTTGCATAGAGAAAATTAATGGCACAAGGCTAGTGAGCCAGTAGAATTTCTCTGATGTTTTCAGGTGGATTTTAAATTGTGACTCTGTGGAGCTTTCCATGCCTGTAGGATATGTCTGTTCTGAATTACTCCCTAGAGGTGCTAGAAACACAAGAGGTGGGAAGGAAGAGATACTTGTGGACACTTTTTTAAGGATGAGTTGAACTGTACTCTGCTGGAGACTTTCTCCTTCAGCTGGATATAGAAGGAGTCTAGACCTCACTGAGATAAGTCCTGCCTTTGCAGAGAGAAGGGCCTGACTGAAACTCAGTGTGAACCCACAGTAAATATGCTCTCAGACATGTGGCTTTGCTTTGTATGAAATGTATTGGTGTTGGGTCAGTCTGATTTGTACTGAAAATCCTGAATAGTAGGAGTCAAGCAAGCAATTAAGGCCAGTCCAGTACCTGTCCTGATCCATTTACATATCCCATCATTGCTGTTGCTGTTGACTTTTCTATCTGTAGAAGGACCTGATTTTATACATGCCACAGTGTGTGGTGCAGAAGGATATTCTGAGCATGAGGGCTGGCTCACAGCCATTCTCCTGGGCAGCAGGTGTACTGACATCCAAGGGATGGCAGTGGAAAACAACTAGAGCAAGAACCTCCTCCCCTTCTCAGCCAAGACATAGAGATTCTATTCCTTTTTGATTAATTATTTGCTGCCTGCAGTGTGTCTCTTGGGAGAGAGAAGTGCAGAGGGCAGTTCTCTTCAAGATAATTGGTATGAAATTTAGAACAAGACTGACACTGTGACTCTTGGGTAGCTCTGCTGGCATAAGAAGCATTCTTTGCTCTGTGGGACACATATGTTTTGATTCTGTAATGACTTTATGCCATCTGAGATTAAAACAATGAATATGTAAGTCTTACTGGAGAACGAAGAGGAAATATTTCTGGAAAAGAAGCTTTTAAAGTAATTGCCATTTAATTCTACTCCATGGTTGCAAATGTAAATCTAAAACAATGCTCTTGGATTAATTTGTAGAAACTGATGGTTAAAGAAGGTCACCAATAATAAAAATCTTCTCAAGATTTTTAGTAGAATAGGGTTTTTTTTCCAATTTGTTGTTTTTTAAATTATGCTTATTTAAACTGGTATGCATTATGTGAGTCTGAGTCTGTTTAATTTTAATAGGATTTTAGGATTGATTAAACCTAAAAAATTAATATATTGTCTTTGTGTTAAATTTCATGGCATTTTATATAATTTGTTATATAAGACTTGTGAATTTTAAAAGGACTTTATTATGCCTTGGAAGTAGTATCTGGATTAGAAACTGGCAGCTGTACAGCCCTGCCATCCAAACAGGTGAAACCTATACAAAGTGTACAGTTGATTCAATATTAGCCTTCACATAAACCTGGGATTACAGTAACTAAAGTATTTATAAAATTTATATGATCTAGTAGCACTGATACTTTAAAGTATGTTGAATTCTGAAAAATCACTTCTGATGCATTTATTTCTTCCTTTTCTGCAGCCTGCTATAGAATACAGAAGTCTTCTGGACAAACTTCACAGGTTGGAGCAGGACTGCCTGAAGAGGTTCCTTTTCATAAAGCAGGAAGAATATTTTGCAAAGGCTTATAGAGAGCTGGCTGTTACCCAAAGAAAGGAGCTACATACTATCTTTTTTACACAAATAATAAATGCCACTTCAAAGGGAGAACTGAAGGTGGAAGCAGCTAAAACATTAGTTGAAGGTTACTCTAAAATGCAGGTAATAGGATGATATCTCCATTCCTAACCTAAAGACAGAATACAAACCTGCAGTAATTTATGAGAATTGTTTCAGGATTACTGTTATCACTTTCATAATGAGCTTTTCTAGAAAGTATTTTAAAAAATATAATGCATTCATTATGCACATCTAGACATATACACAACTGTAACGTTGAGGTATATGCACATGTTCAAAACCCCCTAGGCAGCAAGTGCTCATATATACTTCAGAAGATGTACTGTGCTCTCCAATCTAAATATGTACATTATTGAAATTGTGGTATGTCTGAAGTACTATGATTATGTACTTAGAGAGGTTGAGTATCTCCAGGTTCTATTACCAAGTGGTGCTGATGGAGAGTATGTTCAGGACTTAAGTTTTGCTTTCAGCTACATTTTAAACCTCTTGCAACAGAGTAGCTTAAGTTGTTTCCTCATAGTTTGCTTTTTTTGTTTGGTTGTTTTTTACCCCATTTGTGTTGAAAGTTAGTGCTCTGGATTACAAAAGTTCTGGGCATTTTTCTTCTGGCTGCTTCTTGAGAAAGACTAGGATTGTTGTGGTCCTGTAGTTTGAGGGGGGAAGTTAAAAAGCAACATCTGGAAAGGAGGTGTCAGAGCATGTAAGGCCCACTCCTAAAACCTGATGCACAAGCTTGTATACAGAAGCTACACATGGGCCACTGTCAGAGGGAGATGCAGCAAGCACTTTGTGCAAAAGATAGTTAAGCAGCCAGATCAAAGAGGTAGAGCAAGTGAAAAAAGATTTGACTGAGTTTTGGCTGCTCAGACATGGGTCATGTAACTAGCAGACCTTGTCTTGGTTATTTATGCTTACAGAATGTCTGCTATAGAGCACTGTGTGCCTAACTCTGGTCTCTGCCCAGACCTGTCTGTAGGTATTTAAACCCTTCCTGTTTGCTACTGTTGGAAGGGGGACCTTCTAAGCCAGCCTGTGTGCAGTGGGCTTGGCTTCCCCTATGCTATACTCTACATACATGGAATAGTTGGCTTTGAAGCCAACTTAGAGACCCCTTTGAAGATGTGACCCTTTATGTAGTTATACAGTACATTGTAAAGAACAGTTCTGCTAACACTGGTAGGTTGCATGTCTATGTAATTGTGAATATCTGATCAAATGACCTGTTAACTCAGGGCACTTAGGACATGCACTAACTGTTCAGGAAAGTACACACAGTATTAAGGTAATCAGGCCAAAATATCTGAACACTATTTATTTTGTTTTGTTGAAATAACCATAATAATTTGATGTGATCACTAGAGTTAAGTTGATACAAGCTTATTATTTTACACTTGTAGAAATTTTTAAACCTTGCCCTATTAATGAACGAATCTGCTCTGACACTCACAGGTGTTAGCTGAAATTAGTGTTACCTCTAACTAAATGTTCACATTCTTTCCTGTAGGGTGACATTGAAGAGCTAATGGATTTTTTGCAAGCTTGCAAGAAATATCATCTGGGTAAAAGGTTTTCTTACAGAGAATATCTTATAAGTAAAATGCAGTCAAGAGATTCTCGTGTCTCAGCTCTTATAAATGCCGCAGCAGCCCAGATATTGAGTCTCATTAACAAGACAGAAAGGTAAAGAACTCAACTGGTTTCCTTGCCAGCCATTTGACTGTGTTATCTCGCAGACAACAGACTCTTCAAAAAGTCTTTTTTCTGTTACCTAGCAGGAGAGTTGCATAAAATGTTATCTTTTAGTTAATTCTAAGAAAATACTTTGCAGCTGATTGCCTTTGTTAGTTAAATCCCAGCAGGTGCTGAGGTGAGGTTTTGTTGTCTATGTCCATTTTGTATGGCACAGAGATGAATTGCTGGAAACATATGTAGTACCTGGTTGTAATTCTGAGTTCAGTGGGAGCCAGACTCATGTAAGATGCTCAGTGTCTTTATATATCCATTATTTGTGTAAGTACTTGTCAGTCATGTGAAAACTCATGCCAGAGTCCATTGCAACATGCACTAGTGAAGATGATTTGTCTACATGCTTTATGCACAAATATCTGGGTTTAACAAAAGAATAACTTTGGATCACTTGTGATTGAATGTATTTGAGGAGCTGGACATACAGTTTCTCTTTTTGAGCTGGAAATCATGAATATTTTCTAAAGAAAATAGATGAATTTTATAAATAATTTATCTGGAGGATTTTGACTAGCAGAGAATACACCTGTTGCAGAAAATGAAAAGGTAGATGTCAGGGAAGTAAAAAGTAGACCTGGAAATGTACTGTTGTAATACACACATTTAATTTGTTTGGGATACTCGGAATCAAGGTAGAGAGGTAGAATTGGTGACCCAGCAGACACACAGAGGCATAGTTATTTAGAGTTGTGTGGCTGTGAGGAGCACCGAGGGAGACATTGTGCTGCCACCCAGGGAACTATGTTCGTTTGGCATATGGAGAGATTAGTGAGGAGCCTGCCAGGGCAGCAAAATATGTCAGAGTACAGATAAACAACCTAGCACTGCTGCTGTTAGTCCTGTGCTTGCAGCTTTATTTGTATATTTGAGATGTCTGTATTGATGTGAATCACTGACAATATGTGAAATATGGTTTAAGAGAACTCGGTGAACACTGATCTTTACAGTGTGTTTTTTCTTCCATAATGCAATTTAATTTAAAAGTAATATAATATTAGAAAGCAGGAAGTCTGTTAAAAGGTGTCAAAGATTGCATCTGTTCATGCAACAAAATAATTTATCAGGGTGTTTAAGTATATTTTCCTTGCTTTTCTTTTTGATTGTCCTGTGTTCTGCCTCATTGGAATCATACTCTAAGTTTAGCTTGAATCACCCTGAGTCTTGTCCCCAGATTCATTGGTTGAAGCGAGCTTTTTGCAGTAGTCTTGCACTGTTTTGCTAAGGTCTGCAGCTGTGTGGCTTAAAGACAAAGATGTCCTGGAATAAGAAATCTAATTCAGACATGTCTTTCACAGATAGTTCCCTTCCATCAGTTCATGCCTCTCTTTGGAATTGTATTATAAGGTCTGAGATGTTTTCTCTGATGATGTGGTTATGTGAAAAGCCTTTGTGAGAACCTCACTGTGTGACCATTGCAATGAACAAATGGGACTTTCTGAGCTGGAAAAATCAGTTTCACCCATTGTTTAATGACTGTTATTGCACTTAACAGTCACCAAACAAATCAACTATTGAACAGAAAGGAAAGGCATAGTGTTAGTTAATTGAAGACCTCATGGATCTCATCCCCAAAAATGAATTAAATGTATTAAAAAACCTTCTAAAACCCCCCAAACTTCCAAAAGCAGCAAGTATTATTTCCAAGATGAAAAATTAATTTTTCTAGCCCTCTTCTATAAAACTTTCAGCGTATGCATTGGTTGGTTGTCTGTGGAGAAAGGACATGTGCCAACAGTTGGAGATATCGTTTGGAGAGAAGCAATCCCATTTGGCTTTCTGGGCTTAGAACTAGTTGTTTTCCTGTAACTTCCCACACCTGATGCTGCAGTAATTCCTTTCAGACAAATGTTGGCCAAACTCTTATAATTCCTTTTTTAGCTGGTGAGATTATAAAACTCCAGAATGTAGTATCTCAGTTTATTTGCTACGGTTTTGTTTTCTGCAGGCGAACTGGAATAGCCTAGTATAACTCGTGAGAAATTCATAATTACATAAGATAGGCTTGTATTTCAGTTTGTAACTAGAAAGTGATTTTGGGAATGTTTACAAATTGGAGCACTAAAATTTGAGCAGCAAGAGCAGTCAGGTCTAAACAGTACTTTAAATTTGTAACCATAGTATCCTTTTATTTTTCACTTTATGATTGAATCTGCTTGCTAAATATAGATACAGATCTGTCTTAATCTATTTTGTCCAGCTTTATAATAGAGTGCCTTAAACTTACTGTTATAAATGGAATTCTAAAATACAAAACTTAAATGGAGAAGAGAGAAAATATATAGATTAGATATACCACAGATAGATGTAGTGATAAACCAGCAGGTAGATATTGATGGGAAAAGTATTTTTAAAATGAAGCTTTATTAGTATGTTTAAAATTTATCAAATAGCAAGGCAATTTCAAATTAATGTGAAAAGGATTCTGTGTGGCTAGAAATGAATGTTATAAAAAGGAAAATAAACCCAAGCCAGTTCTAGAGAGGGCTGTGAACATTTTAAATGAAATAGAGCAGCCAGAGTTTTCATGTTGTATTTAAATAAAGTGTCCCATTTGTCTGGACTAGTATTTTAGTACTCAGTGTCTTTTGAAAATGAAGTCTGGACTGCAGTGCCAAAAAGCAGGAAAGGAGAATTTAAAATATAATCTGTAATCATGGATTTGAGGGATGGCTACATAGGCTCTTTATGTTTTTTCTTAAAGACTAATGGGCAAAAGGGCAATACTTGAGTGCAGTGTTTATCTTGGGTTGTTCTTGCTATCAACAGAGGTGCAAGGTTCTTGATGGTTTTAAATTATAATATTGGTAAAACACTGTGTAATTCTTTTGCCAGTATCTTCTCGTTCACGAGAAATGTCTTTCTTCAGTCTCTTAAAAATTGAATTCAGTTCTTCTGACTTATGAAGAAGTTTACAACCATTTGTACCTAATAAGTTTCTCCCAAAGCTTAAATTTTTTTAAGACCCCAAGGATTTCTTGTGTATTGTTTCTAAAATGGTCAAAAGATTAAAGCAAGCACCTTATGCTGGTCTCATTCTTCTTAATAATCACCATTTATATGGACCTTGTCCATAGAAGGTAGTTTTCCAGCAATGTCTTGGCTGGATATTTGTGGAAGTCAGCAGTAATGCATCAGTATGAAGTTTTCTAATAATCTCTTAAAACCTTTTCTGGTTGTAGCACTCTGCTATATAGGGGGGGCATTTATTGCCCTAAATTATTAACATGAATTGTGTTCTGGACAACAGCAGGATGCCAATTCAGCAGGTGAAATCCTGATGTAGCTGGAGTACCATGGGCAGGGTCATGCAGGTTCTCTCTGTAGTTTCTGTATGGTGATGTGATTCAGCCTCCATGTGCATTTAGGCCTGTACAGCTTTTCTGCTTTGTATCGATCTCCCTTTTGCTTTAGTGTGCTCCTGTTCCTTTTCTAGCTTTCATGAAACAATTTTCCTTTGCTGGGGTCCAGCATCCTGGAACATTGATTCCCTGTAACATCAAATACAAAGTCCTGATTTTTACTTCAGTGCTCTCACTCTGTATTTGCTCCTTAATTTGTTGACTTTCATTCAATACAGAGGAGTCAAGGTCTCTCTGACTGACCTGTGATGCTGCTGCTGTTGGCTACACACTTCACCTCTGTACCTTCCTTGGTGCTCACTGCCTTTGGGAGGATTTCCCTGTAAACATCCTTGGCATTACCGCAGTATTCTCCTCCATTAAAAGTCTCTTTGTTCAAAGATATGTGCCTGCACATTTCTTCAGTGATTAAATTTCCAGTATGTTGAGACCAGGCAGTTTTACCATACAGTCTATACTATCTCATTACCTTTCTCCTCTCCTTTTGTGTAGCATTTCTGTTTGGATTCCTTTGAGACATCTTTTATTCCTAATACTGTAATTGTTTTTATATTGTATTTTTATGAAACAAGAAATGAAGGTGTCTTGCCAGGATTGAGCCTTTTAGGAATTACCATAGCACCAATTAATAGAAGTTGGCACAGAAACAGACATAGGCTTCTGTGATGGGATACTGCATCACCTGCAATTTTAGCTATGGACATACTGGTTCTCTAAATAAACCAACTGAAACACTGTAGACCTTTTTTTTAATCCTAAAAATAGGTAGCTATATATCATCTTCCTATCATTCTGTGTTGCATGACTTTTCTCAAACTTTCATTTGCTGTGTGGTTCCAGCACATCTATCTTTTTCTATTGCAGACTCTTTTCAGTGCTCTGGACAGGGATTTTAATTGGATGGAGCAAGCCTGGGTTTATTTCCTCAGTACAAAAAAAGATGAAGGTGTTAAAAATAATATCTTGGTTATTATCTTTCTGCACTTTCTCACCATAATTAATTACTTTTATTCGCACATCTTTTGCCTTGGGTTCAGTCAAAAAAGGAGGGGGAGGACTTAAAGTTACCAAAAAAACCTTGGTGCTGTTAGGGAGCTTTTGACATAACACTGAATTTTAAGATTGATTAGTTTCAGGGCAGAAATTACCTGGCCAAGAATGATGCTTGGTGGATTACTCTCAAAATACTGAAAGGTATTTTAATCCTCTTTGCAGATTAAAGAAATGCAATAGATAGACTTTGAAAAAGCTCTGCAAAAGGAGTATCTGTTTTGTTGCCATAACTGTGATAAAGCACATCTGAGTTTCTATCCAGCACATACATTATATAGGAGTGATGTTTCATGGCTTGCTCAGATAGTTGTGGATGCTTGAGCAGAAGATGGGGAGGTGTGAATTATGAGTTCTGGCCACCCTGGTTACAGTGCAGTGGGTGCAAATAAGCTAATTTGGTAATCTGCTTTATTTTAGCACTTATTTTGAGGATTTTGGTTGTCACAGTAGCAATAAATCCTAATAAACCAAAATAAGACTCTCCTCTCTGGAGAAGGGCTTGCTTACCACATTTAGATACAACTTGAATTTAGGAATTGGGCCAGATATCACAGTGGAATGAAACCTTGAAAGCCTTGGATTCATCTGAGTCCTGACTCTGTAATCTTTGAGAAAATGGGGACTGGATAGGTAAATTAGAAGGTATCTGTATAACCTCAAAATTCAGGTCAGGAATTAGTGCTTTCACTTCAAAGTTTCGTGTTGACCTTTTCGACACCACATTTTGTAAGTCAACTGTGCTTAATAGAAATTATAACTCACAAATGTCCAACAACCTGGTCTGAATTAAGATGTTCTTTTATTCTTCTGTTGAATAAGAAAGATTTGGGGAACTTGTAGTGTAAATGTAATAGCAGGTAAGTCCTGACATTCAGTTTGAGGTTATGGAGGTGGAGAGTTTTTTTAACTGTTGCAGCCACTGTTTGAGATCATTTTCTCTTTGACATTAAATACTGTAGCAACTGGAGGTAGACCATAGTGTTGAACTTCCACTTGAAAGCACTGTGGGCTTATGACTGACAATTTGCTGTTTCAGATAATTTAATTTTGTTATTATTTTGAATTTTTTTATAAGTCTTCTGATGTAAAATTAGCAGAAAGTCTGAATATAAGTATTTTGTGGATATGATTGCTTTTTCTATTAAAAAGAATTTTTCTTTTTACTTAATTACATACTTTAAAGAGAGATTTGCTTTAATAAGGAGAAGGAGTTGTAAAAGACATATAAAATGGCATTCCAGGGCCATTAAATGGAAAAAATTAAATATGCATAATATATAAGGTTTAAAATGTCTAATTTGAATATCACTTACATTACAAACTGATGTGTAATTGGTTTTGCACTTGCCTGTCATTCCTGTCCATCCTTTCTGTCTATCCTTCCTGTCTGTCCATCCTTCTTGTTTCTTTATATACACCTTCACAAACTGCCTCAATTCTGTGTTCATCTCTGAGATTGTCCTTTGATTATCCCCTTCTTTGTTTGATTCTCCTGGGTATTACTGCTGAAGAAACAAAGATCATTCTTTGTGTCTATTTTGCTGAGCCTTTTTATAGTGCTAATTGCCTCATATCCTTTTGTTCTTAAGAATTTGGGATAACAGCCTTCAAACACTGTTATTACAGAGCAGGTCATCTACCTGAAAGTCATTTGGGAGTCCTGCTGGACCGAGCTGAGACTGAAATTAATTTTGTTAAACAGAAATTTGATCATGATGTAAAACAAGAAAAGCAGAAGCTTTGCCAGAAACTCATTACCAAGCGAAGGTGGGAAATGCTGCAAAAGGTAATTATTTTCAATGTTTTTATTTTCATAGGGCTTATAATGAATTAGAAATTGAATTAATTGAAAAATAAGATGTAGTTATTATAGCAGAGGTCAGCACTGCCAGGAGCATAGTTTAAAGTAAGGGCCAGTTAGTTTTAACTGTGTACCACCAGTTGGTTTTAACTGTGTACCACCATATTGTGTATTAGTCATGCAGTAATTCATAGCTGTCAAACCACATGATGATGCATTTGTTTAGGTTTTAGCTCTCTTACCTAGCAACAGTCCATATTATCACACCCTTTGTATCTAGCAATAGTCAGAGTTATCACAGACCTCCTGGGTGCTCACAAAGCCAATCTGTTGAGGGCTAGGTGAGCCTCTGGACGCTGAAAAGAAGTTTTGAGAACATGGAAAAGCAAAAGTATGAAATTTTGCATTGCTATGAAATTCATACTTGAGGAGCTAGGATTCAAGATGTTCTTTTTTTCTTAACTTTGTTCCTCCTTTTGGTTAATAAATCCCCAGAAAGAGCATCAGAAGGAGCAGCTGTCACTTGGAGACCCCTTCAAAACTACTGATGAGATCTCTCACTACCTGAGACACTGGAAAAATCTTCTGAGTGATCACACCATTGAATTTGAAGAACTTACTGAAAAGTTTGACAATGAGGCCAGTGAAGAGCTGAAGGAGCTTCTATTTAGCTTAGCAGAGAAAGCCATTGAAGAGCTTAAACGTGTTCAGTGTGGAGTGGTTGTGCAAGAGCTGGTCAAGCTCAATGTGCCAAAGTCGTTCCTGCTGGAAGCTGTGGAGGAGCACAAAAAAGAGATGGTGGTTAAACATGCACAGCTTGAAAGGGAAGAACATGACAAGAGCATGGCTGCTGAAGAGCTGCTTCAGCTCACCAGGGAGAAGCTAAGCCAAGAGCTGGAAACAGGCATCTCAGAACAAAAGAAAATAAGGAGCTTGGAACAGTCAATATTCATGCAAGTATCTCTCTGCACTCTTTTCTTAGTTACTATGGCAAGTAGAAGAGAACTTGCCATAGGAGTTTTCACACTGCCCACTTGTAATTCCTAATGATCAGTTCTCTGTTGGGCACTTAGGAATTGATTGTTTTTTGAAGTGCTCAGCCCATGCAGTACCAGTGGGTGAACACTGCAGTGGAAATTCTAGGAAGCAGCAGTCTTGAAGCTAAAAATGTGGAATAAAGGTTTGATACTTCCATTCATTCCATGGGAGGTATCATTTAAAACATCTTTCATTGTTATTCTCAGTCTGTTCTTTGAGTTCCCACACTTTGGAAATGCCACTTAGAATGTCAGACCTAATTGGCCCTAAGTCTAAGTTGAATATATTTCTTCTAACCACAAGTCAAACCTTACTCATCAGGTTTGGTTTAAGCTTTGGCACAAGTAGTCCCTAAGTACACAGTGCAGTATCTGCCTGTCCAGCTCATGGCTCCACGTGTCAGACTGGGCTCTGGGCTGTGGACAGTGTCCCTGGCACCAAGCCCTGAGCCAGACAGGCATCATGGCCCAGGCAGTGCTGCAGAGAGGAGTTCTGGCCCCTTGTTAGGAAATGTTAGGGCCATTGCTGCCTGCTACAATGGGACCCTGAGGAGGTGGAAAAGCAGGTGGTGGCCTTGCCACGGCTGGGAGACCTTGCACAGGGAGAGCCCATGGCTGTGGCCAGGAGTGGTTGTGCCTCTCATAGTGGGCAGCAGAGTCCTTGAGAGATTCAGGGAATGTTGGTGAGCATTTTTTCTTAGCTTTCAAGTCCATTTATGTCTGGTTGTTTGATTGTTTGAATATTTGCAGTACTACATTTCCTATACAATGTCTATTTAATAAGAGACATTGTTAGAGACATGGGAACATGAAAAAATAAAATTGCAGCTTTAGGGGAAGCAGCTGGAACAGGCAAACCTATAATAAGCTGTGTGGCTCTGAAGGAAATGTACCAGGCATAAGAGATTGAACAGGGAGGGAGAAAAAAAAGGAAAAATAAGACACTGGTAAAAGTTTCTCCTTCATACCTCTTCCTTAAAGCAAAATAGATTTGTGTGGGCAGTTTTATCCAGACAGAATAAGTTTTCCTGCCACATATTGTAAAACCATATAACAGGAATATAGAAAGAAACTTTACCCATTGCATTTGCTCTGCTAAAGAAGAAAATTGCATTTTTCCCATTGTTTTGGTTCTAATTTCAAGGGCTTTGTATTTTATTCAGCATTTTAAATACTCTTCTGTGAGTCATTTATCTGCATTTTCTAGCTTGTCTTAACTATCTCTTGCCTACATTGCCAAGAGCAGACCTGCAGGAATATGGAGGTAGATTGTATGATCCAGCAGGACTTTACTGTTTCTATCTTAGTATTCCATAATAACTCTGTTCCAGCCTGCAGTGTGCCTGTCATATTTGTTAGATGCTGTCTTTATTTGAAGCAGCAGTAATCTGTTTGGGGTTTTTTTTTCAGTAAAATGCAGGAAAATACATACAGAAAAATGCAGCAACAGCTGTCCTACCAATAGCCCCTTAAAATCTGTCATGGTTTTTGCAGTCCATTGTCTGTCAGTTATGGTATTTTGATGACAGATGCCAGCTCTCATGTTTATGTTCTCACCTGCTATCTAGTTCGCAAAAAGCATTATTTTGAATGATAGCTTTCATTTTTGTTGCTTATTAGACACCATGCATTAGTCCAAAATATTAGTGAAGATTGTTAATCTTTACAGTCCTTTTTAAATATAGACATATAGCAAAACTCTATTTGCTGTATTTTATTTCATCTCTCTCTATGTATGTGGATTTATGGCATGATTTTTCTTCCATGAGTCTAAGACAAGATGACAAATAGTTAAGTATGCTATAAATGATCTGGAGTAGTTTGGAGTAGTCTTGTCTTAAAGTAAACAACTTTTTGAAGGGAAAATCCTCATGCATTAGAAGTTTTTAACTGTTCTTTGCTGATCCAGTAGAAAGAAAAAATGATTTCTAAACTCAAATATTTTAGTGAAATGATGAGGCAGTATAGGCCTGGTATACATTAAATAGAAGTATCAGTAATCATGAAACATGCAGCATAATACTGTTTTCAATGAAAAGTCCTCTTTGAAAAACATGCTGTTCATATTTTAAATAGAAACATTTTTGTGGAATAAAAGAAATTTCCAAGCAAATAACAGTATGTTATTTTTTGTGAAATATTCTTAAGGAAATCAAGATACACAAGGTGAGAAGATGAGTGTAGTCTATGGTTAATCAGAACTGAGCATGCCTATTTTTAAGTCAACTTCAGCTTGACCCTGTGATCAGTTCCTTAGAGATCTGTGTTGAGAACCTTATTTCTGCAAAATGAGAACTTTGAGTAATTCAAATTATTCTTAAAATATATTGCATTTTTCAGACTGCAGAGTGCCTTTTTATAGTTAACAGCTGGAACCATTGTTATCTGTGGATTGGAGAGATGGCATATGCATTTATAACAGAGATTTTATTTTATTTTTTCTTAGTAGCTCTGGCTGCTAAGTGCTGGGAAACAGCACAGGGAAGCTTTATGGGAAGCTTTTATCTTTATTTCAGCTGAAATTCAGGGATTGTGTTGTCTGAAGAGGTGGAAGGATTCTATGCATAGGAAATGTGCTAAAAATATTAATTTATTTTTAAAATATTCAAAAGCTGTTTTCCTTTGAAAATGAAGTTTTACAGTCTAGGAAGCTCTGTGTGCAGTATTTAAGGTAACCTCAAGAGTATTTTGTACATGGTGAGCAGTTCATTGCTGTGTGTGGAATCACTAACTGATATATGAAATAGACCAAAAAAGGATGAGTAAAGTGTTTGTGTGCATGTCTCTTACATCTTATGCAATATTGCCTAAATCACTAAACAGCAAATGGTTCTTGTGTTTTTTTTAACAGGCAACTTCTGAGTTTACCCCTCTCGCTCTCAGAAGAGGAGTTGCTTAGAATGAGGCAAGAGTTGCACTGCTGCTTCTCCCAGGTGGACAGCAGCTTGGCTTGGCCCAAGATAAGAGTAAGAACCTTGCTTCAGACTTTTGAAGTGGAGCAGAGGGACACTGAGGTGCTGAAAGTTGAGCAGAATTTAGCAATGACCAACGAACAGGTGAGAGCAGTGTGGGATCAGTGTGGGGACGTGGAAGGGGATCCTGGGGGTACCTGTGGCATCTGGCATTGGCTGCACATCTGGGTCTGTAGCTTCTTCACAGGTGCAACAGCAGTGTACACTTTTCCTGTCTGCATGGACCAGTGGACTTGAAGATAATTGTTTGGGCAGCAGTTGGATAAATAGGTCTTTTTTACATACATCTGTGTATTTCTGTTGCTTTTGTGAAACTTATGGGAATTTCTGAAAAAGACACTTCTACGTTGTTTTGTCTGTTTACAAAAATAAAGTTCCTGAGTTAGATGGCCTTTCTTGGCAAGAAATTTGGCATGATTTGTGTTTTCTGTTTGCCAAAGATTTAAGTGTATGCAGACAGTTTGGTGTTATTTCCCAAAATCTAAATACGTGGAAGATGAGGCTTACTTAAAGTTAGAGAAATATTTCCAACAAGAAGTCTATCTGCCTATTGAGTCTAGCACTTTATAAAGAACCCTTTGAGGGGTCTTTAATTCCTTCAGTAAAGTGTAAAAGCTTTGGAATTATAAATTGTTTTCAGTTCTTATAAAGGATGGGGGCCAAAAATGTTTCCTGTATTAGTTGTATCTGATGCCATCTTAAAAAGGAGGACTTGCCCTTGCTTTGTTTTGGTTCGATTATGTTTTCTAAACATGTAAACTATGCTGGGTTAATTGAGCTAGGAATTAGCCTAGTTCAAAGCCTTAATAGTTTCTAAAGTACTAAAGGAGGGAAATGACTTTGCAAAACCTTACAGTTGAACAGATGTTATCATTTCCCCAAGAGTACATATACTTAGTTGGTATTCTTGTAAAGAAATAGAAAGGTCAAGAGTGATTTGATTACATGGAATGGTGCTTCTTAATATTATCATGGTTCATTTGTGATTCACAGACTGTGTGTTGAAAACAATGTAGATCTTAAATTAATATTCTTTGTTCATTTTTAACTGTGCTGAGGAGACAACATATCAGTTAAAATCTTCTCTTATTGTCACTGCTGAAGCTTGTTTAAAATCAAATTTATATGCTATGAGTTTTCATGGAAAGGATGAATATATAATTCTACTTGAAAGAAATTTTTTTAAAAATTCTAACTTTGTCTGAATGTCCAAAATGAATGTTCTGAATGAATAGGCAGCACCTTAATTTCAGATGTACTTTCTCAGTGAAAGTCATATTTTCCAAGTTTTTGATTATTTGGTAGATGTGCTAATAATACCAAGTAATAATTTTAACATTAGCATCCTCGTATACTTCTTACAAATAAAGCATTTTTGCTCATCTTGTTCCAGCAGCATTCTAAAATGGGAAAAACAGGATCCAGGAATAAACATAAGTTAGATATTCTGAAGAAATCTTTACAGGACAAAATTTTAATTTATGAAGACTCAGTGAAAGGTGAAAATTTGAGTAGGGTAAGTACAGTCTTTTCTGGACTGAGGTCAAAACTTAGATCTTTAGTAATTGAAGACAGTATTCTATCAATGTAAGAACCAGAGTAAAAAGGTGTAAGGTATAGTGGCATGATGCATCTCCCTACTATTGCCTGCCTTTATCAAGATGTTGCATTTCACACTTAATAGTTTTTCCTTTTTAATTTTTGCATCCTAGTTACAGAACTGGTTTCATGTCTCACTGCTTTTTCTTCCAATGGTCCTGGGGCTTGGTGTGTGCAAGATTGCAAGGCTCCCCTTGATCCTGTGGTTTTCTAGGAAAACATGCAAGGTGCTTCAATGCATGCTTCAGCTCAGCAGCATTTAGTTCTTGGACATCTGCTAATGCTGCTGAAAATCCAAAAATGGATTCTTAGATCCAAAAGCTTTTTGAGTGGGGTCTGAGTTTATTTGTACAGAACTAATTGAAAGGAAGTCTTGGTTCTGGTGGGTACCTTTTAAAAACACACAGCCCCAGTCTAAAGTTAATCCTCGAGAAATGAGTGGGGCCAACCTTAATATGGGATTTTGAAGGCTTTTTACTGCCTTGCTAGTAGATGTTCCAAGAGATCTTTCACATGTGTATGATATGGATAATATCAGGTTTGCATGTCAGGAGGACATTGCAATGATAAGTTTGTTAAACACGGGTGGTGCACAGCTGTAGAAACTATGCATGACAAGCAGGTGTTATTGGCAATTAAAATTGGTAGAGAAAAAAAATTGTGCTTGGGCAAGACTGCAACAAGAAGGCAAGTATGTTCTAGCACTCTTCAAGAGTTTAATAACTGTGGTCTGAGAATGTTCTAATCCTTTAACAGAGGCATTGTAATTTTGACTTCAATACCTAATGCCCTGATCTTCAAAATTTGGGTGGTTTTGGTACTCTTCCTTGAATGTATGTCAGATTATGGGCTAAGCTTTAGAGGCAAAAAAGTACTGAATACTTGTTTAGTAAATGTAAGGCAGTAAATGCTGTCTTACATTTTTATTAGAATCTTCTTTTAAAATTGGAAATTTAGCTTCTCTAAACCTCCTTGCTCCAGTTTTATATGCACCATCTGGCATAGCTGTTGTCATTCTAATTGTATGGCTGGTTTCAGAGCTGGCAAGAGTCAGAAAGAAACTGATGTGGCTGGGGATAGATAGCAATACCAGTTGAGTGATGCAGCATTTTGGTTAAGAGGAGTTCATTTGCTGTATAATGTTGAAGGTGTTTCACCACCCTCGTTGTAAAATTCTGTTAAATATTTCTTCCTATGTTAAAATATTTATATTAATTGTATAATTTAAAGTATGCATTAATATGTTTAAAAGATTAAATATTTCTAATTGTTCTAAAACACCAAGTAGTGGAGTTGGAGCTCTCAGGGCTGCATGTGCTTTCTCTATCTGTGTCTTTTCTCTCTGACAATCCAGCTCTCTGGGCCCAAGTGAATGGTACAGGGGCAGAGAATACAAACTAATTGGTAATTGTTTACTGTAGTCTTTTGAAGATTCAGCTACCTAAATGTTAGATATGCAGTGTAGCCACCAGTGTCTAACCTAGACATCCACCTTACATGTCAGTGGAAATCCATATTTTAGGATAGGAAACCGACTGAGAAGTATCTTTTCTTTGAGTATGAAGGGAGCTTAAGAGTGACAAGCTGAGATGGAAGCACCCAAAGAAGGTTATGGCAGCTGGCTGCCATAGACATTGTCCCACGGAAGAGCAGTCACAGTGCAGTGTCCTTGGCTCTCAGAGTCACAGCATGGAGAGCTCATGCATTGGATCGTGTGCCTGCACATGCTGCACTTGCCTTTCACCCTTCAATAGTTCCTGGGGATGTTCCATCAAATGTGTGGCAGCAACACAGTTAGTGAGTTAAATATCTTTGATTTTATGCTGTTTGATGTTGATCCAATCCAGTTCTAATCTTATTTGAAATCCATTGCCAATAGACTTTTGATTTACAGTTTAACTCTGTTTTATATAAGAAGATTTTTTGTTATTTGCTCAAAGAATAGTTGAATGTCATCAGTCAGCATTAACTGACACTTGCCAATTTGAAACTAAATACAGTCTTTCTATAAGTTCTATGTTTTTTTCTAAGCAAAAGGGCATAATTTATCTTTCCATTTAACCATAGATTTGTGTTTCTAGCTTTTAATTTTATCATAATAAAAATTATATTGATCCTCTGTTTTGGGTTAGCATTTAATATTTCAGTTTTGACTACCCAAAAAGAAAGCCTGATCTCTTTAAAGTATTTGACTGCTCTGTAGTTTTTTTGATTACAGTAAGAACTTGGAATTGAAGGTTAAAAGCACTTCTTGAAAGAGTATATTACATTATAAGATAACAGCACTGATTTCTTTGCTGTCATAATCCTGCTTGTTAATTACAGAGTACTAAAATCATAAACGTGCATGCAAGAGTTTCTGTTAATCTATATTTTGTGTTTTGGTTTTTTTTTTTTTTTTTAGATTAAGTATGAGTTGCAGCTTGAAAAAGAGTGTCACCTGCGCAATCTGGAAAATAAACTTGGAGAGTATAGTGCTTCTTTAGCCTTTCAAAAGACTGTTAAAAAATCCAAAATGCTGGAGCTGTATACTGCTATCATAAATGTGCAAGCTTTGCTCTTTGAACAACTGAACACATCAAAAACCCTGTCAAAACTGGAATGTATTCAAATTTTAGAAGCACATAATCCTGTAAGTAATGTAGTTGTTAAAAGAAAAAATCCTTTTAGGAAACAGCCACCATTAGAGTATCTTTGATTTAGCTGTTGGTTTGCAGCTTCTGGTGGCCCAGACTTCAATTTCTGAGTATGTACACTTCAATGCATTCAGTAAAAGACATAAAGAGAAGGAGAGCCAAGGAAGGTTGTGTATTATTGTTTTTATTTTTGTTACAGTTGCATGCAGGCAGGAAGGGAATTATTATGGTGGCTACTTAGTATTTTATTGATTGAAAGAGACAGTTGAGAAGTGATTTGGACTCATGACAGAAGAGTAAATTGTTGTGTCTATCTTAGAGTTACTCATGTTGTAATGCTGTCCATATGCTAAATCCATAACCACATGATATGCTTCAATTGTCAAGTTTTTAGAGATTACCTATACAGCCTCCTACCTATGTCACTCCAGGCACACTCATGCAGTTTAAATAGCAGAAAATCTGGGAAAACCTCTTCCCTTCACCATAGTTATTACATATTTGATATCTGCCAATTTTCTAATCCTTTTTTAATACTTCAGTGCTCCGTTTTCACAAGGACTTCTTTTTCTTCATCTGCTATTTGAAGCCATCCAAGTGAGGCTTGGGGAGAGCACTGGAGTAGAACAAACAAAATGGGTTTTTGAGAAAAACCTCTTTGCTAGAGGGCATCATTAGACAGCTACTGCTGTGAAAATTCCTTGTTAAATTTTAATGTGGTCATCTCTACAGAGTTTTTCAGAGAGTGGCAGTTAGAATGCTTATATGCCTCCAGTTTTTCTTGAATTTGTATTAGAGCTGTAGGAAATAGTGAAAGTTTAACGTAGGAAGGGTGTTTTTTGCCTTTTATGCCTTAAGTGTGAGGGGGCTTTTCAGAGAAGTTGCTTTTACCTTCTCTGTTCTTGAGCAGGTGAAGAAAAAGATTGAAGAAGGGGCAGAATTGAGACCTAGAATAGCTAACACTGGGTTAAATATAGCTGGTGAGGCAGAGGAATGGATTAAAATTCAGCATTTTCTCCAATGTACACGTTAAGAAGTGGGGCTTTGAGATAGTAAGCAATGTAAAAGTTGAGGTGAGACAACAATGACACTGGAAATGGGAATATGGAGCCTTCTTTTTGGTGTCTAGTTTGACTTTTTGATCAAAGTTAGATTTTTAGCATGGAGGATCCAGTCCCCTGAAGACTTTGGATTTTAACCTTTTGATTTTCTGAGCATTTTATTTTAACCCTGACTTTAGCAGACTAATTATGAATTACTGCCTTTTAAATCCCTTTGATATTAGCTGTAAATTTGGTATAAATAAAATTAGTTAGTCTGAGTTTCTCAAGCTGTTTCAGTGGGTTTATGCAGCTCACAAGTGAATTTGAATGGTTCCTTAGTTTTGATCTCAGCCATGCTGACAGTCTAGTTGCTGGAGGTCCTCTATTGTGGAAGGTTTCAGAGAACATTGACTTTTTACACAACGAAAATTGAGTCATAGCTTTCCTCATTGTTCTGACATTCATAATGTGCCAGTCATGTTTACTGAAGCTGTGCAAGGAATTGAAAAGTGTAATGACTGCAAGTGGCTGGGAAGAATAAGAAATGAATAAAGTAATATCAGAAAATCTGATACCATCATCTTTTTTCTTCACTCCAAATGAAATTCTTTCAAGTTATAATTTAACTTCTTATCATCATGCATTTTCAACCTCTAGGAGATTGAAGAACTTGAAAAGAAGCTGGAGTATGAGATGTTGCATAAGGAGTCAGTGCAGCAGCATCTAATGAGTAGGCAGAGGTGGATTCTGGATGGTTTGGGACTCTCAAATGAAGCTGTGGACACGAATGCAGAAAGACATGTGACAGTTCTGTTAAGACAGGCCATGAATAAATGTAGACAATTTATAAACCTGTACCAGCAAAGGTAAGTTCTTTGGTCTCAGGTTTTACTATGTTACTGCAGTTCTTATGGACTCTGGAGAAGCAGCAGGAGGAATGTTCTGCTGTACTGGGGAGGGACCATGCATCTATATTTGGTCTCTGCCTTCTTGTGCTGTGGCCCAGATGATAACTGAGGAGTTGGGAATATTGAAATGAGAAACATGAAATAATAATAACTTAGTAGCATATAAATGGTGCTGTGTGTTGCGTGGCAGTCACCATTTTTTTGACAGGGATAGTGGAAAAATAATGATACTCCTTAGCATTAAGGCAGAAAATAATTTTATTCCTACTGCTTTGTCTCCCAGGAAGATAAGGAGGGACTTCAGAGCAGCAAGATCTGCTGGGGCCAGAGGAAATAGCTGAGACAATTTAAATTGAATTTCCATCTCCATTGTTGTACTGTAGACTGAATTTCCAGGCACACAATTATTTTTGATGAGATGTATAAACTCCTCTTCAATTTCAATTTTCCCTGGCCAGTTTTTAAGTAAAGATATCAGCGACAAATAAAATACCTCTTGGGAGGTATATAGAAATATCTGTCTTGTCATAATGGCTGCCTAGCAAAAATGGGTGATAATTTGCAAAATTGCAGCCTATTGTTTTACTTTTATTAGGGTTACAGGAGGTAGAAATGACATTTCTATGTGTACTGCACAGTATTAAAAGCCTAACATATTTCAAGCTTTGTGTAACATCCTCAAAGTGTGCTGCTTTCCATTAGAAAGTGGTTTTCCATAAAACCATTGATATATTAAAAATGGCTGTGATAGTGGTAAGTCTGTTTTAATTCTGAAAAACCTGGAGCCCTGCTTGGTTTAGATGAACAACTTTCCTGTTGCAGAAGTCAAGAGTCAGTAGAGGATCAGACAAATCTCTGCACCAGTATCCACAAGCTGGTAACCTATCAGGGAAACCTGCAAAGAAACTGCAACTAGGCTTCACTTGAGAACTTACTGGAAGGAACAAGTTTTGTACTTTTGTACATTGCAGGATTTGTACGTGATGTCATCATGTTTTGGTCTAGAAAAGAAAAATAATCACCAGCAATGAGGAAGTTTACTGTCTAATGTCATATTTCAGCTACAAAAAGATCCACAACTTGCCTTAAAGTGCGATGAAATTTAAAAAGGAGAGAAGAGGATGGGAACAGGTTGAATCACATTGCTTTGGAGTGTTTCCAGGTTTGAATTGTGTGCAATAGCATAGCCTTAGATTCTGGTGTTTGCTTGGAGGTTCAGGGAAGCAGGGAAGAGAATTTGGCATGTTTTAGAAGTTAGGCTGCTCCCAGCAGATTTGCTGACAGACAGATATGCGTCCTGAATGGGTGACCTTCCAGTTTTGTTTCCTATAATACAGTCATTGCACCTGGGAAGATTTCAATGTTAATTCTGTCTTTCACTTCAGCTTGAGAGATGAGCAATGGAATTGCGTGGTGCTTGAAGATCTCCTGGAAAATATAGAAACGAATGCATTTTTGGCAATTTATAGTCAGGTAAGCATGAAATTGAACAAAGTTCCAAGTTTAAATTACAGCTGTATCTGGATATCACCTTTTCTTCTTTTTTGGGAACCATTAGATGTATTTAGAGTTACTCTCTGCTAGTAGTTGCTACCAGTTTGCAGCCTACACTGTCAGTCACTTCAGCTAATTCTGAGCTACTTTCAGCCTTTTGAATTTTACTGAGTTATACTTCTTTATTCATTTACAAGTCTTCTCAGGGTTTGTCCTCTTGCATTTCATTCTGTGGAGAGCTGAAGTGCCTGATTTTCTGGTTAGCAGACAGATTTACATTCAATATGTTTCAGAATTAAATGATAGCAGGGCTGCTAGTTGAATTTTCTAGTATCATTACTCATACTTCTTTTCAAAGATGGTTTAAAGGTCCTGAGAACATTTAGCCAAAGAGAGCAGAATAGGTCTCAGAGATCTGTCATGTTTATTTCTCACTTAATGTTGCATTTTGTAAGTTTAGAGAAGAACAGTGTTTAAAGACCAGAAGTACAAGACAGTACTATAGAAATTAGACTTAGGTGTCTGTATTAAGATTTACACTCTTATTTGCATTCCTCTCCAAAAAAGAATCAAATAATTTCTTTCACTAAGTAGCCTGAGCAAGCATCTCTTTAGTGTTCAACTTTGGTGCCCAGTCAGGCTGAAAATATTTTAAGAACTGTATGAATTTACTAATCTCTCATCAGTCTTAGGATTTTGTCTTGTTAAGTCTGTGTGATCTCAGTGGTTTCCTTGTAAAATTTATACCAACACTAAAGAGGCCAGAAAACTTTGGAAAGTGTTATCTTACCTTTCGGAGAGAATTCTCTGCTTGAAGGACAATTATGGAGAAAAGAGGTTGATTGATTTCTTTATTTTGTGTGGCTAAATTTGGCTTAAGACTGCTTTGCTGGTGATGCTTTGTTTCTTTCAAAGAGGATTCAGATAATCCAGGGATCTCCTAGGTGAATTCACTCCTCTGAAAAGTTGTCATACAGAAAAGGAGGCAAACATTTGCTGTGACTTTTTGAAACTACTGTGGACAAAGAACCTGGCTGTCTTCCTGGGACCTTGGGTTTTATGTGACATGGGCTTTGTAGTCATCTCCTCCATCAGCACTTACAGGAGGGTCTGCAGAGTGCTGATAACTCAGCTGCCATGAGTCATCATCTTTGGCATGTCTTACCTAACTTCAGCTACCTGAATTACATGTATGGCTTGAATAGACAACAGCAGCTTTTTTTCTGGCATTCTTTGAGACATTTAACTTGCTTTCATTGGCCTTACTCTTTTCTTTCTATGTGGTCCTCAATATATTGTAGACTTTTCATATTTGATGCACACAAGGGATCTGCAGAAAGACCTGGGCACACTGTATATTTATGACAAAAGAGCATAAAATAGCAATGGAAATTTGATATTTGGAGTGGGGCAGGAGATAGGGCTTGGGTGAGTGTCTATGGAACAGCTAAATTTGAACTCAGTCTATTTGAACATTGTATGAATGTGCTTTACTACTGACCTTTGGGCAAGAAATAGGCAGGATGTTTGGAAATAAAAAAATATTACCAAAAGAAAAGCAGGTGTTTTCCTTCACCTCTTAACAAGCGTTACAAGCTGTTCTCTGAGCTTATCACAGAATCTGATGTTACGAGAAGCTGAACAATGAAGTGATCTACCATGACAACATGTAAAGTTTTTCAAGACTGTTTTTCTCTCCATAATTTTACAGACCAAGGAATGCCATATTGCTTCCTTGCTATCTTGAAATTATTTCCTTATAGTAGTAGAATCCATAAATTAATTAAGCCTTACATGTTAGAATGTAATTGTCTTGTGATTTTTCAAACCAAAAGGCATCAAGTACATGCCCTAAGCAAATATGCCAAGATCAACTGGTTATTTAGCATTTACATTGCCAAAATTCTAAATGAAATGGACAACTATATAATATATACATGGGCCACTGTGGGTAGAAACAGTGAACATGGAAGTGTGAGCCCTTGATGCCAAAATTGTCACTACTAAAATAATCTTCAGTAATATTTTTTATTTTCGTAATGATTATTTATTTAGTAACAGTAACTAAGGTTGGCTACCATTCATTTTCAATGCTGACTTTATCTTTCTTCTACTCATTTATCCTCTAGGAGCTCCGTCTGGCAGGTTATTTAGCTAAACTGACGAGGGTGCCAGTGGGGGTGTTGCACAGGGTCCTGAACTTGTTGCTGCCCTCCAGCTCACAAAGTGAGGTTCTTTCTGTCCTTGATTCCATCAGTAAATATTCAGATGGTGCTGTTGAACGTGACAGTAATGCAGATGAGTCTGGCAGCTGTAAGAAAAGGTAGGTGTGATGTTTTCTGGTAGACCACTACAAGACAAGATTGATGTTTATGTTTAAGATGTGTATATCTGCTGGACAATGAGATTTACAGCTATAGGAAAAAAATCACAGGTGCATAAGTTTCCTTTTGAACTATTTTTCTGGGGTAAAAATACTTTTAAACTGCTACTTTATTTTGTGAAATGTTTTAACTATAATAAATTTATTAATAAAAAGTTAATTTTATAAGTTCATTAATTAAACAGTTATTTCACAGATTTATAAATCCTGTTTATAAATTCTGATAATTTTCTTTCTGTTGCCTGAATTGGAGTTTGTTAAAATATTTTCTTTCCACTTTTTTTAGTAATGTTCATGACACAGCGGGTTTTAGGTGTCTATAGCTCTTAAAGATGTAAAGGAGATCCTCCTTCCTAATAGTGGAAGTTGCAACCTTGCAGATGTCTGTCCCTTTGTAGTTAATTACTGAAGTTCCAAGTGGCCACTGAGTTTCCCTTTTCTCACAGACTGGTAGACTCTCAGGGCCTTTTTCACTCCCCTTTAGCCCCATTAACATGAACTGAAATCTGTGCAGTAGCACCAAGGGATGCTCAGGACCTGCTCTCTCCCAATTCCCTGCCATGACCTGGGCAGGAGACAAAAGCAGATGTTGTGGCACTGAGCCCAGTCCTTGGCAGATGTGGGTTCTCAAGGAGCAGATAAGAGTCCTTGGTACCATGCCCTGAGGTCTGATCTTAACTGATTTAAATGATTTGTGGCAGGGCAGCAAAAGAACTTGAACACTCTGACTGCATTTGCGCTGTTGCTGTCGTGGGTTTGGTACTATAGTCAGAGAGGGAAGAAAAATGTGTATATTTGGGGATTTGCTGCTGGGAATTTTTCTTTCCTGCTCCTTCAGGAAGAGCCAAGAGTTGTGGCAAGCACTGGAGAACAAAATAAGGCAAGATCTGATAAACAGAAGTTTAGAAAAGATCCCTTCTCTAAGCAAGAGAAAAGACAGGTAAGGAGAAAACCAGACCAAACATACCTGGGTTTTTTTTTTGTTTATAGTTTATTTAATGTCCCAAGAATCTTCTTACAGCTCTTAGAAATCAGAAAATTAGTTCATAAGTATGCATTTTCTAACACTGCTCTATCTAGTGCTTATGTTTCCTACAACATATTTACACATAATAAGCAATATAGTAAATACCTAAAAAGATTTTTCAGTACATATCCACAAAATTCTCACATTTTTCACATACAATGCTCATCTTCCCTATATTTATTATGAGGTTGCCTTCCCTTTTGCAACTTTATATCTCAGAAAATGATACATGAATTACTGGGAATTAGAATGAAAACTACAATTCTCTCTGTTGAAATATGATTTTCTTTAGCTTCCAAAGTCACCACTTCTGTGGCAAGGTATGATAGGGGACATTGTGCGTTTTTTGCCTCAGTTTTCACTTTTCAACTCAATTTTTCTCATTAATGTAGTTTGATAAAGAAGAAGCAACTTGCTGTCTTGGAAAAGGCAGTGTTCATTCATCTGGGATGTTCACCTGCACACCCTCCTGTGGAACAGCCTGATCCACCAGTTCCTCTGAACTCTGCAGCTGCTGAAGCCATAGAGCTGTTAGACACAGGGGAGAAGATACTCTTGTTCCGTGAGCCAAGTGATCCAAAACTTGCTTTGCATAATTTTCCAAGAAAAAAGAAAAAGAACTTTCTTAATTCTAAAAAGGCTGCTCGTGCAAACGTGGACTCACAAGAGCAACTTCCATTTAGAGTATCAATTAGGGAAGAGGAAGTAATTTCAAATTCAGTAAAATGATGAAGGATGAAGTGTATGGTTCAAAAAACATGTGTTGTGTTAATCTGATTTGTCTGATATTGGAAATAGATGTAATTTTAGAATGGCACAGTTGGTGATGTGCATCTTGCATTTTTTAATTCTTGTCAGTGCTTTGTTGCACTAGGTAAATATGGGTATTCTATGATGCACAGTCTGGCAGGCAGGACTCTGTGTTCCTTCACTACATTTTGGTCATTTTTGCACTGATTTTATCATAGTTGTATTTTCATAATTTATACAGAAAGGTTATTTATTGTTTATAGTAGGTACTGATTTACTATTTTTGTATTTATATTTTTGTGGTAAGCTGCAGTATAGCAGATGACATGAAGAGATGTAGTAGATGAACCACATGTCCTCTCTTCTCTGATTTTATGTTATTCTAGTTAATGTACTGTTTAACACTGTGTTCCTAATAGGCTTTGCATGTTACTTCTGCAGTCTGTGTTCTGCAATGACAGCTGATAGTCCAGATCTTTAGCATATACTTGTGTACTGAGCCTTACATCCTGGAGTAACTTCAGCGATTCTCTGTTTTAAACAAACTTAATTCAGTTGAACTGTATGAGTGTGGCTACAGTTCCAGACTGTTACATATTTACAACCTGTTGCAGTCTTTTCCTTGGTGAAGCAGTGTCATCACATTTGCTCGGTAGAAAAATGTAAATGGACATGTAATTGCTTCAGAAGCTCTTTTGATTGCAGTGCTGCCAATTTTCACAATTTTAGATATTTTTGAAGTTCTTATTCCTGAATTTCTCTAAATTGATGAGAATATAATTTTATACTTCAGAAAGAGTTAATTTTTAAACCTGTTTGGTTGACTCTGAGTCCTATAAATATGAATCCAAAAAAGAACAGGAAAAGCTAATTAAAATAACCACATGTAATTATTAATATCTTATATTATTCAAGCCTGTTTTGAGGGTGTTGTAACTGTATTTGAACGCTGTGCTCTGAGGCCACTGTGATCATATCTTTTCTATTATTTCTTGTACAGATCTTCAGTGCCTTTTTATTAATAGGGTGCCATATTATTTGAAAATTAAAATGTTATAATATACATGTATCTACAGTTGGCATTTTTTTTCCCACTTCTCCGACAAGTTTAAATATTCGTTCCACAGAAGACAATTAGTGTTTCCTATCACTACTAGCATTAGAAAATGTATGCAATGATTAGACTGACAGTCCTAATTATTATTTGATTGCATTCTTCAGTCTTTTCATGGAAGTATTTGCTATCACAGGAAGTGAGTCTGTGAGGGTTGTGGGAGTTCAGAGCTGCTGTTTTAACTGTGTCTGGTATTTCATCCCCAAGGCAGGAGTGGGTAAAGAGAAGGTTCTGTCTTGGAAGTGGGCCAGAGCTGTACAGGAGGAGCCTCAGGCGTTTCAGGAAGAGGCAAGAAAGCAATTGCCCTGAGGCAAGAAAGCAGTTGGAAAACTTGGAGGGCTCATGGCTGCAAGGAGCACTTGAAGGCTGAAGTACCTTCTTAAATGTCAGTCCCTTCAGGATGTCCTTGCAAGCCCAGGCTCTTCACTGTTACAATGTAAGAGTGAAATGATATTAACTCATCACAGATATGACATGGAGGCCAATAGCGCTAAGAGGTTACAATAATAAAATGCAACATCTGAATATTGATTACAATATCAATTTATTATCCTTAATCATTTCTGTGTCTAGCAATAGAAAGCTGATTTGTAAGTCTCTCACACCTCATTACAAATTTGAAGCAGTTCAGTGACTGTAACTTTGTAGCAGAGAAAGTCACTCCCTGCTATGAGTCACTGTCATATCATGCAATACATATTCAAGGAAACATCCAGATCTTGACATCTCTTGTGCCTTGTGAAAGAGTCCTAACTAGGAAATAGCCCACTTCAGTGGAGAGTTGGCTTGCATTCAGCTTTGAGTCACTCATGAGGACAGAGGGCCAGCTGTTGATTGTGCAGCTTTGTGTGTGTGCCATAGGTATTGCCATCCTTATTTCACAGCTGAAGTCTCCCAAAGAATGTGTGTGCTGGACAAGCCATTCAAATTCATCCCACTTCGTTTCACAGTCATCAATGCAAGAAGTAATAGAAGGCCAACTTCTTCAGTGTTTGAAACATTGTCCAAATCAATTGTGTTCCCCTGGGAGTTCATTGCTTCTTCTGTCGCCCTTGACAGTTCCCTGTGTACTCCCATATCCATTGCACTGTTGTCTTCCCTCAACTTGGAGCCATTGCACAAGGAGCCAAAACATACAAAGAACAAGCAAAAAACTGTCCTTGGCCAATGATTTCATCCATACAGTAAATAACAACTTATTGGCAATGGTAAATTTTATTGAAGAAATTATTCTCCATGCTGGGCTAATAAACTGTAACTTTGCTACGATTTTTTCAACATGTGCTTCAGTAATGTCAGCTTGCAGCTAACAGCCCTTGTGTCCGGGGTTCAGGATTTTCAGGAGGTTTAGTTATGCCCAGGCTCTTCAGCATTAACAACAACCCACTCTTCTGTTCACCTTGCTGTATTTTTTGCTTGGGATACCTGGATAGTGGATTAGCATGGAATATGTATTCCCCACGCTGTTAAGGTTTTATTTAAAAGAATACATTTTGAAGGTTGGTTTTTTTTAATAAAAAGGATCCCACATGACGAAAAATATTTCAGGAAAGATGTACTAAAAATGTCCTGCAGTGATTGATATGAAAATACTTCTTTGAAACAAGTGGGTTGAGACTTCTTATCATAAACTTATGTTAAATCTCTTTAACCTTGGTATTGCATATTACTTTATTATGAAGTAGAGTATACGTGCTAGGCCTAATGAAGAATAATTCATACCAAGATTGAATAACTGGATGTGCTGGAAGAGACTATCTGTGTCAAAGTCAATCTGTTGTAAACAAAAGTGAGAATACCTTTATGGACCTGGCACTTCACTACAAAAAAATGTAAGTGGAAGTACAGGGATTGACACTTTAGTGGAAATAATTGTTATATTTAATAGGTAACTTCTATCTTCACTGATTACTGTAACTGTTTCAGGTTTAGATGAATTTTTAAACTGATAATGTCTCTTTAATAAGGTCAGTTCTACAAAGTACTTATCTGCCTTATTTGAACCTGGGGAACTCATGCTGCTTTCTTTCATTATCTGGTATTTACCCAGCTGCTATTTTAACACCTTCATTTCTTCTGGGGAATGTTAAGTTTTTATGCTGTTACCTTTGTACAGCCCAGTGCCAATAATTACACTGCCTTTTGTCAACAGCTCCAGCTTCCCAGGAGACCGACAGTGGGATTTGCAAAGCATCAAATGCCAGGTTCACTCATCTGTTGCCCCGTGCTGTGCTTATGTAGCTGGTGCAGCCTTAGGGGTACCAGCATAAAGCTTGTTTTCCTTGCTGAGTTGTGAAGCTGGGCTGTCACAGGCTGTTGAGAGCTGTGTGAGTTCATATGAATAGCAATGCTGTGTGAGTGATGAACATTGTCCTTCTAGCTGAGTGCTCCAGGTAGTATCCAGCCTTTTCCACAGTCTGCTTCTCCACTCAAGGTCTCTTGTAAAAATGACTGGCAAAGGCCACCAGCTCAGGTCTTTAGTACTGTCTTCCTACTTCTTTTCTTTTTATTCACAGGGAGCAAGGCAGGGAAAGTCAGTCAGATTCTACCCTTGTGAAAGGGTGTACAGCAGGCTCACTGTTTGCCTTTGTGATGCAGACAAACTGTGACCTAAATTTAATCTCATTAATATGTTCCATGAGAACTGGTAATGTCCACCTCTGTATTTGAGCAGTCTTGTTATCTAAAACCACTAGTTACTTTTCTCACCTCAGCTGTTGTGGAGACCAAAACCAGTTTTCTCCAAGGTTCAGAGATTCTTCTGGAGACAGAAAACATACTTGCAGGGAACTGAATTTTGAAGAAGTCAGCATTGCTGGAGCATCTTCTTCAATTATGCCAGAAAAGTTATCTCAAAAAAGAGGCTATGTATTTTCAACCACTTTTGTTTGAAAAAAGATGACTGAATAAGAAAATAAAACCTGGAAGTGGCATGTATCATTCCAAGACATAATTGCACTCAGAACTTGGCCGATTTGAGCATTGCTGACGGAATTTAGTTCTTGATACTGTGTAGTTGAGAAGGACAGCTGGTTACAATATATGAATGGTTTTATAGTTACTCAGCTGCACGAAGATATCCCTATGTAGTGTTGTTCCAAAAGAAGTAAAATATTTCTGTGCAGCAACTAGTGAAGTCTGTAGCTTTCTAGAAACTCTTGTGTGTTCCCAGCTGAAGAAGGTAATCCTTGGGGATGTGTTTGGTTTTGTTTTTTGGGGTTTTTTAATGAGGTCTATGAGACAGTATATAAATGTAGGTTTACTTTGCAGTCTCTGAAAAGTCCAAGCTGTGTCAGTGCTAAGAAGCTGCTTATACACACTGGGTTTTATCTTTGGTGTCTGCAAACCCAAAGAGTCATTCTGTGTCATCTCTGCTCAGAAAGCACCCAGGATGAAGTGATTCCCTACAGATCAGCTCCTACCTTGCCCTCTGGAGTCTCTGACTTTTTGGCTGGAGTAGTGACAATTTGTCACATGTACTGGGATCCAAAAACCTGAGAAAATCTCTGGGTGTTTTTGTCAACTCCTTTCATTCAGTTTTAGTTTTCTGTCATGAGAGGATTAAACGAGAAGCCTGTGTGAATCCCAGTAGTGGATGAATAAAGATCTGGGAACTGAGGCCCTGATGCACTTCATTTCACTTGTAAATAGAACAAGTGAAAAATCCTACCAGTAGTGGAATAAGGCGGTTTGCAGCCAGCTGTTGAATATGCAGCATGGCCCTTCATGGAAATTCACTCCCAAACAGCAGTGCAGTGGTGGAAAAGGGATTTATGAGCTGTCTTCTCCAAAGCAGGCATAGAAAAGCTGTAGGGTCAGCAGATTTCCTCTGGGTTTTTGATGCAAAGCAGTAAGCTGTAGCACTAATGGTGCGTGTGCTGAAAAAGATCTTTGAATGCATCTTGTATGTTGCTTTCCAAGAGTAAAGTTAATTTCTTATACCAAGGCCAGACTGTGGAAGTAATACAATGAGGTTATGAAATTACTTTGTTCTGAGGGCAACTGTATTGCTGCCTTTGTGTCTGTGTTTGAGAGTTTTTCTTCCTAATTGAAGTGTATGAAGAGGGCACTTCATTTGGAAGTAATATTTGCCAAGGACATGTGATAAGAAAATTATGATATGAAAAACCCTATAAATTTTGGGGAGAAAAAAACTCCTGCAGAAATGACTGGGCATCTTCCTGGCTCCTCCAATTTTTACATATATGAATAGCTCCTTAAATGTGATCCTATTTACATAAATAAGGATGTCAGGGTTTGGTTAATGCCGCCCCTGCAGACAGTGATTCAGTGTCATGTACCTCTAGAGAGTAATTCAGAGTGGCACAAAATTCTGCTAGTATGATCTGGCTGTCAGAGCATGCTCTGGGCACAGGGTATGTGCTGCAATTTGTTTTGTTATATTTTGACCATCTAAACGTGTCTAATCGAAGCTAAAAATGTCTTTCCTCATAACTGAGAGACAGGTACAGGCCCCACCCTGGGATGGTCTCTCCTTCTCTTGGACCTTTTTGCTGTGTATGGCTTCTGCAAGGCAGAGGAGCATTTTCATGGTGCACCTCAGAACGTTTTTGCAAAAGAGATTCTAAGTCCCAGACATCACGGTTAGGAGAGAGAACAACTATGTTTTATTAGACTAACAAATACGTTTGGGCAAAGCAGAGGAGCTTTACTGCTATTAAGTTGTTTTTCAAACAAAACCAGAACTTTTCAGCTCTTGGCAGTTGCTGTGGGAAAAATTTCAAACAAATATGGTATTAGAACTGGTCAATGTTTATAATGAAGGAATGTCTTTAAAAACAAAACTCATTTAGCACACAATAAACAAAATGAAATAACATTTAGGCTGGTTTGTTTTCACTTTTCCTCTTTTACTCAGTTCTTTTAAATAACTGAAAATCTTTTTCCCTTTTTCCTGATTTTATTTAAAGAGGCAAAACATATTACAAAATGCTTGGATGAAAGAGTTGTTAGTTTTAAACCAGTTCTTCATGGCTAAATCCACAATCATGTGACCTTTTATTAGTACTAATAGTAGGAGATGTATTTAGGGATCCAACATCCAAAATATGATCTTCTATGTTCTTCTCTAAAGACACCTACATTTCAGAAGCCTTGAACTGTTATTTTCCCAGTTACCTAAATGTTAATTAGCAGGTATGTGCCAGTGGTCCCAAAGTATTCCAGTCTCAGTGGAGCTACAGAGCTTAGTGTCTTTGTCATCTAGAAATGAGGTGAGGCTGGCTCAGTGGAGGCTCTCCAGCTCTGTGCTGCTCCCAGAGCAGCATTTCATGTGTGAGCATTTGAGGGACTGGGATGGCCAAGGGGTGGCTGACTGGCTGACACAGATCACACTTGCTAGGGAAATCATAGGTGTACATGTACTTTCTTAGTTAAGACTTGGGTTTTTTCTTTCTAATTCCTTCCTAATGAGTCATCAGGGCTTTACAAGGTGAGTGTTTTTAAACCAGCTATTTTAATGTTTCATACTCCAGAAACAGTCAGATATATATAAAACAGTCCTAGAAATCATGTGAAGATGCAACTTGATAGCCCTCTCCTGCCTGTATGAATGGGGGCACTCACTGTAAGCTTGAAAGCAAAGGGGTTCCTCCCCACCAGGCTGAGTTATGTTATTGCCAGAGAGGTAGCCTTTAAAATGTAAATCCTCCAAAATCCTTAGTGTAGTTGTCTGAAGTCTGAAAATCCAGTTGTTCAAGTGCCTTAATTTCAGTGGGCAGAGAAAGTGAGGCAGCACAGTCATCTGGGCTTTGCACTGGGCTTGTTCTGGACCCTTGGAGCAGTCAGTCTGAAGGGAAGCTGAGTAACCCCTGTGCTCTTTACCTGCTGATGTTAAGCAACACTTTAGCCTATCACTTTATAAGCATCATGACAAGATTTTTGAGTGAATGAAAGATTTCTGGCAAACAGTTGAATTTTGACATTGTCATACTGAGAAATATGTTTTTTACAAATGCATTTAACTTATTGCTGCCAGTTGTCATGCCCAACAGCTCTTGCTCCTCTTCCAGCTGCTGTGAGTGAGGACTGGGGCTGAGCCCTGGGGGAGTCAGGCACAGACACTTTACAGGAGACTGAAGGATATTATGAGGCCAATATGCTCAGGATGCTGCCATGCTCAGCTGTAACTCACAGTGCTGGGAGAGTGTCACTGTCATATTTTCTGGAAAAATCCCTTCACTCAGGGTTTTGCTCCTGGGAAGCTGAGAAGCCTCAGAGAAAAGGGAAACAATAATTATCTGATTTGCTTCTCCTGTGTTTTGTTGCTTTGGAATGTGTTTGGACATTGTTTACCAGAGGTGTTTGTTTCATTGATTTAATGTGAATTGTTTTGACTTAATGGCCAATCATGGCCAAGCTGTGCTGATACTCTGGCAGGAGTCACGAGTTTTCATTATTATCTTTTAGCTTTCTGTAAGTATCCTTTCTCTATTCTTTAGTATAGTTTAGTATAGTAATTTAGTAGTTTAGTATAGTAAAAAATATTCTTTAATATATTCTACTATCACAAAATAATAAATTAGCCTTCTAAGAACATGGAGTCAGATGCATCATTCCTCCCTTCATCTGGGAACTCCATAAATACAAGAGGAGAGAGTCTTGGTTTTATTGCTAGAGATTGTGTTAATCAAAATGAATACCAACAAATTTTTAGACTCATGACAGTTAATATCTACAGAGCCTGCAAAGCTATCTTGGAGATAGATTTGCCTGGGAGAGTGCATGGCTCTGTAGCTGTAAAGACACAAGAAATCTGCTCCCTCTGGTTGAGGATGATGCCATTGTGTGCAGGAACTGCTGCTGCCATGAGCTGAAATGCAAATAGTTACTCATATGCCATGCAATTGCATTATAGAAATTAATAGTTGATCCTATCTTCCATCACTCCCAACAAGAAATTTTATGGTTTTTTGGGTTTTTTTCCTTAGTTCTTCCTGATGCTTGAATTAAAAAAGCAGCAAGCTAAGAATGTGGATGTGCTTGGTGAGACACTGGTGTTATATTACATGTCTGTGAAAGTTTCACTTGGAGCCAGATCTTGAGCACAGATCCACCAATGTTAACAGATGTCTCCTGACTGGTAACCCTTGAAGCTCTTTTGTTGATTCATACATTTCTGCTACATTGCTGGTTTTTAAAAAATTTCTCTTTCTGCTTTAGCCTAATCACATAAATACGAGAAATAAATACATCTGTGCATACTTTGTGCATTTTAACTGGGAACAAATCCTTAAATCTGAAGTCCATGTCTGCTCTATTCATCCTTGCATACCCTCCCAGTGACTAGGGAATTTTCATTCCATTTGATTCCCACTACAGCTAAAATGCATAATTCTAACTGCTTTGTGTTCAGGCTTGCAGGGTGTGCAGAATTGCAGGTGGAATGACAACTACCAGGTGACAGCCACCAGCCCAGCACTGCACACTGTGGGCAAGTACATCAAAACATAATTTCCATCTCTTCCTTTTACTCACTTTCAGTGATTGTTATTCTTTTATAAAACAACTGTTTGTGTTTTAGCAATATGGACTTCTCAATATTTCCATTCCTCCAGAATTTGTTTTGATTAAAAATAGTAAGGAAATTACTACCACTACTCTCATTTCACAGAGAGGGAAATGAAGCACAAAATAACTAGATTTAAGGAAATAGGGAGTGGTCTTTCCAGCAGATGCTACCACATGGCATTTATCCCATGAACATTGTAGATGATGCCATTGTTTCCCAGCAAGGCGGTGAGGAGCAGCTGATGCTATTTCACAAGTGCCCTAAACATGAAGGGCTGGAAGAACAATTGAGGGGGTAAAAGCAGCAGTATGAATTTCTTGAGCTTGCAACAATTTAAATGAGGGACTGAAAGTCTTTCACTTCAGATAACATAGAGTTGTCATTTAAAAAAATGCCTTTTTTACTGAGGCTTTCAGTTATTTCTTGAGAATAATTTTCATTTCAAAAGTGCTTTATTTTCAATTCTATTGTGGAAGTTATCACTTTAAAAAAGAATATGATTGCAAAGTAGTTAGTGTGGAGTTAAGGGCTATCCAGCCAATTCTTACACTACTATTTCAGGGAAATAGTGTGAAGAAAGAGCTGGGGATGAGATGCCAGTTTCTTCTCAGTGAATAGAAACCTATTCACGTTGCCATGAGGTTAATGGAATATAATGTCAGATCTAAAATTCAGGAGCATGGATAGATAGATAGGAAGGGTTTCAATCAGCATGCAGAGAGTATAACAGCTTGAAAAATATGTGTGTGGATACAGCCCTCCTGGAGCTCTGTTTCACAGAGCAGCTCCTGAATACCAATGAAAGTCCTGAGGCAGGAGTAGGGGATGGGTTCAGAGTTACTGCTTACATAGGTTTGGATTAGTCACTTCATGTTTTCTCTCAACATAATTGTTGGTTGTAGTTGATAGTGGGAAAATAGCTATTCTGGTTGCCTTTTCTTGAATCAAATTTTGATTAGTTTCCAGAAAGATCACAAAAGTAGCATTTGCTCAAACTTCAAGTGCTTTTATTAAAAATAGGTCTGCTTGCCGCCCTGGGGCTGTTGCTCAGGGCTGTAGTCATGGTCCTGTGCTCTGTGCAGGGCTCACTGACTTGGCAACAGGAAAAAGCAATGTCTATCTCTAAAGCCTACCTTTTGCAGCTTTTCCAAACCCCTCTTATTTTAAGGATTCCCTCACTTTAGCATTTGCATTGCATTTCACTGCTGGGCTGTGCATATCACCAAAGTGAGACAAAAGAAGTTTCTGGGAAGAGAAGACTTAGAGAGGCTTAAAACCCAAGCTGGCCAAAATGTGAGTCCTTTTTCTATAAATGTTTCTGCAAGCAGTATAAACTTCTGAACCTGTCAGAAAAAACCAAAAGGTTACTGCTCCAGCTATGATCAAAAGAATGAAAAAAGAATCAAGCTTTCATTCAGGCTCAACTGACAGAAAAATTGAGAAAACATATTGTTCCCTGTCTCAGTTCCTTCCCTTGGTCCATAATCTTTCAGGTGGTGTGAAGAAGACAAGGGGGCTGACAAGAGCAAGCCCATCTCTGGGACATATTTGCTGATCACCACTGTGCTACATCTCCACACCATCATTTTGCTCCTCAGTGGTGACTGAAACAGGCAGGGTGTGTTTGAGGCTGTGTGTGCCATCACCTGCACCCTGGCCCAGCCCTGGAACTCTGCTTACCTGGATCATCTCTCTTTCATATCTGTCCCTTCCCTGCACTGTTCCCTGCTTGCAGCATCCATCTCCTTTTGATTTCCTTTAGGAAAGAGGGTGGGAAAAAAAAGAAAAGAAAAGAAAATGAGGAAAATAAAAAATAAGAAATAAAAAGGCCAGGTATCTTTAGCAGCTGTACAGCCAGAGAGGCAGCAAAAGCAGGTCTCTCTGCAGTGCTCCCCTAGTCTGAGATTTATCAGGTCTGGACAAGCACTGAGAATCTCTGTTAGTATTTTGTCTGCTCCCATTTTGTCCTTTGGGAAACAAAAGCAGTCTCAAAGAGCAGTGACAATTCTAATTCCTGTCTCTTTTTGTAGAAGAGACAGCTAAATGCTTTAATACCCTTGAAAAGAGTGGCAAATAAATGTATTTTTCATTCAATAGGGTTCTTCTGTACAGGTAAAGGGAAAGTGGTAAGTGGCATTGTTAAATTTAATTTCATTTTGGCTTTCACTTTTCAAATGCTTTAAGAGTTTTCTTCTTCTCCTTTATATCTTCAAGAGAGGGTTAAAAAGATTTTTAGAAGATTAAAAAGGAGGCTGTTGCTATGGTGCTCATATCAAGGTATCTGCACTCTTTCCTCTGAACCTTGGTTAGTTCTTGTGCATGTTTACATCTTTGTCTGTCTGGATCTATTTGCTCTATCAAAATTAATACAGTGCACCCCAGCTGGTAAAGAATGTGTGCTTGGTTTTGCCTTGAGAAGACATAGAATAAATGCAATGTGAAAGGTCTGCAGGCCTTTTTATAACACTTCTCAAGTCTTTTGTAAACTTAGAATATGCATGTGCAGAGAACACAAGAGATGGTGTACTTGGCAATGTTTGCAAATCAGAGGACAAATTAGGTTATTTTAATAATTAATTAATTGTAATAGCATTTTGAAACATTACAACTGAAGTCACAGTGTAAGATGGATACATTTCTAAACACACCATAAGGCCAGGGCTCAAATTAGCATTAATGAACTGCAGAGGAATTAAAAGGTGCTGCTGTTTTCTACAGGATGTGTTGAGCTACACCAATACATGAGTGAATATCACTAACTGCAAGAGCTTGTCTTTCTGATAGCTGTACATCTTTTTATTTGTAGTTCTCTACTCTTCCTCCATTTGTGAGCTGATGGCAGTGTGGTTTGTTTAGTTAGTACCAGTGGATTTAGCTTGTATATTTGTTATCCTCTCTCCTGAGGTAAATCTGGAGAAATACAACTCCAGAGGGGTTCTGTGATATGTGCATTTGTTCTGATGTGACCTGGCAGCATTTTTTTCTGTGACATGGATATTTTCATCACTGGCTAATCATACCTGTTCTAAAATACAGGCTGTTTCCTATTGATTACTTTAAAAAATGTGTCCTCATTTCAAAGGAGAGGATGGCTTCATAAATGGGGGCTTCTGTATTAGAGGAGAAAGAGCAGAACATCATCAGTGGGAGTGAAGGTCTCTTGGCCTTGGTGGTGCAGCCTAAGCTCATCACCACGAATGCTCTCCTTGTCACCAGGGGGGTTTGGGTCTTGGCAACAAGAGAGTGTGTGTGTCCTTGGAAGTTTATTCTGAAATGCCTTAAGAAAGGCTTTAAGTGGTCCAGTTGAAAGTCTTTTAAGTCAGTGTCATCTCCCCAGGGTTGGTGCCAAGGGAAAACCAAGAACAGGGTCAGCAGGTCTCACCCTTTCCCAGTTTGCAGCTAGTTTAAGTCTCTGACAGTGTGATGTGTTTTCTGTTTTCAGTGAGTTTCTCTTTCATCTATTTCTCCACCCTTGTGCCCATGTAATGTTGGGACTTACAGCACCCTTTGGCAATGAGATCCACAGGTGCATTTCCTAAGTAGAGGAAAATTTGTTTGTTTTAAATAAACAGTGGCTTACATGGGATATAAATAAGTATGCCAAGTTGCTTCAAAACGAGTTTCTTCTGCAGTTTGTCCATCTTTGTCTTCTACTCTGGCCAGAGCTGTTCTCTTGGAGCCACACACCTCCTCAGCACACGTGGGTGCCAAAGGTCTGAGCATGAGTGGGAGCACTGTGTGACATCCCTCAGGGCTTACACATTGACTTGTGCCTGTCTGCTTTCTAAGCTGGCTGTGCTTACTGTGCAACTGTTGTACAGTTGAAGAGAAAAGCAAAAATTCCCTATTTTTAGAGTAAATAATGTGAAAATGTCTCTTTCAAAAACACCTCCTCATGGTTTGGTGACTGACAGTACAAGTTTTATCTCACTACAGTTTGGTGTTGTACGGTGCTTATCACCACAGAGTCTAAACCTCTCACAGTGCATCATCACAACTGCTTTCTAGAGAAGGATCATTCTTGTGCTATGGAGGGAGAGCTGAGACATTCGAGGTCTGGTTTAGCACCTGAGAAAGCTGATGACAAACCTGTTTGCTAAAGGTCAGAGCAGGAGTCTGGCAGAGCCAAGAACAGAATAACAGCTCAGTACTTTCACCTCTGGACCATTTCTCTCCCTCTTTTTCAATATCTTTGCAGTTTTTTGGAGTGTTCTCACTTGTCAGAATTCGCTCATACACCTACATCTCTAAGATGATGTATTATTAAAATATTTTGGCACTTGGTATGTATGTTCTGCTTAATATTTTCAATCAGATAGAAAGTGCAGTTTGCAAAAGGAGAGATCAGTGGGTGAAGGAGCAGTGATTCATTTTCTGTGGGAATATAAAGCATTGTAGATCAATATAAAGAATATAATCTCAGACTGTTATTTTCTTTTCTTGAAGTAGATCAGTTAGGGTAAGCTGCTGTATTTTGCTCTGCTTATAAATCCTGGATTATTTCTCCATTGATAAATAATCCTCTAACCATTTGTTTTGTGTGACAACAACCTGTGTAAAATTGAGGTTTATATGTGATCAAGAAATGTCTTAGAATAGTTGTCCTCTTGTTCTTATTCTAACTCTTATTTTGGTTGGGGCTTTTAGCAACCTCTTGATCTAGTTAAAGATGTCCTTGCTCATTGCAGGGGTCTCGGGCAGATGAACTTAAAAGGTCCCTTCCAACCCAAACTATTCCATTGTTCTATGATTTTAGTTTTGCAAACAGAGAAAGGTATATTTTCAAAGCTCTTATTGTGGCTTATTTTCTTTGCAGGGTAATAAATTTATTTTTTCTGGGACACTGCATGAGATGTCATTTTTAAAAATTCATGGACTTCTCCCAAAATATTCCACAAGGTTACTGTGAATTTACTTATTTTATTCTTTTTTCCTCCTGATTCAATTGAGTAATCCATTACTATATTTATATTCAGTGATAAAAATTTTAGTAGCATAGATATATTCCTGAACTCCTTTTAAAAGCTGGGTGCAGTTTCAGAGAGCACATACAATGAGGAATATGAGCAAGAATGATGGATTCCTGGGTGAATTTTGCTGAAACAGTCATAAGAAATACTCAGAACTTGCTGGGAATAACAGCAATCGTGGACAGAGGGATCATAACTCTCAGCAGAGCAGCTATTGCTGTTAAATGGCACTATGGGTTTAGATGACACAGCCCATGTACTTTCAAATGACTGCAAGAGTAGGACAGAACTAATTTAACCCAAACTACATTTATGGCAATTTGTTGTGCTAAAATCTAGGCAGAGTGAATCCTGAACAAAAATAGTCCTAATGAAACAAAATCAGTGTTTACTAAGAATTACTGCCTTTTGAAATGTGATGGGCAAAAGACATTTCCTGAAATGTAATGATTCAAAATTTCCTAATGACATTGGAAGGTTCTCCATTCAGTTCAGAGAATCTGGGTTCTGGTCTTTTGGAAGCACGGTTTGTCAGCCAGTCTGAAGGGCCTGGCACAGATGAGTGTTCAAACTGCTCCCCTGTTCCTGGAGAGATGCTGGCCCCTGTGTTTATGTAACTTAGCCACAGCAACTGCCAACAATGAAAGACAATGTTTTTCTGTCCTTCTTGCTCTCATAGTAAATTAGTGCTGAATTCCTTGGCTATTAAATCATGCAAGCCGCTACAGATATTTAGTGTTAAAATGAAAAATTGTTCACTAATCAATCAATTGCATAAAAACCTCAAACAGAGCAAATAAATTACTCAGCTGAAGCTATTACAAAATCTATTACAGCAGGAAATTAATTTCAGTTCTTCAATTAATTTAATTAAGTGACTTAATTCAATTAGTTTAGGCTTATTTTAAAACCCTGCTCTGAGGACTGAATCTCTAGGTCCATATATTTTATTTCTGTCATTCTCTACTTCTTCCAGGTCTCCCCAGATTCCAAACTTGTCAAATTTCATTTAGCTTTGACACAGGCTGCTTGGTGTAAGTCTTGCATCTCTCATTTTTCTGTTTATTCCATATAGACTTAAGTTCCTGGGCTGAACAATCAAGATTTTTTTCTGATTTTCTTGTAACTAAAAGTTAATTTTTTTCTTTCTTTTGTTCCAAGGTCCCCATAAAATATGGAGAAATGGCTGAAACCAAGTGTCATTTAACAGCAATTGGAGGATCAAAAAGGAACAGTGACAAACTTCCAGATTAGTATGTCCCTGAAGAAAAATGTTGACATCCTACATTTTCTCCCCTTAGCACTAAATATGTTGATAACAAGAACTGTGTTTTCTGTCAGGCCAGCTTGGGCTGAGGCTGCATTTTCCTAAGCAAGGTCAGCAGTGCAGCAGATTTGGGTAGCACCTCTAGAGGAGACTACATGATACAGAACAAAATACAAAACCAAGTTTTGGAGATATCTCTAACCTTCCTTTCATTAAATTTTAATGGGAGGGAGGGGTATTTTGCAGTTGAAAAAAAGAATGTGCATCAAGGGACTGTTCAGCTGCTCTCCTGCACACTCTGTAAATTGTTCAGCTGATGACTCACTCTGATACCAGACCTGTTCCCCGTGTTTGCTGTAGGGTTTGTGTAACACAGCCCCTGAAATTGTACCACAATATTGGCTATTACTGTCATCAGCTGGCTGAGACAGAGCCATTTGAAGGAGTGAAATACAGAAAATGAGCCTATTTTTCAGAAGTATAGGTGCTTATGGAACCTGTGGACCATTGTTAAGCAACAGTTAAATCTCAGCATGCTAAGTATGTAAAATGATTTTAAAAGAATTGGAGTTTTGTAACCATTGCGATTATACAGTGAAATTAGTTAGAAAAATTTCTAACCATAGTTAGAAAGTTTCTAACCATAGAATAGGATATTCTTCTACTTCAATAACTTTTTGTTTTTAATTTTGAAAAACTCTGAAAAAAAAACCAAAAAAAAAACCAAAAAAAAAGGTTAACATTGCCTAGGTTTGGTTTTCCTTCTTCCCAAAAGACAGAACCCAAGTTTTTTTTCTTTCCTAAAAAAAAAATAAGGAATTATGAAAATTATTTTTTAAGTATAAATGAACTTTTTTTTCTGAGAAATTTTGATTTCTGAATCTGCCAGTATTCTTCTATGAATTTTCTGAGCAATAATGTACTTGGAATTTTCACTGAAATGCAGAGATTTAGTTCAGAATCATTATATTTGCCATAGGCTCCTGCACATTCTGTAGCTGGTTTTCACCCCCACCTTTTCATCTCTATAGTGAAAAAATAGTGAATTTTATTGCTAGGAAATAAAATATTAATACAGAATGAATTCCAATGAAGTCTAAGGATGAATATTATTAGAATACGGCACATTTATTTAAATTTTAAGAACAATATTGATAACTAGACATCTATTCTGAGAAGTCCTTAGAGAAGATGCAATAAAAAATATTATGACATTGTCTCATAGAATCCACTCCCAGAACAAACTAGCCCAGTGATGACTCTTTGTTCTTCATGGGTTTCATGCTCAGTGTAACCTGACTCGTCTGAATTTTTGCCATCTACACATAACTCTTATGGAACATTAAAAAAAATTCTTATCTAAATATGATTCCTATAAGAGACAAGTTATAGTTGATAAAATTAAAAAGGCTCTATCCCATAAGGAAATTGGTAATTTCAAATTACATGCAATTGGATTTCACAAGTGGTGTTTGAACCAGATTTTCTCAGAGTGAAATGGAGATGCTGCTATAGTCTCTCTGTGTAGGTGACCTGTTTCTCTTTGACCACAGTGCCTGGACCTGAAGCAAAAAAGGGCTTTGTACTCCTAAAACTGAGTTCTAAAAGGGCTCTGGCTCCTTATGTGTCTGATCTCCAGGTGAGCCTTCTGTCCTTAGCTGCTCCCAGTCTCTAGCAGGCACTGCAGATCACTCTCCCCCAGGGAATGCTGTAACATCCCAGGGCTCTCAGACTTCAGGAAGGAGGTTACCAGGACAGAACACAGCTTATAGGGACAGTGAAATCCTGGTTCCATGGGAATCAGTGGTAAAACTTGAATGGATTTCAAAAGGATTACAATTTTCTCTACAGCTTTATGTTGCCTTCTTTTGATGTAAATAGCAAAAGATCTTCAATGACAGCTGAATTTTAATTCCATTTAAAGAGAGCAGTTCCAGTAGGATGTATTAGGCTCCTGCTGACCCTAATAAGCTAGGAGAAAAAATCAACAGACACACAGCTGTATTATTTGGAAGGAAGACACATAACAAAAATAGTAACATGAAAAGGGTAGGATTTTAAAAGGAAGAATCAAAAATAGTAAACACAATGTGTTGACACTAACAGTACAGGGGAATAAAATATTTTTAGTCATTGCTTTAAGCTTCCATTTGTGCACTTTACAAGAAAGCTAAAGACTAGAAATACTATTTGATCTAGGCAAGTCTGAAAGTCTTTAGAGTACATGGAAGGACCTGAGAGTTGTGTCCTAAAAACCTACACATCTGAGAATTCAATACTCCATCTGTTCCCTTTGCTGACATTAGCAGGCATGTGTGATTCTGACAAAACATCCTATGCTATCCTAAATGATGACCCCAGGAAAATATTAAAAATAGAATACTACTTCTCAATCATTAACCTTTTCCAAGGAACTTAAAAATTCCTTTGTAGCTGAATTTCCAAGTGTAACTGAACACAGGACAAGAATGAATTCTTGCAAATTCAGGAAATCAGAACAATTAATCATCAGTCACACAGGTAAGAAAGTATTATTAATATTGGCTTAAAGTGACAGTGTGATGTCAGAATAAATAATATAATATATAATGACAGAATAAAACATTAGTGATCAGACCCAAGACGCCTGGCTTTGCAAAGCCATTCCCTCCTATTCCCTGCCGTGTGGGGAAGCAGGGGCTGGGGGATGACTCTTGCCCCACCCTAGCAGCATGTGTGCTGGTGGGCACCAGCATCAGCCCCCCTGGCACAGGAGGAGCTTGGGAGCCCTGGATCTCCCTGGGCTTTGCTTCCCTTGCCCTCCTGGACTGCAGTCCCTACACGGTTTTTCATTTTTTTATGAACTGTTGGCTCATTTCTTTTTCAAGCCATACCTGAGGAGAAGACAGACCTCACTTTTGTTAAGTACCACTCACTTGGTAAGTCTGACATGTCCCTAAAGCTCAGGCACACAGCAGGCACCTCCAACAGGTGAAATGGGAGTACATCCCTCATCTCCTTTCACAGGGCTGTTGTGTGTAAAAGGAATAGATGATCTCTGAAGCTATAGGTGAAAGGCTTGGCTTTATTCCTACCCTCAGCTGTCCCTTATTTTTTGCACCTCTAAGCATTTATGTGCAGGATCTGCTGCACACCACTACACATGTATTTGTGTGTTTGCTGGGGGGCTCCTGTTACAAGTGACCAATTGTGTTCACAAACAAGGACCACCCATGCTTGCTCCTGAATCCCAGCTGAGACATTGAAATTATCTGGTCAAGCAATTTTCCACTTCAGTATCCACTGGGACACTGGCAGTGCCCAGGAGTGTTTCCTCCTTGTGGGCTACTTTCCATGTGAATGTCTTGCCTTTGATAAAACTGTGCAATAAAGCCAGATTAAAAGGTGGAATATCTTTTCAGAAATAGAAGCAAAATTAGAGGAAGACAGGTGCTGAATACTTGTATAAAATATAGGACTGTAAGAAGTTAATCTTACCATGGATATACTTAAAAGACTATCAAAACTTACACATTAAACCTTATGAAATCACCCTGAAGGAAGATTGGGATTTCTTTCACTTCCTTTCCTGCTGAATCCAGACATTGATTAGAAGAGTATGAGAATGAAAAATCCTGTACTCCTGCTTTACTTGGGCTCTGATGGCATCAGCCAGCACAGTGCTCATTTCCTGTTGCATCAGAGCTGGGTGCCTGATCCCTTCTGGAGCCACTTGTCCCTGAGCAGAGGCACAGCAGCAGCCGACCCCTGGTGAAGTGACTGCTGATTACTCAGGAGAAAATTGCCCCAAATCACTGTCCATCATCTGCTTGTTTTCACAAGACACGGGACTCTCACCCCTCATTGTGCACTAGGTCTGTGGGACTCTGCAAGTGCAGTTTTGCTGTTCCATCTGGTGCCTTGGGAAGGATGCGGGGCTCTGCTTTTGCTTGCAGTTTCTCTTTCCCATCAGTATACATGAATGAAGTGGAATGTTGTTCTGTTGCAGAGTCCCAGAGTCCCATGGCATTTGCAGTCTGGGAATTGTTGGTTTTTACAAATGGTTTCTGTTGGGCTTTTTGAGACCAGGTGGTAACAATTGAAATAATACATGTTCCTAAACAAATAAAGGCAAAACTAGGAGCATCCAGTCTTGACAGATAATGGAATCAAAGATGAGAAAGACTCATTTCTTTTCTGCTTTTTGTATTCAAAACTAATGTGTACTCATGATATTTCTGAAGTATGTGAATACTTCAGAGAACTTCACCTGAGCAGTGAGTGCCTTCAACAGGCTCTGATTGCCTCAGGACTCTGTGAATATGTGTTTCTCACTCAAGGTCTGTAGCACTGGGATGCAAGTAGGCAAGAGCATTTGTTTGTACCATGCAGGTGAGACCTTTCCTTTTAAAACCTTTCTTCCAAAGTGAAGGTGGCGCTTCCCTTTCAACAGCTCCATGATCAGGGACCTCACATAAACTGAGGAGTTTGTTTGGCGCTCTCCTCTGCCTGAGGACTGTCCAATCCAGTCTCTAGGAAAGGCCATTAAGCCTGGACAGAGGGAAGTTTTCTCTGTAGATGCATTTGACAGGACCCTCACCGAAGCCTCACCACTCATAAGTAAATGAGAAGAGAGGATGTTGACATTGGAAAGGGACTTTACCACCTACTGCTTCTATCTAAGTTCTACTGAGGGTTCCCAAAATCTTTGTTGCTATAAGTCTGGGATGGTGCTTTTCTCATTACTTGGATATAAGAAACACTGGCCATAATTTCTGACCATTAAACAATCTCCTGTAGAAGAGACAAAACCTTTCTGGAAAATATTGCTGGTCTTTAAAGGAAAGAAAATCAGAAATTTTCCACTGGGTCTGCTAAATTTCCTCTGGATTTCCAACCTGTGTTTCTGGGCTCTTGTGCTGATCCTCCTTTTCCTGGCATTCTCTATCTTTTCACTATTTTTCCATAGTCATATCATAATAATATTTTTGCATGTAAATAACTAAATCTGTCAAGAAGCCAGGAAACCAGGATTCCTTTTTTGCTTGCAGCTGGTAGAAATTTTTCAAGAGAACATATCCTTTCAGATAATGAATCTTTGCAGCTTCCTGCACTTTCCAAGGACTGTCTTGGTTTCCATGAAATGCAGCGAGGAGCCTTTCCTACCAGCCTTTTCCCCATCTCCCTGAGTCCTGGCATTTCTTATGTGACAGCTTTCCTGCCCTCCAATTTTGGAGACACCAAAAGCCCCTGTTGTGAGAGTGCTTTGATTGTTTCAAGGCCTTCTGGTCCTGAAATTATACTTTTGGAAAATACTTTCATGGGAGGTGGTGAGCTCTAATCATCCAGTACTTCATGTGCACTCATGGTTCCTCAGCAAGTCTGGAAGAACTTGTTCTTTTGCACAGACCTCTGTTGCCAGTGGTTGTGGTTTTCCCTATTTGCCTCTATTTCTCCATGGGAAACTATAGAAGGATGAGATGTACTTTGCTGAAAGATTCACATAATTTTAGAAAAACATGTACAGTAGAAAATTAAGTCTCTGCAGGGAAATGTGATCTGCTGGGCAGAAATTCTTCCATCCATTGCACAAGAATTTTTCTGGCCTGACAGATCCATTCTCACCCCAAGCCCTCTGGACTGTTTCTTGTTGTGCTTTTTCTCCCCTCCCTGGACTCCTTCATCTGTGCTGTCTCTTCCTGCCAGCAGTCCCAGGCTCCACATCTCTTGGAGTGTCTCAGCCTTAACCTCCAGCCCAATCTCCTTGTGTAATCTCAGACTTTAGCCTCATTCCTTGCTCTTCTCTTCCTCTTTTCAGCTTTTCAGCCCAGGTATTTTCTGTTCTGCTTCACCACCACCACCTCTGCTCCTTCTCCAGGTATTGCTCCAGCTTTTTCACTTCACAAACACACCACAGCAGCATTCAGTGAACCACAAACCAAAGAATATTTGGATAGAATTTTGGGTTTAGGTTTCCTAGGATTTTACTGAATTTGATGCAAAAATGCCAGTGGGAGAGGATCAGGCAGGATCTGTGACCTGTGTGCTTCTGCCCAGGTAGCTTGTGGCAGCTTGTTTTCAATTGGGTGCAAAAATGCCACAGGAATGGGATAAACTGGGATCCTGAGAGCTTCTTGTGGATGAGGCAGTGTAGCATTTGGCCTGGAGTTTACACAATTCTTTAGACAGTGTAAACTTGGGGTTGTGCTCAGGTGCCATGTGTGTTAGACTGGGCCTTTGCAAAAAAGCCCAAACTTTGCTGTGATGATTTCTTTGCATCAATTTGCAGTGTTGGGGACAGCAGGTGAGAAAGGTGTTAGAGTGAAGCCAAATTCCTTAAAGAGAAGAATAGCAAAATACAGTGCTCTATCTTCCTTCTCAGTAAGGGGTGAATGGAGAAAGGTGTATCTCAAAAATAAATCAACTCCAGTCATATACCAGGCTTGGACAGAGCATCAATCACTGAGTGGTTAAAATATGAAGTAGTAAACAAGGGACCAAAACTATTTCCAGTATAAGTGATGTTTTTCTATGCATTTGTTCATGTTTAATTTGTCTATACATCTGTTCATGTTTAGGAGAAAGTAAAAGACTTGAATTTTTCATTACTGGCCATTTTTCTTCAGAGGGACTGTGGGAAGGGACTCTTCACTTTTGTAGCAGACACTGATGGCTATTTAATGAGGTTAATATCAGTCAGGAAAATTGCCATCAACATGTCAGAGGAAAAGATTTTGATAAATTTCCATTCAGCAGCTTTTACCATTTACCTTGAAAGTAGAAGCAAATGCTTCAGCTGACACTTGTTTTTATGTTGCTGCTTTGATCTTCCAATGGAAATAGATCTATAATGGCACTAGTGACTTCCCTTGTGTCCTTTACAGTGGAGAGACCTTTTCAGTAACATGATTTCTTGATAAAAGGAAAAGGACATAGTGCTCCTTATTTTGGGTCACTGCACATTCCTCTCTTTCCTCTAAATTTTGTGGATGGACTACCTCACAGCCTGGCTGAGTGGTGTTTACTTGCCAATTTGTTTTTGCAGCAAATGAAATTAATTTTCTTGGCCTTATGCACCCCATCTTAGCTCTGATACACACTTATGTTCTTTTTGCAAAACAAAATTCTGCATGAGTGTTAATGAAGGTTCTTGCCAGTTGCATTTTTTGTTAAAAAGAAACTATTTTCAAACTCACTTCATTCACTATGCCATATTCTTCATCCAACAAGAGGGGTCATTCAATGTGGTTGTGTTTTGAATAATATAAATTCAAAACCAAGCCTCATTTCAGGATACGTTTAAAATGTGCTTTCATAAAGTGGTTGAAAAAACATGTTTGCCATCTAAGAAAATGTTTGTCATCTAATGAAAGACAAAACCAAAAACATACAGACATTAAGATTTGTTGAGGCAAATAATTTTCTTCTAACTGATGTGGGAAAAAAAAAGCCTGAAATACATCAAAGCTACCACTAAAATGGAATTCATTCTCATTTTAAAAAGATGGAACTGAGAAGCGTTCCAGTCTCTCAGGATTCTGAGTTACAGTTTGAACACTTTTATATGAATACTGATTAGAGAGCAGTAACTTTTTGTCCTGTAGTTGATCTTCAGAGCAAGTAATGTAGACATGATGCTTGAACAGAATGATTGAACAGAGAGTTTTCCTTAATTTATTGTTGTGCACAGCACTCATTGTGCTCTTCTTTACAGTCCTCTATATAAGGACATGGTGTTTTCTTTCATAGCATTTCCCCCCTGAATTGAAGATTTGTAAAATAATCTGGGATTCCTCAGAGACTGGTGAAAAACAACAAAAGAAAAGACATTTCTTTCTACCATGTGGCCCCCTCTCCTGGAAGGACATATTTTAAGTTCCCTGGGCTTTGGAAAGTTTCAAACCAGAGGTTTTTAATTTTCTGGATTAATTTTCTCAGTGTTAAGCTGTCACGGTAGTTGCTGGTGTAGGAGTGCACTATCACCAGGACAGCTGGAGGGCTGAGCTGGATGGAGACCTCATTCCCCCAGGAAAGGCAGGAATTCCAGACATCCCCCAGAGCCTTGGACATGCTGGTGGTGAGCTCTGTATGTCTGACACAGCTGCAGGGCTGTGAGGTCTCCCTGTGAAGCAAAAGAAAAGGGCAGGCTCTAAGCTCGTGGTCCTGGATTTCCCTGTGTTCTGTGCCTCGGGCATCTAACTTTGTGGCACTTGAATATTTGAGCCACTCAAATCCCTCATTAGAGCTACCTCAATAATTCTGCATCCAGAAGATCCAGAAGGACCCAGCTAAGCCTGTTTCTAGGAGGGGCTGCCAAAGATGATCTCACATCCCAATAACAGAAATGGCATCCAGCATGTGTGGATAAACAGAAATGGCATCCAGCATGGTTAATGAAGACATTTCTTTGAAGTACAAAATATTACTGTCATTAAATATAATTAAAAATTATTTTACTTGAAGATAAGGCATGGTGGGAAGCAGAGATGTGCAGATCAGAGGGGAAATTTTTGAGAGGAAGAGGGTCTTTAACACTTGGGCATTGAAAGTGGGCAGAAATGGAGAGGTGCAGAAGGGAGGTTTAAAAGAACTTCATTAAATTCTGATGTAAACAGACAGATATTTATCTGATAGCATGAGAGAAAGCTCATCATGTGCAAGCTTTTTGCAAAAAAACCTTTTGCTATTAATACAGCATCTCCAGGAAACAATAAGCTATGGCTGGAGCAACACAAATGTGTTTAAATTATTTTTTATGTCTAGTCTTGCTGGTTTATGTTAAGCAAAACACCCTTATTTGGGAAGACATGATTTAACAAGAAACATTGTCAGCTTCCAAATATTGGGCCAGTGCAGTTTTTCTGTCTCCTAGAAGCACTGCCTTCTCCCCAGCCCACTCTAAATACATTTCTAACCTTTCTGGCAGGAAACCTGCAGCTCTCAAATCCCTGGAGAGAAAGTAAGATTTTATTTTTTAACACACTTGTAGATGTGTCTGCATTATGTCTCGTTATAATTCAGCACATTTTTAGCTTGGAAGATTGAGGCTTCTGTCATCCATGGACAGGAAAAATCTGTTTTCTATGTTATAACTGTTATCCTGTGTATGTTTTCCTGTAGGTGTGGCTTATGATTTGTAAAGGGATATATATTCCAAATCTGTTGATGAACATGGGGAAAATTAACTATGTCTCACAGCCACTCCTTTTAATTGTAGATTAATATGTATATGCTACATAATGAGCATATCACAGATAAAGATCAGAAGGATGGCTGCTTTATTTAAATGGAAAGAGTTTTGGAATAAATGTCTTCAAGAAAAACAGAAGCATATTTTCAGCACCTTTTAAATCTCATAGCATTCATTTAGGAAGCGATTTAAACAGTTGATAGGAAGTGAGAAAATTATTTTTGAAGTGTACTAAATGAAAAAGATTTAATTTGGTCTTCTCAGCTAGTACAAATAAATATTCCTTCCTCAAAGAGAAAAATAGAGTCAAATAATTGGTTCATACATATGTATGCTCTTCAAAAACAGCAGGGCTCTGTCCCTGCTAGAGATACTGACTCAGCAAACCAATAATCTTGGTCCTACCAAGAAGAGTGGCAGAATTATGGAGTGGAAGGTGAAAATCAGTATTGACACACTCAGGGTGGGAAGGAGCAGGCTCAGGGAGTTAAACACATTGCTGTAGTACAAACATGCTGAAGCCATGCAATAAAATACCCAGAGCTTTGCTGTGCATTTAGCTGTTGTGCATACCCACACTTAAAAAATAAACCCAAAAAACTTTAATTCCCTTTTCTCCAAGACCCTACAGTGTTATGGAACATGATAGCGTGAAGTATTGGCAACTTCATGCATCTTAAATATGATAATGCAGCCTCATATCAATAACTTCCAGTTTACAGGGCGATTGTAAACTGTCAGCATAATTCACACAGAAGATTTTCCCAGAGAGGGATGGCACAATATCTGAGAGACACAGAAATCTTCATTTGTGTGGGAAAACTGAAAATACTGTGAGGGGAAAACAGAGGAATATGTTTGTGGTGTGTGTTGCCAGGGGAATATTTGTTTTTATCGAGGAGGAAAAATTACAGTGAGGGTAATATGAAGTAATGAAGGATCCAGAAAAGGCATATTGTCTGCACCTATTAGTCTTCCAAATAAAAAGAAAAAGTGGAATAAAAGACTGTTACTATGATATGGTATTATTTTTAAAACACAGTTCCCACAATTTGACCTGTAGGACTCAATATTGCTGCTACAAGCTTTAGCTGATACTTTATCTTGAAGAAAATAATGAGAAGAAGGTAATGAAAGTTAGTGCTGTGGTCTGAGAGTACCCTGTCAGTCACATACATTTGTACATTTTCTCTGATTTCTCTGCCCACACTGTGTGGTTATGCCTCCCATTTGCAAAAAAAAAAAAAAAAGCCATGGCACTATGGCACTTAAATAGCTGTGCCTACAAGATGGGGAAAACATTTCAGAAATCTCTTTAAAATATATGTTGAAACACAAGACAAGCAGCCTTATTTTTATTTTACTGGCTGTTCAGTATTAATGTGTGCCTCTGAAAAATGTAACATTAAGTTCAACACTGATGAAAGAGGAATTCTGGCCGCAGAAAACACTTTGAAACACTCTGATGGACTTGCTGGGGCTTCAGAAGACTCTAAGCATGTCCAAGAACTTTAATTCCTGGAGTTTGTGACTCAACATTAACAGAGTAGGTGGAAGCCAAGGTGTTTTGGATGACAGGTCATGGCTGAGGTGAGGATGTGTCTGGGGGTGTAGTTTGGCAGGGCTTTGGAAGGGCAGGAATTGTGTGTGTCAGTCAGAATGCTGTTGAGCAGGGGTGGGTTTCTGTGCTGCAGTGCTCACATGCAGGGGGTTGTTCCTGTGCACAAACATGCAGGGGTTTGTTCCTGTGCACAAACATGCAGGGGTTTGTTTCTCTGTACAAACATGCAGGGGTTTGTTCCTGTGCACAAACATGCAGGGGTTTGTTTCTCTGCACAAACATGCAGGGGTTTGTTCCTGTGCACAAACATGCAGGGGTTTGTTCCTGTGCACAAACATGCAGGGGTTTGTTCCTGTGCACAAACATGCAGGGGTTTGTTCCTGTGCACAAACATGCAGAGGTTTGTTTCTCTGTACAAACATGCAGGGGGTTGTTCCTGTGCACAAACATGCAGAGGTTTGTTTCTGTGCACAAACATGCAGGGGGTTGTTCCTGTGCACAAACATGCAGAGGTTTACACCCCACACCTGGAGCAGTGAGTGCCCTGCCAGGCCCTGGGGAAGGCAGGATTTAGGGAGAACCACCCGGGGTCTTGACAAGGGGGTGCAAAAGCAGCAAGCCAGCTCTGTTGGCAGCTCTCAGCAGCTCTCATCATGTTTACATGATTCATTTCAGTTCTCCACATCTGCCTGCAGCTGGGTTCTGCAGATGCAGTGATCCTGTGCTCAGCAGAAGGAGCCTTGTGTGCTCCTGCTGCCCTGAGGATGAGGCACAGGTTACAGCTGCTGGTGTCACTGCAGCAGGCTCTGCCAGCCCTTGCTGTACTCTCCAAGATTGTAATGCCTGAGGGTTTGGATATAAATGGGAAATTTATGGCCTTAAAGGAGATATTGAATATAAGTGAATGTAGAAAATAATCCATAAATCTGCATTATATGGGTGCTTGTTACATTTGTTAAGCTTTTTTCACTGTTGCCTGCTGGCCTGAACACTTTTTCTGGTTTATCCCTGGTTTCAAGGTATATCTTACAAAGCTAGCTCAAATTGTAAATTCATTGCAGTAGTGTCTGACTTACCTTAATGTGTGGATAAACCATTTATTATGATAGGACTCAGAACTTGGAGCAGACTTAGAGCATTCTCTCATTACTAATTAACACAACAAAATTGCCTCAATACCTTTGCACAGAGGCTGGAGAATATTATAGTCACGACAAAACTATGTAGAAAAGTCATAATTAAATTGTATAGTACTCTTCCAAAAGGGATTTTTCAAGTACAAAATTATCACTGTGAAAAAATTCTAGAGCTTCATTATAGCACACATCAAAAAAATGGATAGTAAGAAACAAAAAATTCTCAAGAGCACTAGTTCCAACATAGTTTTGCCCATGAAAGTGTCTGTGGCTAAATCTAATTCCATCTAAAGGACACTGGTTTTACATAACTCTTTATTCATGGCATACATTTTAGAAAGACTTGCATTTCATTATTGTGTTTCCTTTAATGGATATAGAAAGTTACAGTAGTGTTTTTATGCCTGCTTTGTTGTTTTTAATGGACTTAAAGAAACCCACAAACATGGGTTTCTTTAAGTCCATTAAAGAGAGCAAAGCTCTCTGTCCTATATTACAATTTTGAATCTTTGGAAGGACTCACCAGGACAGTTGGGCAATTTTGTAAAAAAATTGTTCAATTGATTAGATACATTGCTCCTTTCTAATTAAAAACAACAAAAAAAGGAAGCTTCTGACTCTGAGCCAATTTCATTGATGTATGGAGCATAGCTAATATCAGTCATTATTGAGGTCCTGATTGTAGCATGTGTTTTCTCACAAACAAGATTATAGGAGGATCATTTGCATTGCTAAATGAAGGCTAAAAATACCAAAACATTTTTCCCTGCTGGCCAGAGCATAGCTGATTCAATCACTAAAATACAGATAAAGAAAAATAACTACTCTGATGAAGGTTGAGATGATGAAGCACAGTGTGCATAAGAAATCAGTCATTCACCTGGTACTGTGCTCTCCAGGAGAAGAACCACAAAGCTCCTCTTTAAAAATCACACCAGTCTATCATGGAAGTTTCTGTGTGGCAGCCGAAGGCTCTCTAAAAGCTTTACATAAGCTTTCAAAATTCATCACAGGACGTGTTGGTAGCATGTGCTAAGGGACTGAACTGTAATGGGTGTGCAAGAAAAATTCCTGCTGTCCCCAGCAGGACTGATAGCAGCTGCAGCAAGTGGTATAAGTTGTTGTTTGTCCCTTTTTCTGCCCTGGAAGGCAGAGTGTGAGCAGCCCAACACGGCTGACAGGGGGGTTTTTCCTTCCTTTGCTTCTTAATCAGAGTCTGCATAGATGGACTCACTTCTTCATGGATGAAATCTGGGTCAAATATAGAAATAATGGAGATCATTTGCAGGGCAGTGGTTTGTTCCAGGTCTCCTCCTGGGGCCAGTGCTAGAGCAGTGAGGCTTCCAGAGACAGCCTATTAAACCTGCAGGTTTTTTGATTAATACACTTTCAATATCTCCTTGCTTTCCAGCTCCCACCAAAACTGTAAATGTTCCTGTACAAAACCTCTAAGCTTCTCCTGTGCTGGCAGCCATATTTTTCATAGCAGAAGTATTGGCACACCTATCTATGTGGAAAACAGAAAAATGCTTTGGGTCTAATTCAGCCTACTTCAGCTTCCCAGTACCCCATTACAGCATTATTTAGCTTTAGTTTAAACAGTCAGAAATGTTTGAAATTGTGATCACATGTTCCTATGAGCAGAAAACATCTAAATGACTGGAATGGATGGATCAGTGCCTATTATTTCCTCTATAATGTACTTAGCTGTCATTTAATGTGCCAAAACCTACAACCAACCCTCCTATTCCCCCAGATCGACAGGAAAATCTTCTGGAAATATTACATTAATCATTTTTGTCAAGACTACAGATGAATGGAGCCATTTGTACTTTATGACAGTTGGTAATTAAACATTTACAGCACTGTGCCAATATTTAATACACAACATAGAAGGAGCAAACTGAACAGAAGGTAAATCTGGCAGAGTTTAATGTGGAGTGATGCCGTAGGAATGTGCATGCAAGATCATAACTTCAACACCAAAGAGCAAGAGGCACTGCAATAAACTATGGCAGCAGCAAACTGCTTTTCCAGCTGTGTTAGACTTCTTCATCTCTTCCCTGGAGCAGAAATAAGGAAAATATTTTTATCTTTTAAATGACTTAGAGAAACTAGGTGAGATTTTGGGAGTCAAGATCACTGTCCACTTTTGCAAGACAATAAAGCTGTATAGAATAAATGAGTCCCAAAGAGTTTCTTCTGGTTTTAGGGCAGCCCTGCTTTCTTTTTGTCCTCCATCTTGCTGAGTTTATTGTAAAAACCTTCTGTGTCTTATTTAGGACTTCCCTGTTTTCATTTCTGCTGGAATGCCAGATGAGAGTATGTTTGTGTATTTCCTTGTCACTCTAATACCACTTCTGCACTTAAGGATGAAAACTGTTTAATGTCTCTTATTCCCATTGAATAGATCAGAAATGATCCCATTTTTTCATAAGGATTAGAATGCAGCTCAACAAATTGCCTGTGTCATCACAAACCAGATTCATCTCACTAAATGTCAGTGCACAATGTGCGTGTCCACATCTGAGCTGGGTGCACTGATGTTTGCTCCATGGAGGCAGAGCTACAGGGAGAACCATCTGCTAAAACAGACAGTTGAGACAGGGAAAGTGCATCACATCCTAAAAGCTTTTTTTCCCCTTTTTCATCTCTATTTTTGAGCCTGGATCTGGATAATTAATTTTTCTTTTATCTAAAGTAGGAGAAACCAAGCATTTCCAAGAAACCAAGTCTAAACCAAGCATTTCTCTCAGGCGTGTTTCCAGGCGTTGTGACTTTTCTTGTTGTATGTGTTCTATCCCCACAAATCATATTCTATTAAAAATAACCTCTCAGTTTTCTTCTGCACCATTATCAGAGCTTCCCATGGCAGGACAGATCCTTACAGCTATGTTGGTTGAAAGCTGAAATAAGAGTGTAGGTGTTCCAGAGAGATGGGGGTCCGTCCCTAGAAGCATTCAGGGCCATATTGGATGGGGCTCTGAGCAACCTGCTCTAGGTGAAGGTGTCCCTGCTCATGGCAGAGGAGTTGGACTGGGTGACCTTTAAATGTCTCTTCCAACCCCAACCATTCCATGATTCTTTGATTCAATATTGGGTCTCCATGGTATAACTGAGGACGTTCACTGATCTGTGTAATAAGTTGACACAGCTAATTATATGCAGCATAAGGTAGAGCTTCAGTCAGTGGAAGTGCCATGGACTATGGATAAAGCTGATTGGTGCCATGATTTCAGTCTTTTGCAAGCAGTACAGTTTGGGAAATGATCGTGGGGCAACAAGCGTGAAATTAAAGTGTCTGAGTGAGCTTGCATTCATGCACAGTACTCTGTGCAAATATATTTAAGTAGATGCAATCTATTGAATAGCCAATCTCCTCTCAAAACCAGCTCAGTAAGGCACTGGCAAATACACCCAGCAAGAGACAGAGCAGGCTGCAAATATTTGGTAGAATCTTGCTGCTAATTAAATTCTATCTGCAGTAAATTCCTCCAATTTTTAGTGCAGTCACTGATGGTCTTGCACTATGTAGCTCTTTCATTTTACCACTTCCATCCTATAAACCCAGGCTTCTCTGGGGCTGTGTGTGTATTGGCTGACAGTGCAGCTGGACAGGAGAGGCTCTGCTGACCTGACATCCACATGAGAAACATCTGGGGAAGTTCCATTTCAGATTTTCTCTCACCTATTCCTGTGGTCTACAGGCTCAAGACTGGGAAAAAGGCAATAAGTGCTCTCATGGAACACATCTTCTGGTGTTATATCATCCAAAAAGCATCTGATTTGGGTGCTAAAATATGTACCAAAATGCAGTAGGGCTGTAAGGTTAGGACATTTACTTCAAAAATGCCTTCCCAGCCTCAGTTAAGGTGCTAGCACTGTGGCATCATATGTGGTTGGTGTACAAAATCACCCAGAGCAGCTCTTCTTGCTCAAAATAAAGATTTTCTTTCAGATCCAGATCAAGGTCCAAGATCACCATGCATTTTGATTGGAACAGAAAAATAGGTGTTTCCAGAAATAATCTGAAATCTTATCTAGTTTGGTCCTTCCCAAAACTAATATCAAGGAAAAAAAAATAAAGAAAGGATGGATGGGAAATAGTTTATTCTGGGTGATGAAATTTATCATCTTATGACCAGAAAAATTTTGCTCCTTTGTTTGATTGTATGATTATTTCAGTCTATGACCAAATTAAGAAAGAAGACCAACACCATGCTTGTGACAGACATAAAATCTTTACCTTTGTACATTTGTAAACTGTTTGTTGTTGATGATATGGAACACTGTAACATTTCATGGAGTGATAAAAATCTGTATTTGTGAAAAAGTTGTCACCAAAATTACATATAACATGAAACAAAATTTACAGTAGATTCAATTACAAATAATTTTTTTTAAAGAATGGAAATGATGGTGTAAAAATAGATTATTTCAAATAAAATGTTTCTCACTTCCAAAACCCTAATGTAATTGTTTTAAAAAGTTGAAATGAAATTTGCTTACAGGTGGTAACCCTTCAAAACAAAAGCACAATGGGACAGAATAAACATGCATTTATTATAAAAATGTGGATGTACAAGTTGTAAAATATCATAAATGTTTGGAATTTTGGCTGCTGTTTAAAATAAAAGGACTTCATGTCAGCAATATTTTGACTAAAGTACATTTCTTTCTATTCAAGATAGTTTCATCCAGAATAGATCCATGAAAACAGAGACACATGTAACTTTTTAACATTTTATAACACCTAGCTATGGATCTGAGCAAATTCTTAATGTTTTTAGCTCTCCTTACTAAGCTGCTTTTCAGCTCTGGCTCAGTCAGCCTATTGTTACAAATAAAAAGGTGTTTCTGATCCTGCATCCATTAAAGTCACTAGCAAAACTTTGACTTGGCCAGGGTCACACCTTTTACTACAGAGCAGAACACAGGATGTTAAAGAACAAGGTGAATACACTTACACTGCAACTTTTTCAATGAGTTTCAGGTATTTAAATGAAATTATTCAGTGTTTGGCCTATTTGACACTACATTAATGTATTTACATCATGTACATCTGTTATAAACTCAACAGCAGATGCTTAGAGACAGCTGTGTCCAGCAGTTTCACAAAATTTCAAACTGGACTGTTTTAATTAACAGAGAGATTGGGGGTAATATTAAAGCCTTCAAGATAAGCTGGCCCCAGTTGTCTCTTGCAAATATCCAGGAATGTGGCAATCTTTGAGAGGCTGCCTAATGAATTGTTTCAAGTTTTCTTCCAGGATTTTGAAAACAAAAGTCACACTTACTTAAAAAACTGTATTTTGCTGCTGATGGTCATTTTTCCAGGGGCAGAGTCAGGAGGAGAGCAGAGTTGTACGTGGAGAATCTCAGCCTGTGTGCTGTGCGGGTTTGTCCTCGGCCAGGGATCCTGTTTTGGATGGGCCAGGATGGATGCAGGGGAGCAGGGAAAGGGGTGCAGAGAGGATCCCCCCTCCCTGCCTGTGTGGGAGCAGGCTGGGCTCACTAACTGCTGCAGCCCCTGGTGCAGCCCTGTCCCAGCAAATTGTTGTTCCTCCCGTCTTGGAGCTTCTCGTGGCTCTGGAGAGATGCTCTGCTGTCAATGCTGGAAGTCTGTCCACTTTGATCCTGCTGTCTTCTTAACCTGCCAGAGGTTAAAAACATGGATAGAGCTGTCATGTGCAGGTAGCTGTACTGGAAGGACAGCTGCTGCCTGCCCTGTGGATAGCCACATCCTCCTGGTATAAAACATTCCTGCATCATTTCACCTGTATTCAATGCTTGAGCTTCATAGCTGCCATTTCCTCTAAACACTGATGATTGCTTCCTCCTAAATATGGGCAATTAGATCTTCACAAATCCTGCTGCCCTTAATGCCTGCCACAAAGAGCCAGCACAGGATAGTGCTGGTTTTAGCACCTCTGCTCAGGCTGCAACTTGGTAAAACCTCCAGGTAGCTGGAGGCTGATGGAAGCTGCTGACTGGGCACACGACAGCTGCTCCCCTCTGCTGTCCTACAAAATTATCAGTAACTCTCATCAGTAAAAGAGAAAAAAAAACATGAGATGAAAGTATTTTCAGTATTCCTCTTGTTATTACTTCATGTTATCAAAGCCTCATGGGTGGTGTCAAGGAACATCAGCAACAAAATCCTATGCTTAAAGACTGCAAAGTTCTCTTCTTTTGACATAATTTTCTGGAGAACAGCAACAGCCCTAGAATCACATGCAGTCCCCACCAACTGTGTTATCAATGAGCTTCTCAGCATTTCTGCTCAACAGCAATCTCTGTGATTTTACTATGATTCATGTCATATTCAGTATTTTCCTCCAAACACTGTATAAAGATGTAACTTTCAGAAAAGATGTAAAGATTCATGGGGAAGCTATGCGATGTTGTGGGACACTTTTTTTTCTATTTTGGAAACATGAACAGCTACTTTTTTGAAGGATTTTTGCTCTGTTTTTTTTTTCTCAAAATGGGAAATAGTATTCCTCAAAAAGGCACCAAGACTTGGCACCAGAGACATTATGGAAGAGCTCTTTGGTACAGCAATTATAAAAGGTATATGTGCTATATCCCAAAAAAATCCCAACTTTGCAAATAATATAGAATACCTAGGAAATAGTCATTAGTGGAAAAGCATGCAAAAATTAAATTTAAAGGTCAATTTCAAAGCCTTAAATACTTCCAGGTGGCATAAACAATATGGAGACACCATACTTCTGAACAATCAGAAGAGAATGTGATGGGACATGAAAATACTGTAATTAAACAGATGAATAGAGGAGGCTATTAAAGAAAAAAAAAAAAAAAGGAAACACTGTGTAAAAGGGCAGATACATTAAATGAAAAGCTGTAAGGGAGACTGAAAACAACAAATTAGAGGAACAAATTGCCAAAAGCATTTTTGGTGAAGTTTTTTAAGTCCAGCAGAAATTCAATGGACACCATTGAATCTATAGGTCAGTGTATGAGTGAATTATTAGAGGGTAGCACAGAAAATACGAGTCCCCAGCTGAAAAGCTAATGTATTGTCTTCACCAGTGTTCAATGAGCTGAGGAAGATTCCTTTCCTTATGAGAGATTTGTCCATCATCTCCAATTAAAACATCAGTGACACATCTTTAAAACCAGTTGCTTAAATTAATGTTGACAAAGCATCAAGACAATGGATTTTCACCCTAAGCACTTTAGGAAAATTGTAATTTTTGCACAGATGAATGGAGAGTGTAGCTCTTCAAACTGTCTTGGCACCATGGAAGACAGCGGATGTGATGATGTTGGTCGTTTGCTGGTTTGGGGTGTTTTTTGTTTGCTTGTTGGTTTGGGGTTTTTTTAACAAGATCTTCAAAAAAGATCCAAGGGACTACCAGGAGAGCAATAGACTTCAACTTGAGACTTGAAACATCTTGGGATCTGAGCTGCTGGTACAAGACTGTTGTGTTTGTAGGCATCAAGAGAAAAGACTGCAGTGCTTGGAAACTCATGTTGCAAAATGTGGGTGGCAAACCTTGCAAACTGCTAAGCAGTGGAGTGAGAAAAACTTTGGGTCTATAGAGCTCTGAGGAATCATTGCATTAGGCTAAGACATGTAAGTGCTTTCTTCCTGGAACTGTCTATTTCCTTTGTTTGTAAAATGCTGAAAAAGAAGGCAAGAAGGCATTTACTACAGTGCTCAATTTAAAAGGAAAATAAGAATTCTCTCAACATGAAGCAAGAAAACACCAATTTATAATTTTTTTTGAGAACCACTCAAACTGACACAAAGGCAGAATGCATGTAAGGAGGACAGTGGAAAAAGGAGAGAAATAAAGCCCATGCTGAGTTCAAAAGATACCTCTGGCCAGCTTCAATTTTTTCACTGTCTACAGAGGTGGTTAATAATACTGATTTATTTCCATTATTTTCTTTTATCCTGCTCCTACTCCCAGGTCTACTATTGAAACAGAATATGAGGATTTGGAAGTCTTAAAGAAATATATTCTTTTAGCAGTGCTTCAATGTATTCCCTTTTCAGGCACTTTTTCTTGCATATTTCAAACTATCAAAGTAAGCAATGGGTTAATAACCTGATGATGAGGTAAAAAATAACTGCTATTTAACTCTTTGATAACTTATTAATGACTGTATTTAGTTATTAAAATTACATTAAGGATTTCACTCTAGGGGTTTATTTATTATGGGCATACCAAAACCTGCTTACAAGGGTACCTTGGGGCTGGGAAAGTGGACTAAGAACCAGGAAATGCTGATTCTGTTTCCACCTCTGTCACCCTTTGGACAAATTGCAACACATTTCTGTGTCTCAGCTTCTCTCATCAGAAATCAAGCAGCTGCTGTCAAGAATGATGGAAGCTGAGAACTTTGTGTCTCTAAGTGCTGCTCTGTGTCTCACAGCCCTGAGTGAAACAAGGAATTACAGTCTGGTGTCTGTGATAATTAGAAAAGAAGGTGCATGTATAATCAACCAAAATGTAATTATGCTGCATGTATAATTATGCCTGTATGCTTTATTGAATATATAAAAATACAAAAGTAAAGAGAACAGACTGGTTAAAAGCTACCATGGAAAATAAAATATTGAACAGAAAAAGTCTGCAACAGCTATGGCAGGACAGAAAGAAAATCACAAACATTTAATGAAAGACGGTAGATAACTTGGGACCAGCAGGGAATTGCTTACAGCTCAGCTTTGTTCTCTAGATGAAGAAGAATATTGAAGTTTGTCTTTAGGCTGCATAGTAGGATAAGTTCAATGACAAAGACAAAGAATGAAAAGTTGCAGATTCAACATAACTGTCAAAATTTCAGATTTGCTAAGACTAAGCCCTCCTCCCAACAGCACTGCAGTTTCAGAAAAAATAAAATAAAGCAATTGGTTTATATTTCTCTTTACCTCAAAACTGCAGACTCAGGTCAAGACACAAAGAAATATGTGTGCACAGTCTCTTCAGTTAAAATATTGGACTGTTACAGAAGTGAAATTTCTCTCTTTTTGGTGTATTCTTGATTCCTTAGTGTCAAACCCAGAGCACTTTTCTGTCAGATGTTCTAAGCTTTTAAAAAATGTGAGTACCTTGACATGTTTCCTGTAATCATGGCAAAATAAATGCAGTCTGGGCCACTCTGTTCAAAAATGACACTAGTGCTATAAATCATTTGTAGGAAGCTGCTCTCCATTGAATGACTTATCTTGCCTTTAAGCTGGTGCAGCTACAGGCTGTGATAACTCTATAAGGGCCCAGGGAGGGTGAATGGATTGATGTGGTGGATCTGAAGCAGGTGCCTGTTCCTGTGCTGAATACTGTTGGCTAAGAATAAATAATAAAATGGCCAGCTATGGATGAAAAAGTGAACAAGTGGTTCTAGTGGATACAGTCATATGGAACAAAAAAAAACCTGCAGGGAAAAGAGGATGAAAATGAGTTTGAACAGTGTCTGTTGCATTTATTCCATGACAGTTCTGTACAAATACATAAGGAGTCTCAGAGGCAATTATGCTGGGAACTAAGAGTGGTTCTGCTGAACCAACAAAGAGTTTTCTTTCTCTTCACCACTGATCCATGCAATACTGACAGTGTGTGACACTGAGCATTGCACAGACTCCTCTCCAGCAGCGAGGAGGAAAGAGGCTGTTCCAGCCTCTGCAGGAATGCACCAAGAACAATGACTGAACCTCCAGTCACATCTTGGTTTTGTCAGTATTTCTGGCAAAGAGAAAGAGCCTGTGTGAGCCATAATTTTTTTTTAAGGCTCTTATTTTCTCAATACTCAGGTACTATAGTAGCATTCCTGCCGCATTGATTTCTGATACTGGATCTCGAATCTGATATCAGTCAGTGGAAGGGAATTCAGAGAAGGAGAAATACTGGATCCAAGCCCACTACAGCAGTATAGAGCACTGGCATCAGGCTTTGCAAAATGTACTTGCTGTGTTTGAGAGCCATGTGTTACACTGCCTGGTGTGTGGTACCACCTTTGTGCAGCTGATGCATTCCTCAGTGGGTCCTGCCAGGCTGCACCTTTCAGGGTGAAACTGAAGCCTCAGAAATGCCAGGAGTTGTTTCAAACTGTGAGTCTGCTCTCTGCAACCATGAGAGGACAAAAGAGACTTTCCACTGACAAAAGAGAACTCAAGCCAGGCAGAGCTGCCCCTCCCCTGAGACTCCCACACTCGCCACCTCCTAAAGAAAACTCTTTTTGTTATGAAAAATCTGCAAGTGAGTTTGCCAAAGCTGCAAAACAAGTGTCCTGAGTGTGGAGGAAATAGAACCGTCTGAATGGGCAGTGGATTTGCTTTGCCATTTCTAGATTTAGCATTTTACCTTGGTTTCTTGATATTTCACTTTGCTGGAGAAAACAGATGCATTTGCTTTTGGTTTGGGGAAAAGAAGAGCTTAATAAAATGAATTCTAGAAACTCGTTTTATTGTAGGAAACAAAAGCCTATTAATGAAAACTTTTACATTCCTTGGGATAAGTCCTGAGGAATAGATAAATCTGTGGAATATTTATCCCAGTTATTCTTCTCAAGGGATGGGGACTGAGATCTGAATAGATGAGGCATGTCTATGTTGGGTTTTTGAAATTCATGAATCCTGGAGGATAGTTTGCTAAATAATCAGAAACTCATCTCAGTTGTATGATTTAACAGCTACACAGAAGTAATGCTGGTGGCTTGTGCAGATGGCCTTGCAGTAAAGTTAATTCTGAACATGTCAGAATTAGAGGAAAAAAAACGACTGATCTGCCATGAGGGATAACTGTGCTCAGGAAGGAACTATTTAATCTACATGTCTCTGACCATGTCATGTGTTTTGGCTACTGGACCACAGATGCAGAAGTCACAAGGGGACTTTTTAAAAAGCAGTAAATGTCCTAATGTCCAAATCCCATATTTTTAGAATTAGCTGGCAAATAACATAGCACTAGAAACTTTTCATTCTCAATAGAAAAGATCTATCAATGACATTTTGTGAAGGACTTAAAAGAAGCTGGAAAAGGGACAGAGACAGACACTATTTTTTGTATCCCAGCCATAGAAAATAGAAACCTGGAAGTTGTGTTATATAACTAAAATTGCTGGATATTGTCATGCTGAAAAACTTTCATCCAAATAGTTTTTACAGGGTGGTGTAATTCTGTAGAGGGACTCCACAAAGTAAGAAGATCCCCACAGTAACAATGTCCCACAGGGATCCTGCCGGAGCTGGGGACACCCAGCATGTCCAGCCAAGATGGGAGCAAGTTGCTAAGATAGCCAAGGATGGAGTGAGAGATTTCTTGGCACTGAGGGCAGGCAAGGTGTCAGTTTGGTAACCACTGCTCTTTCCCACTGTTTGTTTCTAATTTTAATTTTTATTCTGTGTGGTATTGATGCATCCAAATTTGTGTACAAACAGAACCAAGAAAATGCCTGGATGAATACATCACAACAGGTCAGCACAATTTCTTCCTCAAGCTGGTGACTCTTTAACTATTCCCACACCACCACTGCCTGTCCCTGAACACAACTAATTTGTTTGATTGATAACTAAGCACTTTTACCAAATGGTCCAGAAATTGCTTCCTAAGGAAATTGAAGTTGTTAGCAGCTGGTTATTGAAACTGGCTTCAAGGCTTAGTTCCACACAAAAGAAATATGAAATGCTTAGCCCAAGTAGTTTGTAACATTTGTGGCAGTCTGGAGCTCCACAGACTATATCCCCATCCATCTCCATTATTTCCAGTCAAAAGGTATAAAAAGGAAAACTTAATGGGACTTTGGAGTCTAACTGCAGCAATAAGATTTCCTTATTGTGGAACAAGTACAGACTATATCTCTGTGTTACTCACATTTTTAAGTGGCATTATGCAGAAAAACGTGTTCTAGAAAGACCAGAAATATTTGGACTGTGAGGATTCAAAAGGACTCACACTGGGTGTGATAAAAATTATAACCACAAAGCTGCTGGGTAGTTTGAACGGTACATGTTGGTATATCCCTCATGAAAAGGGATAGGTTTTGGTTTTCAGTCCTAAATAATAAGTGTTCAGTGGTAAGTGGGTGGTTGACAGGTGGAAATTAATGATGTTGGTCATACCAGCTCATTTTCTGCATCAGCTCACCCAGCAGGCCCAAAAGGACTCTTCCCTTGGCTTGGCACTGAGGATAAATGTTCACAGCACCCATGATCTCTCATGTTTTTGCCAGAAGAAGAGTCACTTCTCCAAAATCATGCAAAACCTGATCATTTATAAAACCCCTGTCTAACCTTTATAGCAGCTCATGCACTTCAGTAAAGCAGACACTGCAAAAACAGGGCAAGGGTTTGGCAGTAAAATGTAGGTCCTGCAGTGCACACATCTCTTTTCAAAAATAATGGGCTGTATGCACGTGCATCTCACACTCCACTTTGAAAACTTCACCCATTATTTTTCTGCCATCATTTTAATATTGACTGCAGGCAATGATTGTGGAAATACTGATAGTGGAGCATGGCTTCTGGGACAATGAGCAGCTTGGCTTGTCATCTGCTTTCCTCTGTAAAGAATAAGAATGGACTTTGATACACAGTCACTTAATACTTTTCTGCCTGCATGTTTTAAGGTTTCTCTTATAAATTGGTCCTTGCTGTATTCTATTTTTGTGAGAATGGAAGAAGCTGACAGTGTTTTATAATTGTAAATGAGTGTCACTTTTTCTCTTATATTTCCTTTTTTCTGCTCACTAGTTCTCTTGTGCCATGTTTTTATTCAACTATATCTTTCAGTGAAAAGGTGAAATAAAAAAGGAAGAAGTGAGCAAGGGATTCCAATCAAGGTATTTTTAACTGAATAAGCATCTTGGGAAGAGTATTTGTACTTTTCAAAACAAAGTAGCCATAAAATTTGTCATAAAGCACTGAAAATTTCCAGATTTGCCTCTTTTTTAAAAAAAAGTTAGCAAAAATGAGCCTATGAGTTGATCAGAAATTCAGACAATTTGCTTAATTTACACTTTCATTCATAAAGAAGAAAATAGTAACTTTGCTCAGTGTAAATCTTAAGGAACAGAGTCAAGTTTGTCCAAATACAATGAAATCCTCCAATTTGAAAACGTGTGCTTTAACTTCATAACAACATATAGCAGAAATAGTTTTTAATCCTGCTTAGGTTACCTGGTAACCTGAACATCTGACAAATTATTCACCCATTTCCTATTGCCCAGTGGTGTCTGGGAGGGCTCTCATGACAGGCAGCAAACAGAGCACTGCATGGGAATCTAATTCCTGCATTTTAGGTAGGGATCAATGCCTGGGAGCTGAGTGAGTGGCACAGACTGCCTCACATCCTCCTGGCTGATCTCTAATCTGCAACCAGAGCTGGTGTATTCCAGCTGCTTCTTGGGCAGCCTTTGGTCTATGATGACCCCTGAAACATGAAGGGATTTGCTTCAGAGAGTCATTTTGGCCTGGGAAAAATTATTCCAGGAACCACATTAACAATAGAGCAGCATGGAAGACTACCTTGAAAAACAGGTAGAAAACAACAGCGAAGGTGGAAAATGCAGGGAAAAAAAGGAGTAGAAATGAAAGAAGGAGAGTTAAACACTTTTTAAATGATGAAGGATTCAAAAGAATCTCAACCATGGAGATCTAATTAATTTAACTAAGTAATTATATAGCTAATTATAACTATCTCAAAAGACAGCTGTATATAGCTAATTTCTTTTTTGGTTTGTTTATTAAATTCCCACTTTAAACCTAGCAGAGGAGCAGAAAGCATGGGAGAGTTAATAGTGGGCTTTTCTTTTCTTCAGCCTCAGCACAGAGTGATCTCAGAAGTCTTTTCAGGAAAACAGAAATCACTGAAAAGTGTATGAATTTTCTAAGCATTTCTGAGTAAACAAGGAAGGCACAATCCTGCTCTGTGCCAGAGGAAGCCTGAGGCAGACCAGGACAGAGTCAGCAGCGTGGGCCAACCATCATTTTTTTAAAAAAGACATTAATTTCCTAGCCTGCCTTGGTATCCTGCAGGGTGTAGGCTCACCCTTTTGTTCAGCTAATGGATAGATGGATAGATCACAGGGAGGTCAAGGGACCCACTCTGTAGCAGTTCATGAAGAAATGCAGTCTGTGTGAGGAAACTCACACTGGAGCAGGGGAAGAATGTGAGGAGGAAGCAGCAGCAGAGACAACATGCAGTGAACTGGCTGCATTCCCCATCCCCATGTGCCCCTGTCATGGAGGAGACAGAGGTTTTGGGAGGGAACTTGAGCCCAGGAAGAAGGGAGGCATAGAGGGAAGGTGGATTTAAGGTTTGGGGTTTATTTATTACTATCCTGGTCTTTTAGTTATTGGCAATAAATTGAATTAACCTTCCCCAAGCTGAGCCTGTTTTGCCCACGACAGTAACTGGCGAGTGATCTCCCTCTCCCTGTCCTTTCCTCAACCCATGAGCCTTTTGTTGTATTTTCTTTCCCCGGCCCAGCTGAGGAGGGCCATGATTGAGTGACTTTGGTGGGCACCTGGCACCCAGACAGAGCCAACACACCCCTAAAGTCAGTCTGGCTCAGCCTGATTATTAGACCTGACAATAAACATTCTCAGGCTGACATATGCATCTGGGAGCAAGCAGGTTCAGCCCTGCCCTTCTCACAGCACCAACTTCCAGGAACTAAAGGCTGGGAGTTGCCAGGGAACAGCCACAGCCTGCACTGACCTCTCTGCAGGCTCATCCTTCCTCAGCTATTTTTTATGCACGATTTCTCTGCTCCAGTCCCAAACTTAACTCCACAAGGAGTCTGATCAGCTGTGCAGGTCCTTCATTCCCTGTAGGGGGGACTCCCCAAAAGGAGACTGAGCCAGGAGTTCACTTGTGATTGCACAGCACAATTTGCAGCCTTCAGTGAATCACCAAACCCCTGCACAAGGTGTGGGAAAGGTGGTGCCCACCACAGGGATCTGCAGAAGCCACTCCACTGAACAGCATGTGCCCAGGTCAGTCAGAGAGGTGCCCCCACAACAGGAGCATGAACTGAGCCCCAGGAGAGACACAGGAAAATCACCTCCAAATGGGAGGTCTCCCCAAAGGATGGGGATGTGTCCTGGAACACAGCAATGGACAGTCTGAATCTTACCTAAATCTCTTACTGACCTAAGTCTGCATTTCTTTTCCTATTTCCAAAAGGTTAGAGATATATATATACATACATACATACAAATATATACACACACACACACACACACACACATATATATACATGCATACCTTCATATATACAATATATGCATACTTGTATGCATAAATATGCATATTTTACTGTTCAACCCTTGTGCTATTGTGACGACTATATGAAAATGGAAACCTTGGAAGCTGTGAGAAGCCATAAATGCACATGCCCAGCAATCCCTCCTAACAGAGATTCCCCCCTCTCACAGTGGCCCAGACACTTGTGCAGGATGTTGACCAATAGGCTGAGTGGAGACAAATGTCTGCTGTGGTATATTCCCCTTCCTTCTGACATTTCCAGATTTCCTGAACCAATGACTGCATCAGAAGCCTCATATCTCAAGGACCTTAACGGATTTTTTCCTATGAATTTCTCTAATCCTCTTCTGAATCTTTTTCTATGTTTAACATCCAAATCACCACTCAGCAACATACTGCATTTCACAAAAAAGCATGGTTGATTTTCTTATTAACCTGCTGCCTGATAACTTTGTGACCTTGGTTACCACAAAGAGTGAATAATCATTGCTTAGTCATCTTCTCAATAAGTTTCAGAACATGTTATTATTTATCCTATTTCTCTCTTTTCAGTTGCCTCTTCTCTGAGTTTAAATTAGTTCAAGTTTATTTAATCCTTCAACATGACCCATGTCACCCTCCTGGCCAATCCTGTTTTTCTTGAAAACTTTCTAAGTCCTTTTTAACCTTTTTGAGATAAGGAAGCAGAGCTGTACACAGAATGGAAGATGCAGGTGTATGTATTGAACATACATTTATCTGTGGCTGGTTTTTGCAGGAACATATATATATATCTTTCAGTCTTCCCCTAACCATTGTGCTATCCACAGTCTTTTCAAACTCTCCCTCCTTCATAACTGAAGCTAATTTTGAGTCTAATATAAAATTTAGATTTTCTTCTTCTGACTGTATTTGCATTTATCAGTACTGAATTTGAGCTGCCATTTTCTCACCCATTTGAGCTGCCATTTTCTGTAACTCAGAACCATGACCATCATTATCTGCTGCAGCTCTTTTCACTCACATTTAGTTGTGACTACTCTGGTATCATAAGTGAACTTTGTGACCTCAGCATTCACTTTGCTTTCCAACTCGTCTATGAATGTGTTCAACAGACACATGGACATCAGAGTGACTTGCAGTAATAATGTTATCTCATTTTATCTCATTACTGGCTTGTTTCTGCATTGCTTCAGCAACTGGGCACAAATTGCTGTCTTAAAACAGGACAAGGAGTTCAGTCTTCATGACTCAGTTTATGGAGACTCATACCAAGTGAAAATTTATGTTAGTGTGGGACATAAAGAGAGATGAAGGTAATTACCTCATGGAGGTAATTCCCTATGGCAATGGAACAGTCATGACTTGTTATGCAGCCTTTATTTATCAGAGATATGATTTGTCCCATGTAACCTGCTTAAAAAAAAAAATTGGTACTCAGAATTATACAGCTGTGCTTCCCCTCCAAAGTCTGAGATGTACAAATGAAGACTCCTCTTTCCTCTGCCTGTGAATTGACTGCCAATTAGTTTTTATGAGTTGTATTTGTATTTAGTTTTCTGTGAATAGAAACTCATTTCTGGCCTCCAGTGCTGAGGATTTATCTGTTATCCTGATCCTTCCAGGACCACATTTCAAGGTGGAGAATGTGCTGACAGATGCACCGCCATGCAACTTTCATTCCCAAAGCTGGATGGTGGAGTGCAGCCATTATAGTGATGTCAGTACTTGTTTGGGAGCACTTTGACCAGTTTTCCTGGAAGACTTTTACAATGAGCTTCCAGATACTGGTTACCCTTTGTAATTTTTTTTTCCCCTCCATGAAACAGTGAAGAGAACACATCAACAAGAGAAACAAGGGCATTTGTATGACCACTCCTTTCTCCAAAAAAAGTGAATTTGAAGGTGCACCTATAGAAAAATTACCAGTTTGGGACTGTTATGCTCAAACTTTTAGGTAGCTTGGCTCACTAAGAAGAGAGTGACATTTGCATTGGTAATTCTAAACCAGTAACAACAAGCAGGAACCAGAGGCAGAAGTGAAAGGGCTTCTGTGGGCAAGCAACAGTTATTACTGCCCAAACACCAACCAGGTTCAATCATCACATTCAGAAAAGCATCTTTCCAATTGTAAGAGCAATCTCCAAAAGCAGACAGATCCATTATAAAAGGGAGAAGAAAGGTTCAGTGAAGAGCAGTGTAACCTCTAGAAATGCTCAGAAAGAAATGGATTTGAACTGAATTAAGGTCAGCAGAAGGGGCAAGAAAAGGACTGCAGCCTCATCCAAAAAGCATTCGGATATTTGAAGGATTATGATAAATATCTCCAGAGACACTAAGAGACATAAAATACATATTAAGAAAAATACGTTCAATGAATTACACTGCAAATCATTATGAATATTCAATTTCAATCAAACTGAAATGAAAGGGAGTACTCAGGGACTCTGGATTTGAATCTTAAAAGACAATTAAAAGGAAAGAAAATGAACTAAAATAAGAGACATAATAAATTTCATCTTATAAATAATGCAGAGAATATTAAGTAAGCTTTTCCTCTATGATATGGAAAAAAAAAGACAAGAGGATTTTAAGTATTATAGTAAGCTTAAAATATGCTCCCTCAAGTTTTTGGTGTTTATTCTGGGAACAGAGAGCTGTCTGTTCACCTCAAGCTGTTCAGGATCATTTATGAGAGAACTAGATATGCTCAAATGGAAGGAATGATAGCAGGAAAAGACAGAGTAATGTGCTTCAATCTGTGGCACATTTTTTAGTGTGCTAGCATTGAATAAATACTGAAAAGAGGAATAAGGTGTATCAGTACTTAGGGCAGAGACAAATCTGTTCAGATCAGTGGGAACAAGACAGCTGAATATCATAACAATGCTATTGCAGCATAGTAGTATTAAGTTAAAAACCTCCAAATTCAAAATCACTAGGAATGTTTTGAAAGTTTTTACTGGAATTATTAAAAACATGGATCTTTTCCTAATCAGTTCATTGCATTTCTTAAAATAGTTTTGCAGAATTCTAACCCATTTTCATGTACATTGGATATATGAAATACATATTCTAGACAGTAAAATGTGGATATTTGATTTTGCTTTCTTTAGCAGGCTGATAATTTTGATTAAGTTTGTGAAGCATCTAACTGAAAGATTATTCTGCCTGATAAGCAAATATTTCTTGTGTTTTCTTCTCTTTGATTTCTCACATCTGCAATCTTAAAGGCATCTTTCAGGGCGAAGAAGAGACTCAGGACCATAAAGGGTAAGAAATATTATTTCATTACATGCAAATATTGGGTCTTTTTCTTAATTTCTGGTCATTCCAGATTTTGGATATTCATAAAGAGATGTAGTTCTTTGTGAAGATCTGTTTAGTGATAACAGCACAAAAATGGCAAAATAATCTCTGCTCAGCTTTTTAATAAAGCTACAAGCAAACAATGTGGTTTTATCTGCACAATCTCCCACACCACAGACACACACACAAAATTAAAAAAAGAAAACTTGAAAATGTAGCCTACATTTATCTAAATTATATCAAATACTTATAAATTATATCAAATTCTGGAAAAATAAATTATAGCAAATTCTGGAAAAATTGCTGGCAAGTCTATGGAAATACACATTAAGATACTGGAAAATGTTTGGTGCTGCGTTTCTGGATATTAAAAAAAAATCTATATACAGAAATGAAATTAAAAAACTAGTTATTTTGCCACAAACAGGAGCCAAACAGATCCCTGAAAACTACTTTAGATACTATTTTCAAGCTAATCAGTGTTATTTGTATATCAGAGTTTATTTAGTTTATGTGTTTAAAACTAAGAGACTACACTGACACTTTTAACAACAGAAAACAAATCCTGCAAAAGGATTTTCCTATGTTATTTTACTTTGGATCAGGGCAATGTGTGCCCCTCTCTTGTAGGTACTGGAAGATAATGTCACTGTGGACAGATTCCATACCCCCATGTCACATCAACACACACACACACACAGAGAGATATTTTAATTTGTATCTCACATCCACTGAAATATTCAACAGAAGATGATGCCCTCTAATCAGGATTGTGTAAGGGACACAAATCTAACTTTTTACCCACTGCTGACAATCACTAACTTCATGTCTTTGTCCATAAAACCCTTGCTTAAAACATTCCTACAAATACCAGTTTTCCATTACTTAAATACAGAAAGCAACAGAATAAATGTGCACATTCTGTCTTTGTCTTCATTAACCAAAACTTTTAACATACTTCAGTCTCTTTCACTGTGTTTAAATTCTTTTTAGCATAGTGGGCCTTTTCCCTGCCTGCCCCTGCTCCTCTTGCCTACAATCTAAGAGTTTCTGATAGTCTCCTGAGCTTCTTGAGAAGAAAGCAAGGATGACACATTGCAAGATTTGCAGTGTCTGTTGCAGGATGAAAGACACACAGTAGAAAAGAGGCACCGTGTAGAGCTGCCAGCAAGGCATTCAAAAATATCAGATTTTGCTTTTAATAGCAGATATTTTACAATTATTGAATTGAAAGATGTTGTGGTAACTGTGATGGCTAGCACCACAAAATTACCTATGTATTAATACCTGACTTAATGTTGCTCAGTGTGAAGCATCTGGATTTTTTCCTTGCATCCTTGTAGTATGGGGAGTCTCATTTTTTTCCCTTGAAACACATGCTATTTTTTTCCCATCCTTTATTAGTATTTATGTAGTGTTCTGTGACACTGAAGTAAACTGAGCAGAAGGCTTAAGTGACAATAAAATGTAGATTTTTGCTGCTGAATATAATGAAGATCTAAGGAAATACACAGATACTTTCAACAGTCTCTGTGTAGAAGAACATGGAAGAATATCAAAACATCTGGCTGCTTTAATCTGAGAGTGACTTAAAGCCCTGTTTGGGATTGGCACCTCACCTAATGATACAATCACATTCTAATATGTATTATATTTGTAGGAAGAAATGGTTCACATCTTTCAGCATCTTCAGCTGTTCCTAAGAAGTTGATGGGCCATGTGGCTTTGGAAACACATGTAAGCACAGCCTCAGCTTGTACATCCAGTCCTGAGGGCACAGACGGTCTGAGGAAACCCACCCTGAGTTCCTCTGGTGTATGCCGTGTAGCTTCTGGTATGATGGCATGTCTGCTTGCCACTGCTCCTGTTTTGTTCTCATTAACTTGAATTCGCTTTGCACTTCAAACATTTGACATCTGCTTCCCCCCTTCTTAACATTTTTTTTCCTTGAAAAATATTACAGAAGTCTCTCCATGTCTTTCTTAAGCTATGATGCAATTGAAAAGAGAAATGGTTGTGATCTGGCTTTAGACAATGCAGGATCTCTTATAGGTCTAAACTAAATTTTCTTCCTTTACCTTGTCAAAGCCAATCAAGCAATGACCAAAACACATGCTTTTCTGGTTGAAGTGCATGTGCTTTACCTTTTGCTTCCATTTTGCTTGTACTCCATTTAAACTTGATTTCTCATCAGCCTCTCAGAGTTCTTTATAGCTTGTGTTGTTACTGTAGTTGTGCAATATGAAACAAATGAAAAAATTTTCTATGCATAAAAAGATTCAAGAATAACGCAGTAAAACCATGACAAGAAACATTGTTCAAGGTAGTGAACGCACCAATGAGATTTTGAGTGTCTTACAAAATCTGGTGTTCTAACTTCCAAAAATTGCTGCATATTGGATATGCCTCATATATGACTCTAGGGTAGGTGGGAGACTAATACCTGGAAATTAATTACTTGTATGAACAGCTTCTAGGAAACTCATTAAATTGATTAACCAATGTAATATTTTTCTAATCTTGTTACTATGATCTTAATAATTTTTAATTTTGTGGGTTAAACTACAAAGTTCAAGCATTCAGTAGTTCAACTGATTCAAGGAATCCACCAAGATGCTTCTTGAAACTTTCTATGGGCTGACTTGGTCTGGGTTCTCTTCTTTATGGCTTTTACAGAAACCAGCTTTCTTGTGCTAGAGATCATGCAAAATAACATGAAGAATCTGCTGGACCTTCCTTTTCTTTCTAAGGCCTTGTATTTTCTGTGAGCAGTCTGTATCAGTCAGAAATGTCCCACAGACATTTCTGTAACAGGAAGAAAGATAGATCGTGGCATAATTTCCTTTGTGCTATTCTATGAACTGTGCAAAGCTGACAGTTCCTTTTCAGTTTTAATTACAGAGACAGTAATTACCTGCACTGTATGCATTAAATAAAATAGTCACAACTTTTAAATTAATTTTTAACATCTCACAACTCTATCAGAAAGGCTTGCATATATAATTAGATCAAATAAAAACATGGAATACACTTGAATGAAATGCAATAATTTGACCAAAGACACAAAAAAGTCTATTGTTATGACTTGTATCTGCTAATACAAACAGGTCCACAATGACTCAGAGGCCATAATTAAGAGAAAGGCCATGCATTAATTGAAGCAGGAAGATTATTGATATCCTTGGGAATCAGTCTTGTGCTTCTGTCAACCCTGGCTGACACTTAGATTAGAAGTTCTTAAGTTCTTGCTTCATGTTTGGTAGAGGTGTAATACTTAGCCTTGTTGAGATAGTTAATGTTGGAATACACTTTTTTTTTTTAAATAGTGGGTAAGTATGAACAGCTTTTCCAAGTCAGAACAGTGCTGTCCATAGCATTAAAATTTCATGAGTTATGAGTTCTCTTGGTTTTGTTTGAGTTGTGAAAAAGTAGTACCTTTTATTGCATTCCTCTGCTTAATTACTGATGGTTTCTCTGGGGAGTTCCAGTAACATTTACCTCATATTTCTAAAATACTTTCATCACAAGGTCTTCTGCTTGCTTGCAGAGATGCAAGAACTACAAAACCATCACACCAGAGACTATAAGAGGAAGAAATCAATGGAAATCCAGTCTTTTAGGCTCTGCTGCTGTGATCATTAATCACCTTCCCTTACACTGTGAGAAAAAAAATAGTTCTCAATTTAATTTTAGTACTGAATGCTAAAGAGGCATTAAGAAATGCACTTACTTCTCTCTGTTGAATATGATGAATTCTTTCCTAACGGTTTCCAAGCACTGCTGCAGGTGTACGTTCTTTAAAAAACAGCATGAATAGGTTGATTAAAAAAGATGAGGAATCATAGACAAAAATCACAACAACACAAACAACACTGAACAAAATGCTTATGAATGAATGCTATCAAGAGGCATTTCGAAGACTCATTAAATTGGGCTGTGATAGCACAATCAATCTCATTCTTTTGGAAGAAGTTCTTCACAAAGAATTCCTGAGGATTTTTACATCTGATAGCTCTAGGAAGAACAGCTTGCATGAACATTCAAAATCATTAGGAGTAGCAGCATAATTTATAAAACCTCACTGGGATGATAATTCAAGTCTGGAAATTATTATTAATCTTCTCGGTACTCTTGACTGTTCATACAATGCATCTTTCTACATGGCACACATTAGTCAAGAGTGGAAGAGACAGCTTTAACATATTTATAAATAACGAGCCTTTTCACTGCATACTTTTCATTTTGGGTAGTAGTAGCAAATAAATACTCTTTGTAACTATTTGTGCATGTGTGGGAAGTGTTTTTCGCAACTGGCAACAGTTTTTCATACTTTAAATGAGCATCTGTGATAATCTTAAAAATTATTCTAGTTTAAAGATGTTGTTACTATTTGACTGAAATAAATGGTTGCTTTTCATCTTGCTTTGGAGGTGATTTATGCAATGTATAAAATGACAGATGGAGAGGTTGAGTATATTTTCAGAGATGATAAAGCTGAACATAACTGTGTTTGCCTATTAGAGTGTAAACAAAATGCCACTGACTGCAGCCACAGTCCCCATCTTACCAGTGGGCATGTTTCCTTAGCTCCATCTTTGGATTTGTTTTTGGCAAGTCGCTTTTTCTTTTTATGGAGAGGCTTGGACTCCAAAATCATTTCTTCAAGTTCAAATGTGGGATCACAGTTCAGTCTTCCTTTCTGATACAAAAGGATTCAAAGTTAATCTTTGAAGCATTGTTGTGTTTTTTTAATTTGCTTGGCAAGTGTTAACAGCGGTAATAACGAACAACTCCTCAATTACATCTGTAAAATGAAAACTGTCATTTTAGGCCTGAAGTGATGCTCAAAGTTTAAGTAAAGGAGATAAGATAAGAATCATATTATAAAGCAATTATAAAGAGTTAGATTCTTTTCCTGGTTATAAACAGATATATTCCTACAGTGACAAATGTTACCCTGTGAGAGATTAATCTGGCCCAGGGTCTTCATTAGAATATCAGTTAGTGCTGTAGAGTAGTAGTGATACCAGAAATAGTGCAGAAGAGCTGGGGAGTACCTCTAAGACCTTGCTGAAATCTGATTTGCTGAAGTGTTGCAGTGGATTCATTTATTTAGATGTTGTCCATGAGAACAAAGGAAGGAGCAGGCCTGCTTAGGTTAGCAGCATTCATATAGAAAAGGGTTCACACTTTTATAGAATCCCAGGTTGGAAAGGATCTCAAGGATCATCTGGTCCAACTTTTCTGGGAAAAACCACAGTCCCCAGTCTGGACAAGATGGCACAGCAACCTGTCCGGCTGAATATTCAAAGAGTTTTAGAGACTCCACTGTTTTTGTGGACAGATTCTTGAAATGGCTGATTGTTGTTATGAAAAATTTTGCTCTTGTGTCCAACTGGAATCTTCCCAGGAGTTACTTGTACCCAATACCCCTTGTCTTTTCCATGTGACTCCCTGTAAAAGGGAGTCTCCATCTTGGTAGCTAACCTTTAGGTAGTGGGACATGGTGATAAGGTCTCCCTTAATCCTTCTTTTCTCAAGGCTCTACAAGCCCTGTTCTCTCAGACTTTCCTCTTATGGCGTATTTCTCACTCCTCTGATCACCTCTGTGGCCCTCCTCTGGACCCTCTCCAGCCTGTCCACAGCTTTTTTGTGTAGTGGGGACCAAAACTGAACACAATATTTCAGATGTGGCCTGGCAAGTGCTGAATAGAGTGGGGCAATGACTTTGTCTCTGTTGGTGATGCACTTGTTGATGCAAGTCAACCTCCCCTTGGCTTTCTTTGCCATGGCAGCACCCTGGTCACCCACACTGAGCTTGCTGTCCACCTGGACCTCCAGAGCTGCTGGAGCTGTTCCTCAGCTGGACAGATCCCACCCTGGACTATATTTTCCCAGGCTGATGACCTTACACTTGCTGAACTTCATAAGGTTCTTGTTAGCCCACTCCTACAGAGGTCTTCCTGCAGGGTAGTTCTCCAAGGTGTCCACTTTCCCACTCACTTTGGTATCATCAGAGGACTTCCTCAGGGTACACTTGATCCCATGATCCACATCATTTGGTAGGGTTTTAAGCAGTGTTGGACCCAATATTGATCTCTGGGGGACCCCACTTGTGACAGGCTCCCTGTTTGAGGAGGAGATTTTTCCACCTCCCCCGGGTGCAGCCCATCACCAGTTCCCACCCATTACATGGATCACTTTTCTATACCATAACACATACATTTCTCACAAAGGACACAGTGGGAAACTGTTTCAAAAGCCTTAGAGAAATCCACGTAAACAATGAGAACCACTTGCCCCATATCAACTGAGCAGGTTACCTTGTCATGATAAAGTTTGGAAAATCCCATTTGTCCTTGGTGAATCACTGCTGGCTTTTCCCAATCAGGTGCTTCATTCTAATCTATTATTCTTTTTCTACTCTTTCCACTATATTGAGGTTTTCCTTATCCATTACACATATTACTTAAATATTTTGGATTCTTTATTTTAAAAATGCCATGCTAATTTCTGATACTTGACTCAAATTTTAAGATTCTTTGTTATACCAGAAAGTCCTTCACAGAAAATTTGCAAACAATTTGAATTGTGTAGTGGAAGATGTTAAAAGCAACCTATTTTCCTCTGGGACTTCTGAGATTTCAATCACACCATTGTCACTGTCAAGGTGGAAGTACTAAAATAAGTCATATATAAATGACAGATATTTATAGCAAGCAAAGACACTAAGCAGCAAAACCACATAAGAAACTACTTGTATAATTTGTGGTGTCCTACAATGAAACATTTGGTTTAGAGATCACTCCATCGTGAAACATTTGGTTTAGAGATCACTCCATCATTTTTATTCCTAGCAAACTCTCTATAGTCAGAGCAAATTATTTAGATATCTGATGCCTTTTCCTGTATATTATCCAGCCAGCTTTAGTAGAACATATTTGGTTTTTATCCATAGTTTTTAGATTTGATTGAGTACTTAAAAAATATATCACTTTAATTCCAAAGCTTTAAAAATAAAAGCAAATTGTATTTTAAGAAACCCTACAACAATTTATGACTCCAAGCTGAAAATGAAGAAACTAACTAAGCCATAAAGAAACACATGTGCTAGTTAGGTAAGAACTATGTTTATGGAATCAAATTAAGCTGTTAGAAATTAAGCTATGGGACATTGCTCCCATGGGCTTCCTGTGTGCCCTCCTAGCTGTAGAAGGCAGACAAGCTCCTGACAGTCAAAGCAAGCTGTCAAAATTTATAAAACTCTCTGGCTTCAAAACAGAGGTCACAGGGGCCCCAGTTCACCTTCTCACCAAAGGCTGGAAAACAAGAAATATTATGTTGTATGGCCTCAATTAATCAGTGAAAGTTTTGCTGGTCTACAAAGAGAAAGTTCTTGGAAAATGTGTGACCAAACTTGGTCTCATGAAACAGCAAAGCTTCTATAAAAAGAAATGTTGGGCTAGAAAAGACACTTTGGTTCTCACCTCACTGCTTTTCCTGACACACTTGATCAACCAGGTGGAACAAGCCCTGCAATATCAGACTCTTCATGGAAGAGTCTGGTAGAGCTTGTAATGGGACTTTCAGATTAATCTGGATAGGTAAATGAAACACTTTACTCCTATTTCCCTTTAAATGAAGAATATTATTTTGCTTCACATATTATAGATTTCTCCTTCAGTTTTATAGATGCTGCCAAAACACAAATGAAGTGAATCCAAATGTGAAAAGAAAAGCTGTCTTTGCAGAGTCTGAAACTCTTGGAACTCCACCTATGTTGTATCTTTGGGTACAGGGAACTGGATCTCCCTTGTAAAATACTATGTTGTGAAGTTTTCCACATCCTGACCGTTGTGGATTAAACCTTTAGCTGGGAGTAGGAAGTAAATAATTGGTTGAGTTTTGCCTGCAAAGCAAGTCCACACCTCTGATATCTCAAAGAGCAGCTCTAACTTGAAAAAAAGTAAAAAAGGAAAGTCAGTCTCCACTCATCTTGTAGATCCACACACCAGGAGAATGGAGGCCAAGAAGGGGCTTTGTTCTGCATTGCTTTGCTTAGGACAGTGACCTGAGAGGGTGTAGAGAATCCTGGCCTGGCACAGCAATTATTCCAGCTGCATGGGCATCAAGTAAGAGTGAAAGAGTCATGGCCTGGTAGATATGACATTCACCTCTCCAGCTTCTCTCTTGCACTAGGATTGAGCTACAAAGTGAAAGGAAGGAATTTCCCCACAGATGAACATTGCCCTAGAGTGCCTGTAAGAGGGGCCTGCCCTTCCCTTCTCCTGTGTGCTTGTTACCTGCTGTGTTCCTGGTCTTTCTCCCTGTTCCCTGAGGGACAGCCTGCTTGCACACCCACAGCTGTCTTCTCCTGCAGGATGTTGCTTCCAGAAAGGCTCTGGTCAGGTGCCAAGGAGCCCAGCAATCACAGAGAGCAGTGTCTTGGCAACACACCTGGCTACCATTAGGCAATGCTCTCTCACCTTCAGCTTCTGAAGGGCTGGATCCTGTCCCCATCATGTTTATCAGGAACTCTGATGTGCACCTGGATGAAGACAGGGTCCACCCATTCCACCTTCCTCATCTTTACTTACATGATATAAAAATATATGCATAATATAAAAACCCAGAAACAAACCTTGGTGTGCTTCAAATATGTTGTTTCTACAACAATTACAGCGCAACATGGCTGAAAAAAGTGAAGCAGCATATTAACACTACAGTCATTGCTTTTTATTCATGGCCCTCAAATACATTTAACTTGAAAATGAGCAAAAAGGAAATATCCAGAAAATACCAACAAAATGGGACCACAGTAAAAAAGAAACCACCAGATTCCCTCACAGAATCTGAATGTTTGATTGTAAGAAACTGTCACAAAGAAAATAGGTCAGTCTTTTGAAACACTATTATTTTTTAAGTGAAAAAGTAACAACATTCTGGTGTTAAAAAGTTTTCCAAACATTATTCAAATGTCTAACTCTCACAGCCACAACAGTCTTCTTGGTATTCTTTGTCTCAGAGTTAACTCTGACAATCATTTGCTCTAACAGCTGAAATGCAAAGTCTGGAAAAGGTTTTCTTTTATTTGAAAAGGAACAAAAAGTGAGCCAAGGTTAATTAGTTTATGTTGTGATCTATTGAAATGGGACAAATTTTCCCTTAGCTGTGACTGAGTAAATGAAAGCAGAAACCAAAGTAATCACTGAAGAGCAATAAATACAAGCATAAACAAGTAAAACAGCAGTGATAATTGAAGCCAGAATTTACAAACACTGTTCACCTGGAATATCAACTTACGTTAGGAACAAAGCCTGGGGTCACAGCTTTCTCTAGAACAGCATCCCAGTTGACATCAGCTAGGTATGGAGAGTTCTGGATGTCTGCAAGGCTTGAAAGGCGACACTCTGGGTCCTTAATGAGGAGCTGTGATCAAGCACAAGGCATTTTCTAAGGAACTGCATGCCATATAGAACAGTAAATGTATCACATACATGAATTTTATGATACATATTTTTAAGTAAGAAAATGGCTAGGGAATCTTCTAAAAGATGCTAGAAGTCCCAATTTTGAAAAAAAAATAAAAGTAATAAGTCACAGGATATGAGTACAGTTTAATTGCCACCAGATGGCTGTTGCAGGCATGAAGTGTATAAATGTATTAGCAACACAAGTCTGCTTACAAATACACAAGAGCCCTCACAAAATGAAACATCACAGATCAATGCCACCCAACAATTTGTATTTTCTCTTTAATTTTTTGGAAAATACAGTTACATTGAGAATCCTGGAAGCAATTAAAATTATCCACCTCACTGCTCTATCTATTCAAGACTACATTGCTAATTGCTACTAAAGACGTGTTTTATTACTCTATTCAGACATTCACAAATATTTCTTGTTCAAGTATCAATATTGATGATCTGAAATACCTAAAAGAGAGAGATTATCTTTGTGGTGTAGACAGACAATTAAAGCAAACAAAAAACTTGGATTTTAGGAAGAAAACAATTTTTAGGGTTGGATGCATTCAGAAAGAGCCCTGCCTCATGGTTTAGTGATGTTTACAGCAAAGTGGCTCAACTTTTGTTGTTGCAACTATAGCAACATGGGACAGGAAGAAATACAGCCATTCTAATTTCTAATCTCCCTGTCTGGAAACTGCAGCAGAAATTCAGAGGGCAGAGTGGTCCTTCCTTTCCTGTCCCACTTGCATATCCATAGCTGGGGGGAAATGAGGCCAGAGCACAAACGAGGAATTACTGATCCCCAAACTTTTACTATCTCTAGTGAATCAGCTTTAAAATAAAAGAAATTTAAAATTTTTACTTTTTTGAAGCCATGAAAAGCCTGAGTCTAAGCCTAAGAACACTGTACCTTCTGAAGAGAAAATACCACACCACTCACATTCAGAGTAGCCTAGAGATAAGCTCTGCTCTCTTATCCTTGAGATGCTGACTACCCAATGTGTGTGTTTGTCTGATGCCTTTTCCAGTGCTGGAGAGGCTTCTGGAAGAGAAGAGAACAGAGGACAGAAGGTATTTGTGCTTTCTTACCTTTTTCAGTAGTGCTATCATGCCCTTGCACCATGCGGATGAGTAGTGAACTCTTTCGATCTTGAACATGTTGAGTATCTCATCAATGGGGGTGGCTGAATGGATTTCATAGGGCCTCTGGGATAAAATTAAATCAACATCAAGTCAGAAAGAATGGATAAAAAAGTACAGACTAATGACATTTTCCTGAGCTCAGTGTTGAGTGTCTTGAAAATATCAAAACCACAAAAATGTTGTATAACAATTTTAAGTCTAATTCTTTGTATGTGTGATTTCCTTTGGTTGCAATGAATGTAATTACTCATAGATGCATTTCCTCTGCAAATTTTTCTCTCATGAAAGGAAGTATCAGTTCAAATGAGATGAATAAATAATTTTGTTCCTGGGGCATTGCATGTGAAATGTGGAATGTTTACTACTTTTTGCATGTAATACTAGTGATCAGTTCTTGCAACCTAAACCAACAAAATCATAAAGAGGTGGCTGAAAGGAGCTTTGTCATCCTAATTTTACTGAGTATAATAGATAAAGAAACTAAAAAATGCTTACAAAAGACTGTGTCAGAATCACAGTAAAAAAGAGGACTACAAATCCCAACTTTTCTCCGTTTTTTTTTTAAATCCAAAATTAACACACTACATGGATCTGCTGTCATGTGTTTGCAGTGCCTAAATTCTTCTAGAGATGAAGAAAAGCTCTGTTCTTTGCAGTGCTTTGTTCATTAAGTTTTTTCTGATTTATCTTTTATCACATGCAGAATTTGGAAATAAAATACTACATATAAATTTATATTCTTATTATTTTCTGAGCACACGCTTGTATTTGAAGCAAGTTGTTATAATTATACTTAATGTATTTTTGTAAACAAGTGCAGAGAGTGGATTGCTAGTGAATTAAGTTGTATCCAGCATGTGATAAATATGTGATATGAGATCTGCAGCTAAATGCCATCCTAGCAGCAGTGTGCAAATTAATGCATCAAAATTCATAATCAACATAGAGTTACCTATTAATCCAATATTCTGAACAGCAAAGGGCAGACGCTCATTACCTTGACTAAGAAATGAATCATCCCTTTGCTAGTATGTACTGGTAGAAGATTATAATTTAAGAATATTTCTAGGTGTAAATTATCTAATCTGTTAAGGAATTGGGGTCACTCTTCATAAATACCCAGGACATGTTTTTATTCTGGGACAATTCATGCATACATTTAACTTTCATATGTGTGAAACCAAGGGCATTCCAAGGCACTGGGGTGCTCTAAAAAGAAATTCATAGAGGGTCTAAATCTTTTTGCTTTGATTCACACTCAGTTAGCCCATTATCATTTAGCTATACCATGTCCATATGAATTCCACAGTACTTAAGTGTCTGCTTTAAATGCATAATTTTCCTGAACTGGATTCAAAATTGTCATTAGAAATAGTCTGTTATATGCTTTCCTCTACATGTGGTAATGTTGCCATAAAACAGTTATTAAAAATGAAACTTTTATGTGCTTTCTTTCACCTAGAAGCAATGTACTGCTGACTTAACTTGATATAACAATGATCAGTGGGATCATTGAGACAGAATGTACATCAATTGTTGAAAATGGCAATTTTCACTCTAAAATTAGCAACTATAAGGAATTATGAATCATCAAAAGTTTTTCTGTTAAGAATGTTTCTGCCCATGCCTTTTTCCTGACAGAAAAATCTCTAAAAATTGCCTTATTTTCAAGATTATTGGCATTCTAAAATCTTGATTTTTTTGAGATTTGCAGAGATTTTAAATATTTTTATTAGTTAATTCGAACTATAAATGGCCGTTATAAGTTTGGTCTTTTGAGGCCCTTCATACCTCTGTCTCCCCTGTTTTTCAGCTATTCAATCCACTCAAAGGTCCCTTCAGTTATATTTTGTGGAAAAAGGAAAAAAATCTGGTTTGCTTTTGTTCAGGATTTTATATCAAAGTTTGTTATTAATTGATCACATTGCAGTGGAAGTCAGAATCTGGGAATCCCACCTACTACTCATTCCTTCACTTTGTCTCTACTGAATTCACGGTATATACATTTATTGAAGCATTTTAGCAGTTGTCTATAGCTCAGGAACAGACTGACAAGTGGCATGGTTTGCATCATACAGTTTAATTACAGTTTAATTTCATGGACTTTGTGAAAAGACCAATGTTTGATGCAAAGCTGTATGAACTTATTTTTTTCTTGCTAGCTTTTTTACCAGCAGCTGGATAAGGAGAAAAATGTACCTATAACTTATTGAGAAATGTCAGCTGTACTATGGGTAACCAAAACTGGTGCAGGAAGCTCTGTACTGGACACAACATGCTCTTTTATCTACAGGTCCATTTCAAGCAGAACATGGTTTTGGCTGCCCAGCAGTGGGAAGGCAGAAATGAGAATGGCTGGAATGCCTTGATCACCCTGAGCAGCAGATGCAAATAAAACCAAAAATTCAGCTCAATGAAAAACAACTAATTTTTACTCATTTTTCTTTTACTTATCACCTCTTGAATTCAGGCTGTCAGCATCATATGCTATGCACAGCTCCGAGGTAGAAAATGAAATTTGTGATGTTTCTTATTTCTAATGCTCCTTCCTTCCTTGGCTCCTGCCTTTCCCAGGCAGCAGCACACACCAGGCTCCAGCTGCAGAAAGCCCTGTGTCCTGTGGCTCTGCCCCATGCCACAGCCTCCTCCTTGCCCAGGGCTGCTGCTGCTGGCTCGGGTGGGCTGCTCCGAGAGCCTGCCCATGATCAGGGGGCAGTGGGGCTGTTTCCTCTGGCTGTTTCCTCTGCTGAACAGAGCTGTGGGAACCTGGAGGAGCAGGCACTGCATGCCTGCAGGTTTAGCTCTCAGCCTTGTGTGCAAACTGTGCCTCCAGAGCCATCTGCTGCTGTGGCAGATGGGGCTTCGGAGCTCGCAGTTGTTGACGGCAGCGTGCCTCGGGTTAAGCACATCTCCTCAACCCACTGCTGCTTCTCTTGTCATCACTAGTGTCAGTTTAGGCCTTGTTTAGACTACAAAAATTTGGAAAATATACACCTTTTCCTTGTCCATACAGTGGTGTGGGCTGCCAAGCCATCCTCTGGCTGGTTCGGTAGCCAAGAGCTGCTCGTCAGGAGAAAACAAGCAGCTGGCTTGGGTGACTTGAGCAAGTTCAGATGGCAATGTTTTTATTTTATAAAAAACCTAACAAGAAATTGATTCAATCTCAACTGTGCTTTGTTTGTAGCCAGACTGACTTATTCAGGAAAGACTGTATGGATCTTGGCAAATGGATATCATCCTATATAATTTTTCATTTTTAAAGTGAATTGTCACATCAAAGTGATCTTTTGTGATTAGTCTTGGGAGTTCAGCTTTCATTAACAATCATTCATTGCTCTCCTTTCTTGGAGACAGTCACTGGTGAAAGGGTTGATATAAAACTATCAAAATGATCTCTTAATTTACTGTAAGTGCAGCTAGAACTACTGTTTGTGACTAGGACTGAGGATGTATTATGCTTATCATTGGCAGACTTTAACTCCTCCATTCCAGGAATAATGTCAGTCTAAAAACTCCCTAAAGTTTGAGAATTATGGTAGAGAAAAATTGATAATAATTGTTAGTTTGTTGTTTTTGCTAAGAAAGGTGTTTAATACTCCTCTACTTTGAGTGATGAAACAATCTTTGCATGGGAAAGATCTTTGTCTCAGGAGCATGACTTTTGTTATTCCTACAGAAATATAAAATAGATTGGCCAAATTTTAGGCCTTTGAAAAAATTAGCTTCTGAAGTAACAGTATGCAGACACTCTGAAATTAAATTTTCCATTTAAAAGTAAGAATAATTATTTCTTATTTCTATTTTCCTTTCTCTGTTCTTCTACATGAAATTGTGAGATCTTTGTGGGATGAATTGTCTGGCAAGACAAGGTAGCCACACTGTATTAGTGTCATAATATAAAAAAACATACTGCAATGCAATAACATCCACTTTCCAAAACAGGCATGAAAAATAATTTTAAAAAAACCCAAACAGCTGCTTTAGCTACGTCATCATCCTGAAATAGTATCTAAATTACTGTTTTCTGTGGGGAATAGTAAATATTGAAGCAACTGACTGAAATCCTTTGAAACAAAATGGAAAAGAGTTTTCCATTATCTTCTGTGATATTAGACCATGCTCAGGAAGATTTTTCATTAAGCTTATTCACATAATTGATTAGATAAGAAACAAATGCACTGGCACTAAGCATTTTCTGTAGTTGGGCCAAGCATCTTAGGAAATTAGATTAGATCTCTTATGGTATTAGCCAAGAGAATCAAAGAGAAAATAGAGTGTGAAGTAACTCAACTTCTATTTGAAAAAAATACCATTGCTTGCAATTCAGCATTATAAAGAAGCTGTTAAACATTAGGCCTTTCCTTAGCCAAACTGAGGCAAGTTTCCATAATGTATTTGCGTATGGGGTGAAACTTTGCCAAGAGTGTTTTCAGCTGGGAAAGAACCAGGACAACATTCCTGACCTGGGCCTTGTATACTCAAATTTTATCCTGAAGAGTGCACTCAGGGCCACTGCAAACTTGAGATTTTTGTAAGATAACAACAAACTCCATCATTCTTACCCAGCCCCTCAGTAATTCATATGCTGTAATTCCTAGCGACCACCAGTCTACCGGGTACGAGTATCCCGGACCTCCATCCATAAAAGCCTGGAACACTTCTGGAGCTAAAACAGTAAATCAAATAGAACAAAAAAGCATTTCATTAAGGTTAGACTATGGGTATTATTTCACAGCTGAAAAATGATCAAGGACTCGACAAACTGGAATTAAATAGATTTAGAAGCACAGCATTTTCAGGGTGAAGTTTCAGTGCCTTGTTTTACTCATAACAAGCAACCTTTGCCAGACAGGGTATTTCAAATTCAGTCATTTCATATGTTAATTCTTACTTGGTTCATTTAAGTTTTAAGTTATGTGAATAAAAATAAGTAATAGGAGGGGAATTCTAGGTCTGAAGTGTGACTTAGTACATTTAGGGTAATGTAAACATTTTACAGGAGAAATATCTGCAAGTGAGGTGGTTCTTCTGATTGATGAAGGTGTTGAATATGGTAAATCTCATCCTTATTCTACATTTGTATAGAACTAATCAGACAGGTTTTAAAGGTGTTCAACACAGGAAACTGGTACTTAGAAATCCTGACACTGATTTTATGATGTGAGAAACTGTCACAACTGGAAGAAAACACTCTATCAATGAAGTAATGACTTCCATAAACTTCTGTGGATGAAAAGAAAAGATATTTTCAAAATGAGGGTCCACTTTGTCTTAATTTTATGAAAAAAAATCTGTACTAAATAATGTTACTGTAATTTCTTCAGAAAACCAGATATAAATAAGAGTGGGTATGAAATGAAATGAAATGAAATGAAATGAAATGAAATGAAATGAAGTGAAATGAAAACTTGGTCATGCTTTTCTAATGATTTAACAGCAGAATCTCACTACACTTTGTTAAAACAACATTTTCACTGGAGATTTTATAAACAGCACTGTCCCCAGCTGTAACATCATGCTAGATTACAATTACCATGTGAGCCTCTTCTGGCCATGATAGTGAGGCTAATTTACCACATTAGCACTTATTACCATGGCCTCACTTTGTGGTGTGCACACTGCACTGAATGATGCAGTCTGGTCACACTTCTTACTGGCAGCTTGGGATTTGACTATTTATGGCATTTAGAGAAGCACCTTTAATAAATGGAAAGGCATTCCTCTTAGAGGAGTTTTTGCAGTCCTTGCATTATGGATGGCAACCTAATAATTTACAGCTCCAGAGCTGGCTTGAGAAAGTCTTCAAGAGCCAAATAGAATAGAAGATTTCAGCATCCATTCATTAGTTATGGCAAAACTCTGATCTGGGGGATAAAAACAGTGAATGTATGAAAGTGGTCTTATACTCTTTGACCAGCAGGATCATGTCTAAACATGTTTGGTATGAGATCTGTAGGCACCTAAATAAACATTTTTTCTGGAATACACATGTTTGGAGAATAGGTGACCATGGATCTCTGGCAGAGGAAAACTTGTGCTGTGATCCAGTATGACATAAAACAACAATGCCACGAGTCATTACACTGAGTTAACTCTTTCTCACATCCAGATGACATAGCTTCCCCTGGCATGCTATATCTTCATGTGTATTTTAACTCTTATTTGTGTGCTGCTGGTGTGCAGGCACATCCTACAGGTGTGCAGTGTATCACATAGGTGGTGAGAGCATAAGAAGGATCCTTTGTATTACTTTTGTGGATCAATGCACTTAAATTGCACATCAGGCACCAAACTTACATTTTGGCTATCACCACAGAAACCTTGTAGTGAAGGTTTGCTTGACTTAGCCCCATTTGTTATGGTTTTTGCCCACTGTGCCTAAATGATGTACAATATCTCATTACAGAAAATAGCCTTTTGGCATTTTTACTGAACTACACAGGTATAATGCTGGTTTCACTATTTCTTTTATAGCTTTAACATTTTATTAATGAGACAGATCACTATCTGATTTCTGTGAGATAGAGGTGAAAGTACTTTATTGATGTAACCTATGACATTGCCAGGCTGGTGCAGCTGTTTTGCTAATTTAGTGACTGAGCTATTGACTTTTATTTTATTTTATTGTTCTAAAATTCTCAAGGTCAATTCATCCTACATTAAGCAGATCAGCAGAAAGTGCTTTATTTTGCCCTGGAGTTTTAAAGCTGTTTTCTCACCTTAAGCTGATGGCATTCTGAGGACAGAATCTGAGCAGTTAAGGTCCTGAGTTTTAAAGCCCCTTTTTGCCCACTTTAACAGCATTATTTTCAGTCCAGCTGGAATGCCTCTCTGTATTCTATCAGCTCCAGTGAAGTGATTGTAAACACTCTCTTCCCATGGTGGGGGGACTGGCAGAGGGTGCAATATGATTTGCAGTATCCTATATTCAGTTTTTTTCTCAGGGTGAAATCTCAACCGTGTTGAAGCCAAAAGACCTTTCTCTAGTTGGACAGGGCTGTTGAATACCCATTTCACACTTAGCTTGTGCTTAATGTGTCTAAAAGTCTTTTTTTAACTGAGATATTAGGTGCAAACAGAGGGTTCCAGGCTGTGTGCAGACTTTTGGCATTTGCCTGCTCATTCAGAAACAGAGCATGATCTTACAGAAAGACAGCAGACCCTCCAATTCATGGAATTAACCAAGCTCTGAAGAACTAGAGCTATGAAATACAGGACATAATATTGGATTTTTCTGTAAGAAATAACTATGCCTGGGGAACCAATTCAGAGTGCAAACTGGTTAAGATAAAAGCAAATAAAAACTCTATAAGGAAAGATTACATTCTGCATTGATTTTCTTTAACACCATTACTTAAATATCTGTAATCTTTTAAAATTTGAACTTGATCCCAGGATCTGCTTGGACAGCCATCCTGCAGCCTGCTCTGGGTAGGTTCTTCCAAAGGATGATCAGATTTGAGTTTGCCAGCTTGGAGCAAAGGCAAGAGCTCCGCTGTGTGTGCCTGTTGTGAACATATCCTCTCTTGCCATAACAGATTTAGGATGAGAAGAATACTTCATCTTTTACCCCCATGCATCTACACAGGCAGAAGTATTCTGCCTTTAAGAGTTTGAGTGAACAAGAGTAAGAATACCTGCCAGAAAAAAAGTTTCATATCTTTTTCCTTTAGAAGTTTCCACTAAACAAAGGCTTTTCAGGAAAATAAATGGGTTTAATATTAGGTGTGATCCTGCAGTTGGTTTTGGCCAAGAGCTGTAGTTGCAATCACACACACTTAGGGGAAAGGCAGCTGATGTTTGCTGCCTGATGGCAGGAGCTCAACTGTTAAACAGTAAGGATAAATCAAGTAATAGCAAGTCTAGCAGCAAGAGTGAATTCAAAGAAAAGTAGAGAAGTGTTGCAGTTGGTGGATCCCACAGGTCCTCACAGTTTCCCCTGACTCAATTTCTTTGATGTGGTGGGGAACTGCATATTCCTAGAGCGTCCTGAAGAATACCCAACAGCAGGAGCCTGGTCCAGTCTCACTGCCCACCCTGTCTTGAGCAGAGCTGGAGCAGAGGCCCCTGGGGGCCCTGCTATCACCATTCACCTCACAGTCCCGTGACCCTAATGGAGCTCAGAGAGCTCCTCATAGCACATCTGAGTGGGGTAACAGAGGCCAGAAAGCCTCAGTGGGATCTGTACAGCTTCTTCCTCTGGGCAGTCATCATGAACTGCATTGGCTCCTCACCTCTGCCCAGATGCTCAGACACCTGGAAAACCTGTCACCCAAAGAACTGGGACTTTCAAGTCTGGAACTCAGAAGCAACACGTGTTTTTTTTTTGTTTGGGTTATTGCTTTTCATGTTTTGCAAAGTATGATCTGACACCCTTCATGCAACTTTTTGAAAATGACGAAGAAACACCCTTTAAATATCAATGCCATTCCAAGATGGGACATCTGTACTAATTTTAACAGAGGAAATAAACTCAGGAATGTCTCTTTGTCTTATATAGTAATGAGTAATTGCACATACTGACTTTGGCAACTAGCCAAGCTAAAAGTCCTTCAATTGTTTCTTTGCTGCATCTATATTTTTCTATTAATAATACACTTTCATTATTTCATTGTTTACCTGCTTTGCTTTCTTGAAAAGTTATATAAATAATCCACATTTGTAATGTATTCCGTGCTTCAGTGCATTTCTTGGTTGTCCCCAATAAAAATTTCCAGTCCATACTTTTTCCAACTAATAAATTAAAATAAATCCTCTTCAGACATGTATCTTTTGATGCTTTTGCACTGTATCTTTTTAATACTGCCATACTGCTGCAGAGTGTAGAAAGTAAATAAATGGCTATTTCTCTCTAAAATGAAACCATACTAGAGGACAACCTATGAACAAATTTAATGTGAAAGCAAATCTGGTGGGTCTTCATCCATCTCAGAAGTAATGGCATACTGAGATATCCTCAGTCCTGTGCTGTAGGCAAAAGGGAGTAATTTCTGACAAATCCATCCATGTATATAACTATCCACTGGAATTTTCATATGATCTGCATATGATCTGCAGTGTGAATTATGTAGATGATGCATCTCATATTGCATACATATTTTCCTAGAGATCTGCAACAAAAATAAAGTTATAAAAAAGGAAATTTTATGTTGCTGGTTGGTAATTATCTATCTTTATTTGTGGAAGGATATTAGTATCTAACAATGTGATTCATGAGCTTGAAATACAAGAGAATATCAATGTCAATGCAAATAATGCTAAACAAAATTTTCGCTCTTTATTCCTATTGTAAAAGTCCATTTTGTACAAAGAATAAAGTGTTTTAAGTAGGGTTTCTGAAAATCTGCAGAGTATTCATTGGTATCACAACTTCATAAATTGTAAGTGGTCTGGGTCTCTGAAATTCAGACTATTTTTAATTTGGTGCTCAAAGGTGAGTTTGAAAATGCTGTCCATGATAATAAGATCAATTTGAGGTCTCTCTCTTGGTTGGCAAAAAGAAAAGCTGCTGTTATTTCTGATGGAGCATCTACAAACTAACAAATCAGTCTCTTTAAGCCATAACTTGCAAGTCAGTCTTGCAGGAAGGATTACTGTAAGGAGCTGTAATTTAGTTGAAAAGCTAAATATTGCCAACGACTTCTGGTCATCAGTTCCTGCACAATGCCCTGTGCCAGTGTTATCAATATGAGAAACTGAAAATGAAAAAAAAAACCAAACAAAATCCCAAGTGTTTTTGGTTTTGTATTTTTTTTTAATTGATCCAGTTCAGGTGGGTATGTCCAAAACATTTCTTAAGAATGAAATCCCTGACAGTGCTCATCCACTTGTCGAGCTACAGCTCTCTGATGTCCATTTGCATCTCAGCAGACACCCTACGTGTCAGTGAGAGGAATCAGAGGTTTGTGGTTTCCTGGGGGGGTTGCAAAGCAACACGTTCTGCTGTAGTCATTACAGCAAAACACACTTCAGTGGTGTGGGTCTTACTGCAGTGCCCGAGATTTCAGATTGGAAAATACATTCCAGAGTCATTAGCAGAGATTCAGCATAATATCACACTTCCAGGTATCACTCTCCTTCCACATCTTAGTCCCCAGTCTTGGGGAAAAAATTGTGTGTATAAATTGATATATGCCCATACATGCAATACACACAGCATAAGCAATATTTTGATTGACTAGCACAGGACAAGCTGTTAAAAGGTTGGATGTTTACATCTAACAAACTTGTGAATGATGATGTATAGAACACATTTATAGTTTCACCTTGCTGAATCAGGCTTAAGGCATGACAGATTGAGCTGAATAAAAAATGAACTTGATATTTGGAATAATATTCCAAGAACCTTGAACTGAGATGTTTCAGTGAAATATTAATTGCTTTCTCAGCACTGTGATGATAATGTAATTTTCACTTTCCCCTGAGAAGTAAATTCAGGGGTCAGTAATTTTTCTGGATCATGGTTTAAATAAAAAACAGAAATCAAACTACAATAATAACCAGTGATCTTCTATCCAGAGTAGAAGCTGTTTTAAGAGCAAAATGGAAGAAAACAATTTCCCTCTCCCTGAATAGAAATGTGGATTTGGTAAACTATCAATTTAGCTCCTAGTGTTTACTTTCTTATGTGCTAAAAAGGTCTAAATTATAGTGGTCAGCCTTCTGACTCAGAGCTTTAGACTAGCCAGCTGCTAACTTCTATTTTATAAGGCAAAATGCTGCTTAAAGCCTGGGCATGCTGGGATGGCAATTTTCTAGCATGAGGTTTTTACTTGTTATAGCCATGTAACTGATTTTGCACCATTATTCACATTATACACCTCAACAGTTTTAATACTCATACTTAATGCAATTATTCAATCAAAGTAAATAATTTAGATACCATTACCTGAAAACAGACATGGCATTTAGAATGCCTTATTAGTTTTCCATATGGCTATATAACCTCTCCTGCCCTTATTCAGCCTGCTAGCCTCATACAACCCCCTGCTTTACTCAACCACTGAATAGAACTCACTTCTTGACCTTGCACAGAGAAGCCCTTGGTGGCTGAACATCTGGATCAGCCCCAGAGAAACAACCTTGAGTTGCTGCCCCTGCTGAAAGAAAGCCCAGCAGCAACGAGCAAGTCATGGTCTCCCATTATTGAACATGGAATTGTACACAAGCACCATTGTTACTCCATACAAAAAGCTTACAGTGGCTGCAGGGCCAGTTTTTCTTGCAATTTTTAGAAGGGATTTTGTCCAAAAATATCCATTTGGTGTTTGGAAGATTGTTCCAGTGTATAGCCAGCAGCTGTTCTGCCCAGTACTGAAATTAGTGGGTCTGTGTAATGGGATTTTCAGGACAGACTGTACCTGCCACAGCAGAAGGACTGTTCCAGGCTCCTGCATCACACACTCCCTGCAGGTTAGAAAATATCTTTGCACCAGTTTATGCATGCAAAAACCTGGGGGTTAACCAGGAGTTATCCAAGGGGCAGCAGGGCCTTGCTGGAGCCTGTTTGCCATCTCTGCTGCACCTCTTCTCCCCTCAGATCTGCCTCCAGAGCTCCACAGCACACCTGGCCCTTTTAGGCAGGCAATAAATAAACAAACAAACGATTTAACAAAAAAAGCCCAAACCAAAACTACCTCTTGAATTCAGAGTGGGGTATTTATTAACTGAAATAGTCAAAGAAATGATTTTATTACTAGTTCTGCTGGAAGATCTTAAAGGATGGTAGCGGGTCAGAGAGCACAAAGAGCTGAAGAGCAGCTGGAGGTAGTAACTTCTTTCCTGATCTCCTGAGGCTCCTCAGCTGCTTATGCTCCTACTCATTAGTGTCAGAGTGGAACCAAAACCTGACTATGTTTAATCACACATGTTTACATGTGTGTAAACATCACAGTGTTTAAGGGATTAAAGAATGGTGTGTGTTTAATCCCTTCAGCCACGTAGCTCCTAGCACGAGCTGAAAATCAGTGTGGAGAATATTTATTTCAGCACCTCAGAGTCTCACACAACCACTCTTAGTTCTTGCTGACCAGAACAAAGAGAAGCCTCCCTTGTCATGCTAAAATCATGAGATTTCCCTGGGATCAAAAGGCCAGGTAATGATATGACCAGAGAAACTCTGCAGACAGGCAGTCAAACCCCCTGTAGGATAAAGGTAGGATTTTTAAAAACCTAAACACTAACTAAACCTTAACTGCATTCAAAAGGCAATGAGCTGCAAAACAGCATTTAATTTCAGAGCACTGTTTGAGTCCAAGAAAGACCAAAGAATGGTGACTTTTGAAAACTCAGTTCAAAATTTTCCCTGCTATATTTTAAGCATCTGAGAAACAAATTTAGCTCTATGGGATAATTTTTTCCATGAGAAATGTTTATACCAGGACATCCACTTGCTTTCCTCTGAGTTCAATTGTAAACCTACAGCATATTAATTAATAAATATGGATGACTCATACATTTTAGAAGTTCAGTGGACCAGTGTAAATCCACAATAGTTTGGTAATCTCAGGCATACAGTCATTCTTCACCATGACAGCAGCCTGTGAAAGGAGCTGTGAAAACCTGAGATAACAAGCCTGTGAGATAGGAATGGGGTAGCTGAAACCTTTCACATAATTTATGACTGATTTTATTGACTTTGGATTTTTGTCAGGTGTATTTGTGTAACAAAATGTATTTTATTGGTTCAATTTGAGGTAAAGTCACAGTGCATCATTTGAATACCTTCAGTCTCTGGCTGAGAAAAACATCAAAGACTCTGCCTGGTCCCCCCAAACCCTCCTACCACTAAAACCAAAAGCTCCCAAATACTAAAACAAAAATAAGCAACAACAGCAGCAAAACCACACAAAGAACCCACATTAAAAAAAAAAAAACAACAAAAAACAACAAACCAATGAACCTTAAACCCCCTGAAATATAGCTTGTGAATGGAAAGGTTTTGCAACACTCAGAAATCATACACAGATCTATAGAAATTGATCATTCCAAAATGTTTCAATAAGGAAAAAGCATATGCTATAGGACTCAAACACACATAAATTTACCAAAGTGAGGAATAAAAGAAAGGTGACACCTGTCATGTTTTTTAGAAGTGATTTACTGTTTAACTTTTGAGTCTGTAGCTGTGCACCCTATTGCTCAGGTTGAGTGCTCTCATTGCATATGGGTGCCCAGCACAGAGCATATTTGAGACACACAGATATTTCTTGCAGCCTTGTTCAAAAGGGAGAAATTGAAGAAATTTCCTCTTATTTGGTTTTTGGGGTTTTTTTCACTCATAAAGATGGAACAGTGTAGCAAGTAGCAAGTAGCAAGGCCTTACAGTAGCAAGGCCTATGAAAGTAGCAAGGCCTTACAGAGGTGCTTCCAGCCAGCAAACACACACTTCCCTTTCTCACAAGAGGCCAAAGTAAAATCCTTCTGCAGGCAGAAGGAGTCACAGCTGCACAGAGCAGCTCATGCACCAGGGACCACGTCCTGCCCTGCCCTGGCTCCCCACATCCCCTGCACAATGGAGGGATCCTCCACAGTGCTTGTGGTCATTTGCTGGCAGCAGCTGTGCCTGCCAAAAGCCAGCCTGATCCCAAAGGACATTTTGCATTGCTTGCCAGGGCAGGATGACAGCCTGAAACTGTACAAGTTTACAAAGAGCTATTCCTACAGCAAAGCCTTGACAACACCCTCAGTCACAGGCATTGTAAAAGGTTTGAGCAGTGAATTTGTGAAGGTAAAATCAGGCACGGGTGGCACACAGGTTTCCCAAATCAGCAGAGGGCACACACTGCTTTCCAGTCTCAGCCACCTGAAAACATAAGACAAACTTGGAGGACCCCCAAACTCTAAGAAGTTGATCTCCTTTCAGCTTTTCAGGTCACTGGCTTTGAGAGGAATATTGCCAGCTGGGACTGCTTGGAACATGCCTTGAGCTGTTTTATTTTCCAGCATCACTCTCATTACATGGTTATGACAATGGGAAGATGCCACCAGCTCACATCCCAGGCAGCAGACCAAGAACTTTATGTTACAACTTACTTTATAAGTTGTTTAACCAATCACACAAAGGAAAAGCATATTGACAGTAGTTCCATACTGCCACTATAAGCACATGTACCTTTGGTTAAAACAATGCCTGCTTATTTTGAATACAATACCTGCATGTAAGCTTTAAAACACAATGCACAGAGCTCTATTACTGAGCTTAAAATTTCCTAATATCTTGCTAGATAAACTTTTCTGTAGCTAAGGGGGTTATTCTAGACAAGCGTTAGTACACAGACCATTGTTCTATTTGTCCTTTCTTTTTTACATTTTACATGATTTTTCTGCTGATCTATCTCATGGCTACTGCTTAGCTCTAATCACAGTTCTGCTGTCTCTGAGGCCTGCCTTTTCCACCTTTCCCAAAACTTTCTGATATTATGGATTCCCACAAGGAAAAGCTGCAGAAGCAGCAGAAGCAGCTGGAAGTGTCCTGCATTGCCTTGTCCTGCATTGCCTTGTCCTGCATTGCCAGCCTGGTGGCCTTGCTCTTTTCACACATACTGCTGTCCCTGTCTTTGTTCCTATGTGTGGTGGGTATTTCACTTGTCTGAATGAATTGGCTGGGAGGGAGGGAATATGGAAACTGACAGAGTTTCTAGAGAAACACTCAGGTTCAGGTACAGTGCATTCTGCATGAATTTTTAATAAGTAGGGAAATAGGCAGGGAATATTTCAGGCTGAAATATTTGGGGCTAATGTGAAGTGGGATTAAGCAAAGGCTGCAGGAGCTGATTCACACCATGCTTAGCATTACAAGATAGTCATCTTAATCAGAACAGCTAGGGCATTTTTACAACACAATATCAATTCACTCTGGTTTTTTTCCTGGAAACCATTTTTATTTTGTCATGCTGCATGTCTTGTTACGCCAAGGTTAAATTGTGCTTTGAATTCCTGGTAATAGAAGCTTGCCAGCAACCACAGAGCCAACCTCCTTAATTCTGTTGGTTTTGTTTTTTTCTATTTGTCTCATAGTCTAAACTTCTCAGGAGAAGCCACATGGAAAGTGATACAGCCTTACAATAAGAAGTCACTGCTACTAAACAGTCCTTGTAGAATTTTACTGAATTTAGAATTCCTCACAAAATAAAAGGTCTAAACTAAAAGGCGAAAGCAGCACCAATGAATATCTGACCATATCTGTCACACACTTAATATTTGGTTTGTTGAAGCTTTGTAATCCAAACTGTGCAACAGAGAATCCTTACCCGTCACTTTTCATCTGAAACAGGATTTTTACAGCTCTAAAAGCTTTGCTGTCTTCTTACAGCTCCAAATAAATGCAAGGATGACTCTTTTGGCTCTTTCTGAATGGTAAAGACTGCAACTGGGGCTTTTGCAGCACTTCACATTTCCAGGAGGTGAGGAAGGTGCAATGAAGAGAAAGTAAGTTGGTGGATGGTGTGATAGCCTTCATAAAGGAAAGGAGAGAATTTTTTTTGTACTGTTTCTTCTTGTGAGGTTGATGGACATGGTGGAGATCTGATGAGTGGGGAGGAGGCTTCAGGAGTGGAACAACTACATGAGCTGAGGTGAACTTAGACCAGATCCATTAATGTGAAAAGGTTAAATATTTTCCCTGTCTCCCATCTTTCCCTTGACCTCTTAATGCTCTGTATGCCATGCCTGTGCTGCTCATTTCACCTAAGCAGATGGACCATATATTCTTGTGGTGCAAATATATCATATATTCTGGTCTCAAGGTGTGGGGATTTACAGAAAGTAACACACAAATTCTCCTGAATTTGAATTCACAAAACCAAACAGAACCTGACTAGAAGAATGTAGAGATCAAGCTCCTGTATAAAAGAACATCCAAACAACATCCTCCATCTCTGAAGATTTTCACTGCTGACACACATATATATCCTGTCAAAAAAAGAAGTTGATCACATCTACTTTATGCTTTTACAACTTAAAATCCTTTTGCTATACCATTAGTCAGCCTTAATATAGGCTTTTTTTTGCATTTTTAAATGTGCTGAAAACTTACCCATGTAGGGTTTTGTGCCAGCCATAGAAGAAGCTTTTTCTGAGCCTTTCACTATGGTTGCTACATTAAAGTCAGTGATATGAACGTGTCCTGCAATTACACAAAGTAAAAACAGAAGTTAAAATAGCACATCATACAAATATTCCTCATTTTATCTAATATTTAAGTGATATTGGAAAAAAACCCACAATTTGAAATATATGTCACATTAATAGAAACTTAATATTAAATGTTACTCTGAACTAGAAAAATCAATTTGGAAGCACAGTGATGGAATAATTTTCTTGTCACCCACTACCTGTCTGCACTCCTGAACTGTTTTTGCTGATCACTCCTGAATCTTCTCATGCCATGAACAAAGATAAGAAATGGGCCCACAAGAACCCATTGAAGTTGGGTTCAGCAAGTTTAACTTGAAGTTTAGCAAGTCCAAGTGTAAGGTAGTGGATGGAGGCAATCTCAGACACGAACACACATTGGGAGGTATGGTAACTCATTGAGAGCAGCCTTGGGGGGAAGAGCTGGGGGGCTCTGGTGGACCAAAACCTGGCTATGTCCCAGCAGGGTGCATTTGCAGAAGGCTGACCCTGTCCTGGACTGCATCAAAGGAGGCACAGCCAGCAGGCTGAGGGAGGTGATTTCTCTCTTTCTGTCCTTAAGAGACCCCCCTGGAGGGTGGTGAGACACTGGCACAGGTTGCCCAGGGGGTTGTGGATGGGCCATCCCTGGCAGTGTTCAGGGAGGCTTGGTGGGGTTCTGAGCCCTGGTCTGATTGAAGTGTTCCTGCCCACAGCAGGAGGGTTGGAACATGATGATCTTGAAGGCCCCTTCCAACCAGAACCATTCTGTTATTCTGTTATTCCCTCTGTCTTCTCAGAAGTAACATGCAGAAGCAGATGTGAAGCTGGGTGTGAAATTTGCCACGTCTCCAGCTACAGACACCCCTCACATCTCAGGTACTTGTGACACTGTCTACAATTGCATCCACTACAGGTCACCATCAGCCTTTTTCTGAGTCTTCTCAGGGCAAAGAGGGAGAGGAGAAGACAAATGGCATTTTTATGAGACAATAAGTATAGTATTAGATCCATAGTCGCAGAAGATGTGCATATAACAGGAGCAGATCCCAAATCATCACTCATTTGAGAGCAGGTTGCAAGATGAACAGTAAGTGGCAGAAGTCAGCCTGAGAATGTGCTGCCTGACCAGCCAGACATGATTCAAACTGCACTAATGAGGCTGAATGGCCCAAACCTTCCATTACTCCTTTCCTGGGATAGTTTATGATAAGCATAGGTTCAGTTGCTCCACCACTGTGAAGTAATAGCTGTTGATCCTGGTTTGTCATAGGCAGATAAACTGGATAGAAATCCAGTTTGAAAATATGTAAAGCTTTAATTTGACAAGTCTTCTGTTAGGTTTTGTATCTTTGCTCAAGGACTAGTGTTGTGGGGTGATGCAGATGCTATCCTTGCTGTGATTACATCTGGCAGTGCCATGGAGGACAAGGAACTCCCCCATCTTAGCTCTGCACTCAGATCAGGATTAATAGATCATGTGTTGAGCTACACTTCTGAGTGACAAATTTGTGTGGGGTTTTTTTTATCAAGGTCTCAGTCTCATTCAATCCACAGAGTGGATCAGGCTTTGGGCATGATGCAGTTGTTCAGCAAGGGAGGTTTTTAATCATGTTTGCTGCCAAAGATGAAAAGAGTGTAACAAATGACTGATGGATTTTACCCTGGTGACTGATGGAGGAAGAGCAGCCTCAACAAAATGTCAGGCTGCTCCAACAATCTAACCCAGATCCTGCTCAAAGACCAGAGGAGGTATATCAGTCAACCTCTAATTGTGCAGCTGTGCATGTGTGAACTGAAATTCTCACAGGGCCCTAATTTGGCCAGATCTGACCTGATTTTGAAGGGGGAAGTACTTAAGAAGGTACTTCCCACTGATAAACTTTAAGCTGTTTCTCCAAATGAGACACAGTAGAAGTCTTCAATGAAATGGTTTGCCCACTTTTCTGCAATTTTTTCAAAAAACCTGCTTGCATTTTATTAACACTTTTTCCCTAAGATGCCCAGGCCAGGAAGCCCTCTACACATGGCAGGGAAAAAGTGTGAACCAAGGAAAGGCATCCCTTTATAAAAGGTGGGAAGTGTTAGGCTGCCATGACAAGAATCAGTGTTCACAGCCCAGCTTGACATAACAATTCCAAGGTGGTGTCCTACTCCCTGCTGGCTGGAGTGTAGCATATTTGCAGTTTATTTCTGCCATCATAAAACACTGTGGCTGAAGGCTTCTTGGAAATGATAACTGAAAAACATAAAACAACCTCATGGCAGTAGTTTAAAGCAATTCTATGTACACTGTAGAATGAAAGGTTGCAAGGATTTTGGTAGCCTAATATTCTCTCTGTTTTTTTGACAGATAATAGAAATAGAAATATATATGAAGTTCTTCCACTTAAATGACAGCATTGTAAGTGAGGCTCCATTAGAGTGCCTGTGTGACTGTTCATTGCAAAACATCTCTTGCATCCATCCATTCAGACTGATCCAAACAGGTGATTTGCAGTGAAAATTGCCTCTCCTGCAGTGCATTATTTTCTCTCCCTTTAATTAGATTTCTTTTCATTTAACAAAACCAGAATAGCACACATGAAATGTTGTATACATTGTGGGTTTTTTTGTTAGAAATGCCTTTCTGGAAGGTAAGGGATGGATCATGAAGGTAGATTCTGCACAGCTCCTCTGCATCCTGCTGCCCATACAGCAACAGGCAGCTCCTGTACCTGAGGTAGGACACAGTTTACTGCTGGAAAAGCTGCCCCTTTGCTTTTCCCCATCACTGAGCTGTTCCACCTATGGCAAGAGAGAGAGGGAGAAAACTTCTCCCCAGTAGGGAGACATTGAAAAAGCTGAGGGTCTTCTTTCTGCTGACAGGAGGGTGCTGAAGGAGTTTTTGAATATCTTGAATCTGGTGATTGCAAGTTATTATTCATCAAACCCTGGAATTCTAGATGTTTGGAGTTTTTCATTTTTGTTTTGGTTTTTTGGGGTTTTTTCAGTTTTTTTTTTTAAGCATATTTTAAAACATATTAAAGAAAACACTTTTCTTTCTTGAAGGATGGTAAACTTCTACAATTTGTTGCTCCAGGAGATTGAAAAGGCCAATATCAGCTGCAGCTTCAAGAAGGCAGCTAACTCAGTAACAAGTTACTTTCTTCACATTCTAAATGGAATATGCAAAGATGCTCTGATATCCTACCACAAAAAAATTGTGGGTGATAGGCAACACTGATGGCAAAGTGGGAAAATGCATGTTCCACAAATGCTTCCTTTTGTCACCAGTTGCAACAAAATGCTGGCCAAGGTGTTGGATCTGACCTAGCAGGGAGTCCTTGCTCAGTAAACCAAGCATGGATTTTGCTGCATGAAACCATGTTGTGGAAAGCTTGCCTGAGAGGTGTTCAAACTCTTGCAGGCTCTTTGTAAACAGATTGTATTGATGGTGTGGTCACTAAGCAAAAGGCCAAGCCTGGATGCAAAAGCAGAGATTGTAATTTCTGCAGAACCATCAGCAATGGTAATTTCAATGGTACTACCAAATAGGAACAATGTAGGAACAATGTTATCACTCATGAAAATCTCAATTTATTACTCTGTTTACCACTTCTTGTTTTATTGCATTTGACAAATTCTATGTCTCTTTGACATCATAGTTAATAGATCATGCAAACTTTTAAAGACATCTTTAATTTCTTTGATGTTTAGACAAAAATACATCATGGACCAGACTTAGTAGATTCCAGATCTAAATGCTGTCATTTCAGTTATATTGTTCTAAACCATTAAAATGAAAGGAATAGAAGAGGAACCAGAATTCTGTCATTGAGAGAATTCTAAAATGCTTTTCTCTGTGCAATACAATTGTAATAGCTGCCCTGAAACATGAGGTAGTCACTTCAGCTGTCACTGGAATAATTCTATTTCAGATATATGTTAGCAGAACAGAGAATTACTACTAATATTAGAGATTAGTGTTAGTCATAAGAGGAAGAGCTTTCTGGGAAAGCTGAGAAAAAAAAAACATTAAAAAGGAGCTTTATTGATTGAATTAATTTCCTTAGAGGGTCTGATTCTGGTTCAGAGAATGAACCCTGAAACCATCCCTACTTTCTCTCCTCAGAGATTAGATGTGTATTGTCTCCAGGAGACCATGCAATCAACCTTTGACAGGGGCTGAACACCATTTTTAATGGCTGCTTATCCCATTCTCATGTAGCATTTTGCTTTTCAGGATCATCGAACATTTATTTCCACTGATCCATCAGAACATGCATCAGATGACCAGTCCTGAGATGTGGCTTTGATGAAAAGCATATGGAAAATTCAGACTGCCAGAATTCCTCTGCCAGAATGATTTTGAATATGTTGTATATGTTTTTGTGGTTTGTTTTTTGTGGGTTTTTTTTTTAATTTGTAAATTAGATTGATCATTTTTAAGAAAAATCTTTTGTTTTCATTACTTCTGTACTCCTGAGGTATGTTCCCTAAGCCATACAGATAAATTACAGTGAAACTAGTTTTACTGAGCACAAATATCTATAATATGTGTTCTTGGTCTATGCTATGAAAGCTAGTCAATTTAACTGCTTGAAGATGTAAGGTAATATGAATGGTGTAACACTAAATTTTGACTTCAGCCAGAATAGGTTTCTTCAGTGAGGCCAAGGAAATCTGAGTCACTGAGAATTTGTCTCAGTCAGAAATGTTGTGCATATCCAATTACTTGATAATTTGTGTAAGCATAATTTGTTTAATGAACTGCAAGAAGACCTAGGGGGTAAAGTCAAGCATATAGGAAACTGTTGAGCCAACTTAGAGGCCACAGGCTAAAATAAAGTTCCTTCCTGTACACCTGGTTAGGCTCATGTTAGGTGAATTTGTTATGCTTACTCTGCAGCCAAATATATTTGTGGTGCATATATTCAGCATGTTTTTCCATTGAGTGAAATCTGATGATTTTGTTAAAATGGTGTTGCTATGTTGCAGCTTAATCAGAGCTGTTAAAGACTTCAAGAATAGCTTTTTTCTTGCAAAAGAGCTTCACTTCTGTAAGGTAAGCCTGAGGTAATCAGCATGGGACAGGCACTGTGCACATTTAGTGAGTTGAAGTGTATAGACCCTTTACAGGCTTCAGGGAATTCCTTCCCCAACCACGTGACAGATCTTTGAACTTGTTTGAACCCATGAATTGATAATTTCTGCTGACTAAGATTGGTGTGCTTGTCTGGAGAGGTCTGTTCTTTCACCCCTTGTCTGCAGGTGTGCAATGAGGGAGCAGTATTCTGCTGCTTTGCAGAAGAGAGGCCATCCATCCCAAAATTTCCAAGCCATCTGCACATAACTTTGTTGCTGAATAGTTTATAATCACAAAAAATCCCCTTCACTTTGCATCATTGTGCTCACTCTGGTGTAGGTTCTTCTTTGTGATGCCTGAGTCCCCATAGGAAGGCTCTCACAAGAGAGTTTGTTTTTTAGCCACAAGAGGCTGGTTTTGTGCACTAATTGACCTTGATGAGGGGCAGGGAGAGAGAAAGGTGACTGTGCTTCCAAGGCTATCAATCAGAGATTTGACACACTCATACTCATTTTGTGTTGCTGTTGACATCTTTAATTCACCAGGACTTAAAGGCAAGATATTTCTATTTCATGCTTGTTTGCTGATACCAGAGTCTTGGGAACATTAGCACTTATGGATCTGAAGCATTAAATTGCTGAAGTTATAGATGGTTTAAAACGCCAATATCACTTAGCTTTATTAGCTTTTGTGTTCCCAGGAACAAACATCATCTATGCAAAATGTTACCTCTTTAATCAACTTTTACTTGTATACTTAGCAGCTCTAAAAGGGATTTTGAAACATAATGCCATCATTGGCATAATTTCAATATTATATTTTCTCAGAGATTTTCTGCAAATCAAAAACAAAGCACAAGACTTTCCCACAGTAGCAAGCACACATCTCCTTTTTCTACCGCGGCTTTTTCCCCTATGTATTTCTGTTCTAACTGATACAAGGTTAATGCCCTCTTTACCTAAATTTCTCAGTTTTTCCCTGTAAACAGTTGCAAGAAGTTACATGACATTTTAACTAAATACTTCTTGGAGAGAGTACATGTTTAAAATTTCAGTTTAAAAGAATCAGCTGCTTTTCTTTCATACCATGTCTTTTATCTTTAAGAACATGGAATTAGTAGTAAAAGTTCAAAGCTGTTTATTGTTGTCTACTCCTTTTTATGCTATTTAAGCCAGAGCTACATGTATGGAGAGAAACTTTTCAGTCAAATTTCCAAATTCCCTATCTAGATTTTAGAAAGTTAATTTTAGATATCTACATGAGAAATAATTTGCTATATAGAATTTTTTAGCCCTTCAGAAGTTCTAAAATAGAAAATAAAGTGCTTGGTACTGTTCTATTGGTAGGGACCTAAAAAGGGGTTATGGTGATCCACACAATCCTGTTAATAAAATACTAACTTCTTTTTACTAAGTGTCCCTGCTTATCTCAATTCATATTAAATTCCTTTGTATTCGGAACTTGAAAATTTCTGATCTGCACATTTCTTTGGCAATAGGAGGGAACACTATGAAATCCACAAGGTTTTCTGAGAAAGCCCAGATTTAGGTAGGAATTCAACATTGGAGGTTGATTTACAAAGTGTGTCATGAGCATGCCACTGGGATCTCAGGAATCAGAGATTCTGAGAGAAAGCAATACTCACCATGTTCATCCAGTAGTATGTTGTCAGGTTTGATGTCCCTGGAAAATAAGGAAAGGAAAACATTACATTTTATACCCAAAGGAAATCTGCAATTTTAAAGTTTTCCCCATTTGGGTATGAGGACTAAGTCACTTAAATCATTACAAACCCAATGACAGCTATATAATACATAAAGGCAAATGATTTTTATCTACATATTTTTGCTGCCCTGAGAAAACATGCATACTAAAGAGGCTCTCTGGGTTTCCATTTATTGTAGTTTTGTTTTCATATGGTTAGCATTGACATAGGTATGGTTTTCAGGATTATGTACTTTATTCTTTATAGCAGCAGTAAAATGAGAAGGCAGACTTGCATCTAGAAGGTGCCTGATTGCTTCAGGGACTCCACATTTGACAGAAATAATTTAATTGGAAACATAGGTGGTTTACCCTGTCTGGCAGACCCTGCTAATCTGCCATGCATGGTCACTCACACACAGCAGTGTCCTGTGATCTGTCTTGTGCTAATTGAGTATGTCCAGAAGCTCTGCTGTCACTCCCAGATCTCCATTTGGCTGTCTGAAACCAAGTACCATGCTGGGAAAAGGAGCAGGGATAAGGGAAGGTGGGATAAGGGAAGGTGGAGATTATGACAGGCTGAAGCATCAGCTCAACTCTGTCATTCTTGGCACAAGAGTGCCACGATATTACCCTAGAGAGTTGCACTTTCAGGATTATTTTCTGTTGACCCAAGTTGATGCTGCTGTGAGGAGGGATGGAAACAACTTCTCCCCACCACTGTCAGGCATTCCCACCCTCTTTCTTGGCCCAGAATTACTGCCACTGGTGTGGAGCTGCTCAGGGAAAATTCATGTCTTGGCTTTGCTGGTTAAACTGGCCTTGGTGAGGCTCAGCCGGGGCTGGGTCAGCCTGATGGGGCAGTGCTGGGTGGCACCACCTTGTCTGCACTTCATGCAGGTTTGAAACTCCTTGCTCTTGGTGAGGCATTGCCAGAGTGGCAGAGCAGCAGTTGAACAACTTGAGCAACAGTTTTGGCCCTTGGGCTGAATTTTCCACTTACCTCAAAAGACAAGGAACCGTAAATTGGCAAAATAAGTTCCTGAATGTCTGCAAATGAACTGCAAACACTCCCACCTCTGAAATCTCTTTTAGAGAAGAGATGTCTTGATTGTTCTAATGTAAACATTTCCTAGGAAAGTTTTTTCCCAACATGTCCATAAATGGAATATTCAAAAAAGTAAAGTGTTGCAAAAGGAAAATGTATTACACCATATTTTTTTTTCCAAATTTAAAGCAGAAGGACTTCTAAAGTAAACATTATACAGGAATAAGATAGCAAAAACAATTATAATATATTTATTGCTTACCTAAGTTTCACATCTTTATTGACAGAAGAAGGAAACCTACACTTTCCTTAGCATTCTCTATTCCATGCCTTCTAGCCCTTGTTGAGATTCATATGAAATTATGAAGTATCCTAAAATTATTTCTATAATTTGAGTAGTGGAAGCTGAGGAAACACAGTATGAATAAGAAATTACTTTGAATAATTCTCTGCACATTTGGAAATAATGTAGAATGCATATATATATCTGTGTAAGGAACAGGATCTCATTATGAAGAACTATCTGGCATGGAAATTTAAAGTTATACCAATATTTCAGTGTGAAATACTGGCTACCTATAATTGTCTGATTCAGGAGCAGTTCTATGTTATAACGTTATAAGCAGCAGTTATTTGTATAATAAAAGGAACATCTGTCCTAGAGCCCATTTCACCCAAAATCTTCCAGACTCTGAGTTCTCTTTCCTTTCCCCTGTAATCACTTGCCATATCATTTACCACACTGTAATCTTTCCTTCCCTGATTTCATATGGGTGAAGTTGTGAGAAAAACTGTAGAGATAAATATATTTGTTTATATTATGAAACATATTTGTGTTTTGTTTAAATTTGGAATTTTGTATTTTGTTGAATTTGGTTAAATTAGCATAGGAGATCCGATGCAATTCTAAATGTAATGTTATATCTAATCTCTCAAGTGATGAGAGGGTTTTTGAAATAGCTACTGCTCAGATGGTTTCTATATTTTCCAGTGGCAATTTTGTCTTTGGTTTCTGATAACAGTTTTGTGATAAGAGTTGGAATTGTGATTTCCTGTTGAATAGTCTTTGTGGTTGATTCATGACTTGAAAATACAGCAATAACTTTCCATGGAAGTAAGTAATAGTTTTGACACCTGAATTAAATATTTTAAACTTTGCCTTCACAAACTTTAACAAGAACAAACTGACTCTGCACTTCTCATGTGGGTAAAAAGATTGAGGTCATACACATGTACATTTGGGTCTTTTTGTGGCTTCCTGAGATCAGTGATACATTCAACAGCACTCCAAACTCTTTTCCCCAGTTTAAGAAAATGAAGAATTAGAATTATACAGTCATTAGCACTTCACCAAGACTAAAGCTGATCAAAAGGAGAAATTCATCTTTATGAGCTACTGCAATGTGTATGACAATACAGCCCCCAGGCATTGCTCATTACAAGACAATGCCTTTTTTGTCTTTTTTTTAAAAGAAGATCAGTTCAAACAATTTGAATATCTGCTATGGTATTTCATCATTAAACAGTCTATACATTTTTATAGCCACCAGAAAAGACATTGACAAATCCACTTGACAACTGTATGTATCATCAAATATATTCTTCATTCAGTTTGTGCCTGTAATGTTCAGAAAGTTGAGTGGTACAATTAGATCTGTGCTTATCCTTCCATGACTAATTCAGGCAGTGGCTGATACTTGATACAGATGTGCACAAACCATAAAGCCTTTCCCACCTAAGGGATGTTCCTCACTGTTGGCTTTGCTCATTTTGCTCAGGGGCAGGATGTAGCTGGGGGCAGGCACCACAGGGCGTATGGCCTTGCGCACAGCAGCAAAACCCCTCACTCCCTGAGGCAACCTGGTGGGCTCACAGCCCTGCCTCAGACCTCAAACAGGATATTTTAAACTGCTCTTACAGCAAGTGAAAGTCGTGGGCTATTTAAAGCCAGAAGGTAAACAAGTTTATTAAGTCAGACACTGCTGCTCTGGGATCACGCGCCTGGAGATGCGCGAGGTGCGCGGATTCACGAGGTGGGTGAGAAGGACAAGCACAGGGTCACCGTGCACACAGAGTGCCACCATGCACACAGAGTGTGCCCTCCAGCCGCTCTCTGCTGGGTGATTGGGCCCAGTTTGCAGGGAGCACTAAAAGCTCTGCTCTCCAGAGGCAGCTTGTTGAGCGCTCTAAAGAGTGCGAAGAAGCACAGACACTGCTCTGCCCTTGCACTGAGCATTGCCAGCCAGGAGCAGGGCACAGAAGGTTCAAAGGGGTCCAGGGGAAGACTTGGCAGGCCCAGGTGCATCACAAGTTACTGGATGTACTCAGAACTGAGGACTTCTAGAGTCTGTTATATTTAGTTTCTCTAGATAAATACTCTAATTAAATTCGCTAAACCACTGTTTTAGTGAATTTAAAAGATAAATCCTCTTTAGTTAAGCAGTTTAAATTCAAACATACTGTGTAAGTGAAATTTTGGTTTGATTACACATCAATTTTTCTGAAAAAAATTTCCCATTAGCAAGATGTTTAAACAGCAGCACCTTAACTTCAGGGTTTTCCTGTTACAAATATCCCTAGTTAAGAGAATTAATTGAAACATTCATTTCATAATCCAAGTACTTTGTTTGAACCAGCTCATAGGAGAAGTCGAAGGACTTTTGCAAGGATTACATTCACCATGGTTTGGATTCAGACATGCCCTGGGCTTCTCTCTCACCATTCATCAAGCAATGGCCAACAGAGCTATGGAAGCCTCCTTGACACTGATCTCATAAATACAACTTTGTCAGTCTGTACCAGTACTACTCCAACTGTTTTTGTATGCAGAAATATCAGGGCCACATAGAAATGAGAGTAGAGAAACCTTCAAAGTCTTTTGCTCAGTGACGGGACAAGGCATAACTAACATAAAAACTGGCTCAAGAAACTCAAAGGTGCAAACAATTGAGAAAAAGAAATGAAGACCCCCCCAATTTAATTGCTATTTTTGATATTGCCCCATTTCTAGATTTCTTCAATTGCCTTAGCTACAAATATCAAAATAAAACTGCCTGGAGGATGAAAGTTGAGTTAGAAGATGCTGCTATAATTTCCAAGTAGGAAAGAATGATTAATAATCTACTTGTATCTTTTATAGTATCTAGGCTCTGTGTGCATCCCATGTGCTTGAAGATTTTTCTCTCTGCATGGAGTAAAACCATGCATGTGGCTCAACTCATGTTCACTGCATCTGCCAAGTCAGAGTATCTTCCCTAGAAAGGTTCACAATGCTTATAAAGGACTTGGGTTCAAGAATCGGCAGTTTTAATTGCCTTTTCCATCAGTTTCCTTCTGATGTTATGAAATAGAAGCAGGTTTCAAAGTCATGAGGTGGAGAAGTCATGCAGTCTTCATCCTTGTTGGTTTTCAAGACCTGACTGGATAAATCCCAAATAACCTGTTCTGATCTGAAGGCTGACCCTGCTTTGGGAAGATCATTATGCTGGAGATGTCTGGAGGTCCCTTCCACCCTGAATTAGTCTGAGTCTATGAAAAATAATGTATCCAAGTTCAAAGACTGTCTTACTTCCCCTCCTTTTACTGCTAGGAAGTTCATGAAAAATTGAAGAAAGCGTTGAGAAAACTGAATATGTGGAATTTAGTGAGTCTTTGATATAGTCCATAGCAGTGGGCAGCTAGTGAGAGCTTTCACCTCTTAAATTCTATCATGGGGCTTGAATGGTCATGAAGAAAATGGTAGGAATAAATAGCCTATCTTCATCCTGAAATGAGGCTAAAATTGAAATGCCCTGCAGTTCAGGACTGGAGAGGTGTAACACAGTATTTATTATCTATGTAAGTAGTAAAAGAATGGGGATTATATCACCTGAAGAGGATTCTGAGAAATCACAGTAGGAATGACTAAATCTAGATGACTGTGTTGCTCGTGTCAAATAAAGTGACAGGAATTATATATATATATATATATATATATATATATATATATATATATATATATATATATATATATACATCAAAAGACAAGAATCTGAATTGCTCACCTGGATTAATGACCATAAATAACCTTCCAGAGGTCACACTTTTGTGTTCCTTATTAGATTAAATAATTGTAATAAAAAGACTGAAAAACATATGATGATGCCACTTGCTCTAAAGCTTGAAATTTAATACAATCTCAAAAAAAGTTTCATGTGATATGATCAATCAGGACATCATAACTTTTTGTCTCTGTTTTTACTGACTGGACTTGAAATATCCATCTACAAAAGAAAGCAGTATCTCTGGTGAATTCAACCATTAATTGCCCATTTTTCTCACAAAAAAAAATTGATGCCTGGTTCATTGGCTACCATTTCACATTGAAAACAACTAACTTTAAGTAAATTACAGAAAATTATTTTTAAAAGGTGCTATGCAGTAATTCTAAATAACATAGATCCTTCTGGTTATACAATTTCTTAGGATCTGTAAGAAAACAGTCAAAAAAGAAAAGATCTAAGGCTAAACAAAAAAATTCCTTGTGAATAAAGAACAAATAGATTAGATTTCTTAGTTAGCAGCAGAGACCTCTAAGGTGTGATGAGACAAATAATAGCCAAAAAACTTTATTTGCTTTTGGAACATGAATGTGAATTCATATTCCATAAAACCAAGGTAAGCTAAACAAACATTGTTTTATTTTTACAACAGAGAATTAAACTCAAATTGATTACTACAAGACATAATTTCATAAAAATTCTTCTGAGGCTTAAGCAAAGATTTAGCCATTGATGTGAATAACAGAACTACCAGCTAGAGATACTCCAGCTAAGATTAATCTAATTGACTGAGGAAAGCACTTCTACAGCAAATGCAGACACTGTCTACCTCCTCCTCCAGGGCAGTGGGGATGCCTAGAGCCCATGGACAACAAAAGTTGGGTCACAAGACATGTTTGTTTCAGTCTGGGTGTAGTAAACCAAAATTCACATGTGAATCACTGAAAATCCATTGGCTGACAGTGAAGGCAACCCATGTTCTTGCAGAATGCTAAGGGTTGTTTTTTTTTCCTCAAAGATAATTTCAACACATCACAGAGAAATCAAATTAGATGGATTTTGCATTCTCATAAGGATGCAAAAGAAGGATTAGGATTCAGACAAAGGATAAGGATTCAAAGGCCCTTGAGGTCAATGGAAGGATTACATTGGCTTCAGCCAACATTGTTTCCACTCTAATCAAGATTTTCTAGTATATTTTTCTCTTTAGTGCTAACAACCCAACTGTTGTGTAGGATAAACCTTAAAATATTGAGTTAAAGGTTTTTTCTTAATCATGCAGTTTGTGTCTAATGATAATATTTTTTTCCTTACATAGAAATAGGCATTAAGATTAATACTAGGTGCAAAACAGTTCTCAACAGCCATAAAAAGGTCAATGAGTTGGGAAATATAAGCTTCAGCTGTGGATTATTTGAGTTCACATGAGACATAACTGGATCAGAGCACTGAAGTGAACCATATAATGTATGATAAAGGCTTTTTTCTCCTAGTTATGGAAAGAAATGTAAACAAATTCTGATTTTCACAGAGAGGGACCTTATTTCCTTCCTATTTTTTTATTACACTCCCAAATAATACCAATATCCAAGTCATGAAGTTCATAAAAGAAGTGACTGCATAGATATTGACGTTTTCTGTAGCTGAATTTATTGACACTTTGGATTAAGGAAAAATCAATATATATTAGCTACTGTACACCCAGAGATTAATTTTTCCAAACATGTTTTGCTTCTGTGAGGGTAGCCCAGAATTGAGGTATCATCCAGATCTGAACTGTGCAGGGCACCTACCAGGAGGACTGGCTCAAGAAAAAGCCTTAATGAAGTGTGATGAATCTTTTCTTCCCTTTGTCAACACCTCATCACTCATTTATCTTTTTATTTTTCTGTCCTGACCAACATTGTTTCTAGTTTCCAGAACTGCTCAATGGTTTTCAAAAAAGATCATAGTAAGAATCTCAGAGTTCTTTACTGTTATTTACAATTAGACAAATGGGAATGAAAGACTTTGACAGCTCCAGGCCTCTGATTGCCTGTTCACATACCACTCACTTAGATTTCAGCAGTAATTGCTGCCACTTACTGTCCTTTCATAAAAAGATCTTCAGAGCCTTCTGTTCCTGCTCAAATTAATGTTGTGACAGTATATGACCCTCTGCATCACGGTAATTTTGAAATTTAAACAATTCAATAAAACTGAAAATAAGCTGAGAAGATGAGGTATTAGATTATTCTGTTTTTCTCTGCAATTTCCCCTCCTGGTCTTTAATGCAAAAATAAAAAAACCTCCACAGCTACTTCCAACTACTTGTCTGGTAGCAAGCATTTACATATTTCTAATCAAACTCCCATCATCCAGTCCATTATCACATTTTGGAGCCTTTTCCTTCTGTGGGACAACCTGTGTGGCAAGACCATTGTCTAGCTTGTATGAAACATAATTTCTGTAATCATTTTCACAAGTGAAAAAGCTCTCACCTATGACTGGAGGCCCTACATCTCCCCAAGTACATTTGAATAATATCTGGGCACCTGGCTCAAGGCTTGGGATTGTAGCTCCAGTTATACAGAAACAAGTAACTGTGATGCTGAGTTGTGTGGTGCCTGGAGTTCCTTTCTAGTCCAGCACTATTTTTTACCAGGTGTCCATGACAATGCTGGACTCACTTAACACTTGTTCTAGCCAAATTTATATAGCTCTGAAAATAACACTGTCAAAGAAGATATCAAAACATGTTTACTTACAAATGCCTTATCTGGAACAAGCTTGTTATTTTCCAATTTTATCCCCATGTGGAAATATACAAATATGAAAACATCTTCAATTCTTTCCTTGCAGCAATAGGTGGCAGTAATGATATCTATATTTGTCTGGATGGCCACTGGGCTTTGGAAACACTGTATTTGTCAGTTTTATCTTGGATAAATAGTTGTAATATATGTTGTTATCCCAGCTTGAAGGAAATTACCTTTTTACAATAAAGGAATCCTATAGCTAACCTTTCAAATTTCTGGGTACATATAGCCAGATAATAGTCTTCTTTGGCTATGTTCAACTTCTGAATTTGCACAGATGTCAAATTAAAATAAAAATATCAAACACAGATTATTTCATTATATTGCTCTTATTGAATAACCCAAAATTGCTTTACCGCAGAGGTAATTATATACTGCAGTAGCAAGAAAAATAGGCAAAGATCCTTAAATATTATAAAAGATAGAAAGATTTGCCCAAAGGAGTCTGTGAATCTGTTCTTTGTCTCCTGTGTGCTGATATCTCAGAGAATGGGATTGGAAAGTACCACTGTATCCTTATAAACTGAGCTTTTTTATAACAAAGCCCAGGCTATATCATCCAGGATTTGTCTTCCTGCCACAACAGTTCTTTTTCAACTAAACATTTATAAGCACAAGCAATTTGCAGGCAATCTAATGCTTAGTTTTCATTTTGCCTGAAGGACTTAAAGTAATGACAAATGTTACACTTCCTTTGCTGGAACTGTTTTCTAGAGTTAATGTTACACAGGTACAGGTCTTGGAATTCCACACAGTGCTGAAGGGAACCTGGGACAGCTGTCTACACAGATGATGCCAAGCATCACTGCATTGCAAATAAAAAGCTTCTTCAGCCAAATCCTTCTTCAGATCACATGGAGGAGTCATGCAAAATCACCACAGGGCAGTTATTTTTGATAATCTCACAGCTGATGATTCTAATATTTTCTGTGTTGTAGAGTCAAGTATTACTGAGACCTTCTGTGTGTACATGTCCAAGGGTCAAACCACTCTGAGTGAATCAGCTTTTAAGAGCAGGTGACACCTCTGATAACCATGGGAAGGGCACGACTCATTAGGCATTAACTGGAGCGTGGCACTTGGAGAGAATTATCTGGTACAGCAGGGAAGTGTATGCACTGCAATGGTGATGCTTTCTTCCATGGCCCTGTGTAGAGAGCTTTTGACTAGAAATAAGGGAGAATGTACTTGGTGTGTACTCTGCCAGCAATTGCAAGACTATCAGTCTCCTTCCAGTAGAAGGCATAGGCTCTCTTCCAACTTTCACAGGCAGAAGTCCATGTGAGAAAGTAAATGAGAGAAGAAATTGATGACATTTGCCCTCTGCCTAAAGACAAATCAGGAGAATATTGTTACTGATAAGCACATTTGGCTTCATCTGTTGTAAAAAGCCAGCATCATAAGTGTGTTGTTTTGTAATGACTGAAATTCATATAGCTGCTCCTTTGTTTTTCTCTGCATGAAATATGGAATAGATCCATTCAGATGTATTGCATCCCCAAGAGTTTGCTCAGCTTATCAGGCAAATTCAAAAGGAAAATTTACAAAATTCCAAGCACACAGGCGTGCTTGTCAGCCACTGTACTTAAGTGTGTAATTACTGTACAATATCCCTAATATTTATCTTAAACCCTCTACCAACTTCTATACCTAAAAGCTCATGTGCCACCTGTTAGAACAGCAGTACCCACAGCAATATTACCACATTATTTAACAGCTGTTTCCTTCATCCACACCACAGTGCAACCAATTACAGTCAACATGGCTGGCAGCTAAAGTGTGGCTCAGCATGGTGCTCTTCATGCGCAGGGCAAGCAAAGAAACAGCAACTTCTGAAGGTTCCAGGCTTTCACCAAGTGCCTGGGCTCAATGCAGCGGTGAAACTTCCCAATAAGCACATTTTCTGCTGATCTGAGTTTCAGCAGCAGCGCAGCAGGGAGAAGGGCTGCAGACCAGCAATCAGGAAACAGCCACATGAAGCTGTGTGGTTCACTCTGATCTGAAGCCCCAAATCACCCTCACCACTGACAGCATCTCCTGCTGGCTTGGGCCTCTGACATGGGTATGAGTATTTGGACCTTTATTCCTCAAACTGACTGCCTGTCCTCCCATAATATACACAACCAGAAGATATCACCAAGAGGATATTGAATGCTTTCCACAGACAAGTGAACTTTGATGTCCTGCATATGCTTCCCCTTCTGGGTTATTTTATGGATTTAATGTATGCAGAAGTTTGTTGTGGTTTACCAGGAAAGGAGGTGAAGTCTATTCCAGAAAAGAAAATTATATTTCACAAATGGTTAAAAAACTGACCTGCTACTACCTGAAACATCAGTAGCATGTCCCATGACACTTTTCTGTGTTGAGCTTTACATATCTTAGTAATAAGCTACTTGTAAGAATAATTTTGTATGCTTTTAAGAAGGAACATTTTCAAACAAACTCACAGAGCAATAAATATGTGTATTGATGCATATTGCTGTTTAGAGTACATGAGACAAGATGGGCAGCATTTGACCCAAACCCAACTCCTAGTTCAGTACACCACCCTTCTAAGAAATGTTTCTATTCTAGGAGATGTCAACAACATATTGCTTGTTGCCTGAAATCAAGCAGCCAAGTATTCCAACTTCTCTTGAAGAATCTGGATGAGGAATCAGGAATTGGCAGTACTGTTTGGGCCCACAGACTGCAGTGCCTGGTTAACTGGATTAACTAGGCAAGAATACAGTAGGGTTGAAGGGGAATTTAGGCTCTGTGCAGAGAAACTGCTGCTACAGTAACTATGTGCACTGAAATGATTATGAGGATTATTCTTGCTATTTATTCAAGTGAAAATAGATATGGGATTCTGATGTCAGGTAAAAACACGGATTCTATTGTGAATTAGGCATCTATATCCCCATTTATTGCCTTCGGATGTATAAACATCACAGTCTATGGAGTGCAGAAGCCATTCATACGACTGCCTATTTTTAGATGAACTGAAAGCTTTATAGATTCTTTTAGTTGTATAGATTTTTTTGGCTAGGTTGGCTTCTTTGAACAGACAATTATAAAAGTACAGACTCCTTCATTTAAATCTTGTTGAGCTGTGGACTAAGTTTTTAAAGACATAAGAAAAATCTTGCATGCTGTGTGAAATTATGAAAACAACTGGGGATGTTCTCAAGTCAAATTATTGTAAGGTGTTATCACAGAAGTGCAGGCAGGTGTTTAAGCCTCTTGCAGGAGTCACACTCCAAGCTCTCATTGTCTTGTTTGACGTCATCTCACACCATGAACAACGCAATCCTTCATACATGGTTAATTGTACTCTATTTAAAACACCTTGCGCACTTCAGAATTTTTTCAGTTGCTGCTTTAAGAAAAACCCCATACTTCTCATTAGCAGCATGAACCTTCTGAAGTTCTGTATTGTCTTCCATCTGTGTGAGGCTTAGAGGGAGATATCTGTGGAAGGAGCCTGGGGGTTCCTTGCTTCCCTCCAAGGCAAGTGGACTTCACAAGCTCAGCTGTTTGTGGCATGCAGGGAACCTGGAAATACCACACAGTAGTACAACTTTTTGTTGCTTATGTGGAACTGGAGCCACATTTCAGCTTGGGGAGTTAAGATCTTGTCTCGTGTAAGGAAACTTGTCAGCAAGTGTTCCATAGGAGGGAACAACAGGAATTACCAGCCCCATTAACTGAAGAGTAACAGTGGTCTGATGTATAGGTTCAAAAATCTAGACAACTAAAGCTTAATAATTCCATTTCTCAGCTGCAGATCTCATATGCTATTCCTTTTTGACACTGTCTCCTCCAAAAGCAAATATTAAACAATAATGACAGGATAAAAGACTGTTTGCTGGAAATGTACTTCCTTAAGTACATGCTCATAATTCTTAGTTTCGGCAGCAGAGGTACTCTGGGACTCGGGGAAATAAGCTGGTACTTTAATTAGTGTTAACTCTCTTTACATATGTCAGTGCATGTGTTTGCATTGGGGTGCATCTGTAAAACATTTCTGTGGCTTAGGAGATTTGCAGAAGACAGCTGAAGGAGCACCACCAGGGGAAAATTCTGCAGCATCTCAAATTAAGAGGCAAGCTGTGACTCTCTGTGGGTTTTAAAGGCAGAACTCTAGATAACTAATACATTTAATTAGCATAAAAGCTGAGAAATGCAGCATCCTGGCAATTACTTTTCCCCTCAGCAAGTCTTGTTAAGTGACTGTATTAGTAATTGTTACTGATTATTGAAAATACATCCATTATTTTTTATTGGATTTCATTGAAAATAGACCTCTGCCACTCATTGAGTAGTCCTGTTGGTCTGATATTTTAATGAAGATCATATCTTAATTATTGCAGCAACTTGGGGGAGAAACATAGCAAATGTAAAACTGCGTTTCCCCACATCATCAGCCTTTCTAGAAATACACAGACATGTTGATCTTTACGTCTGTGTTTTAATTTTTATCTGCAGAGCTCTGAGCACAGCCGGTAAATAAAGCTGTTTGACCCCTACAATGACAAGAAAAGACATATGCAAAACCACTGAGCCTTCAGTAAATCTTATCCCACTGACTGGGAATTTACACACTGCCACCTAGCCCCTGTTTCCTCTGTTACTGCACCCCTTGTTCACTCTCTCTGCTCTCTCCTAACTTTGGCTTTTTGGGTCTGACTCTTTCCATGGCAGTTTTCTCTTACCCACTGCTACAGCACACTCTGCAGTCCCTGGTCTCTGCCCCAGCCATCCTGGTTCCCCTCTGGACATCTCTGCCCCACTTGATGCAGGTAGATGATATCCTTGTTTTGGTGTGCTCAAATTCGTCTATCTTACCTCCAATTTCTCTTTATTGCTTCTGTTTGTCCAAAGAGTAGATGCCCAAAATATTTGCAATCTAAACTCAGCCTGATAGCAAAGACAGTATCTGAGTATAGAAAGGGGGCCCACAGTTTTACCATAAAATCCTTACATTTATCTTCTAATGTATCTGTGTCTATAACTAAAACTCCAAACCTTAAAAATTGTGACATGTAGACTAAGAATATGATTGAAATAAAATTTGAAACTCCAATGGGATTAGAGACAGAATAGTCACTCTGAAAGGCCAAAAAAGAGAGATGTTCCAGTTTTGTATTGTGTTTTTCCTGGTCTAGAAAGGAACTCCTCTGCATTCAGAACACTACAAAAGTTTCACATTTATCATAAAATGAAGAGCTAAATGCCTGAATTAAAATGGGTAGCCACTGGATAGAGGCTATTTCTCATTATTATTAGTCAGACTGTAGAGATGATTTTGATCATCACTATAAAGAATGACCCAATTAATCTGAACCCAATTTAATAAATTTTGGTTTATTGAAAGTGCACTGCCTACCAAGTGCTGTTCCCACCTTGCAAGGTCCCAGTTTGATCTAGTGTTTTAATGTCTTTCCCCACTGACAGTATTTCCTCATGTGCAAGAGCACCAGAGCTGCTGAATTGCAGGTTTGCCTTGTCTCCTCTGCTGCAGGAAAGCACGATTATCCACACTGCATTATCCTGGGAAACTCCTCTGGGATAAATGCACATGTTGGGAGAAGCAAAGGCTCATCAGTAGCACTGTCTGTCATACAACATCAAAGCTTTGAGCTGCTGTGCTTTCTCCTCTCTAAAACCCATCCAGGGGAGTTGGGACAGAATTTTACAGAGAATACAGAAATGTTTGAAAATAACCTTGAGGGAGTGTTGTGAGGAGCATCCAAGGAGAGGTAGAGAGAAGAAATGCAAGGGGAAAAGATTGAAAAGGCAACTTCAGCATAACAAAACTGATGGCAATTTGTGTCTTAATTGCAGTCCCTGCTCACAATATAATTTATTTTTAAAGAAGAACTGTCAGATGATCACAATTATAACTCTTACTCTTTTGTGGAGTCAAAAGTTGTGCAAAGGAGACCACATCTCACCTGAAATATCAAAACCATTGAAAGCTTCTGAATGCATTTCCAAGGCATGAAGGAAGCTCAAATTGCAATATCCATTGATGAAATATCTTTTGCCATACCATGAGCAGTTCACTCAACAGCTGAGATACAGAAGACTACTGCAGGCATGGAGAAATCAAGTAAAAGTGTACTTTTTTCTTAAGTCTTTTTTATTTTGCCATATATTAGAAAAACTTACATTGTAAGGAAATCTCCAAGGGAATGATAGAATACTTTATGTACGTGTTGCTCATCCAAATTGAAAATATGTTGCCACCACTGAAGCAGAAACAGGAGAAGGAAACAATTGTCCATATGTTTCTCTTGGTTCATACTTTGCTTAGCATTAAATTTACAGTCTTTTTTCATATTCCATTTTCCATCTGCATACTTTAATCAAAGATTTTAGATTTCTTCACTGACTGCAAACAAAAAAGATTCAAGCACACTGCCTGCAAATCTGCCATTTCAGTGGAGAGAGTATGCCTGCTCAGAGTCATGGTGGTGTGAAATTTCCAGGTTACAAAGATGTCAGAATACTTACAGTACGAACACTAAAGCTTTGGGGGAAAATGGATTAATGTTGTATCACATATGGTTAGCTCTCGTTCTCTCCTCTGTTAGCTGGGACTTCCCATCATTGCTCATTTGATCTCTCTGGATCAACCTTTCATCCACTTTCAGATGCATGGAGGGGTTGGGGTAGGAGGTGGAAGGCCAAAAAGCAGGGTAAGCCAGGCAGTGCCATATGAGACAGTTGACACTGTTATGCCTCTGTAGAAAGAGTGCCTAATCATTTTAATTATTAGTAAAAATTATTTGCATGTATTTATTAATAGTCTTAATTATTATATTTAGCATAACAGTATCAACATGCTATTAATAAAGTGGTCTTTGCTGGCAGAAATTGGCTGGGAGCAGACACCCATACAAAAATCACTTGAAGATTTAAAGTAACACCAATAATTTTTTAATGGATTTCTGTAAAAGAAAGGTATCTCTTATAACTGGCCACAAAGAAATTAGCAGTATGCTCAAGCAGAAAACTGGCATTAACCAGAACAGATTTGTGGGTGGAGACCTGAGATAATCTTGAATATAAAGCTCTGCTTTAATTCTTTCAGCATCTTCTGCTTCAGTGTCTAAATGTCTAAAAATGATTCATGATTGAAATTTCAATACTGAGCAGTGGGGGGAGGAAGGAAGGAAGGAAACAAAGCATTAAATTTTATTATCCATCAATAGGATGCTAAATTATGGAGATGAGGGATATGTAGCATTTTAATACGTATCATGAGCCCTAAAGCCTGCTTTTCCTAAAAGTTTATGTAAAGAGATTATCGAAGAAAACCAGGAAGGGAAAAGCAGGAACACAGACAGGTGATGGCAGCTGATTTACATGGGGGTGCTACTAATGTTTGTGTTTGTGGTGTACACAGCACAATAGTTGGTTTCCTTATTGATTTCTTCTCTGTTTAAAAACAGAGACCCAGACAAGTGTAGATATGATCTAGACACAAAGGAGTGTACAATGGATTTAGAAGAAAGAGTTATTAATTCTTCTAGAAATTTCTTCTAGAAATTTCAAACAATGTTGTCTAAATCATAATTTTTTTACACTGATTTAAAGGTTTCCTGAATCCTCCCCCACTTCATTGTCATTTAGCTGCAACCAGCAGAAAACCCATGAGAAATCTCTAAAATCGGAATGCCATCACTAGGGTATTGTGGACTTCTACATGTCTAGATCATATCTACCCTTGCCTGGGTTTCTGATTTTAAACAGAGATGCAATCTATAAGAAAACCAATTATTGTGCTGTGCATGTCCCAAACACACATTTAAGACGGCCTTGATTTAGCCACTAGTTTTGTTGCCTAATGCAAGATGGTCAGCCAAGCTCAGTCTATAAGTCACATGGTCCATCTCCCACTATTGACCAGACATGTAAATTCCATATTATTTAGAGCTTGTGAGATGAGTTTTCTTTGGCTAAACAAAAGATTTCATATAAGCACATTCCTATTATTATTCCCAATAATGAGAGAGGGAAGATGAAAGAAAGGGACAAGAGATGACTTCATTTACTCACTTGAAAACTGTAAGGAAAAAACAATTCCCTGCTGTCTTCAGTGAAGGTGTCTCAGCCATGGGGAATTGAAGGAGTGAGGGTGTGATGGGCACCTTCTGGTATTTCACCTCAGTAAGGAAGGGAGAGCCCATCAGGCCCACAATAAAAGATTGTATCTGTGCCAGTGGCAGGAACTGGAGAACCTGATGGGACGTCATGCATCTCGTAGCGTTCCCTGTGTCTCCTTCCAAATACAGCCTGGTTTACTTTATTTGTGGTTTATATACTCTGTGTGTGGAATTCTCTATATTTCCAAACCAGCTTCATTTATTAGCAGTATCTTATCTGGTATATCAAATAACTTTTTCTGTAGCTAAACAGAAGTAAAATTAATTTGTTCTTGTAGGGAGAGAACTCTGTTCAGAAATTGAAAGGCTTGTTCTCTGTGTATTTGTGTCTTCTGGTGTCTAATTCTTTGTTAAGTGCATGACTGAAATTTAAATACCCTTTGTGCCTAGAATTTATGAATCACTTTCTTTTTTCCTCTTTGCTGGCTCATAAGCATTCAGCAAGTGTTCAGGGATTTATGGTTTGCATGGTGCTTCTTTTTGGACTGATTTTGATATGTTTTCTGATTTACTTCTCTTACGTAGCTCATTGCTCAGTTCCTGTAATTTTTCCTCGGAATAATGTGGGCTAGCACTTGTTTAAAGGACATGATACAATGCCATGGAAGAGACATGGGAACACAAACTAAGGAAATTCAGTGGACGAGCCTCTTGATCTGCTATGATCTTCGATACTGCTTATGAACTGTAGCCATATGATGGTTATTTTTTCCCTAGTTCATCTACTTCAGACCCTACTACATTTTTTCTCCATCTACACACACTTGCCAGAAAGTAAAAGACTATTAGTATGAGCAGAAATCTGTAAGGAACTGTGTTTCATTTAGTATATCCAGCTAAATCTCTGCCTGTGACACCTGGGAAAATCTAGGGGCAAATTTTCCATCTCCAAGTAATTTTCAAAACTATTTACTGCTTACATACTAAATGGAAAATGCGTGAAGGGCACCCTTTTAAACAGAGTTTGTTCTTTTGCTGTATGTTGCCACAAGTGAGACAGGGAAGGCCCATTTTAGAGAAGTGTCTAATAATTTAGATGTAGTATCTTATTTCACCAGTCTGTCAAACAACTTGGCAGACTCAATGATAATGAACAAACAGGTTCAGTCCTGAGCACAGAGTAACTCTTGTCTAGCTGGTAGCAGCAGGACAGCCTTACCCTGCACTGGATCATCTGGCAGAGGAAAATGCAATGCTCAATTTGCCACCATTTTCCATTAGCTTTGGCCCACCCTGCACTGCTATTGAGTTACTCAGAGCTGAAATAACTCCTGGTGCTGTTCTCCATTGGAAGCAGAAACTTGGAGGAATGGAAAACAGACTGGTGATCACACAGCACAGACCTGCCAGGCCAGGCTGATTCCAGCCATATCATGCTCAAAAAAAAAAATTATATGTACGCTTATATATGTTCACATACACACATGAACAGTTTTGCATTAAACAAACCCCACTAAAATAAAAGTGTCCTGGACACACTGATCAAAGAGCTAGTCCAGTATCCTAAAATTGTGCTGGAAGGTTACTGCAATTTCCATTCCAGACATCTGCCACATCCAGCCTCCTCTCTAAGCAGATGAAAACCAGTGGAGCCAGACGATGATGAAAAGTTGTGAGGGCAATGCAGTTAACATTTGTCCCTTAGAAAGAGAAAATGTGATTTTTTTTCAGCATGAGCATGTTACCAGGGCAGCAGCCACAGCACTGCAGGGCCAGCACTGCTCTGAGCCAGGGCTGTAGCTGCAAGAGCATCCTAGAAGAGACAACACTGGAGCTACTGCAGGAAGAACTCTCTGAATGGAAACAGGCAGCCTACTTTGGTCAGGAGGCAGGTGGTTTTATTGAAATGTATGAACAGCAACATTTGTGAAAGGAGAAGGTTGAGTTACTCATGGCTGAAATAAGTTTATTCAGCCTTTGATGAGAAAACTTTTGTCCAATACATTATTCACTGGCATTATACAACCAGGTCTGGAAGGAATGTGTTTAGTCATACCATCTTGAAATGGCAGAATTCCGGATTTGATCCAAAATTTGACAATGTTTGAGATGATGTATACTGTAAGAAGCCTTTCTGGGTGTACTGGGATCCAAGGGTCTATAAGAAATGCCACCCATCCAGCTTTAAAATGATAATTTTTTTCATGTGAGAAATGTGGATAAAATATAATTACAGCAAGGCTGTGAGAAAATAAGAGATTTTGGTGTAACTCTTAGCTGTGACCAGCAATCTCAATATTAAGTTAGCTGTTGTATAAGTGAAAAATTTACTCAGAATAGCCTTCTAATAATAGCTTGAAACTTAGATATTTTCTTTTTAAAGTTTTAATAATTCTGGGTGAACATCCATGCAAATGCAAACATTTACAATAGAGCTTCAAGACACAGAGCAGCATTCATTATTGTACCATAATAAATAAATCCACTGTAGCAGAATTATGCATGACAAATATGGATTTTATACACATGGATGTGACTAATAAAAATTGCAAGTTTCATAAATACACCAGAGAAGTAGTGGGTTTTATTCTATTTATGGCTAAATTTGTCCCTGCAGTAACAAAAGTGCTATTGCTGAAATGATTGCCACATTCAAAGTACACACCACTAACCACATCAACAAACACAGAGGCATTGCAAGGGATCCCCAAGGGGAACGGGCACAGTGCTGATCCCTGCACTCCTGCATCCATTCTCACATGCTGGGAATTCCTGTCCCCTTCAGTACCATTTCCTTTCCTAGCAAACTCCTGGGGACACAGGCTAACCTAGAGAAACCCATTCTGTCATGGTGCTGGATGCAATAGTAATGGAAATCTGAACATATTTCATACACAGTGGTATATTAGGAGGAATTAAACTCCTAATTCGCACCCCACATATTCAGTTCCTTATGATGCTGCAGTTTGAAAATCCACCAACTCAGTCTGATAAACTCCTTCTACTATTCTTTCTTTGTAGCCAAGACAACATGTAGGAGATGTTGTCTCTCAGAGGCTCTCTCAATGACTCTCTGACTTACTAACATTTTTTCCTTTTTGCTGCCATCACATTCATTTTAAAATGGAAGATCTAATATAGGTTAGCATGTGAATGCTGACTGGAAGCACTTGGTAACAATGATATTGCTGAGGCCTGCTACCACAAGGTATAAACACCAAGCAAATCACTGATTTCATCTCCAAACAAGATGGTGTGTTTGCAGTGATAAAGGAATGACTAGATGTACCCTCACCATGCATCACTGCTGGCTCTGCTCCTGCACCAAATTAAGTCAGCACTATACTCTTGGTGCCAGATATGCTACAGAGATTCAAGGCAGCTGAAGATCCATCCCACAGACTGCTGTTCCAGGTGCTGGTGAGACAGAAGGCAGAATATTCTGGGTCTCACCTGCCTAAATAACATGTTTATGGGTGTGTGGATCATTTCGGGTTTTGCTGCAAGTTGTGAGAAGATGAGAGGCAAAAGACTCCTTGTGCCACAGTTGTGTCATTTGGGCAGTGAGCAGTGAAGTGGGACAGACACATTCAGATCTCAGGACTGCCAGCTTCAAAATAAACACTTCTTCCATAACACAGCAGAGTCCTAAAACAGATCCCTAGACAAAAAATCCTAGCTAACCAGTCAGTGACACTCTGCAGGCTGAGAGAGAGCTATTTTGTCCAATCTTTCTGTCAAAACTTTTGGTGCAGAGCAAAAGTCAAATCCAAATCCCAGAACTTGCTCCCAAATGGAGCCAACAACCAGCTCTGGATGACCATACCTTCCCCCACCTCAGTGCAAATCAGCAAGTGTTGAATCACTATGACTCAAAAAAAGAAAAAAAAAAAAGAGAAAAAAAATCAAGTGTTCACTTGATTAATTAATACAAAAGAGGTCAAAGAGTCAAGCCCCGTTTCCTCCTGGGACCACGACACAGCAGACATTGCCACAAAAAGCTATGAACAACCACAATTACAATCCAGTCCTTCATTCTTTCAAGACATCTGTCACCTTTCTCAGGCTTTTCTGTGATACATTTTTAAGCTACAGACTTCTAGCAAAATGCAAGTTTTGACTGCAAACTGGATAATCTAAGGAATACTTTGCCAGCCTATTTGCATAAAAGATCTCATCAATCTGTTTTCCACCAAGAACATTCCTTAAGGGATTAGGAACAAAGGTCATGCTATAATTCTGAGCTCCACTTTTAAAATACTCACTGAGAAAATAAAACTTATGCAAAATTAATGGAAATATACTAAAATAGTGTACTGAAGAATTTTCTTGCAATATTTGCAAGTTTTATTATATTTGGAGATCTAACTGCCAACCAAGCAAGTGTTGCAATGTTTACTGGAATTTAGCACAGTTTCAGTAACATGAAATATCCACCTACCACTGCATCTCTGCTCAGATAGATTTCATGCTGGCCATTCCTCCTCTGAAAGTCAGACCATACTTTTTATTGTATCTTTATTGAAAATCAGAAGGGAGCTCTGGCAAGTGGATGGGGTGGAAACTCTCCATTAATGTATTTGAAGGAATTTGTTCAAACTGGTCTTTGGGAGATCTGTGACACAGCTTAGTTTAGTTTGGTCTCTGAAAGTCACATCCAGATTTTGTATACACAAAACTGTATTTTTGCATTCATACCACTCTAAATCAGAAAAGGTAACTCTGAATTTAGCCTAAAAAAGAGTAAAAAAAAGATTCAAGCCCATAATTTTATAATTTCATAGTTACTGTGTTGACATAAAAATAGAAGTTATCCCTGCTACTTCAGTTAAATGCCAAAATGTTTAAGGAAAACAGACCCTGATTCCTGACACATTTTTCAAAGTGAATACTATCTTTGCTTCTGTATGGCAGAAAACCTAACAGATTGATGTAATATAAAAAGTGTAAAAAGGATGCAGCATCTATCATTGTTCCAGTTTGATTTGTACTATTATTCCTACTTTCTCACCTCTCTTCCTCCTGACCTTCATGCAGATGCTGCCAGTAAACAAATTATTCTCAGCTTTAGGTTCTATAACTGCTCCCTGATCTTGTTGTGGTAAACTCTGGTACTGGATTACAACATTTTTGTGTTCAGTAACATTGGGGCACTGGAGAATTAAAAATAAATTAAAAGCAATCAGTATGCTATTATGGGTTGTATTTAGTGTTTGAAGAAAGTGGAAAATGTAGATCTTAATATGAGATCAGAAGGAGAAAAGGGCAGTATGAGAAGGATACAAGGCTACTGAATGGCTGTGGACTGAAAGAAAGCACTTAAAAAGAAAACCTTTCAGACCCAAATTCCACCCTTGAATAAGCAATGGGAACTTTACAGGGGTTTTGAATGAACAGAACTACAAAATCAGATATATGATAAAGTTCCTCTGCTCTGCCAAAAGCAAGCAGTCCACTCCTCAAATGAAATTCACTCACCTGTGAATGATGTGGTATCTCTGCAAATAATCCAAGGAAAGGGCCAGCTCACAAATGTAGAGTTTAACAGTTCCTTCATTGAAGTGCACGTTCTGCTGCAAATGGTAACGCAGGTCCCCTCCAAGTAAGAGATCCACCACCATGAACATGTCCTCTTCATCTTGAAAGGAATACCTGGAGGAAAGAGTTACAGCTGAGATCTCAGGCTGGATGATGCAGTCACAGCCATGCCTTGGGCTGGCTCCCATTAAGGAGATCCTGGTAGGTCCCTGATTTGCTCAAAAGGCATGCACAGAGAGGCATTCTCACTGCTGAGGTCAGTCCTGCAAACACACTTTGATTGTGGTGGGACTCTGAATGTTTAAGTGTTGTGCTTTAACCCCAGTGAAAGCTAAGTACCATGCAGATGCTCTCTCACTCCTCTTTCCCCCAGTGAGTTGGAGAGGAGAACCAGAAAAAAGTAAAAACTTGTGGGTTGAGATAAGAACAGTTTAGGAATTGAAAAAAAGGAAAGTATAATAATAGTACTAAGGATAAAACCACTAATAATTACAATGAAAAGGAGAGAAAGAAAGAAAACCTGAGAAGAACAAGTGATGCACAACACCAGTGCTCACCACCCCCTGGACAATGTCAAGCCTGTCCCCCAGTGGCTATCAGCCCTTCTCTTCCAAATCCCCCAGTTTATATGAGCATGATAGTTGATGGTGTGGAATATCCCTTTGGACAGTGTGGACCAGCTGTCCCAGCTGTGCTCCCTCCCAGCTCCTTGTGCAGCTCCTCACTGGCAGACAGGAGCCACTGAAGAGTCCTTGACACAGGGTGAGCACTGCTGAGCAGCAGCCAAAACATCAGAGTATGATCTGTCACAGACATGTTTTATGAAAAAGCCTTTCCTTGGGATTTTTTCTCCTGAGAAGCTGAGATACCTCAGGAACAAAATGTAAACAATGATTGTCTGCTGCTGTGGAATGCAACAGGTGCCTCTGTGATTGGTCCCATGTGATTGTTTCTAACTAATGGCCAATCACAGTCCAGCTGTCCGGACTGTCTCGGTCAGTCACAAGCCTTTGTTATCATTCCTTTTTCTATTCTTAGATAGCCTTCTGATGAAATCCTTTCTTCTATTCTTTTAGTATAGGTTTAATATAATATATATCATAAAATAATAAATCAAGCCTTCTGAAACATGGAGTCAACATTCTCATCTCTTCCCTCATCCTAAGACCCCTGTGAACACCACCAGAGTGATCAACATTATTCTCATCCCAAATCCAAAACACAGCACTGTTCTAGTAAGAACAAAACTAATTTTATCCCAGCTGAAACCAGAACATGAGGGCAAGCAGAGCTTGAGCTACTGCCATACTACTGTCTCATTTTAAACATGGATTAACACCTGAATGTTGATAAAACAGAATTTAAAGTACCTTTAAGATTTTTACATTTTTAAATAACCATATACTCATTCAGGTGACAAAATATCTTACAAAGTAGTACCAGTAAAATGGAAGGCCTTGAAACACACTTGGTATTTACACACATACAACTCTAGTTCAGTGCTTATGGAGAGTATCCTGGCAGCATTGAGAGCTGCTGTCTCAGGGGTATTTTCCAGATTCAATAAAAAATACACAATGTTCTATTAGCTGAGTATTTTTTACAGCTTGCCGTGTAGGTCCAAATTCAATAAGGACTAAAACTGCAATTTTACTGCCTAACAATACCTATTTTTTTCAGTCAGCACCCTATATCTTATAAAATGACAGAGTCTTCATGGTTACTGACTGAATTCTTCTGGACCCTTTCCCAGAACTGCCTGCTGAACACTCTGAGGACCAAATTTTGATGTGATTTAAATCCTGTAAATCCAAAGGTGTAGCCAGTAAATGTACAGTATATATATACATATATAGTGTTTGGGCAAGCAGGAATTTCCATGTGTTTCTACTTGCCTTGGCTATGCTGCCATTGCTCTGTTTTTTTGTGATCTGAGTGAACTGACAGAAACTCTCTGGGTTTCATTTCTAAATGCAACTGTATAAGATAGTTTTCCCAAATGGGGAATGGTAAATACCTTATTTCTGATGTGAAATCACTCTTTTTTTATAAATTTTTTTAGAATTAATTTTGATGTGAAGTTGTATTATCTTACACCAGATATATAAGGAGTGCTGAGAGGTGATCCACAACAATCGTGCCTCTTCCAGCACCTTTCCTCCCATGAGGTCTGTAATGTATGTTGGCTACAGATGTAATTCTGTTCTCCTGAACTTTAAAATTTATGCCAAGATAATGGAAAAGAGAGGGCTTCCAGAAAATCTGTGCACACCCTCCCCCCCAGAGGCAGAAAAGTCTATATTAGATTATTTTAATTGACAGTTACGTACAGTTTCACTTTCATTCCCAGGCTTGCACTTACTGAAATGAGGCACTGCTTAGGGGTTGTCACAGATGGTTCATTTTGAATTTAATGCTTGTTATTCTTTCTGAACACAGTTCTGAGAAGTGACTTTCTCTCATACTCTGCTCTTCTGTTGCGTTTCCGTGTGACTGCCAAATGCCAGGAGAGGAAAGTAATTTTATTTGCATTAAGCTTACTTCTCAATAAGTGAAACCTCTGAAGCAAAATGGCAAAGTAAGTGGCACATGGTGTCTGCTCACCTCTAGAGAGGCAGAATTTTGTAACACACAAACATATAAGCAGGATAACAAAACAGAAGGCTTCAAATATATTCAAATTCCTCCAAGCATTGTGCATTACTGAGCCTGGAGCAATTGCAGAAGCAAAGCTTAAAAGTGTAGTTACATTTAAGACTTTTTTTTCTTTTTTGACACTTGTTGTTTTAGGTGCAGAAATTGTAGCATTGAGCAGTGGTAAAATCATCATGGCTTTGGTTGGAAGGGGTCTTAAAAATCATCTGCTTCCAAGCCCCCTGCCATGTGTAGGGTCACCTTGCACACATTAGACCAGGTTGCTCAAAGCCCCATCCAACCTAGCCTTGAACACTTCCAAGGACTGGGCAGCCACAGTTGCTCTGGGCAACCTGTTCCAGTGCCTCATCATCCTCCGAAAAATGTTAATTTTTCTCTTCAGTTACCACTTAAGTAAGGTACAGATTTTGTTTCTTTCTTTTTTATATTATTAAAATAATTTTTGGAAAAAAATTGCAGATTGAAAACTCTACTTAAATGGTAAGTGAAACACTGTGTTTTGTCTGGGACTAAAGAGCACTCTTGGTGTCTAAAGTCATATGGTGACATGTCAGTAGAAATGGTACTGATGCACCTCTAGTTTTGAGATATAAATGTCCTTAGTCTTTTTTTTTTTGGGCAGAGTGTGAAAGCAGGGTAAAGAATGACTGCCATGAACTTGCTTTTAAATCCAATGATTATTCCCTTTTTTTTTTAATTATGAGTATGTTGAGTATGTTTCAAAGTGAAAGTTCAGTCTAGCCAAAAGACCCATGAGAATCATCCATGGAATGTGCAATCTTTTTCACATCCAGATAAATGCTAACACTTGGTGGAACAAGGTTTTCACTCCAAACATGTTTTTAGGCTGATGTACTCTGGTTTTCTGTGCCTGTGAGTGGGGAATGGTCGTTCTTTGTCACCTGCCAGGCAAGCTTTTGTGCATTTGTAATTATTAATGATTTAAAGGAGAGATCAAACAAAGCTTTCCTGCAGGGCTCAACCAACCTGCACCCATTCACTGCCTTGGGACCCTCAGGGAATCTCTGGGAATCCAGGCTGGGATGACAACAGATGGATTTTGTCCAGGGGCTGTCAGATCTGCCAGTGAATCAATCTCCTGCTACTGTGCCTTGCCTCTCAGGTAAACACATGAAGTGCAATCCCTAAGGACAGAGCTATAAGGCATTCCAGAAGTAACTGTACCTCTAGAACAAAATACTTTGAACCCAATCACGAAACCCAAACAAACAAAACCCTCAACAAAACCAAAAATACCTCCAACAACACCAAAACTAAACTGGGAGACATTCAGAAGTACAGCTAATGTTTGCACTAGGCAGCCTTCCCACACAGGACACGTCTCAGATTTGTCTGGGCCATCTTGACTAGATCATGATTTGCTAAGAAAGGTTGGAGCAGATGATCCTTGAGACCCTTCTACCCTTTTATTCTATGGTTCTGTGATCTTTCATGACCTGTGGAGGGAGCACAAGTCAGTTTTATTTAGATGTTGAAGGTAGAATGATGTACACCAAGACACAGTGGTTGTGAAGCTCCCTATATCCTCTCTGATGTTCTGCTCTTACACTCAGTTATTATTTTTCTTTTGTACTGATATGTGTCTCTGGTAACTCTGCTAACCCTGCCAGAAGTGTTGTGTATACTGGTTCGGTTAAGACAAAAGCTGTATAGGCACAGTTTGAAGGAATGCACATATTCAGCATGGTATCAGCAGGTTTTTCCATCCCCTCTAAATTCTCTCACACCTGACACCCATCATTATGCTCCTCTTACGCCCCTTCTCATGGGCAGTGGTGTCTTCCCCACACAGTTGATCCAGCTGGGTCAAACCTTCATGGGTGTGATTCTCTGTCTGGATCAGACCATAGTGTGATTAGGAACACTCCAAGACATTTTCTGGAAGGTAAAGAAATTTCCCCTAGTGAGACTGTGTCTTTGACCTGGAGGACAACTTGGGCATGGCAAACAGGAGAAGGTCCCTGGAGCTGTCAGGCACTCCACTAAGCAGATCCTGCAGCTACCAATCTCTAAGCTACTGAATGCAGAGCAGGAGTTTCTCCAGGTCCTGCTGTGCAGCTGGGTAACAAATGGTGTTATTTTCCTCCTACCTTGCTTTAAGGACTAACAGGACTTTGTGTACCAGCTTAGACAAATTTGGTTTGTCATGGTCACAAGTAATCTATTCCTATGCCTATCTCCCTCACACAAATCTAGTGTCCTGCCTTTACATAAGAAATGAAATATTACCTTTATCTTCTTTATTCTATTGCAGTATTTTAAGAAAAAAGAGCTTTTGATATATTGGTCTAAGAATTGAAATACACAAGTGAAGTATTGGACATGGGAGAAAGAATCTTTGAAAATGTTCCTGCTGGCTGGGGAGGGTCTGGTGGCAAATCAGACCAGTGGAGATTAGTTTTCAAGCAAACACTGTAATTTTACTTTTGTAAGCTTCTTATCTGTTCAAAGGGAAATGACATAGAAAAGGGTTGATTGGTTTTTGAAATAAATTCAGGGGTTGTTTGAGATTTTTATGTTAACCAGGTAGTTGAGAAATACCTTCTAAATGAATTGTAACATTGTGACTTAGGTTGAAGATAAATCAGTTGGTATTGAATACCAATGACACATTATTAGTTACACTAAAGACAACATTTTAATCCTCCTTGAAATGAAAGAGTAAATGACTTGAAATAATATTTCTTGTTTGTTTCCTAAGTAGTGTCGTTCTCCAGTTATAGGAAAACTGTTCTAAATACAGATCCAGCCTCTGCTTTCACTTGGTTGGAGAAAAGATTGAATGCATTATAATCATCTTTCTCCAAATTAAGATAAGATAATAAAGCCCATAGCAAACAGGGAATTGAGTTTTTGATTGTCTTCAGACTGGAAGATAAACTATTATTGAACATAGTCCTTGATGGAAACAAAGTACTCTTTGAATAAGTTGTATCTGTTTCCACATTTATATCTGTATATTTGTTTTAATAATATATAATTTTCTGTATTTATATCATATTTTTATTTATTATTTGTAACTCTGTCTTCATAAAAGCAATTACAGATGAATTATTAGGATAATTTCCCCCCCTTTCATTTCTTCTTTTTAGTTAACCAGGGTAATTTTTCATTTAAATCCTTCCAGTTGAGACACCCAGTATTCATATATCTTGTTTCATATGAATTACCTGGGGAAAATGACATAGTGATGGATATTTTATATATGACTTAAATTAAAGATTAGAAACAGATTAGAAAAATTTCATCATTAAGACTAAACCTAACTTCATAATCTTGAGGTAATCAGTTAAAGCAAGATATGCACAGTTCATACATTCAGATAACACTTCTGCTTTCCACTGAATATGACAAATGATTGATCCTTGGTGTCTCCTAACTACAAAATTAAAGAGGGGTTCTTTTCCAGTTTTCCTGGTAACACTAAAGGGACGTGGTAATTTTTTCAATGACATAAACCCCCCACTAGTAACTGGAGATTTTCCCAGTGTAGATGTAGATGCCATTTCTTGATATGGTTACCTTGGTTTTTTTTTCTTACCAGTCCAGGTTGTGTAATTATGTTATACAATACTCCTCACCCACTGTAAAGCAGCAAGAGGTTTAACAAAGATTTGCTGCATTGAAAAAGAACAGGTCACTTAAAGGCCTGAATAATTTGACATTTGCCAAAGAACAGTTAGAGCAGAAAAATGACAGTCCAGAGCTCTCTTGTATGGGCATGGTGGAATAAAATACACACTCAGTATAAGGTGGTATAAGTATAGGATATAATATAGGTGTCAAAAAATAGCAACTTTCATCAGTCAAACATCAAATCATTTCAAACTGCCCTGGGCTGAGAAGGTGTGTTGAAAACACCCACTGTGACTGCAAATAGCAAATACTTACCTTTGAATTACATTTTTCATAAAATGAAGTGTCCAAGCTAAGCAAATTAATGTTTTTGCTGAAGTCTGTGTGTTCTGCCAGCCAAGGACAAGCCTCAAGAGTCAAAGCCTCAAGATTTATGCACTTTGTAAATATAAATATGCAAGTATTTTGAAGGACCGTTGGAAATGTTCCTTCATAATGGCTGTTTTGTTTGCATTCCTATAGATTTCTTTGTTATTTTGGCAAATGGATAAACATTAGTTATTGGAATTTGAGATTTGTGCTTGCAAAGTCTTTAATAGAAGTCCATTGTTGAAAAGAAAAGGAAATATGCCTGTTTCCAAACTCAGAAGGACAAGAGTAATTTCTACAAATGTTGTTAAGAATGAAGGACGATTACTTCCTTTATTCTTCTTATATTTCTTTATAAAGATATGTAAATATCTCAATATTCTCTAAGAAAACTTTTGAGAACAGGGAATTTCTTCTATAAGGAATTTGGTTGTTCATGCTTACACCTTCTCAAATTCTATTTAGTGCTGAAGTGACCAAGAAAAAAATGGTAAGAAAAACGCCTAAATAAAAAGTAGCCTGAAATTAGGTTGAAAGATGGCTAGAATTTGTTTCAACAAAGATAGTAAGAGACTTATTAGCATAGTAAATATTTAGCATTATCTCCCATGCAGGCAAGGATTATTAATTAGAGACAGCTTAGTATTTATCCTCACAAGGAAGAAAATTTTCTCTCTCCAGGAGGTTGAGAAGACCACAAATCCTCTTTGATCTAGGAAACAACTGTTCATCATCTGGACATGAGCTGGCAATGTGCACTCGCAGCCCAGAAAGCCAAAGTTGTCCTGGGCTGCATCCAAGGCAGTGTGGGCAGCAGGGCCAGGGAGGGGATTCTGCCCCTCTGCTCTGCTCTCCTGAGACCCCACCTGCAGGGCTCAGCACAGGGAGGACAGGGACCTGCTGGAGAAAGCCCAGGGGAAGCCACCAAGGTGATCAGAGGGATGGAGCCCCTCTTCTGTGAGGAAATGCTGAGAGAATTGGGATTGCTCAGCCTGGAAGAGAGAAGGCTTTGGGGTAACCTAACTGGGGCCTTCCAATACCTGAAGGGAGCCTACAAGAAAGAAAGCATGTAGGGACAAGACAAGGAAGAGCTTTAAACTGAAGACAAGTTTAGATTAGATATTAGGAAAAAAATTCTTTACTGTGAGGGTGGAACAGGTTTCCCAGAAAAGTTGTGGATGCCCCTACCCAGAAAGTGTTCAAGGCCAGGTCTGGCGTGGTTCTGATCAACCTGGTCTAGTGAAAGGCATCCCTGTCCAGGGCAGCTGGAACTAGATGAAACTTGAGGTAGGTCCCTTGCAACCCATGCCTCTCTGTGATTTGATGATCATTCCCATGTGCACTGTCAACATTTGGCTCAGTTGAGATGCACAACTCACATGACCATGCCGTGGGCAGTCAGCAAGGGGTAATGAGCTAAACGTGAAAAAGCAAAATGCAAAATACTTGTTGCTTGCTCTATTACTATGCATTTTGCTTTCAGCTGATGAAATAAACCTCATTACTATATTCTTGCATGCACAAACTACAGTTATTGATCAATGCTGTTTTGAAGTGTTTCAGTTCTTTCTGAGTCCTGATTGAGATGGTTTGTTTTAGAGCACATTTTCTTTCACTCTACCTGGTTCTAATCAATGAATGTTTTGCTCCACCTAAAAGAAGCTTCTTTATTTCTGCCTCTGATTTTCCAAATACTAGGGGAGTAAGAGGTCATTTGAGATGTGGGTTATGGTAATAATTGTAGATTGTGAAAAAGGGCAGGCTAAGATTTGATGTTAGGAAGAAATTCTTTACTCAGGGGCACTGGAACACATTGCCCAGAGAAGGTGAGCATGGCCCATTCATGGAAGTGTGAAAGGCCAGGTTGGATGGGGCTTTGAGCAGCCTGATCTAGTTGGAGGTGTCCCTACCCATTGGAAGTAGATGATCCTTAAAGTCCCTCCTAACTCTAGCCTTTCATATTCTATGAAAATATGGTATTTTGTTTGTCTTTCATCCTGGTGAAATGGTAGAGAAACCATGAGAGAAACCATATGATTAAATGTAGGTGGTCATCTACTACATGAGAAAGAGTTCTTACAATTTTCTGTTCCTTTGAGGCTGGGACTAAAGAGCTTAGATCCACGGTTTGCATAAGACCCATGGTCATGTGAGATCTTTTACACTGTGATTAAATAATGTTCACTGAACATTAAAATAGACACAGAGAACCATTTTGGATGGAAAAGCTCTTCAGATGTCAGGAATTCCAAATTCCAACCTCCTCAAAGCAGGGCTAATTTCAAACTAGGTCAGGTTTCCTGGGACCTGATCCAGGGCAGTTTTGAAACTCTCCAAGGATGAGAATTCCACAGCCTCTCAGGGAAGCATGTTCCAGCCACTCATTCAGTCTCAAAGAGACATTTGCTTATATCCAGTTAGGATTTATCTTCCTGACCTATGTCACTTACATGAAATGTGTCACTCATCCTTTCAGTGTACATGAGTTTTTCTCCATCTTCATGTCACCACCACCACACCTTTGGGCAATGGCTGTAATTAGTTCCCTCCCTCAGCTCAGCAGTGTCACGTTCCTGCTCTGCTCTCCAACCCAAGAACATTGATGCTTCCTCAGATCTTGTAGAAAAGGGACGGATGAACTTACTCCAAGGAAGACCACTGCAGTAGGTAAATTTTGAGAAAATAAGTGACATTAGTTGAAAATTTCATGAACACTTTTTAAGGCCTAGAAAATTTCAGACAAATAGGATGAATTTTTGGTACACTATGAACAATGAAACGGAGGAAAAAAAACACACTGCTATCAATTACTGTGACTCTGGAAACGTTTTTATTCCCACGTATCAAGAGCTTTGTTTTTGCAAAAGGCTGGTCTCTAAAAGTGTTTTCTCATAATTTGTTTTTCAGGAGAAAATTAATTACTTTTCTGGCTCATTTGCTCATATACTTGTAGACTTAATGACACAGTCTCATGATAAAGTCTGTGTTTTCTCAAATATTATCAGACCAATGATAAAGTAAGACTTGCAAATGAATGCAAAATAGGCTCATTTCTCAGTCTATTTGTTTGGGATTTTTAGCAGACTTGGATGCAATATCCTCAAAGCTCATTTTAATTGTTCTGCTCTCATGAAAAGCATGGCAGCTTTCACCAAGCTCACTCAGTTTTGCTCTCTGAGACCAAAGTCTGCTTCATTCTTCATCAATTGTTTTCCAAGTGTTTTATCTTTCATCTATCTTTTGTTGAATGGAATAAAGAAAAGTCTCCACTATCTTTTGTTCTATTTATAGTCTTTAAAATAGATACATCACAATTATATATGAGAGCTCTATTTTGTTTGAGTGAATTAGAACATATATATATATAGAAGGCACTTGGGATTTGTTGATACTCTCATCTGAATGCAGCCTCTGAACTCCATTCAGCTGTGCTGGAGATGTGCTGTGACTTGGCCAATGTTCACCAAGTTCTTCATTATCACTTTGTGTTATTATCACTGCCAATTTATAGCACTTCATGTGCACGTGGCACTACAGCAGTAGCAATTATGTCTGCATGCCAACGAGTCTCTCTTGTCTCTGGCTTGTCTCAAACACTTCCAATTAAAGCAGGCAACAGACAGCTTGTGTGATGAACTCAGGGAAACTACTCACACAAACAAGGGCCCACTACCAATACAGGAAACTGCTCACCTAGGAAAATAGATACCGGAGAAATTTGTGGGTGAGGAAAAAGCTCATGGGGAATAATGGACCAAAAACTTGTATCCCAGTTGAGATGCAGGTCAAGATCTCAGTCTGTAACTTGCAGACCTTGATATATTAATAAACTATGGAATAACAGAATCCTTTAGATTGGAAAAGACCTGCAAGATCAAGTCCCACCATTAACCCAGGACTGCTAAGCCTACCACTAAACCGTGTCCTTAAGATCCACATCTACATGTCTTTTGAACACCTCCAGGGATGGTTACTCTACCACTTCCCAGGGGAGCATGTTCCAATACATGGTCTGCCCTGATAAGTAGAAAATCAAGCACAAGAAGAAGGAAGCCAGCATGGATGAGCAAGGACATCCAGCTGAACTCAGAGAGTAAAAATAAGTGTACAAGAGGTAGAAGTAGGGGTGGGTGATCCAGGAGGAACATAGAGTTGTTATCTAATCTTGCAGAGATAGGGTTAGGAAAGCCAAGGCTGACCTGGGCTGCTGCATCCCATACTTGGCTCCCCAGTCCATGAAGAGTAAAGTGCAGGCCCGCAAAGATGGATAAAGGACTGGAGCATTTTTCATGTGAGAAAAGGCTGCGAGAGTCGAGACTGTTCACCGCAGAGAAGAGAAGGTTTGGGTGGGATCTCATCAATGTGTACAAGCAGCTGATGGGCAGAAATGAAGAGGGAGACAGACTCTGTGGTGCTCTGTGACAGGACAAGAGGTAATGAGCACAAATTAAAACACATGAATCCCATGTGAGCACAAGGAAATAATTCTGTGAGGATTGTCAAACATTGGTCGGACAGGTTGCTCAGAGAGGCTGTGAAGTCTTCCTTTGAGAAGATACTAAAATCCCAACAGGGAAACTTGTCTTAGGTGATTCTGCTTGAGCTGAGGGTTTGCATCAGGTGAGCTCAAGATGTCATTCCCAAGCTCAAAAATTCTGTCAGTCTGCAACCTTTTCATCGCAGCAGCTAGCTGGCTTTCTAAACTACATACAATTAAAGGAATATTGAAGAACAGAATTCAAGCAGAGGTTTGTCTCTGGAGACAATAGAAAATTTCCTCTGTTTCTCTTCCCTCTTTCTCACAACCTCATTATTTGAGGTTCACAGTTCTTCATTTAGTGAAAGTTTTTAAAAAAATTAGTTACCAATGCTAATAGCTAACTACTAAACAAGGATGTCACCTGATCAAATAACCCAAGTAATTGGAGCACAGAGCAATAAAATTGTGCTGGCACAACAGAAGTTAATGAAAGATAACTATTAGGTCTGGACTTAGGCTTTCTTGAAATCCAAAGTTCAGCAATTAAACTTGTGATAGATTACCACAAACGATTCCAAACTCTCTCTATTTTTAACTTAAAACACTGTAATATCTTAGCGACAATTTTGTGTCCTTTTTTTTTTTCCAGGTTTATGGAGCAAAGAAACATCAAAATTGCAGCACTTATCATAAAGCTTCAATCATAACAAATTTAATCTTCAGCACAAGATTCATTGAATGAACAACAAATCACATGCTGGAGTTAAGAACAGGTATTTGTTTTTGCTGTGTGTAACCTTAGACACTGCACTGATTGTGTAGGTGTATCTCTGTGTGCTTGGCACCCTGCATGGGTTGAGAGGCCTACAATAGTGCTTTTCTTTTTCATTTATTTAGGCATGAACGAGATTTTCCTCTGAGCTACACAAACCCCTTCATTTTCCTAGGATGGAACCTAGAAAAGGCAGATCAGTCTTTCCTTGCATGCATACACCTTCTATGGTTAGTTTACTCACTAGAATTGGACAAATTTCCTATTATCCCTTTTCTCTTCCTGACTTCACTGCAAAGGAAAATTTCTCACTGCTACTGAAATAAATGTTCATCTTGTTTTGGTTTTGTTAAAAATATACAAACACTCTTTGATCAGCTTCCAGACAATCTCCTCCACTCCAGTATAATCCTGGTGAATAAAGCCAGCTACTCAAAAGGTTTCACTCAAGCAGTTTCTCTTAATTTTTGTCAATAAAATAGTTAATTTAAAACTGTGGTGCTGATGTATGATGCTTTCAATCACGTGTAGATGCCTACAAACATTTTCAGACATTCCTCTTAGTATGATATACCTTATTTCTTAATTGTGAGTATTTCTAAATGTTAAATTAAACAAGATGGACCAAAGCACATCTCACTCTGTCAAATCTTCACTAGCTCATTTTAGACTTACCCTCTTAATTGGCATGCAAGTTATTTTGCAAGCTTTCCAAACTCAAAAGATGAAGCAAAAATCTGAATGGTAATGTGAAGAATGTAGTGCAAAACAAATTAGGCTTATTGTTTCTCTGTCATTTTAAACAAGGACAGAAAGCTGTTTTCAGTTTAAATTGAAAGACGATTTCTTTCATACAAAAATTTCCTTACAAAATTCAATTTCCATGTAAAACCCAACTCTTCTGGAGGGAATGTAAAATAACAGTGTGATTTAAGTGATCCTTCAAGCAGCATGAGCATACATAAAAGAACCTTTTCTTTTTACTGTTGTTTCTCACTCATATACCAAATCTAGGAGAAACCTTAAAAATCCAAATGGGCAGGTGCTCAACAGCTTACTAGAACTGTATTTCTTAGACCCAGTTTTGTCCAGACTACCTTTGGGTACATGATTAATGTACTTTGGGTTAGAAAAGTGGTTTCTCTATGGTCACTGCGCAGTAAGTAGGACACCTATGGTCCTGCTCACAGCTGTGGTAACTGCCCTCTGGAATTTCTCTTTTTCCCACTGATTACAGAGGCAGACCAAGGTGATGAGGCTGATGTTTGAAGCAAGCTGGGAAGTATTCAAGTATTCTCTAGAGACTGTTTTTTCTTGTTTTTGGGAAGTCCCTGATATGCTCAGTGCATCACATCACAGTCACATGTACATTTTCACTGGTACAGAAAGGTTGATAATTATGACTGTCAGAAAATGGTTTTTGTTTGATCAGCAGAGAAAAGTATAAGACAGATTTTCTGAGTTATGCTGGTCTTAAAAAATTCTGAGTTCCTTCCATAACTGGTGCATACCTTGCTTCTGATCACTTAATTGATTTTACATTTAACTCCAGGAAGATAAACCTTCATCTATTCAGGTTAAAAAGACAGGAAAGTCATTAACTTGCAAACACATTATGATGCATAAGCCAGGAAAAAAGGCAAATAATGAAAATTTCCCTAATTTTCTATCTATGTTGCTCAACCTCATCTGAAGAAGCTTTTTGTTAATGTTCAATTTCATGTAAAGGGCACCTTGTTCTTTAATAAGATTTAGAGCAAAGAGACATGGAAAGAGTAAGAAGCCCTCCAGGTTAGGGATCCTGAATTAAGAAGATTCTTTAAGGCAATTATAGGAATAAGTAAATTAAATAAACATAGGCAATTCTTCTGTGCTTTTTTTTTTTTTAAATATTGTTGTCTCTACATTAACCCCAGCATATCAGTGAAGCTCAAAGGAAGAAAAGCTGCTCAAAAACCTCCTCTGTTTAACACATCTTACTCCCACATAATGATAAGCAATTGATTTTCTCCAGATACTGCAGTGATCAGTTTCACAGCTGGTCCCAAAGTGACCTGCACTGGCTCACAGCAGTGTGAGGATCCAGACCAGGACATCTCTGTGGTTATTTCTCAGCCAGCAGCACCTTGTGCTCATTAATTTGAGCATAAGCACTCAGATAATCCATGCCCATGATTGTTGGTGTCCTGTTTCATGGCAGCTCTTTGCCATGCTCATGCCATGGTTACTGCCACAGGAGGCAATGAGGCTTCCACTTGTATTTTGTGTGTGTGCCACATCTTCATGTCCCCTCCTTTTCCCAGCATGTGGAGTGGGACATCTTCCCTTGGTAGACTTTTTGGGTCTTCTTATTTTCTGAAATGTGAGTACTGTTAGGAACATTCTTTTATGCTCTCAGCAGATAGATAAGTTGTTTAATACAGTTCTTAGAGCATGGTTAGAACTGTAGCTCTAAAGAAGTAAAAGGAAGGAAGCCCTTTTACTGCTTTATTTTATCCATTAATTAGGCAAATCTCTGAATACAAATATATTTTTCAGAGACGATGTGCTAAATGGGAATTTATGATCTCATCAAGTGAAAAAAAACCCCAAACCCAAACTCTAGTTCTGCCTGTATTCTCTTTGTTTAAATTTTCTGGGAATGGATCTCAATGATTCACTTTCTTTATCCATTGTAACTGCTGCCAAAGAGCAATGTCTTTGTCATTGCAGAAATTTATTTCAGAATATGAATAATCAAACCTTACTGCCACCCTTAGATTCAGCGTCTTGTTTTTTCAATTCCAATTATAGTCACAATAAATGTTAAGATTTGTTACAAAGCTGAGATAACTCTTGCCTTTCTAATTTATAGTTGAGTTTATCAAGTTGATTCAGAGCAATCACAAAGAAGCAACTTTGTATGCCAACTACTGTCATTCTATCTCACCCCAGACATTTAAATTATTCTCCAAAATCGTCTGTCAAGTCTTCAGTGTTTCCTCTTTTTCTAAATTTAACATGTCAGAGTCATGTTATTTGTGGTAACCTTGCTTAGGTTAATGGAGGTGCAGAGAGGAGGAGCATGACAAACTGTCAGGAACAAGGGAGAGACCCCAATGAGTGCAAAGAACATCACCTTCAAAAGCACCATTGCACTGAGGAGGGATCAGGAGCTAAATCCAGGGCTGTACAGAGGGCCTTTGTCATCAGACATCTTTTTTTCCAGATGCAAACAGAAGCAGACATGAAGGAGCAATACTAAAAGCTGCCTCACAGGCATTACTTCTCAGCTTCCACATACAGGGCTTCCTGAACCACCATTTCTGTGTTAAGAATGCAACAAAATGCAGCAGTTATTAATTAAACACAGTAGATTTAAAAGGACTTACTGGTGTCTATCAGGAAGACTCCCCTGACTGCACTACTGCAGGCCACCTGCCAGAGACAGGCTGTGCTATTGGTTAAGGAGATGAGACAAGGAATAAACTGGATGCAATGCCTGTGGATGGCCAAATGTACAGCTGAAGAGCTACAGCCCATTCTCTGCATTGATGAGCAAATGACTGGGCAGGTGCATTTTCCAGGGACTCCAGACAGGATGGAATATTGCTTCCCCTCCTGACCTGTCCTGCCTCTGCACAACTATGTCCTGATCTTACCTTGAATCTCTCTTAACCCGCTTCCTTATAAAGAAAATAAAGGAAATTTAAGCAACTGTGCTTCAAAATTAGTTTCACTGATACTTAGAAATGTCCATGGAAATATCAGATTTTTATTTTTATTTTTAACGTGTGCCCAAACATTACAAAAGCTGGGAAAGGCACCAGCCTGGTGACATGACAACTTCAGAGCAGGGCAGTCCAGAAACTGAGGTGGGTGTAGACCTTCTGGCTCAGGCAATCCAGCAGCCTGCATATGGGAGAAGAAGGCAGAAATCCAACCTGGGAGCTCTTTCTTCTTCACAACCCACTAGCAAAGGAGTCAAGAGTCTGGCTGTCTAACAGTCCTCCAGGCAAGACAAGTAGGGGGAAAGTTTCTGACAAATTTTTTTCTTAATTGACATGTCTTCAGAACATTTGACTCGCTTTAATTGAGGTTCTTCTCATTTTTCTGTAAAAGTCTCAGCCAGCTTCAAACAAATGGCAAATTTATCTTACTCCACATGAAGAGAAAATTATTATAAGCTGTCCCCCAAGTAGTATTTGTCTTAATTTGAAGCAATAATTGAACTGGATCTGACTCTCAGTGCTAAAGCTGGCAGCTGTAGCTAAATTGAATGGGACAATGGAAAAAAAATATTCCTTTAATAAGCTCTATGAGACTGAAAAACATTTGCATTTGGGACTGGGACCAAGAAAGAAACATCCCTTTGTTGAACACATTAACCAAGCTTCTAGCAGAGGCTGATGGCAATTTACACACAATAGCAGAAAGTGGGAAGATACTTTTAGCATTCAAATATGTAAACTGAAGATGTAAATTTATCCTCTGACAGAGGGAGGCAAATAGCTGCAGAAAAAGGATGTTTCCTTTTGAATTCATGTATTAACTACAGTCTTGAGTACACGCATGGTAATGCAGTGGAAGCAGTCAAGAAAACTGAAATTCTGAGAATGAAGTTGGGTAACAGCCCAAAACCAAAACTAGCTGGGACATTTATTTTTTTTCTTGGTCTCACATTCTTCTGAATTCTTAGGCCACATCTTTAAAAAGGCAGGAAAAAACCAGGAAATTCTTTGTATACGTTCATCTGTGGGCAAATATGGAATCACCTGTACACACCCCTGAGCACTACACCAGTGTGATAAATCTGTCATCTCTCTTCACTTTTCTCATGATGACAATATTCAGCACCCTCACAAACTTGTCCTTAGGAGGAAATGATGAGTGCAGAGCATCCTGCACATCCTACTGAGGCTGTTACCCCACTGTTCTGGTTTGTGATTCTGCCCCAGGAAAGGAAATTGTATTGCAAGATGTAGGACTGGTTGCTCTGCAAAACAGAAATGAAAAGAAAGGAAGGTTTTTAACAATGGGCAAGGCACACACTGCCTTCTGTCACTGCCCTGCATTTTGTCAACAGCATCCCACTTTAACAGGAGCACAGCTCTTTGTTGTGCCTGGCCAGATCCCCAGGTCAGAGGTTTCTGACTCTGACTTCCCAGTGCAGGAACAACCAGACTCCACTGGTTAGAGATGAAACAGTCTGTTTCAATGGATACTTATGAGAAAACCAATATGAAATTTCTTTGTCTTTACATGCCAGCTTATTACATAGAAGAGAGAGAACAAATGCCCCATGGACCACTGTCATTATCCCTGGTTATCCCTGTTTTGGTCCTGAGAAAGGATTCCCTCGGCCAGCAGGGAGGGGGGAGTCTGGGCTGTGACACTGCCCAGCTGTTCTTTCACATCCAGCTTGTGGACTACACATTCTCCCTTTGTTTCCCTGATGTCCTCAACTCGGGTCCCAAGGGCTCCACCCCAGTCACTGCTTCTAGAGATTCACATTGTACTAAAGCATCTCCCTTCCATTTTGGCTCTGTGCCAAATCACATCCACCCAAATTGCTTTCCAGTGAAGCACCTCTGACTTAATTACTGAGCAGTGATTAAGTTGACTCATTAAGTGCATATAGTTCATGTAGAAAAGCAGATCCAGAACCTTTAAGCAAACCTTCTCACCTGCTGGGAGGCAGGCCATTCAAAAGGAAGCCCAGTAGTTTTTGCATAGAAGTGACTGGCACTTTCTTACTTATGAAATGAGGAAAGAAAAACACGATGTAATCAGAAAAACTCAAAAGTGGTCTCATCTGTAACATAACATTTATAGTGAGGTGGATGTGATGATGGTCTGTGCTTAGAAATATAAGAACAGAGTATGAGATAAAAATTCACCTCAAATGAATAATCAAGAGAATAATATTAAAAATAAAAAAGGGCTAATACATTTTTACATAATTATTTTCCCAAATGCCAGACTGTAAATCACCTTATCTCACAGCCTCAAGTCCTCTCTCACAATATGGCAGAAAAATATTTAATAACAAAAATATGCATTCACACCCACCACACAAAACCCCAAAGAACTGGATAAAAGCAAACAAAGCAATTACTAAAGAAGTAAAAAAAATGTTCAATTAAAAGACCTATTTAGATATCTATAAGGGAGGATAAACTATTTGTTTGTTCCTTTGATACCATGATAACTTGCTACTTTTGTTTTTGGCACTGCTGATGCACAGAACTGGTGACAATTCTCAGAAGGATGATCTAGTGGGAGCTGGAAAGGGAACAGAAGAACATCAGCATTTCGTGGAATGTTAATAGGGTGAAAATTAAAATCAGCTGATGGCAGCATGAGGCCATCAAGATACCAGCAGAATTGAAGTTTGGTCTCCATGACAATGTCATAAATTGTGTATGAAATTAATACTGAAAAGGCAGGAAGGAAGTTTTCTGAAGCACCATGGGTTCATCAGAGAGCACACAAAAAGGGCAGTAGACACCTTGAACTAAATATTTCCAGAAAAACAGCTCAACAGCTGGGAAAATCATTCAGTACTTTCTCCAAGTCCTCAGCCATTTTCCACATCAGGGTTATAACTAAATTCTCTGTAGCAAAACCTTTGAAGCATTGATGTAGCTCATACATTTATCAGATCTGATGACATGTACATTTGAATTTTATAAATATTCTGAAATATGCACCTTCTTCCCACCTAAAGCAAATTGAATTTTTATAGCTATCAAGAGCTAAGATTTGGGAGGCAATTAAGTGTTTTAGATGGTTAATAATTTCACCTCCAACAGGTGGATTTGCCTTGGTTTTTGGCATTTAATTGCACTGTGCAACAAAAAAATTACCAAAATGCTTTTAAACAATTGGTAAATATCCAATTTGCTTTTTTATAACTTTTCTTATATATAATTACAGAATACTGAGTATTTATTCATTTGCTTACTAATAGAATTTTGTGTGTATTTGACCAGTAATTCACAAGAAGACATTGATTGGTTTTGTTTCATTTTTGCTCTCTCAGCTTCTGCATTTCAAGACAGTGGGTCAAACCCTGAATTTTTTAATTTTGGGGAATTCTGAATGGTAAAACTCTCTAGGACCTTCCACTTCTTCCTTTTTTATCAGTCATATAAATTACTATCCTACAAGTGTCAAAATGAAGCATAGTAAGAAGCAGAGGAAAGAGAGATAATAACTGAGAGTTTACTTCCGGAAGTCAAATTAGTAAGAAAAACCATTTGCAAAATGCCATATTAAGTTCACAATAAACTGCTTTTACCACATCAGTACACCAGTGACTTTTCACTAGTTCCAAACTTTAAAAGACATGAATTCAAGCAATTTCGAACCCATCTCATTTTCCAACCTCTCCTGCTCCAAATGAGAACACCCAGTTTCAGGGACTGTGCCAGCTCAGAGAATCAATCCCTTCATTAAAAGGAAACTGAAGTATTCACAACTCATTAGCACTGATCTTGTCTATTAAATCATCATAATTGTCACCTCTCCCAGAACAGACCCATTTCTTGTCAGTGTTCTCATCTCTTACCCGCTCTCCCCCACACTTATCTGCATGGTTCCAAACACTGATTTTTCATCTTAAGTAATATCCTTCTTTTCCCTTGCTCTGTTCAAGGTCAGCTAACCACAGTAACGCCCTTAGGATGAGGCACATGGGCAAGCTCCTCTATCTGCTTTTTCCTCTCTCCACATCCCACACTACCCACAGAGGAAACCTGTGTCAGTGTTAGGAGCAGTTTATTCATATGGAATTATCAGGGTTGTTGTTTTTTCCAGGGCAGGACTTGTTGCTATCAGCAGAAAAGCTGCTGGGTAAGTCCACTCCTTGCTTATCCCTCTGTTTCTATGTCCAGGGTTTAGCTCCTGTACCTCAGGAGTCATGAGATACAGCACAAATACACTGAGATTTTTAAAATTAAATGTATGAAGCAAGTCTCCTCCCAGCAATCATCTTAATGCAGGAAAGGGCGAAATCTTCAAAGGCTTTAAAGAGGAGTATCACATTGATATGAATTAAAGAATTAATAGGCCTCAAGTACAATACTGATTAGTGACTTTTAATGGGTTTCACAGCATCCCTGTGAATTACATGGGTAACACTCATGTCTCCATTCTACTAATACATTTGAAATAATAAGATAACCTAAAGCTGCTGAGAACTGTTCATCTTGTTAGTGGAATCCAATATTGAAAGGATTTCTCAATTCCTGTCTGTGGGAACACTGCCAGAAGAGATCAGGTCAGCAGGTCATCAGGTCTGACATCAAATGCAATGGAACGATGTTCAGTGTCTTGGTGTGTATCTTTCAATTATTTTAAATACTCAGTAACTGTAATTCCTTTTCTTTCTAATGGTTGGTTTTAATTAGGCAGCAGCTCATTAGTATGTCACAGCTCTTCTTTAAATAATCTGGTAGAAAATTTCTTTATTGATATTTCATGGGTTACAAAAGAAAAAAAGGGAAATTTCATGACCAAAACTTCAGATTTTGGCAATTATTGCAGAAAGATGATCTGATTCTATGCTGTAATACTGTGGTTTTTAGTGTTCATATTGTATCAAATTTCTAAAAGACTGATGAGATATGAGTCAGGATATTTGTAATTCACTGGTGAAAGAGGTGATATGGCCAACACATGAGTTTAAAAGTCTAATGGAGATTTGTTGGATTTAATAATGTAAATAAGGTGCTGCTGTTTTCAATGAGTTGTTGGATTTTAATCAGTGGAGTCAATAATTACCAGCTACTGCTTATAGAAATGTGAATGTTGTTCTGACAAAATGGTTTCTGGGCTATTGCATCTGCAAATGTGATTCTCTGCAGTTGTTGGGATGTTCATTTTGAATCATGGCTGATCAACCTTGGCACATCCTTTAGCTGAACAAACACTTTGTGCTACTTCTTACCATTCAACTGACCCGTAAGTGATTTTATAGCATGGGAAACAGAGTAAGTGTTGTCAAAATAGAAGTTTATTCAGGAAAATTATTCCAAGCCAGTACAAAAAAGCAATTAAGATGAATATCCATCATTATGATGACATATACATCATGTTTCACATAATTTAGAGAGAGTACCTGGAAGTTTAATGTAAAAATTTCAAAAAATGTATAACTTTTGGGTAAAGTGTATGAGAGTCTGTCAAAGAAACAAAACATCAGTCCACCTGTAGACCATTAACTAAAATATTCAAGTGATCTAAATCACCCATTTATATAAACATGCCTTATTTTCAGGCCACCAAAGACAAAAGTAGGTATTTTGGTTGTGAGGAATCAATAAGGTGAGCTTTCCTGCAGCATAAATTATTGCAAGGTCCCATTTTCACATTTGAGAAGGGATGGTTGATGGTACCACATTCACTCTTTACTCACACTTGTTCTGTCTCAGAACCAAGCTGTTTGAAACTGACCAAAGAATTTAACTATTGGAATAAAATTTAGTAAGAAAAAATTCCAGGGTTAATTTCATTAATTGATCAGCAGTATTTTTTCTCTGTTAATCACACAGAGGACACAGTAGAATTTGAGCAGTAGGGAATACTGACAGTACTGATTAAACCAGAGACACTCTCATGCTTTTGAGCCATTGTATTTGAGGAAAAATATTGTGATCTTAAAAACAAAGAAATATTTTCAGACTTCTCTTTTTTTGAAGCTTTTAATTAGTATATTTGAGCTCTTCACCACTACATGATAGTCACACATTAAGTGATGTGCTTCAGACGTGAGTCAATTTTCCACAGTTCCTCAACTGCAGGATTTTATAAATAAATAAAAACAATGTATGGAAAAAATAAAATTCTTTCATATTTTATGAATACTTTATCAGGGTTCCTTCTCCCTTTTTCCACAATATTTAATTTCTTCTCCTATAAGCACTTGGATAGTTCAGAAATGCTTCTGAATGACACATGTCACTCAACTGTTCATTCCCCCTGGTGAAAATGTATTTTGTCCAAAACACTGTTCAGTCAATAAATGTCTCTTGGCTCTATTGTTTTACTTAAAAACCACCAGAAATATCCCTGAACCATATTTGATTGAAGTGGTTGCTGGTTTTACAGATGCAGTTTTTGCAGTCAAGATGTCTAATTTGCCAGTCACTGACCCCTGAAACTTGATTTCCACTTGCCAAGGAAAATGTATGATGAAGTACTGCATATTCTGACTTCAATCTGAACACCTAAGCCTCCATTTGGAGGACAAACACACATGAATCAAAGTAAAGTATAAAACTCTGGGGTATATCCTCATTTCTGAGTAGCAGTTGCACTATTAGTTCTGAACTTTCTACTTGACTATTCACTTAATGGAATGAAATAGAATTGTAGCAGGAGGCAGAATGTGATTCAAGCTCAAATCTGGCTTTTGAATTACAAATGGCTGTATTATCTTTGCACCAAGAGAAAGGCAAAGTAGTAGCTAATAATCTGCAACAGAATCAACATACACAAGAGAAGTTAATTTGCATGGTTTTCAATTTTTATGGAAGACTGGAAAACAAAATCTAGCAAGCAAGATTAATTTATATGTTAGAAGAGGAAAACACATGAAAATACATAAAGGGAGAGCAGTGAGGGGGAAAAAATCTCTCAGCAGGGAATTCTTCAGTTATTTGTCAAAGCTAGGCAGATAGTGATGTATGAAACAAGTCAACAATTTCCCAACAAATGGAAGATGTTCCCAAACAAAGACCAGAGCACAAGGAGAATACTTTTGCAAGAACAGCACCACAACAAGTCATTTTGTATGCATTTAAATGAACTTCAGATCTCTCAGTTTATAAATAAGATAACAGCTGGAGATGCCACTGGTAGCCACAGAACACGTGTGAGCTAATCTTCAGCAAACCATGCTTGCATCCCACATCACAAGCAGTGAAGCCTGAGATGACAGACACTGCAAGTACATACAGTATTACCTCAAGGCAGGAAAATTGCTTCTGGCTTTGTTTTTTTCACTACTTTCAGACATGCTTAATCTGTCAAATGCATGGATTATCTTAAAGAGGAGAGATGAAGATTCCCCTCTTGAAAAAAGGTTCTCAGAGTAGACTTGTCAGTGCTTAAAAAAGGACAATCCCTCCCCACGAAACAAACAGACAAAAAAAAAAAAAAAAACCTGTTACAAAAATAAAACCTACAAACTAACAAAAAAAGCAAGCCAAAACCAGCTCTTCATGCACTGTCTGTTGATGTTGTCACTTTGATATTTGACCTTCCTGTGAGATCTAACATACAGAGAAAGGGCAATTTATGAGGTTCTGGTCCATTGAGTAAAAGGAGCATTTAATTTCAAAACGTAGGCAGCTGTGTACATTGGGTAGACAGCATCTGTTTTGCATTAATGGTCAGGAAAGCAGGTGCTGACTCTTCCTGTAGAATAGAAATCAGCCTGCACTGTGCTACCATGCCAAAAGACCTTTCCTGTTCTTGAGCCTTATAGAGCAGTAGGATTCATCCATATTCTAGCCATGTTCTAATGATTTTCCATCAATCCCCCTGGCATGCTGGATGATCCTGGCATCCCCTCTATGCCCAGCCATTCTGAATGTAGTCAGTACAAAGTGACACACTTTGAAAGTGATCCTGGGGCTGAAACGTCACTGATGGCCCACATTTGAAGCACAATTCAAGCTCTATTTATCTAGACTTGAACTAATATTCAGTATAAAACCCAAACCTTTTCTTACAAGTCCATTCAACTGATGAGGAAGCCATGAAATTCTGCAGCCATAGTGATCTCCACACGTAGGTAGCCAAAGGAGCCCAATGGAGAACAGGACAGGGGAGAACTGAACTGTTCCTTCACCCGGCCTCTCCCAGAGCTGCAGCACAGGAAATACAACTACTTGATGGACCACCCACTTCCAAAGGGATCCACACTGGGTATACCCATTTACACGTATGTTGTTTCCCAGCAGGAGACTGTCATCCTGGATAAGGCCACTGGTGGTGCTTGTGAGTGCTGTGTGCTCTGCCTGTGCCAATCCCTGTGCCTGGCACAAGTATGTGTGTGGTGCAGGGTTTGTTTACATGTGCCTGGTGGGAAAATGTGCTCAGCCTTACTCCTGGTGAGACCTGGAAGCACAGAGCTCTACTGGACTCCTACACTTTGCAACCCATGACAGAAACAGTGATATTTCACCTTCAGAGAAGTGAAATTGCACCAGCAACAGTAAGATTTTGCAATAGACTTCCTTTATAATGGGAATAATTTTAAATCCCTACTTATCTGCATCTTACAGATCTGATTTTAACAAACCCATTTGATGTTATTTCAGTGGCAAAATCTAGATAAGACAAGACATTGTGTCATTTCACTGTTACTTTCCAGACTTTAACACACATTAATATGCTTATGGGTGTTCTTCTAGCAGGGATGGTGACATTTGAGTAGCCCTTTTAAATAATTTTGACCTTTTGTCATCAATAAATAATTTCCAAATACATTTTGCCCTCGTTCATGGCAATTTCTTGCTGTAGATTGGATGGAGTGTTGTGTTTTCAGAGTAATTGGTAAACAATGCTGGTGATCCCTCAGCAGGATTCTTCTGTAGAAGAGCAGTGATACTGGAACAATAGAACCACATCAGACTCAGAGACACAGATTGAGAGCAGTCAGAGGTGCTGGAATTCTACCAGAAACTCTTAAGTTCCCTGAATTATTTAATGGTGAGAAAAATGCAGGGTTTCCTGGCTGAAAAGCTTTGCTGAGCTAATTCCTCTGTCTCAGTGGAGGATGTGTACTGCACCTGCAGCCAGTGCTGACTGTACCTGTCCTGGTTAACTCCAGCTGGCAGCTCAGCCACTCACTGCCCCCACAGCAGGGTGGGGGAGAGAACCAGAATGAGAAAAGTGGGTTGAGAGAAGTGATTTTAATAGGAAAAGAAAAAGGCACCTGCCCAAGCAAAGCAAAAGAAGGAATTTATTCACTATGGGCAGGCTGGTTCGGCCATCCCCAGGAAAGCAGGGCTCCATCACACATCACAGTGACTTGGGAAGGCAAACACCATCACTCCAAATGTTATCCCCTTCCTTCTTCTCCTTCTCCTTCCCCAGCTGCACGTGCTGAGCATGACTCCATCCATGAAGCCATAAGATCTGGAGCATCACTGGGGTCAGCTGGGGTCAGCTGCCCTGGCTGTGTCCCTGCCCAGCCTCCTCACGGGTGGGATGGTGAGGAGCAGAAAGGTGTGAGCACTGCCCAGCAACAGCTCAATCCCTGGGTCACCAGCTCTGTTTCCAGCCCAAATCCCAGCTCAGCCCTGTGTCTGGGCTGTGCAGGCAATTAACCCTACCACAGCCAAAACCAGCACAGGGTCTTACACCCACAGCTGCCCAGGGCACAGACAAATTTGCTACATTTCTATTGCTGTGCCCTTCTGCAACATTTGCAAGTATCAAACAAGCAGTGTTGGGAGTGATTGCTTTCTATTGCTGGGCTGTGATGTGCATTTAAAGCAGAATGGAAATTCTAGTTTTTCACGTTTGCACGCTAGATTCAAGTCCTTCTTGCTGCATAATGTTTGTTGGAGTATTTTAAATTTTGTGAGCAAGACATTAAGACATTTCAATTTTTCTCCAAGACAAAGTATTTCCCTTCATCCTAAAGTCCCCAGTCAATAAAAATGGATAGGTTTTCTATACAGAAAAATTATCATAATGTCTTGGGGATTAAATCTCAGAATTCAATTAATTCTGATTTTGATCAATCACTTCCCAACTTTGTAATTTAAAGAGCTGCACAAGGGGAAAACAGAATATCCTAGATGCCCAGCTTCTTACTCTTGCTGTTATAGTTGCCATAATTCATTATGTATGTCCTATTTTCTTTGTGGACTGTGAATGTATCTTGGATTTAGAAATAACCAGTGGGTTGTTTCCACTCGCCCACTGCACAACATAAGTCAGAAGCATTTTACTCAAGCTTTCATTTACTAAGAGTAATAATCAGTATTTGACTATATATTTGACTATATAAATTAGTTTAAAGGCATTTAAACAAATTGAGTTTACACATTAGCTGGTATTCACAAAAGAAGGCAGAAAGTTGTCATGTGTGTGCAAACAGGTTTAAAATTATTAAAAGCTGAGGTCTTGCAAGAAATTTATGGTACTTGCCTGATGATTAAAACCATCATCTTATGCTGGTTTTTTTCTTAAAAATCCCACTCTTAGAATATCAGTGACATTAGATTTTTGCTACAAGATGTGATAACTGAACACATGGGAGTTTATTCTGCCCTAAAAATGCTCATATCCTATTTTACTACAACACAGACCTATTACAAGTAAATATGAAAACTAATCAAGATAATCTAAGGCCAAAAGGAGCAAACCAATGCTTATTTTTGCATTCTGGATACTATAAAGAAACCAGAAAATGTAATTTTTAATACATTATTCTCTCTCTACCTGGACTTTGTAGATTTGAAGATCTCAAGGAAACCGTGCTACCATAGTTTATATTATGTGACACTTTGTGATCAATATGCATTTTTTTAAAAAAGAACATAAAAATTAAAGATCATTTCAGCCCAATTGGTCTATCCTGAAGTTAGGTATGTATGGCAAAAAACATCAATGAGATTTTCTGACTAAAGTTAACTTTTTTCTCCAAATCCTCCTGAAAGTGCTTCCCATCAGAAAATTTAGACCAATCTGACCAAGGCAAAGTGCTAAAATCAGATATCCTAAACTTATAAGTGAGTAACTAATATGAAACATTCAGAAAATCACTAACTTTCACAGCAATAAAAAGTGCCCACATTAGGCAATGTAACTGTATATTTTTGTATGCTAAAGGGTCAGGCTATATGAGACTATATGATCAACCCCTCAGCTTTTGAAGTCTATACCGGCATTGATGGACTTATCTGTAAGATTCCACTTCACCCTCCTCTTCCTGCTGATGATCCAAAGGACACACAGCTTGAGGAAAAGGAATTGAAAAGATTGAAGTAACAGTAACAGCAGCAGTTAGTAACACATCCACCTGGTTTTTGCACTCAACGTCAGAGTGAAATCTCTCAACTCTTACAAAAGTATTTGCTAAGCAAAGGGAATGTCAGCAATAGACAAGGACATCTTTCAAACCACTACCACAGCCCCTAAGGGAGAGTGCTGGTCTGTGGGGCACTCACCTCCCCAGTGAGAATATGACATTCTCAGCTTTTCTGAAAAAAATTTGCTGAAACACCTTTGTACCCTGCATAGCAATAACTGATTTCCAGAGAAACATTGCCTGAGATGTGACAGAACTTTAATTAAGGGTCTGCTCAGTTACGACGACTTCCGCTGATAGCCAAACACGCACACGTTCTGTGCCGAGGCTTTGACAGCAAATATTACATTTGGGAGACTGATAAACATCCCCTCCAACAAGACACTAAACAAGCTTCTCCATTTCTGATTACTTTTGTAAGGAAACATGTGCAAAGTGAGTAAAATCATTTCATTTATTCATTATATGGGTCATTAGGTTTTCATTTATTAAAAGCAAACTTGCCATAGTACTGAGCTAGGATTATGATTAAAATTCATATGAAGTCACTTCTGCTCCTGTTTCCTTTATGTTTGTATTTGAATGGCAAGAAAACAAACAACAAGCTCCTAGCAGAAGCCCTGATTACCTTACCTTTTCAGGTTAGCTTAGAACCATGTCTTGCATCAGAATGGTTTTTGAAACAGGCTGGGGGGTTCTCTGGATGAAATCAAATTTTGAAATTGCTGGTGCCAGGATACAATTATAAAGACAGAAGAAATAAGCGTGGTCTGAGGAACAAGTGAGTACTGTTACTTTTGGAAAATGGGCTTTCCATTTAATATGCAATCCTAAGTTGTTAAAAGTTTTTCCTTATTTGGGATTTTGGGATTCTGAATTCTGTGAGATGTTTTAAGAAACTAATATGAATCATTTTGACTGGTAGCACAATATATTAAAATTATTGGATTTCTTTACAACTTGCATATATTGTAAACTAGGAAAAATCTGATGAAACATCCATATTTAATTTTCATTTATTTTTCACTGATATTTTTTCTTTTGACAAAGAAATATATCTATCCCCAAGAAATATATTTAAGTTTTCCAGTAAAAGACTGAAGAACATAAAATTATGATTCTGTCTGGTAAAAAGACAATATATTTTTATATGAAATGACAACCATTAGCATTGCTAATTCTCTGCTTTTTATTCTACCATATTTTTTCATTTACATGGTTTCTTTTCATATGCTTTCTTTTCATAGAAGGGTAGAGGGGGTCTGGGTGTTTGAGAATATTTTATATTCTACTGTTGGCGTGAGAGGTTTTTTGAAAGAAGGTTTAACAAACAGTTTCTAATGGCAGTTTATCCATTTTTCAAGATGCAAAATTACAGGGGGAAATAAAATAAGAGGATCCATATCAGTAATTTGTTTCACAGTGAGACATAAATACTGTTCTTTTACTCTTACTAAAGAAAGATCTGTTCCACTAGGAAAAAAGGCATTTGATTTATAGTTTCTTAAAACTAAAAGATTTCTGCAGAATAGTGACCCTTTCCTGAAAGGAACCAGAAAATGAGCTCCTTGAAGAATGACTCCCTCTCTCAGATGCAGGACCCATGCACCACAGGTCAATACTTGTCTGAATGCCAAAGAGATTCTGGCTCAGGGATAGATCACACACCAAAATACCATGAATGCAAACAACTTGACCCCAAAAATTCTTTTGAGCAGTTACTCCAGAACATGAATTTGGAAAGGATTAACACATTTGGCCATTGTGACTTTGCCAGCATCATGGATATTTGTCAGCAGCACAAAACCCTTTAGGGCAAACTTCACAAGAGCAGAAAAGCAATTATGACACCAGCTTTCCTCTGGCATTCCTGAAACAAACAGAATACTTGGGCAGTGGACTTAAAGCAGTACTGTCCCATTCCTATCTTTATTTTCCCTATATATTTACAGAGTCATGAAAAAATTAACTTGACTCACCCAGTTCTACTCAGGTATTTATTGTGATGTTATATATTAAACAATTATATAAATTGTAACAATTGTAACAAACAATTATATAAATTATAATAATTATATAAACATTTTCTTGACTGAATATGAAATATTTCAGAATATTAGGTGTTATTATAGAGAACTGTGTGATATAGACTGTTAGATCTTGTAGTATTATATATTTCATTATATAGGAATAACAATGACTATTTATTAAAGTGATGCTGTTTTCCATCTTCCAATGGAGTTCAAGAGACCTACAGAAATATTTGCTAAATAAATATCAAAATTACTGAAAAATACAAAAATAATAAAACAGTAGCATGACAAAGTCTTCAAAAATCAGGGATTTGAGCATACAATAGTTGCAAGTGTCCCAAAATCAGTATGGTCTTACTAGAAAACAATGAAGAGTATCGTTGCTGTAGCCCTCAGGAAAAAGAAATTTAATTTGTCATGAGAGAGCACCATTTACACTTTGGAGCTGACTCAGAGTTATTAAGCTGCTCTAATGCAGCACTGTGTTCTTTGTGCAGTGTTAATACAAGGAAATAATGATGTCTCAATGAAGGAAATTCAAATAAACTGTGACCTAACATTTTGTTATTGGAAGTGTTGTCAATGCATTCTTCTCATAAAAAGATTCAGTGCCAACTAGTCACACATCTGAAAATTTTAGAGAGCATCTGGCTATAAAATGGCATATACCTACTGACAAAGATGTACCAGTTTTAAAATCCAAGTCTATGTAGAGTCTGCTAGAAGCAAACCATTTAGGCACTTCAAAAAGTTGCATGCATTTTCCATGATCTGTGTTATGGACAACATAAGACAAAAGACCAAATTTTATTCCCAGAAATATTTCTACAGCCTTAAAGCCTTCATGCTTACAGTGGAATGTTACTAAATATCAAAGTTAATTTGATTAATTAATTGTTTATTTTATTCAACCAAGTTTCTCAGATGTCATTTTCCATTTAAGTAGCAGTGAATCCTTGCATGTTCCTCTTACAGGGCACATTTCTTTTATATTCATGAGAAAATAAACTCCTCCTGTTTGGTCTGTTATGATCATTTGCACATTGCTGACACAGTCCCAGCACTAGTCTTAGTCTAAATAAGAAAAAAAAGTCTTCAGAAAGTTTTAGCCAACATAAAACTGACCAAATTAAAAAAGAAATAATAGCTGTGAAACTGGGTTTCCAATACTGACCTTTACTGAAGCATTGAATATTCCTACAGACAAGCTCTGAGGCTGTAAATAAGCTGTAAAGAGGCAGAGGAAGGCAGAGAAAGGGGCAGAGGAAGGCAGAGAAAGGGGCAGAGTTGTGCAGCTGTCAGAGGCTACGTGCTGCAAGGCAAGGACAGTCAGAAACAAGAGTCCGTGAGTGTGCACGGTTCCTGTGAATCAACCACAGCAACACCAGGCTGAAACCAACAGCAAGAACAGGGATGGATCCTTAAAAATAGATATAATGATCTCTCAGATATTTAAGTGTCTTTCTTGTACCAATATTTGGCAGGTTCTTTTCTAGCAGCAGAGCTGATTATTGACTAAATACAACAATTTTAGTCCCCTATATAATAGGAAATATGCATAACAGGATGATGTATGAGTGGTAAGACTTTTGCAGCTTTGGGAAAGGGAGATTATACTTCCCTTATTCTGGAAGCTATTAAATTAATAATACAAATAGATGTACATTAATAAGGCAGGGAGAGGAAATAAAATGGGTGACAAGAAGGCAGAACATTGTCAGGTCTAGAGAATGAACCAGCTACACTTGGATCAGCTGAGGCTCCTCTGATAACTGGTCCAGATACTGGCACACAAGAGAAACTGTGCCCTCCACAGCTTTCCATTTCATAAATTCCCAGCCAAAAAGTCTCAGAACCTATTGAAAATGGAGAAGAGCTCTGTGGTGGAAAGAACTGTTGTCATTCTGAGTCAAACCTTTGCTTCCACAGCAAGAATTTTTAATTGCTTTGTGATCAACATCACAACAAGAGATGTTGAAGAAGAAAACTGTAAGAACCAGTTTTAAATACATAGAAATACTTTCTCTGTGAGAAGCTATACTTTCAGATATTCATCTGAAGGAAAGAGAGATTAGAATAAGTATTCTGGGCTAAGAGCAAAATTACAGTGGCCTTATGAACTCAGAAAATGTATAAAACTGGTGATACAATTCAGACTTAATGCAAATCTTCTCATCCATATATCTAGAACAAAACCAAACCCCAAAATATATAATAGCTATGTCTGGTAATTTCTTGCCTTTAACCTGCTGTAAGCCTTTCCCTTATGGAGTGATGAATGTTGCTAATTGCAATAAAAATGCTGTCATGAATGAATGAAATAATTTCACACTCATTCTCTATGGCAATTTATATAAAGCTTGAAACAGCAGAAACTTCTGCAAAAACAGAAAAAGTCTGTCATATTTAAATTCATTCTGGGATGTTCACAACTTTAAGTGGAAGACAAAAATTACAATTTTTAAACTGTTAGGAGTAAATTCACTGGATCTCAAGTGCCTCTCCCTGAAGTGGAAGAAATTTTCATCTTTATTCCATATATATGTGTCTTCAGTGTTATAGAAACTGAGGTGAAATAACTCCTGAGGTGTGCTTTCCTTGCAACACTCCTCAGAAGGTTTAGGAGGAGTGTGGGGTCCCCAGCAAAGAGCACACACCTAGAGGAAAGGCAAATGCCAGTGATGCACTGACAGTGTGTGTGACAGCACTCAGCTGCAGACTCCTGACACTCAAGAAATTCAAAGAGGAAGATGAAGGGTAAATAATGACTCCTCTCTCCACAGCCAGCTCCTGATCTTTTGTCTACACCAGGGGTAAATAAGTTTGGCATTACAGATGTTTCCTTTTTTCTTATATGGTTGAGAACTTCATCTGAAGTAGGCAGCTTCATTAGAGAGACACATGCTTCACTGAAGGATGGACAGGTACCAGCTCCTTCTCTGCTATTTATTCCTCTGAAACTAACTTTGCTCCAGTAACCTGCCTGCTTCCTGTTTAAGCAGAAGCAGATCTGGCTGTTGAAAGTGCTCCACAAATGCATCTTTCATTTCCTCCCTTTCAGCAGCTGTTTATGACTCACCATTAGCAATTTTAATTATAAAAGCCTCCAGTTATCATTTTTGTATTCTTCCATTATTGCTTATCACTACATACCTAAATCTAATTACTATCAGGTAATTACTGCTGTTGAATTGTGACAGTCCTCTATCTTTGATTTAAACTAGTAAAATCAATGGTTCTGCCTCCAAAGAAGCCACCACCATAAAATATTGATCAAATAACTTTACAGTGTTGGAAGCAGTATAATATGGATATTTAAGACCAGCAATTAGCAGGAGACTTTGCTGAACACAATGACATTTAAATCAGTAGTGGATGTCCGAAATGCCAGAGAGAGTTATCTACAAAATGAAAGGGTTCTTACTGCTTAATGAGGGTTAAAGATTTTCACTGCTCTGAACCTGGGCCTTGAATACCAATTCCAAAATAATATTTGTTGCATGGTGGTCAAATTATTGTGATACTGAGGAAGCACCTTTCATTTGCAAGCATCCTGCCTGCCCTACCTGTACACCCCAAAGGCACTGGGGCAGGGCTCTGCCTGAAGGGAAACCATCCCATGTGCCTTTGCCTGATTCTTCAATATAGAGTTTGTGGAGTGCCCTCATAGCTTTATCTTCTCACATTGCCCTTGAAGGTTCTAACTTTACAGCCCTGGAAATAACATGGTCCATAATCACTAGCTAATGATGGATCTGCAGGGCTTGGCCAGCCAACACACAACAAGGGCACCTGGGCTGCAAGGGGTGCTCGTGCCACCATAAGAAAAAACCACTGACAGGGAGTTTGAGAGAGTGCCAGTGTCCAACACCATGGTCCCAGTCCCCAAACTCAGACTGAAGCCAAGCACCCTGAAATGAGTAGAGCATGGGTCTTCAAACATCAGCAACCACTGTTTCACCCCAGAAATCCATTCCTAGAGGGTGAGCAGTGTGCTCCTGGCTGCTACAGACACAGCCTGAAAGAACTAAAAACAAAACACAGTCAGACCTTTCAGCCACCACTCGTCTGTTGATGGTTGGCTGCAACAATTTTTCATCTTTCTCCAAGAGGGACTAACACGTGGTCCTGTGCTATGGGTAAATTCATTTACTACTTCATGAGCATTTTAATTTTCTGTAATAAGACAAATACATCCCAGTTTGAGTTATCACAGTTCATTCTCCATTGAAATAGATCTGAACTAAAGAGCCCACAGGTTCTAGAAGACCAACTGAGCTATGGGAAGCCAAAACCTTGAATCTTTGGGGTCCGTACTAAAAATATGGTGTTCCAGTAGTTTCAAACACTGGACATTTATTTCCCTTTACAATTTTTTTAGGCAAAAGAAGCTAACTAAGTTGACATCTTGGTTTAGAAGAAGCTCATCTGATAAACAACTTGCTGCAACTTAGATGGTAAGACAGCTACAGAATCAAAAGACAAGAAAGAGCTCTAACTACTTTACTCAAAGCCATGAAACAAAAAATTGATTGAGTATAGAAGGATATGTGGATATAAAATATTGTCTTCCAAAAGGCAGAATATAAAACACTTATTAGGCTAAGAATTCAGAAAAGTAGAAGGAAGAGTTACAGCATCCTTTGCTTTACAACAATACCCTCAAATACAAGCAAACAAAAAATCTTATAATAAAAATAAAAAACCAAGGAGAACCCCACCTAAAAAAGGAGTCTTCCCTGTATTTTACCCAAACTGACCCCAATACCAACTGTGTAAGGTGTTGCTCTTCTGTGAGTTAGAGAGATGCTGTGATAAGTCGACCTTGTATGGGAAATTAAAGTCAGGACTGTCAACATACCTTGGACAATAAAAGAAAGTTATAGATAAAAGCTGCTTTAAAAAATAAAATATTTCATCCTGTAGCCATTTTTTGGCACGAAGCCTGAGTTTTCTCTCCATATTTGGATTTCAGCTCCACCTGCTCCCTCAATTTATACAGCCAAAGTCAAGAGGCTGACTTGACTTTCTTCCTCCAGACAAGTCCTTCTCTCAGCCCTGCCTCCTGCCTGCCCCACCACAGAGGGTGGTGTTACAGGAGCCCTCCTTGCCAACAGCTTCTTCAAGCACTAGGAGCTGCTGAGGTGGCAAGCATGGGCACACATCGCACAGCATTTTATGTTGTCTTTTTTCTCCCTTCTCTCTGGCGGAGAGAAAGGAGTCGAGACAAAACAGTCTTTAAGAGATATTTAGACTGGTTTGTGTCAGAGGCCAAAACAGCATCACTGCAGGGAAGATACCATTTACTAGAATTATGATTGTTCCTGTCCTCAAATGACTGTAATATCTGGGCTCTTTCAAGGGCAAGGGGTTTAAGTATTTGCTGCTTCCCAGCTGTTTGGGAGCACTTCTTTCCTTCTGCAGCATAATTACTCATAGTAAATATGCTTCTGGTTAAATTGTGAGCCATTCCATTTCTCTGAGCCCCTGCAACACTGCTCTGCTATGCCTCATACAACTTAAAAGTTTCTAGAATTGTATTTACTTCTTTAAAAGGCCCATTCCATTTTTTTCTACCTCTGAGGCTTGTGCTCTCTGTGGGGATTTTGTGGATGACCCACACTACCACATCCTCTACAGATCAGTCTCATGAGTACAGCAAAAGAGGATTCCAAACACTCTTTTCATTTCCCCTGCAGGCCAAACATTAATCCAGCCTTCATCTCCAAAACTTATTCCAGTAGGTTAGCGTGGCAAGGTTTTGGTTACAGTTGCTGCAGGTGTGGCTTCTGTGAGAATTAAGCTAATTTCTCCAGGTTGAGTCTGTTTTACCTGTGATGGTCACCAGTGAATGATCTCCCCTTTCCTTCTCTTGACCTGTGAGCCTTTTATTCTATTTCCTCTCCCCCATCCAGCTGAGGAGGGCAATGACAGAGTGGCACCTGCAGTGAAGCCAGGGTCAATCCAACACATTCACCTTTTCCAGAAACCCCCATTGCCATTCTCACTGGCATTATTTCTACTTTTAATTTATCTGTACTCAAATTATATCAGCAGCACATAGAGGGAGAGGCAGATTTATTCCAAAATAAAATGAGCCTAAGGGGAGGGTTTTGAGTATCCCCACAAGCACAGAAACATCTCAAACCCTCCCCTGTAATTCCTTCTCTTTGAAGGCAGGCTGTCACCATTGTAATCAGATTCCATTCAACTCAGTCATTTTTGTAATGACCTAATTCTCCAATGCATCCTTACCAGGAGGTTCCAATTGGGGTTCACTGTGATCCTTTTCACTCTCGTCACATCTTTACACATCAAACCACTTTCAGAGTTTTCTTTTTACAGAGCTACCAGCCATCCTTGGGCTTTACAAATGGATTGTTTTCTCCAGCAGCCAAGCTTTGCATTTCTAAAATGTTACCAGAAGTAACAGGTGTGCCAAAGCAAACCTTGTAATTGTCAAAAGCAGAATTTATATAAATCATTTTTCCTTAAAGGCAAGTAATAACAGAAACCACTTTCTCCAGTCCACTGTTTCTTACTCAATGAAAGTTTATAATGTCAATCCTGGTAACCTTTTGTGGACACTATTTGTCTCAAAAATCCTTGGCATAGTTTGTCTTCTCTTCCACTGCTGTTATTTCCAGTGTTTGTTTTCCTTTTAAAAATCCAGATTAAACAAGCAACTCAAGCCCCCTCCAGAGTGTCCATCTTTGAGCTGTTTGGTCCTTTAGTATTTTAAATTGTGCAGTTTTCTACCATTTGTGATGCAATATTTCCTTATTCGCAGAAAGTGATGCAAGGTACAAAATCTGATTTCTAATGCCTAGCACATTACCCCTTTGGAGGAGCAGGGTGGGAATGTATCTTGCAGTCTATAAATAGTGCAGTCAGTTGCTTGGGCCTTCAGAGACATCCCTAAAATGACATCTAGAGGGACCCAGGGTGAAGCTGAGGGTGTTTGGGTAGGGGGTGGAGCACACAATTTTCATAATCTGGTAATTTAAATACCACCAAGAACTGGGTCTGATGAAGTCACATCCTCTTCAGCCAGCTCTCCCCAGCTGCTAACAAGTTTATTTCTACTGAGCATGTTGAATAGTTGAATTGGGCACTTTGCCTACCTTGTCATAAAATGTGACAACTGCCCCGCAGGTAGCTGACCCCAGCTTTTGTATTTAGAAGGTTCTGCTGCTTGAAATTTCTCTTAGAAAAAGTGGAAATGTCTCTGGCTTTTGCTAATGAAACACAGATGTAACTTTTGGAGTTATACTCACACCCTGATGCCCCAGAAAGACAGCTGAAAATAGGAGGAATAATTTTATGTGTGTGTTTCAACAAAATGTGCCAGTGCTTTCCATCACACACAAAAGAAGGAGAATTTTAAGGTGGGAAACACTGTTCACCAAAGTCAGCTGAATGTCTTGGAGTACACTGATTTATTACGTAGACCCATATCAGGTCCATTTGACAGAAAGAATATTAAAATCAAATTTCTTGTCTACCAGCACTTAAGAAAAGACTTCATAGTTTCACTCTTTGCAGTTCTCCATGGGGAAATCTGCAGCTATCTCAAATACCTGTGCTAAAGGATAATATTGATGGTTAAGAACATGCATAGAAACCATATATATTTCCAGAATTTTTTTCCTAAGCTTTTTTTACAGCAGGATACAGACTTTCTCTTAAAAATACCTTTGTCAATGTGTGCAAATTAGATTGCTGTGTGTGCCTAAACTCCTCTCATCTTTGTCTCTAGGTTGAAACAGTAAGCAAATGCAACAGACTGCACTTTGCAGTAGAATCGATGCCAACATTGGAGAATCTAGATGATTCTGGAGTTCAGATTTTTTTTCTTGTAGAAGACAGACATTTAGAAGAAGAAAAAAAATAGATTTTAGTTGGAATGCCATTTTCTGTTAAAACTATTTTAAGGCATCTCTATGCATGATTTTCATATATCTATGTAGTTAGCCTACTGCATAACAACTCCTACCCTGGTTTTATTACCCCTTATTACTGCATTAGTTAGGATAAAACCCCTTATTGGATTTGAATAGCCTATTCTGCAAAGAGCAGAGAGTCAAAATTGCAGATCAGCATCTCATAATAGTTTACATTTTTACAGAAGACTGCTGTAAATAAAGACACAGCAGTATAATATGTGACCAAATACCCAGACAATCTAATTATTCAAATGTGCATTGCATTTTTAGGACTACTGACCAGAATGCAAATTGTCAGTTTTAACTACTGGCTTTGACTGATTTCTCTCTCTCTGCTGTCATGGAAACCTGCATTAAAGGCAAAGAAACAATGGAACCTAATTAATGTCTCCTCATTCTTCTGTACAGAAAATGGACAGGGCAATACTTGGTTACATTATGGCAGCACATACAACATGGTTTTCAAATGCATAGTTAAAGCATTTCTGCCAAAACAAACGTTTTGCTATTAAAATATTTCAAAAGAGAAATAAGTCAGAAGTACAAGATAGATAAAGGAGAGTCTCTCCCACCACTCTTCCCCCAGATACATTTTGAGGGTAAATTTAGAGGAGGAAACACCACTTTGAAATGCTCTTGCATTCAGACCCTGCAACCTGACAGTTTCTGTTTAAGATAAAGGATCACCTTGGGTTAGAAGCAAGAGCCTGTCAGGTTGCCATAAGAGATGTCACAGTGTGGGTGCTGGCAGAGGGAGGCAGCATCAAGATGGTGGCAAGAGGGTGTTAAAGCAATAATTGAGAAGGAAGACTCTCTCTTCATTAAACTGTTTGTCACCTGCCAGGTTTCATTCTTCTGTGTACTGTGGTACCTCTGTACTTTACTTCCAGATCTGATTTTTTCCCCAAAGATTCTGTATTTAAAGTGGTACAAACCACCACATCTTGCTTTTCCAGTCTTTTCCTTTGCAGAAGGCTCTGTAAACACAATGGCACACATGATGCTTTTATACCCTGCTGCAGCTTCGTGCTACAAATTCAGTATTCACAGAGAATATGCGAGAGGATAGCATGGGTGAAAGTCCTGTAAGCTTAAATGGAACTTTTTATTTACTACATAATGAAGTTCTGCAAGTAGGTTAGACAGGAGATTAAGAATAATACTTTTTTCCCTAGGTTAGACAATGGATAGTTAGAGAATTTTTTCTTTACCACGATTCTGGGCTGCAACAAAACCCACCATGTCTCAGGGAAGGAGATGCCTATTGGACACTCTAATTTAATTTCATTATAACTATCCATCCTCTTCTTCTGAGAGTTATGAATGAATAAAACAAAGACTCTGCCCAATGTTAAACTGAATCACTTCACACACAACTGATTAAACAGGGAAAAAAGTGTTTGAGCATATTGATTTGTGCTGATGTGCACCAAGTTGTCTGTCAGTGGCAGTGACAGGACCCTGGTTCCAGCTGCCTCATGCTGTCAGCCAGGCTGAGAGGCTGAGCCATGACTCCTGGTGCCTCCTGTGCTCAGCACTGCTCCCCAGCCTCATCGTGTCTGACAGCCCCACCACTCCAAAGCCACTGACAGCAACCTTAGCTTCTTAGCTCCATAGCTTATAACAAAGTCATGCTTGCAAGGCTGTAGAGGCATTGTTCAGCCAGGATTTCCTACTTAGACAGAAGCTGGACAACAATCTGGAGGGTCTTCTTTTTCTCTTGTCCCTGGGAAAGAGCACAGACATACCAGGAGAGCACAAGAGCCTCGGTGACAAAAAGTTTTCAGTTGTCTCACAAGTTAGAGAGATAAAAGAAAAAAAAAGCGTGAAATGAAACTGTTCATTAGAACAGGTACAGAAAAATGAATATAGGATGCCATTAAAGCAGGCTATACTTGTCAAAGGTTGTGATAATAATAATTTAAAATAAATTTCTTCTGAATTGGGAGTATCGACCATTGCCACTAGTTATGCAGATACTGTGCACGTGGCATCAGTTGTACTAAATAGACAGCTAAAGAAAGAACCACAGGCAGCTCTATATTTATTGATGGGCCATCCTGAAGCTGGCATATCAAACCCTATTGAAAAGGTCATAAGATTTTCTTGCATTATCTGCAGAAAGGAAAATAGAAGGAGAGAGATAAATAAAAAATACGTGTTTCCTCCAGCCACAGAGGAAACACAGGGATACATCTGAGCAATTATTTCTCTGTATGTCACAAGTGAGTGACAGACCTAGCTAAGCAGGAAAATCCCTACCATGATTGATTAGGAACAGACAGACACTGTGTGGAGTTCTTTTAAGAGCTCAAAGGAAACTTAAATACAAGCTTGCTGAAAATGTAGTGCCAGCAGAAAAGTGCAAAGTCTTCTTCAGCACTGAATTTTATTAGAGAGTTCTAAGAATATTTTTTTTCCCTGTTAGTCTGAATGGATCCTGTTGTGCTGTTTAGCTGCCTCAGGCTGCTGAGGTGCACAATGGTCAAACAGATTTTTACTTGCTGTTTGGAGGGAGGGCTGTTCATTTCTTGGTAGCACCACATGCATGAAGCTGTCACCTCAGAGCTAGTCCCAAAGGCACCCTGTGCTCTGTGATTCCAGACACTCACAGTGGTATTTTCCATGTGTCACTGCTTTTTAAAAGACTGCCTTATCATTCTTATATCTTTTTATGCTAATTGCTAGTATCAATTTTTCATTACAACTATAATTCCACTTTCCACTTGAACAAATGCTAGAAAACCCTATGCTTCATTAGTACCATTCTGCAATTTAGTGATCCTAAATATGGATCACAATCAGAGTTCTGTCATTATTCTTTCATAGGGATTTTGTCATACACCCTATTCCACTGACTTTTAGAGGAGAGACAGGACCACTGCAGGTAGCTTGGCCCAAACCATAATTTGCTAAAGACTGCAGAAATGCAGGCAACAACTCCACCACGGCTGAAGAGGGATGGAAGGTGTTGCTGCATCAGACTTCCCAGACCCAGCAAAAATATGCAGGTGCTCACCACATGAACCTGGATCATCAGTAAATCTGGTACAAGAAATGGAAATTGTCCTCCCTGTCAGTTCCACAGAGCTGGTTGTAGTGACTGGAAAGAAGCCATGCTCATCCTTCCCTTAGGAATGCAGTACTCTACTGCCAAGGCTACAGATGTCACCATTGACTGAGCAATGAACAACAATGAAAAGGATAATACTTGAGACCAGCATAACGTATTTTATTCTTCTTTGATGTCAATATCTTCACTTCTAATTATATCTCTACATTTTTTTAGTGTGTTATGAAGCTTAACTCCTAAAATTCCTTTTAAATGGGAAAGTTCCTATTCCTTCTTATCATATCATTTGATCATTTACCAATTACCAAATTTTCTCCATGAAGGAATAGCTAGGTTTTGAATATTTTCTTCAAATAAAGGTCATTTTCCTCAAGAGAGAATTTCAAGTGCTCTAGTTTAAGATGAACAAATATTACAACATATTTGGTTATTTTTAAAAAAATTTTCAGAGTTTTCCACTTCCACAGAAAGAGCAAACTGAACAGAAATCTACAGTTAATATTTCTTTCATTGGAGAGACAAGAAACAATACCTTATTTTCTCTTCTGCCTTATTTTCAAATATCAGTAAAGAAAGTCCAGACCTTGAAGAATCTGATTTATGATATTGGTTACACTTTCTAATTAGGTTAGATTTTGTACCACTGAAGGAGAAAATTGCCTTCTCCTTTCAGCCCACAGTTCACATTCTCACCAGGCCCATTGCCATTTTTGGTTGCACCTGTATTTTCTCTTGTCCTTCTCCCAGTCCGGGTGAAAGGTGAGGCTCTGAGGAAGAATTTTCTCTGTTAGGTCTATTTCACTTACTCATTTATCAACAAGGTTCAATCCCACCATCTCAGCTTTTGCAAGAAAGAATTCGCTCTCTGCACCCAGAATAAATTCTGGTTCAGGTAGTTAGAGAGAATTTGATGGGCAGAAGTAATTTTCCTACTGGCCGTATCCATTTTGCAGAGGAATTTAAGTAGTCATCTTCATAACTTTTCTTTGTTCTGGATGCTAATTTGTAAAATGTACATCACCACAGAAAAGGAACCTTAAATCCTCCCTTATGTGTCATGTACTTATGAAACACGAGAGTGATCCTCGTCTCATTAGAACTTTACACTGCACAACTGTCATTAATCTTGAAACAGGATGCCATTAATAATTTTCTCAAGTCTTAGTATCAGCTTCTCACTGCACTTTACAAGTACAATAAATATAATTTTTGTTCAATAAAATGGAATTAAAAGTGCACTTATACTGTAAAAATCTGTAGTTGACTTTTAAATTAATAAAAGCTTTGATAAATTTTAATGAGTTAAAGCAAAGATTCTCCTAAGCAGGCAAAATTAATGCATTACAGAATTTCCTGCTTGGGTTTAATTGCACTATTTTCCATTTTTAATTCACTCTGATACAATTCTAACAATGGACATCTTAAAGTGCCTTGCACTCAGGATTTTTATAATTATTATTTAATCATGTATTTACATCTCTTTTACCCTTATATGCAAGCTTTTGGCTTCTGTTCTGTCCTTTGAACAGTTGGCAAAAATCATCCCCAACTTTTAATACTTGGAACTTGAAAAATATCCTTGACATCCTTGCAGAAACAAAAAGGAAATATTACTTGGAGAGATAACATATCACCTGAAGCACATAGATATTCAATTACCACTATTTTGATATCTCTTGCTAGTTCCACTGGGGCTTTGGTTTTGTTTTTAGTATCACTACTCTGACTTTTACTTCAGCCTGTTATAAATAAAAAGGAATTCCCCTATGTGTTTTGTCTGGTTTGAACAAAAAAGCATCATGACTAAAACCACAAATATATTCAAAATCAAACCAAGTTTTCTATAGTTTCTATAAATGTTTCTATAAATGTTACAGTTTCTATAAATGTTACAGCTGTAACACTTTCAGACTAGCTGTGTATCTGTAGGATCTGTTTAGTACCAAAGTTTTCCAGAGCAAGTGTTAAGGACTTATTCCTATTCTGCAGTGACCACCTACTTGAGATGATTTTACAGGTGCATCCAAGACAGTTTTACCCTCTGATGGCCATTCCACTGGGGCTGGGCTTTGTTAACACAGCACTGAGCTACATCTTGTGCAATCTACATTTAACAGAGCCTTTACTAGAGGGTGATTGCAGTCCCAGTTTCCACAGCATAGGTAAGAGTTGATCCTGACTGAATACTGTAGATTTACATGATGTACTCATCACTCTGTCAAAAAACCACTTTACCTACAGGACCTTGGCTATCAGTCTAATTGCACACTCTAGCTATTGTGTTTGGCATTCATAACCTTTAAAGCATAGAATGGAAAAAATAAAGAAAAAGAAAAAAAAAAAAGCACTGCTTGCTAAAGTGGCATTTGAGGAGTCTGAAGCAATATCTAAGTGCTTTTCTTCTTTATTTCACATTGCATTAGATTGACAGCACCAAAACCCTGCTCTCATGCTCTCTTGAGAATACCCCTGCCACAGCACTGGAGCTCTGCATCTGCCTAAAAGGAATAACACTCATTCCTGCCATAAATGTGCACAGGATTTCTGCTGCTCTCTGCACCACAAACGTGAGATGTGGCCAAGACTCCCTCCAAGCTCAAGAGGGTCTGCTTTGGGGAGCTGCCCCACTGCGAAGGACAAACAAGGTAAGAATTGCAAACTCATAAGAGGAACATGGCTGGAAATGAAAATTTTTAGAACAGAAAGGGTTTATTTTTCCCAGCAGTTCGATATTTATCAATATTTATAATAAGATTCCTCTTGCAGAGAAAGCTTTCTGTGAGAAAAGTTTCTCAGGGTCAGCAAATAAAGCGTGTGTGCCAGTAAGAATGATGCAGAAGGCACACTCCTAAGGGTCCCAGGATGCAGAGAGACACACAGGAGATGAAATATCTCGTGCAGCAGTTTCTAATGCAAAAAAGATCAAAACTTAAACTGTGCCAAAGGCCAATTCTCACTTTTAAGAGGAATGTATTAAAGTTGAGCCCAAATATATATATTTCAAGGTGACAGCAATTTCTCACAGGAAACAACTAGTCACCAGAATCACACTTATCCAGACTGTGTCCCAATCCTGTCAATTGTTATCTTAGGTTATTAAAATCAGCACAAAAAATAAATAACTGCTGGATCATGCTTTCATCAGTTGGTCATGATGTTACAACTAACATTCATTTAGCAAAAACACCCAGAGGTCACCAGCTGGAAGTGTTGAGTCCAATGTAATTTCCACAGCTAGAAATAATATCCTGAACATTTGCAACTCAAGTCAAATCTATTCTATACTCTTTTCTTCCAATTATCTTACCCTTCCTACTGCCTCATCATCTTTCTCTGCCCTTTTTCCTCCATCATTATCTCTTCTAAGTCTCTAGAGAACAGAAAAATTTTCAGTCTTTTTCAATATCTTCACCTATTTCAGATTAACATTAATGCGATGATGAATTAATCTAGCTATTTGAGAAAGCTACTTACCCTTTGTTTCATCTCTAGCAAAAATAATTCACCCATCTAAGATCTGTGCAGGATGCTAAATATATCTTCCTCCCTTGATTTACAATCTTTTCTTGGCTGGAAAAGAAACTTAGACACTGTCAAATATCTGGAAAGGACCAGGATCACAAGCCTGGCATTCATGACCTCAGCTAAATTCACAAAAGTAAGAAACACACATTGCATCAATAATGTCCAAATGGCACAGAAAATTCTGTTCCTGGTCAGCTCCCAAACCCAGGGACAGGGTGTGCAGGTTTCCTACCTTCTGGGAACAGCCTGGCTGCATCTGGGCTCCTCTGGGATGGTGCTCATGCCCCAGCCCACAGTGAGGCTGGGAGTGAGCCTAGAAACATTTTGCAATATGAAATATTGGGTTTGAGAGCCCAGAGAGGATACCTAGTTTTATGTTACTGGTATAGACACAGCCAGTGAGGATGACACTGAAGTCTTTGCTCTCTGGTTGTACCCAGCTGCTCCAAGTCATAAGCCAGAGAGCAAAGATCATTAAGCATCTTCATTACTCTCAAGGAAAACTGAAAATGTGGGTCAGGAATTTTTTGAATCCACCACATACTATGAAGACAGATGTTGAGTTTGTGAGGTCCCCAGGACGAGGTGAGAGATGAGTGGATCTGACTCCATGTTCTTAGAAGGTTGATATATTATATTATATTATATTATATTATATTATACTAAAGAAAGAGAAATGATACATCAGAAGGCTTAACAAGAATCATCATGAAAAACTCGTGCCTGACTCCTCAGAGCCCAACACAGCTGATGGTGATTGGTCATTAAGTAAAAACAATTTACATGAAACCAATCAAGCATGCACCTGTTGGTAAACAATCTCCAGCCACATTCCAAAGCAGCAAAACAGGGAGAAGCAAATGAGATAATATTGATTTTTCTCTGAGGCTTCTCATCTTCCCAGGAGAAGAAATCCTGGCGAAGGGATTTTTCACAAAATATGACAGGGACAGACGGACATCAGTACAGTTTACCTTTCCTTTTCATCAGAACTTCTTACTGCTCACAGGGCTGTCAGGCCAATTACAAACACCCAGCCTGGGTCCTAGCAGGAAACAACACAACCCCACTGCTCCCTTCCAAACCCAGAATGCAATTATTCTGTTAGGTCATGAACTTTAGTCACAGCCTTTATTGTGGTGTCTCATGAAGCTCAGAAAACCAGTCACAACATATGTCAGAAAAGAAATTTTGAATCCCCCCATAAAGTCTTTTCATTCTACATTAGACCACCTATATCAAGGCAAGTTAAACAGCCACAAGATCACAGCCACTAAACAAGCTCACCTGAGATGGACCTAACCCACCTCTTCTCTTTGCTTTGGTCTCTGATAGGTAATTGGTGCTCTTTGGCTGGTCATTTTCATCTCCACCCAGCAGTAAAACACTTGGTCAGGTGTTCTTGCTTCCCTAAGTTTGTAGATTTATGTGCATTTTGATACCAGCCTGAGAGCAAAGCCATGCTATGGGGCAGTCCACGGTGACCTTGCTCCCAAAATACTCTAGAAAGAGCACCTTTCACAGGGAAGTGCTAATTTCCAGTTGTGTGTCTGTATATATGTGTACATTGAGCAACCCACCCAACACTTGAGACTGAACAAATAATTTCTTGTCTCCAGAATCCTTTTTTTTCTCTTTTTTACCTCCTCTTTCTTTTGAAGACATGTTGGGCTATTAGATGAAATTAGAAGTCCATGAACTTTTTTGCTGCAATGTGTGTTCTTCAGTTTTCACTGGATTTGAAACTTAGTCTTACTGCAGCTGCAACAGTAATGTACTTCTGTCATGGAACACATGCAATTTCCATAGACTGATAAGTGAAAAGAAAAATACATCACAGTATATAGCCACTCAGAGAATGCAGCTAACACTTCTTCATGGTTTGTTAAATAAATTAAACATACTATTTTGTCTATACCAGGAAAATTACCTATAAGCTGAAAAAAGAAAATGGTTATCCCTCTCCCTCTGTTGCTTTAGAAAATGTTCTGGCAAGTTAAAAAATTTTTGCAAGGCTATTAAAAATAAAATCAATGTTTCAAAACTTTTGAGAAATGGTCCAATTCTTTTCATTTTTTTCAGTTCCTCATCAGCATAGAAACCACTTTGACCCATGATTTTTTTTGAGAAAAAAAATCTGTCTATTGTGGTAAACCATGTTGTTTTCAGAGCAGCCAGGGGATGCTTCAAATATCTCTCCATGACTGAGGACAAATCACATATTACCAAATCTGCCTGCACTGCTACCTGGCAAGTAACCTGGCTCTTAGCTCAATCCTAATGCCTGTTGTAAAAAATGTATTTAAAAGATGAATACTTTCAGAAACACCACTTATCTTGGCCAGGAGACACTCAGGTATCTGGGGAAGGATGAACATGGAGAAAGTGCTGAATATTAGAGAGGAACAGACTCAAGGTGGGACCAAGTTGGCAGCTGACATTTCTACAGCCCATTCATCTTCATCTATGCTTGAAATACCCATGACAAAAAAAAGGGTGTGATAAAAAACAGGACGGCATTTTATTTTAAGAAGGAATCTCTATTATCAGAAATGCCTCTAATGGTGATAAAAGTGGCTTTAAGCATTTATTCAATTTCATTTCTAAAATGAAGGTTATAAATCAACCCGAAACCCTTCCTGAAAAACACTGTTATCCTCCAAGCTTTTATGAGCATTTACGGAAGAATGATTCCTTCTGTGTCAGATGTTATGAAAGACAGTTCATACTTCAAATAATGTGATAAGTTGAGATTGTGAAGTTAAATTTAATAAAGCTCAGAGAAGATGCATGAGCCTCAAAAGGCTTAATAGAGATCTTTCAGAGTTGAGATGCTACCCTTGTTTTATATGAGCTTCTCTGTACTCTTGTGTAAGCTGTGGTTAGTGATAGATGCAGCAGAACCACCCACCACAGAACATTTACCTTCTTTCCTCTTCTTTTTCTCTCCACAAGAATTTAACTGATGAAGGATTGTATACACGCATCTCATTACTTTCTTCAGTCATGATGAAAAACTAAAGGACTTTCCAGTATTCATGTTTGCTCTTAAACTGCCAGCTTTTATTTTCGGTGATGTAATTTCTCAAAGAAAGATTAATATGTTCAAGAAGTTGTTAGGAGATTTATTGCTATTTTAATTTTATTTTGAAATCCAGATGATAAACTTTTGAAAATCAGCTGCTCACATCAGGGAAAGTACCACAAACTCATGAAAAGCTTATCATGATGGAATTTCCTCCAAATATACTTTTCAATATTGATTTAGGATTTGACATTTTAAATTGAAAGATGCAGGATTCAATTTCAATTTATCACAATGAAAAAAAAATAGGACACTGAAATTATTCTTACAGAAAGTTATATTTATGAAAAACATAAATATTTTAATTGCAGGAGTTTAGTCACCAAAATCTTACCTCAGACAGGATTTCAAAAAACTGATATGAATCCTAAGAGAATGTGATAGAGCCTGGAAAGAGAGACTAGGCCAAAAGAACTTTGGCATTTAAACAAGCTGAAGTTGTCTAATTCCCCATACACATTGCTGTTCATTGTTAGATTGATATTCCAGTTCCTGAAACAATCCAGGCTTAGTTGTTCCTATTACAGTCCCTCTGTACATTTACAGTGCCATGAACAAAACAGCAAAATCCAACTCTGAAAAATGAAACTAACCTAGCTGAAATTACTACAGAAGAAATGCAGATTCAACTGTTTCCTTCCATTAGTGTGTCAGGAATTGACTCTCAGGAGGAAAAGTCATGGATTCATGCCAATCATCTAAGTTGTAACTACAATGTAATTTGATGCAAATCATTATTGCATCTAAACTGCAAGTAGAAATACATTAAACAGAGTTCTAGTTCACCAACAATCAATGAAAATGTTATTTTAAGAAATTATTTCTGGGAACAAAATTATTTAATGACTATTCCATTCATACATGCAGTGTTTCTTTTCCCGTGGTAGAAATAAAAATTTAGTTTCAAATATTAAATAAATGAAATATAATTAATATGTTTAAAAGCTTCATATGGCTTGAACAGATGTGAACATTATTCATGGATCTTTTATGATTTTTGTTCTTTGCCTTTGTTGCAGTTCAATAACAAAAGTCATTATTTGAAGATAATGTGTAGAATATCCTGAAATTCAGCTGAAATTTGAGATAGAGAAGTCAGAAGTCTGGAAAATTCTACTGCAGCCTGCAAGTGTAGACACTCCAGAAATATATTACAAGTTAATTTAAATTAACTTAGGATTGTTCAAGGCTAATTTTTTATAGAAACATATTTTAAGCCTGATACAAGGAAAGAGTTATTCAGGGTAGACTAGATTAATTTTGGGAAGGTTAAGGTTCAAGATTTCCCTTTGTTGTCCCAGGGTGAAATACAGGTTCTCCAGCAGTTCAGGAGCTCGCTCTGGAGTCAGATCTTTGAATCACCAGACATTTGAATTGAAGTGTTTGAGGTGAGCACTTCAGGTCAAAATAATAAGGGTCAATGAAAGTATTTTTTTTTAATTTCTACAATTCCAATTGTATTATTTTGAGTCCCTGAATGTCAGTAGAGCCTCATACAAAATCACAGAACCACTGAACACCCTGAGATGAAAGGGACCCACAGGGATCATTGAGTTTAACTCCTGGCCCTACACAGGACACCCCAGAGTCACACCATGTGTCTGAGAGCATTGTCCAAACGCTTCTTGAGCTCTGTCAGGCTGTGCTGTGACCCCTTCCCTGGGGAGCTGTTCCAGTGCCCAACCATCCTCTGGGGGAAGAACCTTTTCCTGATATCCAACCCAAACCTTCTCTGCCTCAACTTCATGACATTTCCTCAAATCCTGTCCCCGGTCAGGAGAGTGAAGAGATCAGTGCTTGTAGATGGATTGGTCAACTATAACCATTGCTAGAGACATCAAATATAAAACATTGTTAGTGCATTGAAGCATCTTGAATAGTGTCCTGTTTGCCTGAAATGTTTTGTAACTCTAGAGTACTATATTTCTCTTCCATTTTCTGCATTTCTCATACACGCATATAGTATTACATTTGAGTCTTGATATCCTGTGATGGTATCTTAGAAGTGTAGGAGGATAAAAGGCATCATAATGCCCAGTGCATTTTAAGGTATTGCTTATTTCAAGTTTAATCTTTGGCATGGAAAAAGAAAATGTGAAAGAATATTTATCATCTGAGTATTACTCAGTAATGGGAATCTAGCATTCTTTTTCTTTCACAATAAATATTTGATCTTCAGTCTTTCAGCACTGCTATGTTTATCTCTCAGATCACATTAACCTATGACTGTTTCTGTGCAGTGTCGAGTTACACAGTGGAAACTTCCACACCTCCTATTAAAGAAAAAAATATTGTGGGATTTAAAGAAAGGTAGACAAATGCATAACAGAGAACTCCACAGGCTCCTAAGCACAGATATATATATACCATAGCTTTGGTAAAGAAATCCCAGCTTACTGGAACCTTGGAAAATATACTGGGAAAGTTTTGTATTGCAGTCACAATGATGTAATTTTTTAAGCCTTCAACAAGGTATTAGATTAGTTCAGATCATTCATATCGAGTGAAGAACACATATGTATTTATATAATTAGGTCCTTTTGGACCTAATTTGGAATCAATTTTGGGTTCAAATGCTTTCTATCAGAGTGCAATTATACTAAAGCTGTGTACACTCAAGACAGAACACAATTTGGCTTTTAATTTGTAAAAGGTGCTAACCTGGCACCAAGAGTGAGCTAAGGGATGGGCAGAACACTGTAGGTTGGGCAGTGACCTCAAGTAAGACAGCTAAAACTCAAAAACACAAGATCAATGTGCAATGTAACCATCTGCAGCCAATCAAGCTATTCCCAGACTGAATAATTTTCATATTGTAATGGGGTTTATGTCCCCTCCACCTTTTCATTTTCTGAATGATACACGTTGTTAGATAAGGAGGAAAACTCTGCATCCCATTACCACTATCACTACAGAAGGCAGCAAGTATTATCACACTTCATAAGAGCCAGCAAATATTTTGAGCTGCTGATGTAGTTGAAGCTAGTCATTGCTTGACCAGCATTTTCTCACAATCATGTGTGAACAAAAGATTGTGTCTAGCATGGAGAAGATAAGGGAAATTCCAGGTGACATAAAGGCACTTTTCTGTTGTCCTGTGACAGTAATTTTTGGAGAGTAATTGAGTTTTGAATTTTCTCTGAATCAACTTTAAAAAAGAAAATAATGGTTGTATTTGATGTTATATATGATAGAGATAATTCATGCTGTAGAAATAGATATATGTATGTATAAAATATTAGGAGAAAATCAAACCTATATTTGTAACCACTCTGGCCGGGAACAGCATTCTATTCACATTATAACCAATTCCCAGACAGCATCAAGATAATATCAAACTTGTTACCCGTCAAGAAAATATCAAACCTGTTAAGATAATATCAAACCTGTTACCCATTAGGATAATATCAAACCTGTTAAGATAATATCAAACCCGTTAAGATAATTTCAAACCTGTTACCGTATGAGTGGGGAAGCCCTGGGCCATGAGCTACGTCTGACCGGGAATGGAGTTATACACATTGTAACCGATTCCGGAACCAGACCTGAATAGGACAGACTGGAGCTATCAGAGGGGGTTTCCTCTGACACCAGCATTTGGAAGATATCATCTGGACCTTCCTGGAGATGATTAATGGAATGTCTCAGAAGCTCACAAGACCATGCACCTGGACTGATTAAATCTACGGTATTCAAGGAGCTGGCATCACCTACTCCATGTGAATACATCTTCTGCCTGGGTACTCAGACACTTGTCTGGGTCTTGGACACTGTCTTTGTCTGTTTCTGCACACGTATGGATTCAACTTTACATGCAAGGGGACACAAAGAAATATGTGGTCATCTCTGCCTCAGGCAGAATAAACAGTATATAAGCTGGCTGGGAAGAGCACTGGGGTGAACCTGAGGGGGAACGCTGTCACTCTGTCAGCAGGAGCCCAAGGTCACCCAGCGGCTGCACCCGGGGCTGACGCTGTCTTGGCTGTGGTGGGATTTTGAAATTCTCTATTTTTTTGTTATTCGATCTAATAAATATCTGTTAATTTTTTGTAAATTTGGCTACAGATTTACTCATTTATAACATTTGATATTCCACAGCTTTATTAGAGAGGTTTAGTCCAGGTATTGTCAAAAACAAATGGGACAGGAAACACATTTCAACACAGTGTTGTAACAATTTGGAGAGAAACCAAAGCAGAAATGAACAGATGAATATGATATTTAAATATTTCAATTAAAAAACACACCTTAAAAATATTAATGAAAAATAAAACTCCCTGTGAAACCTAATACCTTCAACACAGGAAGTCACCAAAAATCTTTTGTTGTTTTCAGCTTTCCAGCCTTCCATATTCTGAACTGATTCAGCAACAAGGAGAAGATGAGAGCTCCATGAAAGCATTTGAATGATTTTCTTACCACAGATTGACCAGGAAGGGATGTTCCAGGCCTTGCATTATCTGCAGCTCCCGGAAAACATTGCGGACTTCATCTCTCTCAATGCATTTCTGTTTATTCATATACTTCATGGCATACATTTTCTTGGTGTCTCTCTTCTGCACAATGCACACCTAATTGTAATCAAAGTAAAAGAAAAATTTTGACACCGTGAGAAAGTGAATTCAATTGTGACTTTGGAAAAAAAGAGGTCTTTAATGATATTTCAATAATTCAGATCTGGATATTACAACTGAGTAACACATTCAGTAAGTTCACAGCTCTTCAAGATCCTTTGTAATAGACTCCAAATAAAAATTAACAAAAACCCAACCCAACCCTGTATAAGAGGAAATGGGGACCCAGAAAAATATCATAACTTTCAGAACCTACATGGTAAAGCTGAGAGTAATATGCTGCAATGGCTGAAATCACAGGCTATTTAATTATTCAGAGAAATTACTGCCTCCTGCCTAGGAAAATGCTCAGTCATTGTCCTCATTCCTACAAGTCAATACTCACATCTTGATTATTCCATCATAAACCTTGCCTGTGTTCCCAAGGCTCAATATTTCACCTAAATATCAGAATTAAGCTCCCTTAATTACTGTTGAGAGGAAAAGAATTTTTATACAGGTATTCATCATAATATTTCTGAATTCATAAGAGACCATTACAATTATTTAGTCTCTGTCAGTAAATGTCTATGCTTTTACTTTATCTCTTTTTTTTTTGACAAAAGCCAAATAATGCAAATGCATGAAGAAAATCTTAGTCAAGAGAACTTCCATAGGAATTCTGGATTTCTTTTTGTCTGGTATTTTACCTTGAGAATGGAGCTGGAGACTGGCACAAGCACCACAACCAAGTATCAGTTTAAGTACAACTTTTGGCAGCAGAGAAATACATATTTGTTCTGAATGTACTGGAAACAACAGATTTAGGTATCCCAGGCCTGCAGTGTCTAAGTTCAAAGGTATTCTGGATTCACTTGGTGTGGGAATTATTTTTTTATTTGTATATTTAAATACATACACATACATGCACACATACATGCTCCCGTATTTTACACACAAAAATTTATACTACACCCTCATAAATTCATGTTAAGAGATCAGATTACAACACAGTGGCAGCCAAAAAGAAATCCTTTGTGACTGACATAAGTTTAAGGAATTTATGCACCCAATATTTAGGAACAATCAGGAGTAACTAAGGCAACTTCCCACAGCTGAAACTGGGAGGCACAGGGCCAGTGAAATCAAACCATGTCTATTTCTCTGAAATTCTATTTTCATAAAGTGTGTCCTTGAGCACAAATCTACTCCAAATAGAGGAGTTAATAGAGTACCTTTAACATATAATGATAAGGCATGATTAGCAGTGTTTCTAATTACCTTTCCTAGTATCAGGAGATGTTCTGCTATTAAGGAAATCAGGGATGGTAACATTTTGTTATGAGCCCATTAATTGTTGCACCATGCTGAGTACAGAAGTTTTGTTACATTTTTCACCTTGGACATTTATTAAAGATCTGAAAACTGTTGATGCTCTTAAGATAACTAAAGGTTCTCATTTATATGGAAAGAACCCTGGCTGTGGAACAATGGAGAATTGTCTTTGGCCTTTTGGAGGAAGAAAAAGTAGCAAGTGGGATTGAGCTGAAACAGAGTGGGAAAAGTGGGGATGAAAATGAATTTTTCAAGCTCCCACAGGTCCTTCAAAAGCATAAGCAGAATTTTCAGGGGCAAATCCTGACTGACTCCTGTCTTAGAGTATGTGGAGAGTTCAATTTAGCAAGTCACAGTATAAAGTGCAACATTTGGGGATTTTAGCTCAGAACCTAAGTCCAGAAATTCAGCCATGTGCATTAGTTTGCATCATGATTTTCATGTACAACTTGGCCAAGAGTTAGGTGTTTGCAGAAGCCTCCTAGTCCATTGCATTAAAAGCCTCCCTACTGAAGGATTGACATGAGAGACTGCTGAGAGAATGGGTTTGAGAATTACAGGTTTGATCAATGTGGCAAACCAAGATCATATGTAGCACCAAAATATGCAATGTAAACCAGTTTTGCAATGCTGCTGGGACTCCAGAAGGCACTCAGCTCTCTTACCTGGCAGTAAAGACAAGCGTGTTCAGCACAGCTGAAACAGACCTTCTGTTGTTGGTAAAAGCTTGCCTAACACACGGCTTCAGAGCAGAATGATAGTAAACATTTTCTAGCAATGTGTACCTACACAAATGCTTTAACACGGTTACAAAATCAATAGGATTTTAATGAATATAATGAAGCTACTTCCTACTCAAAATCAGGAAACACAACCTGCATCCATGTTGATTATTGTGAAAAATGCCTGACATTGCTATGATAGCACTGGATTGTATTGGAGATCCTCCCTGGCACGTCTACCTGCTGGCTGTCAGCTCTTCTCCCGAGCAGGACAGCAATGGATTGAAACTTTCCACTAAAGCAAGAAAAAAGAAAAGCCCTTGAGCCCTTCTCACATGTGCAGTCTTAATGGAAAATGTTTAAGCTGGGGGTTTTTTTGTTCCAAAGGAGCAATTTTTAAATAGGGATAAACAGGTGCTCTGGAGCCTCAACAAAAAAATTCTGTGATGACTCATTATGATGAAAGTCTGTGCAGAACTGCCTTATTTACATGGATCAGTATGGAAGCCTGTGACACTCACACTCTCCATTTTTCTGTGAATATCATTTACCAAAGGCCAGACAGTGTGATGATTCAGAGCAAATATGTGTTCTGAACTCAACAACTATCCAGCTTCATAGTCAGTAGAGAAGGACAGCAACCATCTTCATAAGGTGTGGATCTAAAGAGGTACAGGGGGCTATCTCTGTACCTGGAATGGTTTCCCTTTAATGTCCCCTAAACGGGCTGTAGATTACCAGTTTGGATATAGGCATCTGTGTGGTACATGTTTAAAGGCAGGCATTATGAGCCCCATTAATTTTCTCTGGAATGGTATAGTGCTATTTTTAAAAATCTGCTGTGAAAATATTCCCTTTCTAAAGGTTTTTTTTATGTATCTTAGTTGTTATCACAGGGTGGTGTCTTTTGTTATTTCTGGTAGAAGGTAGCAGTGAGTTGTCTTAAAACCTATCAGGTTAGAAGAAATTTGACCAGAGAGTGACTTGGGGCCACTTCCCCCCAGAATCTGGGGAAGGAAGACAATACATTATGGCTGCAGGACTAATCTTCATTTTTCAAGAGCAACATGTGCTGTGGCCCACTTCTAAACTACCTTCTTGGATTTCCTCTGATTTCACATGCAAAAAACAGAGAAGCTTGCTGAAGGAAGCTGCACAATGCTGTGTTGGCAGAGAGCAACTATGGGTAGCTTCCACAAAGTTCTTCCCAGAGAAAAGACAGTGAAGGCTGAAATATCAGACTTGCTGCAAAACACAGATCTTTCCTGTTTCTCACTAGAAGAGACTTACAGCTGCTATGTGCATGGTGTGGAAAGAACAAGGTGCACTTAGTGTCAATTCTGGTCTAAATTTAGCACAGGAGTACTTAGACCTCTCAGACTGCCGCAAGATGTGGTTTCACAACAGATGATAAAAGAGGAGAGAGGCAAACCCACAGCCAGAAGAACCTCTGCATGAGGCCACTGCTGGGTGGAGAGCTGGAAGCTGGGGTGCTCACTCACCCATGCTGCTGTAGGATATTTTACATCTCACACCATAGATGGGATGGGGCAGCTTTGGCTGCCATGAGGAGCCCCAGCCCAGCAGAGGGGCTGTGGCACTCACCCAGCACAGAGGGCTACAAGACAGAAATCAGATGCACTCCAGATGGGAATTGATGAACCTGCTGTTGAGCATCTGCCTGAAATACTGCTCCCTTGTCTGTCCTACCCCTGTGCTCTGAAAAATTGGTTCTCATAGTCTTAGCCTACAAGCAGGGCTGGCAAGATTTACTCAAAGAGGCTGGAGAATGGATGTCTTTAGGCTGCCAGGGGGTTTCCTTTAAATAGGGAGATTCATTCCCAGATTCCCCTGAGCAAAGCATGACATCTGGAGCAGTCAAAGCATCTGCTTAGTATCCGTTCATATTAACTGAAGCTAAAAAACAGGTCATAATACTGTCAAACAATATTAATATTCTGCAGTGGTATGTTATGTTGCTTTTAGGGTAGAAGCATATTTTTTTCTGAAGTATTTTGCATACTATTTACTAAAGTACCCTCAATCAGTGCAGACATGATTCTAGGCTCCCATCTGGTTTACACCACTGTAATTTCAATTTTACTTCATCACAGGAAGTCACTGTTTTATTCAACCAAATTAATCAGAACTAAGTCTTGTGTCTCAGCATTTTGACAAACAGGAGAGAGTTTGTACCTTGAAATTATAATTTGAATTCAATTTAAGGATGTTAGATTGTTTAATATAACTGCTCCCAAGAACAGAGAAGTCAGAGAAAATTGTTACTATAATATCTCTGAGAACTAGTTGTTACACCTGAATACAAATTATTGTGCAGCAGTAACCCTGCAATTATGTGGTTATTGTTGCAGTAAAGGACAATGAGAATTCTTGTATTTCAATCCTTGTTGGTTTTGTACTTATTGGATGATCTTCAAATATATAATTTTTTGCAATATTTTGTTTGAGAAGAGTGATAGCTCTACATATAACAATAGTGAAAAAAAATAGCAAGATTAAGCAGGAGACATAAGCACTTCTAACATATCTTATGTCCCTGTTTCTACTGTCTCTGCTCTCGCAAAGGAGCCCTCGCCCTTTCACATCGTGCAGGAAAATAAAACAAGCCTGCTTTTTGAAGGCTTGGTTGATTTTGATCCACTCTTCTGCATGGCACTCAGGAAAGTGGTGAATGTTTCTATGACATTTCTAGAAATATCTAATTTTTTTACAGGTTTATATGAGTATGGTTCTTGTTTATAAGGTTCAGGTTTATATGAGTATGGTTCCCTGCTTTGGGGAATCTGTATTGGTGAAAATGGAGTTGCATAAGAGAGAACAAGTTTAAAGTATGAGTTCCCTCTAAACTTAAATCCTTATTTTGCAGTTGTCAAATGCAACAGGAAAGTCCTTGGTGTAACAGGTTTCTTTTTCCCAAATGAGTACAGGCTTCTGACAAATCACCTTGTTTTTCCTTCCATGGGCAAGGGAAAGAAAGAAGCCCATTTTAAAATGACCTATTATAACATAGCCAAAAGCACAACATGGTAAATCAGTCACCATTTCAAATGTCTATCTCTGTGAGTCAGTCCTGCCTTTATTGTTCATTTAGAAGCCGTGTTGCTGGCAACTTTTCCTATTATTGTCCTTCTGGAAGTACCTGGCAGCAGAAAATGTCAAAAAAGGATGCAAGACTGTTAATCTCTATTGCAGGGTGTTTACTGCTCGGGGTCTGCTGTGCTCTAGCATCTTGCAGTGTATAACACCATGTTCAGTGCCACGCTTTCCTAAACTGCCTGCTTCCTTTATGGCTCCTCTGTGGCCTTTTCTGTTTTCTGAGAGAAATAGGATGTTTTAAGACATGCTCTATTTTTTTATTTTATTGCTCTTGGTACAATATCTTTGTCTCTCTCTCTCAATATTTCTTAAATTACTCTGGTTGCCACAGCAACCTGTGCAGGATATTGCTGCAGGAGGTATCTGGTATGGCAGAGCCTCCGTGCTGCTCAGCTCACTCGTGTGCACAGAGCTCAAGGTGATGCTCAGCACCTCAGCTCCTCCACTGGGGCTGGCTGCCTCAGCACCTGGGATCTGTCCCCACAGCTGGTCAGAAATCAGCTCCCTGCCTTGCCTTTGGCCTTTTCAATTCACAGTCACAACATTTGCTGTCACAGGAACTCCTAGGCCATTTGGTACCAAATACTTTGTATCTCAAGTTCTCGTCCTTTCTGAGAAATGGCCACCTGCTTTCAGCTGCTGCCTCTGTACCCAATCCTTCTTAGGGACACCTGAAGAGCAGGTGCAGTCTCCTAGACACTGTTGAATATTTTTCAGGAAAAAATACACCACAGCAGTTTTGAGGAGGGTAGGAAAGGCTTGTGGAGAGAAGAGAAGCCACAAGCATGCTCTTTTTTCTGGAAACAAACAGTCTCATTTCAAAGGTGTCCTTTCTAGGGGCAGATGAAGGAGGTGAGGTCTGAGCCTGCTAGGACCATCTCAGCCACAGCTGAGCTGGTTGCGTGAGCTGGCTGTTCTTCTGCTCAAGCCAAGTGATGGGCAAGCTGTGGCAGAACGTGTGTGGCCACCCATGGAGCAGTTCCCACACTCCTGGGCACATGCAGACCTTCCTGGGGTATTATCTGTGCAGACACACCTGGCACAGACCTGGTGCATTGTCTGCTGCGCTCCCAAAGAGGCGCGCACAGGGCAGGGATCAGTGGTACCCAAGTGACGTGCAGGGCACTACCCTGAAAGGAGCCTTCTGGCTTCAGTGACCTTGCTTTGCCAAGCAGGTGAAGGCAGCTCTTTGCTTATGCTTTGGTCTTTATTAAAAATTTGTTTGTTGTTTGTTTGTTTGTTTGTTTGTGGAAGACCTTTACGCTAGTTATGCTTAGCATATTCCAGTCACTAGTGATTCCAAGTACATTGGAAGAGGGCAGGTTAGAAATTCTGATGAAACAAGTTTTGTTTGTATGTTAAAAATTTGCCAAGTGAATTCAGAATTAGGCACCTTGAAACCAACAATGCTGAACTCTGATCTAAGTAGCTTTTCCTCTGTGAAGGTCAACATGATTTGGATATGTCTTTAATTTTTTTTCCTGTACATAACTTGTACTCTTGGACCTTCATTTAGTTTGACTTGGTATTCCACCTCTGTACTGTGATAATAAACAATCACAGATCTCTGCTGCCCTGATTTTAAGGGGTTTTTAAGAACTTTTTTGCCCAAGCAGGATATACTCCTGTTGACCTCAAAGACAGTTTCTGCTGAAAACTACTGAATTGAATAAGGACTGTGCCATGAGGGACCATGCTGTTCTGCAAGAAGTATTTCTGGCCTCTCTAAAATTAAAGTCATTGTTCTGCATGGAGGCCAAGAACCAGCAAAATCCTTTGTGTGTTCTTAATGCATGGCTACAGAAGTGCCTCACCAGCACTGAGCTGGCATTTACTCAGGAATCATTGAAATCAAGATTTAGACAGCTGTTGTTCCATCAGTCACCTGATCAAGTATCAGTTATATTTCACCTTCAGATCTATTCCTGTGAGAAGTGGTTTCTAACATTTTTTAAATAGTATTTTCTCTGACTTTGTGGCTTTGTATTTGCATTATATGGGGCTATGTGGCTTTGTATTATAAATTTAAAACCTTGTCATAATCACTATTTATAGGAAAGAAATGTTGTCTACTCAAGTGTAAACAAACCATTAATCTTCTCTGTTTCAGAAAAATCCTGTTGAATTGAATCAACATTTACTCAGTGATCATAATTATATTATATGTCAGTTTACACAGTGCCAAGAGGATTTATTCTATGTAAAGTACCTTTAAAATACTACAATTATTTTAAAGACTCAAATAAGCTCAGAGAGTTAAGAACAAGATCACTTTGGTGGACTGTCTAAAGAAGTAGTCTGCTCCTACCTTTTTGTTACTTTTTGTTTCCAGGACAGATTTCTAAATTCTGCTAATCTCCATTTGGAATAATCAATTATTATAATAACTTTGGCTCAATTAATTTTAGTGAATAGATTATAATAGAAATAATTTAATGAAGAGACAGTTGATTCTGGTGGCCAGATGTCCTTATGAAGGAAAAGACTACAAAACCTATTCTTTTACCATAATCAAGACAGAAAAACACAAAAGTATTCCCTATTAGACATTTAACTGCTAAGAATAAGTTGATTCTTACCTTTCCAAAACTCCCTTTCCCAATAGCCCGCAATATTTGAAAGTGGTCAAAGTTAACTGCAAAATAAAGGAGAGAAGAAAAGGAAAATAGTTTGTAGTGTGCTAAGTCAGAATCAGACATCAGATAAGAAAAGAAATTACGGTGTGTCCAACTAATGTCTTTTTACAATGTGGTATTCAATTTTTCCTTTTAAAACACCAAATATACTTAATAGCTAGCAAAAAAGAAGTTTGCTTTAAAATATGTTGCATTCATTTTGTTCATCAATTCATCTTGGACCAATGTCTTCAGTGCCTGGTATCTCCAAAAAGAAATATATCTCTGTTCTAACCAAGTAACAAGACAAAAGTTAGCATCTTGCAGCCATTAGCAAAAATTGCTCAGCATTTTCCAGAAATATTGAGATCTATTAAAAGGACACTGAATAATTCAAGTAACACCCTCTACCTACAGATGTGTAATAACATATGGTTAGTATTTTTACATTAGTCATTCTTCAAGATAATTCCCATATTTTGTTACAGTGATGGAAGATTGCATACTTGATGAGGCAGTATGATTACCAAAGTTTTCCACCTTAATGCAATACATAATGCTAATATTGTAAGACTATTGCATAATTTTAGCATAAGTTTGTTTTGAGAGATTGCATTTTAGGTTGAAAGTGGAATGGATTTACTTGCACTTCAGGAAAACCTGATAGCACAGCCTGCTCTAGATACTGAAGTGCTTTGCTGGTAGGGTGAATGAGATTTCATTTCTCAGAAATGCCATTTTTATTGGCGTTACATGAGTTTAAACACAGCATGACCTTCAAATATTCATTGGTATATCTGGTAGTTTTAAAAAAAATTCCAGCATCCTGAACAAAATTGATGCAAAGTCACCGAAATACAAACACAACAATGTGTGATACAGTTTTTACAGTCACTTCTCAGAAAAAATCACACTTAGAGCTAAATTCAGTGAACCAGAGATGACAAGGTTCAGTGCAACATAACAGGACTTTTTTTTTATTTAAAACTTATGTTCCCGGCTTTGGCCATGGACCTTCATCTATGCACCTGTCATTGATGTAACAGTAACTAGCAAAATTGTGGAGACAGACCACCACTGGAAAAGTCATAGAACCATACAATGGTTTGGGTTGGAAGGGACCTTAAAGATTATCTCATTCCAACCCTCCTGCCATGGGCAGGGCCACTTTTCCCTGCACTGGTTTCTCAAAGCCCCATCCAGCCTGGCCCTGAGCTCTCCAGGGATGGGGCAGCCACAGCCTCTCTGGGCAACCTGGGCCATGTCCACCCAAAAGTGTGGTAACAAGAACAAACACAACAAAAATGTGACACATCAAGATGAAGGAGAAAATTCTATAAAACTCATAATATAAATATTTGCCAAAAAAAGTTATCCATCTCAAGCTAAGCTCTGCATAGAAAGTTGAAAGGTTGATAGCTATCAGGCCTCTAAAACAGGATAATATCTTACTTTCTCTGGTGCAATAATATCTCATTTACACTATTAACACCACAAAGAATTTGTTTATTTATGCTTGCTTATACTGCCTTCAAGGAAACATGGTTGCTCTTTTCATTAGTGCAGCATAGCAACCACCTTCCTGGTAATTGCTGGAGACAAATCAAGCCCAGAGCAGACAGGGCTGAGAGCAGCAGACTCTGTTCTGCAGGAAACAAAGATGGTGAATAAAGCAGCTTTAGAATTTGGATATTGAAATAAAAATGCATGACCTTGGAAAGGATTTATAACCTGCTTGGAAATTGAAAATTAAGAAAAAAAATTTGAGCTGTATCCTGTGAGAATTGGGGCTGCCCAGATGTTTGAGAAGCAGGATTGTCTGTCAGCAACCTGCAGCTGGGGTCTCTGCTGAGAGATTTTACAGTGTAAAATCTCTTGTAGTTCTTGCTGGTCTGATGAACAAGATAGTCAGTTTTGCAAAACCCCCTTCCACATGAACTTACTTCCACTTAAATCCTGTGCCTACCACTCATCCCTCCCAAATGCATGACTGGGCTGTCTAAGATGACCCTTAATTTAGGTAGGAATTCAACACAGTGTAGAAAATATCCTAAACAACATGTAAATCTCATTAATTTCTTTGATGGGAAAAAATAATCCTAAAATTCAGCACAGCATGCTGGTGGTTTTTGTGTCACTCCTCTGTTTTCAAACTTTCTCATGTTTCTGCTTATTTTGTTAAGTATTTAACATGCACATTCGTTAAAAAAGCTTATTTTGAATTTGTTCTTTACCTTGCAGTCATTCAGCTGAGTCCAGTTGCCAAAACAAGTGAGAAATTGTAGAATCAGTCTGTAATTATCTCAATTTGAGTCAAGTCACATTTCAGTAATACTTGACTGTATTATATTCTGAAATCTGACATGTTTTGAAATACATCAGTTTGAAGAATGATTTTGTTTTTGTAAAACTAAGTTTAAGCATTTATCTGTAGCTATGTAAAGGATATTTTTTATTGTCCACACAACTTCTATTTCTCTGCACTTCCATCTTTCCTGTGTTTATTGCTCTGAATGACTAGAACAACTTAAATTTTTAATTAGATTATTTGTAAATTAGACTTCCATACAAATGAAATTATTAAATGAGGCACTAGAACATGGAGTTGAAGATGGATTACTAGTAAGCTAAATAAGTGGTTAAAAATCATAGATGCAACTAATTGATCAAATTTTCTCAATTGTTATGTTTAACTTGAAAAAAAGTGAGATGCTACATTTTCATATCTTCATAAAGAAAAAAAAATTTTATAGCTAACAGTCCCATGAGCATTATTTAAATTAAGGTACAATTATTGTAATGCGTTTTTTGCAAGAGAAAATAAAGCCAATTTTAAATGACTGAGGAAATATGTAAACATGCCTGAGCCTGCATCCAAAATGAGCAAGGCTTGCAGCCACTGTGGCTCTCTGGAAAGGGATAATTCACTGAAGTGTGACAATTCAGTCTCTTTTGATCATTCAAACATACCCCCAACATTGCAGATTCACAAACTGAGGAAGTTCCTGCTTTTTAATATTAGGACAGAATAAAAAGTGGGCTACCTTGCAGCTGAGACTAAATCACTGAGTTCATCAAATTCACTGAGTAACACTAAGGGGCTTCAAGCAACATTCCCATCTAGGACACAGCAGCACCTCCCTGATAGCAGTGAAGGGTTGAGCTAAGTTCCCTGCCACCTTGGTACCACATTAGCCATACACCCCAGGTGTTTTCCTCAGAGGTTTTTAATCTCACACTCTCAAAATTTTGGGCTAATTTTGTTCATCTCAATCTTTTTTTCATGTTCTGTATGTGCTTTTTGTGTCTTTTCTGGTGAAAATTCAATGCCAAAATATCACCACTTACTCTGAGAAGAATTACAGCGCATCATGACCTCTGTCATTTTCCAATGTTGAAAATACCATCAAGTTCAAACACTACCATTTTCTCTGTGCAACAAGGACATCAGGAATATTAAATTCTTGTCCTCCAAAACATGGTGTGTCTTGTTCTTGTGGTGCCTGGTGTTGTAGCTAATGACATTTTTCTAGTGCAAAGCCCAACTGAGATAATGGTATGGCTGGCAGAAGGACATTTTCTTCAGTGTCAGTAATATGACTATTATTCCTTTGAAAATAGCTTTCTTTACTCAAGAGAAAATAATTCAGTTCTCAAGAGAATACTTTCTTTTACAGAGAAAAAAAAATATTTTCCAACTCTTTGAGCATTTTATTCCCACACCATACTTTGGAGGTTTTACACATTGTCTCAGAATTTGAGTATAAGAATATGAACTATTTTCAGAAAACAAAATTTGTTTGTATTGTTTTCAGGTAATTTTTCATGCAAGTAAACCCACAGTTAAACTTATTAACAACACCATGAGAGAATTTATTTCCAGTTTTTTTGATTTCCATCAATTTGGAAAAATCAAGTATCATAATTTCCACTCCCTCATCTCCCACCTTCATCCCTTAAAATGTCACCATTAATTCAAAACTAAGAAATATAGAATAAACCAGATATTTTGCTAACTAAGAGAGAAAACAGATCAGCATTTATGACACCTGTTTCATGGTATGGTATTAGAGCTGTGGATGCCTGTTAATTTCAGCAATGTGTTGTACATATACATATAAATACTTTATTTTGTTTCTTTCCATTTAGTCATACTCAAATAAACCTTCAATTCATCCCTTTGCACAAATTCAACTCTCTATTAATGACTATTACTGCAAGCATACCTCACTTGGATTAGAATATTAGATATTTTCAAATTAGCCCCATGTAGAGCATTTTCCAGTAGTTTGATCTTGAACAAATAAGAGCCAGATAATGGCAACAGGATGCACAACTGAATTAAAGGTTTCATCCTGCTTGCCATGAAAAGCAAAAAAATGGGGTCCTAACTGTTTTAGATAATTGGTCAAATGTATTAGTGTACTCAAAAACTTTCAGGACTATCTAGAAGGATGGTGCTGTGGTTTGTGCCTGAGTTATACACAGGAGCATCTCTGCTGCCACAGTCTTCTCATGTGACCTCAGGTGAGTGCTCCAAAATCTTCTGCTGCTCTCTGTAGAAAAATGAATTATTACATCTCCAGGCAGCTGTAAAATTAGGTATGGAAAGCACCTTAGAGCTCAGACACACAAGTAATTGGGAGAATAGTAAAAGCCAATTCAGGTAATAGTGATAAAAGCACCATGAAGACTGAAAGCCATTTTTAAAGTGTGAGGAGTCTACACCACTGTGGAAGCAGAGGTATAGAGATCAGAAGATTGACTCAAACCCCACACATGAGGTTGTGGCAGAGCTGAGAACAGAACCCAGTTTCCATTTCACACCACACCTTCTCTTGCATGTCCTCCAAACTGCACAAGCCCTGATGGAACAGATATTTGGTATCAAACTTTCTGGTGAAAGATAAAATACTTATTTCCTTCTCCACTGCTCCCTGAGGACAAAGTATACTTTGGAGAAAATATTCACATCACAGACTTGTGTTTTTACAACCACACTGCAAAAACACTGGATAGTTTTAGTGGAAATGTCTATTATTTTTTTTAATCAGCACTATCTACATAATGATATATGTTAAAACAATGAAGTATATGCATTCACCTCTGCTGCATTATTCACAAATACTATATTTACTTGAACCAAAGAAACCCAAAGTTACATCAGCAACACACCATTATGTATTATGTGTTTGATTTATGATCTTACAAAGGAATATAAGATTTTGACCCTTTCACTTGCAGTTTTACTGTTCAAAATATTCTCATGTACAATATTTGTTCAAATGTAAATTACATTTAGCTAAAGAGGCAATATTGAGTGGATTCTAGGTAGAGCTGACATCTGTTTTCTCACTGCAGCTGAGGAATATTAATTGTATGTATATGTGATTAATCCAAATACACTCAATAACCATTACCTGAAAGAACTTTGTTTCTCCTAGAGAAAATATCCAACTGAATGTGGCCAAAGCACTGGCATGCACATGCTTTGCAGAATTAAAAATGAAGTAGGGGCCTTTCTGAAACAAATTGATAAGCTAAATTCAGATTCTTCTTCTCTGGTTGAGTCCAACTGATTTATTTGGACTGTCTGGGAGTAGCCAGAACCAGATATGAACACTAAGGCATTAGAAGGTGTACAGTAAAGCCATATTTTTAACACAATGAGCTTTTCAACACATTGAGGTTCATTCTCACTGATCTCAAGAGAAAACAGAAACAAGGAGATATGATGTGGCCACTAGCCTAGAAAACAGATTTTTTTTTAAGTCTGACCCCTGTCTTGCAGTTCTGTTTGGGGTTGGTCTAATGCTTCTTGTTACTGTGAATCTGGAAAACAGAATAATAACTAAGCCAAATTTCCTTCTAGATTTGGCCTGTATGGTTTGACCTGAGACTCATTGGATAGCTCTGCTGTTAGGATTTCAAACTAGTTCTGCAGTCCTCTTTCCATGTCTGTCTACTTTTCAGATGCTCCAGCTTTTTCCAGGGAGGGCTACAGGCTGTGCTGACAGAACATCAGTAGATCCCAGCAGCTATCAGATCTTGTTAAAATTGTTGCTGTCCTTCCACACAAAATACATAGGATGAGTAACCAAGTATACACAGACATACATATTCAATACTACTAAAAAAATCCCCTGCTTGAATAGACATAGATAGGAGAAACATGAACAGAGACTAAAAATTAAATTAAGGATCATAAAATGGTTTGGGCAGTCATAAGGAGTCACATTCCATCATGCTCTGTTCATGATAAGAGCATTAGTGAAGAAAGACTCTGCTTAAATTAAGGAAGAAATGAATTTCTGCTGACAGAATGATAAAGCCAGGCATGCCTTTGAAGTGAAGGAAGAGTACAAATCTGCATAGCTCCACAGGTTTCTGAGTAAAATTGAACATTGCTATACATTATTTGACTGGGAAACTTGCTAGTTAGATAGAGATACGTAATCAAAAAGAACTTTAAGAGCAAGTTTTATCTCACTAATGATGAATCATGATGCTTCCAATCATATTTAGGGCCTTTGTATTTAAATTGCATTACAATGTCTCAATTCTTCATGATTAATAAGTGTTTTAGTCTCAATATAAACTAATTATGGTAATATGTTTTTATAATTATTCAGAATTTATTTGCAATTAGAAAGAATTTTAGATCTTTGTATGCAAAACATATTTTATTTAGAATTCAGCTAATTTTGTTTTGAATTGTGCAATGCATTTCAGTCTGATCATGTTTGTATACTTCACTTTCTTCAGTGGAAGTGAAAAATTTTTGTACCGTCAAAAGACTTTCATTTCAGAGCTCTTGACTGATCCAAAGTGGCTTTTTCACAACAGCTCATTCTGTATTTTTTTTCCTTGTGAAGGCACCTGCAGGCTGGGATCTGAGGCTGCATCTCCCTGTCAGAGCTGTCCTGGGCATGGCTTGGGCTTTGCTCCCCTGGGCTGGTGGTGCTGGGTTGTGGGGGCTGTGAACAGGGGCTGGCTCTGCACAAGGGATACAAGGATCAGATCCCAACACCTTTGAAGAAGTGTCACATCACAGAAATGTAGTCCAGCTTTGAACTGGGCCAGAAGATCTGAAAAGGTAAACTTGAATTCCATTCAAACTTTCAAAACCAGTTTTGTTTTCCCAGCATAAGGCTTAATTTTTATCTGGGAAAGTAACAGCATTTGAATTTGGCAACAAGTTTAATTATCAATTAAAATTGTTTTCAGAGGGAAAGTCAGTTCAAAAGGAAAAAGAAAACAGGGTGACAGAGTTCTTATCTTCCATATATGTCACATTTAAACAAGACATAGGGGAAGTAACCTTTTCCCTTATTAAAATGGGGAGAAAATCTCAGTACCAGGGTGTTGGAAAAGCAGCAATGTGATTTTATTTATACCTCTCTTATTTCTATATTCTATAAATAAATAGCTGATACCATAGATAAAAGAGTGGGCTAAAGAACATCTGCTGTGATGCATTACAGACATTCTGATTTCCTTATGTCAATCCTCCTACAAGGCAGTACTTCACATGCAATTTAGTACACATTTGATGAAATTCACAGAATATTTAGACCATGCATGTTTTGTTCATCCAAAGCAGTGTCAGCATCATGGGGTTCTACGCTGTAATTAGTGAAATCCACCTCACATCACATCATTAAAATGAGTGGGGTTTTCCCTAAACGGCTGGGAAATTTTCTGAATGTGTTAGTTAAAATGAATATTGGAAAGAACTAAAAGAGCCTTCCATTTTTCAAAATGCTATAAAAACAGACTGGAAGAATTTGGTGAATCAGCTAATAATTTGCACTGTTACAGAACAGGCATGTGTTGCCACAACCAGAAGTAAAATTGAAATTCTAAAGAAAATTAGCATTTGAAAGTAACCAAGCTGCTAAGTAAAAAAGATCTAAGTACTGATTCTCAAAACTCTTCTTCCTTTTTAATTCTGTAAAAGAACATAATTGTATTTCTAATGCTATTCTATAAAAGCTGCAAAGAAAAAAAAAAGACAAGATGAGATTTTGCATTCACAAGGAAACTGTGAGTCTTTGGTAAACAAGAATCTGTTCGAACCCAGGATCAAATGAAAATTTCTTTCCAGAGCTGCTTATTAAATAAGCCAATAAGCCAAATTAAAATGATAATGCCATTAAATACACCTATTCTGAAAAATGTATTAGGCAGCTACCTGAAGCCTGTCAAACAAAGTTTTCTCCTTGCACAAGTAGAAGAGACTGCAAATTGTTACAGCTTTTCTCTGAAGGAAGTTTAAACTGAAACTCCTGAGTGCCATCCCACAATCTCCAGACTCTGCCTGGGAAACTGGAGGTCTATCACTAAACCAAAAATCAAGAAAAGACATCTGATGCTTTTAGGGATGTGGATGTCAGCTTCTGTGAGCCACTGGGAGGATTTGTCTGCCAGCCACTGAAGTCAGGACAGAATCTTACAGCTATAAACTGCTGTAGGATTTTGTGGTATTCACATTCTCTGAACAGAGAGAGACATAATTCTCTCTCCCAGGATATTTCCTGGGGAAAGCAGCACAGAGGGCGAAGAGAAAACAATTCTTATCTCCGCTTGCTGCTGCTGCTGTTTGGCACACGTGGAATGTGTTATGGGGATTGTTTACCAAAGGTGAGGCTTGTTTGGACTGATTGGCCAGCTGGGTCAGAGCTGGGTCAGAGCTGGGTCGTGGCTGTCACCAGACAGTCACAGGGTTTTCTCCAGTATCTCTTTAGTGCAGTTACAGTATAGTGTCAGTGTAATATAATATAGCTAATAAAGCATTTCTTCAGCCTTCTGAAATCATGGAGTCAGAGCACATTTTTCACCACGATGGGGCCATCCTGCATAGATGGGTTTTGGTCTAAGAACACAATGATCAGTTTTGCCTAAAGTCTACAGAGAGGTTGCCCCTGGAAGCCCAGTCAAGGCTTCACCAGCAGCACCAGTGACTCCAGGGGCTGCAGTGATTGTTATCCTGTGGAAAAACAGAAGTTTCTTGTTCTGTGGAAGGTGTGGGGATGTTTAGCTGCTGCGTTGCTCCACAAGAATTTTAGCACAGACAGGGTGAAATTGGCTGTTCTTTCTGAAGGATTGAGCACAAACAGGTGTTTACTGGCAAAGATTAGTTGTACTGATCAGAAGAGCTCTTGTGTCTGCATCTCTCTCCCATGGTGTTTCTGTAGATTCAAAAATAAAGTTATTTTTTTTATCTTTATGCCTCTTTAAAACTAGTCCAAATTTTTACCGTAACAATTCCTCATTGGAGGTTTTAGTGTGCTGCCTCCATCTTCAGACAGGTTACTCTCTTTCAGAGGCATACAGCAGTACTCTCAGGTGGCTGGGGGGAAAGTAGAGTAAATGAAAAGCCAATTCTTGCCTGTGATGGTTTGTGTGAGCAAATCCAGGAGGAGGTGAGTGAAAAAACTATTATGATAAATAAATAATCTCAGTCTGAAGGATACAAAGCAATATGAAAGTTCTGTTCCTATGAGTGACTTCAGCTCCAATGAAAGCAAACAGAAAGTTACCTAGTTTTGGAGTCTTTCTCATCATTTTGCTTTGTGCCTTGTTTCCATTTTCATCTTTTTTATTGGAGAAGGAATAGAAGAAACCACAAAATCAAAAGGTCTTCACTGATCTCAGTTGAAATGAAAAATTTCTGAGTACTGATTCATGATGATTTCTGCTTCACTATTACTGCTGTCTGTGTCCATTTAGAGTGAGTGCATTTTTGATTTTTTTTTCTGAAATGAGAACATTTGAAGAAATTCTCCTTTTCTATTTGCTTTTAGCTTTTCACAGGAAAGATTTCTATTTTCACACAGCATAATAATGAGCGGAAGTAGAAAATATTTATATTTCCCACCATCAGAAACATATGCTTTGGGCCCTACACCACACTAAAGATCTCTCACAGTCCACCTCACTGTATTTTAGCCCTTTATGAACCTTTCCATGTGATGCTATGAAGGGAGCACATGACCATCCAGGAAAAGACTTTTTCTTTGAAAAACTGGCAAGAAAATGAGGCAATCAGAGAGACACCATGTCTGGCATGCTGCAGCAGTGGGAACAGAGGAGAGCACAAGCACGTCCCTTTTGATGGCAGGATGGGTGTTTGGACTAGATTAAACTGATTGTGACACCCTGTGACACACCTGTGATGCTGCTTTGGTTACAAGTCTGGCTGCAAGGGCACTGAAATGACATGGTCACCTCCACAGGGAAGGTATAATGCCTATCAGTACAGAATTTGTGTATTTTACTTTAACAGGAATTGCTTTATATCAAAGTAGAGATCAAACTGATCCCTGCCATGTTAATATACACCAATTCTCCCTCACATGTAAGTGAGCACAGGCAATAAAGACAAATTTAAAACTATCTGCTAAGCATGTCTTTTGACTTTGATGGCAATTCCAGGAAGGCAACAAATTAATTTTCTGAAAATAAGTAAGAATGGTAGTAAACATCCTATGCCAGAAAAATTTAAGCTAATATAAAGTTCAATTGCTATTATTTGAAGGCAAAGTTAATCCTTAATGAATTTTAAATTGTTTCTTATTAATAAACAACAACAAAAAGGAGGTCAAATATTGCTGTCAGGGCTTGGCAGAAGATATAAGGAACATGAAATATGTGTTATCATGGCAAAAAGTCATCTGGACAATCTAGTAGGAATCAAGCCTAAATTCATAGCATGTCTTCATTGGCAGTGCAGTACAAAACAGGAAAGAATGACTGTCTGTGTAACGTCACCACTGATGATGTCAGCTGCAAAAAAATTAACTCAGGCAATGATGTGTTTTAATTGTCTTTTTTTGGGGGATAATGCAGGATCTTCAGAAATCCTGAGGATGACTAATGGTACAGGCAATTACCAAGGTGAAGCTCCCTTGACAAATACTTCAGATTTAAACCAGCAGCAGCTGAGATGGCTTAAAAGGAAAAAGAGACAAAATACAACAGAGGCAAGCATGAATGGAGGATAACACTGCAAAAAGTCAATTAAATTTATAATAATTCCTGTCCCAGGATGTCATCAATTGAAAGGCAAGTTCAGAAGGGGATAGAACTAGCATATAGTGAAGGCACAAATTGGGAAAGACTCAGACTGTGACTAAGAAGAGAGATCTGTGCAGAGCTGACCCTGTGCAGGGCAACCACTAATAACACTCTTTTAATATTACTTCCATGCCAGTGAAGGTGGAGGGTCACTGATCTGGTCAGTTTGATAATGTGATACCATGGACTGAGAATGAGAATTTGAATATTTGTGATAGGCTGTCAGCCCAGATGATCTTGATTGTGTGGGTCAGTTTGCTGTAATCCTTCAGAAATGTAATTTTAAAGCAGACCTTTTTAACATCTCATTATCTTCTGTTATGATGTCTGGTTAAACATCCATAAGTTGAGCTAAAAAAAACCCAAAACAATTGGACTTCAAATACATAGGCTTTTACTATTAGATTTAACAGAAAAGCAAAAGGAATTTGGAGTATCAAATCTATGACTCTTTTTCAGCAAAGAGCAAATAGCACTAGGTTGTTGTGAAAAGCCTGCAGCAGCTGATCAGGGATTTTACATATTGGTGTATAACTCAGTGCTATGAAAAATGTCATGAGAGGTCAGATGTTCCTCTGGATGGACTGAAATAAGGTAACAATCCTCCCCTTTGCTAAATAACTGATATTGATGTCTGGAAATGACCAGAGCCTGGTTAACACTTTTCTGAAGTCAGAAAAGATTTGCTAGTAGTTGTAAGCAGCACACAGCATGGCAGGTATGTTCACTTCTTGTGCACAGGATTCAGTGTGACTCGTCACTGGAGATGGCCAGTGAAAATGGCCACACCATTCTATGATTCTATGGAAGGACATGATTCTCTCTCTATTTAGGCTGGCACTGCAGCTAAGTGACATGAATAACTGGAATTATTAGGTTATAATAAGGTTTGAAGCATTGGCCAACAGAGTCCATAGCCCTGACCTCACTGTCACACAGAAACAAACAGGATTTACTCAGGCAGTGTCAAATCTTCAGTATGACCAGAGGTTAGCTTGTCATAACAGAGCTCTTTTGGCTGCTTCTGTGTTCTGTTAGCTATAGCATTCAAGTAACCTATTTTCCAGTAGAAAGGTTTCTTTTCATTGACTCATTTGGCTCAGTGGAAAGTAATTGGAACTTCTCATCCATGTATCCTGCTATAACCAGCAATTTACAAAATTTTACTATTATAAACCCACAAGAGTGAGTTATTTTTTAGACCAGCGAAAGTGTCAATTAAAGATCCCTTTTTGTTGCCATCAAAACAGTTTTGTTTTGTGACAGGACAGGGATTTGGTGCAGAGAAGCTGTTAACTTAGCAGCACCACTGGAAACATCAGAAGTCACCAAGGAAGAGCTGGATTGATGTCCTGGCCCTTATCACAGCCAGTGAATAGCAGGGAAGCCTCTGAGAGTCTCCATGCTTTTCATAGCTCTTTCAAAAGACATTGACATTGAAACTAAGGAGAAAAGTTTCAGGACCTGCTCCAACATAAAATGTAAGACCCCTGTTAAGTGATAAAATGTAGCACCTTTTTTGTTGAGAAAAGAGATTCTGATCGACCATGTTGTTCTCTTATGGATGAGCTGACAAAAACAATCTCTGAAATCATTGCAAGGAGAAACAGGTTGACAGGTATAAGCAGCAGAAAAGATACTCCTTGAGAAAATCTATTGCTACAATATAGAAAATCTAAATTTCCCTTTACTGTAATAGACTTCCCTGTGAGATCAGGATACACATAATGGACTATGAAGCATCTTTTTCAGCTGGAAAGTGGGAATATTCACCTCCCTGAGAGTTTCTATGAAAATAACCTCATTAATAACTGAACTGGAAGGCTCTCTGAGGGAAGTTGCTATGGGAATAAAATGTCAAATATCAGTGTACCAAACTGTTTTATCCTGCAATAAAATTTATCAGAATGATCCCCAGGTGAAGGAAAATTCTTTAAATTAAGTTAACAACAAAATCCTCAGTGAGACATCCATCAATCTTATCCATGCAAAGGTCTCTGTAATTCCAAACATGCCAGAAGAAGTGAATAAACCTCTTTTCTCTCCGCTCCTCAGGGCAGTGGCTCTGAAGGCATTGTTCTTGCAGATCAAAATGAGTCTTGGTGCTGTGTTAGTGGGAGGCTGGGGACCCATGTGAAGAAGATTTTACTCAAACACCCAGAGACAGTATGAGTTGTTCTCTTTTTCTTATGAATTCAGAACCCAAGACATGAGGAGTCTCTCTCTAGAGCTCAATATTGAAAAAATATCTCTTTTATTTTTAATCACAACTACAAATTAAACACTTGGGGTGGGTAAGGACACTAAAGATCAGAATTATTCCCATTTCAATTGGGATTGCCTCCCATTTAGTGATTTTACACCAAAACCATCACCGTGGGCTTCAAATAAATGACACCAGTTGTGACTGGCAGCAGGTGTGCCTGGAGCGTCCCTGCCTGCTCCAGCTGCTGTGGCACATCCCAGCTACAGCCTGGGCCTGCCTGGGGGATCCAGCTGCAGGCAGTGGGGTTGCACGGCATTAGCTGTGGGTACAATGGGGATTGGGAACAGGAAAAGCTGCTCCTCATCATGGAAAAATGCAGTATTTAATTAAATACATAGCACACCTAGTGAGTACATTGAAGGGCCAGATCTCCAGTAGAGGAGAATTAAAGAAAATTTCAATTATTCCATTACTGGCTGACCACAGAGTAGCACCTCAGAGTCCAGCAGACACTAGATACCTCTTAAACTGGCCAGATTTCTATTGGCTGTTTAAATAAAAGACACAACACACTTTTAAGAGGGCTGACTTCCTCCATTAATTCCATCTGTTAGCCTACCCATAGTTACCCATCCTCTGCAGTTAAATGACTTTCACTATGTACTTCAGGGCCCAAGTTGCATTTTATTTGTAGGTGTTGCAAGTATTTCAGGCTAAGTTATATTTCTTAGAAAAATAAAATCTATTTTAGAGGTGGAACCTCAAATCCCAGCCTCTGAGGTTGTAAAGGCACTGACCTGAACTCATCTTGGCAGTTCTGATTTTTAGAGTTATCTGGAGCCAGGAAGAGGCTTCTTTTTGATTCTAGCTAGGGTTCATAATATTTCTCTGTGTGAATCATCTACTTGCATAAGAATCATTCCACCTTCTCTGCCATTTTGGAGGAAAGCAGGTCTCACAGAAGGTTTTTTTTTTTACCTATATGCTCCAGACTAAATTATTGTTGATCAAATATGATCAATTTTTTCCAGCTTCAGATGAAGTGATGTCCTGCCCTATTAATCATCATTAACACCTTTGTATACATCACTTTTTTGTGGTTGTTTCTATTCAGGGTGGTATAGAAAGGGTAGGGGAAAAAACTGATTATAACAGCTATATTTAATTCACAAAAACTTCTATAATTTCAGTGCAAGGCATATTTCTTCATCTCAGAGTTTACAGATAAATATAGTAATAATTAAAATTATAAATATAATATAATAATAATAATAAATATAATAATAATTACACATTCCATTTGATAATGGAATGTGTAATTTTTCTATGGAGACAAAAAAATGGGCTGACTGCTGTACAGAAAATGACGATCTAACTGTAGAAGTTTTTTTACTTGGTGCTGGTGATTTATTCTCTCATCATTGTGCTTCTTACCTCTGGGAAATCCTTGTACACTTATTTACAAGTTATTTATAAGTATGCCTATTTACACTCCACAAGCAATTACACCAAAGCTGATAGGACTGTTCACTGAAGAAAGTAGTAAATATGAATAAAGAAAGCAGGCACTTTATCTTATCTGCCCACTGCTAAGATTAGGAGTTGTCCTTGTTTCAGCTGGAATAGAGTTAATTTTCTTCTTTATATCTATTATAGTGTTGTTTATTATTATTGCTATCATCATTATTATAATTTACTTTATTTCAATTATATTCTTATCTTAACCCACATGTTTTACCTTATTCTGATTGTCCTCTCTATCCAGCTGAGAAGGGGGGCACAGTGAACAAGGAGGTGTGAGGTATTTTGTTGCCATCTGAGATTAAAACCACAACTGAAGTGAAATATTAAAGACTTCAAGCAAAGCAAACATAGATACACTTGGGAAACAAACCAAATCCCCGTCAGGTGAGCTGGTACAGAGGTGACTAAGGAGAGGAGGAGGACTTCAGACCAGCCACAATTCCCAGGTTATGGCTGGGTGTTGGCATTAACAGCAGAAGGTCAGTAGACTCTAAGCTACAATTCAGATTTACCTCATATCATCCCACAGCAGGCAAAAATAAAACTATTCACTTGGCAAGCAGGGTGGGGAGCTGATAGATATTAATGTAGAGAACACAAGTTCTAATTTTAACCACAGAAGTTATTAGGTGCAAAGCACAAACAAATAGTGAGCTGCAGAGGATAAAATTGCTCAATGTAGCAGAAGGCTTAGTGCCTAAAACATTCAGTGGCACTAAATGTGCCATACCAGTTCTGTATAATCACAGAAATAGAACCTCAAATAAGTTTAATTATAGATGTTAGATGAAAATAATGAATATTGGTGACTCAGTTCCAGAGTTTCCTACTGCATACACTGGGTTTGTTTTGATGAGAGTAAAGTACATTTAAAAAATCTGTGTATATATAGAGAAAAAGAGGGAGAAAGAGAGAGATAGTCTCTAAAATATATGTGTATTTATATTATATTTTCTTAACTAGAATAAAGTAGCAAATCATGTTACAGAGCTTCTTCTGGCTATATATGAAAATAATATTAAACAAACTTGGCTTCTTCACAGTACAGAATGGAAAGCTTACAACATAGCAAAAAAATATTGTGGCTATTTTTTTTATTTACAGGTCGTGAAAAGGACTGGAAATCATATCATTAAAGACTAGAAGAAACATTTTGTATACAACAGTTGCCAGTAATCTTTCTTGGGTGATCTGCTGGGGTGTATTCTTCTTTTCCAAATTGGAATGCAGTGCTTCAGGAAGATCTTTACAATATCCATAACATCCTGTCATTCAAAAATTCAGGATATCATTGATCCACATATGTCTGTGGATCACAGGATGTGTATGAACTACCTGGCAGAGGAAGGTTAGAGGGCTGAGAGCAGCCTGCAATTACTCTCACGTATTTGTATGCTCAGGGAAGCACTTAAAATTCTCTGCATCTCACAAGTGAGAAACCTGAATGCCACAATCTTTTCTCTGAAATGAACAGCTACAACAGTGAAAGGGCTGCCTTCTGTTATGGCATTTTACAATCCATGACTGTGCTTCATCCAACACCGCTGGGACAGACCGACGGCTCCTGGCTCGGGAGCATCAAGGACCTGAAGTCAAGGCAGCACTCAGCCTAAGTGCTTGAAACCACTGAAAACATGATGTCTGCACTGCCACACACTACTCAATCTTTTCTAAAGAGCAGACAGAACCTCTCCTCACTCTCAGAAGAGCCTTGTGAAAGCCATTCAGAGAGCAGATGTTATCCCAGCAACAGCTGGAATTTGCCTCCACTTGGATGTCCTGCCTCCCACAGCCACAGACAACACCTGTGAATCTGATGCCCAGTCCTTTTCCCAAACTATGATTAAAAAAAAAAAAAAAGAAAAAAAAGGACAAGATAGACTGGATGATTGTAAATTTTTTTTTTTTTGCTATTTTGAAGTTGCCCAGGCAACTTTATTGTAGCTGCTCTCTTCCCCTGTTATCGACAGAGAGCTCACTAAATCCAAAAGAAAAAGAAAAATGATTGCCCTGCTGGCATTTGGATCGACAGCAAGTGTTAACTACAGTATGACTCCTTTCCAGCAAAATTGCACAGCACTTAGTGCTGACAATTTTGTTCAATAAAGGTCAATAAATCCTTCCAGAAAGTCTTTCAATACTGAGATTTTTATGGAGAATTTCACACTAAAAATATTTCTCTTTCTAAAGTACTTTTCATCTGCTATTATTATTTGCACCATACAAAAACCTCTAGTTTAATAACTTAGCTCAAAAACTTGAGCAAGAGATCTCAAAGGCATGTCACTGGGCAGGAAAAGATGTGGCAATAAGGGTATAATTGGCATGCAGTTACTGAAAAATCACATTAAAAGGCAGGGCAAAGAAGAATCTCATGAATCTGCATAAAACTTCTGGCTAATCTGTTCCTCGTGTTATGTCCAAACCAATCTCAATAAAAGCTAACTTAGCTAACTTGGTTTTACAGCAATTCCCCACTCATAAGATTGTATTTCTGTAGTTTCAACATACTAAAACAGTCTAATATGATCTGGGCTTAAGAGAATGACTTTTCCTACTTCTCAAAGTGATCTTTTGATGATCTCTTGTTGTTTGACTTCAAGCTCTGTGTAGCAGTTCACAGTCCTTAAGATGTGGTATTGCCCCAAAAGCATTTGCAGGCTTTACAGCTTGGAAAAAGATTTATCTAAACCTCACCCCAAAAGGCACAAAGTCAATCTTCCTAACATAATGTGAAAGCAGTCCAGGGGGAAGTGGAAGATAGTTTCAGAGAGGTGTGAAGGACACTCAGGAGGCTGACAGTGGTTTTGTGATTATATTGCATCTTTGTTTCAACAAGGTAGCTAAGAACAGTTCTCATTGCTCAGCAAGGGAGGTGGAACAATCTCAAAAGGAAATAGTAATTACTGGAAGGATTAACTCAGTTTGCATTTTTATATCTTAAATAAGGAACAGAAGGTGTTCCCTTATCGCTCCAAAAATAGGAAAAAGAAGGAAAGTATTTTTTGTCCGCTGCAGCAGATTGCCTTGTAGTGTATTTATCTTACTAAATGCAACACCCTCTCACACAGAACAGTGTTAACAATAGAATGATGAAATCACTGCTCTTTTATTCAGGGTCATACCAAGCAAAAAAGTGACAGGGCAGAAAAGTACATCAGGCATAGAACTTACCTAAATGTTTCTAAATTTCAAAGAATTAGAATTGATATTTATTTCTTAAAGAAAAAGAAAGAAAGAAAGAAAGAAAGAAAGAAAGAAAGAAAGAAAGAAAGAAAGAAAGAAAGAAAGAAAGAAAGAAAGAAAGAAAGAAAGAAAGAAAATGAGAAAGAAAGTGGGAATAAACACAATATCAATAAAATATTAACAGATAGAAGGTAAAAGTACTGATTTAATTCATCATTTGAGTCAAATAAACAAACTCTAGGGTAGATTTCATGAATATATCTAAACCAGCTTTTTTCCAAATAGACCAAAATAGAAAAAGTTTAATGAAATATAAACCAGAAAGTTTCATATTATGTTGTTGTATTATAATGAAAATATTTATGGAAATATAAAATTTGGGAAATAAATTTCAGAGTCATCAGCCATGTTCAGTTATCATTAGAGCCTCAAAAACCTGTTTAAATAAGCTGCCAACAACCCTGGTGAAGCTTTCTAAGAAGCATCCTTCAATTTAAAAGGAAAACATCTCTGCTTTAATTACAGGATGAATGAAACTTAGGTGTCTACATTGTATTTAATGCCCATATCAGAAAATACAATACAACATTTCTAAGAACAAAAGCATTACAGTGTTTGATACTTTTGTGTCAAGACCTGCGACAGCAATCATAGAAAAAGGGTGTAGGAGAAAAACTGATTATAAAGAATCTTCCATTAGTTGTAGCAGAAATAAATCATATGCAAAACTGGAAGAAGAACCTTGAGATACTACCAGTAAAATAAACTGAAACCAAAGAATCAGAACCAACCATAAACCTAACACTGCCAAGTCCACCACTAAACCATGTCCATAAGGCCCCCTGTAAGCTTTCCTTGCCAAGGTGGAAAATACAGAAAGCTGATAGTCTTTAGAAGAGAGGTGATGAACTAAGAAGACTTCTACAAACACTTTTTTGCAGAGTTCCAGTTTCCAGTGATTAAAACCAGATCTGTCCATGACTTCACAAATCCTAGCCTTTCCATTCAGACTGTTTCATTTCCTTATTAAAATGCAGGTTGATGAGAGTCAAAGTGGAAATTAGGGAGTTAAAGATGAGGTCAAACTGAGCATGTGAGAGACAGCTGCGTGTAAATAGGTCTTCTAATTATTGGAGTGGAAAATAAGTTATTTAGGAGCAAAAGGAAAGAAGGCCTCATTTCTGTCATACAAAGTACAACCCTACTCATACCCTTGTTGATGGATATTTGAGGTGAATGCTGACTGCCTAAGGGAATGTACCAACGTATAACATTCAGGTTTTCTTGAGGACAAGCTGAACACACGTCACATGCGGTGCTTTCATTCTATTTGCCAGATTTTAGTAAGTGAGGAATCTGAAAGGGAAAGCCTGGTAGTACTCACCAGTGAACAGATGCCTTCTTTCTCTCCTCTTTCCTCCAGAAATGTGTTTTTTATAAAGGTACAGTACTGTAGTATAGTACATAAATAGTATGTATTGGCCTACCTATAAAACTGTACTGTATACGTGTAATGTAGAATTTAAACAGTATAATGCTAATTTCTAAGGCTCTAAAATGAAATACAAGGATGTTCCATAAAATACTGTATTAAGAGAATCAGTTCTAAGTCCTGATATTTATGCTCAACATCCTCTTGTACCGAGAAGGTGGAGGCATCTCGGACCCCACCAGTGCTCATCTGCAGATACAACATGGTTTGAACATACATTTCTGATAAAGAAAATAGTTTCCTGGGATCAAGTGCAGCCAAATAAAAACCAGTGTTATTCTACAAAACATTTAATGTATTAGACACTGTAGCCTAGAAAGTAAACCAACTTTTTTCTTCTTTAACCACAGGGGAAAAAAAAAGACATTTGCCTGTTATTTTTTTCTAAGACCCTGTATTTGCTACTCATGCTGGATTTTGATTGAGTCCAAGGAAACTCAGAGTATGATTTAGTTAAGAAAATAACTTTTATTGATCTCTTCATTTTTTCATGTTTATATAATAATAGTCTTTTTCCTATTGCAGGGAAGCTTACATATACACACATACACAGTGTTCAAAAGTACAACAGCAAATCAGGAACAGTTCAGCATAGGCCTACATTAGGCAGTAAGTAATGTCATTCAAGGTAATCAATTTAGCTCCTGAAACTAAGTGGAACTGTGCTCAAGAGAGATCACACCCTCTGATGTGCACATTGTTCACTATGCAGCTCTTCCCCCTCCAAAAGGTCCGGGCTTTTCCTGCTGAGTTTGGTGAGTGTCCTGTGCCTCTTGTTCCTTCTCCTCACATGTTTTACCCTGACAGGATGCTGTGGAGCTCCTCTAGCAGATTGAACTAGAAGTTTTCCTTTTTAATTGAATACTATCTAAGAATTCTTACTTTGCATTGATTGATCTCAGTAGCAACCTTTTCTCTTCCACACCTTTCCCATCAGCTCACTCTGGCTACGTCAAAATGTTGTGAAACCACCAAAATAACTTGACATTCTTTCCTCTATCCCACCCTTCAGTGCTTAGTCACAGGTGTCACTGCCCGCCAGGTTTTGCTTCAGGATGGTTTCACCTTCTGCCTTCTCAAGCTTGCTTTTTTAATGGGAAATGTAGAAAAGAGTGAGTCTTGTGCTTGGCCAACAAAACCCTGCCTTCTTTGGATTTATGCCCACATTCAGAAAATACTGTACAAAGACAGTTCTGGTGAGGCAGCTCTCTGAGGATCCATGAACAAGACCATAATTCCTTACCATGTTTCTTTCCCAAAGATTTTCTTGGCCATTTTCTAATTCAGCCAGGTACAACATTTGATTCTAGGCTAAACTTCATTCATTGGACAGTATGGTACCTAAGGTTCACAAAAAGCCCCCTAGTAGGTACTGCTGGCCTTGTAACCTACATTCACACATCCACATCAAGGAACTCTTTCACTTTCATGTCCAGGGCTCAGTGTCTGTCCCACTGCAGCCAGGTGGGGTGAAGTAGCTCTGTTCCCCCTTGTTTTGTCAGAAGCTGTCAGATCTTTTGGACTCTACTGGAAGTGAAGCCAATATTGAGCAGTAGAGTCAGTTTAATATCTCTGTACATTTGAAAACCATTTGTCCTGGGATAAAACCAAACATTTACTTCTCAGATTGCCACGCCTTCCACCATTCAGCTTTTCAAGGAACACAGCTCTCTGAAAGTCTGCTCTTAGGCACAGAAAACAAGAGGAGCACAGCTGAAGGAGCAAAGCCTTTTCACTTCAAGCAACAGCTGTGGACAGGGATGGGAGACAATGTCTGAATTTGTGAAGGAAGGATTGTAAAAGCAATGGTGTTGAGATTGAGACAATAATCTTGTTTTCTGAGTTTATTTCACAATCCGATTTTTCCTTGATCTTGAATAGGAGTCTCTAAGTTTACCTTGATCAATGCTTGGTTAACTTTGAATTGTTTATACTTACTTACTCACAAAAAGCCTATCTTGATATCCAGGCACACCACACAACACATATTGCAACAAGGGTAAATGTTACCTCTCCTGAGCACTTCCTCAATAAGAAGCCAACAAGAAATTCCTTCACACTCTTATAGTTAGGTGTCATGCCAACCACTTCTGCAAACTTTGGAAGTCTGCAAAAGCAGCAGCAATGACTTCCATGGTGCCTTTGTTTAAGATGGATGTCCTGACAAGGATGTTTCCATTGAAGAACTAAATCTTGGAAATGTAGTAAATATTGTTAGGAAGGATCTTGAAAATTGATCTGGACCATCTCTAAGATATTGCTGGCAGAGATTTTGTTGAATCTGGATGATGTAAAGTTAACTACAACTGACAAATACTTTAGCTGTCCCTGGAAAGGATCTTTGTTCTAACCCTAACAGTGTGAGGTAAATCTGATATTGCACAACCTTTTTAGGATATTCAAATGGAACAGAGATGCAGCTCATTTGAGATAGCAAGAAGCTAAAATGAAAGTGCCAGATTCATCTTTAGAGTTCCCTGTAAAAAAGGTAAACTGATATAGTATTAAACTTCACCTCCAATTATCATTTAGTGCCTGAAGAGGTCCACATTATTTGTGTGCATTGTACCAAAGCCCAAGTCGGGAAGATAAGAGCTGATGGTGATTGCAATATCACAATATTCCTTCTGAACCTCCTCGGACACAGACCATGTAAACTGTCAACAACAGTTTGGCATTTGGTACCTCTGTGGCTACCTGAAATTATCATATTTTTCTGTGCTCTCCTTTCTGTCTCTATTCTCCCACTGTCTCATATTATGCTGTAAAAAAATCTCAACACTGATCTATTTTGCTCTGTGATTGTACAGACACTGGTATGAGGGTTTCTGAAGTTTTTCACAACACATAATGATGAATTACTGTCTAAAGTTCAATAAATGCAAAACAAAATTGTATAAAATTCAACACGGTCATAAAACAAAGTATTAAAAAATCCAGTGGTCTGTATCTAATCTATCCAAAATACTGATATTCAGCATAAAATAATGTCTTTGACAGCTGTGGTTTTCAACAGAACTGCCTTTGAGCAGTTTTTAAACCACATTATGGTATTCTTATCCAATTCAGTTCTAAAGGGAACTGGAATATTCATCTTTACAAGGGAAAAAATAAAATGCAATGTAACACACCACAGAACTTTCATGAAGAAATAAAAATCCAGCAGAAATATTGATCCCACATGATGTTTGCTGCTCTCTCTAGCAGAAGGTATTTAGGTTCCAACCCTTTATTTAGCTGTTCTTTAAGGCTGCATCTTATGAAACAAGTAGTTTGAAAAGAGTGTGCTATTATCCTCATGATCTGAGTGTTGTGCAGCAGCTCTGTGACTGCCTCAGACACTGTCCATTACAGCTGTGTGCCAGCAGGATGAGGAGCACCATCAGATCACTGACAATAGCTGGACACTGCATACTCTGTTCTCAATCTGACTCACTTTGACATCTAACCATTGCTGTAAATTGGTTCCAAGTAAAACTCTTGTTTGTCATTTTTCCCTATGTCACTTTATGGTTCTTCAGCTTTTACTGCACTTATACATAAATTCAGCCATTATGCTCAGAATTTATCTACCTGAATCCATACCAATTTCAGGCATTTTTCTTAGGCTCTTTATCTGGGTTTTAGGCTTTTAGTACAAGTCTTTGCAGCAGCTGGCCATTTAATAATGATGTTTTCTGACACTCACCAACAATTTTAAATCCTTCATTTAAGCTGAAGGCTTTTCTGCAGAGGAGAGGTAGAAATCAATTTTAAATTACAACTTCAAATTGGAAGTTTAACTCCAGAGGATGGATGCTATATTCTCTAGTACATAAGATTTCCATTGAGCTCTGTAGTTGTGGCAGTGCAGCAGAACAAAGCCTGGTGGCTCAGGCAGGGAAGTGGGACCTGAGCACTTCCTTGAAGTAGATAAATAAGCACTACAGAGAATCAGGTTCTGGCCATGGAGAATAAGCCAAGGCTGTGCCTCATTCCCCACAGACAAGACCACACTCCTGAAGCACAGCCTGTCACAATGACCTCCACAGAGGGGTGCTCCAGCTCTGCAGCTTCAGGATGCTCAGTGGAAGGTTCTCTGGGAATATGTATTTACCTTAAATGTAAAGTCATGTACACCAAAACCAAAAACAAGCTCTTTAAAAGTTCAGTATACTTATTTCTAAAAGTAACTGTAGCAAAGCTGATTTTTTTTAAGCCCCAGATAATCAAATACAACTGCCATATCACTTGGCAGGACCAGCTTCTAGCTTCTAACACTTTGTTTCTTATCCTTTCCTCTGTATCTTCCACCACAATGTAGGCAAATACATTATTCTTGTTTGATAGTAGTAATATCTCTCCTGAGTCAGCTCTTTTCTAAATTACTCTTTTTGACTATTTAATTTTCACACTTTGAATATGATTGAAATTTTAACTGAACACAGTCAAGCAAATCCAGCATGAAAGACACTCTTTACAGTTACTAGGTTATTGCTAATATATCCATTACTTGTGATATTTACTGAGAATTTGCAAGGAGAATTTACCAATGGTGAATATTAGCCTTACACTTCTATTGCCATTCTTGTGAGAATATTGTTGTTTTTGAAGAGTTGAACATGAGGAAAAATTTACTTCTTTGCTCTCCTGGTAGTAGCACTGGATATACATATTCAGGAGAGGGTAGTTGTTATGGGAATAGGAAATATTCAAGGCAAAGAGAACCAGGTTCCTTTGCTTCAGTGGTATTAACCAAAAAAAACCTGTTTTCCTTTTACCTGAATTGACTGCACAATTTGTGTAGTACCTTGCTAAAAGCACCTCTTATATGTTTGAAAAAATGTTATAGTTCCACACCATATAAGGGTCTTGCTTTGGTAAGGGGTAGTGATGGTGCACACCAGATGTAGTTCTCTATCCAACCTATACAGCAATAAAAATCAAGAAATGAAACACGTTTTTCTATATCTTTAGGCAGAGTACAAGGTCTAGGCAAACAAAGGGCTCTGTTCCCTGGATTATTCCTAGCTGTTGTTGTGCCTTAACCTAGGCTAAGAAGAGAAAATTAGATAAATACAACAGGGTTTTACCGGAAGCTTTTTGCACATGAGTAACCAGACATTTTTCTTTGATGACAAACTTATTTTGCAGATAATAGAGTTGGTTTAAATTTAATTTTTCTCAGTTTCAGTGGAATGAGATGTAAGAAAATACAAGCAAAGCTGAATAAAGTGAGGATAAACTGACAAAAGGCAAGGTGGGCAGCTGTGATGGTTTTGGCTGGAATAGAGTTAATTTTCTTCAGAGCAGCAAGTGTGGGGCTGTGTTTGGGATTTGTGCTGGAAACAGAGCTCAGGGATATTTTAGCTATTGCTGAGCAGCTCTTCCACAAAGCCAAGGCCTTTCCTGTCCATCATCCCACCCCAGCAGGGAGGAGGCTGGGGCTGCACAAGGAGCTGGGAGGGGACACAGCCAGGACAGCTGACCCAGGGATATCCCACACCATATCCCACATCCCACACCATATCCCACACCCTATGGCTTCATGCTCAGTATGTAAAGTTGGATGGTGAAGGAAGGGGGAAACATTCAGTGTAATGTCATTTGTCACCATCACACCTGATGGGCCCTGCTCTCCTGGCTATGGCTGAGCACTGCCTGCCCCTGGGAAGCAGTGAATAAATTCCTTGTTTTGCACTGTTTGGGTGCACAGCTTTTGCTGTCCCTATTAAACTGTCTTTACCTCCACCCATGTAACTTTTGTTCTTCTGATTCTCTCCCTCATCCCGCCTGGGGGGAGTGGGCTGTGAGGGGCTGAGTGAGTTACTGCTTGGGTTAAACCATGGCAGTAACAAAGGAAAAAATATCATTTAGAAAAGGGAAATAAGAGGCTGGCAGGGGTTAAAAGCAAAGAAGATTAAATCTGGATAAAATCCAGCTGAATACTCAACACAAGTGTTCAGTGGTCTATATAACTGACATGGTCAGTGTGGTCATAATTTAAAACATTGTATTAAAAAGAATCAGACTGTTGCAAGGAAAGAAGTAAGTGATCATCTTTGAGACTATGAATAATAGAAGTGGACCAAAATTCAGTCCTCCAAAAGGCCATGTACATAGGAACACCAAATCTTCTAATGTGGATTGGAGTTGATCAGTGGAAATTACTGAGCAGGGCACTGACCCCAGGGTGACAGAACTATTCACATGGTATGTCCATGAAAAGGGCATATGTAATTATAGACTGTGCTAGAACTTACTTCCAGTAGAGAACAGGATGTATTCTTTCCAACACATGGTCCTGGGGAAAACTCAGCTACAATTCTGTGTATAATTTGGGTTATCCATGTGAAATCAAGACAGGTTCAGATGCAGACAGATGCAGGGCACAGGAAATGAGAAAGCAGTAGAAATAATAGAAAAATAGAAAAGGTTTCCCTGCAAATCAAAGAGTGAGAGGGGACATTTTTGCTCTCTATCAAAGGCCCAGAATAATCCTGGAGGGGGAGAGCTTTTTAAACTAACAAAAACTTGAATTAAACACAAATTTTGTAAGTAGGTTAAGAAACCCAGTCACGAAAACAGATGTTTCTAACCATTCAAAGAGTGAAGTTCTGGAAGAACCTTCTAATAAAAATGTAACACAGAGAACTAATGTAGCTAGTAAAAATGGTATGCATTACTGCCTTTAAAAAGATTAGTGTATGATAATGATGTGTTGTAGTGGCTGTAATAACTGGGAACTAACAGCATGTAGCTCGGGCTTCTGGTTCTATAGAATATTTTTTCTATTGCCCTGAGCATGGAGGGGAGTCTACATTCAGCGTACAGTTTTTAGATCTACTCAGGGGATCAACACCTCTTCTCATCAGAAAGCAGGAGGTAACTCTGGAACAGAAACCCCATAAGCTTCTCAGGCAGCACCTGGGTGCTCTTCATACACTATTTCCATATATTTATTTATTAACTAATGCACTGAGTAAGTAACTTTTTTCCTATGATTTCCAGAGTGAAGATAAATTGCTTTAAACCTTTACTTCCAAAATTCATGTTTTATTCCATACTCATCATAAACATGCATGGATATAAAATGGCAATACTTTTTTTTCTGTTCATTTTTATAATTTTAAGAGGCAGCTGTGACATGATACACAATACACTAAATAGATTAGTTTCTAATATTCCTACATCTTCATACACAACAGTTCCAGTTCTCTATGAATTGATTGTTATTCTTGAGCAATTATATCATCTCAAGAAACAAATCCACTTTCTCTTGTTATACTTTTCATTAGCTTTTTTTTTTTTTTTAATTATATATTGAGTCCAATGTTGTGGGAAATGATGACTTTTATAGCTACTAGTGGGAATATGAAAAAACAGCTTCGTTTTGCATTAAATTCTGTCAGATACATTTTCAAAGAGGAGATATTTCCCCATATTGTTTGGGTACTTGGGAAAATGCCATCCTGAATAATATTTTGTAAGTATTATTGGAAATTGGTTATTGTTTCAAAAGCAATGGACTCTTCTGAACTAGATGGTTGTGCCAAGCAAAATATATTAAGAAGAATAAAGGATTATGTTAGCAACATTCATAATGGGGAAAACCACCTCAGAATAAAACAAAACCATGCAAAGAATAAATAATGGCCTAATTGAAATCCATAAATACTTCATGTGCTCTTTTTTTATTAGCTGTTAATAATGGCTGCATTGCAGAAATGCTTTCTGGATAGAAAGAGAACTAAGTGCCATGAAGGCATTTCTGCAATAATTTACTATTGAACTTTGTTCATTTTGTTCAAAAACTGACCACAGTTTTGTAGCATGGGGAAAAAAAATAAAGGTGGTAATAATTCATGGAAGCTGCTAACTCAAGAGAGCCCAATTAGAAGTCTTCAAAGGCAGGAGTATGGGTCTCTTTTTACCTTAGGGTGTCTGGACAAGATTAACTTTTTATGCTTTCACTCTGGAGTATTTCTCAGTGAGCTTCCTCAAGGTTTACAGCCCCAACTGAGCATGGTTGAGACTTTGCCTGGGGGGAGGTGAGGGGGGCTCTTTCCCACTTGTATGTTTACACAGCATGACCTATGGTAAAGGTCTGAAATTTTCTAACAGTACAAGAAAATGGCTGCTATGGCTCCACAACACACAAATTGTACACAATCTGTCCCATTCCCCACACAAAGAATGGAATGTTGTAAACCACACCTCATTACGCTTTGCCAAGGAATATGAAATGGTAAGATGTAGCCACCCTTTCAAGCACTCTACATGCATTTAAGACATTTCCCCCCTACTAGGAAAACAATACAATTATCTCCATGTGCCCTGAATACACAGGGCAGAACATACATGTTTTTGACTTGTTATGAAACCCAGAAAGCCAACGTGAGTTTATTAAGGCACAATCACTTCTTAACAAATTATATTGGGAACTTCTGGGGAAGTTCCTCAAAATTAAGCACCAATTGCCTAGATATGCAGCAACATCTATCCCATGAGTAACATTAAAAACATTTCTACATTAATATACAAATATCTGCTCTCTAAGAGTGCTGTGTTCTCTCTGCTTTAAGACCCAAAATTATTTTAACTGAAATGCATTCACATAATTCTAATCAAATACGTTCTACATTGGAAAATTACACTGAAATGCATAAAGAGCAAAGAAACACCACATTTTAGGCAAACTTTTCCATTGCCTTCCACAAACTTTACAAGATACACTTTCTTATGACACATTATCACTCAGAGTAATAGAACGTGCTAAAAAAAAGTTTCAGAAAGTAAAGGTGATGGAATAAGTATAGAGTACGAGAGACATCACCATTTAAAACAGGCAGGTGGGCAAAGCGACACTAGAAACAAAACCAAAAGCGTGGGCATCCATCTCACACACGATGCCCATTCATAAACGTGGGTTTGAAGCCACCTGCCATGTGCTTAAAGCCCAGCTGGCGATGTGCTAGACTCGAGCCTGCCGCTCTCCCGGTGCGGATGGCAGGACAAAGGCGGGCTCCGCGCTGCCTCCCGGGCAGCGCACCCGCAGCTGGCAGCCCGAGGGAGGCTCCGCGCCCGCGGCTCCTGCACGGAGCGGGCCGGCCGGAGCCGCCGCGGCCCCGGGCGAGGCGCGGCTCGGTACCGCGGACAGCTCCGCACTCACCGTCCTCATTCTCGTCGAAGACGGGCGCCCTGTGGGAGTGGCCGCCCCCCATGTTATTCCGCGGCCGGCTCCGCATCCCCCGCCGCCAGCATCCCGCGGGGCGCGCCGGCGGCACCCCGGAGCGGGGCAGCTGCCCGCCCGCCGCCGGCCCGCCCGGCCCGCCCGGCCCGGCCCCGCCGGGGGAGTTCCGCAGGACTAGCAGTCACCCTGCGACATGAAAGTGATCCGTCTGCCCCTGGCAGAGACCGCTGCTGGCTGGCAGAGACCGACTTGGCCCTTCTCTCATCGCGGAGGGGCAGGGGAGGGAGGGAGGGAGGGACGGAGTTAGGGGAGGAGGGAGGGATGGAGGGGGAGGGAGGGAGGAGGCGGAGGTCCTGCTGCCGGTGGCTTTTGGTAAGCGGTAAAAGCTGGATCTACCTGGATCCTCGCGGATCCTCCCTCCTCCGCTTTCCCTCCTCCCACACCTCCACTGGGGAGCGCGGAGTCCCCGCTCCTGCCCCGGCAGCGGGGCCGGCCCCGCACCCTGCCCTGCCCTGCCCTGCCCTGCCCGGCCCCCGGCGGCCGTGTCTGATAGGCAGTGGGTGCAGAGCCGCTCCGGCCGCCCGGCAGCGCTGGCAGCACCGGGTGCCCATCGCTCCCGAGGCGCGGCAGAGGCGGGAGGGTGAGCATTGCCCTGGCTCCAGGTGGTTTTTGTTTTGCTTCCCGACTGGGAAGGGGCGTTCATCGCCGGCAGCCCGGAGGGACGCGGCCGGCCGACCGAAGTTCGCTGAGTTTACAAAGTGGCAAAAAGAACCAAAGGGATCTGCTCCCTTCCCTCCCGCTCCCTCCCGTTCCTCCCGCTGCCCGGGCGGGGCGGCCCCGGGAGCGCGGCCGGAGCGGGCGGGGCGGCGCGGGCAGCCCGGCCCCGCAGCGCCACCTGCCGGCCGCGCCGGGCAGCCCCGAGCCGGGGCGGCTGAGGGGACCGGGAGGGCGGCGGCTCCTGCAGAGCGGAGGGCGCAGAGGGACAGGGCAAAGATTTGTGCGTGTATACACGTGTGTGTGTGAGTGTGTGAGTGTGTGAGTGCGTGAGTGCGTGAGTGTGTGAGTGTGTGAGCGTGTGAGCGTGTGAGTGTGTGTGAGCGTGTGAGTGTGTGAGTGTGTGAGCGTGTGAGTGTGTGTGTGAGCGTGTAACACGTATGTGTGTGAGTGCGTGAGTGCGTGAGTGCGTGAGTGCGTGAGTGCGTGAGTGTGTGAGTGTGTGAGTGTGTGAGTGTGAGCGTGTGAGTGTGAGTGTGAGCGTGTGAGTGTAACACGTATGTGTGTGAGTGCGTGAGTGCGTGAGTGTGTGAGTGTGTGAGTGCGTGAGTGTGTGAGTGTGTGAGCGTGTGAGTGTGGAGATGGAGATGGACAGGGTAAATATGTATGCATGTATACACGTGTGTGTGAGTGTGGAGAGGGACAGGGTGAATGTGTGTGTGTGTATGCTCGTGTGTGTGAGTGTGAGTGTGCAGAGGGACAGGATAAATATGTGTGCATGTATGCACGTATGTGTGAGTGTACAGAGATGGACAGGGTAAAGATGTCTGCGTGTATACACGTGTGTGAGTGTAGAGAGATGGACAAGGTAAATATGTGTGTGTTTATACATGTGTGTGAGTGTGGAGGTGGACAGGGTAAATATGTGTGCATGTATACACGTGTGTGAGTGTGTGTGAGTGTGGAAAGGGACAAGGTAAAGAAGTGTGCATGTATACACGTCTGTGTGTGTGAGTGTGTGTACAGAGATGGACAGGGTGAATGTGTTGTTTGTATGTGTGGAGGTGGACAGGGTAAATATGTGTGCGTGTTTATACGTGTGTGTGTGAGAGAGTGTGGAGATGGACACAGGTAAATATGTGTACATGTATACACATGTGTGTCTGCAGAGATGGACAGGGTAAAAATGTGTATACACATGTGTGTGTGTGAGTGTGGAGATGGACAGGGTAAAGATGTGTACGTGTATACACATATGTATGTGTGGAGATGGACAGGATAAATATGTGTGCGTGTATACATGTGTTTGTGTGTGTGTATGTGTGGAGATGGACAGGGTAAATATGTGTGCATGTATACACATTGTGTATGTGTGAGTGTGTGTGGAGATGGAGGTGGACACAGGTAAATAGGTGTACATGCATACACGTGTGTGAGATGGAGGTGAACATGGGTAAATATGTGTACATGCATACACATGTGTGTCTGGAAATCACTCCCCTCTAAAAGTGCATTAGGAAAACTGCCAGCACTGGAAAGGGATTACACGGATCACCTGCCATGTAGCAAACAATGAGAGCTTTCTAGGCTTGCTGTTGATATTTATAGACAGAAATAGCTGTATCGCTCCCTTACAAAAATTCTACCGTTAGCAACCTTTGAGTGAAGTAGAAACAATCGTGTTCAGCACTTCCTCCAAAGGGAAACAGGTAAAAAAATTAAATATAGATATATTAATACTGTATCCAGGTCAAAGCCGTTGCAGTTCCTCCAGGGAAACCTGCAGACAGAAAAAAAAATCAAATGGAAGTTGCATTTTTGCTTCTTCACTGTTACATGGGGAGAAGAAGGAGAAGGAATAGAAGCCAGAAACTAGGGTATATGTATTTCCCTCTAGAGGCAGAAAGGCTTTACCATTTCCCTGTAATATTTACCACCCTTCTTTCAGTAAAGCTGTTTAGAAAAGCCCAAGAGCAAATACTACAAAGCAGAAGAACTTTCAGTCTCTTTGTATATGACTTTTACCTGCCTTAGTTACTCTCATGACCTGTCTTTGAACCCTGTATAATGCTGCTGTAACCTCTCTGAGAAAGGCTGATTAGACTTAAATGAAGTGGGTAAGATCCTGAGCTGTGTGGCTGAGAGCTTAGAGCTTACAGCCTCTACAAACCCAGAAAATGGATAAATTCAGACATGGTGATATTTTTTCCATAAGTAGACATGGACAGATTGTATCACCTGCTGACATCCTTTACTTAAATTATTGGGGTTATCATTACTTCCATGTGAAAACATTTGCAAAATAGGGAACATTTCAAAACTTTGACCTGTGATTATTCTTGTAAAATGGAGTCTGGAAAGCATGACTTACTCTTTGTCATTCTTTTGTTTATTACTCACCCATTCAAAGATTTAGTCATCCAGTCAGGAGCAGAAATAACGTAATGTTACTGAGTTTGTGTTCCTTCAGCCAGAAGACAGCAATAATACTTAGCAATCACAGAGCTTCAGCTCTCTTTTGGGTTACCTAACCAACATGGTGCTTGATGTTAATCCATTTTCTTTAGCAGGAACAGGGAGGACTGCACTTAGATTCAGCTGATAAGAGTTACCTTCTGCCTGAGCTAAGGGCTTACATCCAGCCAATCCAACTGCTTCAATTCACACAGAAGTGTTTCCAAGTGGCCTTCCAAGTAACGAGAGGAACTGGTTTGCCAGTAAGCCCCAGGGTGATCATTTTACACATGAGAAACCCACCCATAGAATATAGATATGAGGGATGAGCAGGAACAGTTTGGTATCCCACTGCATGCAGGAAATACAAATTCATTGAAAACTACTTAAAACTGCCTCCAAGAGTTGTTCAATTTCTTTTTTGTGCCTGACTTCCTTCACATAGACTAGAAGTCTAACAAGTTTTCTGAGATTACTTTCTTGATTTCATATGACAAGGCCCATCATGAACCAAAGCAGTTCTAACAATTTACAGAACAATGAGTTGTATCTATCCATTAATTAATCACTCCAAATAGACTGGTGTGTCATTTTGACTCCTTTTTGACAGCTTTGCAATAAATCTGCCCTTGATTTGTGCAAAATTCAGGCTTATGTTTAAACCTCAGCATAGCTAGGAGGTTAAGACAAATGGCGTACTGTGTTCATGCGAAATGTGAAAAATTAACATTTAGTAATAAAGTATTGATGAGACTTTTTTTTATTAATTGATAACATTATATTCCTCTATAATGCTTGTACTTGAGTGGTGCCAGACATTATCCTTCACAGTCATTTTCTGTAGAAACGGACAAAAAAAAAGATGATCTGGCAAGAATTGTTGGGTTTGCTGTTCTGAAAGCAATGTAATGTATTCTTTGCATCAGTGTCTGTGCTCTGAACTAAGATGTGTTTGTATGATACTCATCATCTTCCTGGGAGCATCAGTGTTTCTGCAAGTAAATCAGAAGTTGTTTATATGATGGTGTCCAATGGTGCTAAGCTTAGATGTGTGCTCAGAGCCCAGCCAAGCCTCAAGAAAACCAGTGGCAGTTTTCCAGTACCTTTGACATGAGTAATGTCAAACCTTGGACACATGGACTGCTTATTCACGTGATCCTGGGCTCCCCTTTGTCCTTTGCAACCCTGAATGCATGCTAAATTCTGAACAGAGGTATAACTCCAGCATCTTTTTTCTTTAAAATATTCAGGACAATCTGAATTCCATTGCATCTGCTTCAAATTTAGCAACAACTCTTCAAGAACAATTACTCATATATTTTTCCAATTGCTTTTGTAAACCAGAAATAAGTCTGAAATTCTTTATCATAACATTATGCATATCAGTACAGCTCTCTGAAGCCTGAGAATTCTCAGAACAATTAAATTTTTACTCTTCTGGGACAGAGATTTCTAAGCTACAAGCAGTTTCTGAGTCTTGCAAGACCAAAACCAAATCAAACTTCTCATGCTTATCCTTTCCCTGAAAAGACAGTCAGGTTTTGCTTGAGATAAACAAAGTTCTAAACTTAAAAACACATTTTATTTTTAGCAGCTATCTGCTGCATAGCCTATGCAGAAAACACAGTAAAGAACAAGGACAGTCAAATAGAGCTCTTCTCTTCCCCCTCTTTTCTTTCCCCCTTCCTCCTGCAATCAGCATGAACATCATTTTGAGATATTGTTTTACATTTTCATTTAAGGCCTATGTTGTCTGGCTTAGATTAATAGTGATTTTTTTCAGATCTCCATGCAGTGTTAGCAATAAAGAAAATCAAACATGATTACAATCCTTTGCATTATAAAACTTCCCTCGGGGAATTCAGTGGTTTAAAGCCAGTAATTCTATGATTACAGCTTTTGTATTAAAATGCTTCTGATGAGACTTATGGGGTGAGGGTGACCTTACAGTTCTTGATTTCACAGCACACCTTGTTGATATGCTAATATTTTTAAATTGCAGACTGTTTACACTGACATTTTTGTGTTTGAATACTATCCTGGAGTTAACAAAGAAGATATTAAAATAACATCTTTTGCCTTTATGATTATGACTACTTTAAAAGGAAAGATGATGGGTTAAAAAAGTCCCCTTCTTGGAAACCAGTAGGGTCACCTATTCTATTCTATTCTATTCTATTCTATTCTATTCTATTCTATTCTATTCTATTCCATTCCATTCTAAACTTTGCACAGGACTGCAGTAAGCTCACTTTGGCTGTTCACTCTGTCAGCTGAAGCAGTGGTAAATCTGCTCAAACCCTGTTTCCAAAGCACATATACTCTCCTCTGACCCCTTTCAGATCAGTAGGATGTGCTAAAAGGCAGAACATGCTGAAATCAGAAGAAAAAAATTTGTCTTTCTGTGGTTTGCTCTCAGAGCATGGCCTCTGCTCATATTTATTTCTGTTTTAGAGAACTTATGCATTGGGAGTATTTGCTAAAGAACCAAGCAAGAGGCAAGAACCTGAAGTACAGTCTGACAGCCTTCTATTCTCTCTTCAGGCACAAGTGCTTGCTGTTCCCAAGAAAGGCCAGAGACTCTGCAAATTGACTGACTCCTATTTCACTTCTGATGATTTTGGAGAAAACTCTTTCTCCTAAGACTCTATCAAAATAGTGTTAAACTCCTGGAGTTTTATTGAGATTTACTGTGAAAAGCAGTGAGTCTAACTGGCATTGTCAGGCATATCCATGTGAGAGACAGAGTATAAGTTCAAGCATAGATCAAAGTTTCCAGCAAAGGGTCCAAGCACAGACCAAAGTTTCCTTTACTTTTCCAAGGTTAAGACAATGCTGGAAAAGAGTGGCTTAGTTTGGCTTCATAACCTGCTCTCCTAATTGCTCCTTCCCCAGCAGTCCATCTCTATTCCCCAAGCAGTCTCACCCGTTTAAAGCATAATAGACTTTTGGACTAATCCCAGTATGGGTGACCAGGCATGGATTTGTGTGAGGCTACAAGCATGCCAAGACAATGGAGTATGGAATAAATTCATGGACAAGCCATGCACAATCAAATCTCATGGTTAGAATGTGAGTGTTGCTTTTCCCACCATCCATTTTACAGGAAGGCTGAGAGATTTCACTAAGGGTTATTTATAAAAGGCTACCAGCCAGATCCTGCATTTGCATTGCACCTGTGTGAACACAACACAACAACACCACAACAGTGACCATTTACTCCGACCTGCTGTATCTTCAGCCTTCTTTCATGAGCGAAAGAAAGTGATTAGTCACAGGTAAGCTTAGGAAATCATAGAAAACCTTTACCACCTTTAAAAGGCATAAAGGGCAAGAAAAACAAGGACAACTCAGTAAGCTATATATTAGAGCAAAACTGGAAAAATTTGTTTGTACAGAACCTAAACAGATTAAGAGGGGAAGTCGGTTCTGTACTACATCAAATGCACTGGGGTCTTAATAACAGTAGGTTTAGGGCTGGGCTTCTAGTTAAGTTCTAGTCTTATTTATCATATATACTTTATCTGTACAATACTGAGATGCCAGCCAAGTAATCAAATGAGATTAAATTACCTGCTTGCACAGCAAACACCATTCCAGCATTGGCTCTCTTAAAAGAGTCCCCAGCCCACTGTAGTCCATCAGAAGCTGATTGTCTAAAGTAAGGAAGTCAGATTCCTGTGCCTCTTCAAGAAGTGAAAAGAAAATGGTTACTGGAATCTAATATCAAAAGTAATTACAGGTCCAGAATTACTGGCCCTGGTTTGGACATATCACTATTGAGTTGTGGTTTTGCAATTGGCTTCAGTCACAGCCTGATCAGGTCCATTATGCCCATCTTGTGATTTGACACTCTTATACTGAATCTCAGATTGATAAATCCTAAGCAATTTTCACTGCAGTTTATAGCAGAAATCACTTTAAAATAGAGAGCATTTTGTTCCTTTGCAGCTTTTACCTGTTTTCTCTGGAATTCAATGTGGTATGCACTATTTATCTCCCTCAGCACAGAAATAGCATGGAAAACTTGTGAGAGATTATCCTGAGTGCCTTCCTTGATATGACTGAAGTTTTGAAGTCCAGGGTGTGAGAAAGCAAACCCCAATGGTACAGCTGGAAGGTGAGAAACTTGGCGTCATCTCTCTGCAGGATTGTGTGTGGTTGTCCTCTTAAGATCCCTGGCAATACTCTGGTCTGAAACAGCTGTGGTGGAACAGAGTCAAGTGATGTAAGACCAAAAAGAAGTATAACAAAAAAGTCAAGAGATTGGTCTTTACTCCATGCAGGAACATGAACAGGAAGCATGGACAAAATATCTTCTGGTTGTACAGGTTTTGGTCACAACTTTTGGTTTTGTGTTTGGGATGTTAAAAAGGAATTTTTCTATGCCTTCTGACATTGTCCAAACAGGTGTAGGACAAAAGACTTGGGACACCACAAGACATTGCTCTGATCAACTTACTGCAACACCATGTACTTGATCATATTCAGCTTGGGCATGAAACTGTGACTTGGGATCCCCATGTTCCAGTCCTGCTGCTTATGCCCTGTGACCACTACACTCTTCTTTGTCTTTTTACTTGGTGTTTTTATGTACAAAGTATATTTTTTGAAGTAGACTTCTTGCAATCTAACGAAGGGGCAAATGAAAATGTCTGGAGCTCCTTTCCTTGCTTTAGAGAGACAAACTGGTTCCAGCACCTAACACACCTCCTGCCCCTCCCCACAGGTAGGTATTCCAAGGAGGTCCCACTGGATCTGTGCTTCCCAGGGCAGCCTGCTCTGCTGTTCTGCTGCTCAGCAGTGCTGCCATTACCCTGTAATAGCTCAGCCCTTCTCCTCCTTCTCAGCCTGTACCAGCCCTGTGTGCTTTATGCTCCCCTCAATCTCAGCTGTTTAATAAGCTTTATTGCCTAACGATTTTTCCCTTCCTCTCTTCATGTAATATAGCTGTATCAGGAGCACTGGGGATTCTCCATTAATAACTTGTCCTATTGTGTTTTGTCATGTCCTTTCTTGTGACTAGTAATTTATCAGTGGCATTGACTGATGGAAAATTATAGACTTCCCAATCTTTCCTAGCCTGCACTGTGTCTTTCAAGAACTCATAAAGTAGCTCAAGTGATGAAGAGCCCTACTTAGAAGAATGGTTAAGAGGCTGCTCTTTTAGAGCTATTACATTTGGGCTATTAAGGCAAAACACTTAAATAGGCATGCCAGGATGACTTACACCTCTCTTGTTTCTTTTCTTCTCAGGAGTGTAGCTACACTTTCTCATTTTGGTTTTGTGTTGTTCTGTTTTTTAATTTGGACATAAAAATCCAAAGCTGCTCAAGACATGTATTCTCATCTCAGAGATAAGAAAATAAAAGATTGTTATTTGAAAACTGAAGCCCCCTGCTGAATTCACAAGATAAAACCATGCAAGTTGAGGAACCATGATGGTTTTGAACACAGGTAGCTGAGAAATGAAAGAAAGAAAAATCAATTGTTCACAAAAGTGGCACCTGGATGAACTGTTATCAACAATAATTGGATGTGTAAAATAAAGGAAAACATTAGTTGCTGAGTAACCCATTCCATTTGCTAAAATGTGCCAGACTAAAGCCTAGATAGATGCATTCATGAACTGTTCAAGTTTGCAGCAGAGGGGGAAAAATTCACATTATAACTTACAGAGCAAGTGAACAAAATTTAAAGGTTGTCACGTGTCTGCTGAAAAAATAAATGAGAATCTAAGGTTTTATAAGTGTTCTTGAAACTAGCAATTTTATTATTTTGCACTACCTTAATTGCTTAGAGGGTAAAAAATAAATACTTGCTGATAATTTTCAGGACAAAAAGCTGAAGAACAACACAGTAGTCCTAAGAAAGATATCTATATTTTCCTCTGTTTTCTTTGCTTTTCAGATTTAATCAAATCTCTCTTTTCCCTTGTCTCATAAACAGATTTGCTGCATGTACATTCAGTACATGCATACAAGACTCTAATCTATGCAATAGGAAGGTGGAAGAGACAAAGTAGGAGGGATAGGCTTAAGAGTGCTGTGCAAGTGAGGCTCAGTGGTGCTTGAGAGCTACATGGGTTTGGAAAGTTAGAGGTATGTAATTGCACCTTATGAAAAAGAGCAGAATTGTGCATTGACACCTTGTAATTTACCTTTGGTTGTGCATGAGCATGGGAAAGCATTTTGCTGCTCATTGCTATTACATTTACTGGAATCATATCCAATTAACACAAGAGCCCAGCTCTCTGTCAGAACCTTGTTATAGAGCCAAAGTCATCTCCAATCCCTCTAAAACATACTTCCATGAACCCACTAAGCTCCTTTACCCCCAGTCATGCATTAGTTCAATGAAAAAAATGAGATTAATAAAGCTTTCATGGAGGTACGTTTGTCTTCTCAGCCCTAGGATTTCCCTCAAATGAAACTGCTGCAGATGTTCTGGACAAACATGTCCCTAGGACTGTGACCACATGCATTTTTGTCCCTCAGCACTGGCTGCATTGACATTGCTGGTTTGGTTTGACACAGGAGTGCACTTTTCAAGCAAACCTCACAGCTGAGTCAGTCCAAGCCTGGATTCCTTTGTGGGGCACCAGACCCAGAAGGTGCCTTGCAGGAGTGCACCCTGTGCAGCCTGATGGTACTGGGCATTTAGCCCATGCCACCAGAAGGGAGGTATCCAAGTGAACCCCCAAAACACACACACAGTATGGATATTATAGCCTCAGCACCAACCCTTTCCCACTCCAGATCTGGTCCAACAGCACTGATCTGACTGCTAATATAGATAGAGAAGACATCTCCAGGCCTCTAAATGTTATAGCCCGTTTCATGGGATTTTGCCTCCCTTGTCCCTTCCAAACCCCCACTCCCAATGTTTCTGTCGTTATCATGAACATGAAGCAATACATCAGACCAATTGCAGAGTTTATCTGCTCTTACTTTCTTCATAGTTTCTCTAAAAAAAGGAAAATAATGTGAAAATGCATCCTATGGAAAATAGTGGTGAATAAAACTCTTTTGTTATGTGCAGTCACAAAAGCATTTAGTTCCATGTTACATTCCAGCTTATCTCAATTTACATTCAAACAATGATTGAAGCAGAAAAATGTGTAAAAGTACCAGGAGAGGCAGCCCATTTAGAGTCCTCAGAACCGTGCATGGGTGCAGGGGATGAGCAGACCACAGCCAGGTACATCAGCTGTCCCTGGGAGCAAGTCAGCTGTGAGAAATGAGTTTGGCTCCTGTGGGGACCCTGCAGGATAACACACATTCACAGCAGCAATTTTTTTCTTGTTAAAGTGCAATTGGACACCCAGTTTGGTTCAGTCATGCTTGGTTAGGAAGGGGAGGGAGCTCTTTCTACACAGACTAGTCAGGGCAGAAGGGGAAAATTTGCTCTCTGGGGTTTTCTAGGATTCCAAGTACATGCAGCTCTGTAGATGCCATTGATTTGATGCAGTTGTGAGTCCTTGTAGTGTGAAGAAGTTCCTTATTATTCTGCATGTCTGTTTTATTCAGATATTATAGCACTGTTTTCCTCTGAAAAAATCTGTGTGATGGCAAGTTAAATTCAGGAGAGAAACTTCTGTCAAAGGTTAAATTTACCATAAAATTATGCTTTTAAAATATCTTAATGTTAGCCTTTTTATGCCTTCAAAAATAATTTTATAATTAAAAAATAATTAAACTTTTCAACAAGTATAGATCTATTACAGTGTCATTTTATATGTCTGATATTTTTCTGACTTTTCTGGACACAATCACTCAGGAAAGAAGAGAAAAAAGACAACCAGCACTGAATGGGGGTCCAATTTCTCCTGTCCTGACACAGAAATGAAATTTATGACAACTTGGTCTAGATTTTAAGGCTTTTCAGACCTACTGTAACCTTCAGCACTCTTCACACTTCAAGCCTGTTTATTTTATATCTTTTCTGAATTCTTTTTTATCTTCCTGGACTCTTTCATGAGAGGGAATGAAGAGAGGAAATAGTACACTAACAAAACCACAAAATTTTCTACAACTGGTGACACAATGTAATATGTGGTTCTTATATGAGTTTTATGATTTTTACTTCCCTTTAAGGATGTTTAAAAATAGCTTTAGAGTACATTTGTGGGAATTGTGACATTTATAGACAATTATCATTCCTGTTAGAACTTTAAAAATGGATCTAGCTTCCAGGAGGATCCTTTTTTATGTGCATATAAAGGTGTTTGTCTCTTCTGCTTCTGAACAAACATTTGTGAGCAAAGAGTTACAAACATTGATGCTCAGCAGTGACTGCCACCTGCCACATCCATCCTTCTGTCTTTGTGTGTATTTTCCAAAAGGAAAGCCCCACTGCATCTTCAAGATGGAAAATGAGCCTAAAGTAGTGATGCAAATGGTGAACTGGAAATTAAAGGAGCTGAAGAAATCATGGCTCTTGCTTCCAGTACTCTGAAGCCAAAATCTGATTAGCATCACTGAAGGCAGCTTGTGAAAATTGTTCCATTTGGTATCACAGTTCCCAGAAGTAGGAGTCCCTTCATGTCTCCTGAAAAGCATGAGAACTTTTCAGGTCAAAGAAGTGTGATGTTCACTCTGCAAAGGGCTTTAGCCCTCAGCCTGGAGAGGAGGAACTGCACCAAGACCGTGGGAAGGAACAGAAGCTCCTGCAGGTAGGCAAAGTGCAAATTTTTTGGGTTATTTTTCAGAAGGAAAATGTTTTATCCTGCTTATCTGTTTTGTTTCAACTCTGTTTGTAGCCTTTGTCTTGCTGGGCTGGGAGATGGTGATTTGTGATTTGGACCACATTTGTGTTCCTGAATGAAGACAGAGTGTGCTTGCTTGGAGGGAAATGTGTTACTGTTTCTTGCTGTGACACTGCTGCTATTGATTGAAAGGAGCCTGCTGTGCCTTATTGCTAAAATTACAGGAATCTTCAATAGACCAACCAACAGCCCTTGGAGGGGGATAAAAAACACAGAAAGGAAAATGTTGATAGAAAATTATGTTGGTGGTGAAGTTTGTTGATATTAACTGTTCCTGCTATGAGCCCAAAAGTGACCTTTTCTCACACAGGGTGCTGGAGCTTGTTCCAGGAGAAAGTATTTGAGAGTGTGCTCGCTAATGAGGATTTTCCAGAAATCCAGGCAGTTTCTTGTGAGTCATCTCACAAGAATGGGGTGAGAGTGCTAGGGGCCAAACACCACAGCTCATGCTGATCTGCTGTGGCCAATGGGCATGGCAGCAATGTGGGAGCAAATATGTGCTCTTGCTGGTTTCAAAGCAATTTGGTTTCAGTTGATCACTGAAAATTAATAGACCAGAAAACATCTCATTTTCTTAAGAATACTACAGGACTTTAGAAGATAGTATGTGCAGAGGAGTCAGAATACACCTCCTATTCTGCACTGACCAAGGGAAAAAGGAGTCTTCAGCAATATCCATTCTAGTGTGTGGACTCTAGGTGTGTGTAGTTACTCAAGCACTCAGTAACCCTATTGTTAAAGGTTCTTTAAAAGCTGCTTTTGAAATTGAATATTACACAGGAAAGAAAAGGAGGCAAAATTGTAAAAATCAGAATGAAATAAGGTGAAACAATCTGTGAATTTATTTTTTGGTTTTGATTTACATGCTACCTGTACCTAAAGAGGTGTGGTATGTTCAGCTAGTGAATACATACATTCCAAGCCAGTGGCATTGTATATCCTTGAAAAACATCTGAATATGTGTTTTCTTCCCATATTTTGTGAAAACATTTACTTTCTTGCCAAAAAGACCAGAAATTCTTTTTAGGCAGCATTGAACACACAGCTCATGCTTGCTTGAACACACAACTTGTGTTTGCTTGCTTGCTTTATTCAGTGCAGAGCTCACTGGTCATTTACCACCATGATTGCTTGTCCACGGTTCATTCTGTGCTCTCCCACTTCCCATGCCCTCAGGGTTTTCATCCTCACTCCCAGACAGACACCAGCTCACAATATTTCATTTTCAGTCCTCAGTGTCATCAAGATTGAATCCACCACAGAGAAGCAAACAACTCTCAAGCATGTGGCACACACAGTCCAGTGGCTGGCACTGGACTCCTCCGTCCACTGCCAAGTGAGCCTTCATTAGAGAATTATGGACATTAAAGTGACAGTAATTGAGCTGAGGCTTTCTGAAGCTGAATACATGAGCTGGAGCAGGATAGCCAAGTTCTTGGTGCTGTGAAAGTTCTCTGTTCTGTGATGTGCTAGTACAAAAGAAGAGTTTGATTTTTGGGTTTAAACCCAAACAGAAGAAACTGTTTACGAAGACTGACACAATCAATGTGCTACTCATCCCAAATATTGCCAAATGAAATAAACTCCAAAAACAGCATTTCTTCTTCTAGGGAGAACTGTTGGGGAGGAGCTGACCAGTCTGAAAATCCCATGTACACAAAACCCCCAAATCAGTCACAGACTTTTTCAGATGTATGTATGTATGTGCTCTTGGAAAGGAGAGACATTGAAATACCTTCTCGGTGTGCTACCTCAAGAGGGAATGATTCATTGATGCCAGTAGACACAACAGTGAGTAATCCACCATATTAACACAGACATTTTTCATGTATTGATTTCATGAAACAAATTCTAAGCAGGCATGCAATTGCCGGACAAGAAAATACATCGTTACTAATGGACTGCAAGGAAACAACCTGTGGAGAAAAACGGCAGTAGGTTAAACAGAGAAGTGTTCAGAGGTTACAGCAAAGTTCTGTGACCCAGAGATCATCTTTTCACCACATGTTTACACAGCTTCTAGCTCAGTGGGAGTCTTGATCTATGGCTTTGCCCCCTAAGCTGTAATCCATACAGCAGTGCTACCAGCATATGTCATCTGGAAATTGGTCTCCAACCCTCAGCAGTGTAGTAGATAATGACACGTAGCGTCTTCTTATTCTGTGCTTCAGGTATCCTCTAGTTACACTAACAGCAGATTTCATTCCCTCACTGGAGGCTGTGAGCCAAAAGACAAAAGGAATTTTTTAAAAAAGCATGCATAAACAAAAAAAAAAAAACAGTGACAAATCATTATAGTTCCTAAGGCATCTATGCTTCAGAAGGACCAATGGCCACATAATTTATTAAAGAAGATTCTGCATTATGCATTAAAAGCTCTGGCACAGAGTCCACCTAAGCATATCTCACTTGAGTAGGTAGCTGTACACAAGTATTTGTCCATAACTTTTTCTGGGTGTTTTTTATGCTCTTGGCATGCACAAGCACACAGTTTCAAGTCAAAGGGTGTCCTTACTGAATTCACCAGCAGGCTGTGAACCTTGAGCTGTGCCCCAAGAAGAACACCATTGTCTTTTAATCAATGCTTTCTTTGAAAAAAAGGTCAGCATCTGATGCTGGTCTCTAACACAGTTGAAGGTCTTTCAGGGATTGCACTGGGAATTCAAGTAATTTATATACCAATTCTGTGCCAAGAATCTCTAAAGGTCAGCAGCCTAACCCAAAATTATTTTGTATTTCTGCTAAGAATATAGTTGTCACATCTACTGTTTAATGTTAGCTTAAGCACCAGAATAATCTGAAGGGGAAAGAAACACCCTCATTTACTTTAGTCTTATACTAATTTTTAAGTATCTGCTTTCTAATTACTTATAGAATTCTAATAAACTCATTTGGTAATAAATGATGGCGTGTTCAACACTGCTTAAAATACTTATAAGTATTTTATGCCTAAAACTTTATACCTTTAAAACTTTATGCCTACCTAGCAGTGATTTTTAGTAAAACAAGCTGCCACGTTTTTCCAGAGCTTGCGACGTTTTCACCACAAGTGGAATAATTTTTCTGTATCACTGCAGCATCTGGCACCTCTTGGCCTTTGTTCACCTAAGACAGGACCATCCAGCTTCTGGCTCTTCCTCTGCTGCACTGGGGGAAGCTGGTAATGGAGGGAGCCCCAGGAGAGAGAGTCCTTGAACTCACTGCCATGAGGGGCTGTGATCCTCAGGGACTTTGCCTGGGTCTGGCAGGACAAGTATATTTCACGGATTGTCCTCATACTTGGTCATCTGAACCGTATGCAAGCAGCCCACAAATCTCTGGTGACTTTAGTTCCTGTGATCAGGATCTACCCAAAAAAAAATTAAGTTAAATAAATAAAAATCTTGATAAATAAAATTCAATTAATAGCGAGAGAGAGAGATGTGTTAAATGAACCAAAAACTAAAGCCCTAGAATATAATAGAATTTCAGAGAGGCTCTGGCCTAATAGCAGCTCTGTTTCAGGGCTGAAGCCAATTCCTAAGTGAGGGTGAGACCCTGATAGTTTAAATCAAGTTACTGTATCAGTTGTCCAGTTCCTGACACCAGCTGCCAAAGTGGATGCCGGCATCTGGCTCCACTCAAGAATAAAATAGAACTTGATTTTTCTCATAGCTCTGCCTTGAGTGAGTGAAAAGAGAGAATGCATGAAAGAGTAATCATACATATATGACTTCTCTTACCTCCTGGCTTGCATGATTCTGCTCCAGAGCCACATACTGTGCAGCAAACTCTGACTCATGACAACAATCACCACTCTCCATGTCTGTCTCACACATGGCAGAAACAAGTAAGTGCTGGATATGCAAATATTTTTTCCATGTTGTTTTTTTTCTTTTTCCCACTCTGACATGGCCAGAGGATATAGGGCTGTCCTTGGACATTGCTCCCTGTGTTCAGAAAATGCCTATGTTGGTCCACAGCCCAGATGGTAAAAACAAAGAATGTGAAAACACAATTCAACATGAGCTGAAGTTCAGATTCCAGACCCAGGACTGGTTTGTTTTCTCTTCAAGCTTTGAATTCTTCTAATAGAAGGCCTGTGTGTGTGTGTGTGTGTGTGTGTGTGTGTGTGTGTGGTTTGGCTTCAATATTTCCTGGAGGAATGTGTCCACACAGCTAAACAAAATACCTCCCTGGGGGCAGCTTGGGCTTCACGGTCCCTGCAGCACAGAGAGAAAATTTGATTTTACTAAGACAGAAATGGAGTACATCCTGCCAGGGTATAAGAAAATGTCAAGCTTGACATCATTAATGGTCAAATGATAACATCAAAAAAATAGTATTTTCCTTCAGTGCATTTAGATGAGATGCCTTGAAAGTTTGTCTATGTCTTTGGGAAAATAATGGGAGATGGATACATAAAAATAATTAATATTTTCCAGCTATAAAAGGACTATGGTCAGACACCTTTTCCAAAATGCTCTTATGTGCCTTGTAAGTTGCCTTTTTTTTTTTTTTTTTTTTTCCCTGAGGCTTGGTCTGCTAACAAAGAGGTGTATTAAATACAGATGAACAAAAAATCTGCTCTGAGCTTTTCCTCGTGCTTGCAAATGCTGATTTGTCTATAGGGCTACTCAGGCCTGACACCAGGTCTCCCTCGATGGAGGTTCAGCTTCCTCAAAGAACAACAAATACATTTAGCCTTTTCCTAGCAAGTTCAAAATTTGATAGAAAGGCTTAGAAAATGCAGCTCACTGAAGAGTTTTTTGTTCCTACTCCTATCAAAGCATGAAGCTAAACAGAGCTGGTTTATTGGCATCAAGAATGGACAGAGTGTGTTTGGAAATGTAACACTTCTTTGAAAAGTATGTGTGAAGCAGAATCAAAGAGTCTGCTTTGATCACTTTGATACTTTCCTGAATGTGTTTGGTTTCTTTGACTCCATTTGCTTCATTTCTCTTTGGTGTCAGAGAGACAATGGTGTGGACAATGCTATCATTCTCTGCCCATTGCATTATTACAGAAGCTCATGTACCTAAATTATGCAGTAGGGAGAATTGGAACTGTATCTTTTTGATGTGAACAAAGTTGATGCCAATCTTTTTTGTTAGCCTACATTTAATGAGTAAAACGGGTTGATTTTGTGTGTGTAGCAGCTGCTTTGCTGCCTGTACATGTGCTTTTCATGTTCCCCAGGAGCAGAACCAGCCTTTCTGAGAGCACCCTGTGGCTGCACAGTGCTGCTGGCACAGCACTTTAAATGCTCCATTCAGAGCAGGTGGGACAAGTGTCCTCCTCTGGCCAGGGCATTGTCACGTCCTTCTCTGGGCTGGACTCCAAGGCCTCCAGCTTCTATTTCAGGCAGCTGTGAGCTCTCTCCTAGAAAGCCATGGACCATTATCCTGTGCCTCTGCAGCTTCAATTCTCACCTCAGACAAAGTGAGAGCTACTGGTCAACCACCAGTAGAGAAGCAGAGTTCCCACTTTGCCTGGGCTCTACAGTCTCGGTGTGCCTGACCTTGAGAGACTGGGATGTATGTGCATAGTGGGCTACAGGAACACCTCCCTTTCCATCCCCTACTACAGAATTCCCAGCAGCAGCCATGGCAAAATGGATTGTGAGCAAGGCAGGCTCTGATGGGCATGGAGTGCCCTGAGCAGCACAGCTCAGAGCTGGCTTTGGCAGGAGAGCAGGGCAAGGACCCAGCTGTTGGAAGAGTAACGGGGGTGACAAGGAAAGAGAGGTAGAGGGAAATATGGATGTGCTGTCCCAACTTTCACATACACTGAATATTCTCACTGTTTCTTTCTGCACCCCATGCAGTCTGAATTCATCTTCCACAGCTATGGGTGGTCAAAAGTGGCCAATATGCCAGATGAGCAGATCCCTGCACTTACACTGGCACCAATATCTCCTTGTTCCTCCTGGCTGTAACTCCTCTGACACATCCTAAGATTAAATTCACCTATTTCATGGCAATTCTAACTAGTGGCTAATATTTATCCCATGATTAATGAGCAAGTATGTAGTAATTAACTTAGCACCTTTTTTTTTACATCCTCCATAGTCAACATATAATGAGTTCTTGCACTACAGTAGAAATTTTATGTAAAATCTCGTAGACAAACACATAGTGTTATTGGATTTGATTCTTTCCATTAATCCAGTCTCTAGCTATCTGCTTTTTATTTCTGATCATATATTTTGATACAGACCCCTAAATGTTTACATTAGGTCAGTGGAAGGGTATATAGTAATATTTGCCACAAAGATAGATTGTGATTAATATAGATTAAAACTTCAGCTGTGTGTCTTTGTTTTACCAGGAAGTCATTATTTCACACAAGCTGCTTGGTTACAAGGAGATGAGTACATTAAGTCTGGATAGTTTAAGATAAACAGACATGGTTTTCCTTTAGTATTTCCTCAAAATTACTGGGGAATTGGGAATGCTCTTTCCCTCTTGTGCACCCACACATGCTTTTACCCTTTTTGGGCTATTTATTTGAGAAACAAAGAACATTTAAATTTTCCCTGCAGACTTTAGCGTGACTTCACTCTTGTGTATTCTATATATATGTATATCAGAAGGACACTTTACATTTCAAAAGCAACAGTTCTCAGTTTTTTGAAGACAGCTGCTTATTTCAAGAGAGCTTCTCATTTGCAAGGGTAGCCTCAGCTCTCAGCAAGAGAGATCACTGCAGTGATATAACTAACTCTCATTGCTGATAAGATTGCTTTTTGCCCAAATGCAGTTTGCCTAGTTTTCAGCTTGGGAAACTTCTTTAAATTCTCCAGTGACTTTGCCAGCTAGACAACGACAGCATCAGAGTGTGAATCACACCATTTCAATGGGCTGATTGTGAAATAAATATGAACAGGAACAGCAGGGGGTAGCTTTTCTTTAGCAGTCACAATTTCCTTTTCACTATATGCCCTTAAAATGCCCAGGCAGACCATTAGCAGAGGGGAAGATTGATAGAATTGCATTTACATCTTAAATCAGGCAAGTTCTCTCTTCCCTAGCCACAACCCTTCCAAAATATCAAACAAACAAACAAAACAAAACAAAACAAAACAAAACAAGAAAAGCTGCAGCTAAATAGAAAGGAGGAAAATAAATGTTAATTTGATTAGCCTTCCAATGGAAATTAGCCTAATGGTCTAAAATTAAAAGTGTAGATGTTTAAGACTTTGGCTGGTTCTAGACATGAAAGATATAGCACTCCAACTAGAGTGATTCTTCATTCAAAATATTTCTTTTTGCCATCCCTCAGTACTTTCCTCACTACATTACCCAGCTGTAATGTTGTCTCACTTTTGTGTCACTACTTCTTGTTTCTTTTGGGAATAATTATAAACCAAAAGTTTATAAAACTGTGAGAGTAAGTAGCCTCTTCTGCTGAGGAAGGCCCCTGAGCCAGCCTTGGCTCTGCCACCACCCAGGTGGTGACCATGGGCACACATCCCTGGCCTGGCACCTGCTGCTCCCCATGGCACTGCTTATCCCAGGGCTGGCTTAACCCAGAGCTGGGAGCTCTCTGGGAAGCTGCCTGAGAGCAGCCCTGCAGGCAGGAGGGGCCTGTCCAGCACCTCATCCTTGCAAATGTTCTCAAAACTAGCTGGGAGGATGACAGGGCAATCTCCCAGTGTACCCACCGCAATCTCCAGCAGGACCCACCACCAGCTGCAGTCTTAATCTCATAGCAAGCCATCAGCTGTACCATGTAGGGATGCAGCCACACTCCATCTATCTTCAACTCATTCTCTCCTTAGTCATCCCACTTAAACAAAACCAAACTAAAACCACACTTGTAGGGACACTGAGTCATCTGGGAACACGTGTAATATATGATTCAGAAGCGGAGAGAGATCCTTTTTCTGTTTTATTTTTATCAAAAGAATTTAAACCAGAAATGCTGTTCAGGTTTAGGTGGCAATTACATCTGAAACACAGTCTGTTGTTAACACCAGTTTCTGTCATTGTCTGGTATTTATTTTCCCTTTGTTTCAAGGCAAGCTGGCAGAACAAAAATACAATTACTAAGTTTATGGATTTTTTTAAAAAATAAAATGAACCTCCATTCATTTTCATCACTTCTGGATATTAGCAAGTAGAATAGATCCTCAGCTATCCCTCTCTATTTGATACATTCATATTCCTTAGAAGAATGTTTTAGTTGTACAAGGTATTTGTCACATCATTTGGTTTCAAGGGAATGACAAAGCTCTGAATCTGTGTTGTGTCACCAACTCACAGTACTCCAAAGGTTTCTCTGTGAGAAACAAGAAATAATGTGACTGATTTACTCTTACTTTGGCTTCAGGGCTTTTGTGCTGCTAAGGCCAACTGAACTGAACAAGCTTTAATCTAAAGTGAGAATGTGGATCCACAGGAGCCTGTGACTTGTGTTACTGATTTCAGAGATGGCAGGATTTCTTCCACTATGCTTAGTTATAAAACTCAAAAGCCACGTTCAGGAAGAAAGCAGAACTAGGAAACCTGATGTATTGTGTGGACTTGTACTTTGCCTTCTCAGCCAGCTGAGATAAGAATTTATGTTACCTTGCAATTGCAGGAAGTACTGTTGTTTGTATCCAGAAATACACACAACAGCACAAGCTATGACATTTGCAGTTTTCCAGGCAAGAACAAGTAGAAAACTGTGCCTGCTAGCATGCTAAGCAGCTACTAAAAAGCTCTTGTGTAGGCAGTGGTTCAGCAAAGTCTCTTTGGATTCTTGTTTGGCTTGGATTGGATTGTTATACAGAGCTGCACTTTCAGTCTCATCAATTTTTTCTTTCAGTGACATAATTCTTCTGAAAGGCGCTGCAATACCAGTCCTAAAAAATAAAGTCCCTCATCTCCTTGCATATTAACCACAGTGTAGACAAGAGCTCCTTGGAGGGACAGCAGAGAGCTTAGACCCTGCATTTTTCAACATTTGAATTCCCCAGGGGGCTTGTATCAGGGACAAATTTGGTGATGAATACATTTATCTATATCATCTCCAGTACACTCCTTGGTGGCTGACGTAATTTTTCATCAGGATAATCAGGGAGGGTGGGAAGCTGACCAGCAATGATGAGACCTGGAGCTATCTGCCACATTTGCATGTGAGAGAGATAGAGAGAGTGAGAGAGGAGGATGGAAGGCAAGGCACAGCAGGAAAGTGTGAATAAATACTGCTGCTGTAAACATGAGCAAGGCTCCCTCCTTGAAACCCTGCTATTGTAACCCCTCCTGCAGTGTTAATAAAGAATGGTGTTACCTTGGGGTAACTCACACAGGAGTGGTCCCAAAGCCCAGGCAGGGTCCAGACAAGGCACTTGTGTGTTACTGGGACAAGGAGCTCTGCCTGTGCCATGGCCAGAGAGGGAGGCAGGCTGAAAGCACCACTGTTATTTCACTGGAGAGGTCTGCAAGTTACTCCAAGCTAAAATTGACTTTTCTTAGCGAGGTGGTGAAGGCTTAAGCCTCTAAATCCTGCATTACTTGAATCAATAGGCCTTGCAGTCACTGAAAAGAGTATCCCTGACAAGGCTAAACCACATAATCTCCCATCTCCCTGGTGCTGATGGCCGAGTTCCCACAGTGTCTGTGGGAAATACCATTATCCCCATCATGGAGACAGCAGCCAGGACAGAGACAAGCGAGGCAACGCCTGCACTGCAGTGACAGACACTTGTGTGGGCATCTCTGTGCTGTCCTGGGCTCTGCCATCCTCCAGAGCTCCGTGTGCACTCTGGGTGCTGCTGCTGCTGCCGCTGCCTGAGCCCCTGCTCTGCTGCAAAGGCAGGCTGGACACTGCCTGCAGAGAGGGCTGGTCAGCACAGACAGTGCAAAGGATTTGGTAACCGGTCTGAGGCAGCACAGGGAAGTAATTCCTGCTCCCCAGCTCTGCTGGGCTGTCCTGTCTCTGTCCTGGAGCACAGGACTCCCCATTTCCATGTTTTCCTTCAGAGAAAGTACCCAGTGCCAGGTTTGTGCTAGCAAGACCATCAAATTTCAGAACTTCTACTTTCTTTTTCTGACCCAGATGGCTTTACCTGCTTCTATAATTATTTTATGTAAGAATAGGCTATTGGGCAGTAGCATTATATATTTCCTCAATATATATGTAAATTTTTAAAAATAACAACAATAAGGAAATAAAAAAGAAACCTGTATCACGAGTAAGCAAAAAGGACTTTTGGTTAATTATCATGGGGAAAGGGCATTACCCATTGCTCACAGCTTGGCCAAACCACACAGATCACCAGCAGAATCTTACTGCTATCAAGAAAGAGAAAATACAACAAAACACATGGGATTAACCCCAGCTTCAAATGCAGGCACACAGTGCTGCCACATCAGGCTTCCCTCTGTGCCAGGAAAGTGCCAGTGCTGTGCACCAGCACCCCCAGACTCAGGGTAATGTGAGGCTGCACAACCTCTGCACCGAATTCCAGCTGATGTTTATGGAAAGACTCAGCAAAGTGTACTGTTGTACAGCAAGGAAAAACATGACAAACAGATGAGACTTTAACCAAGAGGCCAGGTTTTCCAAAAAGTCTTGTCCTGAGCTGGAAGCTTGCCGAGCAGTTAATCCCTGCTCTGAAGCAAGAAGTGGCACCTTCACCACAGCAAACAGCAGAGTCACTTTGGGCTTTGAGGTGCTGCTTAAATACACAGGCCTTTCTCTGTTTTACTCTTTTTATGTTTTACCTCTCCTATTTTTCAATATAATCAGAAATTCATTTCATGAGGTGTCTCATGACAGCCTCCAACAATTTTAAAATCAACATTTTCATTAAGCAGGTGGATTTTGGTATTAAGAAATCAGCAACTTGCAAGGGCTTTTATCAAAAGTCAGCAGACACCCTGGTTGACTGCTCAAACATGGGAGGAATTTCTGGCTGCATAGTGAGTCCCTAGACTTTTAGAAAAATATTATTGTTTGAGTTTTCAGTTAATTGGAAGCAAAAAGACAACATAGTCAGATTTTTCTTTTAATAAAAATATGTCATTTTTAATAAAAATGACAGTTATGTCATTGTAGGCTTCTAAGTTTCTTCTCAGCACATGTGTCTGCTTTTGCTATGGAATATTCCTGGTATAAGAGTAAATAAATGCACTGTGAAGGGCACTCAGAGATGTAGTGACATCATCAGCCTCAGGAATTAATGCAGAACTGTGAGAGTAGTTTAGAGCCCTTGAAGCCCCATGCCCACTGAAAGGAAGAGCGTGATAAAGATGTGTCTGTGCTGGAGATATCCCCAGAGTGATGGTTATAACAAATATGGAGACACTGACTGACTCTGCTGTGCTCCCTCCTAATGCCAGCCTGAGCATTGTCCCACAGACTGGAAGGGCTGTAAACAGCAGCTTCTCCATAGAGGCAATCCTTAGGCAAATTTTGACTATAATATATTTTGATCCTTTCCTCCTTCCTCTCCTGTAGCTCTAAATTCTATTTCCATGTCCATTTTGAATATTGCCTCTAAGAGGCTATTAGCCTTTGTGAAGAACAGCTTGTGTTTCCCTGTTAAAGACCTTCTCTGCCCAAGGCAGGGAATGCACCAGAATTAATAAGTGGCTTTGCATAAGTGACTGGATAAAAACAGTCACTGAAAAGATTCTGGAGTTTCAAGGGCTTTGGTAGCTGTGTATCAGGCTCACAGACGTGCCAGGTGCCTCAGACTGAAAGGACTCCCAGTGTCTGCTGTCACTTACAAGTTCTCCTGAAGTCACCACTGAGTATCTTAGAGAAAGAAGAAATTATTTACTCATACCTGGACCATAAATTGAATGCACTCAGAGATCAAGGATAATCTTGCTGATGAGCTATGAATAGAAATAACTGAGAAGAAAGGATTTGTCTTTGTTTAACTGAATTGCAGATTCTGCATGCTGAGATAGGCAGTAGTGCTGATGAGATACTGGATATTGGAAAATACTCATTTGGGTCAGAGTCAGCTATGCAAGTAAATCTGGCCCAGGGAAAATATGTGGGTGAGGAAATTAAACTCCAGTAACTTTGTGTTTTTTCAGGGGAAAAAAAAAAACCCTACTGTTTGTGAGGGTAGCTGAGCAAAATTCTCACAGCAAATTGTCTCAGCAATTTTCCCCCTTCACAAAATAGCTATTTGGGGTGGGGTTTTGTTGTGGCTTTTTTTGGGTTTTTTGTTTGTTTGTTTGTTTTTGTTGTTGTTTTGGTTTTTTTGTTGTTTGGGTTTTTTTTTATTGTTGGTGTTTGGGGGTTTTTTGGTTGGTTTTTTTTGTTTGGTTTGGGGTTTTTTGAGGTTTTTTTGTTTTGGGTGTTTTTGTTTGTTTTGGTTTTGTTTGTTTTGGTGCTTTGTTTGTTTGGTTTGTTTTGTTGGTGGTTTTGCTTTGGTTGGGTTTGGAGGGGAGGGGTTGTAGGGTTTTTTGATAGGTTTTTTTGTTTGGTTGGGTTTTTTTTGTTTTTTTAAACTTGATTAAGTGTTTTGGTGAAGCCTTGATCCAGCCTTTTCTTTCCTAAGTCATCCTTGGCAGCAGCTGGGTTGCTGACTTGTAGTACTGGGAGACCATTTATGCTGTTCAGAAAACTGCTGTTCTGGCAGAGCAGAACATTTTAGCAGCTTGTCAAACATGACTGTGATAGAAGGATAATATTTCACTTCTACCTTCAGCTTTTCTTTACAGCAATGAGGTGGTGATTAAGAGTCTGTTTCTTCCCCAGCAAAGCTCCCAGTCAGTAGGATCCTGTCCTTGGATGTGCACCGGGTAGCTGCGTCTACATCTATGATCTGGGGCTTGGGACCCTCTCAAAAGGCTTCTTGTCTCCCTCTGGCCTCTTCACTGACTTGTCCAGGCAACTCTTACCCTAAAATAGGATCCAGCAGTCCTAAAATTCCCACAATCAGGAGTCCCAACTTTTCTTTGCTCTCCAAGGATCTACCACTTTAGCATTCAGGAGCACATGCTGTTACTAAACCAACTGTTCTTTATGAAGGCAGAGAAGTGCATAACAAGACAGTAATATACAGCCCTGTTCTCCTGTTTCCCCCAGGTGTTTTGGTGCATTTAACTCAGAGTTCTCTGTAACATATAGAGGATGTCCTTTTCTCCAAAACTAGTTTTCCCACCTTGAGATGAATCTTCCTGGTGTACTACAGTGCCAGGGGACTGCAGTACTTCATCAGATACTTTTTTGTCTTAGTTAATACCTTATTAAAATCTGAATTTAAAAATTTGGGGTGGCATAACTTTCAAAATAACCAGTTCTTCATTCAAGGGTACCTCCATTTTACAGGACAATTAACATATAAAACAACATATGTTCAGCTTCAGGCCTGTGTCCCAGCATCTGGATTTCTCAGCTCCATCTGGAATTTAATAAAAGAACAAAGGCTCATAAATTCAACCCAGAAAGCAAAATAACTTTTATACTTTTATCAAAGCCATATAGAGACATATTCACTTTGCTTGAGACTATGAACATATAAGTACATGGGTCTTCCCAAGCAGCCATCACAAGCACTACTGTTTTGATTGACAAATTGTGAATAATAGAATCATAGAATGGCTTGTTTTGGAAGCAACTTTAAAAATCATCTCATTCTAACCACACTGTCATGGATGGGGACACCTTTCACCAGACCAGGCTGCTTGCTCAGAATGCAATCCAAGCCAGACTTCAACACTTCTGCAGATGGGGCAACCGTAAATTCTAGAGGCAACCCGTTCCAGTGCCTTACCAACCTACCAGGAAAGAATATCTTCCTAATATCTAACCTAAACCTACTATTTTTCAGCTTGAAGCCATTCCTTGTCGTGTCACTGCCTGCCCTTGTAAAAAGTTCCTCTCTATATTTCTTGTAGGCTTCCTTCAAGTATTGGAATGCTGTAATTAGGTCACCCTGATGTTTTCTCTTCTCCAGGCATAAAAATTCCAATTCTGTTAGCCTTTCCTCATAGGAGAGCTGCTCCATCCCTTTAATCAACTTGATGGCCTCCTCTGGACTCACTGCAACAGGTCCACGTCCTTCCTGTGCTGGGGAAATTTGCTATTTAGAAGGATTTCTCTCTATCTGCAGCCTATGTATTCCCACAGTTCAGGGAAGAGGATTAGGGCCTATGACACTTTGAGAACCCTGTGCTTTTCCTTACACATATTTCTGTTGTTTGAGGTGCTCACTGGGTTGTTTTCGTTCTGGAATGAAAAGAGCCAGTGGTGTTTGTTTTTGTTACCCTCATTCCCTCTTTCCCTGCTCTGGGCAGGAAAGCTCTTGCAGCTCTGCCTCATAGGCTGGCAGGAAATTTAGGACGGCAGTGAGCTGCTGCTCGGACCACCCCCATGCTTTTCTTCCTGCTCATGCAGGAGACTATTTAATTGAGGGCTGATTTGTCCAGCTTACTCATTGATGCTCAGCAGTACCTACCTGATCAGTGGGAGTGATTTTTTTCCCCTCCCTTCCTCCTCTTTTGGACAAACTGCCCACAATGAAGACGCTGCTGCTGCTGGTTGCTCTGCTCTCCGCTGCCCTGCTAGCCAGCGCAGCCCCTCCGACCTGCTACTCCAGGGTGCTGTCTCTGAGCAAGGAAATCACTCAGTCCTTTAAGGAGCTGCAGACCTCCAAAACCATGGTGAGTCCACCTAAAAACTGCGCCTGCACAGGCACTGCAGGAGAGAGATTTGTCTCAAAACAAAATCGCAACGAGCTTTTCCTCCTTCCCGCAGGACTCGTGCGTGGGGACGCTGCCCAGGCTGTACTTGGACATACACGTAAGTCTGCACTCTTCTTTCTTACTATTGTGCAGGAAAAGCAGTCAATGAAAAGTGAGAATAACTCTTAATATTATACCCCAGAGGACTGATGAAAAAGGATTTTTAAAAGTTTAATTAACTATGTAGATGAGTAAAAAAAAAAAAAGTTAGGTTTGAACCTTATAATTATCTCAATGGACTTTCTGAGATTTTACTTGATTAAAAATTTTAAAATTAGGAAATCAATGTTTTTAAGTTATTACCATATGCACACAATTAATTTACTGTGATAGAGCCTTTTCAGAAGTTAAATAAGTGCAAACAAAATTTTGAATAATAATGTAAAAGAAGAATTTTAGAATTAACTTTCTTCACTCAATAAATCTACATCATTTTATATCCTGAGTGGTTTTTGGCAGTTAGTTTTAATAAAAAGCAGTGCAGGAATACCTTGCTGGCTTTTTCTCTTTTAAAGAGCTACTTGTTAAATACAGAAAGAAAATGTGTGCCTGAGGCTATGGAAGTGTGATACTGAAGGAAAAAAAACACAGTAGTTTTCTCCCAGCTAAGAAAAAATAACCTGCACACACAGTTAGTACCCTAGTGTTTGCAATGGGGCATTTGATACATTTTTCTTCTTTTTCCAGTGTTCAACAGAGTAGATAAAAAATAGAAAATATCAGCCAAAACAAATTTCTGACACATTTTTCCATAAGCAACTACACCAAGTCTTGTAATACAGGACTCTCTACATCCCAATTCCAGAGCTGCCAGTGTCTCACATCATGGCAAAGACCAAGGAATGTGATTCCAGCGCCTCAGTTTCCATGGCTTTAAAGCAAAAGCTGGGACATTTATTTACTTGCTTCACAAAGACATTGTGAAATTCATGTTGTCAATGTTTTATTTTGATAACACAAAATCTGAGGTAAAAATTACTTCAAAAAAATCAGGACTGGTCACAGTTTCTCCTATTGTACAGGAACAGAGGAATCAGTCTGTGAGATCTTGATAATCTCTTCATCTCCTAAATCAGGTGCTCTCTAAAAAGTGAGAGAGTACACCTATTCTGTAGAATACTCCACCTAGTATAGGAAAAGATTTGATTGTATTGGAGCTGCTGCCTCCTAAAGCATGTGAGAAATTAGCTGGGAGACTAAGACTGTATATATGCAATTTTCCAAGCACTATTTTGACCAAACATTGTTATAAAATACTGGTGATTAATTTGCCTGATTAAAGGTTGCATAGATTACATGTACATAGAGGTAGGAATTCAAGGTTCCCACATAGCAGTAAGAATTTTGGAAGTGGTGGGCTTAACAGAAATCTGTGTTTGTGCAGGGTTACACAGTCCTCTTTTGCATGCTTTGCAGAATTACTGCGTGCTGGCAAAGCTCCGTGACTTTGTGGCCTACCCTGGGTGTGACAGAGTGGTTGAGGTGAATGAGCTGAAGGAAAAAGCCCGGAGCCTGTACACCATCCTGATCTCCTACTGCAGAAGGGTAGGTCAAGATGCATCAACAGGGACAGAGTCCCTGCTTTTAGCCCTGCCTGTCTCCACACTGTCCCCTGACCACCATAACTGGATCAGGCCCAAGCTTCTCACTGTGCTGTCTTCTGCCTTCCAACTTATAAATCTTACCCTTTTTTTTTTTTTTTTGTTTCTCCAGGACCTGGTGTTCCTCACTGATGACTGTAATGCTCTGGAAATTCCTATTTCACCTCCCATTGAACACTCCATCACCGAGAGCTAAAAGACACTCAACCCAAAAGTTGTACCTGGGAAAGTTCCAAGGAGACCAAAAGTCAAAATATGTATATGCAGTCTATAACATTAACAACTAAGATATTTTTCAAGCACACTAGCAATATAATCTCAGACCTACCCATTTTTCTCTGCCTTGGCAGGAAATGAATTGCATGCCTTGCATACCTACTGAGCTGCTAGGGAACCTACCATTAGGGAGCAGTTTTTCGTTTGGCAAGGTACAATATTTCAGCTCAGCCAAATGTATAAAGTATGTTTTGTTTAAACATCAGAAACTAGATTTTTTATTTTTACTCTTTTATGAATAACTAGACTCATATATATATTCTCTTGACTTAGCTGTTTTTCTTGTATTCGATGGGCATGGAAGGGACCATTTTGTTTATTGTAGAATGTTTGATAGAAGAAGAGTAGTGCTGTACTGACAGATTTCTCTGCCTGTATAGCTCATATATATATCTTGATAGTTTTTGATGTCAGATTTGTGAGAATAGAGGTGAAAGAAACATGTCTCTGTGGAAAACTAAATAAAAGCAATCTTCTAATCCAAGATGCTTGTGTTGCAATATGTCTTTCAAGATCAAGCTGAAAGATGTCACTCTTATAAACTTACTTTTCACAGTCACTTGCAAGTCATTTTTCCCAGCATAACCTTTGTTTCCATAGCAATGCAAACTTTGTTGTGTCTGCATGCTTTGACAATGTGTAAGTTCCTACTAGTAGAATTTTCCTATACTAGAAACAATTTGTTTGATGAAATTAGTGATTTGTTTTTAATAGTATTTCTGGGTTGTGAGATGAATTCTGACCCAGAGGCTCAGAAAACCTATTAAAATTTCAGACAGTTTTTTGAGACATAACCCATATAGTTGAGCCAGCAGGATTAATAAAATTTCCAGACAGTAATTCCAAAGTCATGGGTGTCTTCAGAACGCGCAGCACATGAGACCTTCACAACCAACAGCTCTTCGGTGTCAAGAATAAAAAATATCTTCCCCATATTCTTGGAAGTAGCTGCTGTTACCTCAGAGAATCTCTTCCTTCCCCCAGTGTAAGTAATTCCTCTCTCTCCAGAATAGTATTTGTGGACCATTTATCTACAGCACTGCCAGCCCTGGTGACTTGGTCAGTGGTCTCCCCACGTTTTATGAAAGCCCCAACTTCCATAACCACGTGTTTGCACAACAATCACAGCTCCTCTACTTGACATCCTGATGGTACAAATCAACATGTTTGACAATTGTTATATAAATAAGTGAATAATAAAATTAATTCAAAGCAAAAAGAGTGTTGGGGATGGGCCAGAAAGGGTTTTCTCTTCATTATGGAATCACCTTGTTTTGTTGAAACTACCAGTCTGGTTTTAGCAATAGAAAATTTGACTGTGCTTTTCAGTCATAGAATAAGGGTGGAAAATCTGACTCCAGGAGGGCTACTGGGGGAAGAAGTAAACAAGGACTCTTCTCTCCACTTTGTCTCAATTCTAAGTGTACATTCAAAGAAAATGCCTATCAGGCTTTGTAATTCCCTCTTGAAGATTAAGTCCTCGTGTGCTAACCCTACTAATCCTTTAGATGAGCCATTCTGCCTGCAGTGGTTTCACTCCAGTGCCTGCACAAGCATCTGGTAGAGGCACTAGCAACTCAGCAAATCTGATCTAGTACCAGGCTGAACTCAAAACTGCATTGTCATTATATTACAAATGTTCTATTGTCATTACATTGCAAGGGTTCCACATTGCTAGAGTTTCATACCCCCTTGATGTTTCTCGTAGGCATCTCCTCTAGGCACTGACTCTTCCTTGTCCTCACAGCAGCCAACCAACTCCAGTTCCCACCAATCCACTCTTTTATAGCACTCTTCTCATTGGCTACAGCTGTGGCCTGTTAACATCAGGCCTGCTCCTAATCTTTAGTAATTGGTTCAGCTGCAACTCTTTAGGGGATAAGATTACATTCTATACCACCTTCATTTACCCATACTGTATCCCCCTACAAAAACGTGCAACAGCTCAGATAGTCCTACTATCAGGAAAATCATTGCTTAGTTTGCCTTTCAGAACCCTTCCCTCCAAGCCAACAGCCTCTGTACAATACCCAACACACTCTAGAGATACCAATACCTATTTTTCTGCATCACCTGGACATGCCCAAGGCAAACTCCTTCCACAACAGCCACATTCTGCAATAAGGGCACCTCTTAGCATGCTGGCAGGTAGCCTAGTACCCACAGAAAGAGTGTGTAAGCACTGGCAGGTCCCTGGATCAAGGAGAAACACAAGTAGAGTTGAACTATTTGCTGTCAGACTCCACATTCAAATTTTTGCTCCCTCTAACCAGGGAGCGAGACCCCACCTGGGGAAGCAAGCAGTGCTGGGATAACGTCAGGTTCTATCCACTTCCACAAAAGTCCCAAAACCACATCACAGCCTTTGTTTTTCATATCTTTATACAAAGCCAACCATGGATGAACCCTGCAAGAAACTGTGGTGCAGTCACCACAGGCCGTGGTGCTTACAAAGCTCACCAGGGACTGGACACTACACATGCCTGGAAACTGGCAGCAGAAGCTGTTAATTTTTGGCTCTTTTTTCCACCCCCAGATGTCACAGGTTTTAAACACTGGCCTGTTGTAAAGGTTGTATTGTCACTTGGCTAGCAAACTGCAGAGGAGGATGTGTTTCCTCTCCCGCAGAAGCTCATACCACTGTGCCTAGAACCAGACCCTGGGTGAACGTGCAGGTAACTGCGGCACTTCTTCCCCTGCTGCTTTCCTGTCCCAGGGACACACACTCCCTGAAATTGAGTATTTGATGAGGATTTTCTCATGGATCTTCTCAAAACTCCTCTTTTTCTTTATTGAGGCTTATAAGCCTTCCCTAGACATTTTGAGGAATGTGTGATCCAATTTCCAGATTTTTCCCATGATGTTCTCATTCCTACAACCATCTTCCAAATATGTTTTCACCTGTTTCAGGCTGATTATTTCTGTGAAGAAAATGTAACCTAATTTATTTAGTACTAAGTATCTTGCAAGAAGTATTTTGAATTGGAAACAGAATAGAAATCATTGTTTTATTTGCACTGTTTTTGTTAGTGACTTCAGCTTTTTCATGACTGACCGAGACACACTGCAGTGCACTCAGCATGGCTGCTTACCAACAGCTCTGCTCTGCACTGGTACAACCTCGTTCTGCAGAAGCTGCGAAAAGCAAGTTGGTGCTTTGTGGACTGTACATACTTGAATGGACTTTAAAAGCCTATCCCCATTTGCAGATGTTGTCTATTTTATTCCCAGAATCAGGTTTTTCTGGTCGTTGGTGGGCTTTTACAAGTATATTCCCTATGGCTTGTGCTGTGACTCTCTCTACATCTCATATGACATTTTTAATGGAAAGTGTGCTGAGAGCAAAGCTTTGCTCTTTCAGTTCACAGTAACCTCCTGTCATTCAGACTGTCTTAATAAGATTTGTGATTAGATGAAGCCTTTTTATGAACAAGGTATTTTGTTTTCACAGTCCAGGGGCAAAAAAACTCCCACTGATAAAGAGATATAATACACTTTGGCAAGAAAATAATTTGGCAAGAAAACATCCACCCCTCCCTTTCAGTACAACATTAAGTTTACCAACTTTTTAAGTCACCAGGTATATAAGGAGCAGTGGAGCCATTCATGCAGCTGAGCATTTATTCCTGCAACACAGCAGCCCAGACTCATTAGGGCTCTGGCCAACAAGGGAGATTGTGGAGGGATTAAGAAGGACATATTTGTTGTGATGTGCCAACTGGCAGCTTGCCTAGTTATTGCAGAATTTTACTATAAGCACATCATTAAGAAACTGCACTCAGTTTGTACAGTGATTAGGGAAGAACTGTAGAAAGACAAAGCATCTGTTCTGTTTTCTTGCCTGCTGAAGGAGGTTTGGTGGAAGGAGCAGTCAATCCTAGGAATAGGTTTTCTTTTGCAGACTTCTCTGGCTCTGCAAGAAGCCTCACTAAAGACCTGCCCTAGGACTGCTAAACTCTCCCTTATGTTATATGGAATCCCAAGATCTTGGGTACTGTCTTTGCAAAGCTATTAAAAATATCAATTTCCAATTTTGCAAAAAATTCATAGATCAGTTTTACTGGAACCAGCTCCTTTCCCTTCTTTTTTTTCTCGGTCAAATTGGCTTTCCTTAAGTGGGCACTCAGATCACTTAACTCCTCATACACTGGGTTTTGTGAAATCAAAGAAGGATGGCAGACTTCAAACAAATAATTAGGTCATTCAGGGTGATGAAATTCCATGATGATGATAGAATGTGATTTGCTAGTAATTAAAGGGGTACAAATATTATGGGATTTTTTTGTTTGGTTTGGTTTGGTTTGGTTTGGTTTGGTTTGGTTTGGTTTGGTTTGGTTTGGTTTGGTTTGTTTGTTTTTTGGGGTTTTTTGTTGAGGTTTTTTTTGTTATGAGAAGGGAAAGCATTAATGCATCACTGGGGAGGAATCTGATCTTTTAAGCTGTACACTTTGAGCAGAGTGTTGCTTTGTCCAAACATTACATTTGGAAGTGCCCATTTGTCCATTGCACCATTTCCAATGCTTGAGGTGTTTGCAGGTTGCCTTAATAAGATTCTGACCTAGATTTTCCAAAAAAATTTGCTACAATGCTAAAGTCTAGTAAATAATGCTACCTTAAGAACATTTAACCACTGTACTTGGACCAGTACTTTAATCCACATCAAAATCTCATTTTTGGAGTGTATGGCAGTGCAAGTGAAAATTACAATTGACAAGCTCCAGCAACTTTATTTGTGCAATCTTTTGGGCTCACAGTTTTGTTTTGCTATGGCCAGGAACCCTGTGCCATCCAGAGTAAATAAACCTGTCTGCAAGGGAGCTCTTGGTAACTAAGTCAAAATTCAGAGACAATGTCCAGAGAAGGGTCATGGTCTTATTATCAAGGGATTTTTCATAGTCTAAGTTTCATCAGGGAGGGTTGGATGTTTTCTTGCCAAATTACAAGTGTATTATATCTCTTTATCAGTGGGGGTTTTTTTGCCCCTGGACTGTGAAAACCTGGAAAATGTATATCTTGAGATGAATAATATAGCAATGAACAGAAAACCTATCAATATATTTATTTTTCTAATACAAATAACTATATAGATATATAGCCTGAAATCTTCTGTCATATTTGCAGATCTGTAAAGAGGATGTGTTCAGACAGATAAGAGGATTTTGAAGCCAAACAGATTTGGGGGAAAGAAAAATTTCTCCAAAGATGTTTTGCAATAGATTGGAATATACTGGCATTACTTCATTAATATTCAAATATTACAGAAGGAAAAACCAAAGTCATAGAACAAGAAAGAAACTCAAGATCTCTGACTGCATCCCTTAAGCCCAAGACTAGCCTGGCTATCACAGGTCTTTTTGGGTAGCAGCTGGCCAGAAAGACTTTATGAAACAGTTGATCTAGAAAGCCCACAGAAGTTCAAATCAATCCATTGTAGACTCCACTTTTCTTAAAAAGTTTTACCATAAACCCAATTTACTCCCTCAAAATTTAAACCCTTTGCTTTCAGATTTATTCATCACAGAAATGGGAATTGGATTGTTATTTCTTAATCTTCCTTCATTGATCAGAGGTCTAGAAAATACTTCTTGTTGCCTTTCTTTTATCTCTATTCACTTGTTTCCCATCTTTTTTAGAGCACAGTGCCTGACATTAAATATAGACATCCAACTGAGGCTTTATCAGTGTCAAGTAGCGTAGAAAGAAAGATTTATTGGTATTGCCATGAAAACAGTATATTACAAAGGAAAAATTATCTCCAAGTACTTGGAGACAATTTTTCACTTTTTTATTTAAATTTTAAAATAAATATAAAAAGTAGAGTACAAGTTGTCCTCACTGCTCCATAAAAAAGAAAACGCTTGGGGGAAAACAGACAAACAAAAGCAATGGATAATGAAATACAATGGCTGTTCCTTTTGCTGTCCTGTCCTAACTAGTAAACACTTGCCTTCCTAATCAGAGTGGCTGCAGTCAAGCTGCTCCTTGGCAATGGTCTCTGGTCCATGCTATCCCCTAGAACACATCCAAAACTTGTTTGGAAGAGTGACATCTGCCCCAGGTCAAAACTGTGCCCAGAACTGTTATAACAATTTCCAAGTAGCCAAGCATGCTTCAATACCTGGAATGTTCCTAACACTGGGCAAATAAATAACTGATTTTGGAGCACAGTGTTACAGTTGTTCTCCCGGGAAGAGCTGTGCTTTTCAAATTGTTAATGCATTTCATATTATTATTGAGTTCAAACACAAACCCTGAAGTAGTGAAGGGAACAGACCTGGATCTGTTGATCCTAGTGAAGGGAAGATCTGGTCCCTTCTCCCGATGACTTTGCCATGGGATAAGTACCAGATAAATGAGTTATAAAGGTGTTACTCCTACCAAGAGATAAAGGGAAGCAAGAATGTCATTTTTAGCAAACCAAGGTTAGACAGAACACTAATGACTTAGAAAGGGAAAAAAATGTTATTTGAACATCACAACCTATTTTATTGATTTGTTTTTCACTGTTTAATACAGAGGGATCTTTTTCTGCAGTTGCAGAATTAAAACTTCTTTTCCCACTGTGAGTTCTCTGAGGTCCACAAGTGCTTGGCTGTTCTTGTCTTCTTATGACAGCTAGTCAGGAGATGTGGGCTTGGAAAGCATGTTGTTTATCAAAAATTTTTCCTTGATCAGGACACAGAGGCCAGGTCAAGGAAGAAAATACTCAGAATGTTCTATAGCCTCCCTCTTCTAGTGAAGAGGTCACTGGCCATACATCTGGGAATTTTTTGCATTTGATGCCCTGAAGCAGAACAATCTGTCTCTTAGTTGCTGTGAAATATACTGCTTGCCTTGGTGTCCTCCTCTGAAATCTTAATGACCACCCATAACTGATTTTTTAAATAATTTTTTGCAAACTCAGTCCTTGACCAAAACATGTCCTGAGCACCTTTTGTTCGGCCTTTACACTCACCAGATTGTGCAGCCTGGGCCTGACCCACATCCAGCTGGTGCAGTTCAGAGCTGGGGAAGCCATACCATTCTTCACTTCCTTCTTTCATTCCTTCAACCACTACTGTCTCGTTTGCATTAAGTATCTGAATGTGTCTTGATGAAGAAGTCCTAGGAGTCTGTCCTAGCCCTGGAGCACCTAGCTATGTGTTCTGAGCTTTCCCCAGCTTGTAGAGATACCAGGAGAAAGTCTGTGGCCAAATTACTTGGAGCATGGGGTGCATATGTCATCCCTGAAATCTTCTGCATTAAAGGTAAAAGATGCCATGAAGTGATACAAGAGAAAGGAAGAATGATACAGGATCACTGTTTGCAGGAGAATGGCTGGGGAAACTTCAACCGTGGCCACAAAGAGCACAGTGAAAGAAGGAACAGAAGGTCAGAGCCACATCTTCCCCCTCTCCCACACCCCACTCACTGCTCAGCACTTGTGAGAACAAATGGGCTGATCCAACTGCCTGAGATAAACTTGACATAAACCTTGCCATTTTGCCATGAACTTACAGAGTCAAAAATTTTCAGCTGATCCTAAAGGTCATTTGGTCATTTTGTCTGAACAGAGAGCAGACAATGGGGATGGGGATGAAGAAAAACTAGGAAATAATATCCTGCCTCCTTGGTTTTTTCAAAGAAAGATACTTCCACAAAACTGTTTTCTTCAATCAATGCAAATTCATCGGTCTTGCTCCAGTCTCCTGTAATAGCATTTTATCATTTATGTCCTCATAAAGCAGGCTTATGCAGAAGAGAAATTATGCAAATAAAATCATTTCTAATCATCACTGTCTTCAAAGGAAGACAACAAAAAGTTGCTTTCAAAAAATCTATTGATAAGGATAATTATACTATTAGGCTTTCTCAGTCATCTCTTCATTCACACAGTAATTGCTTTCAACTTAGAATTTTTTATCAGCATGGCATAAAAATCTGGATAGAGGTGTAGACAGGTGAAGAAAAGATCATGAAGTGTTTTATTTACATTAATTACATTTCATAATACTTCTGACAACTCAGAAAGAGATTATTAAGTTCAGGCATTGAGGCTTCTAAACAGCTTATTTTGTTATTTAAATTGGGTTTGAGGATGTGTGTATGAACACTGTAGCACAAACAGCTAGCCTAGAATCAGACAGTAAATTGATGACAGTGACAAAAATAAAACAGATGCCTTTTGAGCTTTCTCCTCCAGCACTCTGAGCAGTAACTACAGCACATCCTTGCACCATCTGGGTGTGGCTCACAACCAGTATTTTATATGGCAATCAAATAAATTGCTATTTTATTGTTCTTGGCAAGCTTTTGACCAAAGCTAGGTTTGTGGTCCAAATTTAAAATGTACTATTATATGTGCCAGAACCACTTTGAAGAAAAATTTCCTCCATGTTTAAATTATTGTCAATCCAAAGAAAGGTCAGCCTATTCTCTGTAATACTCTCACAGTGACTTGCATGGGACTCATGATACTGAAAAACAAAGACCTGATGGTCACAGCAAAATGTACTTTACAAATGGCCTTTTGCAAAGAACAAAATCCAGAATTCAGCGGCAAACAATAACTTCATAACAGCTGTGGATTCCTTAAAAAATGTTGAAATCCTGAAGAACAATAACAAACTGTTTAAATTGGATCACTAAAAGCACAGTAATTCACAGTTAATGTCTTCAAAAGCCAATTCTGCAGCCCCCACCACCGAGATCATATGATGTGTCTCCATACATGTGGCATGTTTGGAGTCAGACATCAAGATAGGCCCCACACCCCTTCTCTCTTTTACCTGGGCAAAGGCAATTTCATACAATGCCACTGTACAGCTGGTGATAGTCAAGAGTCCAGCCTGGATCAGGGTTGACAAACCCTCTTAAAAAATGAGGGAAAGGAATCAACACCTACAAGAGGTGTTAAATATGTTACTATAAGTTAGCACTAGTATTTTAAGGGTGATTTGTTATTGAGAATTTAGGGTAGAGATCAGATCAAGTAATGGATCCTAGTAAACAGGAAGCTCTATATCCTTTTATGCAACTGTACAGACTAATCAATATCAGGATCTTACACAAATATGCAGTGTAGTTAAAGGGATGTTCTGCCATACTGCAGCTGCTGTGGGACGGAAAATAAGACCCCCAGGAGGGGATGTACCCACAAACATGCTGTCCTTTCTCTATCACACAAACCCTTGCATGAGCTGGCACTATGCTAAAACTTAAGCAAGGAGCACAAAGGGTCTGCAATTGTCAAAGATTTGTTAAAAAAATCTTTATAGCTTTCTATTACTGCTACTTGAAGCCAGTCAATCTGTTAAATTGTAAGTAGCCCTTGTTCACTGCCTGTTCAGTCTGGAAAATAGATGCTGTGTCTCAGTATCTGAGTCATTGAGCTGGACTCAAAAAACACAGCAGAAACACTCCTATCAACTCTTGAAACTGAGTGCTACATAAGTTTTAACAGCACATTTGCAGTGAAAACAGTGAGGTTGGCAATAATAACTCACACCTTTCAACTCTGTTTTTTTCCTTAACTTGAGCTCACCTTAAAAGGCAGTATGCTGGTCAGTTCAAACAGGTTTTACAATCAGGATTTTGGCATTTCACCATTTTTTGCTTTTCATCAGTTAATTTATGACTCAATTCACCAAGTCAGATTTCAAAGTCAGATAGCTGCTGCATGGGCTGTTTTTGTCTTCTTCACTCCACTTAGCATCATTGATTTTGAAATCTGCCTCTCTACAGCTGACTCAGGGTTTATTACGAACAATATCCAGACAGATTCTGATGCTACTTGATGCTGAAGATAGCTTTGGATAAATTGGAGGAAGACTATTGTAATACAAGAAAGCATGAGGATCAGGTTTGTCTCTGTAAGTCTGGAGTATGGAAAGTTTATTGCCATATTTCATTTCTCATTGCTGGAAGACACATGAACTCCAAGAGATAAATTTGTCACAAATGTGCAGAAAACAGTGCATCTCATAAAAGCTGAGTTCATTTATCCTTTCAGTCAATTCCCATTAATAAACTCCCAAAAATGTGATTTATTAGTATCCTATTATGTAATGGAAGTTGCAGACTGTAAATCTATTCCCCTTAAAATTACATTCCCTGTGCTCCACACTTTTCCAAAAGGGGATCTTCACCCATGCTAAAGCAGGAGCACCTAAAGGCCTGCATAGGTGACCAAGGAGATCCTGTCAAAACTCAAATGTAAAAATAAAGCTCACATGAGGTGACATTGGGGTCAGAAGACTGAGGAGGAATATAGAGGCACTGTCTGAGCAATCTGAGATAGGGTTGGGCAAGACAAAGCTCGTCCTGAATCTGACAAGGGATTGTAAGGGATCCTACAGGTCCATGGAGCTACATTCTACAGCAGCATGGAGTCACTGCTGGAAGCGCAGGAGGCAAAGGTGCTCACTGCCTTTTTCATCTTCATCTTCACTGGTAAGATCAGACTTCAGAAATCTCAGGCCTCAGAGACCATTAGGAACATCTGAAAAAAAGAAGACTTACTCTGGGGGTACAGGAGTTATGTGAGGAGCATTTAGGTGATCTGGACCTACCTAAGTCTGTGCAGCCTGATGGGTTTCACTGGTGAGTGCTGAGGGTTAGTGTCATTGCAAGGCCACTCTCAGTTATCTTTGAAAAGTAATGGCATTTGTGGGACGTTTCCAAGGACCAGAAGAAAGCAAAAGTTGTATCTTTGAGTAGGTAAAAAGAATTTGTGGAATTGCCGGTTGGTTGACATGACCTCCATCCCTGAGCAAGTGCTCCTGAAAGCTATTTCCAAATATGTAATGGGAAAGTAGGTGATATGGTTAGTTGGGATTTATGAAGGGGAAAATCAAGTTTAACCAGACTGACAGACTTCTACAACCAGCTGATGAGAACAGGGAGCAAGAGGAAAACAGAGGGTTCTGTTTACCTCAACCTCAAAAAGGCTTTCCCATAATATCATCAAAAACAAACTGGCAAACAGCCTAGAAAAATAAACAATTGATTGAAAAGTGGATAAATTGCCAGGTTCAAAGGGCTATTATAAGCAGAATGAAGTCCAGTTAGAGGCTGGCCACCAGTGATATACCTCAAGGCTTGATGCTCAAGGGGCCAACAGTTTTTCTGCTCCTCTCCACACCTGGAGAGGAGCAACTCCAGGCACAAGAGCACAGACCAAGAGTCCAGAAAGACGCTTTGTAGAAAAGGACCTGGAAATGCTGATGGACACCAGATTAAACTCACACCAACAATTCCCAGCTGTGGCTGCAATGGAAAGAGTGCTGCCAACAGCTTGATGGAAGTGAACCTTCCCTTCTGCTTCCCCCACTCACTCCTACTGTGAGGGTGGCCAGACACTGGGACAGGCTGATAAGAGAGATTGAAGAGTTTCCATCTTTGTGGATATTTGAAGTGTAACTGGACAGGGTCCTCAGAAACCTGTTCTAGCTGATTCTGCTTTGAGCATGTGGGGTGAATTAGTCTTTCCCCAAATCTGCACCTTTCTGTGATTCAGCAATGACATCCATGTGTTTTTGCAGGCACAAACGCTCCTGATGAGCATCTCTAACCTATATTCATAGGTTAGTGCAGCTTTACCAAAGCTATCTGAAAAGTTTATTCTGTTCTCAGCAGAGAAAGGACTCCATCAAAAAGTAGTTTATATAACAGACTCCACCAGTGCAGCTTTTCTTCTTAGAACCTTTTCCTTCAAACTATTAGTTTCTCTGACAGAAGGACTAAATATAGACTTGGTCAGAAGAACAGTTGCAGTAGTCCATTCTATTTAAACAGCTCATGTGGGATTTTCCATTTACAAGAGCTCTTTGCTAATTTTTACACTTGCAAATAGCTTTCTGTTAAGTCCAGCTTGGAATAGCAGAAACAGTTGCTTCTGTCATAGAAGAGAGGAGGGTGGGGAGACCTGAATGATGCCTTCATTTGGAGGATAGAAATCTTCCTTGAAAATGGAAAAACAAACTGAAAACCCCCACAATTACTCTTCAAGAGCACAGAGGTGAGTAGCACTTGACAGGGCTCATTCCATGAGTTGCTGCCTTCCCATGCTCCATCACTTCCCTTTCCATTCTGGTCTGTGACCATATACTCAGTGTTAGAAATATTCCTCAAGGGAGGACACACTATTTCCTTTTCTCTCCTTTTTAAATTAAATTCCTAATCAAGTCTTGACAAAGAAGAGATTTAAGATATCAAAGGTAGAACCATCGCCACCTCTTGACAGCATAGGAAGATTCTGATGGCCCTGAAGTTCACACTGTAGCTTTCCCTCAATAAAAGGAACAGTGTGTTGATGTGGTTCCACAGTGAACACAAGGGCAGGATGGCCCAACAAAAACACTTGTCACCAATTCTCACCTTGGTGACAAGTTACTACCTTGTTTAATGACTGTGGGCTCAGCACAACAAATTAGATAGATAGTTCTTCATTAAATTTATTTTAAATGTTCTGCTTATTTGGAATGGATTTTAAAACACAGCATAGAATGGACTTCTAACTGGATATTACTGGAAGAGTTTTGTAGGAAAATGTGTTCTCAGGCAATGTATCAAAATAAGGTGGGCCTATTTTCCATAATCCCCTTATTAAAAACTAATGCTTTATGCTGTTCCAGTAAGAGAATAACAACAGCAAGGTTACATAAGATGTTCTCCTGAATGATATGAATCTCTTTGTATCTAGGGAAATCAAAGTCTCTTTTCTCCAAGTACATAAATGTTGAGATCACCCAGGGAGCTATTAATAAGTCAACATTTATGAATTCTAGAAGTACCTTGTAGACCAATAAATTGGAGGAATCGTGCAACTGAACCATACTTTGCAGATATGTGGGAATGAAAAACGTCATTTTAGCAATCCCTTTGAATTCAAGAGATTATTCTGAAGAGAAAAGTTACCCAGTACCCCAACACTAAACTTTCCAAAGGTTAAACACACAAATACCTTGAACAAGATTGGGTACAAGCATCTCAAGAGTTGTATCACAGTAATAGAAGCTGTCAGGAAAGTGTAGATAAAATTGATACCCACTGTAAAAGACTACAAAAAGCTTAAAAAGATTTAGACACTATTATGTGTCCTACCATTGAGGCAAAAAAGTGTTGGCAAGAAATAAGACGTTTGCACAACTGTTACTAAATAAAACAGTTTCTGCAATCACCAACAGAGATGAGTCCTGCTGTGCCTATGAAATTTACTTGTGGTCTAAACAACATATCTAGAAAAAAGCTAACAGATGTATTTGCTTCAATTTCAGAGATTTCTGAGACAGCTTTGATTTCTGAAAAGTAGAAATTCTAGCTTTGTGTGGTCACATCCAGAAGAACAGGATAATTCAATGTGTTACAGAACAAGGATAACAGCTTTTGCTCCCTCTTCAACTTTCCCCCACTCTAGAAACTTGTTTCAGTTAATTGATGCTGATAAATGCCCAACTTTTGTAATGTACATATATTTACATATATGTACATTTTTAATTTTTTTTCCTCCAAAACCTACTGTTTGTTACTTTAACCATAAACACAACATCCAATCACCTCAATGAGCCAGGATCTCACAGAGGTTTTTTTCTCTGGTAGACACCACTGAGGAAAATAAAGCCTTATCACAGCAGAGAAAACAGAAAACAAATGTGCTTTATTCAGCATCACAGGAGGCAAGACTTGCACAGGCCAATGAAAAGTCACAGCCAGGGGGCAACCCCACCTTATTTAGCTCATTTCAGAGCTGCCCTTCTGTGGTCATCATGTTTATATCCACAAAACCTGGAGTGTTCCTGTTTGCTTTGAGTCTGGTATTCAATGTTCAAAGCTCGACTGTAAGACCAGGTCAAAGTCTAAATGAGCCTGGCAATATCATGGCTTAGATGGAGAGAATTAGAAGCTCCATTAAAACAAAGCAAATCAAAACAAAGTAAAATGAAGCAAAACAAAGCAAGCAAACTGCAACAAAACAAAAAAAAAAAAAAAAAAGAAAAAAATCTCTGACCTATAATCCAACAAACTGATCCATGTAACACTAAGTAACTTGAAGTTCTGTCAAATCTAATTATTAAGGATAAACTTCGCAAAATTTAAGTTGTAACAACTGAAGTGAGAACAGTTCACAGAATCCTGTGAACCACACATGCCCTCTGTTAAGCTATTACTCTTGCCTCCACTAATTGGTTTTGGCTTGAGATAAAGATGAGATTAATTCTGCTTTGGAGGCAGCACACTAATGACAAGACAGAGAATCCTACTCTAGGAAAGAGAGTGATTATTGAATTACTGTAGTTCTTCCACTTAAAGCTTCCTTTTCGTTCTTATGCAAAAGTGTGACATGAACTATCCCATTCCAATTACTGATCTTGTGAAGTCAGACACTCATTAAGGACTTCACTTGCTGCATTTGTGAAACTTTTTGACATACACTGATCTGACAGAAAAAGGAAAATACCTGCTACTTATGGATAGCTCAGAGTGATGAATGCTGGACAAAGAAAAGCAGAGCAGGTTGTTAGAAATACCCTTGTGCTAAGCAATGGATGATAGAGATAAAACTTGAGATTGAGAAGAGGGAAGGCTTTTCTAAACATAAAAATTAGAAGAGATGGAAACCAATTCCAACAAGACAGGCTTAAACTCAGAAAATGGACAGGCTTTCATGGAATGAGTCTGCAAATCTTCTCTGCCTGGTTTATGGAGAAAGCAGAAGATGCTCTTTCTGGCATTTATGGGTGTATATGGACCAGCATTGGCCTCCTCCTGTGCCTGACACTGACTCAGGCCAGCAAGATCTGTGGAGAAACTCTTGTGGACATCAGTCAGATCCTGCATAGCCTTTGAGCATTCAGTCCTGCTTAAACTGGGCAAAAGTGTCCTCCTGCCTTCAAATGCCACCCCATTCCCCCTCCATACCTCTTCACAGACCATATCAGCTTTGCTCCCTGATGCTGTAAAGACTCTTAAAATTCTTCTTCCTTACCTCAAGCACCTCCCATGGATGTAGGCAAAACCACATGCTGTACAGTAAGAGATACAAAAATTTCAGTTCTTTAATCACTTAGAATGTGATGACTCCAGTTCCATGGTGCCATGAAGCATTGTCTTTTGCTTCATGTTTTATGAATGAAATCTTTAAAAAACCCATTCATATAAAAGATGCAACTCTCAACAGTATTTCCCTTCCAGGCTTGCTTGGAGCTAATTTTAGATCCAGCCACAAATTCCTGCTAGTTCACAGCCACCAGGGATGGTGGGGAGAAATCCTACATCTGTTCCCTGACTTTCTAGTCATCCCTTTTCTGCCAAGGGAATTGCTACTGATAGAGAGAACCAAAATTTCCCACTACCCCTGCAGAGAGGAGAGGCAGGAGGCACTTCTGCTGCGTTGTTGGTACTTTTAGATTGGTTTAGAGTAGGCACTTCTGCTGCCATCTTCTGCTGCGTTGTTGGTACTTTTAGATTGGTTTAGAGTAGAAAACTGTCTAACATAGGTGATAGGTATTGGGAAGTAATTGTAAACATTGTATACGTAGTTTTCAGTATAAAAAGATAACACGGCCCCAGGGGCAGGCAGAGTGCCTCCGACTGAGCAGACCTCAGCAGGTCAGGAGAAAAAAATTTATAGATAAGAGACAATAAACAACCTTGAGACCGAGAAATGAGGAGCTCTGACTCCTTCTTCGAGTGCCAGGCTGGGAAAAGAGACTTTTTAAAATATCTCGGGGTCACTCTGACCAGCTAGAAAACCTGAGACCCAAACATCCCCCTTTCCACTTCATCCCCCAGTTTATTGTTGACCATATGGTGTGGGATATCCCTGTGGTCAGTTGGGGTCAGCTGTCCTGGCTGTGTCCCCTCCCAGCCCCCTGTGCACCCCCAGCCTCCTCATGGTGGGGTGGGAAAGGCCTTGGTTCTGTGCAAGCACTGCCCAGCAGCTGCCACAACACCCCTGTGTTACCAACACTCTTTCCATCACAAATCCAAACCACAGCCACACACTAGCTGCTGTGAAGAAAATTAATTCTACCCCAAAATCAGCACACACCACAGTTTTCTAAAAAGAGCATTCTCCACAGAAATATCCTGTGCAGGCACAAACACATTTGAGCTACAAGTAGGATAATTTACAAAACACTGATATGAGCAAATCAGATCTGGACACAGTCACTCTTGGCAATAGCCACATCCCTTCCTGGTTAATGGCGTTTTAAGAGTGGAGGGATTCTATCTTGGGATACATTGTCAACATTCTCACCACACCAAATTATGTAACACCATGGGTGGCTTTCACAGTGATTTTTATTTGGCATATTATATCAAACACATTAATAATAGTAGATCTCTAAATAAGCTATGCTTCTATTGCTGTTCAGATAGACTTCTGCGGAAACTGGAATTTCTTATTGTTCCCCTTAGATTTTACAATCAGAGAAACATGTAATTATTTACCATACAGCCATGCTGTGTTCAGTTAGTACTTACTTGTATGTAAAACCATAAGAATTATTTTTCTCTTGTCAGTGTAACATTCTTCCTCCAATTTCTGATAAGACATTATAGCACCTGCTTCACAATACCCTAGATTTGTCATTCAGAAATCTGGCCAGCTTATTTTCAGTGCAAGAGAATAGCTTATTATCTTGCTTTAGGGGATTGTGATTCTATTTTTAATTAAAATAGATTTATTTCCTTCTGTTATCACTAGGTTCAGACTGCATTTTCTCAAAATGGATTCAGGCCAGAAAGAAATGTGGAAACATGCAATGAATCCCATTAAACCTGAAATAGTTGTTTTAGCTGTATTCACAAGCCAGTCTGGTTTTGAGGTTTAACCCAGCTCTTGCAAAGAACACCCAGTTCTTTCTGCACTATACAAGTCATAAGATGGCTTCAGATTATGAAGAAAAAAAAGATAAAGGACAAATTCTACTCCATCTCAGTCATAAGGGTGTTTATTTTTTCGATTTGATGACTACATCCTATTGAATTGATCTTTGAAGATGCTCAGAGTTCTGTGTTCTCAGTACTTGTCCCACACCTCTTGCAGCTGAACTTTTCAATCGATGAAGAAAGTTCTTTGAAATTGCAAGGATTTGAGCTTTCCCTAACTTCTTTGTTTGGAGCAGGATGACAAGGACAGTAGAACAGAACAGCGCTCTATTCTGATAAGGACAGTAGAGCAGAACAGCACAGCCTTGGAGCAGTAGATAAAGGATGAAACCTGGGCAAAGAGGAGTCATGCAAAACGCAAGCAGGATGCCAGCTCAGCTCTGCCAGGCTGACAAAGCAGAAGTTATGCAAAACAACCACATTGTGCTTACTCAAAAGTTGAGGTCAAGGAACAGCCACCTAAAAAGAGCACCAGACTTTGAAGACAGACCCCAGAGAATGAAATAAGGACTTCCAATAAGGGGCAAAACTATGTAAAATAAAGTAATACATAAACATCAAGTAAGTGGGCATAGACAATTAACATGTAGTCAGTGTGTATGATCAAAACTCTGTTTACCTGATGCTTGGGGCACTTGATTAGAGGAAGGATCCTCTGAGAGACCAGCATGCTGCAATAAACAATTCCTGCATTCTAATACTCAAAACTGTGTTATATCTGTCTGATTTCAGTATCAGGATTCAAGGGAAATCAGTGCTATGCAGACCTTTAGCATCAAGAACCCCTCAGCTGTTCTATTTGAAATGTATGGAAAGAGGGCAGTGTCTTCACAATAATGAAGTTCTCCAATATTTGTGAATGTTGGGGTGATATTTAGGCCTTAGTGAAGTAAAAGAGGTCACTTATTCCTGCTCCCTTGGAATTAGGATTTCAGATCTTCAACCAGTAGCACATACCATTGAAAACTTGATCTTAAATAAAAAGCTCCAGCATTTTTTCCTTCAAACCCAGTGACTCGTTCCATCTTGTGGCAGCACAGGCAGCCAGACACAAGTGAAGCACCTATTTTTGGCTTTCTGCTGTTTCCTCTCCCTCCTTCAAGGATCTTGGCTGTTTTGTCCCAGCAAGAATATTAGGGTGGGCAATGGGAGTGTTTATGTTGTGACTCTAATATTGTCCTCTTTTCCCAATATATCTGCTTGTTAAAGCTTTAGCAGATGAAAATTTCTTTATTCTTCCTTCTGTGGGGGACAAAAGGAGATTAAATGCAGTCACAAAGGATGGATACATCATTTCAGGTGCAAGACTCTCAGCTTTGTGGGAGGATTTAATATCTCCTTGATGCTCACGTGGGCAGCTGGCTTTTCAGTTTTGGAAAGCTGAGGTATCTGATCTGTTTGATAAGCAATGCAGGAATGAGGATTTCCTAGAAGGGATAAAGGAAAGTACTGTTCAAGTCCACACTGCCCCACTTTGTGAACTGTGGCAAATCACACTCCTAAAATCCTCCTCAGAGGTGCAAGGTAACAATCCAAGAGAAGCTGCTTCCTTACCCAGAGGAAGCACAGACTGATTCACAGCCTCACAGCTGAGAAAAGCTTTCCAGAAGCCTTTGTGGAGTACATTTCCCACAGGAATGTGAGTCCACTCTGAGACCTTAAAGCAAGAATGCTGTATTGAGTTCAGACCTGATGCCTTGCCTCGTTTTACGATGTGCACTAATTGAACTCCTTGTCAGGCTCTGGGGAATAAGGTGACAGCACAGATGCTGGGCGATTAAAATCCAAGTGAATATGAGGTGAATATGACTAGTGGCTGGTTACTTGCTGGTACCAGGTGGAGCACATCATTTCACCCATGGTTCATTGACAGCAGCCCTGTGGGTGCTGACACAGCCACGTGTTAATCCCCTGCCTCCTGTGTTTCCCATCCATTCAGGAGCTGAGCACCAGACTTGTAAATTTTCCCCTTTCACAAACGCGTATTTCCACTTGGAGTTGATTTTGTTGTGGGAAAGGATTTATAGGGCAGCACTTAGAACCACCTGGTCAGTGTTTAACAAGAAGCTGCAGCATATTTGATTCATTCAGGGGCTACCCTCCCGGCTAGCAGCTAGCTGCCAAGCTCCCTAGGTCATCTCCCCCTCCCTATCATATGCTTTAGAGACTGATGCAGTGAGTTAAGCATTGAAAAAACAATCTCTAAGCTAAGTCATCTGTCTCACTTTACATATCTCTCCTACAGACATGATCCTTACTTTCTTCACCCCCAGGGTTAGGTGTCAGACGTTGGTATAAACAATTCCTCCTGGATCCATGCCAGAGCAGGCAGAAATACCCTGCAGCCATGCTCTCCATCTATTTAAGACAAATGAGAGGTTTCAAAACAGTCTCAGCAGATCTAGTGGGGCTGCTATACTCCTGCTTTCCTCTTGGACACACCCACCCACCCCATCCTTTACAAAAGATGTTGATTTTCAGAGAACTCCTTTACTTCACTGTCTTACCCCACAATTGCCTGTCCTAGTGGCAGGGTAGGAGGCAGAATCACACAGCTGTGGAGGCAGAGGAGTCCAACTTAGACTGGGATGAGCTGCTAGGGAATCATGGGGTTGCCTCTGCAACAATTGCCTCAACCCAGGAAATGTGGGGCTGCAGCAAGCCCCACTGAAAGGTAAAATAGATTGGGGCTTGGCTGAGGCTGAGCAAATGGAGATGAGGATGTGCAGTCAGGGCAATTGTGCCACTCTGGCAGAGCACACTTGGGCTGCTTGCTGAAGCTGGTGCACACATACCCACAGTGTTCCTTCCTTTTACAGCGCATCTCCTGCTCTCCCAGCACTTTCATGTCTCAGCTTTATGTGTCCAAAGTGCACCCACTCAGCAGGTCATTCTGACAGACAAGCCATTGTCATGACTCCATCCTGCCCAGATGGATCCTGAGGGCACAGAACCCCTGAGTAAAACAAGACCTAAAGACAGACCCCACCAGGGCGGTACAGAGAAATCCATGAGATCAAGGGACAAGTACAAGACCACTCATCTTCCTCCTGCCTCTACAGGAACAGAAAGCATTCCAAAAGGGTAGGGGTTATTCTCTCTGGTACATGCAACAAACATAGTTCAGCTTTTCAGAACTTCCTGAGCCAAAGACTTTAAAAGCATTAGATAATAATTGGAAAGTCCCTTAAGAAACAAATCAACCAATATTTTTGTGACAAATTTTGAAGTAATTCTGCATTCAGAATATCATTTCTTCTTCTTTGAAATGGGCCCAATGTTGAAAAAATAGTTTCTGTAATTTAAGTCACTGATTCATTAACTGCTCCACATTTTAGGTGTTTGACACCTCTTGTTTAGGAAGAATTCTTAGTTTTGGCCTTCTCATCCCACAGCAGGGTTTGGTTTTGTTTTGAGAGTGTTTTTCTCCATGGAAGAGAATTTCCAGAGGGTAGCTAAATTAACCAGGCCGGGAAGGTATGAATTTAGATACTTTTGCAGTTGTGCAACCCCTGAGGCAGAAGATGTGGATGGGATCATATCTGCATGAATCCCACCTAAATTCCTGATAGCTATGACTATATTTTCCCCCAAGAATGTCCTTCCTTCCATATCACTTGAACTGTGATGAACTCACTACAGAAAGCTAATAAACAGTCAACAAATTTCTGTTTTGTCTGCCCATGTTTTTCACTTCCTTTCTCCTCAATAGCTCATTCTTCAAGCCAAGCAAGAAAAAAACCCCACAGAACTACTTAAAATAGTAGTTCAGCCAGCATATTGGCTTTGCTACGATGTGTACTACACGCAGACTGCCAGTGACGAAAAGTGGAATTCACCTCATCAAACAAAGTTTACAAATCTGTTTGAGGATAATATGTCAGTAGAAAAGCAGATACATATTTGAGGCCCAAATTAAACATGAGTGAACAGTTCTTAAGTAACAGAGTCACTGTTACAGCTACTGTTTATTAGCAACCCTAGGAAACCTCAACCAAAACATTTAAAACACTGGTTTCACTTTTAGTCCATCTGGTCTAGTCTCTTACATTTGGTGGTAATTCTCAACCTGTGCTTTAGAGGAACTGCCTTCCACAATGCTGTAAATAGAAGAGACCTCCAGACACAGAAACAATCACTTAATGCTCAAACAGCCTGGTACTTCTCCCTTTGACACTTCCATGTCTGTGGATTTTAGTGTGGCAGATGCTTAGACATAAAATGCCTTTTGCTGTCTTAGGGCCAGTCTATCATTCTTTATTTCTTTTGGCATTAATGGTATTGCATTTGATGATACAAACTGTTCCCATCTCAGGAATCAGGTCTTATCTGATGTGCCAGATGTCAGGGCTTGTGAAGGCAGCTGGAGACAAAGTCCATTCCTTTCCCTGTGGAAGAAAAAGTCTGGCCCAAGGGTGTTTCACTCTATACTTTTGTTCAAATATTCAAAGCTCAGTTTAAACATCACAACTGTCTATATAAGCACAATATAAGTGAACTCCATGACTGGAAAGTTATGGAAGCAGGGAATTCCCTCCTTCTTCCCATGCTGGGCAATGTTGATGGGACTGCCTGCACCCCCAGGACAAGGATGGAGGGGCTGGATAACCTGGCCCTGTCCAGAGGCAGGAGGGATCATTAACACCTTGTATTTCTGCCAAGCTCTAGGATCAGTACTACAGCAAATCCTTTGTCATCCATAGGGATGATTCAGGACTGAGAAGGAGGAAAAAGATGAAAGATATAAATTAAAAACCGCAGGATTTTTCTGGTGCTTCTATGTCATATAACTGTCCCCAGAGCTATCAGAGGCCCATAATGGAGCTGAGAGCAGCAAGTGTTCTCCACAAAGCAGTGACACAGTTTTGTTTCAGTTATTAAGGAAATTCCTCTTCCTTGATGCGCTGGGGCAGCAGCAATCTAAGAAGACAGATGCTCCTGAGAAGAGTCGACCTAATTCATGAAGCTGTTCCATGCTGTCCAAACACAAGTATATCTCATGTCTTTGGTATTAAATGACCTTTGGAACAGTACTTCAGATTTATCCCAAGCTGACAGTAACTGACAGGCATAAACTACATAAGGCTAAAAGGAACTGAAAGTGAAATAAATAAGCTGCTCTTACTGAGAAAATGCTAAACAGAAGGTCTGTCATTAATTCCTCTCCCAGGCAGGAGGGTGACCACAAGTAACAGTGAGACTGCCTCTATCCCCAGTTTTCAACATGACTGAGTCAGTGCAGTTAGTGCACCTCCAAGGAAATTTGGTGCTCATTGCAATGTCACTACACATCCTGTGGCACCCAGGCATCCTTTTTCTGTGGGGTGGGAGAGAAATCCATGTCATAGAAATATCTATGAGAAATATTTCTTCTCAAAGCCTCTTCATTCAGACCTGAAATCTCTCTCCTGCCTTTTTCAGAAGCAAGCAACCACTTTATTCCACAGCAGTCCCACCCAGATGCAGTCTGTTTTACAAGTCATACTTTAATGCAGAAAACAGAAAGGCAGCCTGATAGTTTTCTGTGTGAGTACAAGAACTTTTTTCCATAAGGGTTCAATTTTCCTGGCTGCACAGATATTAAATCCCTGTTTTTTAAAAAATGCACCAGGGTCATAACATCAAACCTCATCTGACTTCTGCTTTGCCTGTCATCAGCTGCTACCCTTTCCTCATGCTAGCCAGGATCTCCAATGAGCCAAAGACCAAGATGTTCAACAGCCATAGACCTTAGGGCACAGTGGGAATTTGAAGTGTTCCTACATATTTTCCCCCTAATTCCACTTAAAATATGGGAAGATGACCCATTTTCATCCTTGCTTAGCTAGAAATAGATCAAATTACCACAACCAGACTGAAAACATGGTAATACAGCAACTCGTACAGAGGTTAAACCATAAGCAGTACAAACATGGGCTCAAGATCCCAGATCTTAGTACACAGTAAAAATGTAAGAGGCTAAGCAGTACCAAGATATCTCCTTGAGTTTGCAGATAATGTGAGATTATATCTTTAGGAACTGGAAACTGCACCTGCTTCCCTGTGATGGTAAGCTCAGAACTATGCAAAAAAAGAATGATTAATCAGGACTTCCCCACTGTGGGAAGGACTCTATCTGTCCCAAAAAGAGAGAAAACCTGGCCTATCTATGGAGAGTTGCATCCTCACCCTCCAGCTCCAACCACCCTCCTCCTTGGAACAGAAGGAGGCATTCTTGTGCAAGGCACAAATTTTGGTGTCTCTCAGCCAAGAAGGACTTTACATTGTCCACTCCTGAGCAACACCTGCTGGAACCTGGAGCCCTCATCCAGCCACCCTTAGTGTCCCTTCTGAGAGCAGCTTCCTTGTCCTTCCTCACCCTGCAAACAGCAAGAAACAAGGAGGACTCTTACATGATGACTGCCAAAATCTTGTCAGGGCCAGGACATGGATTGTCATCTTTTGGAACAGCATCTAGCAACAGCTTGGGCATGCTCATACAGAGATAAAGAGTGTGAACTCTGTGATGTGGGTCTAAGTCCAGCTCAGGGCAACCTGGTGGTTCCTCCTCCAAAAGTCTACAAAATCTCCACTGACAAAGTTATTAAACTCACTGCCAAATTTCCAGATACTTAGAGAAATTAACAATATAATCCATGTGGGATCTACATATTCTATAAAACATGCTAGAAATGCTAAAACCCTACATATTTTCCAACAAAGCTTTTTCACTCAGAGAGGAGATAAAAGAGAAAATGTTTCTTATAACAGATGCCTTTTTCCCTAGTCCTAAAAATCATGAACCAGGCACAGCTGGGTGATAAAATGTGGTTACCTTTATAAGGGTCTTTATGGTGCACAACATGCTGGAACATGCTGAAAAAGCAATGAAGATGCACACCATGACATAAAATGGGCACCATTTAATATGTTTAGCAAATTAGCATAACTGACAAGGATCACCAATCAGAGACAGGGGTGATTAGGTAATCCCCCTGGTTTGACCCTTTTCTGAAACTCCCCCTTTAGAGAGTAACTAAACTTTGTTTATGAAGAAGTGTCTCAAGAAGCTGGTTTTAACCTTCATTCCCAGAAAACTTAAACCCAGGGGCTTGGAGCCTCTAGGGAATATATTTTGTCATTCTGTCCCATAGAGTAGGTGAAATGCTAGCTGCAAATCTATGTAGTTATGCAATAATGGATATATATATATATATATATATATGAAGAATATAAAGAATATATAAAGGAAAAAGGCAAAAAATCAATTTGACGTCATAACCATGATCTAAAATCTTATGAAAAAGAATGGAGTAATGCATTTGTTAGCAAAGGACTACAGAATCCACCCAGCCTCAGTATGATGGATGTTCTCATCACTGTGGCAAGGGAAGATCTCCAGCAGTGCCCTCCTGTGCTGTGATGAGCAGGGTTACCCACTCTGGCACCTGACAGAGGTAAGTACCTCAGGACATACTGACAGACAAGCAGGAGATGTAAAACTGTAACACAGGATCTGTGTCACATCCAGCCCTGCTGCTCCATGGGCTGCCAGGATCAGCCACAAGGACAGGGTGGAACAGGAACAGGAATGTGCTGCAGTCCCTGGGGTGTCTGGAAGGACACAAGAATTCCCCCAGGAGAGGGAGCAGGGGGAAAGGGACACCTCCCAGGAAATTTGGTGGTCATTGCAATGTCACTACACATCCAAAGCAGTGCCATATCTCAACTTATTCCCACGTCTTCCATGGTTTTTTGTCCTTCATAATTTCAACACCTCCCTAAACACACGACCTACAGGGCAGAAAGCTCTGCAGAAATACAAAATTTCTGAAAAGAAAGAGATCATTTAAGAGAAAATATGTTAACCACATTTTTGGTTCTAAGATGACAGCAAGGCAGTAAATACCAGGTATTGTACAAGGTTACCCTCAGGAAGAGCACTTAAAACACATGTACGGTTCTGAATTATTTCCTCCAAGCTTTACACAGAATTTTTTCCTCTGTAAAAAGAGACATAATCAGCTTACATGCACCACACTTTGTCTCCCCCCTTAGATTTAAGACATGCTTTTCAACTCACCAGTCCTGCTGTTTACTAGTTGCTGCCCTGTCTGGCAGCTTTTGCCAGACTGACTTCATTTTGCATTCAAATCCTCACTCAATTTTCACTACACAAATAAATTTCACCAATCAATCTAACCTGATCCCTAGCCAAGGTGAGATGAATTAGTCACATGTAAATTAAGATAGATGCACATCTGATGCAAGTCTCTGTATTTATCTAAAAAAACCCCAGCTCCATTCTCTCCACTGGGGACCAAGCTTTAAGGGATTACAATAGAGGAAACAGTGAAGCAGGGCCACAGCAGATGTCAGGGCATAGCAGCAATGTTGGCAATGGCCACAGCCTGCTGGGCCAGCACCACCACCAGCAGCAGCCTTTGAAGTTTCTACCATCTCCGGCATAAACACCTTCTTTCACTAAACCATTGTAGGAGTCAGCATCCAGTGTTAACTCTCATGTGTCCTTTGGGGCAAGTACTGATGTACCTGAGCAGCCTCTCTACACCAAAAGAAAAAACAAAGGACAAAAGACACTTTGCTTTACCTTTATCTTGTGGGCTGATTTTGAGAGCACTTGGATTTTCAGCAAGTGCAGGGAACATTTATGAAGACGGGAGAGAAGCGTCCGGGATTTTAAAATAATAGGGAATTGTTTTCTCTGCTTTCTCCTTCTGCCATTTTTGCCGTGTCTGCTCTCAGTTTGGGAGCAGGGGCTGTGTTTGTTTCGCCAGCACTCCAGGGCCCCTCTGGAGCCAGCATTCATTGCTGCACACTGCTATCTAGTGGTGCAGCTGCAGATGGCCGGGGGAGGAAGCGCCCAGCAGATCTCAGCCCAGGTTCACTGCTTTTGCACTCTGAACATCTCTGCTATGACAAGAGACTCTGTGACCCTATTCATTCCCCTTAAATAGCCAGCACACGTGAAAATAATGCACTTTGTGAAATAGATCCATTCTAAAGTCTGCTTCATATACTCTACATTTCACTGTTTGTGAAGGAATTATTTTCTTTTGAACCAATGGGTGAGTCTAGCCCCATATGATTATGGAAGATGAAACAAAAGGGTTATTTAAAAAGATAAGTTACCTTCCTTAGGAAGGAAGTTTACATGGTAGAAGAGAAATTACAGACCTCTCCTCCTTAGTTACTGCTCCCTGAAGGAGCACCTGTGTTGGAGGAGAAGAATAAAAGAGTGGCTGAGGTTAGAAGGAACCTCTGGAAATCACCACATTCAAGCTCTGTGGTCAAGCAGGGCCCTCCAGTTGTCAAGGACCAGGTCCTGGCTTTTGAAAAAGGACAGGAATTCCACAACAACTCTGTGCCATTCCACAGTCACCCTCAGAGCTGAAAAAATTAGTGTCAGAGGAGAAGGTTTCTGCTCTGTGACTGCAGGGCCTAACCACTGCCAGCAGCAAGAGTGTCTGAACAACCCCTCTGGGCTCTAGTTCAGAGAGGGAGAAAACAATGGCTAATAATCAGGAAGTGAAACAGTTTGAGATTCTCATCTTTATTGCACTGACAAGAACAACTGTGTTGCCTGTGGACAAGTCATCCCACATACATAATCTGAAAAGCACCAGACATTAACTGAACTAAGGTAGTAGTCAGGTCTTAAAGATGAGGACTTCTTAAATTGAGTTATCTCTCATAAATTTGGATCACTGTTATTTCTCAAACACGGGTTCAGGCTCCTGATCTGTGCTACTGTAACAGCCACTAATCACCAGTGAGACATTATCCCACAACCTCCCAGTAGAGACTTCTGCTTTTTTCCTTGGGTATTAAATATACTGCATGAGCCATCACTCTGTACAAGCTCTTCTTTCTCCTGCTCTGTAGTAGAAAATGATGAGGATGTAATTATGGCTTAGAAATAGTTTCATTTAACAATTTCATTCAAACAATTTAATTTGTGGAGCCTAATCCTGTTTGATCAACTATTTTCTCTCAATATCCTCAGTTCCTCTGAACTTCTCCACGATACTCCCTCCACTTTCTGGGTGCCAAGTACCTGTAGTTCACCCACCACCATCTCTTCAAAACAAAATGAAACAAAATTTAATGAATGACAAAAGAAGAGGGGAGATGTGAACCGGGAGTAGCCCAAGATGCCCTTGGTAACTTCACTGGGAAATTAAAGAAGCTGCTTTCTTTTGCATGCTTCAGTGCTTGGGTAGGAAAATAGTTTGGAAATCTAGTATGTCTTAATCTGTCTGCTGAAAATGTGCATCTGAAGATGAGCTGCTCTGTGATACTGAATCTGCCATGAGATATGATTAAGCAGAAGAAAAACATTTGAGGTCTGTGATGAACATCTGTTGAGATAATGAGCAGCAGAGTGATTGTTCTGGAGGCAAACAAATTACAGCCCTTTCACCTTACAGCCATACCCAATGGAAATGGGAAAGCAAGCCTGAGCAAAGCTAAGACTGAAGGGGACAATATGAGTGGAAAGCAGCTCTGGCTGGGAAAGCTCAGCTCCTTGAAGTTTGAAAAAAGTTGCCAGAAAAGCTCTGACAGGAGTTGATGAGAGCACATTTGCTTTAATGGATGATATGTGGGCCCTACCAAACTTATCTGGTAAAAGACCACCTACATCTTACTCCTTCCTCCAACTCACACTTTTCCAACCCCTGCTGCAGTGGCACTGTGTGATTGTGACAGGATCACTTTGATCAGACACTCCTTAACCAGAGACAGCCTGGTCCCTGAGCTTTTATCAGCTGAAGCTGCTGCTATCACACCACAATAATGCACTCCAGGCCATATGATTTTACCACAGTGCTTACAGTGTGTCTGGACTGAAAAGAGCCCCATTTCTTCTTAAGACTCAGTATGAATGTGGAAAACACACATACTTGAAACTCCACCAGTCTTGGGCCTGAATTTTTGTCACAAAATGCTTTCATGAAAGCATTAAAACAGCTTGGATCTGGTTTAGTGTCTTGCCTTTGGATGCAGTATTGCACATAAGAGCACAGAAAAGATGAAAAGAGAATTATTCATTTTCTTTTTTTCTGCTTTCCCAGGACTTTTATGTTCTCCCTTCAGGATTTTGAGACAATAAGTAAGAAATAAAATAAAATAAAATAAAATAAAATAAAATAAAATAAAATAAAATAAAATAAAATAAAATAAAATAAAATAAATAAATTTGCTGTTGCTTGCCCTTCTTAGATTGGATCTTTTGCTCAAAACACTGGTGCAGCTTGCTGTCCACCAGGTTGCCCAGGTCCTTCTTGTAAGAGATGCTCTCCATCAGGTTGCCCCCAGCTGGTGCCTGGAGTTATTCTTCCCCAGGTGCAGAATCCCTCATTTGCCTTTGTTGGATTTCAGGTGGTTCACATCTGCCTACTTTTCCAACCTGCCCAGATCCTTCTGAAGAGCTGCGCAGCACTCGGGGCAATCAGCCCAAAGCTCCTGTGAGCTTTGTGTCATCAGTGACCTTTCTGAGGAGGTATTTGCCCCTTCATCCAAGTCATTGATGAACAAGTTAATCAATTCTGGCCCCATATACTGAGTAGTGCAAGCTGAGGGAATCAAAACCTTCACCACAGCTGAATTATTTTAAATGGAAAGTGCATATGGTGCCATTGCTCCATTTGCTGGCATACACATATTTGTCCTGCTGAACACTTATCCTTTGGAGCCTCTAAATTACATGTGCACATTGTGAAACATGGATCTGTCATCCAGTGTAGGAAAGCAGAGGATTAAGGCAGCAATGGCAGGTAATTCTCTGGCCTAAGAAGGCAGGAGAGCACGTGCTGTTATCCTAATTACTGCCATGCCCAATTCTCTGGGAAAACTGCCAGGGAGCAGATTCAGAGTAATGCATCTGAGCAATGAATAAATTACATAAACCCTCTTAAGTACAGTAATTCACCCGAGTTTTGTCTGCAAGATGTTACACAGCACTGTCCAATGGAAATGAATCAGTATCAGGTTTGCCTGCCTGCCCTTCCCAGGGGGGCTGTCATTAAATCCTTGCTGAGTCATTGCCTTGCTGTGGTTAAGACTAAAGGGCTCAGGATTAAAGCACATTATGGTAAAAATTTATTTTACAGAGTTTAGTCAAAATTCTATTGTCAGCTACAGTAGTGCTGCATGGTACAGTGTGTGGTCACTCTGATGCTGCTCTGAAGTAAAAATCCACATTTCCCAGCTAGAGAGGAAGCAGTATTTTCATCCTTTGAAAAACATGCCAGCTCATTAGAAACTCCTGACTTGCTTCCCTGCCATGCACACACTCAAAAGAGATTTCAACGTGGACAGCTAAAAAGATAAATCTTTACAAGCAATAATGGAGAGAACCACATAGATAGCACTCCAGCATCCCAGTACTGGCTTGATTTCCCACTCAGTAAGAAAGGAATCTTGCATGTCTCTGAATGCAAGGGAGACTTTGTGGAGGGGGAGGAAGCATGGGCAGTTTGTGGATTCTTGTGGAACAGCTGAGAAATCACTTGGACTTTGAAATGCAGGCAAGGGGATTAATTTACCTTGTTAGAACTGAAAGCCCTAAAATGTTCAAACCTGGTCATTCAAAACATCAAATAACAAAATTAAGGGAAGAATACAAAGATTTAAAGTGTGAAGATTTGTCAGAGAACCAGGTCACTTTCAAAGACACCTAAAACCTTGGCAGAGAGTAAACTGGTGTTGCATGATAAAGGTTCATCTACTGCCATGTGTTTGAAGTGAATGGATCTCTGCTAATATCTGCCAGATGATCAATAGTTACATCAGTGTATATAAATATATATTATTAATATATTAATAATATATTAATAATAAATTATTATATGAATAATTTATTAATCAGCTGTGAAGATTTTCCACCATAATGTTGAAAAGTACCTCTGTAAAAGTAACTTGACTACAATATTCTCCTGCTGTCTTTTCCTTCACATGGTAGACTCTTGGATTTATTTACAAAAGCAAAGGCCAGTAATTACTTTGTTTGTGAGTTTAACTTTGACCAAAAAAAAAAATACAGCAATAATAGAATGAAACAGAATGGAACATGGAAATAATTTTGCTACAATAAAAGCACAGATGACCTCTAGTGGCTGCACGTCAAAATGAAAGTTGCTGAAATACTCCAAGAGGAAAAAAAATCACCACATTTTTCTGATTAAGTCTTCATTATGGATTCAAAGATTCTTTTTTCCTCTATTTCTCTAGGAAGTATCATTTTTCCTGATGCATTTCTTTGCCAATTGCAGGCTTCCTCCAGATAGCATCTTAGAGTTTTGCAAGATAAAAAAGATAAACTCAAACGTTTGTTCCTTTTAAGCAAATTTTAACTGCAAGTTTCTATTTTCCACATTTGAAAATATTTTTTTGAAAAACGTACTTTTAAAATTACCTGTGCTGAATAATTTATTAATTTGGTAGCGCATTTATACCTTTGCCTCATGTGTTATCCTGGGCCTATTGGATCAAGTGGGTACAGCTCAATTTTTTTAACACACAATGAAATGGAGTTGTGCATTTTTAAGCAGCCATCCCAAGTTCCAGCTGGTTAAGTCCATACATGTGTCCTGGATAGGGCTGGAAGGGCATGGTGTGAACATCAACTCACAGCTGGTTTGCTTAAGGAGGAACCCCAATTGCCTCACTGCCTTGGGAAGAGCTTCATCTCTTACCCAAGTGAGGCCAGATGTGGCTCTTGTACCTCCTCCTCTCTTGCTGCCCCCACCTGTGGGATTCACATTCTCTGAACCTGAGAGAAGCAGAGAAAAGAATGATCAAAACAATTCTTATCTCATTCTCTGCTCCTGTGTAGTGCCAAAGTAGAATGCAATATGGAGATTTTTTACCCAGAGTGAGGGTGTTTTGTTTCCTTGGCCTGTCAGAGCCATGTGTGTGTGTATGTGTGTGTGTGTGTGTGTGTGTGTGTGTGTGTGTGTGTGTGTGTGTGTGTTGGGACTGCTGGGTGACAGTCACAAGATTCTGGGCAGCTCAGTGCAGTTGGGTGCTTGGCAGATTCAGTTTAGATGTAATGTAATATAGTGTAACATAGTATAGAATAATATATGATAAAGTAATTAATTAGCTTTCTGATAAAATGGAGTCCTCCTCATCATTCCTCTCCCTCATCAGGGTTGCCCAGCTTTCCAACACCCACCTGCCTGCTGGGAGTGATGCCCACAGTGTGAAGTCTCTGGGATCCCCCTTCCATGGCCTTCTCCTCCTACCCACCCCATCACAGCCAGGCAGAGGAGTCTGCCATGAACACATCATCCATCCAACATTGATGTGAGGGTGTCTCAAGTGCTTGAAGATTTGGGGGTTTTTATTCTACCTGCAGATCACAGAATCACACAGAATCACAGAATAATGAGGTGGGAAGAGACCTCTAAGATCATCGAGTCCAACCCATGCCCTAACACCTCAATTAGACCATAGCACCAAGTGCCATGTCCAGTCTTTTTATAAACATATCCAGAGATGGTGATTCTACCACCTCCCTGGGATGAGCATTCCAGTACTTTATTATTATTTCGGTGAAAAACTTCTTCCTAATATCCAACCTGTACCTTCCCTGACATAGCTTGAGACTGTGTCCTCAGTTGCTGCCTGGTGGAAGAGACCGACCCCCACCTGTCTACATAAAAACTTCCTTTGTTCTTTGGAAAATACCTGTGTGGAGAGCTTCTGCTCAGTCTGCCTTTTGTACTTCAGCAGGGCCCATGGCTCCCATCACTGCAGTGTGCCAGAGCCATGAGTGTGAGTGTGGGGCACAAGAAAGGAGCCCATGCACCTTATCCAGTGTGCTGTGAGCAGGAGACCAAAGGCTGACTCAGCTTGGAGAAGCGCTTCAGACTCCAGGACCTACCTGTGTTCATCATGTTCTGATGCCCAGCTGGACCAACAATCAGCACAGCGGTGTGGCTCTGATGGTCTAAGGATAGAAGCAGTGTTCTTAAGGAAAAGGTAATTACTGTTATTCAAGCAGCTGAGAAGCTGCTGCACTCAAGTGTCTCTGCTTCTTCCAGCTCTATCAGTTGCTGCCATTGTAGCATACTTTTCCCTTGGTTTATGTTTTCTGGGCATTGGCAGGTAGCTGTGAATAAAGTTTATAATTCCTTGAGACCTCCAGAGAGGTGGCTGATTTCTCTGGGTGAAGTCACCAAGGCTGCTGTCACTAGGCTGAAGATTGCACATGTTGGGACATCTGTACTTCAACCAAACTCCCACACAGCTGGGTCAAGGTCAGTGCCTGGCTCACAGGTGGCTCAGATGGGGGTGCTCATGATGCTGCTGACAGTCACCTGCCCTGGTGACAAAGCAGCTCAGGACAAAGCCTGCAAATGACCTGGGTGGGCTTCAGACTGAGCTTTAACTGAGACCCTTGCAGGCTGTTGCTGGCACCCTTTTATTCATATTGACATTCTTAAAAAGCCAAGACAACAGAAGTTTTTGAAATGGAGCCTAGATGCATAATATTTTTCTTGTAAATCGGTCTCAGAAATTGCACTGGGCCTGTACAAACTTCCAAAATGCTGCAAACTTGTATTGACGTGTGTTTGAAAAGTTCCAAATCAAGTCACTGTAATACCGTATAAAAATAGCTAAAATGGAAAATCGTCAACAGAAAAGCTGGAGCACTAAATGATCTATGTTATTATTCCCATAGTGATTAACATACTGCATTTTCCCAGCCTGTTGCAATTTATTAGGCCATGTTCTTCTGTATCAGTATCAAATATTATTTCATTATAAAAACTTGTGTGCTTGTTAACAAAAAAAAATCCAAATTAACTGTCAACATATGTTACTTTCACTTTTTCAAATTAGAGTAAGCAAACTGGCTCTAATTAGTTTCCTGATTAATGAGTGCATGGTAAGCAAGAGAATTACATTAAGAACAATTTCCAGTTTACACTGGTTAGGAGGAGGTAAAAAATAATTTTTCAACAGGGATCAAATAAATCTACAGAACCCCAACTTTTTACAGTGCTGTGAAAATATGCAAGGCATCACGTTGTAAATTGCTGGTTAGGTCACTGGAGCAGGATGAATAAATACTCTTTGCCATATGAAATTGGCTAGTTAAATGAAGATCACAAAATTGTTTGTTGCTATATAAGGCTCATTTTTGCTATAAAAAGAGCAATTTTAATTTACAGGGGCTTAAGGCAATTTTCCATCTAATTTTATGTTTTATAATGTCTGCTAAAACACTGGTGCCTTATTAGTTTGTGTGGTCGAATATATATTGTTTCAAAATTTCAAGGCTATTGATTTATCTTGACCAAAGCAAAACAGGGTCACTTTTTTTTTCCTAAATTCTAAGAAAAATCCACACAGATCACATTGAGAAAACTAAAGTAACTGCATCATAGATACATCTCTTTTTGTGACCAATAGAAATACAGTCTGATTTATTTGGATATGAGTAATGACAGGTTAACTTCACTGGTCAGAACTATAATCCTTCCCATGCCATTTTTTGCTGTGCAATTTCACTCCTAAAACCCTTAAAACTGAAGTGAATTAGATGGCTGCTATAACACAGAAACAGCTGGATAGACACACAACATGATGTCTTGAACATCTGAGCTCTGTTTTCTCCAGCAAAGGTCCTGGCAGCCAGGTCAGAGGAAGCTTTAAGGCTTTTCATCATGCTGTAGATCAGAGGCTCCAGTTTCCTACCACCTGCCCTCCCCAGCATCCACAGTGGGAGGATCATGGCACTGCTCTGTATCCATCAGCCTAGCCCTGGACAGTGTTGGCCTTGTGACCATCCACCATCACAGAGGCAGGAATAACCCAAATTCTTGTTAATAGATCCCTTGGGGTGGATTAGAGAGGAAAGACACTCAAAGATGTGTTTTTGTAAAAATGTATATGTAGGGTTTCATTTAGAACAATTTGGTTGCAATGGAAAGCAGGAATGTAGCTGTTTTAGTTGGCATTATCTGCAGTAATATAGGAATATGAAAGCATAAAATATTACTTAAGATGGAGAAAAGAAAGAGAAAGAAAGGGTTTAGAGTAGAAAGATACGTAATCACCACCAGTGCATCTTCGATAAGGCTTGGTTGTTGCAGTTTAGATGTCCACTGGTCAAAGTGATGGTCTTGATCCATCTTGATCTGTTGGAATTAGAAGAAATCCCAAAACACAAAGTTCAACGAGCTAAAATATGGCTCAGGCTGACTAGGAACCCCCAGGTGCCTCCCCTGTGGTGGAAGGCTTCAGAAATGAGTCAGGGGGTGCTTGGGGGCTCTTTGATGCTTTCTGACACTTTCTCAGCTGCCCCTCTCTTCAGCACAGCTGAGCCACCAATGCCCCATCAGACCTTCCCGGGCACCCCAGCGAGTTGTGCAAGGCAGAGCAATTAGCATGATACAAGCACCTTCCCCCTCTCTCCTTATCAGCCTCAAAGCCCAAAGAGGTTTGTAGCCTCCAGGCAGGGATAGTTCACCCCTCTGCCTTATGTAGACCAGCCATTACACACCCAAAACCTCACCTCCTCCTTTGTGGGATGCAAACCTGGCCTCAGTTAAGCACCTTGGAACCTCCACAAAATGGGTAAATGAGTCATTAGTCCTTAATAGTCCAGTCTTTTGCAGTCTCCACTGCTCTGGAAAATCAATCAGTTCACTTCTTGGCCAGAACACAGTGATGAGGGCAAAAAGTAAAACATCAACCCTCCACCTACAGGCTAAATTGCTCTGAAACCTTGGCCATTATACATCTTATCTAGTCCAAAAAGCAGACAACCTTCCAGACAGATTTTTCCTTTTTTTTAAAGTTTCTTAATTAACACCCTTTTCCCTGTCCTTATTTCAGACACAGGGGCTCCAAAAGCAAAGAAAGTATCTAGGCCATTTGTGTTTCTTCCCTGGCTCACCATGAGATATGGAGGACAAGGAGTGATGGATTTGTGGTTCGCTGGGACTTCATGGCAGATCTACTCTGACAGTACAGCCCCAGTTTCTAGTATTTTCCTTCTCTGAGTCCATCTGCACAGTGGCAGTACCACAACCTAGCTGTGGCTCTCAGCCCACCATACACATGGAATGAACTCAAAGCAAGGCTGATCTCAAAGACATTTCCTCCAAAGACTTTTCCTGCTTATGTTTCTCAGCCACTGGCATTGTATCATCTTTGCTCCAGAATTCCTCAAGCTTCTGCTCTTCCTGTTATAAATGATCAAATCGGTAGCCAATTTATAAAAATTTAACAAAGATTTATTAGATCAATAACAAAAAATAGAATTTCGAAAACCCACCACAGCCAAGACAGCGTCAGCCCCGGGTTTCAGCGCTGGGTGAGCCAGGATCCGACTGACAAAGTGCCAGCGTTTCCCCAGTGGTTCACCCCGAGTGCTTCAAGCAGCCAGTTTATATACAGTTTATTCTGCCTGAGGCAGGGATGACAGAACGTTTCTATGTGTTATTCACATGTAGAACAGGGTCCATACATGTGCAGGAATAGACGAAGGTAGGAACAGGGGTCCAGACAAAAAGTCTGAGCATCCAGGCAAAGTCTGTATTCACATGCAGCAGGGTGATGCCAGTTCCTGGGCACGGCAGATGTAATCATTCCAGGTGCAGGTCTTGTGAGTAGCTGAGACATTCCATTAACCATGGTCCAGGAGGGTTTAGATGCTTTCTCCCAGGTGCAGATGCCAGGGAAATCATTGATGATGGCCCGGGACTGTCCCATTCATACAGTAACAGATCTGATCTTAGCAGCTGTCAGGGAACTAGTTGAATAAAAATAGGACTCTGCTCCCAGCCAGAGTGGTCAAAGACATAACCTTGGACTTTTACAATATTTTATACATATATGGCATGAATTATCTCTACCATATACTACATTCCTTTCTACATTCACCCCAATTTTTTCTTCCTGTCACCAGCTGTTCTTTCTGCCTTCTTTCTCTCAGGTGTGTCACAACCTTTTACCCCAAGAACATCCTCATGCCATTTAACTGAACAGTTTTATTTTCAGGTCACATGATTGTGTATTCTGAATACAGGTTTGTTTTTTTTTAGTGCCAGTGAAATGGGCAAGGTGAAAGTTTGAAAGCAGCCAGTGCAGCAGACCTGTGTGTCATTATCAGTGCTGCAACAGGCTTGTCTGGATGCATCAGTGAGAGACATGTTCTCAGCACTTACCAAAGTCAAACCATGATATTTTCTGGCAAAGTAGTGACAGCCTTATGTCAAGAAACTGGGTAGCACTTATGAGAGTGGATAATACCATGCCCATGAGGAAGGCCAGTAAGTCTTCTTCCATCCTTTCAACTTCTGAACAGATGCTGATGTGGAGGGGCAAAAAATACAATTTCCTGACCCAGCAGCCCTGTTTTGTTGTACATTGCTTTGTACTGATACTGCACAGGAAGGAGAACTCTCACCAAAAGTTTGCAGGTATCTCTGCCTGCTTTCACATAGCCTGAACTTAGGTGTTGCTGAAGAGTTGGAGTTGGAAACTGGCTCAGTGCAAGCAGCCCCTGTGCCCACCTTGGTACAAGGTGGCAGAGCCGGGTGGGTGCTCCTTTCTGCCAGCTGGATTTGGCTGAAGAGGTGAACACCATCGAGGAAAAATGGATCTGGGCGAAAGATGCAAGACAGGGACTGAATGAGGTGTATAGGCTGTTTCTAACTGGTCAAGGACAAATGCAAGTTTTGTGTCCAAACAGGAGAGAGCCCCATCCCTCTTCTGTCCAGAGGAGCCCCACAGCTGCCCTGATTATTTTTATTTGGAATTTGCTTTTGCTTTATAGTAACACTCGATAAGTGCTGTCCCACAAAAAGAGTGAGCTCAAGTAAGATGTCCTTTATGGCCATGAATAGGATTCATGTGATTATCCTAATATGAAGCCTTAGCAGATGTTCCAAGTAATTATCTTTCTTTTCCATGATCACAAAAAAAAAAAAAACAAAACACATAAACATTTTCAAAAAACGTTTATTTTTTTAAGCTAACCAGGATTTCTGGTCATAAAGAATAATGGCAAAGGCAAGCGTTTTTTCCTTTGCATGAAAATTCTTGGAGCAGCATGCAAACAGACCTTCTTGTGGTATTAATATTGCCCCATTTATGCTGAAGCTATGCAAACAGAGACATATAAAACTGTGCTCCTAAAAACTTAGGTTGCCAATAAATATTTTTACCACTTTTAATTTATACTGTTTGCAGCTTTGCCCCCTTGCAGAAAAGTGATCCCAGAATGCAAACTAAGTTATTCTGAGGTTACTGAAGCTATCAGACATTTAAAATAAACATCATTTGTGTTCCTCTGAACTTGTTGCTTTGAAAAGATTTGACTTGGCAGTTTGCAAAGTTTCACCTCATGGACTAGTGACAAAAACATAGAAATTTTAGCTTGAATTGATAGCAAGCAGCCTTGTTTACTGCCTCAGGAGACTTGAGTTCCCATCTTGACCTTACTGTATATGCTGCAAATATTGGGTGTATTTTCACAAGGTTACCACTCTCCGGTTAGCTGTCTTGATATCTCAGTGCTAAAAAAGTCTCAGTATTAAATAGATTTAACATGCCTTGCCACATAAAGATACCAACCTGTATTCCATTAAAACAAAAACATAGCTTCAGGCTTCCTTTATGAGCTCACTGAGTTAATGGAAGTTACAAATTCTCACCACACTGAAAAACTGGTGTGAAAAACCAGCACTTCTATTCTGGTGCCTACATAGTGCCTGCTGGATTTACTATCTAATTTTCACAGTGCTTAAGGTGATATTCATCTTTAAAAGGTGCAAGTTATGCCTCAGATATCTGACTTATAAGTAAGAAAGTGGTTTGAAGTAATGAACCTGTGCATTTTAAAATTTTTTAAAGACTTTTGGGTTCAAACTCCAAAAATTTTATCCATATTCTGTAGGAGGAGAAAAAAAGACAGCTGAAGTTCTTACATAGTACTTGAATATGTGAGCTGTGGAATTCAAAGAAAACAGAAGATTGTGGCAAAAGCAGGGTTGCTTGCAACTCAGTCTGCCTCAGGGGTTGCTGAAACTAGTTCTGAGCTATTATATTTACAGTTAAGTGAATAAAAAAAGTTAGAGAATACTTAGAAGATCATGGGCAACCTGATTTTCTTCATTTTTGAGTGTTTGACTTAAATTTTTGATTGTTCTTTTAGACACATGTAAATGCTCACACTTCTACTGAAGTATAGATTCCATATAATTTTCATTTCTGTCATGTCTTCCTTTTACAAGGATGTTAATTATGGCAATTCTGATATTATCTATTCTAGTACTAGTTATTTATTAAAGAAACAGATTATTTTTATTTGGAATTTGCTTTGGTTTTAAGCAGCATCCAAAGCACTGAGGTAGTTCCTAACTGACTGGTGCTATAATTTTGGGACTTAAGCCCGTAAAACTTCACGCACTGGCAAGCCTCTGATCTCCTTTCATTCCAAAATTCTCCTTCTTGAGATGAAAACAAAGCAGAAAATATTTGCAATTATAATGTCGTAAACTTCTATTTGCTTGTTGCTTGTTTTCTGCTCTCAGCCTGGAACTGAGGATGATGGATTGAAACCTGCCAGCTTGCTAATGAGGCAGCCTCGCCCCGGGGAGGGGGAGATCTGGGCAAACAGGTACAACTGCAAAAGGAGACAGCTGCCATCAAAGCATCTGCTCTGAGGACCTGCTAGTCCTGGGGGCGGAAGATCCAGCTGTGAGCACTTCTCAGCTCGGTGTGGTCAGTACAGGGCAGCTGCAGGGCCCAGGGAATTCCCTCTGTGTCTCCCAGAGCACCGGTCATGGGCATCACGAACAGACCCTGTTAAAATGTGCCCTGGTGCTGGGGATTTGCATCTACCTGCAAATTTTCTTGGAGCAGGAAGGGTTTTGTGCATACACATGGAACAAAATAAAATAAAACCAAAATTGAGAGAGAGAGAGAGAGAAAGACAACATAAGAAAAACAGGCAAAAAGAGAAAGACTGTGGCAAATGTCACTGCTCAACAAAGCTCAGTTTTGATGAAGGTCAATGAAGCTGGTTGGCAATTAGCCTTTGGCTGTGTGAAGAAAGCACTTTTGACTAGTTCTTGCATAATTCTGCAGAGGTTGGTGTTATATATACTCCCAAAGTCCTCCTATGCCACCCAGCTTGCAAGCATAAAGCCAGGAAAAAATTTTACTTTTTGCCTGTTGGCTGTATAATTTTCAGTGGCCAAAAGCCAACTAGTTGCTAATTGTTATTGCAGTGAAACTGAAAACAAAGCTCTTGGTATAAATACTTGGACTGTTTGTTATATTTCCCCTTGAAATCCTTCAGGAAGTGCCACAAGCTGCAGCTCACACCCACAGTTCCCAGAAAGGATGGACTGGGTGTCTGTGTCTGCATACTGCACCTGGTCTGCAGCCTGGCTGAATACTTTCCAAATATTTTACAGTTGAAATTAGCTGTCTGCTAAGAAATTTTTATTTAGGTATTGTGCATGCTTAGAGTATTTTCCAGAAATCAAGTGTTTGTAGGTCCATGGAGGCCCCAGCAAATGTGTGTGACAGGAGAGAGCTGGTGAAAGGTGAAATTGTTTTCAATAGTAAGGGAGATAACTCACATCCACTTGTTATTATTTGTGGAAGAAACTCCTGAGGCAAGGAATAAGTCTTTGTTGGATATTTGTGTGGCAGCCAGCACAGTGGAGTGCTAAGCCACGACAGGGAAAGCAGGGCACTTCTATCATACAATAAATAATAATGGTTATTTCCAAAGCTGACTGAGCAGGCACAGCTGCATCACCTGTGCTCATCCTGTGAGTCACAACCACCTGAAGTAAACACGAGGAAATTTGTCTAGGATCATTCTTATCTTTCCCTCACACAAACCATTCCACAGGACAGCAACGCTGGAAAAAAATTGCTTCTAAGTAAATTTAGACATAGTGATATGAGTGCTTCCCTCCATGAGTGCTTGGTTTCCACTTAGTTACAAACTGAAGGCAGATCTGTGAACCAAAGTTTTGCTGTTATTAGTTATGTTCTTCCAAATACAAATTAATTGTGTCGCCATCAGCTGCTTTTGCTGTGCCAAGAAACATCTAGCAAGGTACAAAAGGTCAAAGGGTGCACTTAATTCCAGCCACACTTTTAGCACCCATAAAGGCACCAAGCAAATACACATATTTCTCAGACTTGTACCTGCTACTGATTCTCCCCTGGGGGGGTGTCACTAGCTGCAATGGAAAGAGGGAAAAAAGATAAAGGACCTTGTGTACTAGAATTGAGGGACAGTATGTCAGGGGTGAGCAGTGGGTGGAAATGGTGAACTTTGAAACAAAGAGACAAAGAAAATCTTGCATATTTGCCAGCAAAGGAAACATGTGGTGAAAACCAGCTGTGGATGCTTATTCACAGTGAATCAGCCTATGCAGAGCCCCTCAAGAGAATCCATGCCTTTGATTTTATGACCAATTTAACTATTTATTTTATATGTGCAAATGCTTAATATTGTTAATGCAAACATCAGGCGTGTTCTGCGATTACATAAAACCTTTCTTTAAAAGATTCTACTTTGGACTATCTGCCTACTGGATGGGTAAATATTTTATCATTAGTACATACTATTGTACACATGGTATGTACTAATTATGTATATCTATATTGGTATATACATATTTGCGCGTATGTCACAAACACAGAATCGGAAACCGGATCCAACTCGGTTTGCAAACACATAGTGAGGCATTGTCCTTCCTCCAGCGCCAATTTAAAACGTTGATCAGCAAATACTTAGGAAAGAATTTCTACAAAGAATAGTCTAATTGGATGTAAGAGGATGGCTCGTTTTAGGTAAATAATCTGCACACATTTGCAAGATCAAAGCCTTACTTAGGGCAATTCACACGCCGTGAAAAACACTGAGAGATAAAGAGAAAGAAAGGCTGAGCACGATAGTGAAAGGAACATGACATGGCACGTTAACATAATAAACTGTTTTGAATGCAAAGGTGTCATTCTAAAAACTATTAATGATGTTATTAATCTCCATAGTAGATGTGTCTACCACCGTTTGTCACTCATTATTCAATTTAATACACAAAGAGGAATATATTAGAAATGAAAAAGGATTATCACTGTGCAGAAGCAAAAGAGGGAAATGTCTTTCCTTCTCCAGAAATTGCTAAAGGGGCAATCTCTGCTGTTAGTGTTAATATGGAGAGCTGAGAAACGCTCAAGACACTGATCAAATTCGAGTCACACAGGACAGGAAGGTGGTCAGTGCTGCTGTCCCCAGCTCTCCATCCTCATCCTCAAGGCCTGACAGAGCCACATTGCCTCTGGGAAACCCTGGGAGATTTTCTTCCTCTGGGACAAATAGATGTTTCCCAAGCTCAACAGCTGCTTTATGCAGAACCCTTGGTGCAAATATATCTTAAATTGTGCTTTGTCTCCAAACTATCGTTAGCTTAATTTCTACCCCCAGCCACTCCCTCTTCATTCCCTCTGGTAACTTAGGTTATACTGTCAGCCTCAAGTACTCAAATATTCTTAGGTAAAGAAGAAGTATATTAATCTGTGATTTAAAGATGAATATGTTTAGGGGTTTTGAGCTGGTCCTTGGATGATTTCTGTAAAGTCAAGAAACACATTTTTAGGTTTATCTTGGTGAATAATAGGACCATGAGTTAACCACTTAGTTTAGAGAACCTGCAAATCTGCTGTAATATTTCCTCTGTTTTATGAACGTAGAAAAAATACCCAATTCCATCAGCTTTAGAAACAGTGCTCAAGTAATTTGGCAAAATTACCCCTCCTGAATCAGATGTCCTAACACCCATACACAGGAGCAGAGACTGCAGAGAAATTTCATCATGGCCACAGAAATGTCTGCTACAGATCTCGTTAGAAACATCCATTCATTTAGAAATTCTTAGGTTTTTCTTTACTTCTGCCAGTATTGCTGTAAACCAAAACTCTTAAAATAAGTGGAAAACAAACAGCAAGATGCAACAGAACAAGCAAAGGCAATGTGGCATCAAAAATCCAAATAATTTCAACTTCTCTGGAAGATTCATTCAGCTGTGGATTTGATAATATTCCTCAACTAAAAATGCCCGACACTTATGTTGTATAGTTCTTTTTCTTAGCTTTACAAAGGCTATATATTATATATGCTATATATATTTCTGGTTTCATTTGTATTTTGCAAACATGACCATTCAAATAAAAATCACAGTGAAATGGGGTACTTGAAACCATTTCTACAGCAGAATTTTAATTGCCTGGAAAGAAATGTATTCAGGTCAGCAAATAATGAAGCCTGAAAGGTTTAACAGTCACTGAATTCTTCTAGCAGCTCCCATTGCTAATGCAGGCCTAAAATCATCCACTGTTATGATTGTTCACAGGGAATTTGCCAGTAATAATACGTGTTTTTGTTATATAGTTTTAGGGCACACCCCAAAACAGACTTCAGCACAGGAAGAGGCAGAGGATGGCTCCCAGGGTGGGAGAAAAAAGTCAACTCCAGGGAAACCACTAAGAACTGTGTTTTCTCTAAGATACAGTGTATTTATTTACCTCCAGCCAGTGATGTCCTGTTTAATGACTGTAAGGTAGCACAAGGCTGACCTTGTAAGTTCAGAAAAGAATCTCAGCTTTTAGGCAACCAGAAAACTGATGAGCCACCTTGCAGAGAGAGCTTTGTGGCACACAGGAGTGTGCCAATAATTCCTGCAGTGTCACAGGGGTGCTGCAGCCTTCCTGAAGATCTGTCCAGATCTCAGAGGACGCATTGCACCAGAGCCACTCTAGGGAAGTATTTTAGAACACAGAAGCAAGGCCCCCTGTGCTCTGAGGGCCTGGGGATTTGACATGTGACCACCTTTTTCATTAAAATGTGTTAAGTTTCAGCTTTCCTTCCTTAAAAATGTGTATGGCTCTGCTTTCTGATTGAGAAAAAGCTTGAAAACATCTGAGCAAGAGAGGTGCTCCTGAGCCATGACTGCAGCCTCAAAATCTGTTGTTTCGTATTATGTTCTAAAACTCACCAGTTTGGGCATCAAAGTATCTGCTTTGCTCCAGGTAGATATCACATGAGGTTTTTTCTGTCCTCTTCTCAGTGAGGACTTGCCTCTTGCTGTTCCCCTTTCCCCACAGAGAGAAGTCAGCTGGACAAGTATTTGTACTTTCTGCTATGTTTTATGGAGATGGGCAGCTGTGTAACAGAGAGCCAGTTATTATGGCTTTGACAGAGACCTTTCCCCTGGTGTAATTATAATTACCTTGCATAGCTAGGGTATAATTACTGTCTGGATAATGCCAAAGTGATTAATGATCATTCTTTCCTTGTGAAATAACATTTTTACAATTGCTTTTATTATCTGAAAAGTAAAAATTAGATCTATATTTCAATGTTGCCTAATCTTGTGTGTGCTCTTCTTGGACCTCTAATCTTAAAAGTATTTTAACAGCAGTGTTTGGATTTTCAACCTTGGTAGCAGCCACATCTCACTATTTCCAGACACAGCACAATATTTTCAAATGTAGATTTTTAAAAAATCTCTTGTTTGCTACAGAAAGGCTGCCTTGGGTCTTCAACATCACTGCAGAAATCTCTCATGACAGCTCCTTATAAGACTCTGTTTCATGGTAAAACTTCTTGGTGTACAGACTTTCCTGCAGTGGGTAAGGCAGAACGTGTGGACGGCAAAGCCAGAATGGAGATGCCAAGGGGGGTTGGCCCCACACTGTGAGATGAAGAATAAAGAAATGAGCTGTGACTTTTGAGGGTACCTGGAATCCAGCAGTCGCTTACCTGGCTGGTCATGTCCTTCTGGCTCTTTTCCATGACTCAAAGAAACAAATATCTAAAAACTTTAAGCATCACTGTTTAATACTTCATCGGAGACTTTTGATCTTTCTGTTCCTGTTTATCTCTTTCTTCCATGGGGCTGGAGTTGGGGAGATTAGGAAATTAGATTTTCCCTCTTTTTCCTTGGTGGGAATAAGTGTGAGGGAATTAAGAAGTTTTTTCATCTCCCCTTCATCCCTCATCCAGTTTGGCTAAAAGAATTGTTCCACTTGTAAAAACTCGAGTGATTACTAACACACCCACTAGTTCGCAGATCATCTGAGACATTCGTTAGAAAATCAAAGGTCTTTTCTAGCTGGGAAGAGAAGTCTTTGCATTAAGTACTAAAATAGAAGCACTCTGGCATTCTGCAACCCTCTATAACAGATCATTATGCAGAGACAGACTGGGTTCCAAATTTTCTACAGGGCAAAGCTAACAATGTTTTACTGAAGAGAAGACCAAACAAAGTTCCTGAAACATAGAAGTAGGTGCTGTCTTTTCCACAATAAAAGTTCACATATTTTGAAGTTTTTTCAAGTTTGGTGACTTATTTTTTTGTGTAATGTGAAAGAAGTGCCAGATAGTTTCTTTCTTTTTTTTTTTCCCAGATCAATCATGTTTCTTTTTTTCTTCTTCCTAAGAGTTCAAGCCACTGTTGTTCCACGTATTTCCCATTCAGCTAAAGATGTGTAGATTCTTTTTGTTTTGAATTACACTGCTTTGCTTTTGGGTATCAACACCTCTAAGTTTGCCTTGGACTGTCTTGAATTTCAACATGTGCTGTAGGAAGGTGTTAGGCAGTACAGTCAGAGAAAAAATGTAGACAGTACACAGTAGAGTACAGCACATGACTGAACACCCCTGAGCTACAGCAGCTCCCACAATGGACTTCCATTTGGTAACCCATTTTTCCTGTATCACACTGAATTGTGGTTCCATGTCCGCAGAGTTCAGCTGTTCTGACCTCACTGAGTGATTTAAAGTAGGACAAATAACATGACTGTAGTGGTGTTAGCTCATAATGTGCCAAGTGCTGTCTCAGCTAACAAGATGTACCCAGCCAGCACAGGTTTTGTTCTTGCTGATACATTACCCTGTTCAGTGGGACTCTAATTCTGGGAAAAATTTCTTATATACTCTGTGAACAAATATACCTAAGCAGAAGAAACCCCACTACATAACAGACACACTAATAATAATAATCCCTATGACCACACAAGGTGGTATAATTTAATACACAATTTTTCACATAAAGTTGTATTTTAGCTATGGAAATATGAGGGGAAATTAATACAGTTTCCTATCAACATCTGGCTTAACACAGGCATGGTGTCAGATTGATTTTGCCTCTGCTTGCTCTCCTGTTCATTACTACAACATACAGAAAGTGCTTTAAAGCCTTTGAATATGGATTTCTGCCTCCATAGATGTTTGATTCCAAATGAAATGTCTGATCTCTAAGTCTTCTGAGGTTTCAGACTTGTGAAGTACTTCACTTTAGCAGCTGCACCCATAAAATTGCATATCCAAGCAAATTAGTAGAGACCTGAATCTTTCCCTACTTCCTCATGAAAATTCTGGAGTAAAACCAGTCAGATTGATGTATTGCCACCTTCCCAGCTGTTTCTTACCACCCCTGTAACTGTCAAGCATAAAGGTACCTGTGGGCATTGTAGGGAAATCTAGTGGGATAAACTAGCTCCATGGCTCCTAGACTTTGTGTTGAAGGGGATTTATGAGTGGATTTTTTCTTCTTCTATGATACTGGTAAGTCCTTTTGATGTCCTATTGCAGAGCTTTGTACTGAGCAGTGCTTCAGGTGCCCAGGAGTTCCCATAGCTCTCCAAAAGGCTACTGCAGGAAAAACCAGCAGCAGACACAGGCTCCTGCCTCCTGACATGCTCATATAAGAGAGCAGTGGCTGAAATGAGCCATTTTTTTTCCTCCTGGTATGATATTAGGAAACTAACTCACCATGGACAGAGAGGTGAGAGTGCACAGTGGCAATTAATACCAACACCCCAAATCATTATCCTTGCATGGTAACCATATGAGAAAAAGGGCAAGCAAATTGCTTTAGCACTTATTTAACTAGAAACTGTTAAGGAACCTTTTAAAATTACCCCTTTGAATTCCATTGCAAGGACATAGCTAGAAAGTGTTAGCAGAGAGCAGCTGCCCATGGCCCCAGACTCTGACACTTAATAGCTTTTCTTGCTAGGTACCAGCTCCATTCTGCCAGCCTCCCTCTCATTTTCCTCCAGGTTTTGACAAAAGATCTTTCCTTCTAGCTCAAGCTTCAATTTTCCCAGCAAGCCAGTCCTGGTGAGAAGGTGTCTGACTTCAATATTTCTTAACAGAAACAGCACTTTTAGATTTACAAGGCCCAAGAGAAAAGCTGTGTTAAACCAGAGCAGTCTGTCTTATAGACAGAGTCTATAATCAGAGCTGTGAATTCTCACATGCTGAGCATGGGACTTACCCTGGTGGTTTCTCCCTGAGGTCCTGTGATTAGGGATCTATCCACACAGTGCACTATCCCCCATTTCCCCTGGGAACATAGTCCAGAACCTGCTAATGAGCAGTAATTGATACAGGATGATGGATTTGGAAGGCTGGGGCCAGCAGGGCTGCCAGGGGTCCCCTGTTCAAAGGCACCATTGGAGACACGTTCCTCAGCTCCAGCCATGCACTATATCTTTCCTGAGCACCTGCATGAATAAAGCACATTTCTATGATGCTATTCATAGGTCCATCCTAACATACAATCTAGGGCCCAGACAGAGATTGCCCCTCAACATTTGACTGGAAATGGAGCATTAACCTATCTGATTCTTACATAAACATTTCTGGAACCAAAATGCTGTCTGGGACCAAAATATTGTCACTCACACAGTAACCATGTCCATTAATGAGGGAAGACAGGGTTTTGCTTTCCATCTCCATCTCTTGCAGCATGACTTCTCTTTATCTCAGTCCATTTGGAATAAAGGATTCAAAACTTTTACAGTTCATAAGCATGGGTACTTTTTCTCCATTAAAATTAGGAAGATCTCTAGTTTTAATGAGTAATATGTTGTGGCAGCAACTTGAAACTAATGTATTACAGAACAGAGGTTGGCAGCAGAGGCTGACCATAAGTTACAGTGTGCCCAATTTTGCTAACAAGCTGGGGAGCAACAAGTGAATGATTCCAACAGAATATAAACCAGCATAATTGTTTTCCTGCAATTTTTTATATCAAATATCACTTTAAAAAAAAAAAAAAAAACACATTTCTTTTTTTCTTTGCAATAGTCTCCCGTTGAGGAGAAGCTTTATCTATGCCTGACCAGTTTGTTGTACCCAGTGGAAAAGAGAGAACACATTGCTTATATGTGGATTTAGCTGCCTGTTTCCTCACAGATTTTCTCATCTATCTACCTTTAGGAAAGAAACCTGCCCAAGGGCTTTCTCATGGACACTCTCAGCAGCATTAACTCTCAGTGTGGGTAGGTTGCTACAGACCCTGAGCTGATGCAGCTCAGACTGGCTCTAGGCTGTTGTCTTTTTGCTCACCTACGTTCTAAAAGCTGTAGCAAAAACACAGCACATGTCAGGAGAGGAAAGGGCTCCCTGAGAGCACAGCTGCAGAGCTGCCCCACACAGGCAAGGTGCAGTGACACCACCCTGTGCCTGTGCCAAGGCTTTTGCTGCACAGTTCCTTCCATGAGTGAATGCAGGTTCTTTTTTTTTATGGTTGGTGGGGTTCTTTCCATGCTGTTATTCCATATTACATAGATTTTTAAAAAATTAAATTAATCACTGAGACCTGGCCTTTCAGTGAGGCTCTTTGCTCCAGTTTTGGGCAAGGCTAAGGAATCACTATATATAAAACATGGCTTACAGCAGTTTTGACTTTTTACAGTAAGGATTTGAACCAAAGTAGTTTTATGATGATGATTTCTAATGATGGAGGTTCCCAGTGGGGACAGTTAAGAAAAAAATTAATTCACCAACGCTGATTTGTACTTGGATAATATTTGGGGTGAAATTTTATATAAAAGTCAACAAGGAACACAAGGGTAAAAGGAGTCTTTCAGTCTTTCAATTTGCCTTCTTCCAGAGGCACAGATTAAAAAGATATGACTGTTCTAGTAGAAAGACTTTACTCATTTCTCACTTCAGAAGCTTGTAAAAATAGTAGTCTGGGGTATATTTTATTTTATTTCATTTTACCTTATTTTATTTTATTTCATTTCATTTCGTTTCATTTTATTTTATTTCATTTCATTTATTGCCTTATTTTCACAGACTTTGCTGATCACAGAGCCTTCAAGTATTCCAGGGATAAGTGGTCACTGAAAGAGGCCAATGACTGTGGCTCTTTAGGAGTCCCAGTGATGCACTTTGGCATTCCCAAACAGCCCCAAGCCATGGCATCTGGCCCTGCACCCTCTGAGAGGCAAGGCCTGACCTGAGCAACACCTTCAGCACCAGACAGAGCACACAGACCATGCCCAGCCCCACCTTGGGCCATGCAGTGCCACAACCTGAGGAGAACTCTGAGCACCCTGGATTTCAGGCAGAATTTTTCCTCCAGATGTAGCAGGGCATTTCCGTGCCACCACCCCTCCCTGCAGCCCCCTGCCCCTGTGTGGTGTGAGTTCACTGCAGAAAAGAATGTGCAATCAAGATCTACAGTTCAGACCCAGGAGCAGAATGCTGTCTTTAATTTATAAAGTGTATACACAAAGTGAGCCCTCAATCTGATTTGTATTGTTTGTGCATATACTATTTTCCTAGTATCAACACAGACTTATGCATATAATTTCATTTGTTTCGGTTGAGTTTTTAAATTTTAAAAATTCTTTTCAGCTTCTACTGCACAACACCCTTCCTGTCTCTTTCTTTCTCTTAGGAAATTCAAATGTGTACATGTGGTTGTGGAGATAAATGTGCATACACAGAGCTTCCATTCAACCCTGTGCTTCATTGAGGTTCCTAAGCTGGACATTTCCTATTGCCCAGCTCCAGCATCTCTGGAGCTGGAGCTCTCTCTATTTATGTGTAAGTTGCTTCTAAATAATAATAATTTCCTGCATCATATGAGAATTATTTCTGATTATGTTTCCTGTGGCAATAGGAATGCCAGGTGAGAAGGGCCTTCAGGGATGATGACAGCATTTATTACTTCTGTCTCCATCACACAACAATTTAAAGAAACTCATCCCATCTTTAGGTTCTATTGTAATGAACCAAATAATTTTTAAGAGGCAAAACCACTTCATACTAGCATCAAATTCAAGCAATATGCCTTTCAAAATTCCTTATTAATAAGGCAAAAGTATTTTTGATTTTCACTGCATTTTTCCATGTTGTGCCATGTCTAGAATCTAGAAAATCTATCTGACAGATGTTTGAACATTGCAGTTAGGCAAGCCAAGAAGGTTACTAAGAAATATAGGAGTTTTGTACACAGTATTATAAACAATAGGGAAAAAAATGTTATTATGGCTAGCAAACAAACTAGAAACAGAACCAAAATAGTCTAGGCTTTATAAAACATGTTAAATTGTGGGTTATGACATTTCATCTTTTCATCCAATGAATTGGCCAAGAAGTAAAGTCTGCACACTTTTATTGCTGTTTTGATACAGGACATGTTAAACACAATCCCATTGTGACTGAGGGGTGTCCTGCAACAAATGTAATGATTGGGTGGTTGATCAATGCCATCTGCTTCCAGGACTGGAGAACTCCTGGTCTGAGAATGCAACACAGGCACTCTCAGAATGCAGTCCAGCCCCAGGAGTGAGTGGTCAGCGGTGTGAGGACAACTTGTGAAAGAGCCTCCAAAGGACAGGGTTTCAAAGGTGGAACTTGGCATGCAGGAGCAGGGAGAAAGCTCCAAGGGTAGGAATGAGTAACAAAAAAAATTAAAAGGCCAAATGTGGGAAAGTGAGACCCAGGAATTGGTAATGCAATTCAATCAGAAGTGTATGGTTGAGAGATCCCAAAAAGAGGTGGAGAGGCTTTACCAACTTGTTTGTGCACATGTTGGATAAAGTGTCACATTCTATTTGCTGTGTATTTTGGATGGATGAACAACTCCTTGAAGTCTTCCAACATTTCACAGGAAAAGATTCTGGGATTTTTCCTGGGGGTGTCAGAAGGAGGAGGGGTCTTTTTTCATTTAACATTTTTAGTATTCAAATTAGAAGACTTTCAGCATCCTGGGGTGAAACTCAAAAGCCTTTCCCTAGGAAGCCTGGGAGCATATCAAAAATCAATGGCATGGAGGATGGAAAAAGTTTCAAAAATGTGAGACTGGCAGGAAATACTGGCACATTTCTGTTTGATATTTACTTTCTTGGCATGCAGTGGCTCTTTTAGCGCCAATGGAAAATCCTTCAGTGCCAAGCCACTCTCAGATAAATCTGCACACAAATACACTTTGAATTGGCATGTAGCTTTTGAGATTAAGTTTTAACCCTTGCCAAAATATGCATTTTTGGATTCTAGCATCTCTCTTAAATTAATTAGGTAACTTTATAATACTAAAATGCTACACATGACTGATTTGAATTTGGTGTATCTGAGCTCTGCAAAACCAAATGAATGGGAAAGAGTGAAAACACCTGACATGGAAGAACAAACAACCAAGGCTCTGAATTTTGTAGAGACATCAAGGAAATTGCAGCCAAAAACCTACACAGCCTAAACCTAATCTCTGGGAATGACTGAGCCCCATTACAAGAGCATGGGTGACCTTCACATGGGTGGGGAATGTGGAGAGGTTGAGGAAACACAAGCAGATGTTACATCTAGTCAAGTCTACAAGCACTCCTTACATCTAAGGAATTTTAAAGCCCCCTAGCCATCCTTATTTAATCCATGCTTGCACTATAACCTACTCAAAAGTTCAACCTTCAACTGGACAGTCTGTATAATCCTGAAAGAAAAAACTAAAACCTTACATTATTCCAGAGTCCGTGGTTTTCAGCTTAGCCTATTGACTGTCCTGTCCCCAGGCTGGTCAGTGTCTGGGTGGAGGTTTACTGCTGTCTGTTTTGCTAACAGAGCACTTTTATGGGAATATCTCAGGTCAGGAGAGCTCCCTGCAGCGGTCTGGGAGCCCCAGGTCATGCAGGGATTGAACATAACTGCATTTCAGAATAAAAAAGTCCATGTGGCATTATGGGCACAGGCAGGGCAGGTACCCCACTGTAAGCAGTGCCACGGTCACAGAATCAGGAATGTGATGAGGATCAGGAGCCAAAGCCAGGCAGCACAAAGAAACATCTACAGAGCAAAAAAAATTATGGTTATCAATCCAAGCCTGGAGCTGGATCTTTTACCCATTTCCCAGTGATTTCTTCCTTCTCATTCATCAGCATGATGCAGAATATTTCTCAGGAAGGGAAGGTTCCTTGCACCCTCTTTTTCCTCACAGCTTTGCAAAACAGCACTTCTGATGGAGGGCCTCTCTGCTGTCAGTGGTGCAACGAGAACCCATTGGCACTTTTGGGAAGCTGGAGAATACCACTGGATCAGCTGGAATTCTTGAAATTACACACTTTTTCCTGCAAGTATGTGAAGACAATATAATTAATAGCAAATAAATGAAAGGTATGAGAACAGAGATCAACTCAAGAAATTCTGCTAGTGTTGTTTTTATATAGAGCTTAATTAGGCTGGTTTTAAAAGGCTAAGACACATGAAATCAGCCTGAATCTGAATGACCTGTATTCCATAATCCCATTATTATACCTCATCAGAAAGCAATTACTTGAAATAGAGCTTGCTCTAAAACAGTCCCTTCTTGGCAGCAGTAGAACAAAAATCTTAAAGTTCAGCCATGTCAGCTAAGACAAAACCTAGTGCTGTTAAAACCTGCAAAGTCTTCCAGTGTAATGTAAGACAAATATTAGTATTTAGCAAAACACAATGGACATTCTATTTAATAAGGTGTGACATACCTTGTTTATGTAATTTATGTCCTCTATTGTTGCTTCTTTCACTTCAAAGCAGTTAAGTCAGAGAACCCTAATACAAAGTCTCTAGACCAGTATTTCTAGGCCTTAGCAATGCATGAACAATGTCAGACTCCAGATTATTCTGTCTGCCCCACTGCAAAATGACTTGAAATTGTAGATTTATGAAAAGAGGAACATCAGCTGTCATCCTAGCTTTTCAGCATTTGGCTAACTTGCTTCAACCCTGTCAATAAAAGTAGGTTTTATTAACAGAGCAGGAACTCAAAGGAATTGCTTGAAGCCTGTTTCTTAGATACACAATTTATGGTATTCAGACAAATTCACCAAAAATACGTCAGGGGAAAAAGGTTGTTTCATATATTTTCTGATCAAAGAGCTTATTATTTAAAATACTGTCAGGTTGTCTTTCATCTTCAGAGCTGGCAAGCATAGGAAAACATATTGCAAATAAAAGCAGCCTTCCAAAATGTCATACTGATTATGCATTCACAAGTCAGCTACTTGAGGCTCAGCAAGACAACAAATATCACAGAGCCCACTATGTGTTTTAGCTATTGGTTTGAGAGGCTGGACAACAGCCTGTTCTACACATATTGCCAGAAGAGCCATGTCACAATATGTATAATCAGTGACAGTATTTCCCATCCTATACATTTAAGTTTAGGTTAATTTCTTTTGGTGGTTGATAGAATATTGTAGAGACAGGAATCAAGTTCCTATCATTTTATCACACCACTTCTTTCACAAGACAGATGTTGACATGTTCTGTAATTTGGTCAACTATTTTTTCCCCAGTATTTCCCCACACTATGACAGCAACTACAAAATATGACAATATGGCTCTAGAAACCTAGAAAAACTACTGTAATGCATGGTTAGACACTTTTTGTGCATACAGGATCTTCTTCAAAGTTATAAGATGTTCCCCAGCGTGTACCTTTCCAACATTAATGAGGCATTGAGAAATAAAAGGAATGCATGTTAAATTGTAACTATTAATGTGCAACTATTTACTTCTACTGACTTTTACAGTTTTTCGCTCTCAGAAAAAAATCTTTAGTGTATATTTTCATTAGTATGGTATCCTCAAAAGAACAGGGAAATTGAGACTATTTAATGTCTCTTGAAGGAATGCTTTCAACTCCTGAGAATGGAGGGAAAAAGCCATGGAAGTAATTTGCTACTGAATTTCTACATAATTACAGGGTTACGACACATGCAAAAACAATGAGTCTCCTTTTGAAATTTTACGTGGGTGAAAGGTGAAGATCAAACTGAATTGGGTCACTTGTTTACTCTGACAGTGATGACAATCTTAAATATATAATCAAGAGAAGCCAAGAGCCACAGTGACATAAATGAAAATTAACACACCCTAAATTTCAGAAAAGCCTAGAAATTATTCGGTCTTTCTTTTTTCAAAATAGTTTCTGCAGATTCTGGTAGCACCAGTGAAAACTGATAAAACACCAATATAGCTTAATTATCCCCATATTTTTTCATGTCCATATAGTCTGTGTCTGTAGCAGTGCCCATTATTATAGCCTTTTTTTTTGTCTTGGAAAGCTGGCAATAAGTTAATGTTTGATGATACACAATTCCACTGAATTGCTGTTTAGTGGTATAGGAATAAGGTTTGTGAAGAAGTCATTACATGGTGTGCCATTGACATCTTAATCCACTCATGTTCTTTAGCAAACACAGGTAAAAAAATTCTTCACTTCAAGGATGGTGAGGCACTGGAACAAGTTGTCCAGAAATATTGTGGAAGCCCCATCCCAGAAAGTGCTCAAGGCCCGGCTGGATGAGGTCCTGAGCAACCTGGCTGAGTGGATGGTGTCCCTGCTCATGGCAGGGGGGTTGGATCTTGAGGAGCTAGATCATCTTGAAGGTCTCTTCCAACTCAAACCATTCTATGACTCTATGAATTTCAGCTGAAATTAGAATATCTTTGTCAGAGAGATGGTGAATGAATCATCATTCATCAGGACCAGTTCAAGGCCCTGCACAGATCAAAAAGCAGAAGGTGTTCACAGACGTCTCTTTACAAATGTAAAGATGGTCTTGATAGGATTTCCCCTTCTGAGGAACCAGAATTATAAATCTTTGTGAGCATAAGACACACTATTGCTTCATAATTTTTTCCTAGGTTTTTAGAAACAAAATAGATTCAACTTACACGATTCATGAAATTCCCATCACTTTATTTCCTGTTTTAGCCCTGTAGAGATCCATATTGTAAATCAGCAAACTCTCCTGCTTTCTTTGGGTAGGAAAGGAGCCTTTTTGTGCTCAGATAGAATTAGTTTGTAGGAGTCATCCTTTTGGGGATGAAGAAGCAGATTTTAACAGGTTTTACATGGTAAAGAGTTAGAGACTCCACATAACCAACTAGAGACCAGGTAAATTCAATGAGCTCTTCAGAGTCACACTGAGGGCTTGTAGCCATACCTGCTCTCAAATCCAGACCTCTGGGAGCCAAATAACTTCTGTACTAGATCTTCCTTATTCATCACCACGAAGACCCAAGTCTTGTTTAAAAAGTAATCTAGGGAGGCCTACAATTATAATTAGGGGTATTATTAAGAACGTGTCTTGAGAACACCTTCCAGGTGATCAAATCAGACTGTGATCTCAACAGTGTTATTAAAAAGGAAAAGCATTAGAGAAAAGAGCATCATTTCAGGCTAAAAAAAGAGTACCTGTTATGAACTAGTGAATTAACATCTTCTTCTAGATAAAATATAATGGTAGCATACTCAGTTTGTCATGATGAACAAAACAATTTATTAGGTTTCTTTCATCTCTAATTTTAAAAATCACTTATCTTCTTGAACAAGATGGGAGTTTTGACAAGGGCCAACAATAATGATGATTAGGACATACCCTTTTCACTTACAGGGGATTTTTTATTTACATATGTAACATTTTTCATAGCATTAACAGTATTCAAAAATATGCTGAAAAGGTTATTGAAGCAAGTCTAGATCTGTCTGTCATGTAAACATGGGGAGTGCACATATATACAGGATGATTATCAGTAGCTTAAGTGTCTTTTGTCATAATGGCATTTAAGCCTTATTTCAAGTGTTCTGAGGTTATTTTTAAAAATCTGTTACCTATGAAGACAAATCACTTCTTGTGAGTTGTTCAGCCATTTGACCAAGAATTACTCTTTACCCCAAAAATCCTGCAGCTGTTCTAGCATAAAACTTAAAGTCAAGCTATTGTAAATACCAGGAATAATATTGCAATTATTTGATTTAAAGTGTATTTGTTTACTTTTTTGGTTCTCTACATTCTAAAAATATAGTTCTTAAAAGTTATAACAAGAACTAATTTAAGTAGCAGCTCAAAAATGCAAAGAACTCAACTCCTTTTCATCCTTACTATGTTTGGTTTTCATTTTGTAAAATGAACTATGAAATGAAGCCCGAAGCACAAAGATTAAGAAACACAACTGTAACAAAAATGTCACCTTTCTCAGTATATGCTTTCCTGCTTCTTCTGATCCCAGTATTCATTTCCCACAGCAGTATATCTGTTTCTCTGCACAAACTTTGGGCCAGAGGTTGATTTATTATCTATGGAAAAAACTAAGTATAGCAATATAGAATCTAAGTACATTCTTTTTGCAACTTGCCTTACTTACCTACGCATACCAACACCCATCACTCCTGCAATGGGATGGTCAGACAGCATGCAAAGAAATCTCTTTTTCCAGAAAACTCAGCCTAGCATAATTGTGGGTTTGGGGGAATAACTTTGCCACAAGAATTGACCTAATCAGAGCCTAAAGCAAAGAGCAAACATTCCTTTTGCCTACACAGCTCCCTGTCATCCAGCTGCCTTCTGCACACCCTTGCACAAGTCAGGAGCAATAACGTGTCCTCCAAAAGGCAACTGCTATTTGGTATTAAAAAAAAGAGCCAGGAGGCTTTGGCTGTACTGATCCACAATGAAAAATGTTGGTTCACAACACAATCAGACAAAGACAGAAAATGGAATCAGGAGGAAGTTATGAAAAGTGCTATATCAAGAGCCTGAGAGAAGGTTTGTTGAAATGGGAAAATCTCATAATTATATTGAAGTTGTTGAATACAAAAGTAAAATGGTTCCTAAGCCAGCAATGCCATGAGGCAATTTTGATGGTAATTTTTGTATTATGCCATCAGTTATTTATAACTAAATATGTGCCCTTCTTAAGATGAAAATCATATGCTGGAAACAGAAGTTAAAATTAATTTTTTCCCTATTAGCCTGTTTGTGATTTTTGAGAATAGGCTTTCCACTAAGCCTGTCTTTTGTCTCACTGGATGTGAATAACAAGATTAAAACTTCAAGGGCTCTGTCCTCAGCCAGTTTACATTTGAGTACAAGAGTTGAGGCTTTGGACTAAACTATTCAAAAGCTCAATTGTGTTTTAAAAATTCAAACAATCTTAATATTTTAATATTCCCCCTCAGGTTATTGAGAAAAATCAGATTTAATACTCACCAACCATCTGATTTATATAAATATCTTATAAACTTTAATACTGGTGCCTTTGCTCACTTAAGAGCCACATGGGATATGAGAACAGGGAAAAGTTGCAGAGAAAGTCAGTGGGAAAAGATCTGGTTTCTTAGTTATAAAGCAATAAAAAGCATGCATTTAAAATTACATATTTTAATATTTCACATAACCTGTAGTGGATGCTGTGCAGAATGAGGCTGTGGGTTCTGAGCTCTGCATGTGCTTGCTGATGGTAACGAGTCCAGGTGGGGGGCCCTTGCTGTGGCCCAGGCACTGTGTGGTCAGGCATGCCTGCTGAGGGCTGAGGAAACATCATCCTTCTCAGCTCCAGCTGCACGGCCACTCCTGCTTTTTGTGTTATTCATGTTCCTCATCTGTGGGATTTACCACCAGTAAAGGTAACTGGGCTGCTGCTAACACTGATGGCAGAGGTGTCATTTGCTGTATAGCACTAGAATGACAGAATTCATTAGAATTCATCACCTGACTTGGACAAAATTCCTCCCTGCGGGGAGGGTTGATAGGAAATTAGTGTACTGCAGGAGTTCCAGTTAGATCTTCAAAATAAGCTGCAGGGTGGGGAACACAGGAGGGAATCTGAGGGGATGGAGGCAAGAGGAATCAGAGAGTGGAGCAAGGTAAAAATGTGTCAGGTAGGCCTCAATGACAACCCTCCTGCATGAATCCTGGGGGTGTGAACACTCCCTGTGCTCCCCTGGAGATGGAGAGGAGGGCTGGGAGGTGTCTCAGGGGCTGCTGGCACTGGGATAGCCTTGTGATGGCCTGGGTGTGCAGAGAGAGGACAACATGCACAAGGGGACTGAGGAAGGAACTCAAACCCATGCCTTTATCTGGTGCCATCTATTGCTGTATTGCTTCACAGCACTGTGCAAGGGCCTTTTTTTCCAGCATTGACTGTGTTATGCTGTGAGAACTGAGGAGCGAAAGCAGGGCCCTGTGCTGAAAGCTGCCATTGGCCCAAGAGTAAAACGGCAAAGAGCTGCAAAATGCCAACAGCCACAAGATGTGACAAGAGCCAAACCCCACAGTGGTTGTTGGACCCATGCAGACCCCTGGCTCTGGCCAGAATAGCACTGTGCTCCAATGTCACTTTGGAATCTAAGTAGTTTCAAAGCCAAAAGAAACTGACTCTTATCACAGAGCAAGCATGTCCCCAGAGAGCAGTGCAAGAACACAGTTACACTGGAGCCATGCTGCAGGAATAACTGGTGAAGCCTTCCCGTGATGACAAGCCCCCAGCTTGATGCTCTCTCTGGAGCTCTCACAGCTATAGATGCCAGGAGACTCCAGAGAGAGACCCATGGAAAGGCAGAAGCAAAGGGCAGTCTCTGCACAGTGTCCTCCTCTCCTTCCACTCATCTTGGACAATATCACCACAGAGGAATCATCAGGGGATCACTAAAAATTAAAAGAAACTTTAAAAGTTATTTAGTTCACTCTCCTTTCCCCCTTTCAAATGCAGGATCAAATCTAAATCAACTCATGATAGATGCTTGTTGCCCTGTCCTGAAGTAATTTCTAGTTATGGACATTACTTAATTTCCTTAGTAATTTGGTTTTGTCTTTTTTTAGTCTTTACCATTAGAGATTTTTCCCCAATAGCCCACTAAACTAGGAAATGTAAGCTCATAATTTATTTTAGCAGACAGAGAAGCACTTTTTCCCTTCCTCACTGAGGAACACTTGACACGTTTGAGGCTCCTAGGACATCTTCCAGAACCCATCTCCTCAATTCCAGACTGGGAAAGGCAGGCAGATGGTAAATTACTTACACAGGAAGCTTATGTGTTGGACTATTGCACCCAAGTCTGTTAATGTAACACAGATATAACAGGATGATCCATCAGGAAAAAGCCCTCTACTAGGAACAAATATTTCAATAATGGAATTGAGCAAATAGTAAATATTAGAAGAATCCAATCATTTTATTGAACTCTGTGCTCCGGAACTGACTTTACTGTGATTTAGAGAACTTCTCTTTTGTTGTCAGTGAAAGGGTGGTATATGATCCATAACTTCATATAACTTTGAGTTATAACTCCATAACTTAAAGGGATTGGGAGTGGCAGTGCTTAGTTCTGATAAACTATGGCTCCATGACCCATTTTGTATATGCCACTCTTGCTGGAGACAGATGTGAAAATGGAAGAGGTGATTTGCACATTGGCCAAGCCTTTTGTCCCATAACAGTGTTTTATAAATATAAAATGTCCAGATGATTCCCAAACCAGGCAAAATATTGATTTCAATATTGATTTTGACTTCTCAAAGTCTCAGATATGTCTATGACTCACTGCACACTGACACCTAATTTCACCCTCTCTAACTGAATCATCAAACTGAGGTCCTATACAGGTAATACAGAAATATAGGACCCTCCAGAGAGCTGCAGGAAAATCATTCACTAATTGCCCATTGGTTTAATTGAGAAATTAAAGGCAATTTTATTCCCAACTTTGTCACCTTAGCCAACGCAAAGCTCTAATTATGTAGGTCTAAGAGAGGAATTTGAGGAATATGATCTCTTACAGACACTGTTGGGGCCCCTAGCCTACATGTAGTGATACCAACAACATTTTCCTGCATATCTAGCTCTGATTCCTGGCCATAGATTTTCTATACTGACTCCAACTGCAACCAGTTGCTCTGATATCTCTACTACATTGTACTTATGATACAATACAACAATCCAAGCTTTTTTTTCCACAGAAGTGTTAGCATTTGGACCAACATGAACAGAAAATCAATTCTGAAACAAAGGAAACAAGAATAATTTTATAGAAAATATCCAATTATAGAAAATTTCTGTCTTTCTAGAGGAAATGTAGAGAAGAAATGAGGACATTCAATTGTGTAAGCAAAGAAACAAGTTTTATAGATTGTCAACAGGTATAATTTAGCCTGAGAATCTACTTTCAAAGATTGAGACTTATTTACTACATGCAGAAGACATGTAATGTAATATGGAATTTCCCACAGCAAGATCACCTCAGAAGTTCTGCAGGTTGACAGTAACCCAAAAACTTTGCCACCCAGCAATCACTTCAGTGACCTGTGCAAAATAAGTAGATAGTCTCAGCTCAGTTTCCAGAGGTAAGGTGGCCACAGTGTGGGAATCTCCATTAAAATTAACAGTAGCTGGCAGCTATGCCTGCAAGGTCTTACATGTCCCTTGAGAGCTGGGCAGGAATGGGAAGAGCACCTTCAGTGTACAGTCACTGATAAACAGCTTGCACCCTTGCTAGTCTTACAGCATAATAACCAGTAATGGCCACACAACTTATTTACTAATGCAAGATCTGAAGGGTTTTTTTTTTATTATTTCCTTTTACAGCATTTATTTCTCAACACCCTGAGTACCTGCGCAACATTTTTACTGCAAACATAATTTTTGTGAAGAAATCCCCATTTTATGTATTTCTACCACATAAGAGGGTGAAAAAGATCAAATTTAAACATCTGTCCTAAATAAAATACAACACAGACTCACAAATCTGACAGTGAATTTGGTTAGCAAAAGCTTTATTAAGATAATGCAGGGCATGCTGTTTTCATAGCTGGGATGTGGCTGCTGAGGCAGTGCAGTCAGACCCTGCTTGGACAGCAGATGGTGTCCTACTGTAACACTAAGCTCCAGTGCTCAAAGAGGAATCTTAAACCAGCCTTTAAAATACTCTCCAATTTCCATTTAATTACTTTAATTGGCTTTATAGGCTATGTAATAAAAATGATGGATCTGTTTAAGCGCTAGGCTGAATTAAAAGGTTTAGTGTGTCAAAACCAGTGATTTTGAAATATATGTCACATTTCTATGAGTATTTTCCAATATTTAAATGAATTTTCAAAAAATGTGATCATACCACTTAGATGCCTGAGCAGTTCTTTTCAAAGGTACCACAGGCAAATAGCTATTAAGAATCCCACTGAGTGTCAAGGCAATCAGATGCCTCCCAGTTCTCTGGGCCTTGGAAAATGTTCTCCTTACAGTATAAGTTATCTGCATATAATAATGAGAAATCAAAACTTGCCACTGTTCCAATAAAGGCAATGCAAAGGCTTCTGAGCCTTCATGGGAAAAGACCATTTTTTTTCCTTCTGTGCTGTATAGCATCTTGTGCTGTATAGCAACTTGTTCAGTGGGCATCTGGTCCCTATTGGAGCTCTCAGATACTAACAGTACAATTAAAACTCCACAGGAATTAAATTTATTCCTGATCTATTACATATTGTTGCTGTAATAATAAATCTAAAGGAATAATTTCATGATTTCACTCTGCGACCAAAGATATTTTTCCTTGTATGTTTTTTTTTCCCAGTCTTTGGAATCTGCAGATGTTCCCAGAACTTTGTGACTAATAAGGTGAACTGGGTGGTGGAAAGAAACCTGGTGTGTTAAGAAGCTCCAAGCTCCAACTTCTGTGGTGTTAAGAAGCTCCAAGTCTGCTGAAGCCCCTGGACTTCAGGAAATTAGATAGGTAAAAGTGAGAGATCCTTGCAGGATTTCCACTTTGAGGAGCCCTTCAGAGTGCTGCACAGAACCTGAGTCATGAGAGAGTCTGGTCTGAAAACCCTTCTCCAGATGTCCAAATCACAGCTGTGGTCACTGTGGGCTCTGATGCATTGCAGCAGACCAGTGTGACTCAGCTCAGAGATATCTGCAGTTTGCAAGCCTAGATTGGATTTACTGTCACTGGGAGGGCAACATTTGTTGGGAACAGTTTTGACATTCATACTAGGAGGTGATGAAATCTTTGCCTGCTGGAGCAGATAATCATCATCTTGTACAGCCAAACCCAGGCTGGGACAGGGAGTCATAAATGGTGTTATGCATCCAATCATCACTGAATCTCTTTTTTTTTTTTTCCACACAGAGACTCTTGTAAAATTCTACTGTCTTTTTGCTTCTTTCTGAAAAAAAATTATTATTCCTCTAGCTCCAAGTTATGAGAGTAGTCTAACTAATTGGTGAGATTCTTCACATGAGAAAGCACTCTGGACCTGAGCCCTTAGAGAAATAGGTTAGGAGTAACTGCATGAATGAGATACTTGGTTTTCAAAACACGCTTTTATTTTCTTCCTCATCCCAGATATGACAGAGTATGCAGGGGTCAATATTCTCCAAGAACATTTACATAACTTCTTCAAAAGCAATAAAATGATGAAACCCAAAATCTGCAAATTGTGGTGATTTGTAGTGCTTTGATTTATAGCCCTGTTGGGTTTGGAGTGAATGATTTCTACAGAGACCAGTCCCTCTAATCGGAATTTTACAAGAAACGGATGTGCTAAAAGAAACAGAAAGCTAACAGGGCTTCTGGTTACATTTTCAGCCTGATTTATAGAGCTGTAAAACTCTCTGTATCAGGGAGCTGACACCAATTTCTAGAAAGCTGTGAACATTTGTTTCCATCAGATTTTTCTGCAGGGCTCCTGGGCCAGCTTCTTTCCCAAACAACCCCAGTGAAATCCATGTCAGGTGTTTGAGGGTGTGGGACACTGGTGAAACAAGAGAGCTGGCAGCAAAGGAGAGCAAGCCAGTCCTGGAATGTCAGTTTTGGGGACAGAAGTGTACTTTTAAGGAATCGGGAAAGGAAAGGGGGCTGAGGTAGGAGCAGGCATTAGGCATTACCAGGGTTGGAATGGCTAAGGGAGGTCTGATCTGGCACAGCAAGGGATGCTGTAGAACTGAGGGGTGCCTGGTTGAGGACAAGCAGGTGCAGGAGGCAGATGGCCAAGCCTGGAGCTGCAGCAGCCATGCCACTGCAGCACCAATTGCACCCTGACAGATGCAAATGCCACCTGCATGTGGATGCAGTCAGACAGCAGAAGAACAAGGTTGTGAGAAGAGGAAGAACTGGAGAGAAAATGGGCAGCAAGCCAGGGACAGGAGGTGCATTCTAGTCGAGGCTGCAGCCTTGGTTAGTGCACACAACACAGCACAGGGACCTGGTCAGACAGGCAGAGAGGTGCCCGAGAGCTGTGAGCAGGGAGGAGGTGGCTGGAGAAGTGCCATGGCTGCTCTCCTCTGCAAACCTCACCAGAGCTGGGCTGCAGAGGGGGACATGCACTCATTTAACAGGCAATGCCCATGGCCAGTTTGACAGCAAAACTCCCCAAGGAGAACCAAACCAAAACAGCACATACACTCAGCCACGTGCAATGCCCAAGATAAGGGAGAGATGGTGGTGAGGAGCAAGACAGGGCATGGATCAGGACAAGGATCAGGAGAGAGAGATGAAGTGAACTCACAGGTCATTAGTGGGTAGATCACCAAGAGCTGTCCTCTGGACCTGGGCTGTGATTCACAGTAAAACATCCGTCTGCCTCTGTAAGGATGCTAAACTGTTTGACCCACAGCAAAGAAGAGCTCCACAGCTTGGATATTTACAGTTCTGCTCCTGATAGCTAGAGGTTCATAGAAATGTTTGTTTTGCAATTTCATGCCAGAAAGGAAGATGGTGTAGAGGTTCAAACAAAATGATCTGAGGTCTCTTTTGAAAAGGTAAGCTGTTCCCCTGCAGAAAACAAATTATGTGACAGACACAGGTTTTTACAGGTGCTTGAACTAGCATTCCACCCAAATAGAGTTACAGAAGATTTTAGTGAAAAGGAAAAGAGAAAATTACTTTAAACCAGCACTTTTAAGCCTAGTGGATCTTCAGATCCAAAGTCCTGATCATTCATTGTTCTAAGGCCCTCTACATTCAAGGGCACTTAGCAGGATGCCCAGTTTGCAAAGGTTTGGGGATCAAAGTCTGAGGTATTTGTGTGTAGGCTAACAGGCAGCATACAATGGCAGCTTCTGTTGATATAGCATTTAATAAAATGCTCTTACCTTGTTATGCTGTTTAAAGAAACCCTAATCAAGTTGCCTTACTGTATAAAATTTAAAGTATTAAATACATTATTTTCTATTTTATAAAATATAAAAATATATAAATATATAAAATATATAAAATATTTATATTTTATATATTTCTTATATTTTATAAAATTTAAAGTATTAAATACATTATTTTATAAAATGGTTTAGTGGTATGTCAAGTTATTTTGGTTTTAGAGTGTCAGATTAAAAAAACAGATACTAATTAATAAACCAAGATGCATTTTATTGCACTAAGTGCAGCTCCAAAGTTTATTACCACTTTCTTTATTTCCTTTATCTAAAAAAAATGTATATGTGTCTTAAATTAATTATAAAAATCAATCTTACATGAAGAAGCCCTGATCCAGCAAACACATACGCTTATGAGTAATTTAACTGCATGAGTAACTTCATATAATTCAGTGGGTGAGAGAGGAGCTGTGATCCATGGAGCTCCTAGTGTGGGTAAAGTTCTTCGCGGGCACAACTGTTTGCAGGACAGGAGCCAAGGATAACACTTCTACAAATTCCCATCTAGAAGAAAAGGCAAATGAATACACAGTAAAAAGCAATTACATGCTATTGCATGTTCTAACAACTATATATTCTACAATAAGTGCCCAAACACAATTATGGGTTTGAAGATATTCAGGACCCACCCATAATTGATGGATAATGAATGGAGAGATGGAATGAAACGGAGAAGTGAAAGGAACACAGTGTAACTCTCTTCATGTCTGAGTATCTCTCTAATTTAGGTGATTCATAGATGCAATAGGTATACACAGGAAATATACAGACAAAAGAAAAGGGGGCTGCTCTCAACTACCATCCTTGGACACTGAATGAAGGTGTTGTCTAAAGAGAAATTATTTTGGTCTCTCAATGTGTTTTAGCGCACCTAAGGCAGGTGCTTTACAGATGCTCAGTGTGGTCTGTAAGTGAAAAGCAGTCATCTCTAAAGATAAAAAAAGCCTTCTGCTACACTCGGGGCCCTCACACAGAAATTACCTATGCATTTTCTATCAGGTAACTGCTAGCCAGAACATTAAGGCAGAGCCAGATTTCTCCTGTTCCTCATTCTTCCTGGGAAACCCTTGCCTGTGCCCTGAGTGCTGCACAGGGACATGGCATCCACAGGAGAAGGGGACTTCAGGGGGAAAAGGCCCCTGCCCTGGGAGGTGGGAGTGCTGGCTTTGAACTCTTTGTGGAGGGCAGCCCTGCTTGCTCTGAGCTAGACTGCTGTGTTCTGTTCCAGCTGTAAATTTTTAAGAGAATGATACCAACTGACCTGTCTGATGTGCAGTTCGGCACTTCCCAGCAGTGGAGTGCAGGTTGAGTATCTTCACACCCTCACTGTGAGCTGAGCTTCCTTGAGAGAGAGAGCCATGTAGCTGCTGAGTTTCTGCTAGTTAGGAGGTGGTGTTATGCCTTCAGGAAGCTGTGTATTCCAGCACAGGAGCACCAGCTGGTTCTAGACAGCAGAAAGCATGCCAAATTTCCCTCCAAGATGTAGGCACCTGGGGCTTACCTGTGCCCCACGACAAGCTGAATCCAAATGGCCATCAGCTCTCCCACAAAGCCGAAACCCTACAACTGGGAGAGACTGGATAATTTCCTTTTTGGCCTGTCCACCTTATTAAAATGTGTATGAATACCTTTGGTCCCCCTGGGCCTGGCTGTGGAAGCATTAAACACTCTGCAAATTCTCCTTATGAATTGCCAGTAAAATAGATGGCTTGCAAATGTTTATGTTCCTGCACTTACCTTGCCCCTATGAAATAAATGCTGCTGCCAACCACAATACAATGCACCCTATGTCTTCTGCAGTGCTCTTGCTGCTGTTCACTCTAAAATGCATCTTTAGGGGTGTGTTTCTACCTGTGCACCTCCCTGCCCCCAGCTGTACTTTGGCAATCCCTACACGAAGAGACTGTGTTTGCCCTGTTTACACACAAGACATTCACTTTTGTTCCACTGCATGCTAACTGCCTGTTTTTCCTTTGCATTGCTTTTTTCCATTCATATTTCTCTGAGTTTGCTCTCCTCTCTGGCTGAGTTTGGCTGTCTTACATCCTGCACATCTCCTGAAAGTCCTTCCAGGCTGGGTGCTGCCCCAGTGTGGTAGGAATACTACAAAAGCTGCAGCTATTTTGCCAGCCTTTCTTCCTGGTGCATGCTCGGGATGCACACAGCTGATGACTGGGTCTTTTGTCCAGATATATAATATCTTAAGTATACAAATGCTTCCTTTCTGTTTACACAGAAGGAAAAGACCACAAACAAGCCTTAATGAGCCCTTCTCATTTGCAATTAAAATTTAAAATAAAAAATCCTCTTCATATTAACAGAGTTTTGTGATGGGGCAAGTGCCACTGTTTCTCTGGTGTCATTGTCACCTTACAGCGTTCAGTGTGCTATGACCTTATAACCACTTCTCCCTTGCCACACCCTTTTTGTCAGTGCAACCATCAGCAAAATCTCATCAGGCAACTGATGCAGGCTTAAAAATGCCATGAAATGTTTTGTGACACATAGCCGAGGGGAATGGGGCTATGGGCAATGGAAGAAATGGGGAGTAGGGATAATGAGGAACAGATAAGCTAATACCACCTCTAAAAGCCTGGAAATGTGAAGCCACATCTTCAGGCACATTACAACCACTTCACAGGTAATCAGGTGCTCGTTACAGGTCTGAACGTGCACATACCTGAATAATCAGCGGTGCTGCTGCCACTGAGTTTATATTCAGGCTAAACACCCACAAAGAAGTTTCAACTGAAGGGAGCAGCCAGTAAAAGTAAGGGTTAATCATACCTGCAACAGAGAAAATCTTTCCACTGATCATCCAAAATAGTGGCCCTTGTGTGTTTTTCCCCCTTTACGCAAGAATTGCTCGACTGTTCTTTGAATGTGAGCTAACTTTGCTTATCAGTACCCAAAAAAGCAAGCCCCTGCAGGGTCCCTGCTGACAAACGCTGCAAGGCAGTCGTGTCCTTTCCTCTGCCCTGAATGCAGTAATCAGAGAGATGCAATTTTCCAGTAGTGCTTGACAGCTTACATCAAAGGCACAGAAACTGTTTCTGGACATTGAAAAGATAAAATTCTAATACTAACTGATGCCTCCTTCAGTTTTTATTGCAGTTCAGTGTAAACAGATGCTGCTGGTTTTGAAAGCATATGTTCACATCTGTCAAAGTGTGTGTATGGCAGCGGTGATATCTGCCGTAGTAAAGGCTGGAATTTGCCATCGTCTACATATTCTTGATTCAATCATCTCTGAGGCACTAGCCCTGTGTGTGTGCTTACACAGATGTCTGTCTTTGCATGTGCATGCATACAAACACAAACACATGCATATGCATGAAATGGAAACTGTAACCCAATCTTAACCAGGGGTTTAAATTAATCGTAATACATACACATACTAACAAACATTGGGCTATATTTAACTTTCACATAAGCAATGCAGAACTATTATCTTCTGAGGAGCTCTACAGTGTATGAGTCAGCCCCAAAGTCTCTTAGCCCATGGAAAGATGCCACTGACTTTATTGGGCTTTGGATCAGTCTGAAACCAATAGCTAATTCTCTCGTATAATATAACTTTCCCTGCCAGCAAACTTAAGATAAACTTAGATTCTAATTCCAACAACTCTATAATTTTTTCCAAACAAATTCCTTATGGAATGGAAATGCCCATTCTTGTTCTGGGCATTTTTCAACGTTTTCGTGTTTCTTAGTTTTGAAAGTTGATTCAGTTATGTTAAACATTATGCAAGCTTGAAAAAGATCACAGTCTCCAGCTATGCAAAGTGAAATTCTCATGCATACATAGCTCAGAAATAAATGTCATTAGCAACTTCAAACTTGGCTAGTATTAAAGCCATCTTTGAGGAAGGGTAAAAAAAATCACATTTGGAGAAATTCAGCCTGATGTTTTAGAGAATAAGAATAATTTAAGATTACATATCCATCTCAGCTTTCTCATTTTATTTAACATTCTCTACAACTTTCTATTTGCTTTCCATGTGCTTTGAAATGGATTTATTTGAGTATGTACTTGAAATTTGCAATTATTTAGAGGGAAAATTAACATGTTTGCACAGGTCTTCTTGAACTAAAGGGAGCACTATCTGAAGATCTACACTTGAACTCTGAGCTATTAAGGCCATTAAGTTCATCCTAATTCAGGTATCACACTTGACAGAAATGTAGTTGAAGTCAAGTAGTTTTTAAGAAATTAGTCTTGAAGAATCTTTTGACTGCAAATCCTCCTTTCAGTAATCTATAAATTAAAAATCTGAGTTAGAAATTAATGACTAATTTTTCTGAATGTAGATTTCGTACATATTGTTAACACTTAAGCTGTATTTAAAAAGAATGTGGCTGTGCTAATCACTAAAGTAAGTTCATATTTGGATTATTATTTATATTTTTATCAGTGGTATCTGATATGATCACTGTTGTGGAGACATCATGCTGCTTTCTGGCATTGTAGGGTCTCAGCTGATGGGCATCTCACAGTGTACTTGAGTTTGGGTTCCCTGACAAGAGGCAACAGAGAACATCTCTGCTCAATAATGCACAGTCTGCATATTGAGGTGGGTGCCTACAGCCTTAATTCGAGGCAATTAATGTTTAAAGTGCTAAATTGTTTTGAAAACCACTGAATCCTGTTTCTATGTCTATTCCTGTCCCACGCCATATGTATTGTGTTTTGCAACCCTGTATTTTGTTTTGCAAATAGAATTTAGTGTGTATTATTTATGTAGCCTCCTACCAAAAGAGAAGATTGACAATGTCACAGAAAGAAAAATTTTGGTCAGACTGACAACATCTACAACATCCCACTGTCTCTTCTTGTGGTGTACCACAGACTCGGTTTTCACAGTAAGTCCAAAGCTCATTATGAGATTTAGAAAAGCATTTATGAAAAGCTTTTAGTGAGTACAGTGTGAGGAGCAGATGCTCCCCAGGACTAATGCACACAAGCTTGCCATAATGCAGGACAAGTCTCAGAGCCTCCTTTGCTGATGTAAATGGGAACAGGGCCATTGCCTTACATCTAAATGCAGCGTAATGTAAGTCAATCACCCCTCGAGTTTTAAAGCATCCTTACTTCGGTATTTGTGTTAGCTGATATTTGCATAATAATGCCCAATGCACACAAAACATTGCATCAAAAGAAAGTTGCTCCTTCCCTCCAGCTTGTGTTTTTGGAAATAATTCTTTTCCTCTGTTCCTGAGACTTCCCCACACCACCTGAAATCTTCCAGCTAACATATTTTTGCCATCCTTTGCTACCAGATCTCTTTCCCTCATGCTGCCACTTCCTTTCTCTCTGACATGCAAATTATAGCAAAACCTTTAAATACTGCCTCACCTGAGTGCTCTTTCTCTTTGTACCCTTGCACTGGGCAGCAACAGTGGTGGTCAGAAGGTCTGGAATGTGTTTGATGTTATGAGGTGCCTCTTTCTCCAATATACATGGCATGCACACCCACCCTGCCTGTTGCTGTGTGCCCGATACAAAACACCAAAAAAGCATTGCTCAATTAGGCTGAAATGAATATTTAGTTTGGGCTGCATCTTTTTTGTGCCTGGGTGCCTGAACCTCAGGTCTGTCCGGTGCTAATCACTGTGACCCCATTGTCTGCCCCAGCTTTGATGAGAATGGACCATGGACGTAGAATCAATCTCGGATTTCAAACTTTGCTCTTACAAAACTCTCTCCCCAAGGTTTGTCTCCCGGCTCACTGGCAAGGCCTGTACTATTGAAGTGCACAGCTTTGATGGCTCTGTGACATACGCAGGAGATTTGTTTCTCTTCTGAGCTGGAAGAAATGCAGAGGGTGTTGTTCACATCGCAGTCAGAACCGGTTGTGGGCCGCGGGGACTCCATCGCACACCGGGCAGCAGCGCAGGGTGAGCCGGAGCTCGGCTACAGAGCAGAGGGATCCCCAGCAGCGCCACTTCCAGATGAAAAGAGCTTTGCTCGGGGTGTTTATTGCACATTCCTGGTCGCACGAGGGAGACTGGGTCCAGGTAGCTGCCTCCCTGCTTTCCCTTTAATCACTGCAGGGTGGGAACCGGATCCAGCCTGGAGGGATAAAAGATCTCTGAGATGAAGAAGTACAATGGAGCAGAGTTAATGTCGATCATTTTATTGCTGTAAGCAAATCACTGCCACGTCTCTCTGTGCTGCATGTTAAAATTTACAACTCGTAGTTAAATGAGTCAGAGCTGTTGCTTCTGGTTCTGCCTCCAGCTTCTCCTGCCACATAGCTGGACAGACAATGGGTCCGTGTTGCAGAAGGGGCCTCGGGCCAGCCCCAAGGAGCTGTGTTGCAATGCCCATTATCGCAATGCCTCATTTTTAGGCTCCCTGCTGTGGAACAGATTGCTCAGGCCAGGGACAGACACCACTGTGCTTCACATAAGGTGTGGAGAGAGTTAAAAGCTAATAAAAGAAAATTTCACAGGTCCACATACTCCTTGGGTGAGAATATAAATATAATATACTATAGATACATATGTATAGATCATATAAATATAGATTTAGATATAGATAATATGGATATAAAGAGATATAGATATATAGAATTATGAAAGACAGGAAGAAGGTGTCTCTTTCTGCCACAGACTCCCTCACAGTTCAGTGCAGACGTCACATCAGCCTGCTTTTTGTGAAGAATTAGAGAGTGAGTGAACTACCTCACTGCATCCAGGAGCTCTTTGGGTACAGAATATTATATTCCAACTAGTGGAAGACTTACTCACCAGTCACCACTCTGCTGGATTTAATTTGGACAGCCCCATGACTGCTCTGAGGAGTGTCCTGGTCTCAAGACTGCTTACGCAGCCACTTTTTCTTGCTCTCTCTGGCCACCTCCGTGTCTAATATAAAATCAGATGTATGATTAGAAGAGATGAAGAGCAATTACCTCTGAGTCTCAAATAAGCTGGTGATTGGTATTTTCACTTTGCTTACAGAATATCTGAGTTCAGCTGTTTACCTAAATTCAGACACCTGAAGATGTCCAGCCAGTTTGTTCAACAGACCTTTCACTTCCCAGATTTTAAGGAAAAAGGTCTCATGTGACCCAGGAGATTCACACAAAATGATGAGCCTGGATTTAAGCTTATAAACACTACTGAGAAGCACTCAGCCCCCTCCCCTTCCCCGGGCCTTTACAATGGCTAAGTTAGGCAGCTTCCCTGTTTTGCCTCTGATTTCTTAAGGTTCTGTTCTCAGGCACAATCCTGAGCAGCAGGAGGCTGCTGCTGCGCCTAACTCACTTGCTGAATTTAACCTGCCCTAACTTTAGAAAGCAAGACTAAGCTCCCACTCCACTTGAGCACTACAGAAAACATTCGATGAAGTATTCAACGGGGCACCGATTCGTGTTTCAAGTGAAAGAGCGAATTCGGAAAGAAACCCCCAAACCACAAGAAATTCAGAGCAGATGACAAATGTATGGTTTAACCAACGATTTGAGCAGCAGGTTTACCCGGTAGTCACCTTCTCTGTAGCTAAAACTGAAGGGGAGCCTTTCCGTGTTTTTTAAGCTCACAGCCCTCGCTGTGTGCCACTCTGCCCTTCTGCCACAGCCGGAGTCGGGCGCGATCCCGCCGCGGTCCCAGCCGGGGCTCTGGAGCTCGCACGGAGCCGGTGCCGGGAGGATGCGCCCGGGCGCTGCCCCCGTGTGCGGGTAACGGAGCCGTTCCCGTCTTTTGTGGGAATAAGAGTAGAAAAAATAGCTTTTATTTTGTATGTGTTTCTGCGCGTGCTTGCTTCCTCTCCGTGCCCTGGCTGTATTTGCTGTGAGCTGTATTTGCTGCGCCCCGTGGAAAGTGTCGCACCAAAGGACTATCGCTTTCCCACGGCTGAGAGTCCGTGGTGGGACGTGGATGTGCTCAGGGCCCCTCCGCTTTCTCTCGTCTGTCTGCCGAGGCTCTCTAGGAGTGCATGTGGAGATATGCATGGTGGGGAGGGGGTACCGCCGTGACTGGGGAGGGGTGGCGGGGGAGAGGGGAGTTATTAGGAAACTTTGCTTTGGCTACTCTCTATCCTTGGGGCTGCGTGGCGCCAGCACCCTCAAGTTGAAAGGAAAACAGCCATTCTCACTTCCAACTGCCCACTGAGATCCTTAAGGCGACAAAGACACAAAAGTGAGTTTTATTTGCTGGTAAGCCAGAGGCAAGAAAAAAGAAAAGCCAATTCCCCCTTAAAAAGAGCCGACAAATCCTTTTTGCTCTTTTGTGTGAGCTTTTCCTATTCACATGGAGCGTTCATCCGTGTGATTCCCAACTTATTGTCATTACTTAGTTATTAATTGTTCTCATCTGGGTTTAATTGAGCAACCAAGGACTTTAGCCCAAGGGTCAGGGGGAAAACTTAAAGCAAAGACATGTTCAATAGGAATCCTGCGCTTCGAATATCCACACCGAGTTAACATAATGTAAAAAAAAAAAAAAAAAAAAAAAGCAAACAGAGACAAAGCGGAGAGATTAAAGGGTGCCGCTTTGCCCGGAGTCTCGAGCCGCAGCGCCCAAAGGTGCCGGCAAAGGGGAGCAGCGCTTGGAGGGAGCCAGCTCCAGGCTGTCCTCCCTGCTTAAAATCTCTCTCGGATTTTAAGGGCATCTTTACAGGATAAACCCGGCCTCCTAAGCGATTAGATCTCCCCAAAGCCGCGGTCTAATCGCGCAGAGGCTAAGTTAGAGAGAGAGATAAGCAGGAGATATCCAGCCTTTTTCTGCCAGAGACACAACGTGGGAAAAAGTCGGCATAGAGCTTTCCCGCTCCGGCGCGGCGTTGGGCGCTGGGGTCAGGATCACAGACACTGTCATTTGCACAGAGAAAAGAAATGATAGGAAAAGAAAAGGGTTGGGAAAAAAGTACAGGAAAAAAAAAAAGGCAAGAAAAGAAAACAAACAACCACAAAAGCCCCAAACTCACCCCAGCTCAAAAATGACTGGGCGGCCAGAGCGGAGCGAGAGAAGGGAGATTAGAGCAGCGAGCTCTGGAGAAAGTGACTGTGTTCAGGTATGTTGTTTCGCTGAGTTATTGAAAGCATCATTGATACTTAAGAGATGATAAAAGTCCTGCCTCGCCCCCAGCTACAGTCTCGCTGGAGCCACAGTGCCTGCAGAAGATTGCCGAGCCTCATTACAGCAATTATTTTCCTTCTAACTTTGCTTCAACCTTAACGTTTTAAATTGCTGGAAATGAAAGCAGCGGGATGGGGGGTGGGGGGAAAGACAGAAAGAAAAATAGAGTCCCAATTTCTGAGCGGCTATTCCTTGAGCACAAAGATAAAGCACGAAATTAAAAAAAATAATTTAAAAAAAGGAAAAAAGGAAAAGAAAAAAAAAGAAAAAAAGAAAAGGAGGAAACCAACTCTCTCCCTTACCCGAGGGATTCGTCAAACCAAAGCGGGTGGAGCGGCGCACTGAGGGGGCTCAGGGTGCGGCCGGCGGGGAACGCGGCGAGGCGGCGGCGCCGGTGCTGGCGGGATCGGCAGGCGCGGAGCCGGGGCTGCGTGTCCGCCGATTTCCTCCGCGGGGTTCTCAGCCGTCGCCAGCGGTTTCCTCGGGGCCGTGCTCGGCCGGGACGGGTTTCTAGCGGAGCCAGCCGCTGAGAACGGCGGGGTGTTCGAAAGCCCGAGGGTGAGCAGGAGACACGGCGCCGAGCGGTCCCGACCGGCAGTCCCGCGGGGGGCACCGGCCTCCGGGCCCGCACTCCTGCCCAGCACCATCGTCCCCACGCCCCATCGGCTCCGGTGCTGACATCGCCTCGCCATTAGCGTCCTTTATCCCCTTCTTCAGCACCAGCCGAACCGCGACAGCCCCCTCTCCTCCCTACTGCCCCAAATCCCGGTGCTCCGTCCCCCCGAGTAACATCGGCCGGCAAATGGAGCTCTGGGGAAAGCCCCTTCCCTCGCGCTAGGCTTGGCACTGAGGTGTGGGACATGTCAAGCCCTCCCCAGTCTTCACAGCCAGCGGGGGCTGCGGCCGGGACCCTCCCAGACACAGGGACCGGGAAGGGAGAGGAGCAACTTTTCTCTTTCCTAGGGCCAAGGAAACACGGCCGATCCCGGCGCCGCTGGGGGAAGCAGCAGCGATCACATGCACCTTCGGGGCAGGAATGCGGACGGAACTGCTGGCAAGGAGCAGTGGGGGGAAAGGAGGAAACCTCAAACAGCTGTGAGGACCGGGCAGCTCCGGGATACACAGAAAATTGAACACTCAGCTGCTGTCTCACCATCCAAGGCTGAAGTCTCCTGAATAAGAGGGAAAACGGCTGCTTAGAGCCGGTCCCCCTCTCATCCCCTAATACACAAATTCGGTCTCTTCTTCTGTCACACCCGAGAGGGCAAAGAGCAAACAAATTGCATCAAACAGTAGCTTAAAATTAATTTATTTAACAAATATAGCTATAATATAAATGATAATAAAATTTCAAATATACAGTATATTACATAGTACACAGAGCCCCTTCCAAAGGAGCTGGTGGAGGAGCAAAGAAGGTAACAGACAGCACTGTTACATGGGAATGGGAAAGGCTGTTTTACACTTCTGTCTCTTGACCTCGCCTTGCAGAAAGTAAGAGAAATGTCCTGTCTTTCAGTCCCCTTTTGCCATCTCTTCCACAGTTCCTTCCCCTGTGTTAGGGGGCTCTCCGCAGGCTGCCAGCTGGACCCAGAGAAGCAGGACACAGTCGGCCCATCACCACCCTGCACCTGGAAAAAGCTGGGGCAACGCCTCAGGTTTCTGCCAGCTCCCCAGGACTGCTGAGATCAGAAGAGTGCTGGAATAAGGGCTCAGCATCAGAGGGGGAAGCAGAGAGGTCAAGCAGAGCCAAACTGGAGGAGTCTCTGCCATAGGCTCCACGGGGAAGTCCACAGAGAAGAGCCAGAGGAGCAGGGAGGGAGTGTGTGTAGAGCCAGCGGGAGCAGACAGTCAGCAGGGCTGGGCTCGGCTCAGGCTCTATGTGAGGTGGTACATGCTGTATCCCACATGCGCTGTGTACAGTCCCACAGGAGCCACGGGCAGCCCTGCCCGCTGAAAAGGGCTGGAGGCGCCGTACAGGGACGCACCGGCCACGGCCGGGCCGCCCAGTGGGAAGGAGATGCCAAAAGCAGCAGGCGGGAGCATGGGCTTGGCTGCCATCTTCAGCTTCTCCAGCTCAGCCTCCTGGAGCCTCTTGGCCTTGGCGCGACGGTTCTGGAACCAGATCTTCACCTGGGTCTCGGTGAGGCTGAGCGAGCTGGAGAACTCGGCGCGCTCGGCGATGGACAGGTACTGCTTCTGCCGAAACTTCCTCTCGAGGGCCAGCAGCTGCGCCGTGGTGAAGGGCGTCCGGGGCTTCCTGTTGGTCTTGTGCTTGCGCAGGGTGCAGGCGGGCGGGCTCAGCCGTCCTGTGCCCGGGAGCAGCCGGGGAAGAGGGGAAAGGAGAGACACCTCGGTCAGCAGTGGCCAAACCCCACAGCCTGCAGAGCCCCCTCCCTACCACAGCTGAGGTGGAGAAAGGCAGAGGTAGGGTCCCGCTTGAAGCAAGGTGCCCCAAATCACCAAGGTTGCCTGGGGCACCCTGAAAATTGCCGTCTCCCTTTCTAAAAATGAGAGCTGTGCTTCGCATCAGGAAGCTCTGACTCCATTGAAAAGAGCCCGGCAACGGGCAGGAATCAGACACCCACACCCCTTCACCTCCTGCCTTCATGGTTAGCCTGGCTCATGTACAGGAGACGCAAATAAAGGGAATGGCCCTCCAAAAAGAAGAAAAAAGTCCTGTTTTTTTATTGGATTACAGGAAAAAAAATAAACAAAACGGGCTGGCTTCTCAGCCTCACACCCTCTTCATTAGGCCCCTGGGAACCGGATTAAGCATGTAATTAATTACGAGGTCTGAATTGACACTCATACTCTATCTACCACTCTTCACCGGCCTGCTCCTCTCCTCTTATTTAACATTTCTAAGGGTCTTCAACATCCATCTGGCCCGGTTTACTTAGCAACAGCAAATTTAACTTTGCAATTTAAATAAATTAAACCGCTGCTTTACTCTACACAAGTCCTGTCGGAAAACCTGCCGTTTTCCAAGGGACAGAGAAAGCAGCTCTGTTTGCAGCTTTGCTAAGGGCACCCCAAACGCTTGGAGAGCCTCAGACCAAGGTCATCCCTTCGCACGGAATCCCTGGCAGGAAGGGAGCGCGGCCAGGCCGAGGGCAGCCGGCCCATGCTGCTCAGACCCGGGCTCAGTGCAGCCACTGGAAATTACCGGCCTTCACTGATCTCGGCTCTCACGCTGTTATTCGTATTAATTTAACTCTCTCTTCATGAAAGCAGGAAAACATCACTGATTGTGGCTCTTCGGAGTTTGGACATGCACCATTTAAGACACCAGCCGGTGGGGCTGAAGCCCGCAAAGCTGCCGCTTCTAAGAAACCGGTCTGTGCGCATCTTTATGGAATTACTTGAGCTACTTTCTGACGAGAGCCTCAGTGATGTAGAGTCAAAATTTACATAGCTAGTTCGAGCCCCAGGTTAAATTAACAGGCTGGCCGCGTTGCTTTTTCTTCTCACCCCCCCGGTTAACTTTTGGCACGAGATGTCAGCCTGGCACGGCCGCTCTTCCTGTGCGCTCGCAGCCATCCTACACACACTCTCGAATCCGTTCAGTACTTTGGACGGATCGAAGTGGCCCAGAAAAGTGCGAACCGTACGGAAAAATATACCGGGAGAGGCAGGCAGGGCGAAAGCGACAGGAAAGCCCCGGCCACCCGCGCAGCTTTGCCCGCAGTCCTCCCGGCCCCGGGGAAGGTCGCAGCCGGCCCGCAGAGCTCCCATCCCATTACTTACTCGGGGGAGGCGGCGAGAACCGTGGGGTTTGCATCCAGGGGCTCCGCTCCTGCTTCTCGGGGCTCTCCGCCTTAACGAGCGTGTCCTCAGGCAGCTTGACCAGCCCCCCGACGGAGAAGTGCCCGCCGAGGGGCAGCGGGGAAGGCGGCGCCTCCGCCGACAGCGCGCCCAGCCGAGGGCTGAGGCTGGCGCGGGGGGCCGCCCCAGCGCCCGGCGGGGGCCCGGCGCCCTCGGGTCCGTCCCTGCCTCCCGGCTTCCTGTGGTCGGCCATGAGCGCCTCCACGCTGAACGGCAAGAGGGATGGGGAAACCTTGGGCTTGTCGCTTTCCTCCTCCCCGCCCATCGCCGCTGCGACGGGGAGCGCGCCGCCGCCGGGACTGCTGAAGGCGGATGCGGGCAGCTCGTCGCTGCGGACCCCGGTGGGCGCGGCGGTCATATCCACAGCCGGGGCCATGCAGGGGCAGCCGACCGATGCCACCGCAGCGCCGGGCGGGAGCGATCGGCACCGCCGCTCATGGGGCCGGGGGTGCGGGCAGCCGGCAGCACGCTCCAGCCCCGCGCCGCCGGCGCCGCCTCATAAAGCGGCGCGCGGGCGGCTCCGCCCAACCGGCGCGCGGGAGGCGGGGCCACACCGCCCCATTGGCTGCGACCCTGGCGGCGCGCGGGGGGCGGGGCTGGGGCTGCCGTCGGAGCGTCCCTCGCGCCCCGCCCCGCAGCCCTCAGTCCTCGGTTCCGCTCCGCGTCTCCCGGGCCCGCTCCACGCCCCGGCTCTCGTCTCGGGAGGGAGAGAAGGGAGCCGGGTAGTAGGCGCAGCCCTCCGCTGTGGAGATGTGAAGGCTCAAAACTCGTGGAAAGATGCCGGCCTTTCTGCTCCTAAAGTGCAAGGGAGCGAGCCTAAGCCCATTCTCCTTCAAAACTAGCAAACACCGGGCTGTCCCGAGTGTGACCTCTCAAAGGGAAGGAGACCCTGCCCGTTCCTCTGTCGTTTTGAGTTTTTTTGAGGGGTTTTTGATTTTTTTTTTTTTTGGTTTATTTTGTTTGGGGTTTTGTTTGCTTGTTTGTTTGGTTGGTTTGGTTTTTACACGATCGCCGGCCCTGCGGTGTGTTCGATGTGACTGTGGAGATCTGCGTTTATATTGGTACCCGCATACATAACGCATAAATTGAGCTACTTCTCACGGCATAGATGTGTGCGTGTCTGCAGAAAACGAAATATTCGTTCACTTAAAAAGGAACATATAAGCCCCTGAGCCCTTAAAGTCCCGGCTATTTTGTTTTGTTAATTCGTTTTACGATCCCTTATCCCCGCGCCCAGGACGGATGTGCAGTAAAACGGAGCCGCTCTCTAATAACGGGATTGGCCGCTCGCTGAGAAAAGTTTATTGATAGCTGCAGGGCTCTAATCTCCTCGGAACACAAGAGCCTCTTGCAGTCATTTAAGGGCAATTATCTAAACGGGGAGGGACAGCGAATTCCCTTTCCTTTTAACTGGACCCTATAAAGATGGTAGATTAGGAGCATATAGATTATGAAATGAATTGATATAATAGACATTTTATTAACTGATAAGCAACAGGATCTTACTGAAATTTATTGTCCTGCGCGCAGCTCCACACACTTATCTCACACACGCGTGAGCACATGCCCTAGCGGGGTGTTTCCTCCGTCCCGCATCTGCTGGGCTCACGGAGGGTCCCTCTCACCCGTGGAGGTGATCTGGAGGCGGTTTGCGGGCTGCTCCGCAGATTCCTGTACATGAAGGTGAACGCGCTTCGCCCAGACATAAAGCTCACGCTGGTACCTCCAGCTGCCCTCCTGCTCCGTGCCGCCCCGCTCCTGCCAGGCGGGAGCAGCGGTGCCGCCGCCCAGCCCAGGCCGGCTCCGGGCCCCGCCGCTGCCGGTGCCGGTGCCCGCGCTGCCCGCAGCCTCCCCCGTGCCCCATCGGGCCGGGGTGCCGGGTCGGGCCGCGTCGGGGAGAGGGGGTGGGGGTGCTCGGAGAAGCGGCTGCATTGCTAATTGCGAGAATAAACAATCTGTCACGATTAGTCAGTGCCTCTAATAGGCAGACAAGTGATGTTGTTTTTAGGCGCCAGCAGCGGTCTGATCAAAGGCTTCAGCTGGAGGGGGACTATTGAGGACGTTAACCCGCATCAAGGGAGCAAGGCGCCTTAGCCCTGGGACATCGGCACATTCAGCCTGACAAAATTAGTTTGCTCTACCAATCACACGACATTTTCCCAAAGCCCGGTACTCGTCTCGAAGATGCACCCCTCCACCCCACCCCGACTAAGAAAACACGCACATATATCGATGCATCGTGTCTCACAGCGTCACGGTGTCCCCTCCACCCGATCCTACAGGTAGGATCTTGTTTTGTTTGAGTTTTTAAATTATTATTATTTTTTCCCCTGGTTCCAAACTTAACCATGCGAAAGAAGAAGGGATATGTTTATTAGACCTCCAGGCAGCCCCTGGGCTGAGTTCAATCTCGTTGTTTGATGGAAATATGAAAATTAAAATTAGAGCTGCTGTTTTTTTCCTCCCTCCTCACTTTTCTTTTGCACAATGATTTGAACATTGGGATGTTGCTGAGGTTTGAAGAGATGCGTGTGCGTCCCATACCGGGAGCGCGATCCCGCTCTCATTTAGAGTTGACAGAATGAGATAATTAGCTCTTTATTTACGTTTCAGCAATGAGCGCTTTGTGTTTACATTTCTGTCATACTCGCTGGTATTTCAATCACTGTAGCAATCACTACAGCAAGGACTTGATTCTAATTCACATGCTGGCTTTTCATCTGTTTGGCTGAAAATGAGATGCCAGTAAAGTGTCTTTCGTTTCTTGCTCATTTTTTCTTTCCCTTCTTTCTTAATGAAATCTACAAGTTTTAAGTTAGGAATGGAGAAAATAAATTTGCAAAACGAAATCTCCCTCAAGATTGACTTCTGTGTTCAGTGGGAAATTTTTAGTTTCCAAACTCTTCCTCCCTTACTCACTGCACTTTGGGTGACCAAAACACCACTGGATTTTAGGAATTTTTTTTAATACCTGTTTCATGTTGTTGATACTCTGGTTTGCTTTTAGGTGCCTCTCTTATGTTCCGCCCTGGGCTGCAAGGAAAATCGAAGTGAAAGGGCAGAGGGAAATAGGTGACTTTATTGGCGCTTGTTCCAGTCCGGTGTTTTTATTGGGAGCCGTGGCGTTTCCCCGAAGGCAGTTGTGCTAGATAACAATATTGGGCAATTAGCATCTTAAACAGTCCCGTTTCAGTATAATGAATGTGCTAGGCAAAGCCATTACCCATAGCATTTTATTTCGGTGGGAATACAACAAGGGCTGGGAGGAGTGCGTGGGGGATGGGGAGAAAGGACAGGAGGCAGCGCTAAGCCAATTCAGGGCATTGTCTGCCTTTTGTAAACGTTATCTTTGACTTAAAGGCAGAACTCAGAAAGGAGAGGGGTGTTGTTGTTTCCCTTGTTTCTACTTTATTTCTCCCGAGACAGCAGCTCTTAGGAGACCAGACAGTCCCGCAGGACACGAGCCGGCTCTGGGGACGGGCAGCTCCGGGGCAGTTCAGCTGCGCCGGGCACCGCCTGCGCGCTCCCTTGCGCTCACCCTGCGCGCCCGTCAGCAGCTTTGCTTCATCTCTGCGAGACTCAGCCCTGGGGGCAGAGAGCCAGAACTGCCGCAAGTGCTAAAAATGTCCCGCGGGCTTTACAAGCCCTCAAAGCCCTTCAAGCGCACAAAGTCCTCCCTGATTTTGTCGCTGGTTTCCGAGTGTCGGCAAAATGCGAAAACACCTCAGTTATTTTATTTTTGTCTTTCCCAACCCCGTTCCCCCCTTTTCTTTTCCTCTCTCGCTTTCTCCCTAATCCTTTCTGTCCAGATTAAACATAATCCAAACTACTTCCAAGGCTTCAGGGACCTGGACTGGTCCTCGGAAGGTCACCAAGAGCTGTTTGGATGGCCAAACTCCAGTCGCTAAGGCGTCCCCGGCTCTTTGAGGGTCGGAGGAGTCGGGCTGAAAGGAAGGCACTATTTCAAGTGGCCTAAATTAATTTGATCGCGACATTATGATGCACTTGGAAAAGATGAAAGAAAAGGCTGGCCGTCTCCTCCAAGATCTCTATAATTATAGATAATATATCCTATTTCAAAGCAATTAGCTCAATCAGGCGTAACGAGGCACTTTGCTGCCAGGGAGTAACAATGCCTTACGGTTATTTAAGCTTCAAGATGTCAAGCAGACTTCGAGACTCTGCTCTGCCCAAAAGGGAACTTGGCTGCCTTGGTGAGAGCCCCATGGCTAAGGCGCTGGTTTCCCTTCAGTGACAACACCCTTATTTAATTTAATATATACTTTTAAAGCTCTCGCAAAGGTGTCGCCTCTGCTGGAGAAGAGCACCGCTCCTCCAGGCGCGTTTGGGGCGGGCGCCTGTGCGGCATCACCTCTGCTCCTGCCAGCCAGCGCCGACCTGCCTCACCTCGGCGGCTCGGTCCGGGATGCTTGTGCCCTCCGAGCCTTTCCCCACTCGGTGCCTTTCTCTCGTTGGCTTTTCGGGGTTGTTCCTGCTATGTCTCACGGAGTCCTGCAGGCGTAGCCGCTGATGGGGCGCACTGGTGGATTCGCGGTCCCCAGCCCCAGTGCAGACCTCCCCGGCGATTCAGCGCCTCCTCCGGCCCCCAGAGCTTTACCCGGCCCTCGCCTCGGCTTTTACCTGAAGCGCTTGCAGATGGCAAGAACGCTCCCGAGAGCCCCGAGAGCATTGCGTTCCGTGTGTGTGAGGGAGCTCTGCAGTAACACCGGGCCGGCCCGGGTGTGTGAGGGGGCTCTGCAGTAACACCGGGCCGGCCCGGGTGTGTGAGGGGGCTCTGCAGTAACACCGGGCCCGCCCGGGTGTGTGAGGGGACTCTGCAGTAACACCGGGCCCGCCCGGGTGTGTGAGGGGACTCTGCAGTAACACCGGGCCCGCCCGGGTGTGTGAGGGGGCTCTGCAGTAACACCGGGCCGGCCCGGGTGTGTGAGGGGGCTCTGCAGTAACACCTCGAGGGGAGCACGGCCCGGGGCCGGACCCCTGGTCCTGACCCACACCCGCAAGTGGGGTGCGCAGAGCGGGCTGTTCCCCCGTGCCCAGGGCCGGCGGCTGTGGCTGCGGGTTTAGGCCGAAATGCCGAAAAGCAGCTTCGGCCCGTTCTCCGGAGCCGCAGAGCCGCTCCCCGCCACAGCCGCGCCGGGCCCCGGGCGCTCCGCGGGGCTGCGCCGGGCCGGGCCGGGCGCTCGGCGGGGCCGCCGCGGGCACCGGGCTGGCCGGGAGCCTCTGCCCAGCGCGGCACGGCCCGGCCCCGGGAAGCCGCGAATGTAGAGCCGTGCTTGAACGAATCGCTGCCGAGGGAAAATTATTAACTGTACAATTAGCCTGTCAGCGTTCCTTTCAGGAATTTTTACTGTTGGGGGATAACCGAAGGGAAGAAACATTATAGATACAATTTAAAAAATAATGCTCCAAACCGGTAAAGCAGTTCAAGGGATAGAGGCCGGCGACGTGAATGCGAATTAAACAAAGTGTAACCACCCCTCCTTCTTCTCCCCATGTGCAAAATGGAAAGCTTATTACATGATTCACTGTGAATCACTAGATTGAATGCGATCATTATGAGTGAATGATAGTCGGAGGTCTGCTAGCCCTTTATTTCTTAGAGGCAAAAGTATAAAATATAAATGATCTTCTCTCTGCTTTCTCATAAAGGACATTCATTCAAAACCGCACTCTCTCTTCTGATTGCTTTGGTCCCCTCGAATTCCACAATGATCAAGGTAGATTATGAAGAGTCCCAGTTTATTTGTCTTCATGTCCTTGTTTATTGGTGGAGTATCACAAAATGTAATTTGTCCCAAATTCTTTAAGATGAGAAAATAGTTTGTGGTTGAAGGAATCCATGCCAGTACTGCCAAGGGAGTCTCCAATGCTCAGAGCAAGTCCATTATCATGCTATGTTATAGCATTTCCATATTTACTCCTCATTTCTCAAGCGTCTTTTACATATTGTTGCATAAGAAAAGGATTCGACAGTTCTAGTTATGAGATTTCCTAGATTTTTTTTACAGGCGGGGCCAGTTTACAAAAGCTGTATTGTTTAACTGAAGTCTGGGTTTCCATTTGGGGTAATTATTGTATTCCCAGTCTTCTTCTAATCATTTGCTCACAAGGACAGGTTTTTTTCTCTCGCCTTTTGAAGAAGATGAAATACCCCAAAGTTGCAAGACTATTGAAATAATCCTCCCACTTCTTTGTCTATTGTGTAAAAGCTATTTTTTACATCTCTCTAAATTACTGGAAAATATGTTACACAAAGGACCACATGAAAACATACAGCACAGTAGAAATGCATGCCACCACATTTTGAAAACACTCTGCAATCCTGATCTAAGTCTGATCCCACTAGAGAGGTGTGTGCAAGTGGAGGGGGAGACCAAACACAAAACAAACCCACTCTTCAGAAGGAAGTACATTTCAGCTCTATAATAATCAGCTCCTGAGGAAAGAATGTCTGTAGAACAGAAAATGAAGTGAAAGCAACGCCTGTGTGTGTGTCAGGGTTGCCTGTGCAGAAGAATTTCTCCTCCAGCTGCTGCCTCCAGCTGCAGAGCTGGAGGAGAGCCATGAGCCACGGCCCCACAGGCAGACACTGGCTCAGCCTGAGGCACAGCAGTGGAGCTCGGCAGGTCTCTTCTTCCCAGCATCTCTTTTCCACCTTCCTGCTGGTGTCACACAGCATCCCAAGCCAGACTGCTTCTCCCCCCCGCCTTTAATTTGCATCGGTAAAATCCCAGTCCCAAGAATATCCCTCTTAACTCACAAGAAACAGGTTAGGGGAAAATGTTTATTTTCTTCCTCTGCTAAGATGGTTCAAAAGAGATTGCCTTAAGCCAAAACCTTCCACTTAGGAAAACTATATTCATGCAAATACATATAGATGGAATTTAATTTTTTGTGTAAAGGAAACTACAGCTAAACAGCAGAGTAACTGGTGTCAGGTATTTTCCAGACTCTGTCAATTGAAAAACAAAACATCATCACACTCCTGCAAATATCAAAGTCATCCTCAAGTATTTGAAACTGTCCTGATGATATGCAACCCCAGCTTAGAAACTCCAGACTGCCTTATTTTGGTGATGTAACCTCACCACATCCTTTTACTTAGTGGCAGCCGATGGCTAGATATGATGCTGGGAGCTACATCATTCTAATAAACCAATATATCCAAACAAATTCACTGCCAGAGGAGGAGAAAAAAAAATCCCAACTATTTTGTAGGGAAACACAGCTTTTAGAAAGCTTATGTTCCTCTTAGACTTTCCATCAACCACAAGCATAGTCATAATCTAAAATGTTCCTGGCTTTCCCGCTGCTGGGCTGATTAGCTTTTGGAGCAGAAGAGATAACATTTCTAGACATTGGTCTGCCTTGTGCTGCCTTCATGTTATTGTCAGTGTATGTGCTTTTGACATTATTTACGTAGAGAGTGTGGGCTTTCACTTGGGGTTGGACTTTGCTTTTCAACATCTGAGGATTTTTGTGTCTTTCAAAGCAGGACTTATTTCAGCCTCTCAAACAATGTCAGACTTCTTGCAATCCACAGCTTTAAGGTACAACAGCCTCCAAGCACCCTCCAGCCCCTGCAGGGCAAGCCCAGGTCATGGGTGGCTGCGGGGTGCCCAGAGCAGGCACACTGGCTGCTGCCCACCACCCTGCCAGCAGCACGGACCACACTGAGGAGTGGGATGATGTCCTGCCATTGGGTCTGAACTTGGCTGGTTTGGAGTGGCACCAGGTGCAGTCTGTCCCCTGCTATTAATGGTCCTATAACCCTTGGATGGATTTAGGTCTGTTTGATTTTTATTTCTGAAACAATCTTAAGATAACACAGAGACACAAGGAGGAGGATCTGACAGCAGGCAGAGCAGCACGTTCAACACATGGAATTAGTTATCTCCCTGAGGTTTCCTGGTGCTATTTTGCAAGTGATTTCACCTTTTTTATGCAGAAATCTCGCATCAGAGTCCAACCTTTACTAGTTACTAAGTGCAGCTGCAAACCCCCGCAGTAGGTGACATGCAAGCACACACACACACACAACACACTGCACATCCTGACTCCCACACTGTTTTCATGGGGGCTTCAATCTGGGGACAATTCACAGCTCACATGACCCAGCAGTAGCTATTTACAGAAAAAAAAATAATGTGCAGCAGCCTCACAGGTAAATTCAATCCTTCTCTCTAGCCAACACAAGTCACTAAATGTCAGTGATGTATAAATCCAGGGACTGAAAAAGAAATGCCACAGGAGTGCACACAGACCTGGCAAGGAATGGGAGCAGTACATTCACTGATAGTGACAGGGAACACCTCTATTCCAGCAGAGAGTTTGAAAAATAAGGGTGGGAGGGAAGGAGAAGAAGAAAAAAAGGGAGAAAAGAGTACCACGAGCATCTTGGAAAGTCACCGGAAGCTTTGTTCTTAGGAATAAATCTGGCTTCTTGTGATCCCCTTTCAGTAGTGCTGGCTGGGAGCCAGCTGGGTCCCCTGGAGTCCCCCTGGCCTTTTTGTCTGGAGCCTGGGAATCTGTCTAGAGCACAAGGCTGGGGGGACCAGACTTGTATTTGCAGGAGGGGTAGGCTTAGGCAGTGCCCACGTGGAGGAGAGGGGGTTTGCAATCCTCAGACCCTTGGGAAACTTTCCCCCAGGGCTGGTGGGTGGCCAGGGGAGCTTTTCCTGCTTTGGGGGCACTCTCAAGGGAGGTGTGTGGACTAGGGAGCAGGAGAAAATGCAGGCTGGCTGTCTCCAGGCCTGAGATGCTAGAGCAAATGGGGTGGGATGGAGGGGAGTGAGCAATGCTCTCTGGCCCTTACCCAGCTGGCCTGTGCAAGTTGTCCCAGGGCTTCTCACCCTCCCCAAGATATAGTTGCAAAGGAAAATGCCAAATAAAATGATAAATTACCAACAAACAGAACAAAACCAAAAGCTTTGGACCCATGGAGCATTATATTTCCCTTGCCCCACTAGGCCTTCCTTTCTACAGACCTCTTTTAGGGTGATGAAAACTGGGCTCTCAAATCTCCCTGTCAGATCCAAAGATGCTGATTGGTATCTTTCCAATACTTATGGGTTTTCACGCATGATTGAGACCTTTCCAAAGATTTATTCATTTATTCTTTCAGATTCAGTTATCCTGGTATCCAGTTATTCTGCCTTTATTTTTGTATTTTCACCCGCCCTCTTTATGACCTTTAGAAATAAAATTCAATTTATTTGGCTACTTCACAGACAAAATCTAAAGCCTACCTTAATTTGTAGTTTACTAGCCTTCTGATGTGAGACTACATAGAGAGCCCCTATCTGATCAAATGGCTGGTACCCTGACACAGTCCAATTATGTGAAAATATATCCTTGCTTATCATTTCAAATATCATAAAAGTGGAGAAACTGAAGTAGCTCCCTGTCTGTTGGATTTTCCTGTTCAGACACACTTGTTTGAACAGGCACCGTGAGACTTTTCTGTCATCTTGGAGGAGTTCAAAAGCGTTTTCTCCTTGAAAGCCCCGAGATGGGTGATGGTGGCCACCCCCAGCCAGCTCCCAGTCAGGCAAGGCAGGGAGAGGGTAAGAAAGGGATGTCCCCTGCAGCTGAGCACTCTGTTCTCTGGCCATGAAATGCACCTGGCATCTCCCTGCAGCCTCCCCCAGCTCTTCTCCCCAGCCTGGCCCTGCTCCTGAACTGGTACCCACCCCACAGAAACCCCTGTCCCAGCCTGGTCTCTCTGCATCCCTCTTCCCCACCCAGTAAAGGATTTTTTCAATTTTTTGATAATTTCATAGGAGTAGGTTTCATTGAAATAATTAATAACAATTATAGTTGAGTGTATAAAATAGGTCTTAGGGATTTTAAGTATTCTTATGCTTCCCCTTTCTAAGTATCTGCAATAATTCTATCTTTAGTAACTTGACAAAATTGGTTGTCTGTTAAGGCATATGCAGAACTGGTAAGACATTGAGAAAACCAAATTAGGCACAATAAGTCACTGCTTTTGAAAAATCATATTTTCTACCAATTTCCTTCTTTTTACCATTTTTACTCCTTTTTTATTCTCAATTGTAAAGATTTAATAAAATTTACTTTTTCTTGAAATAGAACTATATTTAGTAATTATATTTGATAAAGAAGATTACCTTTTGCTTTGATCTGATTTTGTTTATGTTTGTGTTGTGTTTGGGAAAACTGATATATAGTGCTGACTAGGTCTTCCTTTGTGCTTCTCTGTGATTCTTTAAATCAAATTATGTCTGAAAGAAGCCACTATACAAGCAGTTGAAGTGCTCAGTCTTTTATTTACCAGTACTATCACTTTTTAGGCTTGAGAAAGACAAATTTCTTACAGAGAGAGGAAGGAACTTGTGAACAAGTTGAAGCAGACTGTAAAGTCAGAGATATTAATAGCCAAATCAGTCAGAGGCTTTTCCAGACACAAGGATGTTTGAACTAGGTGGGAGGCATTCCCTGACTCAGCACTGTAAGGGCAGGGTGCTATTTAAAGAATAGCTTGCAATGACATTTTTCAGGTATCTTTATGGAAGGTGTTGGACATACTCAATTACTGAAGCATAAAATAGAAAATGAAACAAAAATCTCTCCTGCAGGGTGCAATCCCTAAACACAGAGTACTCTGAGTTCCTGCCTGGATCAGGGGGAACTGAATGACTGAGAGCACTCCATACAGATCCAAGGCCACTCCACACAAAGCCAGGTGTTTATACCAACCCAGAGTCAGGCTTTGATTAAAGGAGGGTTGAGCTGGCAAAGCTCCACGGCCCAAGGGCTGCCCCTAATTCACATATAAGAGATCATCTTGCAGATGAATCTCTCTTGCAGAAGGTAGTGAAACCATGCAACTGTAGGCTTGATCACAGAATTCTGGTTGCATCTCTTGAAATGGAGAATTGCACTTTGGGAGTTGCAGTCTTCACACCTGTCATCACCCTGAGAAGTTTCTGGGTTCATTTATAATGTATAAGGACTGATGGAAACATCACATTCCTTAAAATGATCTCCTATATACATAACAGGCCTTTGCATTTTATCCAGTTATAATAGCATTGAGTTAAAAAAGGTGTTTACTTGGATAAAAGTCAGCTTCCAAAAAGGTAGCTGCTCTTAAGCTGGAAATCCTAAAATATAAAGAAGTCATCACTGAAATTCAGAGATTGTTTTAGTTAATTACCTGAGCAGCAAGAAGCCTGTTTTAATTTCAGCATAACTCTCTGTTCTCAGTTTTCGTGTGTTGTTCTATACAACTATCACTTCTAAATTGTGGTGAATGATCTTTCCTCCTGTAAGGAGATGAAACCCTCTCTCATGCTTCCTTTAAGTTGAAGAAAGAAACACCTGGATGGAGCTGTTTCTCCATCTATCTGCCCTTGTTTCCAGTCTCTAGTCCCATCTGTGTAAGTCTTGTTGACACTCCCTCCAGCATTGTGCCTTTCTCCAAGTGCAGACTGAGGCCTGGCTTTGCTGTTAGAGTGCACTTGGATGGTGTATGCTGAGGTGTTTGACCCTGTCCACACTTCTGCTCCTCATGTCTCAACACCAGTGAATTTGGGTCTGTCACTGAGCACTCATTCTACTGCCCAAAGCAACCACAGCCTACCAGGAACATCCACAGAAATGGTGCTTATGAATTATTCAGGTGTTTTCAGCATTTACTCCAGGATCTGGGTTTTCAGGGCTTCCTGCACTCCTCCATAAGGTGTGAGAGGTGGAGAGGTGCTAGCCCTCCAAAGATGAACCTTCCCTTTGCTCTTTACAGCAGCCTTAAAGGGAAAACCCTGAAACAATTGTCAGCTGTGTTTGGATATGGAGTCACTTCTGCTTCTTATGCATGTCCTAAAAAATCTCATGGGATGCACCATAGCTTGCAGATCCATGAAAGGGCTTTGTAGATATCTGAGCTAATGGCAACAGATAATCTATTACACTGTAATTCACACCCTGCACTGACTTATCCATCACTTTTCCTCCTTCTTTTAGCACTTATGTACAGCTTCTGTGCTTGGTGTACCTGCCAACTGGGCCAACAGTAATCATTAAACAGGTTGTAATATTCAGCATGCAATGTATGTGTTACCCACTTCTCTGGAAACATACATTTACTGCAGGCCTCATAACTTTTGCTTTACTTTTCCCAGCATTTGAGAGCAGTGGCTTGTTTGAGGGCAAATGTCCTGTGGCAGCAGAGGACCTTATCCTCACTCTGTCTGCACAGTGTCCTTTGTTGGGCATTTGGTCCCAGCCAGGCCATCATGGTGTGCTGCAAACACATGGGCTGTGATCCCATGGATTCTGCTGAGTATGTGGGATGAAAACTGGGGCTTAGTGCATGATTTTTGGAATTGGTTGTCTTTGCTTATAGCTCTAATTTCTTTGCATGTCAGAAAGAAATATGGGGTGGGAGGATTGGGAGGAAAAGATCTGTAGTCCCAGAGAGGGGAGGCCATATTCAGCAGTCTGGTTTCTAATGTCACAAGGAACCCTTGTGGAATATTCCTCCTTGATGTGGTCAGAAATCTCTCTTTAGGAGATGCCATAACAGCTAGGCAGCCTGGCACAAGTTTGGCTTCACTGAGGTTTTAGTGAGCAGGTCCACTAAATTGTGATGTGCACTTATTCACATCACAAAAGGAATATGCAGGATCAGGGAGCATGAACTGGAAGGTACACTCAGTTTTTATCACTTCATCCTGGAACAAAACCAGGCAGTTTCCTATTTTTTTGTTTGTTTCTTTTATTTCAATTTCAATTATAACATCTCTGACATTTCTAGACTGAAAGGCACAAATGCACCTTAACCTGGGGCTCAGTTCTGAGGTGAAAAACTCTGTTCTAAATATTGAAGTCCATTGACTCCTATAAGAGGCTTGTTTTGGTCCTGTCAGTGATAGCAAAACCTCCCTGAAATTAGAAAATGCCAGCCTGGAGCAAAAATCAGCTCAGCACAGAGGAAATAATTTTATCTGAGGGATACTTGGTATGGGCTTCAGTAACAGTTAAAGAGAAAATATGGTAACACTTAAGAGTTCAACAACAAGCAAGAGCAAGTCATGGACTCCTTGCAGTTAGTGTAACCCCCTTGAAGTCTACAAGCCAAATGCATGGGAGGTGAGGATCTGTCCCTCTATCCTATGGGCACACTCAGCTCAGATAACACAGATGTGTTAGATTAAGGAGAGAACCTTATAAAATAAAGCACTGGCTGCACTGGGAAAGCCTTTTTTGGTTTTTTGGTTGTTTTTTTTTTTTAATCTGTCTATTAAAACATCAAAACACAACAACAAAAAGAAAGGTATAAGGCAGAGCAGAGAAGTAAATCAAAGAAGTTGATACAGTCCTCCAGATTTATACTCTTTAGACTTTTTTTTTTTTTTTTTTGTCTCATGCACCCAACTGGTTTAAAGGTCTATTCTCTTTGTGGTACATGCATGCACATAACTACCATTGATGTGGAGTCTCCAGGTGATTTGATGTGCATTCCACATAAGGCATGGTGTCAAGTATATGATCCCCACACAAAAGAGCTGCCTGAGAACTACTCTTTGGAATATTTTTTTTTTTTTAGATTCCTTTGCTCTGCATCTAGAATTTAGCAGATCAGAGTGCCTAACCAAGCAGTGGAACTACTACTGCTACTCTTTCATCAGCTTTGATGTGTGTCAATTTATTGGGGGGGGGGGGAAGGGGGGGGGCCTAATGGGAAGAAAAATTTTAAATATGGGTGCAGTCTTGCAAAATGTTGAATATTTTGTAAAAAAAGCAATTAAATAATTAATAAATAATTAAAGGGGATTGAGATTTTTTAGCAAATCAAAAGAGGCAAGCAGAAGTGAAAATGTGTTTTTGGAACACACAAATTTCAGAAATCATTCCCCATGTCACTGTATGGTCTCTGTTAAGGGTTTTTAGGTCCACACTGTGATTCATTCCAACTCAAGCCTAGAGCAAGTCTGCTCTCCTCTCCACTGGGTGCTGCAAACCCAGCTATGCAGGCAATCACAACTTGTATGAGATACAGACATTTAGCAAAGCCAGCAGGTGAATATACCCATGTCCATGCCCAGCAGCTGATTTCATGTCAGCCACAGCACCACAAGTCAGGATGCACCGAGACATCCTTTAAGGATGGACTAAAAATATGTATCAGGCCTTGAGCTTTCTATTCTGGTTTGATATATTGTCCTTCCATGGCAGGAAGGACAAAAACTCCCATTTGAAGGTAGGATTTTTGTACAGTAAACTAACAGGTGGTTTTTCAGATAAAACCTAAGCTCAGTATTTCATGTTGTCAGCATTAGACTTTCCTGTGTTTCAGAGACAAACACCAACAATCTTTGTTGTACCAGATCTCTTCTTTCTTGCACACACACGTGCAGTCCACCTCCCACATGGGAGCCAGCTACAGCTGTGATAGAAAAACTTCTAAATTACTGTTAATTTTATTGTGTGATCAGACATTTCCCATTTTAAACCAAATGAAATTGTGGCCCTTTTGGACAGGCTGTATGCGTATATTGTTTCCAGTTTTCCATGTTTACCTTCCTGTCTTCTGTTCTTCTACTGTCCCAAATGCCCTGTTTGAATGCAGAAGCAGAGTGACTAGGAAAAGGGATGAAGGATTTGGAGAAAAATTGGGTTGCATGGTTTGAAGGAATGGAATAAACAGACACAAAGAGGTTTGTGACAGGGCTAGGATGGGCTCAGCAGAACACTGGAAACCAAATATTATGAGACTCATATGGATATGCTGTAGGTTTTCTTTCATTGAGAAAGAGGAAAAGAGAAATTTATTTATTTCTAAATAAAAAATAAAAAAATAAATAAAATTTATAATAAAAAAATTTATTTTTTTATAAGGAAACTGAGCTGGAAAGAATCACATATGGTAATAGTCCTTTGAGTCCTCTGATCTAGTTACTGTCTGAAAGATTTTTTTGCTGGAAAATGCACACCTAGATAAGACAAAATCAAATGCTATCAAATTTGATTATTTTTATTCAGTCAAACTCCCCTCTAATTCAAAAATATCAGATTTGTTTTCCTATTCATACCTATTCTCTAACACTTGTCACTTTTTTAAACTTGAGTAGCTAAAAAACTAAACTCAGTTTTCTGTTTGAACAAATTGCAGGTTTTAATCTTTTTTTTCTTCATGCCAAGGGAAATTTTAAATTAAAATCCTTCCTTCTCCTCTGATTAAATTCACAACAACTTAGACCCTTCCTTCTGCAGCACAGCTGACATTTCTATGCACATCTTTCACCATTCAAATCATTAAGGAGCACAACTTGTTTCAATTTCAGTGTCCTTACTGTAAGGAAACACCAAACATAGGCTGTTGGAAATGTCCCTCTATCAGAGATCACACAGAAACTCATGTTTTAAGGTGCTGAAAAAAAAAACATATTTCAAAGCACCATCTTCCATCTGACTCTGTACCTCATGGATTCTTGGCAAGACAAAACTGCAAGAGTTACCTGCAGTAGGAACCACAAAAACCACAATGGGCCTTATAAGTTGCCAAAACACTTGGATTGTGATCAATAAACACTGGCAGAGGTCAAAGGGCTCCTCTGGCTGTGGAGCTGAGGATGCTGAGATGGCAGGGGAACAGGACCAGACAATGGAAGGGACTGGGGAGGAGGACTGAAAAATGGGAATAGGGAGAGCTGAACTTCCAAAATACTTATCACCTGCTACTCCATATCCTTTTGCAGAACTGCTGTGCAGTGGGACAAGCTTCATCCAAGCAAGGAGAAAAAACAGTGGGACAAGCTTCATCCAAGCAAGGAGAAAAAACATTTGCTTCTGACCTAGATAAGTCATGATTTCAAGAATGCATGTAGATATGAACTACAGCATTTCCACAAATGTATTTTTGAGTTGTAACTTTCCTATGCAAACTACTGGGGCAGCAGCTCCTCAAACTGAGGACCAAAATACTTTTATACAGATTATTGTGATTTCTTTAATAATCCCAAATGAAGGTGCAGCTATATTGTATCCTGTGGCTTTTAGAATCTTTTTTGCAGCATGAATCCCCATCATACACCTGCAGAAGGACCAGTAAAAAAATACTCTTTTACAGGTGCAAGTGCCATTTGTTTCTAGATATCCCTAAGGACTATATTTTGTTTTTAATGTTTTGATTTAGCAAACCCAGAAAATTTACAGAAATAAAAGTTTACTTAGCAGAGAGTTGCTCATTAGCTAGTCTGAATTACACACAGTTGAGGCAATATTAGCCATTAAAAAAAATAGAAAAGGTTTGGAAGGGAGCACAGAAGAAAAACTCAGAAGTACCTTGATACTACCAGAAATTTGTTGACAGGTTGTGGATATTTTTTTTTCTCTCTTTAGTTTTAAAGCTAAGAATACTTTTCATGAAAAGACATGATTGATCTTGATCTGGGAATTCATATGCTTCACTCAATTATTCTATATTTGAAGATAGCTTGTCATTTATGACAACATAGTCATTATTTTTCTTAGCAATGAATAGAATGACAAGACAATAATTAGTGTGTGGGTAGAAGACCAGAAGATAGCAGAAGCTGCTGCAAACATCTAATCTAGAATTTTGTACCCTGTCCAGAAGGTTATTTTGCAGAGAGTTTTAACAATCTCTTCCACGGCCTGTGAAATTTTTAACTTAAAAATGGTGAATTGTTCCTTCTGCCTTTTGGAGTTTATATTTATTCTTGCATCTACATAGTATCAAGAGAAAAGTCTCCATCCTCCCCAGGTTTTAACTCCAGCAGATTGAGCCTGCTAAGGTCTACCCCACACTGTGGCTGACCAGTAATCCAACTTCCCACTGCTTGGAGGAAGGGACAATAAATCCTGTTAAGCCATAGAGAGCATTTTAGGTCACTGTTGTCTTACATCCATACCAGAAACTGCTTTCTCTGCCTTTCTTATTCTGGCATTTCAGACAGCTGAAAACCAGCAGGTTTTTGGGTTTGCAGGTCAGTGGCAGTGCTGTGACTGACTGTGCTGGGAAGTGGGTCAAAGCCATGATGAGCTTCGCCAACATTAAGAGATTTGGCTAAAGTACCTCTCACAAAGTGCATCTAGTGTTTTAACAATTTTGAAACTTAGAAAATGTGTATTATTTTGCTTTTTAATAGCCCAGAGGTCCAAGGCATTGAACATCTCAATGTGCAGATGGGATATACCTATTCTGCTGTGATTCAGTGTGGAGGGGGAGAATGCAGACATAAATAATCTGTCAGCCCAGCTGCCTGGTATGAATTCAGACAAATATGTTTAACCAAACATGGATGCTTCAGAGGGTGTTCTTGTGGTTACTCCAACTGCTTCTATTATACTTTTATATTAACAGTGTGTCTGCTCACCATGTGCAATAAAACAATTTCTGAGGCTCAGCCTCAGAACATGGGGCTCATTCACTGCCTTGGATAATAGCGTTGATTGTTTGCACTGTTCTTATTGAACTTTCTAAATATATGTCATTTTCCTTTTCATTCTAGGAGTGATTGTACATTACAGCAATTACAGACAAACCCTTCCAGACAGTTTGAAGACCAAAACTTTCTTTGTGTGGAAGTCCAAAGGCAATTATTGGCATTACAGTTTAAGAGAAGCATTCCATCTCCCTGATGCAACAGCAGTAGCTTTCTGTGGCATGTTAAATAAAGCAATTTGCCCTGTAGGAGACTAATGCATGCAGAGTCATGATGGAAAAAAAAAAGAAAATCAAACAGCTGCACTGAAAGAAGTAGAAACCTCCTCTTCAGAAAGATACAAAACTTACTCTGGTACTGTTTTAACGGAAAGACACCAAGAATCTTTAACCCTTGCCTTAAGCTCCTTGACATTTCATATTTTGCTTCAAGACTGAGACTCTGTAAAGACACAAGCATGATAATTATCAGTCAAATAGTTGCTTTTTAACCAAAAATAGTTGATAAAAATGGAATAAGACAGTGCTTTCATAACACATGCTAGAATATAGAAGTCAGTTCAAGCCAATTTTTTGTTCTCATAGCAGTTCCCATTTGCAGAAAATAAAGAAATTAATAGGCTTGAGCTAGAAGTATTGAGACTTGACCTCTAAAGTAATATCTTCCTATTTTGAGGAGTCTTAAATATTATAATAAACCCAAAATTATTTACTCCTTTCAAATATGCAATTTACAATATTTAATTAATTAAATTATTCACCTGACATAACTGTGAATATTTGCCTAGCTTGGGAAGCTGCGTGAGGGGATTATCAAATACTCTCAGACCTGAGCACCTTAGAAAAAGTTAGAATATATCTTCAGCAAAACCAGTAGACACTTTTTATATTTTATTTATATTATTTTATATTTTATATTTCCCATCATTTTGAGATCATTGGAAACACTAGGGTCTTGATCCTAAAACATTATTAACTGCTCACCATAAATGTACTTACACCAGCTGAGAGTCAGTCTGGAATAACAACTATAATAAGATAAAGAGGACACGTTTACTAAAACAATAAATGTATAGCAAATAATTGTCAGGTGAGAGTAAGAACAAACATGCCTTCAGGATAATGTATGTGATTAAAATAAATGCATTGCATATTACAGCAGCTCATTGGCATCTATAAATGGAATTGTAACATTTTTTCCAGAAAGTTTAGCTCAAGAGAATAGAAAAAGTTTGGAAGAGAAAGGACAGGAATTGATTTAACAGCTCTATTATAATAATGAAGTGCAAGAGCAGCTGATTTTGCCACCCATCACACAGACTGCTCTTTTGAATGGTGAATGTGATGAGGTTTTCAAAATAGAGAACATTAATATTTCTGAGATGGAGCCAGGTTTGCTAAGACAGACTCAGAACATGAGGAAATTTCCCATTTTTAAGAACAAATTAAGCCACTTAACTTTCCCTGCTGTCAGAATGAATTCTAGTCTCGCAATTTGATGGAAAAGCTAAAAAATTAGGTTCTTAAAGAGGATGGAAAGGTAGATAAGATTGGCCAGCAACTGTTGCTTCTTTGAATCATCAAGTGATAAGGCAAACAGCAGCCTTTCCATAAGCCTTCAGCATGCAGAAACATGGGCCTGCTTATACTGTATTGATGTTCTTGCAAGCACTTTTTAAAATGTGAATTGATTTAAGGATGGTTAGTCAAATGTGACTATTAATTTGGGGTTTTGTGTGCCGTATGTGCCATGGAAGGGCTCAGTTTGTATTGATAGTTTGAGCCCTGCTTGAAGTGTGATTGTACATAGCATCAGCTGACTGGAAACCCTATCACACCCAGTTGCAAGGCCAGATGAGACTGATTTAACAGTGAACACTGATGAAGTACTCTCCCACTGGTCGCCAAGAGCTGCACTGTGAACATCTTTCATCATCTGGTGCTCAGCTTTTTGTGTATGGTCTGGGTTTAGATATAATGGTGACTCTTCAGAAAGCAAAAGGGGGTATTCAAAGAAAATGTTTTTCTGAAGTTGGAAGAAACAGCCTGGCTATTGTTTATTCTCTGACCACACAAATACCTTGTGGCAATTATGTCGTTTAAAACTGTAGCTCTGTCTCACTCCTTACATGTGAACAGCTCTGTAATAGCAAATAGCAAACAACAAAAAATCACAACAGAATGTTAGCTTTCATTTGAAGTTTAAAGGAATTATAACATTGAGTAATAAAGTGATAAAATCAGTGAAAGGCAACTCTCCTGTGGTGTGTGTCAGCACAAGTTGCTTACACCATGGTCCTGTGTGTTGGGTAAGGAACTTTTGGAGCTCTGCATCACTCTGTTCACATCACTTCCATGGCAGGGGGCTGGAACTGGATGGTTTTTAAAGATCCCTTCCAAACCAAACCAAACCAAACCAAACCAAACCAAACCAAACCAAACCAAACCAAACCATTCTGTAACTCCACCATTAATACAGAGCTTTCATGTTCAGAACTTTCCATTTTCAAAAATGGAAAGAACTGAAATATATGGGGGCTGGGAGCATTTTGGAATGTATTTAAAAATAGGTCAGAAAAAAAAAGCCTTAGACTCTTCAACAAATGATCACAATTAATCAACAAGAATGGAAGCTGACTTTTAATAAATGTGTTGGAATTATGCTCCTTTCTGGGGGGCTGGCTCTTGGATGTTAACAGAACAGCTCTCAATGTTTATGGCTTTGTTGTGGGATGGCATCCTCTGTGGTTTAACATGATCCATCAGCTGATGGCTCGTTCTGCTGCAAGGCAGATCATTGTCACCATTACGATTTCATCTGCTGCCTCAAAGCCAATTTCCCTGCATATAAACGCTTCATTCAGAGCACAGAGAAAATACATTAGGGAAACAATATAGCATACTGTACAACAAGGATTTTCCTGCACTGTAACTCTACAGCTCACCAGGCAAAACCCACTTCTTTTTATTCTAGTTCCCCAGGGTGCTGCATGGAGACACCAATCCTGAGACGGATTAACTGTGGCGCTTTCATCAAGAGGAACTTGTCTTCACTCTGACTTTGGAATAGAAAGGACGTGCTATTACCCTTGCCTTTGAAAGAGAAAAGCTTTCTACCTGCATTCCTCACTCACTTCCAAAGTTTATCTCATAGGGATTAGAATTTGCTAGATATAGGATAAGCCCCTTTCAAAATACTCATATAAAGAAAGATGGAGAGAGCTTTCAGATATATTTACTGAATGTTTATTACTGTTAGAAAGAGGTAAAATTGAGTTAAAGTATAAGCAAAATATTAGTTCTTCATGCAAAAAAAATGAGAATAATCAGGAAAAAATTGTGCTTTTTTTTCTCTGTTACTTTTACATAAGATCTGCTACTTGGTATTCGAAACCAACCTTTTCTTTTCCATAATACATGAGTGATTTTGGGGGCACTTTTATTTTGGGAATAAAATAAAAGTGACTTGATCCATACTATAGAGCATAAAGTTTCTGGCAGCAAGTGTTTAATATCTCCTCAAAATTGAGGTCTCTGTAAGGTATTTCATACCTAGCCTTGAAGAGTGCAGAAAGCCTAATCACTACAGATCTCAGGCCAACATCCCAGCCCCACCCAGGATGTTCTTTGTGTCACTGGTTTCAAAAGAGGCTGAAAATGCTAAATATTGGGTAAGGAGGTCTGGTATCACATGATGACTTTGTAATTATTTTATAACTATAATTATCTCAGATATGAGAAGAGAAGCAAAGCTCCTTCTGTGTTTGACTTGGATTTAATTTAAACCTGTTTTAAACCCTGCAATAATTTTAGCTGATTTCACTGCCACTGAACAAGTCTGTAATATGAAACATCACCCACAGCTTCCTGGCCATGGGCAGGGTCAAACAAAGCCCAGTTTTCTCCCTGTGCTTTTAGAGCAATGTAACCAGACACAGAAACATGGGGCTGGTGGTGAAATAAGTAGCTAGTCTGATTTGGGAGAGGATATTCTTTATGATCAATGCCCAACAAAATTATTACTGAAATGGATTCCTCCAGTTTTAGAAAAAACAGACAATTTAGTGGGGCAGCAGTGTGCAGAGGCCTTGATTGTGCCAATGCATGAGCAAGCAAGGCTGCCCCTCATGGTGCTCCTGCTGCAGATCACAGCTCATCCCTCACAGAGGACTGTCACTCACCATGGGAAGGGCATGGTGGCACCCACACTGTGGTGGCAGGTGACCACAGCATGGTGGCTGACCATGTTGGCACAAAAATGCTCTTCACACACCAGCAGCTCTTCTCAGATTCTGATGGCAGACCAAGCACCTCAAACACAAGAGGACTGAGGTAATGCCTTTTAGAAATGTCCCAAGCCTTGCAAAAAAAAAAAAAAAAAAAAGTGAATCTGTAAAAATACTGAATTATTGTGGTCAGTGGAAGTGTACTCACCGTTTTTAGTAATCCTCCATTATTTCTAGTAAGCAACACATCTGGTAGGGAGCAGCAGGCAGAGACCTAATGCTTTCTCACCTTTCCTGGGCTGCCGTGCCTGCTGTTGGGGAAAGTGCTCGTGCTGCTCTGCCAAGGAAGAGGATTACGGCAGCTGCCCTAGCAGAGGAAGTCCTCCCATGGGATAAGGGGGTTTTCACCTCCACATGTTAGCCGGCCTGATTTGTCTCTTGCCTGCTTGGCTGGACGAGCAGCTCCGTGTATTGGTGACAGCAGAAGCTGGAAATGCTCATACAGGAAAGAAAGAGAAGTCAGGAGGCAAATTGCTCTCCTAAGCGTCGGTTTAAACGCTCATCAAAGGGCAGGGCCAGTCCCTTGAGTGTGTCCCAGTGGTTCAAAGCACCCATCCTTCTGTCTTGCAGCTGCCCAGGCACAGCTCCGTGCCTGCACGGCGAACCGGAGCAGGGAATCGATCTGGCTGGAAAAAGTAAGTTAAAACACCCTCCAAAAAGCAACGTGTTTTTCTTTCCAGGCAGAATCACTTCTCCCATCTGGCCGGGCGCACAGCTGCACAAACAGCTGCGGCAGCGCGGCGGCGGGAGCGGGGCTGCGTGGGCCGGGGCAGCGGCGCCGCCGATGAAAGGGAAGCTCCGCCGGAGCCGGCACCGAGCACGGGGACCCCCAGGGACCCGGCCCCTGGGCATTCGGCTGCCCCGCTCCCCTCCCGCACCGGGGACAGTGAGCCGGGACCGCAGCGACATCCCGGCTGTCCCTGGCAGGGACGGCTGCTCAGACACAAGGGACAAGCGGGGTCATTCGCGCTGGTTTGCACCTCTGATCTCCCTCTCCTGAAAGACAGGCTAAGAGAGAGAAGGATGCTCACACTGCTCAATGGCCAGGAGCAATGAGTCCCGTTTCAGGTCTGGAATTAAGGGAGAATCCTGCAGAAACGCCTGGTTTAAACCTGAGGTACATTTGGAGAAGTTGAATAGATAATCATATCCAAATTATGTTCCTTTAGGGAAATTAAACATGGCTGAGATAATTAATAAGTTTCACATTAGAAGTGTTTGTGTTCTTTGCACGTGTCAACACCACCGGATGGTGGCTGGGGTTTTTCTTCAACAACCAGAGGAGAAGATGGTCAGGTACTGAGTCATTTGTACCAAGACACTACAAATACAGAGCCATGGCTCAAGTAACTCATCACTAGGTTAGCTCAGTATTTGAAACTGGACTAAGGCAAACCAAAGCTGGAGGTGTAACTTAGACTGCAATAACTGCAGACAGGCTGACATAGTGTTGTCAATCTAAAGCACTGGGAAATCAGTCAAAAAGTGTTCCTTCATGTAGAGATCATGAAATAATGCTTCTGAAGCTTAGCACTATAATTGCATCATAGTTTCTAACATTTATTGTGAGACTGTTATTCTCTATCAATAGAGAATCATAATGTGAGGTTGACATAATGTGGGGCTGATTCTTCTATTGATAGCAACAGTGAGGTTTAAAAAAGACCCAAGGTACAAACAGCAGAGCTCGCCAGTCTGTTAGGCAAACAAAATATGACTTCCTCAGGTGCAGAATGCTTGAACTTATCTTTGTGACAAACTTCTTCTTCTGTGAATCTTTCTTCACATGGCAGGATTAAAGTCTCTACAGAGTTATATTGGTTTTACTTGAGCAGTACAAATTCCCTCCCCAGAGATGCACTAAGCATTGCATGTAAAAGCTACACTCCTACTCCAAGAGTGACCATCCCATGTGATTTGAATGTTGTTGGTAAGGTTCCTGATGGCACCCTGTAGCAGAATTGCTGAGTGGTGCTGTATCACCATTGTCTTTGGACAATTATACAGCACCACAAGAATACAGGGTCCAGTTGGTGGACTGGAAAAATATTCATAGAGAGTGGAACAGAAGGTTCATACTCATACAACTCAACTGATACTGCAGCTAAATATCAAACAAGATGGACTGGTCTGCTGAAAAATTCAGTGATGGGTACTGCTAGAGCCACTCACAATGTCAGATTCAACTCCATTAATGCTGAATTTTTTTCCATTCTTAGAAAACGTCCTTCTATTTCTCTCAACCATATTTTACTGTAAATACAATGACTAAAACAAGCCACTCAAACAGGTTTTGACATAATGTGCATAGGTTTGTGCAGGTGTGTATATATGAATATACTAAAAATAGTAGCTTAATTTTTTCTGCATCCACAGTTTTCCCCCATGAAGTGTATAGCAGACACTATTTTTTTAGTGATTCTAAATATTCAGCTCTGTGTTATAATTTTGAGTGGTAACAGTTTACACTCAAACAAGCATGTAGTAAAATGCCACATTTGTCTTGCAGTGGAATTTTTCTGTCTTTAGCTCTGATTGAAGCTTTCCCCAGTTTAATGTGAAATACATTTGAATAAATGATGAGCTGATTAGTATGAAATCAGTTTCTGTTTACAGAAACATTTCTTTGCATTGTATTCTAACTATTATTAACCATTTACATTCTGGTACCATATACAGAACATGATGAAAAAGAATCAACACAGAGAGATATTTTTTTCATTGTATTACAGTTCTGGGTCTTTATTAGCTGTATCAGTAGAGATAATGTTATATTGCTTCCAATTACCAAGAACAGTGTATTAGTAAATATACAGGTTATCCCAGTGCTTGAGTATGCTCCAAACAGTCATTTCTCTGATGTATCAGTAACATTTTTCTCCTGTTGATTTCCATTTTATTTGATCTGTGCCGACACAAAGCTTTTACAGCAACAACAACAAAAAAAGTTTGCTATAAAGGCTGATTCTTTTTCCTTATATTCTACAACTAATTTACTAAGTGGGCCATTTTCTAGGGATTGTAAGCAACTTAGAAAAACATGTTCTTTGAAAAAACAATCATTCATTCATTCCTTCATTCATTCATTCATTCATTCATTCTTCCACTTATCCAAGACAGCAAACTCTAAATTAAACCTTTTAAAATGATTATACTTAAAAGTTTCACGCTGATAGCAGACAAAAACATTTTCACAGTATATCTAAAAAAAACCAATTTACTAAAATGTGAAACAAAAAGTAAATAATAATTTCTTTACTTTCTCCCAATTATTCTAACTATAATTATTCACTATTGGGAGTTTTCTAACTCCCAATTATTCGCTATATAGATTTTGCAAGACTGTGCTTTGGTTATTTTCTGTCTAGGAATTCAGGATGCATAAATATTGCAATAACAAAGCGGAAATCCTTGGAGCCAATTTATCTATTGAAAAGAAGTCTACACATCTTAAAATATGGAAATGGCAAAATATCAAGGGGAACTTGTTTACTTTCTCTACTGGAGACTTCATTGAACTAAAGCTAAATATTCAAGAATAAACCCAGTCTTTCAAATGCACAGGTGCTTAACTGGAATCTTTCGTTTTGTAGCAGCAGAACCAAGATGAGAATCTGGCCCTGGAGCCAGCAGGAATGCCATATGATATCTGAATGGTAATTTTCTCTGTATGTGCCACAATAATGCCTCAGACTTGACCTTTGGCTTTGTTGTCACCACTATTATCATATGTATAATTTGACCTTTCTTACTTGTATGAATGCTTGGCCTTGAACTCCATCTAACCTTCTAGAAGCTGTAAAGATAATTTCTATGCATTTGCAATAAGGTCCCTGATTTGACCTATGACTCAAATGAACAATAATTTCTTAATATTCCCATTTCTCCTAAGACTATTTCCCGTAATAGTATAATAATAAGGCAATAAAATGTCCTTCAGTGTGAACTCTTGTTATTCTAAATTTTGAAGGTCTGTGCTTTAGGGCATTTACAGTTCATTACATTTCAGTGTTGTCAAAAGATAGTATCAAGGCATCAAAAGTTTCTAGAATTTAAATCAAAATAAATGAAAGGACAAAAGTGACATTATTTCACTGTGTCTATATCTAGACAAAACTAAAGACAATAACAAGCTTAATTTAGGGACAGTGAAACAAAAGCATATCTTAGCACTAGCAGAAGACCATTAATACTCCTGCCACTTCTATTTAGTTTCAAAGCAGAAAAGGAAGAAGTATTAAAAAAAATTTCAGTTCTGACCTTTGGAAAAAAATTGCGCATTCCATCATTATGCAACAAAACAATATATAATCCAACATCATAACATTCTTCAGCAAAATATAGTAAATATGATTTTTTTTTCAGGAAAAAAACTTTGTTAATATTGGTACATAAAAGGAATGCAAACTATTTGAAGTGTGCTAAGGAATTATAACTATATAGGAAATGGATTCAGCCTGATGACATCCAGTGTGTGATACAGAAGCACCTCTTTCAGCTGTGTAAGAGATCACCCTTCCAACTACACAATTTGCCTTCAGCACCTAAAGCTGTATTTCACACTATATTTTTCTCAGAGTGGAATGCTAATAGATCATCATATTTGATGATCAGGCCCAATACAGAAGTTTTCACTTTTTGTGCAGCTACACCAAAACATGAATTCATCTAAACGTTGCCTGCATATAAAAAGCTCTGATTTAAAACTCAGTAACTAAGGAATTTGGTCCTGTATGAGTAGAACATAGAATAGAGAATATAGGGTCTGACATCTAATTGATATCAGACCCATGGATAAGGTAAATACAACAACGAACACATGGTGATTGACATCAGTAGAGCTAAGAGCAGCTGTCAGGCATTGCTCAGATTTTGCTGATATCAAGGCAGAGATGAGTTTTGGGGACCATGAAGTGACTTTGGCAAGGCCAGCTGCAACTGGAATATTTGTGAAAGGGGTGTGCAGCAATACACCTGCACTTGTGTTAGTACCATGACCTGGATCTACAATCCTTACAGTGTCTCCTTTTCCAGCCACACAGAAAATCACCCCAACATACACTTTGTAGAAGATATTCCATACACTCCTTAATATTTCCTTGTTTCCTTTCATTTTCTTTGAAACTGTACTTCTTGGAAATTATTTTGCATGGCTTTCACTCTCTTTGGCTATTCAAGCCAAGGCTCTTTTTGTGGAAATGAATCTTTTCTACATAGAGCTGAAGTGTCCATGTGACTGGTAGTGATGCTATGACATGATCAATGTGACTCTCCTCCTTATACAAATTGCTCCTTCCCAGCTATCTGTCTTGCTATCACAGTTTTCTTCCCCACTGCAAAGGCTGGTGACACAAGACTAGCTCAGACACATCACTCAAGATAATTCTGAAGCTTCAGAGTACAGGGAACAATGTAAGAGATAAAGACCAAATTATTAGTAGAATGTGCAAACTGAGAGTCAGTTCAAAACCCTTATTCTGCTCTTCTTTTTTTGCTTTCAAGCAGAGGGTTTATACACTCCAGTCTTGGTGGCAAGGGCCAGCCTCCATTGTCACTTGGAGCTCAGCTGCCACAGACAGAATTGAGGGTTGAAAGCTGAATGACGAAGGTGCCTGCAGCTAAACAGATCTCTCCTAAACATAAAGTGTTTCTTTGGCAACAAGTAAATGCTTTGGGTTCTTGAAGATTAGAGAGATATATTATGGTTGGCCAAAAATAACAGAACATTCAGAAAAGTTTGGCTCCAGAGTGTATCTCTATCTTGAATAAGCAGATTAAGAATCATTTATTTTAAACTGTTTTCCCAACCATAGTGAGCTTGTTTGGCTTGCTGCAGATGTACTGGTCAAGAGATACTAAAAGAACAAAACCTCAAGGACTGAAGTTTTAAGTTCATGTTCTGTCATCCCAGATTTTCCAGAAAATTGCAAATTTGACACTGGTCTCTGATCCAAGCTTTGAGACTTTCACTAACATCATGAGTCCTTCCAGAAATATCCAACAACCTTCTCTTCCCAAACCTCTCACAGTGTCCAAGGGAGGGGTTGCTGAGGCAGCTCACTAACATGGTGGGATCTGGTGAAACAAGGATCATGCTGGAGCAGGGGACACAATCCTTCTGCTCATTCCACTGAGCCTCAGGGCTCCTGTCTCCTTGCAGGACTCCCTGAACAGGCGCTGGTGGGCTCAGCTCCTCGCCCTCCTCCCAGGCATTATCAGTGTGACAAAAGCAGAGTATCCCAAGTGTGCAGGCTCAGTAAATTGTTTTCCAGGCAGTAAAAGTCTGTTGGCTTCTAACACCATTAGCACTGGGGAATGGGTGGTTGTGCTGGCTGCATTTGCTCCCCCACATCCTCCTGCCATGCTGCAGCCCAACAGCATCCCTAAAACTACACTCATCACTGGAGTGGTGGGGAAAAAGCATCTGCTGGGGCTCAGGTACAACAGGAAAAAAGAGGTAAAAAGAGAGTTAAGCAAGGAAAAGACAGAAGATGGAGAGAGCTCTAAGGGATTGGATGGAGCTGGCAGTACATTTCAGGCAACAGGCAGATAATCAGTCAGCTGGCCAGAAAAACAGCCCTGCTGTGGAGGGTGACAGAGCCCTTCAATGGCTTTTGGGCTTCACACTGGCTCTCTGCTGAGGGTGAACAGCTTCCTGGGCTGTCAGACCACTGGAAAATTTCTGTTTCCATTCTGCTGTTCTAGGGATGCAATCACAGCTCTAGTTCTTTACGTGAGAAGTTTTCACTCTCTGGGAAGTCCCTTTTGCTCTAGAAGCCCTTTTCTCCATTCACTTACCAGCAATATTAACAGCTCCATCACAGGCATAAAGGTTCTTCACCCTGCTTTAAGGAGAAATGAGTGTAAAAGCATTTTTTACTGCTGATAATGTAACTAATATTTTTTTTTACTAATAATTTGTTATTATTTGATACTGTCACTGAAAGGCAAATAGCATTCAAAGCCAGAATTTGCACCAGTCCCTACAGGTTTTTATGGGGAGTTTGGCATCTATCTGACCCCAACAGTGTCATAATTCTCCACTAATAATAATGAAAACAATACACAGTACTTAGAACATAAAAAGGCAATTTTTATTTTTATTTAACTTCAAGTTAAAAAAGGAAAGGGGAATGGAAGGTTAAGGGGAGGAGGAATGGAAAAGAGAGTGAAAAGAAGGGGAAGGAGAACCACCAGAAAAAAAAAAAAGAAAAGGGAAAATGGGGGAAAAAAGAACTGAGAGTTCCAAAATTCAATCTCTACCTCTCCTCCCACTCCCTGCAAACTGCTTTCTTATGCAGTGGATTATGAAGTTTTCAAGGCTGGATTAGAGACTGCTATAAAACAGTTTGCCTGACACAGAAGCACATTTAAATTAGCAATGCCATAAACGGCCCTGCGAGGGAGGGAGGGCCTGCTCGTGATTCAGGGATATCATCTTTTGGGTAATTTTTCCAGTATCATAAATTTCTGCCCGAAGTTCCTAGCAGAATAGCACTGCTCCAACATATATTGAATAGGTGTCTTTCATAAAATGTTATACACGGAACAGAACTACAATTTGTGGTTCACATTTATTTAAGATTAATGTAATTTATATATATGCATGTCAACAGCATGATTTAAACCCATAGGTTTTTAGATGTAATGTTTTACCTTTCTGAGACCTTTGTGCTTAGCTGAAGGGTGTTTACTGTGACTGAGGTATTTTTTCTAAACAGAGAGGCGGATTATTTAAAACCTTTTGGTATGGAAAACCCACAGTTTGTCCACCTCAAACAATCTCTTCTCTCCCCCAGTTGTCACAGCAACAACTTCAGCATTTGAAAGGAATCTACTTCAATAATCTAAGCCTCTGATCTTTGACAGGCTTATAATGAAGGAACAGTTTGTTAATGCTGACATAAACATTTTGAAAACTTAAAGGTACAAATATTTCATGTTGTTTAGGAAGTGAGCACTACATGGTCAAGAGAACAGCACTCTTCAAAAATATTTACTCATGCAATTTCCTAGTGAGAAAAACAACTGCTGACTGTACAGCTGAACTGAGATTCCAGCCCTGTGGTTTGAGCAGCAAGAATTTTTCTTTGTCTCCTGCCCATTTATAGCTTTTTTTTTCCTCTCTTAGAATCCCATGATGATCTTTTGGATAATTCCAGGATATATCGGCCCAATCTCTTAATTTTAAAAGATAAAACTTAGAAACCCAGGCTGAATCAAACCCAATTCCAAGTGGGTCTCCTGGCTATGCTGCTTGTGATAAAAAGTCAGAACCGCTTCTCAGCCAGGCAGCTGCGAGGGAAGTTGTTTGCCTGTTAGCAAACAAAACTGTAATTTCTGCTGGGAGGAGGGCAGAAAGCTGACACAGTGACAGAGTTCCCCAGGCTGTGCTCAGCAGAGCAGTCCCTGTGCTTTCTGGGCAAAGCAGCAGCCAGAGCAGGGACAAACTCGGGGCTGCCCTTTGGAGTCCCAGCCCCAGTTGCTCCGGGGACTCCATCGCTCTCGGAGCAATTTCCTCCAGCAGCACCAGGGCTCCAGTGGTCCTGGGGGTGAAATCCATCATCCTGCATGCTGCACTCTATCAACTGGGGCTCCGAGAAAGGGTCAAGTGGTCCGCTGCCATGCTGTTTGAGCTCATCAGAGACATATTTAATTTAATTAAGGTTGTCAGCACTATTGATTTTGGCAGTTTCAATTACCGTGCTGTTATGGCTTCTGGATCTACTGATCTGTGATGAGCCCTATCAGCACTGGCACACATTGAGGAAAAAGCCCTTTGTCTCCTTTAAAACCTGACACATCCTGCCATAGGCCATAACTTATTGCTTTTATCCAGCCCAGCTCCTCTTCTGTTCCTCATAATTAATTTCTCATTAGACAGCTCTTTATTGTTTAATTTGTGCAGTTTATAATCAAATTGGGCACATTAATTGTAGTTGAATTTAAGGCTAATGAAAAATAAAGGTTTTCAATAACTTACTCTTCAATTATTTCAGACAAGATAAAATAAAACACTTTAAGAGTTGTCAGCTTTTTAAATTATAAATTAGGTTGTTTAAAGAGCATGGGCATTTAGGAAGCAGTTATCACACATTTAGTAATTATAAATCCTATGCTCCAATACAATTATTAGGATATATTTACAATTCCTCTTAGTTTTTTCCACCTTGTTGTTAGTTAACTGCATAACATCTAATTGTTGGTGGTTAAAAATAGCATAATCTGAAGTCTCTGGGCCCGATTCCTCTCCTTCAGCAGAGTGAACTATAAATCAGCATGTTTGAGGAAGTCCATATCCTTAACTTGGAACAGGAGAGGTGTCTGAAAAAGGAGAGATGTCTGGGTAAGAGGAAGAAGACCCCATTTGGTAGAGATTTTATAAAATGATGACCATTCTTCTAGGCAGCACTGTAGGATTCAGCCCCTTTCCGTCAAGAAAAAGGTAATACACAATTTACATTGAGACCAGGGCATCAGCAGGCAAAAATCAGCAAAGTCCTCTGGATGTAGACTACAATTTGTCCCATGACATGCATAATCTTCATTTTAGCAATGGGAAAACAAAGGCAGAGAAGCAGCTTATTTGAAAGGGCACATGGGAGGTGAGGCCAGCCTGCTGGTTCTTTGTTTTGTTTTTGGCTTTTTTCTACTTTTCAATGAACACTGAACAGGGAGGGTGAAGGAGGATGGGAAAGAATATGGGATAAAAAATTTGAGTAATACCCAACTTCTTTCTTATCAAGATGAAAACCAGGAAAACTGAGTTTCCTTCTTTTCTCAAAGGCTGCACTCAATGCACAGCATTTTTGAGGTGAGCAGGAAAAGCAAAGGAAAGAAAGGCGAGTTTCTCTTCACTGCTGAGGGGCAAGCTGGGGGGCTGTAGGTCCATAGTTTGGGTGTGAGGAGGTGATGGGAGAATTTGTGTGTTCTAAGACCTCTCCTTGGCCAGGCAGGCAGGGTTCCAGCATGGCACACTGTGTTAGAGAATGTTCTGAACATGTCCCCAGGGCAGGGATCCCTGGTCACAGTGTGAGTTTGGGAGGGGTGTGTGACCTGCTCCACATTCCCTGCCCAAGCATCCAAATGATGGCCCTGCTCCTGACCAGTGAGAGCTAAAGCTGTGCCTGATGGTGCACCTGCATCAAGGAAAGATGGGTCAGAGACAAAAGCATGTCCAGTAGCTATGGACCAGAAAATGTATACCTGAAATACTGTTGAGAAATGGTCACATCCACTACTGTAAAAGTGTAAGTTTGTTGGTCTTTTTAATTAAAAAAAAATTATGCTTGTGCTGTTAAAAATGATAAAATTCACCCATATCCTCACAAGATCTATTTATTAACCAAATCCTGTATATAAAAAAGACAATGTCAGAGATTTTCTTTGCATACCCCAGTTCAAACAGAGGTTTTTTTTTTATTTCAGCAAAGTATATTTGTCCAAAATTCCTTGGTGGGGACCCTGCCCTTGTGGATTTGTAGGAATCTTCTAATTTACATATTGCTTTCTGTCTGGAATGAAGGGCAGGTCACTATTGCTAAATATTTCAGCATGATGTGTATTCTGTAGTTCAAAATTATTTGGAACAGAAGCAGGAGGTACTGTTTTCCCAAATACTCCCAAACACTCTACATCAATCACCAATTGAATATGACAATCTTCACCTGCCCAGCTTTTTGGAAGGGAAAGTGAGAATACCTTCCTTCAATAGGAGCATGAGAAATGCTGGATGCAGGAGATTTGTCACCAGCATATACAGCCAGGGAGCAAGGGAGCTGGGGAATCAGGGAACCAGGCAGCACCTCCCCAGTGCTGAGTGCAGGGGCAGGAAAGGAAATCAGTGCTTTGGCTGGAGAAGAGGGCTCCTGGAAACTCAGCCTCTGATAAGGATGTGTGGGAACAGCAGGGGGAAAACAGATCAGCAGCCCTTGAGTAATGTGTAAGGGGAAAGCAGCACACACTTTGTGCTTGGCCCTGCTTGGGTAAGCCATGCAGTGAAAGCACAGGTGCACCTGGTGGGCACCACAGGCAGAGGTTACAGTCCTTGAAGAAACCTACTTAAAGTTACAAGGGCTGCTTGAATTACTCTCCTCTAACAACTCAGTTACACAGCTCACTTCTGAGGTGATGAACCTTCTGCTGTTGTGCTCTTTCTTCCCTCAGCTTTTACATTCCTGGATATATTATTTCCAAAAACCCTGGCCTAAGGTCTGCACTCTTTCTAGGAACTGGAATTATCTAAGTAGACAAAAGCAAAAGATCTTCCATGCAGTTTGTCATCACCCCTTGACAGCAGTTCAGTGGTTTTGTGCCGTGTCACCCACAGGACAATCAGATCTGGTAATTTCTGGTTGGCATCCAACTCCAAGTAGAACCATCAGACCTGGTTGTATATGCAGGGAGTAGGCATCTGAACCCTACAAATATCTTTCTCTTTTCATTTAAAACTAGCAGAAAGATTTTTTAAATGGAATTTATATAAGAATATTAATAATAATTGTTCCCAGGCAAAGTTTCTTTCAGCCAACTTTCAACTGTGAGGAAACTCATTAAGCAAGAAAGGAACTCATGAAGAGAGAGGTTTATAATGGAACCAGTGAGAGGCTGCAGCAGCCCTGCTAACAGGTGCCACTGTGACACAGTAGTGACAAGGTGAGTAAGACTTCTAAAGACATTATAGCCAGGGCTGTGCCCACCCATGCAGCTAAAGATCTACCAGGGTTTCTGTTATGGACCTCTGTTTGCAGGGTCTTGATACTTTAGTCATAAAAAGCATACCACAGGCTGAGAGTGAGAAAATAAAGACACAGCGCTCCAGGGCAGTTGGAACAAAAAATAATAAAATCCACATAGGTGTTTTGAAGGATCTCTTTGGGATTTTGTAATTTTAAAAAAACCATGCCTCTTTTGCAATTAAATTTGGCAGATTACTGGTCAATAGCATTATCTGGGGAGGGGTTTTTTCAGTTTGTTTCATTTTCATTTAGAGCCCCTAAAATGCCTGTGGCATTTTTTAAGCTTAAAAAAATCTAATAGCTCAATTAAGGGATAACAGAAATAAACCAGGATTACCTGTATGTAATTACACAAAGTTAAATCCAAGAAAACAATACAATACTACAACTCTCTTGGGTAATTTGAGCAGTCTCCCTAGAATCTCCAGAGGCAAAAAAATGAAGGTTTTCTCAGCTCATACCTGAGCATTAACTGCAATATAGCAAAAGACTGAAGTCCAAAAGACCACAGAAGTAGATGGAAAGACCTCTCTTTTTTCTTGATCAACATTTTAATAGCCTTGAGGGATATGCTACAGAACCTAGCAAACTTTGTACTGGGGCACAAATTAGATTCAATGCTCAACTCACAAACTTTCTTATTGCTCTTGACCATTCTGCTCCCACTGTCTTCCCCTTGCCCACCAATACAGTACTGCAGTCCAGGCTGAGCTTCACTACATACACTTGGCAAGAAATAATTCAAATCAGCTAAGTGTGTCCAGATCTGAAGGCAGAAGCTATTGTTTAATACTTCCTAGGAGGGGTAAAATGTATATGTCAAATTAATCCTCAAACTGCCTTAAGATGTGAAGACACCTTCATTGCAACTATTTGAAAATATAAAATCAACCAAATACCCTGTCCCGTTTCTGAAGAACAAGAAAGTATGGCAGAAGAGTTATGTGGGGAGCAAAGCAGCTTGTTCTTTCTGACCATATTCTGGGTGGGACTACCTAAACTCCAGGCACCTTTTGACTACCAATACCGGCAGGCACAGTGGCATGTTAGCTGAATTTAGCTCTCTGTGTTTGGACATTGTACAGCTGGATGAAATTCAATCTGTTTGACTTTAAACTTTTTTGTCCTGAATCATTTACCCAAGCTTCAGAGTAAATGTATATATGAATAAGTATATATGAATGATATATGTATATGTAAATAATATATGTATATATGAATGATACATAAGGGCAAGGGGACCCACACCTTGACTGCTTGAGAAAATTTGCCATAAAACCAATGCCAATCATTTTCTTCCATCAAAAACTTCCAAAGGGAATAGATTGACTCTATTTGCAATTATAAGATTATTTTCATTATAACCATCCCAGCCTGGATTTAAACCTGAGTATGTGAATAGCAGCACAGTATACACAGTATATCTGTAGTACTGGTACATGCCATGTCAGTAACTCAAAACATATGCTATATGTTTCTGAAAAGCAGCCAGGTAGAGTGTAGCTTCCCCCTTATCACCACCAGAGTTCCCTACCTGGACCAAGTCTCCATATTTATTGGTGTTATACGTGAAGTGGTCCTGCCCTCAGCTGTGTCTGGTTAAACTGGGTATAAACAGTACCTTTCAATCCTGGGGTCCTTCACCAGCCTGGTGATAAGGCATCCATTCCTCAGTATATTATAGCAGTATATTACAGCCTGTGAGCTGGGTTAATTTACACCAGCTGAACTAGTCCTGCACAGGCTGGGCAGACACAACACCAAGACCCTGGGAGGCTCCTTGTGTGTTACAGAAATCCCCGGCCTCCCCTTCGGAGCAACCTTTCCGCCCTCACCACTGTGGAGACAGTACAAAGTATCTGAAGCTTGGGCCCTAACCTTTTATCTTTGAACTTTTCAAATTTATTTTTCTATGCCTGAAGTATTTGCTTATAAAACCAACATGACCACCAGAATAAAAATGAGCAGTGACTCTTAGCTTTGTCTTTTGTGCTCTGCTCGACAAGACATGTCCTGTACCCTCAGACAGAGAATGCACAAGGAGCACCAAAGGCAAGGGTTTGGAAACTCAACACATGCACTACCTCTGCTCACCAGGGGCAGGAATCTATTTTCAGACCAGGGAGTGCAAATGGATATTTATTTTATTTTGCTCTTAATTTTAAGATACTTATTGTCATTTCCCTGGCAGCAGGGTGTCAGAGGGGATAAGAATTGCAAACTCAGAGGAATGACCCTTTCCATTCATCTGCCCTTATTTAGAAGTGATGGCCTCCATTTCTTTTTTCCTTTTTTTAATAGAAAAAAACCCCTCTCTATTCTGTCCTTCAGGCAAGTTCACTGAGTCCACTGTATTTCAACAGGAGCTAAAGACATGGTTCTATTTACCCTCCCCCAAAAGGTCTCTATTAATTGTTTTCAAATGTTGGCAGCCATGTGAAACCCTGCCTAGCAAGTCTGGCTCCTTATATGATTTTTATTAAAATTCACTTTGCACACAAGGCACATGAGATTTATGGCTGAAACTAATAGGTTGGTTCTCACTAAGACATAAATCCATAGGCTGTTTATTGAGGCTCATGGACACTCAGGTAATTGTTACTGTGAGTGCTCAGCTTAAAAATAGTCAGTTATGTCTCTAAGGAAATTTGTTTAACTAAGCACACCACATAAGCTCCTGAAAAATTACTTTATCTGTGATGGTGAATGGGAGGACTGCGCAGGTTAAGTTCTGTATCTCATCTGTACATTTAATTTCACTTGTAACACCTTTCATATTTTCCTTTTACATGGTGTCTTATATTATAAAGAGCACATGTAAAAAGGATCACATTCATTTTCTTTCCACGCCTGTTTTAGCCATTTTTCATTTATATATCAGAATTTCTGCTTTCTTGTTACAGACCCTTACAAACTCCAGCTGAGATTTTGCAAGTCCAGCTCCTCCTGGCTCACTCATGACCACAATCTGCCACATGAACATCATTCTGGTGACAACACACAAGGTGAAGCAGAGCCTGGGCTGATCTTTTCCTCTTGGGCTCCAACCACATTGCCACGTGCTAACAGCTGCCAGCTGCACTCTGGAAGCTCCTCAGATGTGTCAGCTCAGTCCTGTGTCCAGCAAATAAGTCCTGCCTCTTGACATTGTTACCTTTCAGCAAGACTCAAACCTGCCTGAATGGCTTTCCCCTCACATTTGTTTTGCAGCATGTCAGCTCACAGGGGAGAGAGAGGCAGCTCGTGGCACCTGAGTGGCTGTGGGTCTCACACAGGTCCCATGTTATATCTGCCAGCTTCATGTGACTGTCTTGAACACCCTAGGACATCTCACATATCCCTTTTTATCTATACCTCAGTGAAATATACCAGCTGCTTCTAAAAAGGGTAAGGATCACAGAACCATAGAATGGCCTGGTTTGGAAGGGACCTGAAAGATCACTTAATTCCAACCCCCCTGCAGTGGGCAGGAACACCTTTCACTGGGCCAGGTTTCTCAGAGCCTCATCCTACCTGGCCTTGAGCACTTCCAGGGATGGGTTATCCACAGCCTCAATCATCCTGGTGGCCTCCTCTGCACTTGCTCCAACAGGTCAATGTTCTCCTAGTGCTGGGAGCCCCAGAGTTGGATGTAGTGTTCAAGGTGAGTTGCTATTGCTTTTCTATCACTTTTACCATACTGAACTTCTGATATCAGATTTATTTATTATTGTGGTCATGCCAAAACCAGCCCAAACAGCTGAACACTTCACTGAATGTTGGACACACACTCATGGGAAGGCTCACACACCAAGGTTACTTACTGAAGCCTCAAGGAGTGTTTATGCTATGCATAAGTGTCATACAAAAAAGCAGTGTAGCCACATTTATTTGGGGTTCAAAATAACTGACCATTCTGACTGATGGAGTTCAGTAGCTTGGCACATTCTATAATATTAGAAACATATTGTTTCAGTAATCTAAGCTGCCACCTCTCAAAACATTTGCTTGGAGGTAGATTTTTGTCTCTTTTGCAGCATGCTGCCAAAACCAAAGCAAACCAGCCCTACAAAATAAGGATAAAAGGGTGGGAGAGTGCCTACAATGCAGCTGACTGTATTTTAAAGTTGATACCTCATTCATTTAAAAATGGTATGTAAATACTGAAACCCCCCAGACAGCTAAAGAAATACCTAAAATTCCATAAATTCTTTAGCAGATGAAGAATTAGCACTAGTACAGACCTCAACAATTTGCAGCAGCTTAAGGATCTTTATGTCAATGGTGTTTACCCTGAGTGTCTCATACATCCTGGTACTGGTGTCGAGACAAAGAAAAATACATTTTTGGAACACTTTCTCTCTCTCCCCTCCCAGTTTTTTCCTCTCAACAAGCAGCTTCTGCTTTTACAGCATGTGCTTGGCAGTCTATCAGTTACCTAAATCTGTTAGGTTGTTGCTTGCTGATGGAGTCTCAATGCTCTTGTCTGATCCAGTGACTGGGTCAGCAAGGTTGTGTGTCCTGGGGACTCGGGGAACTGTATGGAGGTGACCTCTGACACTCATCAAAGGCTCCACAGCTCTGTTTGGCTCCTATCAGTTTAATCAGCTGGCTCATTGCTGCTCCCTCCCCATTCATGGCAGGCTCTGTCCCTCAGTGCCTGCCTGTGGAGCTCGCAGCCCTGCTCACACACTGCTCCTCATGCAATGAGCCATTCATTCTCCTGAATCTCACAGAAAACTTCCTTCATGCTGAAAGGGAGGGCAACAGATAGGAAGCTTTCTTTTATTTCAGAGACACAGAGGTCAGTGTTAGTCCTGAATCTTTTCTGGCAGTTCAAGGTGATGCTTAAACTGTAGAATCCATGTCTGTTACATGCTTCCCAAGAATTAGAGATATTTTCAGAAAAAAACCCCAAACAACCCTAAAACTACAAACTAAACAATATTTCCATGAAAATATGATGAAAAACACATATAAACTACTGCAGAAATCTGTCTGTTCTTATCTAGTGAAAATAGGAAAAAATTGTCTCAAAGTGTTACTTAACTTTTTAAAAAATCAAGACCCTGTAAAATATTTTCCCAATTTTCTTCTGAAGTATACAAGATAGACATTTATAAGCAAAGTTAAAGAAGCTGTCCCAGGTCTCTTGCTGCTCTGTGGTTAGCTCCACATATGGGGAACACATACTCCATGTCACTTTATGGAGAGGGCATGAAACCAGGCTCCATGGCTTCATCGTGGCTGCACCTGGGCTTGCCAGTGGAGGACATCAACCACCAAAGGAATGAAGGCAAAACAAAAATTTAAAATTTTAAAACTATCAGAATTTTAAGAGTGATTGAGAAATTAGACTACCCAGGAACATTTCAGCCTTCTGATGGAGTTCCATTTCCTGTGAGATGAAGGACAAGTATTGTGCTTGTCTGTGTTTCATCCATGCAAGTGAAGGATGACTTGGAAGCAGAATAACATTCCAAAAATGGATTTAGATCAGCAAGTGGCCACTGCAACCATCGTCTCTTCAGACACAGAGAGGTATCCCACAGTATATCACAAAAACTATCCACAACACAATGAACTCTGAGAAATGCCAGCAGGGCTCAGACACCTTGTCTGCAATGAAAGGATCATGGCAGAATGCTCTGTGGACATTGCCACAACAGCATGAATGTGTTTAATTGGTGCAATATCAACTCAGCTAAAGCAATATAATTTATGCTGACAATACTTCTCTGTGCAAAGAAATGCTTAAATAGTCCTATCTGAATGCATTTTTTTGCAACACAAGAGAGGCAGATTATATAAATTACAGCAGTTAATAGCTTTTTGATTCATCACTGAATCTCACAGAAACAGAGAGTCCGAAGTGATTCCTGAGGTGGATAAAGTCTGTTGTGTAATGTGAGGATCAGTCTTGTAATCCTTGCTAAATCAACAATGTTTTGCTCCCATTGAACTCAAAACCTGTCCAGGGAAACAGGGAAAAAGGTAGTCTTTCACTATAGAAAGCAAAACTATTTCTAAATATTTATAACTTTTCTTTTTCCTGTGAATGTTATTCATCAAGAAACCTTCATTTTCTGTAATACATTTCAGAGCTTTTTCTTGTAGCCCTATTCTTTTCTTTTCACTCTAAATTCTGAAGTGGCAAGTTAGGCTAGCAATCTCATTAGCAATTGAATTTGTCTGTCTAGTCTGATATGCCTGGCAATGACCTGTTAGTATTAACTATTAAGTTTCCTTCTGTTTACTGAGCACTCTCAGCCACTCAAGCTTCACAAAATACACTAATTAAAGTGTGTGGATTAATGTTTTCTTTAATAACTAAGATAAAGTATATAAAAGCCATAATAAGAAGAGTTACTGCATATTTTTGCGCTGCTGCTTTAGCAAACTTTCAAATTGAAAAATATACACCATTGCAATGAAGATGATAAACTTGTATTTCTAAGGTGTCAACTCTTCAGCTGTTGTCAATTACGAAGTATTGCCTCAAAATAAGTGAGGTTTTTCTCTGCCTTCTCATTCCTTTTGCTGAGTTGGTCAGACTCCTGCAATTAATGCATATTTAGTGCTATTTGTCAGGACACATCAACATCGCTGTTACACAGGAAGAAACTGCAATAATAAATTTGGGAAACTGAGGCACAGAACTGAAGCATCAGGTAACTAGTAGAGCCAAAATATGAATAAACATCTATCATTTTCCAGATTTTATCTCCAACCTCTGGTTCACCTTACCTTAAGAAAAGAAAGAATACTTCCTAGTTTCTTTCATATATTTTAACTTAATAACATAGATTGAATCAATTCACTATGATCATAAGTGAATTCTATAAGAGCTCCCTTAAAGCCACTGTTATTTTCTACATTGCTTTCCCAGAAGTAGCTGGATGGATGGAAAGTCCCTGGCTTTGTGCACCTGCAGTTCCCTGGAAATGGATGGGGCTCCTCTCAAGCACAGCTTTAGATCTCTGCAGGGCAGGTTTGGAGAAAAGCAGGGGTGGGCAGGGAACACAAAGAAAAACAACACCACCACAAACAGCAGCTTTGGGTACTTGCCCCATTTCTTCACTAGCATAAAAATAAAGGACTAGGGGTCCATTTTACACCACATTTTCCACTTTTAGTGTGCTTTTAAAAAGGCAGAGAGAAATCAGTTACCTTGTCTACCTCTTTTCCTGAGGAGTAAAAGGTTTCTCCACCTGCACAACTGTCAGGCCTTACCTTTATTTATTTAGTTAGTTACCACCAAAAGATTACAGGATACAAATATACAGACCCCTGTGACTATAATATGTTATGCAAAAAGAAATATTATAATTTGGTAGCTCAGTTAAAAGAATAAGCAAATATTTTGGATCTACCATCCATAGTTAACCTTTCTAACAGATATGCATTTGGATGGACTTTCTATGAAATTTTAGACTCTTTAAAAAGGGGAAGTGGTTCTAAAATTAAAATGGTGCCATACAGCCTGCATGGAAGTCAGAAGCAAATTCATGCTTCAGAAGATCTCTCAGAATCACAACTACAATTTTTAGGAGTTGGCTACTAGTTCATTCAAAGATAAGAGAATGGCAAATATTAGTATTTATTTCTGTTTTCTAGCCAACAAAATATTCTGTGACTAAAATGGCATAAAATAGACAGGTGATTTTATTAATGTAATGGTGAGATACTGATGATGGTGACAATAATGTGGTGCAAATACCCACATGGGTCAGTGTTCATTGGGTCAGTGGCCCTGAGGCTACAGAGGTGATGCCTTCTGAAAGGCAACTTGTTTGTAGCATGATGGGATCAGTATTACAGTAACTGTGCTGTGCAGGAGAACTTTAAGAGCAATTAATAAACAAAGGGCATGTTAAATACGGAGAAACAGATATATTTGGCACCTTTCTCTGGATGCTGCTTCAGCTATTTTTTAGCTAAACCTTGACCCCATGTTCAGATGGAGGACACAGATCTGTGAAAGTAGCTTTGCCAGCTGTCTGGTTAGAAATGAGCCAGACTCTAATCCTGTCTTTAGGCACTTGCCTACAGCAGTTCCATGCTTGGACTTTTAAGAGAAATGGGAAACACATAGCTATACCTGGAACATTCTTTCTTCCAGCAGGCACAGTTGGAGTTGGGAAGCTAAGGCAGAGATTCATTGTCCTCCATCACAAGCTCTCCTTCATTCCTCAAAATGGTGAGTTCCCAATGGGAACTCTTCTTGGACACCCCCAAAAAGCAGTACCAAATTGGACTTGTAGGTTCTTTCCAACCTAATCTAAAGTATTATTCACAAACAGGTATGCAGATTAATTCTATCAGCCAGGGCCTAAAAAGGGAATCAGTTTTGTTTCACAGAGACTCAGTGTAGCCTTTGCTATACTGGCACTATTTTGCCGCAAACATCAGCAGTGCCAACTAACAACTGTGGCAAATACTGGTTCTTGGGACATGGACAAAGAAAGTGGAGAGAGAATAAGAGAATGTTAAAGTAATCTAATTAAATTTCTAATCCAGGTTTACATAATTAAGCAATAATGACTATGGGGAAGGGCATTTCCTGGCAGTTAATGACCGGCTGGAGGATTTGAAGGCTTGAGGTAAAGCCAAGTGTTCTTAACACTGTCAGTCATTAATTGCCAGGAAATGCCCAACTCAGGAGGTTATTACTGCTGTTATAAACCAAGAATAGAAAAATATAAAGAAAAAAGACAGTAATTACCTTTTTAAAGTGTTGAAAGCTGAGCACTGAACTGCCTGTCGCTATGGAGACAGAGTTTTATTTATAGCATCAGTCCTTTGCCAGTGTTTAAAGACTGCCTCAGTACCCAGAGGAGGGCAGGAGTTAGTTCTCAGGGCTCCATTAGGTATATAATTGGTAATTCAGAACATCAGCTCTGTGCCACGGGCCACATAACATCTGCAGACATCAAGAGTATCACAAAACTTTACAACACTGATTACAAAATACTGGCAGCCACTCAAAACATTTTATAGTTACACATACCTTCAGAAAGCATTTCCAGTAGTTCCTGCTTTGATCTACAGAGTGTGTGTCTCTAAATAGGATCCTTGTAATGTCACATTGTGCTGTTTCCTAGAAATTAAGTACTTAGGGACCAGATCTTTAAAACTGATTAATGCCACAGGTCTGTGTACCCAGACTATGATCACTAATTGATTTTACAATTGTGTAACTACTGATTTCATTGGAACAGCTCCTGATTTACACCAGTTAGTATAGAGGTTGGATCCAACACACACTGAGTAAAAATGCAAAGCCCAAAACCTCCTTCTTTCGAGCCTCTGAAAGAAATTATTCAATAGCTGAGTCCAAAAGCAGCTAAAAAGAAAAAGTTATTTTTCTCCTTCTAGTGTTCATTTCCCAAAAGATTCTGTTGCTTTTTTATGTGATATGGTATTTGAAACCTGACCAATGCTTCAATGAACACAGCCTTCCAAATGAATTGGTCAAAAAAAAAATTCTATCATTTAATTAATTTGGAACAATTAAAAAAAAAAACCAAACCAAGACAAAAAAACTCCATTAAAGGACTTAGGTACCTAAATCAGAATGGAAGCTGAAGAAAGAACTGAGGTGCCTGACAATAAAGTCGCAATAAAAAAAATTGCTTCATTTTTCCATCCTGCAAAGTTCACTGATTATCAGATCTATAAACTCTCACTCTGTGAAGACACAGGGCCTGATTTCTTAGACATTCTCAGAATAAATGGATCAGACATCGATAGAAGAATTTCATTTAAAAACAAAATTAGATGAGGGTAGATAGGTGGGTTCCACTCCCACCTCTCCTCTACTCCAGCCTGTGTAACAGCCTCGTAGTATGAGTACTCAGCCAGGGATACAAGTACTATACAACATCAAACACTGAACCTAAGTCTCTCTAATCCCTGCTGAGTGCCCAAACCATTATTACAGGGTGAGGATTCCTTTTGTGCTTGATTTCCAGCCCCATTAATCTTGCATCCTTTGCTGACTGCAGCTCAGATCAACAGAGGGGTACTTGTGTTTCTTTATTTGGCCACATTTCAAAACAGAAGCCTGGGGCTTCTGAGCCAAAACAAGCCCTTATCTCAGGACTGATTTTTGAAATGTGGATCTTTAAACACCTCCTTATAAATGCAAGCACAGAATTTTATGCTTAGTAAAATTAATATACTCAGCAGAGTATTTACACTTCAGAGCAAGGTGAAAGTAGTTCCTCCCTCTCCCCTCTTTTCCCTCACCTCATAATTTTCCTTTAGTGTTCCATCCATTCACAGTTTGAGCCACACAGCTGGCTGTAGGCAGATGTGGCCTTGCTTTGACTGTTCTGTGAGGTGCTGTCTGGAAGCTTTATTAGCTCAGGCCCTGTGCTGCGCTGGGGTGGTTGTGTGGCTCCTGGACTGATGTGGCACACTCCAGTCAGAGTCATCTAAAGTCACAGAGAACACATCTACAGCCTGGTGACTGAATAGGAGCTGCCTAATTGTGCAGAGAGACTTCATGGGCAGGTTACATGCTGAGTTCATGAAGCCTAGACTCCATCTGGGCACCAAACACCTAAAATCAGGAGGCTACAAAGTCTTCACCATGCTGATGCCAGATGATGATGTGATGCTAGATGCCAGTAAAATCTCCCATACTTTTCCAAGCACTCCTCAACCTATTTAAGATAGATGTTGCAGCATCTTCATTGTAAGCTGTAATCCACTGCAAGATGGCCAATTTTTACTAATTCCTGAATTTAGCACCTTAGCCTTAAAAAATTAATTTTATTCAGTGCTGAAATTTCTTCTATCCTGGTGCATGAGCCAGTGATGTACTGAATGATGTACCAGGAGACACACATGTCACAGCCAAGGTGAGGACACAGCAGAGGCTTCAGTGATGTGAAAGAAAACTTTGGGATGGGATTCTGCTTTGAACATGATGCTGTGGCTTCTCTCCTGCCTGGCACAGCTGACTGGCAGGTGTGGCCAATCAATCACATCTTGTACAGAAGTTGTGGAGCACTGAAGAGACGAGGAGGTGCCCAGTGAATGCATAAGACCCAGATTTAGCTGGGGAAGAGAAGGATGTGGAGATAGAAGCATTGGCTTTGTCCCAGGAGAATCATTATTTCTGCACTTGCAGGAGGGGAGAAAGAAAAGGTGTTGTTTTTTTTTTTTCCTTAGGTCAGTGTAAACTCTTGGCCTTTAGGTCACCGTGTCAAGTTTTCCTCTTTCATTATTAAGTCATGATAACTCCCAGATTTCTTGATGAAGTATAATCTATATATACATTTCTCTTTTTTTTTCCTCACAGAAAGTCTTTAATATCACCATTCCATAGCATATTTCGATCTCCAGTGTTAGTGTTATTCTTCCCTCTTGCCTAGAAAAGGTCTATCCTGTATCCAAACACAAAAAAATGTTTTAGTACAGACCATTTTCCCAGCTTGATTGTTTTATTCTGGTTTCTATCACTGTACCCTTCTTAACTGATCCATAAAATACAAGAAATTAAATATAGCTAAAATGTTGGAGCAGACTTGTATTCTTGCAAACACTGCTGCCCAATCCTTGTTTGTAGGTGCTTTTAGAAATACAGCATTGCTGCAGAATTCTCTGCTTGTAAGCCTGAGAACTACCCAGTGTGCTCCCCAGAGCAGTGTTAACAATGTGGTTTGCCATGTTACTGCCCCAGTGCTTATTCTAATGACCAAACACAGTTGTGCATGCTACAAAACATGTGAGGAGCTCATGGCCCAAAGCAGTACAGCCACAGCCATATGTGTCCTATCATAAGAAACAGGAAGCAAAAACTGGACTTGGAGTTTTCCCACTCAAATCAGGAATGTCAGACTGTCAGCAAGGATCCCACACTCCTGCAGATTCCAGGTTCCCCAGCACACATCAGGTATTCTGTTCCATGTCCCTTCAGAAGGCTGCAAAACAGCAGCTGCATTATCAGGTTTTGTACCTATTCAGATAAGTTTACCCCTGCTGCCTAGACTGGAGAAGCAAATATACTCTTTATTTTCAAGGAAGGTCATCTGGCTTATGCAAAAGACTAAGGAAAACTTTTGAACTTTTGAGGAGCCTTGAAACAGAAGATATTTACATAGAGAAACAATCAGAAAGTTGTAATTGAGCTCTTCCTTGCTTTGCAGGCTTAGAGATTGGCAACATGTGGCTCCTTTGCATTCTAGCTTTGAACAAGGAGGCATTTAGATACAAACTGGAGCTCACTCACTATAACTCAGATTTACTACAAACCTTGGAGATTATCACAGAGTCTCTATTTTTCTAGTAAATATTTTAAACATATCAAATTGTGAAAGAAATTAAAATATTCATTTAGGAAATTGGAATAGCACTGCTTATAACACTTTTCTTATTCGATGGCAAAGTTCATAGGGCAAACAATAATCCAACATTGTAAAATTGGATTAATTTAAGTTCTACTATATACAGCTAGAGCACATTATCCCATCAGCTAAGAGTCAGCATGTTTCTCAACATTTACAATAAACTTCATTATTTTATACCTAATTGAATGCCCATCATCAACTTTTCAAGCAAAGTTAAGCCTGGTAATGATATTAACTGCACAGAGCAGCAGAGAGTATCATGAAGTGTGTCCCAACAGCTAAAAATATAGGTTTTCTAAGTCATCATGAGCTGTTTACTTATAAAAGGAAGAACATTTAAAGCATTTGAGGCCAGGGTGGATGGGACTTTGAGCAACTTGATCTAATGGAAGATGTCCCATGGTAGGGGGTTTGGAACTCGATCACCTTGTAGGTGCCTTCCAACCCAAACCATTCTGTGATTCCATGATTCAACTTTCATGCAACTTTGTATACTAATGATATATATGAGAATTTTGCTCATGAACAAATTTCTACATATCTGAGTCCCTAAATACAGTCATTACAGGCAGAGTGAGTGCAGATATGTCAATGGATGTTGTATCCTGCATGTTATCAACTGCAAAGCTGAAATGTCACAGCCACACTGGGCTGGTTGCCTGTGCAGGACTTGACAGACCTCTGAACCCTGTGGTAGCAGGAAAAGGTAAACATTGGAATCAAAGACAAGATAAAATTTCTATTTTATAAGATTTTCAGTAAATTCCGTGCACAATTGTCCAGAAAGTCCTACAAATTGAAACAAAATGCATAAATAAAGTACTTAAAAATTTATTATGGTCACAGCATTAAAAATAAGTAGTTTTATTATTTTCAATCATGACTTGTCAGATACAGTTTATGTATGCTAACTAAATGAGAAATAAAGTAATTTCAATATAAAATCATTAAGTATCTTTTCTTGACAACTGTTGAAATGGTACATTTCAGTATTTTCAAACTTTCAAAATTTCATTTTACTTTGGCAAACATATATTAATGTGAATTACCAATTTAATCTAAACTTAGTAAGTACTCCTCCAAAAAAGTTGCATTTTTGTTTCAATGTACCATTTTTTTGGAAGAGGAAATGCTTTCATATTAAATATATTTTTTTTATATCTTTTGCCTTTCACAATTATTAAAAAGGATATACACTTTAAATTAAATGTCTTTCTACCAAAGTGAACCTTCTTCTGAAAACCATATGCTTGAGTCCAGAACACCTAGAATGTTTGCCAAAATAATATATTTTAATAAAAAGAATAATGGGTGAAACAGACATCTTCTATTTGAAAACAAAAATTGAAATTGCTTTATAAATGACTATCAAATTATGGATCAGCAATAAATTAAACAATAGAAATGGTATTGATTTTGGTATGCACATGATGAAAGGACATACAGAAGTGTCTGCCTGGAATTCCTAACATGTACTTTAGGGTGAGCATTAAGTCACCAGGTGATTATTACACATCAGGGAGCCAACATAAGAATCACAGAGTGAAAAATGGATATTTTTTGTTATTTTCTGGCAGCATAATGTACAAATATTATAAAGCCAATACTCTGACTCTAGACTGGATTTTCCTGATGTTTAGATCTGTCTATAATTCATTTACAGGGAAGTGCCATCACACTGTGAGGTCAAATGGGCCTCACCACAAAAAAGAAGGGAACTGTAATGCTGGAGGCTGCTGCTCAAGATGGGATCAGTAACTTGGACCAATAACTACCTACAAGATCAAGACACACAGACATTCCTCAAGCTAAAAAAAATGTAAAGTTGTTTCCTGAAAGTGTAAGAAAATATTTCAAAGTACAAGTACAGTTAATCCAAAGAGCCCTGAGAAGTTGCAGTGGGCTTTGGAATCCAACTTTAAACTCAAATGGAGCCCAAGTTACTTCTTGCAGATGCCCTCACATTCAGTTTGACAGGTCACTGCACTGAGCTGTGCCCTGTGTTTCGCTTGTGCTGCTTCAGACTGAGCAAGGCTGGTGTTTGACAGCTGCCAAGGGTGTGATGGAGCTCAGCAGAATTGTCAGGGCTTCCTGCAGAGGGCTGACTGCTGGTGATGGGCTCTCCCACGACACAGCACAGCCTCTCCTTCACAGTCTCAGTGCTATTCTGGACCTCTTGCCGCTGGATCTCTGCTTCATGTCTCAATCCACAAATCCAACAGCTTTGGAAGGGAACTCCCAGTTGAAAAAGAAGAATTTGGAAATATCCTTTTTTTGCCCAGAGAACAGGAAAATGCACTCAGGGCCAAAACACAGTCTGACATGATGCATCAAGCAGAAAATGGGCAAGAAGTGCTCATGTTCATATTTAATTTGAAACATCCAACAAGCAGAGTTTATTCTAACTCTTTTTTTTTTTTTTAAAGTTACTCTTTAGGATATATAATGAAATATAATGAAATTACAAATTTTAGTTAATGACTCACAAAAAATTCCTTACTAGATCACTTTCACAAGTATTTTTGGACACATTGCTAAATGATCAGTACCAGGCATAATTTTCCTGGTATGAACTAAAATTCTCTCAAAGAACAACTGCAATAAGGATTAGCCATATCTTTAGCACAACTGGCTGGTTTTAATGACTTTTCCATCATATGAAAACCAATCTACAACCAGATGTTGTTTGGTATTCTGAATACCTGTTGAAATCTATCCCTTCACACAAGTGAAACAGAGAACCCAACCAAATAAACCACAAAACAAAACAGAAGTTGGACAATGACTCCTGGTACCTCTGGACTCTGAATACTACCTACAAACAGAAAAAAAAAAAATTGTTGCTTTTCTGAGCTTCTCAGAAGAAACCTCTGTGGAGGTTTCTTACTCCCAGATTCTGTGACTCTTGTATTAGTCAGGGTTTCCAAGCTGCAGGTCCTGCAGAGGAGGATATTGCTCACACAGCTGAACACCTCCTCCTAAGCTCATTCATGTGCATGCAGTGCAGAGCCAAGAGAAAATGCCACTGCCAGTAAGTACCAAAGCAGCCCAGTACAGTGTGAAATTGAGGTGAAACCCATGAGGAACCACAGGCCACCATTTCAGATGCACAAAGCTGGGGGAAAAGCACTGGTGCTAGCACTGCTGGAGCATCCATTCTCACTGTGGAGCATCCTCTTCCCTTGGCCATTCCAAGCCATTCCAAGCCATTCCATGCCTTTATCACTCCTTCCATTGTGCCAGCATGAGAGTTTGTACAGCTGAACAATGACTCAGAGTGGGGAACTGATCCAACTGAAAATTGATTTTTAAATTTTTTTTCCTTTTTTTTTTTCTGGCAGTGGTACTCCTACCCTCTCTCAACTCTGGTTCACTGTGTGGTCACAAGAAAAGTTGTTCCAGCAAAAGTAAAGGCTCAGCAAGAAGTAAGTTCCACTGTACTAGAAGTGCTGGATTTTATTAAGTGAAAATGATCCTATGGAGCTCTAGAAGACTACTCCCCGCTACAAAACTAAATTGCTGTATGGTGCATGGCAAGTTGCTCCAAGTCTCTCTTTTCTCAATTTCAGTCTATTTAAACTATATATTCTCCAAAGCAGAAATGTTTTCCTTATTATGTATTCGTGTAATTAATTCCTCATCTAGGTTGGGGAACCGTTTTAATAAAAAGAAATAAAAATAATATTTCAAAAGGAAGAAGCAGTTTACTTTCAAGGGACTAAATAGAAATTTCAAACACTCCTGCACTTCAGTCCTATACTGAAAACTGCAGACATGATATTCTGTTTATCAGTGAGATCAAATTTCATTATGAAGTCAAGAAAACTCATAGGAAAGATATCTACCTAATAAAGAAATTTGCATTATATACAAATACTTTAAAGATAACATTATATTTGGCACTTGAAATGTTATAGGCTTTTTTTTATTGTTCGCAAGATAAAATAATCTAAACTTCTTTCCTGCACTTTAACTGTTTAGGCTATCTGGGTATATATTTAATCATAAATTACTAAAACTATTACTAAAAGTTTGATGTTATCTGTGGGGAGGAAGAGGGAGATATAAGTTTCAGATTATTTTTATAACCTTTATATAAGTGTATCAGAACAGTGTGAATGGATCACACCTGAGACAAAGAAGTTGTTCCGTGCACAAAGAAGATTTAACAAGGGGTTTCTAGGACCTCCCAAGGATCCTCTTTGTCATTTCATCACCTTAGAAGAGTTCAGTAGGGCTGTTAGTGCTCAAGGCTTCACTTCTGCACCAAGACTTTTCTCCTTTGCTACAAACAAGGCTGATGGATAAACATTGTGACAGTTGTCAATATTCCCCTTGAAAATTCACAAGGTTGTGCACTCCAGATTTTTCTCCATACTTTTCTGGTTTTTGGTGTACATTTCACAAAGGTGAGGATCTCTGCATATTAGCAGTGGTTACCTGGGGATGGAGACACAGTTCAGCCAGCATGTCTACCCTCACAACTACTGATGGAGACAAGCAGGGATGGCAACAGTAGGGAACAGCACTGTAGGACCAACCAAGGACACATTGCTGCTCTCTCACTGATTTAAATTAGCAGTAACAGTGCTGAGTGTGATGTAAATTCCATAAGCAAGAACAGATTCCTTACTTCAGGGACCCTGTAGGCTATACTTCTCATCCTATACTCAAGTGCTGATGATGTGCTTAAAAATCATTTTTCTTTGCTAGTGTCCCAGTAGGAGTTTAAGAAGTCAGTTGCAGCCAATTGTACTTTCTCCTTTCTCTCTAAAGGGGATAAAGCTTTCAAACTATTTGAATAAACTGTGATTACATCTTCATTTGTCAGTAATGGGATTACCACACTGATAAAAGAGACTTCAGACAAACATACATGTTTAAGATTGGTGTAAATTACCCAAGAGGGTCGGAAAAATCCTTTGGGCTCCTTAGACCCATCCCTCCCTCTTTGAAAGCTAGCTGGCACCAAGAGTCCTGAATAGGCTGGGACCAGCTGACCATTCCCTGCTGGGGGTTGGGGCTGTTATCCTCAGCACATGCTCACTGAACTGGAAAATACAATTATGCACATCCAAGTTCACAGTTAATATTTTGACTGTAGCTAACAAGCTAAAGATTTTTCAACTAATTGATTTTATCTCTAGATGAAGAAGATGTAATAAATCTTGGTCAGCTAATAATGATTAAGAGATAAAGGCAACCTGAGAAAAATATAAGTGCTGTTGTGGCTAAATGCTGATGGGCTCCATGGTGAGATAATCTTTTTAACATGGCGACCCATCCCACATACGAAATGTTTACCCAAAGATCCATTTGTGAAAGAGAACAAATGGGAAATCTGAAAGCAAGCAGGAAAGATATGAGTGAGAAATGAAACGCAGATTCAAATCCTGTTAGGGCTAAAGAAAAAGAAAGGCTGGAAAATAATCCTACTTTGAGTCTCTATAATGAATTACGTATTACAATATGGAGGGATTTCTCAGGAGGATTCTAAACTCTGTAGAGAGCAAGCACAGGGATTAGTTAACTCTGTAGTTGTCCTCAACTTTATGAGGTCTTGATTCTGCCATCCATATACCTTTTCAGTGGGTTTTACTTGTATTGGCACTGCTGGGATTCCTTGTTCTGCTAAATGTACAGGCTGCAAAGCTGGGTGTTTATATTGGAAACTGAGAAATATAATTTGAGTATGTGGGTTAATCTAATGGGAAATAACTTCACTGAATTACATCAGAATTACGTATGCAAAACTCAGGGAAAAAAGGAAAAGAATGAAAAAGTATAGTTTGGAGAATTGCTATATATAGTGCACAGCTTTGAGCAGCTAGCCAAAACTCATGATGTCGTATGATTGGCCAAAGATTCGCTGATGGCACTTTTTACATCTGAGATATTTTCTTGAATACATTATACTCCTTCATGGGAATTTATTGAAGTAGTCAAAATTTCCTGCTACAATGAAGCAAAACTTCTGTTTTCCTTCTAGTATGTTGCAGGATATAATATAACAAGCTTCTAATTAATTGCAGTATTTAAAAAATGTTTTATTCAGGAGAAAAGAAAATCTGTAATGAATTTTTTCTCTCAAAGTTTCAGAATGTTCTAGAGAGTGAATTTCCATTACTTTGATCACATTCAAAAGCAAAATGGATTTATAGATTAAGAAACTAAATGTCTAAGAACTAAGGCTAGGTTTTGCTGATTAGGAAAAGTTTATCCTCTTTATGAAGGTTTTAAAAGATTGCACCAGATATATGCATAAGGAACAAAAGCAGTGACTTGCCATAGTTGAAACCTTGTTGTTGCTAAACATTCTTCCTTTGCAATAAGTGAAGTGATTGACTTGCAGGCATCTTATTTTCAGTCCTGATAGAGGAATCTGTATTTTAAGAAAAAAGGGAAGGTTAATACTATGATGGTTCCCATGTTATTATTCAGGAAAAATAGAGCCATCATGCCAAGATGCAAACAAAACCAAATAAATGAAAACCTTGTGACAAAGATCCTACTATCTATCAAGGCAGGATTCAACAACCACCTAGAATAAATAATGAGGAGTAACATGACTAAAATAAATCTCTTCAGTCTCTCCTGAGGACCTCCTTAGTTGCCAGTCACCAGTGTCCCCCTGATCCTGCCAGAAGAAGCAAGTTTTGAGCTGTTCCATGTGTTCTGTGCATAAATGATGCTATGGAAGAAAAGAAGCACGGGCAATACTGAGATGAGGCTGAGCTGCCACCAGAGCTGATCATGAGCAGTGTAATAAAGTTGTATATAACACATGGGGGGAGAAGAAGAATTCAAAGGGAGAGACAAAATGCTCAGAATGTTATACTAAACATATTTACAGCTATAAAGAAACCATCTGGACAGATGTGTGAGGATGATGTAGACACCAAGGAAGCCATAGATGAGAAGATTACAGTTGTGAGGTTCCTCTGGTTGATTTTGGAAGAAGAAAAGACAAAATTTCAGAGAAAGCAGAACGGCAAGGTTTTGAAATGTGAAAGATGAAAACTTGAAATCAAGAATGGCTTTCCAGAAAGGAAATTAAATTCCCGTTGGCATCCATTTTTATAATGACAACAAAAAAATAGTGGTCATTATCTGTGACAAAAAAAAAAAGAGAGAGAGACAAAATAAAAGGAAACCTCTTAAGAACTTAACCTTCCAAAAAACATTAACAACTAGGCAAGTGACAGCTTTTAATATATTATATTTAAATGGAGACACAGGCTAAGTATAGATGAAAAGTGATTGAGGATATTGATGAAAGTAATGGACAAAACCAAATTTTTGAGTATTTGCCACGATAAGGGTAGTAGAAAACCACCATGTAAGAGGATGATGATGTGAAATCAAAAAGCTGAGAGAAAGCAAAAGAGAGCTCTGTCAAGTGGTACAAAAAATAAACCACCTAATTAAAGAAAAAGAACTACATAGCCGGAGAGAGAAGAGCAGAAAGGTATAGACAAGAGAATTAAACTGAAGGAAGGAGTGAGTCTGACAGAAAGTGGTAGAAAGATATTGTCAATGGCTCAGTAAGAATTTGAAAGACAGCAAACAGTGAGTTGTCAGGGAAATTAATGAGTGTGTTCAATAACACAACAAGCTAAGCTTTAAAATAAGGCAATACAGCTGTTGAAAGGATTTCCAGGCAACAGGAGCAGTGAGCTAGTGAGAGTCAGTAGGTAAATGAAGGAAAGGCTTCTGGAACAGTGACATTTAGAGCTCAAGTGTTTTCCAATTGTGCCAGAACTTTTGGGTGCCAGTAGTGATCCAAAGTTGTGATGTGAATAGAGGGAACCCTCCTTCCCCAAACCTCCTCACTCATGTTGCCAGTGCTGCCTCATGTCTGCCTTTGATTCTAAGCTCTAAAACTGGTCAAAATCTCAATGAGATCTCTTTTCCCCTTCCTCACTCTGTTCCTTATCTATTCTGCAACAAGAAAAGCCCCAAGGAAGGATGTGTCTGATGTTCTTTGAATGCAGTAAATGCAAGTTCCAAAATCAGGACCCATCTGCCCAGAGTCTCCTTCCATTACATACATGCCATTTATGTAAATTTACATATATATATATATATATATATATATATATATATATATATATATATATATATATATATATATATATATATATATATATATATATATATAACATATATAACATATATAACATATATAACATATATAACATATATATGTTATATATAACATATATAACATATATAAAATATATATACAGGTTTTTAAAGCCTGTAATTCACGGCACTGTTTTATAGGAGTAATTAATCATAAATCATCATGGCATCATGTTAGATAAGACACCAAGAACATCAACTATAGTGAGAAGTTTTTTAATGTATCTATGACATGGCCTAAGTTTCATCTATGTTGAACATCCAGCAGCTTCTTAATAAATGTAATAACTTAAATAAATTATGACAAACTGCTAAAAACTCGAGTCTTTTGGAAATTCTATCCTAAGGAGTAATCTAAGAGAGTTAAAAGTCCAAGACTCATGGTTTTCAATTAGATTTATGTTCCTATTTCCCTTGTGTAGAAATCCTATTCACAGAAATTTTGATTAAAAAAAAATTGGTCCTGATTCTCAAATGTATTTCTAAGTTCTTGTGATTTCAAAGGAAGCTAAGCACAAAAAACTTTGGAGGATTAGGTTCTCAGTATGTAAGAGCAGCCCAAGTCAAAGTTACTCCAGGCTTTAGTGGAAAAACAGAGACTTTAAAACTTGAGAGCTGATAAACATCACAGCAAGCAGTAGCAGCACACTTTGTGTGAAGCTGCACTCCATAACCAGACACTGCAACAGCTGCAATTTCTGGGCAATTTGAAAGTGCAATATTGAAGCATCAAACACAACATCTCTTGTGGAGAGTTATGTATCAAAAAGAAAAGCTAGTAAAGACTTTATGGAACACACAAGCTGGGAACAACTGCACATTTCCTATCCAAAAGTAGTAGGATATCTTACAAAGCACTTTTGAATGTGAATTGGAAATGGCAGCTATGGCCACTCAATCAAGGGCAGTAACATAATCTCTGCTTTTTCATTCAATTATTTCTCACAGTCTAAAGGATTTCTCAGACTTCAATTCTCTGTGGGGAATGAAATTCTGTCCCTGAAGATGTAAAACCCAGAATCTAATTCCTTACTTTCTTATACATGTTTTCAGCGATTTCTATTAAAACTGTCTGGATGATCCCCGTTATTACAATCTGAAAGAATAGCACTAAATTTTCCCTATTTAAAAATCATGGAACTGAAGTGGAGAGATGCAAAGTGAGGTGTCTCATATCATAACAAGGAGTCTGTATCCAAGACTCTAAATCCAAGATAAGTACTCTGACCCTGTGGGATTTAAATCTTCTCTGCAAGAGCAAGCTATATGAAAGCAGCATGTATGTCTCCCACCAGTGGTTTGGACATACATCCCCTAAACAGCCCACATCTCTCTGATTTTATTGCAGGACTGTTTATACCATCAAGTGCTCGTATTTGTCCCCATCACCAAGCCACTACAAAGTTTTACTTTTGCACATCAGGCCAACATCTCTCATCTGACCATGGATGCCTTCCTAGGGTGATCAAATGCAAACTGAATGATCTCTATCATTTGGGAACTATTCAGCCCACGTGAAGCACTGCTCCTGCAAAGATTACTGTGTGATTACTGGGCCCAGCACAGTGGTGTGGCTGCAGTTTGTCAGATGATCATCCTTCTTGAGTGTAGAACACAGTCACAAAGAACTGGGCTGAGAAGAAAACATTTTTAACATTTAATCACTACTTGGCTAAGGAAAGAAGACAATAAGGAATTAGGTATTGAATGGTTATCTCTGCCCTAATAATTTTGAATTTTTAACAAATAATTTTGCAGAACTCGGATGTAAACATCAAATTGTTTGTTAATAAGTTTGTCATCACAAAGACCGTGACTGGAAAATCCTCAATGGAAATGATTTTCCAGTTTGAATCAGACAACATCCTTGTCATTGGATGTGAGGGGCAGAGGAAGAGATGGTCAGAAAGAAGGTTTCAGAATGAGAGAATGTAGTCATACTTTAAAAACCTATGCAGACTTCTCTTACAGAAAAATTAAATAATCCCAACATGAGACAGCCACCAACCTAGTTAGAGAAGAGAAAAGAAGTGACATTCTGTATTTTTGGACAACTGGCATGTAGCCAAGACTTTTCTTGAGTGTTTGTTAAAATATATAGATTTTAGGCTATTAGATATTTTGTTCTGTATCCTTTGTCCCCTGGTTATACATTCCATATCACTGGATTTTTTCTCATCTGTAAACATCAAGGTCACCCTGAGGACAAGGCTGTATGGTCTATAAGATGTACATTTTCTTTGGCTGAGAGAATACTTGTGGCTGGGTCATGTGATACTGCCCTCTCCTTTTATTTGGAAACTTTCAGATTAGAGAGCAATGACCTTAAAAATTCACACAATACTCTGCAAAATTGTCCATCTGTCTATCAATCACTCAATTCCCTCCACAGCCCACTGTGGTGATTATGAAAGGGGCAGTAGTCCCTGGGGTGACCTTCAAGAAAGAGTTTCAAAATAAGTCTTTTCATAGGATATTTGAAAGGAATCAGTATGTTTTTTTCTAAAATTTTCTTCTTCAATTATGAGAAAATTTCTCAAAAAAGGTTCTGCTTCTTTATAATATATCCTCACAACTGTAAATGCTCAGGTACCATGCATACATGGCTACATGAGTGGGTTGACATTTCTAACCCCATTAAATATGAGTCCATGTATTTCTTTGGAAGCATGTCAAGGTCTGTATGCTGAAAGGCAGATCCAGACCCACAAACTATTTATACAAGGACAAGCTGAACAACTGTGGTCAAATAAAATATAAAGAAAATATCACAGCTAGAAATCATTTCTGAGAAATAAATCATGGAACTGGAAGAAAGTTTAAATGTTTTGGTTTTATTGACCAGCTCCATAATGTGGAATGTTTCAACACACTTCTAAAACTGACCCTTCACAATGGGGGTAGAACACACTGCTTTACATATTTTGGATCTAGGATGGCTTTATGTTTCCAAATATGCTTTCCCAACCCCATATGATTCCCTGTTGTAAAACATAATGCCAGTGGAAGAAAAAGACAAATAGATTATGAATCAGAGTTCACATTTTGAACATTGAGTAAACTTATCTAGACTCAATTACTGCCTGAAGAAATAGTATTTCAAATGCCATTCAAACTTCTTTTGATAAAAGTTAGGGTAAAGAGTACTACTTTTAAACTGCAAGGTTAAACAAAGACTTTAGAATTTCTAACTGCAAGGTTAAACACAGACTTTAGAATTTAGTAAAGATTGGCCTGAAACTAATCAGGCATCTGCAGATCTGATCACTTCAGATGTATTGACTGGGCTTTGGATGCCTTCTTGGACATTCCTTGCCAACAGACATCACTTTCTTCCACAAAGCTACCAAATTGATAATAATATAATACCCAAAAACTAGTATTGCTTACTTGCCTTGAAATTTGGTAGACACTGGAAGTTTCCTAGATGAAATTTAAAGTGCCAAATTCCATCATTTAGCACAGCTGAAGACAGTCCCTAAGCTGCTCTTTAGAAGCAGAGGTAAAACTACTGTTATTTGTGCATTAGGCATAAACACAGATCAAAAGGCAAAGCAGTTTGTGTGTGTGTGGGAGAAATAACATTATTATGTATATACATTGCAAGGTGTGAGAGTCCCAGATTGGCCAGTGAAGGTGAGAGAAAAGGCAAGAAGAAGATACCAGATGTAACCACAGAAGCAGTGTAAAAATACAAAAGTACTTTTTAGCTAGAGGCTGGATTAGAGACATCTAGAGCTATCTGTGAAGAATTTGTCTCCTCTTTGATTTCTTCTGTGCTTAGGTTTCCCTAAGCTTTGTATATTGTAAGTGAGCAGGATTGCATCAGATATGCTAAAGTCAATTATCTCTCCCCCTACTGAAAAGAGTTCATGAAGCTCTGTACTATGTTAACTGTTCTGTTCAAAAAACAGTAATAATACTGATATTAACCTGATGCTGTGTTGATTCATCATTCAGGAGAGGAATTACAAATAAAGGCATGTGGCAGATGGATGCACTAAAAACAATAGGGACAAAATGGTGACTGTATGCTACACTAGAAGTTTAACAACACGTAAGGAGCCTGCCTTCTGATTTTTAGTTTGTTTGGGTTTTTTTTTAAATGTAAATTTCCATAGCATTTAAATCATGTTACATGAGGAAATTAAATGAAGCTTGTGATTTCAGCAAATGACTGCTTGGGTTTTCTCCCTGCACAGAAGAAAATTTTTGCTAATCTCTGAACCAGTGTAACTGAGCTGAGCCCAGCTGTGGAAACCTGACAACTATAAAGAGAGCAGAAGGGATTTTCCACTTGCTGGGGTGGTCTGCTACTGATATCACTGATGATCACAGTATGGAGTATGTCTCTCCCAGAGAGGAAGATAGTGATGCATTGTTTGTATTTCTACTACTCTGCAGCTAACCAAGATCATAGGCCTGCAGTAATAAACAAGATTCCACCAGCTTGAGGTAAGAGGAAATCCTCATGCTCACCACAGAAATTGCTGTCCTCTGGAGCTAGGATTTTATACCTGGAAGAAGAAAAAAGCCATAGATTAACCACTAAATGGAATATGTTGCTGCTCATAAAACTCTATATGTCAACATAATTGTTTCACCTGCATACAAGTAATAGAATAGTTTTTTTAATAGTTATGTACATAACTGCTATATATAACCACAGAATTTCATGGTTTGGAACTCGACACTGTCTTGGCTGGACCTCAGCAGAGCCTCAAATTTAAGTTTCTTGGAGGCAGTTTTAATACTCAAAGGCACTTTTTGTAACAATAGTTTCAGCAGACAATAAAAGTAGAATGATTAGCATTCTAAGGTAATATATTTCTACATATGCCCACAGTCCCAACCTTACTTGTGACCATTAATTTTAGTAAATATTTTTTAAAGACAAAACTATGCCTCTCACAACTGATTAATATGTTTATTGATAGTAAGTAAACACACAAGTAGGCTCCCACTAAGCAAATAGTAACTGCAGACACCAAATAGTGTTATTCTTCTTGTAATTTAAATGAGACCCTCAAGAGAAATTCAGCTGCTTTCCAAGACTTGGATCTTGGGAATTCTGTTGAACTAATCAGGTTTCTTAAAAGATGGTGCCAGGCAAAACATAAATCATATGTTTGACATCAGTTTGTGCTGTAAAATTTACTTTAGAATCATTTAATAAATACTAGTGAGAAAGGTGAGCTGCCAGGTGGCAATGGGCTACATGGTGCTGCACAAGACCTGCCAGAAGGCAACACTACTTGACATTCTGTAAGTGAAGGTAACAAGGTCAAAATCTGGAACAAAAATGAGAAAAAAATTCATGCCACGTACTTGAACTACACTGTGGTTATTAGAACAACTTTTTCATCACTAATTATGTTAAAGAGTTTAGCAAATATCTAGTCATAATATTAGAGTGAGTAAATTATTGATGTAGCAACAAGATAAAGAGGCTAAAATATTTAACACCTGCTCCCAATAAATCTCTGGAATGTCACATTCAAAGGACTGGTAGAACAGAATGAAGTCTTTATTTCACTTTTCAAACAGAATTTGGAGGAAAAAGCAACACAGGGGGAAAGATTATACTTTAATTCTCATGGTCATGTCTGCATACTTATGTTCAGACCACGGTTCCCAACATTTTTACATTTCAGATGCATATCTTCTGAAATTCTGAAGACATGCATCTGAAATGTAAAATTGTTCCAAAATTAAAAAAAAAAATTCAAGAAAAAGTCCCAAAATTTCAACTTAAATAGCAAGAGCATTGAGAAAGAGTTTTTCAGTAGGACTCTGAATTATTGATGCTCTGTGAACATCTGTTGCAAAGCCTTCATTTAAAATGCAGGTAGGTGTTGTCAGGCAGATAGTTAGGGGCCTTTACCTGTGGGAATTAACACTTTTAGCATTATTTTAATTTTTCAGTAGAGTTAATAAACTATTCACAAATAAAATTAGTATACCAAAGAAGGAGATTCATAGCACTCTACACCTAAGACTAGTAGAAAATTATACATTTGGTATCAAAATTCTCAACTCAGTTTAAGCAGGAAGTGTATGAGCTAGGTATTTTAGCATTTGAAATACATTTATCACCACAATTCCCCACAAACTAATGCAAAACAAATGCCTGAGAGGTACCTGTGGCTTGTGGCTGATAGGCCTGATATTTTTGGCCAGGTATGTTTAAGCTCATTGAAAATGAGGCAACTCCGAAAGCTGTGAATCTGCTTCACTGCTGTGGTGAACCTAATTAATAGACCCTAGAAATAAATAGCTCAAAGATCCCTCTTCCTTTAATAGCTTTGTTTTTCTTTTTTGAATTGCACAGGTTCATAAAGGAGCACAGACAGATTTGGGCCTGTATCTTATGGCTCATCAAGTGATGCTCAAGTACCATGGGGTGTGTCTGGCAGAGCACTGACCCTGCTGGTCATGGCAGAGGATCCTGCCTCTACCCTGCCCTGGTAAGGCCTCACTGGGGCTGCTGTGCCCAGTTCTGAGCTCCTCAACACAAAAGACATGGAGCTCCCTGCAGCAGGTCCAGTGCAGAGTGGCAAAGAGGACTGGAACTCTTTATGCTGAGTGACAAACATGATTAGGACATTTCTCTTGAGAGGAAAGGCTGAGGGAGCTGCATCTGTTCAGCCTCAAAAAAAGACAACTTCTTCAAGAGGAGACCTTAGGAATGATCCCCCTCGACAAAACCCTGTGCCATGTGCCTCAGGTGACCCTGCCTGAGCAGGGTGTTTGGACCAGATGATCCTCTGTGCTCCCTTCCATCCTGGTGATTCCAATCTGGTGATTCTGTGTGGATGACTGCACACTGGGACAGGCTGTCCAGAGACTGGGTGGAATCTCCCTCACTGGAGATATTCACAAGCAGTCTGGACACTATCAGGTCAGGTTTAAAGCAGATATTAGAATGAAATTTTCTCTGTGAGTGTGGTGAGGCACTGGTACCTGTTGCCCAAGGACACTGTGGATGCCCCATCCCTGGAATTGTTGAAGTCCAGGTTGGATGGGGCTTTAAACAATCTGGTCTGTGGAAGGAGTTCCTGCCTGTGGCATAGGGGGATGATATTCAAGGTGCCTTCCAAATGAAACCATTCCATGATTCTAGGATTCCAGAATCACAGGCCCTTAACTCAGACACTTGAGACATGATGCAATGTAGCTGTTATTGATAAGAAACAAATCAGCAGAAAAGTGGGGCCAAGGATAGCTGAAGCACATGATAAGACAAGCAACTATCCTTCTCTAAACAAAATTTCTTGGCCAATAGGAGATGTTTCTACAAATAGATCCTGTCAGCAAATAATTTGTCCATAACACTTGATATTATAAAGGTTTTCTCTAGCTCTGTCTTGTGCAGACATCTAAGGAATTAAATTCCTTTCCCACAAGCAATCTGTCTACATTATGATTCCCAGCACAATGGCCAGATAGATATAACAAAGAAAGAGGAGTTAAAAAAATTATTCAGATTTGTCCTGCCTCCCAAACAAAAGAATATTAGGAAAATGCTCCTGCAAAGAGATTATGGGCCTTGATTGCCTCTTCTACTGTAATAATGACCACAGTAATCACAGTTTGGTGCATGGGAAACAGGGAGGGTTGCAAAGAGGAACAACTTTCCTCACATAAAAGTTTTCTGGCAGGAATAGTCGAACCTATAATACTTACCTGGCAGAGAATCAAAAGCAAACTGACATTGAGTTGCCTTTCTTTTTTTTTAGCTTTGATTACTGACTTCACAAGAATGACAAATTTTGATGGGAATTAAGAGTTTACCACAGTCTTGAGAAGATGCTGCTGCAGGGTTCATTTGTGTGGTAAACCATGTGGAAGTGGTGCAGGTAGGGATGGTGTTAAGGCTCCAGTTCATCACCACACCCAGCTGAAGCTCAAAGGAGGAGACAGGTATAATCTCTATTGGAGGCACTGAGAATTCCTGCATTTTGAAGTTTGAGGGTGAAGGTAACCTTTATGAGTAGACCATACACTCTCAGGGTGCCTAACCCCAAACTTTTCTTCAAGGATTTTCCACAAGAAAAATATTTGTTTGCTAAGGGATTTTTTGTAGAAAGATAGCAGCTATTTCGAAAGTTTGGTCAACCCTACTGAAAATGCAGAATATCTGTCTTTCTGCACATCTGCATTTGGCTAGGCAGCCTTGGTGCTGCTGACCAAGTGGGTGAAGCACCGTACCACGACTTGCAGAGGTAGCAGCTTGAGAACTTTACCTTGCCACATTAGCAACATTAACCATATTAGCAACATTAACCACATTAGCAACATTAGCCACATTAGCAATATCAGCCACTTTAGGAGTATCAGCCACTTTAGTACCTAAGTCAAATATTAGCCACTTTAGTACCTAAGTCAGTAATGATTTTCCCCAGAAAAGCTGTTTCCTTTCTAACTTTATGCTACACTTCTTTCAGCCAGCAGGTTCACTCAGCAAAAGCTATGTGAGGGCAAATGGAGAAGAAGACAGAGGCAGTGTCCTGTCCCTCCAACAGGCTTCAGTGCAGGGAAAGAAAACTGACTCTGTCACTTTCATCCATCATATTTCATTACATTCCCCTACAGGGGAATCGTATTGAAATGAGGAGATACAATGAATAAAACCACTGTAGTCTTCAGTTCATAAATGCAAATTGTGCAAGTGCATTGCCCAAGAAAGAAATCCAAGTTCAGCTTCTAAAAGTCTAACTCTGATGGAAATGGCACATTAAGTTCTCCAGGGGTAATGGATGTGTAAATGGTGTTTCCCATAGCTGGTACATTTGGATTTAAACCAGAAGGTTAAGATTGCCTGAACACATAGTTCAATCGCTTCAGGAAAAAAAATGCTCAAGTTCCAAGACAAAGTAGACAAGTATGGGTTTATGCTCCTGGTTGAAGTTTTTTTAAATTACCATAATGTTATCAGTTAAATAACAGCAGCTGCCATAATGAAGATATGGTAGGAAATCTGTGTTTCTCAAAACTCATGCTTTGGAAAAAAATTTGGGTTATTAGGCCTCAATCCAGACCAAAAAATCCCAAAAACCTATTTTAAAGCTACCAAAAAAATGCAGAGTCCAAATATGTATTTATAGCTAAAAGGCCAATAAATAAGGAACAGTTTTTAAACCATTTATTCACACTACGGAGATCTTACAGGAACTAGACTTAAATATATAAATAACCATTAATAAATCTTTTCAAATGGTCTTGTTCTTAGGGTGGATACTTTTATATCTCTTTAATCTACAACTTGATTGATGTCTTTAGGTATTTTAGAAATAAACATGACCATGGAAATGTATTTAAAATGTGGTTTACTGTGAGCGGCCTCTAAAGTTGAGTGTATTAGCAGCTCCCTGAAATCTCTTCCATCTCCCTCTGAACTGCAGGACCTGACTGCATCTCCCTGTGTTGCCAATAGAAATGTTAGCAGAATCAAACCCTTAACAAATGTATGTCAACATGGCAATAATAGATTCCAGTCCTGCACAGGCTGCTGCGTGTGCTTAATATCAAGCACATGAGTAACTCCAGGCTAGAACCTGAGCATACAAAGGAGCACAGTCCAATCCATTGAACTCCTGTGTACTTTTTGACAGGTATTCTTTTGCTTGTCACCTCCACTCCAGCCCACAAAACACAAGTCTCCCTTTTATTAGTTTCCCAAGCATAGATTTTTACCACCATTTACTGCTTTTAAGGTCTCAGGAGAAATAAAATATCTAAGCTTGTTATAATATATTAGACAAATGCAAAAATTATCAAGAATTCAGGTTTTTGTTAAAATAAATTGGTAAACACATACACTGACCTTCAATGTTAAATATGCAAGAAAGGCAAAACTTTAAGGAAACAAAATCAAAGCAAAGCAATGCAAACAAAACATTTTCAGGTAAAAAAAATTCAGTAGAAATTCTGTGAACTTGAGGATGTTTCATGAAGACATCCTAAGCAGGGCTAAAATCATTGTGAATTCACCTTGCTCTTCTTTGGCATGCTTCTGGCATATGCCTCAAAGGTGCCTTAAGAAAGGGGGTGATTGTATCCAACATTTGAGGTGCTTTGTTGAGCCCCTCAGGGTAAGCTGGGAAGAGTTTTTGTCTTGACTTCCTGGCTTCTTTAGGATTGTCACTAGTTTGTCAGGGTGCTTGGGGTTTCTTTCCCCAGGTAGGAGTAGAAATGCTGTACTGACTGAAGCCAGGGAAAATATTATGTCTTTAAATAGGCAAAGTTTTCCCATATTTTTGAGCTATGTCTACATGTAGAAATTTTTCAGTGGGTAACAGAAAAGTACCTTTTAAGTAAAGTGTCTTGACTTTTTGATTTTCAGCTGTAACAAATATTTGTTTCATTATCTTTATGTATTTTTTAAAATATTACCTGCTGTATAATACCTATTATTTTACTGTTTTATGCCCTATAAACACTGTTTTCAGTCTTGTCCCTTTCTGCAGTAGTAGGTTGTTGTCAAAGTAAACTGGTTTACAACATCAAAGAATACAGCTGGTCTGGATTAGATTGCCAGCATGTAAAAGCCAGCTGGCATGGATGCTTACCTGTCTTACAGTCACATGGAACTCCTTCTCTACTAAACTTTGGATATCTGATTGTGAAATGCAGTTTCTAAGCAATTTATTACGAGGTGAGAAACTCCCATTACTTTAATTCAGATATTTACATGGTACATTGTCTGTGTATGGCCATCAGAAATTGCAGCCTTGCCTGTGGTTGCACAACTTCCCCCATGTGTCTCCAGCTTGGATGTTGGTCATCAGTGGTGTTCAGTGTCTGCCAGGACTGGGCTCAACTCGTTCATTTAGATCAGACCTTACTCACTGAAAGATAAGTATAGGGTGTGAATGAGTGGGGAGAATCATTGCAATTAGTGAGTTTGAGTGGATGATACTTTTCAAATGTGCTTACTGTTGCCCATCTCAATAATAACTGCTGTAGTAGGAAGCATAAGAGGTGTTTTAAATAAGTGATACTTTCCCTGTCCTTTGCTTTCATGGCATGACCATGGGCCTGAGGTCTGGCAGAAAAGCCCTGTACACATCCAGCTGGCCAGGAACAGGGCTCAGCAGTTCCCCAGATCTGCAAGCCATATCTGGCCATTGGCAGGAGTGGCCAGGAGACAATAACTGACCAGCTGTCCCCAGATAAGGGACAGACATTTGCATCCCAGGACACAGGCTGGCTGATACTCACTGAAATGGGGCAGTCTGAACTGCTGTAACCCACTTAGCCATGTGTGCAAATGATACATAAATCACTGCAAACAATAACAAGCCTGGGCAAATCCAGGCACTGGAATAAAATATTTCTTTCCCACTCTCGTCCCTCACCTCCCTACCAGTTCACCCAGTGTGCTGAATGAGGCTGTGCCAGCCCAGCTGTGCTGGCTTTTGCACCCAGTGATGTTTCTGCCCTTCCCTGGGCCTCTGCTTCCTCCCTCCTGCAGCAGAGGCTGTTGAGCCCAGGTGGGTGCTGCAGAGGGGAGGCAGAGCCATCCCTGACAGGGTGTGCCAGGGGATGGCCACCTTTTGGGGATCCCCTGTTCTGTCCCCTCAGAAATCATTGCCAGGGATACAGTGCTCAGGGGAGAACCTGCCCTCCCGTGCCACACAGGGGGAGGGCAAGAAGAGCAGCCATTCCTAGAGAGCTCTCCAGCAAGAAGCCTGCCCCTGTAGGAGATGGCTCTGGGAAGGCAGCAGAGGTGGAGGAAGAACTTCCTGAACTTGCAGAGCTTCATGTGCTCACAAAGAGAGCAGCTGAGCCTGGCTGGCTCTGAGGAGAGCAGCACAACCCCATGGAGCACAGGGCTGCTCTCAGCTGACTCAAGCAGCTGTGATCAGCCTGATTTAATCCTGGTGTGTCCCAGGGCTGCTCTGGGCACCCTGGCAAAGGTGGGAGCTGCTGAGGCAGTGTCAGGGGTGAGGGAGGAGCTCTTGCAGGCAGATCCCACATCCTGCAGTGGCACAGGGGCTTTGTGAGAGGTGGTGGTCCCTCTGCTTCATTGCCAAACTCAGGTGGCAGCGAGAGCAGTAAGAAATGTTTAGAAGTGTGGAATAACAAAGGTCTTAGTGCAAAATATTCCCTCTGTAGCTTTTGTTCTTTCACACAATTCCCCCACACTGCTGCTTTCCACAGCAGTTCAGGAATGGGCATCTACTTTGCACTAGAGGTAGATGTCTGATGGTAGGCAAGTATAATCATTGTCTTTTATTTCCATGACCATCCAGCAATGAAAAGTTTCCCTGCTGCCTTCTCCTGAAATAAAGCTGAGAGACAAAGAGAAGTGGTCAGGCAGAGAAGTGACAGACCCTCTCCTGGAGCCAGTCATTTAACAGTGATCACTTTGCAGCTCCTTGCCCAGCAGAAATGAGATGGAGGTGCATTAGGGTAAGAAAGTGATTACACTGCCTCCCTTTCAAGCTCCAGACCGGTGCTGTGACTTGATACGGTTTTTATCAGAGACAGCAATGCTGCATTACCAAGTAAGCAGTAAATTATGTCAAAATCAATTATACTACCCCAAGCAGAGATTCTGAGTGGAAAATGAATGGGTCTGGGGGTGGAAGGAACAGACACTGCTTATGCATTTTGATTAGATAGCTAGCTATCATCTCCACAAGAAAGGAACAGCCAGCAAGTCATGAGATCAGGAATATTAGGGTGACTTATCACATGTTATATTTTATGAGTATTTTACTGTGGCCTACAAAAGGAGATCATGGACCTTACTAGGAGTCCTCTTGTATGATACAAGCTTTTCTGCTTTCAAGTGCTTTAATCCAGCTTCTGAAAAAAATTAGTTATATGACCTATATGTACAGGCTGACAGAGAAGATATTCACTATGAACCTTTATGTCCAGAAAGTGTATGGATCAATGAATCTTTATTTTTAAAAGGCAGGATGATCAATATAATAGATTTATGTTGGAAAAAAAATCCCCATTTTGCTGCAAATTTTAGTGGTGTTTGCATGGAAATGATCAGATAAAAATCCCTCCTGAAATTCTAATGGGTGAAAAGATTCTTGTTACAGTAGATTGCTACAAACAAAAACCAAAGCATTTACTGCCAGCTTGCTAAACAGAGCAGGAGGAAAATTACTCAGGCTGACATTCAGAGTCTAGTTACAGGCCTGTAAAGCTGAATTAAGGGGCAGTTGAATTTCCATAACTCCAGTAACTCCCAAATTGATGAGAAATATTTCTGTCTTCTTTGAAGATCATGAGCAGTGCTTACATTGATGACTGACATCTCTGTATTGAGAGAAAAATAATCACTGTCTTTGGGGTTGTGGGGATTTGTGCTGGTGTGTTTCTGTCATATAACAGGACATCTGATCCTTTTTGCACACAGATTACCATTCAAGCAGACATGTTACCCTGCAATTTCAGCTCCTTCTAATTTCACTCCAGCACCATTGGAGCAATATGAATATAGTGAGATGCAGTCCAAGGCAGAATTGACTTCTTTAGGTGTAAATACAAGTTTGTTGGACCATTGGACCCACATTGAATATAATTCTTCACCTTAAAAGCATTTTTAGTCTTGAAGTTTCTTTACACTGCAGTAGTAAAAAGTGGCTTCAAGGAGCTCCCAACAGGTTGATATGGCTTTTGTCTCACAAAAATGTGTACTTCCCTGTGTCACTACTTTCTCCTTTATTCCCATTCTTGCAGGAAGTAGAGCTAGAGAGAAGCCATTAGAGAGGTGCTAACCCTTGAAAAGGCTCAGCAGTCCATTCTCTCCTCTAACAGCCAGTCCTGGGAATAAATTCCACTCAGAAGTGAAACTGTATTCTCTAGAAAGATGAGACCTAAAATGACCTAATTTGTATTATAATGAAAATGGATGTAAAAAAAGTTTAAAAATAACCAAAAAAAAAAAAACCAAGAAACAAGAACTAACTAAAACAGTTAAATAAATTTTAGCAAATTTCTAATATCCTGGTAGATAGTTTGCTCTGTATTTGATTTACCCTTTTCTTGCTTCTGAAATCTTGTACTATTAAAACATAAAACCTGCTAAAACTATTACACCTGTGGAAACCTAGATTATTGAAGAACCCTAGATTTGATTTTATTGGATTTAAAACTTGGTTTCCAGTAAAAAAAGATTAAGCTCCATACCTCACTAACAGTTTTCTATAGCATATTAGAGGCTTGCTTTAATTTCTTCTGTGATGGGATGCAGCATGGATAGTTTTCATGACTGCACTGCTACCTTTATGGATGAGACCACTTTAATTATTGTGTGCTTCAGTTTCTGTACCTGTAAAGTAGGAATTTTATCTTTCAAGATGTTTTGAGATCTCTTGTGCAAAGAGATATTTAAAAATTTACTACTGGAATGATAATTAAATTACATTATTGATAATAAATTCAGATGTTATGACAGCTGTCTATGTTAAACCTGATAAAAAAAGGTGCTGCTCTATGATGCTGTCAGAAATCTGCTAGTAGTACAGTCTTTTAGCAAAGCTGCCTTCCTAAGCACTTGTGAGCACAAGGCTCTGGCAGTGCCTGTGCTGTTTTAGCAGAGCAGTTTGCAGAGCTGGTTGCAGCTTGCACATAGCCCAGCTTTTTGGACTAAGTCACAAGGGTGTAGGATGTCTCCACAGTGTCCTCTCAACATTCACTGGCAACCTTCATTTTCTGATACCTGCAGCCACCATGTTTCCTGTTGCCACTTCATGTCTTGGCCCATGTCAACTTTTCTGACAACAGCCACATGTCGGTGCCACAAAAGCAAATGTCATTCATGGTCCAGATCCCTCCACATTACAGGTTTGGGGAAATCTGATCTTTGTTTCAAAATAATGACCTGGGATGATAATAACTTTAAGAGACACAAGTGTGGTCTCAAGCACACATTCAAGCTTTGCTTAAATTGTGTAACAGGTATCCAAAGCTACTACATGTGAAAATAGATGCACTGATACATTTCCTTGCCTGTTTCTCTTCTCTTTTTCTAAATTGTATTGTCTTGGACAGTGAAAAAATGTCCTATTTCACTCCTGAGGATGATGTTCAGTTGCATGTAGTGGCTGCTGGGTGCCCAGCATGACACTATAACACAATCCCAAATCCCGTGTCCCTTACCAAAAGCAGATGGGATATGGCTTTACTTCTTTTTCATCCCTTACAACTGGGGAAACGGAGGACATTTATAAAGTAACCTGACTTCTCTAAAGTGTCTATCCTGACTTAGACCTCATGTATCCTGGACAAGGGGAGGTAGGGCCTGATGTCTCAGCCTGAGCTGTGACTCTGCACGTCCTTACAGCAGCAGCTGCACAGTGTGAAGCAGGGTCTTCCCTTCTATGGAAGGAATCCTCCCACCACCAATTCACACCTGGGTTACTCTATGCTTGCTGTTCCTATTGCCTTGTTTGTGTCTGTCCTGTCAAGCTGTTAAATACCTTGATCTTTTCTCCCCTTTTCTCCTGCTCCCTGAATCTGAACTGCAGCTGAACTAGACAGAGGCCATTCCAGTGGAATGCACAGGCATGGAGGTGTCTGTCTGCTTGCCAGCACAGCAGAAGAGGCAGAGCTAGAATGGGAAACTCCTTGTTCCCTCCCATTGGAAGTGAGATATTACAAATTCTGATATTATTTTCACGTGTAAAGTCTGGCAACATCAATAGAGGGTACAATAAAATCATTCTTTGGGATTAGGATGGGTACCTGAGCATGCACAACAACACTTAAGGAGCAAAGTGTGGCTGAAGCTATCCTTGAGAGCCACTTCATGCTTTAAAAAGGATAAAGACCCTTCCTTGTGGAAGGAGTTACCTGGGTGCAGTTGCTGTAAAACTTTCAAGGATATTTCAATGGGTTTGGCAGTTGTGGGGACTTGGGCTCTTATGCAACTTCATTGCTCCTGAAAATGTTATGTATTTTTTTTACATTTTTAGCTTCCCAACAGGGAGTTTTTCTGTGGTGCTCTTATAACTTTCTGTCAAGGCACATTTTACAGCATAGTTTAGAAAATCTCAAAGGTTATAATTTAGAAAATCTTACTTTCTCCTATTATTTAAATAATTTTTTTTCTTACACCTTTTCTTCTTGCATGTTTAAATTTTCTGCATATTTAAAAGCCTCTTTGGCCCCTCAATATGCAAACTCAAAATTTTAAAGAAAAAACAATAGAGCAAGGCTTTCCTCCATTTGCAGGAAAAATTCCTCTAGTGTTTCTAGGGGAAAATAAAGCACTTGAACACAGTGGCTCACAATTCCATGCTCAATGTAAAGGCACTATCAGTGTAGTGTATACAAAGTGATAGTGTAGTGTCTGTTCCCTGAGGAAGAGCAGATAAAGTAATCTACCAACACAAATGGACTTCAAACAGTAGTTTTCAGCTAACAAAAACAAACACCACATCCCAGATTAAGAAAAAAAAAAAAATTGTTTGCACTTCTCAGCTTTCCCCCAGGAACAGTCTTCCTTCCTCTGAGTTCCATGTTGTCATGGAGAGTGATGTGTTAAGGTCTGTGAAACTGGCAGGCTGCTTACTTTCAATGTTTTAATTCACAACTGATGTCCACTGAGCAGAAGGAGGCCTTGTTACTGCTGCAAAAACCAGAACTTTATAGTGCAGAACTGGCTGCAGAGTAGGAAATGTAGGCATCCATATTTGCTCAGGTGCTTGAATTAAGTATTTCCCTGGAAAAAGGCTCTCTGGTTTAAACTTGTGAGTGCTGTGGATTCCTCAAGCAGGGTTCCTTCCACATTGATTCAAGATGAAATTACTGAAGGGGATAACCTTTAAAATTTGTGTCTGTATTTATCACCTTACAAGAGCCAATTGTTTGGAAGGGTTTGATTTGTCAGTTGTTACCAATTCACAATTTCAAGGGAACAGCAGCTTTCAAGGAACAACCAGAGGACCGTTTGAAGGAAAATATCTGAAAAATAGTTGTGAAAATGAAGAATTAAGCCAACACCAGAAAGCTCAGGAACAATTAGCTGAAAATAAAATGTCAGGCAAGATATTGGAGAGAGGATAAAAGATATTAACAAGAAAATCAAAGAAGATCCCTGCAGCTACAGTTCTTTCCTTAAATATTGCTTCATTTTAACACAGGTTGCTCACAGAAAGGATTCCAATGTAACTACCATTTCTATAAGATAAAGATTTGGTATATTCTCAAATTTTATTATCTTCTTTCCCATAATATGCTTATCTCATTTTCATCCTGGATTTTGTGGAGGTGAGAGTATCTTAAAAGTCAAAATCTTATGAAAATCAATGAAAAGTGTGTTTGTTATCACACAAGTTAAAAGCAGCATAAACCACTTAAAATTAAAAATCATATGATTATAGAACTAAAACCATAAAGAACATACCTGTATCTGTATTGAGAACTACAGAATGTCTTATTTGAATATATTTCTGACAATGCTGACCCTGTATACATGTCAAGAGGCAGCATTAGCTATTGATATAGATTCCTGCAATCCTCAGTGTAAATGCATGGAGTTCATAATCCAGTTTTTCATTTTTTAAGGCAATACTAAAAATAGCTTAGTTTTTAATTTTTAGGATCAGTCCTAATATCCCAGCCCTTTACTGGTGATATCAAAGAGTTTGTAAAAATTTGCCTGAATACTTTGGTAAAGATTTTGTCTTCTTCCTTTCACCTAGTACATTCAGGGCTTTTGATAAGTGAAGGTAATGTCATTCACATTGGGCAGATTACAGCAAATCTGAAAACAAAATGGAACTATTTTGAAAGACAAGGTAAAAACCACCTATTTTACTGATGGTATTTGAATTTAAAAGCAATGGCAATGCTCGTATCTTCACAATGTAAGAGGACAGAAAGGCACATTTTACTCCAGATTTACTGAGTGTACCCCCATTTTTACCTATTTAAGATTTTCTTCCTAGCCTTGGTAGAGAGTACTGATTACATTCTTTCCTGTCTTATGCAATTTCTCTTCAGAGTTGTTGCATTTTTGCAGTATTTATTAATGCTCAATGGAAGCCACTACTTTGTGTGGGTTTTAGCCCATAAATAGTTATGCTTAGTTTTTGAGACTTTGTGCATCCTGTATCACCATGTCACTTAAGCCACCACTACCTCATTTTTATTCCTCCTGCTGTTTCTAATTCTCTGTCATTTAGGTCTTCAAAATGGGCAGGGAAAAAATCTCCAAAAACATTTTGTCTGATGGTACTGCACTGATCTTAGAATAAAACAGCACTCTGAACTGTGAATGGATTATTTGGGTTCCTTGGTTTCATTTCAGTCAAAGGGAAATTCCTGCTACTTCTGTTTACAGGGATTATGGTATAGTAGGAGATGATGTATGTACATTACTCTTTGCAACCAGATATAAAATAATTTTCACTTTCACAGCCTTGACAATAAGTAACCTCTTCTGTGCTTTCTAGACTAACTCTTACATCTTAGAACCATTTCAGGATAAAAGTGTATTCCAGAATCAATGGCTATGAATCCCATAAATAATGTATCCTGAAAACAAGCAAACACATAATTGGATATTTCCTCCACTGGAAAAAATTGAGCTAAATTCCAACAAGAAACCATTAGGTCAATACTTGGTCAACATAGGCCTGAAAAATGAATAAAAGAATTCATATTTCACATAGGAACCTCAAAATCCTGCAGATTAATTTTGTTTCTTTGCATGATTTGAAAAGGGAAAAACTACTGTAAAAGCTTTTGACAGCCAGTGTATGCTATTCAGCCTGGGTAGAATTAATTGGCTTGGAGGAGAAATAATTTGCTGAAATAACAACTAATACATGTCATCAGTGCAGTGATTGAGCCAGACCCTCTAAATCATTGCTGGGATCTACTCACTGTGCATAAGTTAAAGGTGTTAATCAGAGAATTTTCAATTGCTTTTGTATGAACCAAATATTTGAAAGAGCCATGTGTCTTGAGTCTTATTTGCTGATGTATATTTTCTTAGGTTGCCTTCAAATGTGGAGTAGGAATGACTGAGGTATTTCAGCAGTGTGTAAAACATATTTTCAAGTCTATAAATGCGGAAGTGCTGACCTACAATACCTTTATATTAATCCATATGGGTTTGGACTGACCTTTAAAACTACTAAAATATTTGGTTTATTTGAAGTTTTCTTTCCTTTTCTTTCTTTTCTTTTTTCATGCTAACATGGAAATTAAGCTACTTGAGTCAGGGTCTGTCTCTGTTAGGCAGAAGCTACTAATATGCATTTGCTTTTGCAGAAACCCAAGCACTTCTCTGTTCAGCCAATGTGACTGATGGAAGAAAATACCATAAAATCAAAGAGCTGACCAGTCCCTGCCATATGGAGAGGTAATGCAGTGCTGAGATTGGCACAGCTTTGGAGAGTAGTCAGGCAGCTGCAGCTGAGTTTTGGCAGTGAAATTAACTGGGTAACAAAACACAAAACCAGGGACAGTTACAGAGAGAATCATGGGACAACACTGTCACCAAAAGAAAATGGGTTAAAAACTACTTACTCTTGTGTATTAAGTACAAACATTCTGATCATCTCCCATGAGCGTGATGTGAAGTTGGGAAAAGTGCACATGCATGATTATATTTCCCTTTGCTGGACATGACCTACTCCTTATCTAAGAATTCCCAAAATTTGGTTTCTCATATTTCACACCACTCATAGTTCATTCCTTTTAAAAAAACCCAAAACCCAACCAACTAAACTAACAAAAAAAAAAAAAAAAAAAAAAAAAAAAAAAAGGGAAAAAAATCCACTAAAACTTGCTATTAAAATTGTATTTCTTCCTTCTTTCTTTTGCCTTAAAAAGGAAACCATTAAATCTGTAGAGAAGGATCTCATTCATGTTTGGCCACGGAGTTACATTTTCCTATGTTATACATTGATGATTAATAAAATAATATCCTCTGTAGAACCACAAACCATACAGACAAAAGGACGTGGATCAACTCTTTGGCCTAGTAACCTTAACAACCTACATTTAAGCTAATTCACAGATAAATCCTCAGTTACAGCAATTGAATGAAGGAACAGCCTCTGCATGTCAGAAGGAGACAAGTATCACATAGTGCAGAGTCCCACTGCACACAAACTGTGATGCAAGATACTTCAACTGTAAATATGTAAGCCGTAGATGTTTCCTGGGAGATAAGAAATAATGTCATTTTGATGCACAAAGCGTAAGAAATTACTGATATTACAGAATTTTCATCGGCTCATGGTGAACGGTCTCTAGATTAGAGGTGGGGGAAATGAGAAGATGCGTATATGCAATCTTTGCAGACTTTGGGGGATAAAGCAAATAAGAAAATCAAAACTCTTTTGTTTATACTTGAGGGTAATTCAATTTCATCTCATTTAGAACATGACAGAAAGATGAAAACTAAAATGAAAACAGCTTTTGAATTAAAGACAATCTTCAAATCAATCAACATTAAAGAAGAAAGGAATTGGAATAATAAGTGAATGACATGCGCTATTGCTTGGAAACTTTTGAAATCTTATCTTTGTAAACAAAAGAAAATCTTCTATATTTGTGTATTGATGGGACTAATTTCATTACTTAAATTCCCTAAAACCATAATACACCGGGTGACTCCAGTCATATTCTGTTCATAAAGCTGTTTGAAATTTGCTCTGATCTTTTAATATTTGGATAGTCTTTATATATCTAAATGTTCTGTTCTCTTAACAGAGAACATCTATCTGGCACAACATTTGTAAGTAGTTCTGTTTACCTCTTGGTTGATTAACACTAACCTATGGAGTGGATTGTAGAAATGTCCTTGCAGGCTTGCAGAAGAGAACACTCAGGATGGACTGAGGCCAGTAATTCATTAGAATTAATTTATGCATGACATCTCAATCTCATAATCCAATTCTGAGTAAGAATTTTGGTGTATAAAAGTCCATTTTATATACTTCCATGTCATTTTGGGGGATTTGTGCATTTAATTAAGGAGCTTTAAAAATAAATTACAAGCTACTCTGTTCTCCACTATATTTCCCTGGAGAATGTATTAAATTAGGTGACAATAAGGTGAATTTATATTGCACTTGATTGAATCATTGAGTGAATTAAAATGGAACTAACTGGGAATGCATTAAATGAGTGGTTTGTACTTCATCTTTTCCTTCCTGCCACATGTTGAAGTGTAGTTCAAGTATGTGTCGATGATATGCCCAGTTGCAAGAAGATAGATATGGATGATATAGATATATACATATATACACAAAAATGGTGTTCCTGTAAGAAAGTTCAGCTGAAGACACTCATACAACTGAAATAGTAGGCCTTTGGTCCAGTGGTGGCATTGATGGTATGTTCAGATGTTTTACTGCAAAAGCTTTAAAGTCGCTTTCTAATTAGAAAATATAATACTTTTGCTTTTTTCTGGTTGTCCACTCTCATCTCTCACACCTTCCCCATGCTGCCCACTTCAGCTGACATATTCTCTACTTGCTCATGAAAGTCTCTGTTGTCTTTGTATTTCTCCCTGCACTGCTCCTAGAGCTAGGAATTTCTTGCCCGAAGTAAATATTCTTCCTCTTTCATGTGTCTCTTCTATGGTTCTACCACAAAACAGACAAAAATTAGCTAACTTTAAATGGCTAATTGAGAGTCATTTGGAGCCTGAGGGACTAGTGGAGAAAGACTACTTTCATACATTTAATCAAAACCTGATTAAAATGTATATGAATACAAAAAGGTTTATATTGACAACCTCTTTTTTTCCTCACTCATTACCTTTTGGGTTTTTTCCACAGTTTCTTTGTGGAAGAGGCCATATTTAGTTTCTCTTATACAGTGTCTGGTACAACAGATCAGTTCTCATTGGAATTTCTGGGCTTTGCTTAAGTGGAAGTATAAGAACAGTAAAGTTAAAGTTTTTTCCAGTGTTATGCAGTCATTTTAGGCAAGCTCTTATTCCGATAGAAGCCAACAGAGTAAAATTTGAACTTTTATACTTTTATGAAACAAATCACAAACTCCAATTGATTTTCCCTTTTTTTTTGTAAGAAGAATGAAGGAACCCCAAAGAACAATAACTGCCCCCATCCTTGAAGTTTTATCACTGCATTCATATCACCAAATTCATCACTTGACTCAGAAAGTCAAGTACTTTCTGAGCTTTTCAACCCAGACACCTGAGTATCATAATCTGCCAAGTAAACCTGGCATCTATAATGCAATGCAAACTTAACACAATATTAAAAAACCCCAAAATCCCCAAGAAACCAAATAACACTGTGGAATATTTTTTTTTTCTAAACATAACTTCAACTTGTACATCTGTCATTGAGTAGTAGCTACGATGCTTAACAACCATGCTCCATTCAGGAAATATCCATTATTCATTTCCAGTGTACCTTCTGGCTGATTTAGTGAATCTACCTTCTGTTGGAGAGTTTTCTGCTAGATTGAATCAGCCTTTATGTGGCAGTGCCTCAGTGTCCAGGTTTTTTAGTTTCAGCTTTTTGCCACGCTCTGTGTCTGTAACTCCACTTGACATCAGCCAAAGTCTTGGGAATTTCCAGCAGGAAATGCTGCCCCCAGTACGACCAGGCCCACTCCTGTTGTCTGCAGTTGATGTTTTATTTTGAACGCCAAGCATTCCTCCCTTCATATATCTGAGAGTATTTCACTTTTGTGATTAAGGCGGGTATTAGATGACCTTTACTCTTCTTTCCCTTGCTTTCCTCTTAAGAGTTAAATGAAAGCCTTCCGTTCCTCTACAGGGTACTTAGAACTAAGGCACGATGGCGCTAGCAGCAGGTTGGTTTCATTACACTGATAGGATACATGTGCTGTTTTTTATCTCTAGCATTTTCTCAGTAATTCAGCACTTTAAAGTCTCAGCTGTCTACCGATCTGCAGACAATTGTTTGGTGTAATACTATCCGGAAAAAGCTGATAAAACACAGATGTGACTAGGTCTCTGAAATTTGTGGTTTGCTAAGTGGTTTTTTTCCCCCTTTTTTTTTTTTTTAAGGCCATTCTTGCCCATGGCAAGTTAGCTTCCCTACTAGGCATGAAGGCACAGACTTTTATTAAAATGTTGCAACAAGGAGGTAATTGCTAAAAATTAAGAAAGTTAGCTGAAATATAAAGCAGAGACATTATAACTATTTTCCCTATTTTTCATCATAACCCCTGGCAACCATTTCTCTGTATTTTGCCCAATGCATATCCAAAATAGTTTTCTTTTTGAAAAACTTCCCACTAAAGTGTGGAATTCTGGCAATCCTATACAGATCTGTTTAGAGAAAAATAGTTTTTAGGCTTTTTTAGGCATTAAGAGCCAACATCTTGATTTTTCAAAGTGGCTGAGATTTTACAGTCACTGTGAGACTTGTCTAGATAAAAGATTTGATTGTGCTGGAACAAGATTGGAAGCAATCTAGTTAGATGGCAGGATGTTACCATCTCTTAGTGGTTAGTGTTTAGACAAGGACAAATTATTTTCACCATAGCATCAGCTGAACACAATTTTTCCTGGCTTCCATTGACCTCTAACTTGTGACTGGCCTCCCGTCCTCTCACTCAGCTATCACAATTCCATTCAAACACAACCACATTTTGTAGTGCAGGCAATCTTTACTGACAGGATAAGAACAGTTGCATGTGCTCCGTTCTTTTACAAACAGGCCCATCTCATCTTAGGCATTTCTGCACGAGGGTATTGCTTAGACAGCTCATGTATTGTAGATGTTCTGAGCATGGTAGGCTTCCATTCTGATTATCTGAATTATGATTTTAACTCTAGTGGCTAGTGTGTGATTTTTATTTTTTTTTAATTTATATAACTAGACTAGTACCCCTTTGAATGTGAATGCAGTTTGTTGGCATAGTGGTACTTTGTTTACTCACACAGGAGTTAACACCAAGATTTTAAATACTGTAGCTCTTTCCCTCCTCCCAAAGAGACTTGGCCTTAGTTGTAGTAACCAGTTTTTTTGTAGTAACCAGTAAGTAAACCAGAACTTTACTTACTTATTTTTACTTACTTCTTCTAGGTTGCAAAGTAATACGAGAATTGGCAAAGATTCAATAAATGAACATGTCCAAAAGAAAGCAGACTATGCTGCAATATTCCTATTTGGTTGTAGAGTGTGGGGGAGGGAGAGAAAATTGCAAAAGGCTGCTGATTGACATCTGTGTGTCTGTATGATAACTACACACAGCTTTAGTGATTTATGTGCTAGACAGGTTTTCCATTCCCATTCAAATGAAAGGCCATCTTGCAATTAAAGGCTCAGTTTGCAGTTCCTGATTTCTGAAGGAAGAGGGCGTTTCTATTTATTCCAGAAACATTTAGTGGTTACATGCATGGCTGGCAGCAATTTCCCACAATGTGTAAATTAGTCAATCCCAAAGTCAGTAAACTTTTGCTTTGAAGTGGACATTAATGAAGTGCACCATTAGAGCCTAATGATTGTTCACATTTGTATTTTAGGGGCCCCTCTTGCTTTTGATGTCTTAGTGCCTTGGTTCCTTGACTTTAGTTATCTAAGTGCCAGGACTGCTAAACTCCTAAGAGAACTCAAAAAAAATTTAATGAAAAAAGTTAGTACTAGCCTGACTGATGTTGGCACTTCAAAGCTGGAACAGACTAAATTGCTGTAGACTGCTTAATTCAAAAGTGCTCCCTTGTGGATGACAGTGCATGGTGACAAAGTTCAATTGGCAACAGGAGACAGGCAAGATCAAAGACCCTCTATTGTAATAGTTTTGTTCCATGAAGAATTGCTTATTGTCAGTAGTTTTTCAAGCCTTTACTGGCTCCAGCTTCATATCAAGATTCCCTGGTTCAGAACCAGCTTAAATAAATAATTGTAATTACATCCTTCTGATAATGCATTGCAGTCCTAAATGCTGGATGTTGTGTCTCTCCGAGGTCCAAAACAGAAAAGTAGGTGTTAGGAACCAGGACTTGGGGGAGAACCTTCTTTTTTGTAACCTTCTTTGTTCAGAAGCATCCAAAATACAAAGTACTGCAGACAGTTAATGCCATGTTAGCAGCAACTGAGACTTGCTCCACACAAAGCCACACTGCCCTTCTACCACAGCAGCGATGCTGCAGTTTCTAGTTTGCATTTCCTGCCAGTCTGATTTAACATTTAGTGTAAGATTAAACTGAATATAATCCCGTAAACTGTGCTTTCTCTCTCTCTGGTTATGGCCCAAGTTTGAATGAACTTTTAAGAAATGCTGAACTCCATGAAAACAATGGTAAGGCTACAGAAATCTCAGAAATATTCATCATTCACAGGATATCACAACTCTGTTTTCCTCTCATGACACATGCCTTTCTGAAAAATATGAGGTTTTGGGGTTTTTTTCTCCCAGTCAGAAGCAGAAAAAGAGGCCCTGTCTGAAGTTAGCCAGTTATACTGGAAATCCTGTTCATTTTCAGTATTTTTGCTATTGTGTTGTTTTGGGTTTTTTTCCCAATAGTGTTCACCATCTGTCAGGAACTGCTGAAAGACAAGAAAATCACCATCCCTCAGTAATAGTATTCAGGGATGTTGTCTCATAAAATGTACATGGCATTGTCAGAATTGCTTGTCTTGAACTAATTACAGAAACATGTTTGGTGACAATTAAGGAAGCCACTGTGTGATCATTTTCATGCATCATATTAACAGAAGTTACTTTTATTTTTTAATAATCACAAATGACATTTTTTAACAGAAAATTTCATTGTATTTAGCATAAGATGAGCAAGTAGAAAGGAGGGATGAACAAGTCCACTTAGAAAGGAGGCAGCAAAAAAAATGCATTACATTTAAATCACATCTGCAGTGGACTCGCATCTGTTGATCTGACTCTATTGATAATTTCAATTTAAAGAAGCCAAAAGACAGCATACTAGTTTCAATCCTTCTTGAAACTCATTTATGAAAAATGTCAGAAGAGTGGTTGGGTTATTTCTTTCTTCTTCTTTTTCTTTTTCTTTTTCTTTTTTTTTTTTGGTAAGATCTGAAAAAAACCCTTTAAACAGGATTAGAAATGTACAATGTCTATGCAATTTAGCTCTAGTGACTTCACGGTTGTAAATTATGATGGAACACATCATTAGCTGCAGACTTGTACGTTCTCCCTTAATCATGCTGAAGTACACATAAGCCCCAGCTGAGCAATTATGAATAATTAAATCAATTAGAGACAGTCTAACACCAGGTCTTGTGGCTAAACTGGTGTCAGCATCCATAATATTTTAACAGTAAATGCAAATGTGTGCATTTGGGTGGAGGGAAGGAGGTGGACAAAGGCTTATACAAATGCCAAAACATGTTGCTTAGTGATGGCTTTACAATAATATCATGAAGATTATAAGCTGCCTTCCCAAGGAAAACAATGGTAATGAAATTCCAATAAAATATTTTTGTACAAGATTTAGAGCTTAGAGATGAGTTAATTAAAAAGGGATAAAGAGCAAGACCTAAAAAATATGCTGAATAAATTAGGACTTTACATTCACCCAAAACAAATACTTTCCTCCATCAAATGTGCCCAGCCTCCTTCCTTTTGACACATTATTCTTCTGTAATCTGGTGCTAAGAGCAAATAAAGAAACCAATACACTTTTCTTAAAACTGTTTCAGCAAAAAAATTACACATTTTCTCTACATTTTGCAGAGAAAACTCTGAAGAAAACAGGGAGATTTCGTATGGTGCAGTGCCAGCGCTGTCACCTTGTAGAGCAAGCCAATGTCCTTGCCAACAGAAAGGCAGGTTTTAGAGCTCTGTGCACTCTTTCTAGGATATGGATGTGGAAGAGTCCCTTCATCCTCTGGCCAGAACATGCCAAAGCTCTGCTGTCCTGGGGTCTGCTCCTCTGTGCCAGCTCCAGACGTAGCCCTTGCTCTGCCACTGCCTCCTCACCATGCCTGCAGCAGGTGTTGGATGCTTCCCCCACTACCTCATTCCTCCCAGGGAGAAGGAGAGAACAATTCTGTCGCTCCCACCTTGCCCCTCATGCAGGTAAATGGCATAGTTCCCTTTTCTGCAGATAACTACAGACTAATGAAGCAACTCAGAATTAGCATTTAGAAGGTTGCTCTCCTAAGGATGTGTTTAACTTTCAGAAGACATTTCTGTTCTCTTCACTGAGGTCCAAAGCAGCTCCTCACAGACAATTAAATGCTCTCCTGACCTAGTGATGCCTTGTGCAGGCTGTCCTAGAACAGAGGCTAGATGGAGTTAAAGAATAAAGTGGGTATTTATTAGAAAGCCTCAGTGGATACACCTCGGACAGCACAAGAGCCCAGTCAGGGCTACAGCCAAGATGAACACAAAATGGTCACAAAATGGACAACTGGTCATGAGGTCTCACACTTTTATAAGCTCTGGTCCATCTACATATTGGAGTTAATTGTCCAATTATAGATTTAGTTATGAAGTCCCATCCTTTCTTGTTTCTCTCTCCTCATTCCACTGTTGTTTATGTTGCTCAGTCTGAGATTTGGATCATTTGTCCTTGGTCCCCAGCCAGAGGAGGAATTGTTTTGTCTACCTACTCTGTAAAGAGAGCTTACTATCCCCTAATATGAAGCTCAGAACTACACACTAAAGAGTACAGAATCTGAAAAATATAAAAGCTAAAACCTGAGGCATCACTAGAACCCAGTTCTGTACAACAGTCACAAGGAGTTATGTCCAAGGCTGTCTCCCCACCCAACCACAGCAGCCAATAAACACTGAAATTAAAAATCACTTGATTTCTTTTTCCTACAAATCTATTAATTTTATCAACAAAATAACTTGGAAATAGTATTTACTATAACTGGTAACGCAGAAATTGTCCAAAGAGTGATTTTGCTGCTGTGAATGTCAAGACTTAATATGATCTCCTTCGCACAGACATAAATGAACCAAATGTTCTGCTCTGAGAAGGCTCAGGGTACCTTGAAGTACTTGCCAGTTGTTATTATGGGAAACAATATAATAGGAAAGTGTCTAATGAATACAGACATAGGGAAAGACAATCAGACCTAAAAATATTTAATGTCTATTGGGTTTAAGACTTGCTGAATATACAAATTGCAGAGATACACCCAGCTTGTTCATCCCACATGAAGTCTTTGAGTATGTTACAAATGCAATTATTAAAGCCTATGCAGCACTCAGTGAAGTACCAGAAATAGGATCTGTTTCCAGAACATCAGAAACAGAACATCAGCCCACTGCTCCATCTACCAGGCAGCTCTGCTTCCTTGTGCCTGGGAACTTGGTCTACACTGAATGATTCTCATATTTCGTGGTGTCCTTTGTAAGAAACAGAACCTCACACATGTACCAACTAACTCAGGAATCATGATGGACAAGGAAAGCTTTACCTTCTTCTTACTTGTGGAGAATAGGTCAGCTGCTCTGGAAAAGAAACAAAAATCCTGAACAGTTTCACTTTTGAGCAGTTTTTTTTAATATTTATTTACTACACAAAAAATACGCATAATTATGTCCCAATCTCACTACAAGATCTGTTAAGGAAGCATCTAATGCAGAAATCAAAATATGAACTGAATGTCAAGGAAAAAATATCTCCAAATCTTTTAGAGGTGGCATTTATTTCTCTAGATGTGACATTTTGAGGTTGCTCATATGGTCTATTGATCACTGTTTATAGTGAAATTATTCCCCATGTGAAGTCTCTCCCGTAATAACGGGTTTCTTTCTAGAATGGTGACTCTTATTTGGAAAAGTAGTGATTGTTGCAGGATTAAATCACTTTTCTGCAAGAATAGACTATCCCTGAGCGGCTGTTCTGCCATAACTATTTCAGTGGTTTTCCTCTGTAGACAGGCCCTGGTGAAGTTCAGGGGACTGGAGAGGCTCCAGAGCACAAACTAAGACTGGGGCTGTCTGAAAATGTGGCTGCAGCTACAATGGTATGGGGCTTTTCAGGAAAGAGCCCTTTCCAGATTCCTTCCTCTGCCTCTTCCCCCTATGGGAACTAATCAGCCTGAACACCCCTGAACTCTCCTGAGGACCTGCAGGAGCTGCTGCAGGGGCTCAGGCCCCTCTCAGGGCAGCGGCAGCACTCCACACTGACTGCTTGTGCAGAAGAGCAGATGAGAGGAAAGTGTGATTCAGGAGGGCATAAACCCTGCCAAAGAGTAGGACTGCTTAAATATTTGAGTGGTTATGCTGCCTCAGTCTGACCACAAGGCGATGCAGAGGTGCCAGAGGTGGATCAGTGACAGCTAACCTGGGCTCTGCAATGACTGTTGAGCACTGTGGGCTGATACTGGGCTCTTTCTGCATAAACCAGCTTGGGTAGAAAAACAATCTTACCTAATTTGCCAGGCACTTTGCTAAGGAGAATAATCCTTGTAGGTGAGCTGGCTGGTAGCACTCACAGAATCCTTTCACTGCTCTCCCTTATGTGATTTAGACATATTTTGAGTGTATTGACTGGCAAAAATTATTTGATGATGACAAGCATTTGAATTTGAGGATCTTACATATGTAATCCTAGTCATTCAAATAATTGGACATGAAATTCTTCCCTGGAACTGGTTTGATGAGGCAGGATTACTTTCTGAAGGACTGGCAGATCAACTTTCTATAAAAGAAAGAAGAGATGTAACTTCTGTGGTTAGTGGTCACTGCAGAATCAGATCCAGTTTGCAATTTAGCATTTCCTTTATACATACATATATGCAATAAAAACTATACTAACTTGAATAAACATTTCAAATACTGGCTTATTTTTATGTTGATCTTGATAAAGGGAAAAACAGAAAATAGCATAGAATAGAATAGAATAGAATAGAATAGAATAGAATAGAATAGAATAGAATAGAATAGAATAGAATGGAACATCTGTTAAAAATCTAGTAAGCATTTTTGTCTGAAATGTAGTACATGCTGCACAACAAAATAATTTGTGAGATCCATCAAAATTGTTACTTCTATCAATCTTTTTATGCTACGTATGGTGCTGTATCTGAAAAGTCTTTGAGAAAAATTTTAGCCTGTGGTAAAGTCTGTTAGCATAATTGCCAGTAACTGAGGCAGCCAGGGTATTACAGCATTGTTTTTGCAAGCAGAATTGTGAATTCATTAACATATCTCTAAAAACACATTTTTAGATTAACAAATTATTAAAATATTAGAATATAATTGCATCCTTGCCAAAAATTCATATTGAAGGGAAGTAAGTCTTGGGAAAAAAAATATTAAAAGGGCTCAGCTGTAGGAAAAAGAAGTCTTCCTAGTTTTGTTTTTCTATATTGCCTTTAGTGAAAAGATAACTCTGGAAAAAAAGCTCTTATATTAAGCTGTCATTATTACTCCTTTTGTTGTTCTTTCTAGTGACTACATATTTTAGGTGAACTGATTTTCTGAAAACAGAAGGGTTTTTCTTTCTGAGCAAAAACAAAGAGGATAAACTGAAAGCAAATTCAATCATGCTTGGATTTTAATTATTTTTTTCCTTTTGTTTTCCCTCAAAACAGTTTCTTCCAATGCATCTTCCAAATGCATTGTCTTGTTTAATATTTTGGCAATCTGAGTGACTATTGGTCAGATGTGCCTTTGTTTATGCATGTAGAACAAAGTTTCCTTAAATACAAAATCAAGCCCTAAACATACTGAATTCTCTGGAATTTTATTTATGAGCTGTGTCTTACCTTTAATAAGAGAAGATGTATGAGTGCATCTGTAACCAAAGTCACAGTAAAGTTTTATCTCTTAATGAATTATTCTCTATTCGTTCTGTCTCCTCTGTTACTTCTTGGAGAAAATAAACTATATTTCTTTACTGGTCAGTGCAGCATATTTCCTTCTTCTCCTTCAACTGAAGTGTTGGTGAGCCTGCAAACATTTCTGTTTTCTCCTTGGCTACGTATTCCTGAGGCAGGAAATATGGGATAATGTCCAATGAACTAGGATCTGCCTCATCATGACATGGAGATCAAATGTGCAGCTAATTCAGCTTTATACTTCTGGCCACAGTTTTCATAGAATAAACTCTATTTTCCTGCAAAATGTAGTGAGGCTAAATCTGTTGATGATCTCAGATTTCATATTTAATGTATGGCATGCAGTCTTGAGTACCTTTTGATCGCTGGTGGCTCTATTAGCTTCTCTAAATCATGTACTAAATACTTCTGAGGATTAACCCTCTCCTACTTTGCCTTGCAGAGTGCTAATTAATTTGCTTACAGTTGGACAAAGTTTTCACTTTGTCATTGATTTTACTTTGCAATATTCTTTGGAGTCAGCTATCAAGTGGAGATATGCAGCCATTCCATCCAAGATAAAACACTGCATCACAGAATGATACAGGATGTCTTAAATTTATTTTGATTGTCTTTTTTTTGGGGGGGGGGGGTATTCTAAATCAGTTTTCTTATTGAAAATCAGAATGAATCTGAAATCATTCTTGCTGCTCATCACTAAGTATACCCAGAGTGTGAAGTGCTGTGTGGAGGAAATAGGCATGAGATTATTGAATTACTGTGTTTGTTCTGGCACTTTAAACTGGCAAAGGAAGAATCAGATTTAGAAACACTGTATTTAAAAGAAAATCAGACTATGGTCTTTAGCATGAAATCTGTGTCCTCTCTACATGAAGTGAGCTCCCAGAAGCTGCTGGTTGTCCATGACACATCTCTGCCCAGCAGAGCAATGTAGAGGTGCCTGAAGTGGAAATACCTTTTCTTCTTTATGAAGGGTTTACTGTCTAGAGAAGGGAGTCATTTACTACATGAATTAAAAAAAAAAAAAAACAAAAACAAAAACAAACACAAAACCAAAAAAACAAACAAAACCAAAAACAGATACCAAAAAAACCCCCAAACCAACAAAACCATGAAAGCAGTTTTCAGGTGAGAGAATAGGAACTTTAAACAAAGAAGTATGAACAAGAAAAAATGTAAGACTCCTGGTTAACACTGTAAAGTTGTTTGCTCAATTTCTTAATTATATGCAAAGTAATGACAAGAATCAGATGGTATCTTTATTTTAAGGTGACATTTCAATTTTTTACAGGCATTATTAATGCAGCATGATTAGCTGGCCAGGAGGGAAAAATTGAGGATAAATTGTATGGTTATCAGCTGCAGGTTTATTGGTCTGAGACTTCCATCACAGGGAGTGGCTGCTGTATGGAATTGATAAACACAGAGATTTAAAAGGTCAAGTTTTATGAGTCTACAGATTCCTTGTGGTGTATTACCACATCCTTATTACAAGCCCCTGCTGCTGTCCAGCTAAGCCACTAGAGGTAATATATTACACTTGCTTGTCTGTTCTTCAGGTTTTTTTCCAAAGGAAAAGAGGAACAGGTCAAAATAAAATATTGCTTTCTGGGGTTGTATTTGCAGCTTACTTTGGGAGATGTAAGAGCAGACTGTCAGGAACTGGGGAGTCAGGTGTGAAAAAGTGATAGTTTGTGACATAGGGAGAAACATAAAGTTAAATTCTTATGGGGGTAATGATTTTGTTTTCAGAAAGATAAAGAACAGTTGCATTTAATTCTGACATCTTTAGCATAAAAAAGCTCAGTGGCTTGAGCACAGTAAGTTAGCATAAGGCTCTCACTCAACAACTAATGTCTTGCTAAATGGTCATTTCTAATGATTTCTAATTTGGGAAAAGCTGAAAAGTCAACAAATTACCTGATCAGTCGAAGGTGTTTGTATATTGGATAAAGCTTTATATGGTCTGAGCAGGTTATTTGTGAGATCATCTGTTAATAGGATTGTTAGCTGTCTGTGCTATAACACCACACATAAAACAGTCTCTTGGTGGTTTTTTTGTGGTTTTTTCATAATGGTTTCCTCTCTGTCATGTCAACAGAGACCCATTGCATTGCTGTTGATGATATTGATGGAAACACATTTATCTGACAGCCAATTAATGAAAATATTAGTTTGGTTTCTCCCCAATTCTGTGATATGTCACAAGAAGGGACATGATTAAGATGTCCTATGCAAGCATTTGACAATTATTTAACTCAAACTGATATCATCATGCTTGAGATGGCAAAACTGATGCCATTATATTAATTCTGCCTATTCTTTAGTTAATTCAAAATTGCTTGTGTTATGAAACCACAAGCTTTATAGTTATTCAGGATGAGTATAATTTGTGTTATTTCAGTTGCATTGAGTTCCCATAGAAGGGACTGCTCGATGGAATGATGGTGTAAATCCATCTTGATTCTCACAATATGTAATTAGATTCATAGAAGTCACAGGAGTGGAATGATACCTTTAAAAGTTACTTTGCCTTGTTCTTAGTGGATTATTCATGTGTAACACCAATGACACCATTTATTTTAGCAGAACAGGCTATGTTCTGCCCCTAGAATCTGATGCAAAGCTGTACAGGACATAAAGCCTAACGAGAAAACAACAATGAAACTTTCTAAGTATTCATCATAAAACTACCTTGTGCAGTTGTGAGCATCCTTCATTGTGTTCTGCCTTGCATACAATTAACTGCATTGTAGAATGGATGGATCTCTGATCTTTAGCCTTTAATCAATTGCAGAAGTAATTTATTGCCTGAAATAGTACACATTAACAGAAACATAACCTGAATGGCCAAATTCCTGTCCATCTAACAAGCCTCAGACACAGACCTCAGACAGAAATCCTTGATGTTGATAGTGAAAAAAAGGAAAAGCAGGCTAACATTAGCATAATCAGACTTATAGCACACAGACTGAAAGAGATTACATAATGATATAGTTCCAGTCTTTAGGCAGTTATGATTATCCAATGGAAATAGCTCATTTACAGTACAATTTAGCCATTAGGGTTTGCATCCAATGGACAAAAAGTGGTTTCAAAACAAGACATTGCTTTCCAGGAGTTGATGATAGTAGAAAAGTGTTGCATCAGCCAAAATCAGCTACTTTGCAATATAAAATTATTCAAGATATAATAAGGTAAAAATTGAAAGAAGTATGAGCTATCAGTGCTTTCAGGATCCTTCTAAGAATTCCTCTTAAAATAGATCTATTTTAAATCTAGCTCAACAAATAATCTTACATGTTTACTGTACATGCCTACATTTGGCCTTTTCCAGCAACAAAACCAAAACAGAACAAAAGAGTAAATAATTGGATTTTTTTTTTCTATCTGTGGCAAATTAGTCACAGATTTTTAAAACTAAAAAAATTAGATCATCCACTCCAACACTCACCTGGTTCTGGTCCTCTTGACATACCAACTCTTGCTTCAGAATTTAGGGAAAGAAATGAGTGCATGGCCTGTGAATGTAATTATACATATGGACATAACTGGCATTTAGTGCCATGGTTGAGCTGCCAGGGTTGTGTTCAAAGGTTGGACTCAATGTTCCTGGAGGTATTTTCTGACCTTACTGATTCTGTGATTCTGTATATGTAGCAAAGCAATAGGTTTGGCCAAATGGTAAAGGACACATAGCTGCATAACAATCTCTTTGGGTCAGGAATTAAGATTTTCTTAGCGACTGGCAAAGCAAAATTACTTCAAAATAATTTCATTTGGTGTCAGGGCTATTTGCTGAGGATGTTGGAGAAAATGGAATTCCTTTTTTTTCGAGGAAGAAGAATCTCTTGAAATGTTAAAATCAGTAAGAACATAATGGAAAGATGTTGATAGCAAAAGAGAGAAAAAGGAAACAAACATAAAATATTGAATGTAAACAAAATAAGATGGTTAAGAAAAAGGGACATTACAAGGAAGAGGAACTATTTATAAAGCTATTTTATAAAGTAAATACTTGTACTGGTAATAGTAAACTTCTCTGTCTGTGTTTTTACCCTACCTCTGTGTATGAGAGTTTGGTCAAATGATGGTGTTCTGTGGCTGCTGAGATGATTGTTGAGTGACACACAGGCTTGGAGATGAGATGAAGTTCTTCAGATGACAGCCTGGTAGATCTCTGTTGCCTTTTGCTGGTAGAGAGGATAGAAAATTGGAAAATATCTTCTCTCCCATGAGAACAATACAAACATCATGTTGGTGTCTTTGGATTTAAGTAGCAACTATTTAAACATCATATACAGTTGTTTTAAGACATTTATGTAAAATGAGTAATAATTAATGTTAAAAAAAGTGAGAGAGATTATAGAGCAGGAAAATAGATGAAAAAATGCATCTGGAGAATGAAAGAAAAAGAAAAGAGAAACTAATACTGAAAGCAAGAAAAAGAGGAAAAAAATCTTTTTCCTTCACTTGATTTCTATCCATGTTCTTTCAATATTCCTGCTCCTTTCTATTTCTCTTCCCTTCCTCTTTTTTGAAGTCTCTTTCCTCACAGATGGTCTTTCTTTTTTTCCCCACTCAATTTGGAACTGAGTGGGATTTTTGTTAAAAATGGAATGTCCTTCTACCCTCACCCTCAGAACAGACATTGAAAGAGATCTCTGTAAGGCAGAGAGGAGAATGGAGGACCACTCTTTATGTCATACAATATTGGTTCAATACTGAAAGAGAAAAATTCTCTAAGGCTGTTTAATATGTGTTTCCTGACCCATGGGATTTGTCAAATCCTCAAACAGTTCCACTTTATTAAGAAGTAGTTAGAGAAAACTGGAAAGTGCTTTGACCTGTTGGCACATCCTGAAGAGCCTCAGAGATTCTTTTATACTTAAACTCAGCATTGAAACAACATTAAACCATTGAAATTTCTAGCTCTTTTTGTCTCTTATTCTCTTCTGCAAGCCTTAAGTGAAAAAAAATGTTTTATTTGTTCTTATAGCTGTTGCCAGCTTTACGCATTATGACATATTTTAGCCTGCTCATTGACCTCAAACTAGGTCAACATCAATTTTAAAATAAAGTTTTCTCTTTTTTGAACTTCAAGCTTTACAGTAAAGTCATGAAATAAGGCAATGATAAATTTGATGCAAAGAGACCAATCCTAAATATAAATGCAAAGGAAATGCAGAACTCCTGTTCATACAGCTACTACTATCTTATTTCATTTTATAAATTCTTAAAGTCAGAAGATGTGAACTGATCCCTGGATCCTAAAACCACAAGGAAGATCTAAATCTTTGCTCCTTATTTAGAATGGCAGATCAATCATTTCTACTGCATAGTGACACATGATGCTAGGAACATGAAAGAGACAGACAAAAAGACATGTCATAGTCACAGTTGCTGTAATATCCAACTTAGCCCTCTCTTTATATTGTAAAGAGAGAGGAAAATGTGGACCAAATCCACCACAGAAATGGTGGATTTGTTTTGGACAGATACATTCAGCAGAGCAGCATTACTTTCAATGCCCTGCTAGGTGCAGTGGAGTGCAACTACTGCAGAAATGTTGGCAGCTAAGAAGCAGGACTGCTGCTGTTTTCCAAGGTGCTGGGAACTTGATCCAAGGTTCAGTGGATCAGAGAAAAGTCTCCATGGGTTTCACTGAGTTTTGGATCAGATCCCATTTCTTAATACCTCTTTGCTTCCACAAGGGTTTACACTAATGCACTTCCATGGACTTCGAGTGAAAATCCTACTGATTATAACTGCAGACACCCAACTCTGTAACACCTGTGCTCTTCTTGATTGTCCTCATACCTCACACTTGCTAATGAAACTAGAAGGCACATGATGGTTTTGAAGTCAGTGAAGGCACTGACTTTCTTTAGCAGAACTCTGCTCAAACCACTGATCTGTCCATTCTCCGCATCATGGTCATAATTTTGTCAATTCGTAATCTAATAATTCTGTTTATTAGTAATCAAGAGCTCTTTGAATTTGGGATTAAATGTTAGGTACTTAATCATGGTAATAATAGCATCAATTGAAATAGATGAGCATTTGCAGCAGGTTAGTCACCCTAACTATTTTAGGAAGGAATCTTTCATTTTCTACAGTAATCTCCTACTTTTTACTATGTAAATGGCAAACTTAATTAAATTATCCACCTATTTTTTAGACAGGTACCAAGCCAGAGGTATGTGCTGAGATGCTAGTCTTTAAAATCAGTTATTTTTATTATGTATTCACTAGACATAACACTGCCTTCAGTTCTTTTGCAAAGAACAAATATGACAGGTGATTCTACCATAATAACAGCAGCTGAAATGAGGTAGATTTGGCTCTTTCCTCTGGGCAACTAAAAGATATTTGGGAATGGCAGACAGGAAATGCTCAGCCACACTCTGCAGCTTGTAAGTTTTAATTAAGAAAAACAAAGAGAAAAGCAGACTTTATTTCATGCAAATGTAAACATTTACATTTTCATAATACTGTAAATCTCTAGACCTGTGTTGTATTCTATGCCTTGGAAGAAAATTATCAATTGCATTTAGAAGGCAATATTTCTATTTTTTACTTACTGAATCTTTTCCTCTCCCTAGCCAGTCAGAGCACTACTATTTTCATGGCACTGGGGACTAGCATGATGTGACAGTGTCTGGCTTTAAGAGTCTCATAAATCCTCTTGTTTCTCTTCACCTCATCCTTTCTTCCTCAAAGACTACTTCCAATGTTCCAAGATCTGCCTTGTGCTCTTACAAGGACCACTGATCAAAGATACTTCACATGATAAAAACATGAAAAATAATCACAAGTAAAAATCAAAGACCTAGTTTTTAAATGGAGAATAATTATGCAAGAATCATTTGAGTACTTGACTCTCTTTCTTCACAGGTCTTCCCTCTTGACACTTGACAAGTTCTGTCATTAGATATGGGAACAGTGGAACTATATATGGGTAGGTACATGTAGGAACTACATCCTCATTATTTTCCTGAAGACCTAACATTTTATAGACCCTCTAGGGACCTTAGGATCTAGGTGACTGAATCCTGTTTTGCATGTCATCTGGTCCTACCTGGCAATGGCTCGGTCATTTTCCATAATGCTGACTGCAACTGTGATTGTTTAAGGATAAAAGGAGGTTAAAAGAGGAACAACTGCCAGCAGGAGAAGAGATGAAGGTGTTTCAGGAAATCACTGGTTTGACTTGGAAATTAAAATTTTGATTTTGCTCAGGAGTATTATTATTGAATTCCTTTGGTGTAAGATCAGGCCTTACCTAAGTATTTCTCAGAAGGTGGAATGCTTATTTGCCCCAAAACACCAAAGAAAAAGGCATAGCAAAGTTTCACAAAAGCTTCTGCTCTTGGATTTCCATCTCAAGCTGCATGCCAGTTCATGCTTCACAATGTGGACCCTTGTCAGCAAAACCAATATGTCCCTTCCTATCAGCTCAGCCAGTTCTTAACTAACCAGTCACCAATAACTAGTTCCAACTGCTGAGTTTCACCTTTTACACAAGGAAGATTGTAGGTTCAAGTACTGTGAAACCCCAAGCTGTGCCACAGTAGATCAAAGAATAGACCTTATAGAAATCCATTCAGAACAAGACTCTTTGCAGACTTTAACTACTAAATTTATAGAAGTTTAAAGAACACAAATGAAGCAGTTATGAAACCATGTCTCAAGCTTGAGTCAACCATTATAAAATTTTTATCTGTATCATTTCTTGAATCTAGAAAAGGATTGTATTAATTATCCCTATGTACCTCCTGTGCACAGGAGCATTGGTCTGTGTAATGGAGCAAGAGCTGTTGCAGAGAAAATCATAGGGAGACTTTGCTTGGAAATTAACCTTAAGCCAAATAATGGACAACTAAAGTTAGGCTTTTATAGCATGAAATATTTGACACCTTAACAGTGAGAAGTTTTATGAGTCTTCTTTCATCATGTGCTTACCTTGGGGTAGTACAGAGCAGATTCATCTTGATCTGTCACTGAATCCTGCTGTTGAGATTAAAACACAGAGATAAAATACACCTCTTTTGAATTAGCTCTATTACAAATCTTCTCTTCTTTTTATTGTTATTTAATTAAATCTATATGTGTAATTAGAGAATTATTTCAATCACAGCTCATGTGTGATTATGGCTTTCACTGTTAAGGTGTAATTGCTGATATAGTCATATATATATATATACACATATATGTATATGTAATTATATATGCACTCGTGAAGCAGCTGTGATTGTTATCTCAGGGTTGTGCTTGCAGTCACCTCCATTTCAGAAGGCAAGCACTGAATGTTGGGAAGCTGTCATCAACCCAGCAATTCAATTTCTAGTTACTTTTCTTGTTAGAATCATAAATTCAAACCACATTGACAAAGACAGCAGACATACTGCAAGTCACCATTTGCACCTGAGACGTGTAATGCCTAATTGAAGCCATTTCACTGGCTCAAACTGAAGTTCACATGGCATTTCTTGACTACAGAGGAGCTCTGCAGTGATGGAGCAGTGGTTGTGGCTGGATTTAACCAGGGAAATCCTCTGCACAGGACAAGGTGTGTGTTTATCTCACTGCACAGGTCCCCTTGGCAAAATCATATTGCTGATCTGACAGATCAGTAAAGTATCAGCTGATTGCTCCTTCAGTACTTTTAACATGAAGTAATGATGCAGTTTCCCAAAAACAAAGGAGAGGGAGAGGAAATGCTGTGTGTGAATCCTTGGTGGATGGTGCCATCATGTTCTACCCAGTGTCATTCTGCCCAGAGATACAGCTCTGACTAACCCTGAATAAGCCAATGGTTGTGCTCTGGGAGACCCAAGCTTTTCTCAATAACACATGCACTGCAGCTGCAGTTGAAATCTGTTTCATATTTAGTGTAACAAATTATGCAAAGTACACCAAATAGGACCCATTTGAAATTCCAGTGGGCCTTTCTGAAAACATTTTAGAGAAATGTTTTCTTTGCTGTTTCCCTTCTGCTCTCATTAAAAAGGTGAATCACTGAAAGTAATTGTGTAACAAAGCAGAGTGACAGTCTGTTCAGAAAACAGCATGATAGGCTGTGGTTTTCCCAAAGACCTTCACATCTTTAATATTAGAGAGTTTGACTACATAATCCAGAATGGACCCTTGGCTTAGAAACTGTATATTCCTAGCCAAGAAGAAAAGTTTCAAATATTTCTCACCATAAAATATTTTAAACTACCCTTTTTAACATTTCTCTGTATTGAAAATTTCTTTTTGTTTTCATGGAAAATACCACACAACATCAAGGAGACTGGATTATTTTGAGAATTGTTTAAAGAAGGGAACAGCTTTAAGAGAAGAGTTAATTAGAAATAGAAGGATAAAAGAATAGAATGGAAGTAAATAGATGTCCTTGGTTCAGATCAAAACTCAGTTGGTGGTTACCAAATTGTAGAATAATTTGTTTGGGTTCCTTGGGGGACAAAGTCATCTTGTTTGTTTGTTTTTTACATGACATAAACTTCATATTGTTAACCTCAGATGTTAAACTCATGTCAGGCCACAAAAATAATGATGCTTAGAAAACTAAGAATTTGGGGGCTTTTTATTTGTTGTTTTGGTTTACAGCTTTTCTTTTTAAAAACAAAACAAAACACCACAAAACCAGTTTCAAGGACTGGAAATTTTTTGTCTGATGTAATCACATGATTCCAAAACAGGGGCTTTGCAAAGAAGTATCAAATATCATGACCATGATAAAAATCACAAGAACAGGGAATACTCCTAATTAGTGGATGATGAGATGAGGGAAAGTTAAATCTGACAGTCTTGCCTTCAGTAGTCACTAAGCCATTCCTGTCATGGCTAAGGCATAAATACATGTGGGGGAAAGTTTGCTCTATTTGTGTGTTCTGTACAATCATTTATAAGTCTGTGGTGTGAGGACTCAGTCCTCTATGAGGTCATTTGGCCCAGCATCCCCAGCTGCTCACTGACACCATAATCCTGATCTTTATTGGTAAATCTATACAGCCATGCTGGTTTATGGCTCAAGCCAGCATGCAGGACTAAATTCCCCAGCCATCCATACTGCTCCTAGGAGTTGTCTCACACTTTGGCTCAGACCTGGAGCAAGGAAGAAAATTTGCCAAGCAGAGACACTCAGGGGTGGATTAAGCAGTATGGATACAACTGAACCCACAATGAGTGAAAATCTGGGCGCAGCTAAAGCAGTACAGAGACACCCTTTGAGATTCTCTCAGTGACTTGAACCAGCTACTGTCATGTGGAAAGGCCCTCGTCCCACCAAGTGCTGGAAAAATCCTGCATCCCAATAACATTCAGGGATAACTCCTATTGCACAGGGAATTCTGTCTGCCTTTTTCCCCTTTTCAGCAGGCAAAATCAAAGCAATAAACAGAAAAAATCCTGGAGAATGGGAATTTACTCAAGCTCAAGGGTAAAGATGAGGGAATTCCCTTTCTCATTTCATCATCAGAAAGAAAACTGTTCATTCTTGACTTTACTGCATCCTTGGCATTGAGCACAGTCTATTCTAGAACATTTTTACTATTTCTTTATTCCAAGGGAATGTTTTAGGTTTTGGGGTTTTCTTTCAATTGAATTGGAATCTTAAACCATCTTTTTAGGTAAAAAGACAAACAGTTAACAAAAATACAACAAATACAACAACAAAATTGCTAAATCATCACTTCATAATTATTTCTGTAAGATATCTGATCCATGGCATGCCAGTATAAAAAAAATAATATCCTTGACACATTTATATTCTGCAAAATGTAGCCTAGATGGCTCTACCTCAGCCATCATTCTTCTTTTCTTTGTGCTCTATGCAGGTGATGCATCTTTTTGACAATGCAGTTTCATTAAGTTTAATAGTCTTATAATCACATAGGGGCTTATTGTTATACTCTTTATCAAATATTGTTATTTCTCTAACAGTTTAAGATTGAATTTAATTATTTCTTCTTTTGGCTGGCCTATTGCCTTAGAAACTCAGATGAGATGTCCAGTTCCCACAGTATTATTTCTACCCACGGTCTCAGCACTGCTCCTTTCAAAGCAGAACTCCCAGCAAGTATAAGAATTAAGTATGCTTATATTACTGGATGGCAATATCACATTCTCATGGCAAATGGGTGTTTTGCTTTATTTCTAGCCTTTCAGTCTCCAGCAGCATGTACTCCTTTGGCAGTAGCATCAGCACTCAGTGCTGGTTGGTAAGTGCCCACAGCACGGCACAGCACAAAGCCTTGGCATCAAGGCAGAACTGTGCTGAAATGTCTGTTCTGTGTGTGAGTGAATGTCAGGAAGGTTAGCTGGCTTCACAACTGTCACCCTGTCCCTCTACCAGTGCCTTGCTCCAGGTAAACCCCCTGTCTGACTCTCTCACAGCCCCTGGGCAGCCAGAGGAGCTCTGGGCTGCTCTCCCTGCCAAACCGAGCTAACCGTGACTGGAGCTGCACTGACCACTCCGCTGAGACAACAGCATCCTCCCCCCCTTTTCTCATCAGCAACTAATTTTGTTATGCTTTCCCATAAAGAAAAAAGCCCAAAACAAATAAACTCATCTGGCAAGAATTACTCTTCCCCAAGCAATTGTGGTTGATAGTTCAGCTATCCTCTGAGAGAGGAATTTTTTTTAACAATTCAGCATTTACTGAACCCAAACTGTCAAAATCCATGTTATTTTTATCATTGGCCTAAAGTGAGCAAAGTCAGGATAATGTTGGCAGTTTTATTGCAACTTTTTTCATTTTTGTTTATGTTTTCTTTATTATTTTCAAGGTATAGTTTTAAATTCATGGCACTTCCATTCTCAGTAGGTTTTATTCTTATTATCTATCAAGAGAGCTGACTTTCACCGCTGATGTTGGGAAGATTATCACCAATTCCTATCCTCTCTTCATTTAGATAGAAACATTTCTCATATATTTGTAAAAGCTAAGTATTTTCTTCTGAACACCTCTAAGAAAAAAAGTTTGTCTTCCCATCTGTAGCTTTTTAATTGCCTCCTTTTAGACTGCACTTACTTCTCCTTCCCTTTCCCTCTTCTTCCTATCACTGTCCATATTTATCCGTATCTGACCTTAGATAATTACTATTTTCAAATTTTTCATATTCATGGACAGTGGCATTTGTTGCAGCCTACAGTGGCTCAGATCTTTTACACATTCTTCAGTTCAGATTTGGTCATATTCGTAACTATCTTGACGTTTAAATTGTTTTGGCTTTGGCTGTGGCCATGTGGCCCTGGATACTTTGATAGCCTGCTGCAAAAATAGTGTACAAGAGGTATACAGCATTTACTAAGGATATACAGAGTATTCAGTTTTCAGATGCCTTCAGATTTTACAGTTATTGCTGATTATTTTCAGCTTTACATTCAGCTGTATATGTTATATTCGACTTGCATTGTCAGATTATAGCTGTGAGCTTGTTTTTAGTTATGACACTAAGAGCATCTCATCTTTCTGTAGATTTCTTTCTTATAGCTGAAGTTAAATTTCACTTCACAATCCACCCACCAGAATTTTCATTATGCCCCCAAAGCCATAATCATTGTCAGATGCTGTATCATTCCTCTTGATCATTTGACATATTCCTCAAATGTACATACAGACATGGAGGTAATTAAACTCATGTATCCTTACTATTCTTCTTCTCTTGTTTCAGAAAACCATATCTTCCCTTTTACTTTGCAAGTAATGACATCTGAGTTAACAGAACTCCATGCAGCTGCTATGGTTTGAAGTCTGTTCAATAACATCTTCATGTTTATCTGTGCTCCTCCTACCACGATGGAAATTGTTTCACCCAAACAGACCATTGCCTCGTTGAGACATCCTGGGAATCAAAAACCTGCCTCTTTCTACTGCCAGGATGAAAATGATCTATGTATGTGTTTGCTCCCTTTAACAGGACCTGTCTCTTTATTCTGAAATTTCCTCAAAACCACTGCCCAAACGATGTTCTTCTGGAGGCTAAAACTTCATAGCATCAAATGATAAAACATCAAATGATAAAAGTTTCAATACCTTCATCTTCTTACTCACAGCGCTCTGAGTAAGAAGATGAAGGTATTGAAACTTTACAATATTTGTGATTATTAAAACAAGGAAGATCAATGGAGGCTAGCTGAAATTATGTATGATGTGTGAAATTATCTGTGGTCTGAAATTATGTGTATTAGACATCTCTAGGTAAAACTATAAAAGATCAGAGCAACGTGTTAATTAAGTTGCATGGGTTGCTGAGAGCTTGATTATCTAAAGGTGAATATAGAAAGGCCATGTTTTTCAAGAGTGGTTTTTGAGCACAAGTCCATCTGGTGATTTGATAAAAGTATTTAGTTTCTCAAGGCAATCTGAGTGCATACTCCCTAGGCGCCACTGTTTACAGCTTAAATATGACTTGCATGTGGATTCAGCATTACAAATAGGAAACAGCAGCCCTTGGACTTGTACTCTAATGTAGTCCTTTCATCACCATGTTACCCTTAAGCATCTCCTTTCCTATTGTAATTTGGTCTAAATGCAAAGCATTAGTGCTATCGATAAAAACTAATGGTTCTACTTAGAAAAAGAGAGGTATATTTAAAATAAAGGAGATGGCTGGCTTGCTTTTCCTTGTATCCAGGAAGTCAAGCAGGGATACTGGCCTGCAGGCATCTTCTTCTGGACACAGATTGTAGAAGCAGCACCGTTGTCATGAAGGATCAGCCTACACCTGCATCCTTCAAACCTGTTTATCAGGGAATGTATCTTACTTACTAGTGCATGCAGCCAAAATCAAGGAACTGCATTATTTTTCCATTGTCGGTTTAACTGAAACAAATATTGCAGTCCTTATGAAGATGAGGAAACATAATTGACAGAATAGGCAGAATAGGTGCAGCAACAGGAATATTTACAATGTTTTGCCACTGTGAGAAAATGTAACCTTAATGGTCTTTCTTGGTTTAGATTAGTTGATGCAGTAATTGAACTTTGTCTTCAGTGTTGATGTTTCAACTAAAATTCAGAATCAAGATATCATTATAGAAAATACACATGAAACTAATAAAATGCCATATTCTAGAAAATCAAGGCAGAAATCACATTTTCAACTGCTGTTAAGCAAGGTAATTACAGTAAAGAGAAGTACTTTTAACTTCCAGTAGCTGAAGATCTGACACCACCTCTGCTCTTGCTACTAAGACATTTGGAATAGAGAACTGTGTAAATTCCCCATATCAGTGAATATGTAATTTGCATAAAAAGAAAATCTTCACAGTAAAGCTGAGAGAAATATTTGGACAAGCTGCAACTTGAAAATTCAAAGTGCTGGGTTGTTCAGAAAGCAGCACTGAATCCTCACTCTTATGCCTCTTCAGTCAAGAGAAAAAGTTTCTTTGTGGGACCCCTATCTAAGTCAAGCAGAAGGGTAATGAATTCTATGCAAAACCTTTAATTGTTATGCATAGTCACTACAGTGAAGAAATTAGTGAATTGTAGTCTAGATCTCACCTTGGTAGTCCATCAATTTCTTACACTGGAAGTCAGCCTGTTCTTAAGCTTTGGCATAACTGCAGTTTGGCAAAGGAACTTGCAAGAACCATGGTGGGTAAAACTAAACTATCAGCTTTTCAGATAGCAAATCCTTTTGTAGCTTGGACAATGTCCTCTGTGTAGTGTGCAGCTTCAAGCACAGCAAGGAGTGTTAGCAAACAGTCTCCCATCCTCACTTTCCAAGGAAAGGTTTGCCCCAGCCCCCCTATTGACTTACCCTGTTTCCTCCCAGCAGCCCGACAGATTCTACTTCCGTTGCCCTCTGTTTCACAAAGGACACATGCTTTTGTTTGCTTCATGCTTCTTATCCCTGCACAATGATTCTCCCTTTTTCAGATCTCTCTCCAAAGCCCTCAGCTTCCAGTTAGGCACCCAGTGCTAGGCACTTGTCTTTGTTCCAGCTTTTCCATTTCAGTTTTGTGTAAACAGGCGAGTTTTGCCTCTAACAGTAAGCATATTTGTGACCTTTCAATCGTGCAATAATTCCTGTCATCTCACCCTTTTCCCAAATGCTTGCACCTTTTTTTTAATAGTTACTGTTTTAGTTAATTGGGCTATGGCCTATTTTTTAAATTGCCTGTTAAGCTCCATAGACACCTGGGGCACTGGATGCATAAATAATACTTAGTAAAAAACAATGAGATGGAAGCTCCCATTAAATTTTTTCATGGTAACTTGCACCTAATGAACTCACATCTGGCAACAGGAAAAGTAGATAGCTAGTAGGGAGTATTAAAGCAGATTTTTGAGGTGATTCATAAAAGATATAGAGTCAAGAAATCTGGAGGATGTGGAAAAATATCAGCTAGGGGTCTTTGATTAATGGATATATTTAGGTAACTGAAATTGAGGAAGCATTTGCTAGATTCCAAATAGTTATGGAAAATAGAAGATGAACACTGACAATTAGTTCCATGTATTAGGTGAGAGTGAAAACCTATTAGTCTCTAAGTGTGTTCAGAATTCTCACCAAAAAGCTCCTAAATTCATACATCCATGATGATCAGAAAGAAGTAGTTCAGTGACAAATGTCAGCTAATTCAATTCTGAATTGTGTTTTGACTGCTCATATTTTTAGGGGAATGATGTGTAATCCTAGACCTCATTTTAATCATTCTGTTACTGTCATGATCTTTAACCTCTAACACCTCTGTGAGCTACAGCACAGTAATTGTCCTAATTTTAGATATGGAAAACAGCTACCCAGAGAGTCATCCTTAAATGGACTCAGGTATAATGATGACATGTAATGCAGTACCTAACCTTTGCTACCTACTGCAACCCATACACATACGTCCTTCAATCCTGTTTACATTCCAATGGGAGATTTGAGAGGCCATGAACATGATCTGGTTTGAATATTCATTCAGATACGGGAAAACTGCTGAGTTGCCCACCCTCTAGAAAGAAACTCTCTTCTCCCACTGAATGATGTCCTTTGGTGGTTAAACAGAGCCTCAAGGAGGGCATGGGATGGCTGTATATGTGTGTGTCTTCTCTTTGTCTGCTTCTGTTTCTATTTCTTTGGCATAATTAAAATGTCATTGGGCCAGAAAAATATGAGAAGAAACAGAAAAAATATTTAAATAAAGAGACAACATAACCCTGTAGGTAAGAAATATAATGTGATGGATTTGTATCTGCATAATCTTACAATTAATTCTGAATCCAAAAACCATCTTCATTAATCATTTGCAGGATTCAAACCTTGATTTATATCTTCTAAACTGAATATCCCAACTCTGAACATTATTTAGTTATGCTCTGGCTTTTTGCTTCCAATTTTCATATAAATCAGCAATTTTAAAAGATGCACAGCAGGGTTCCATCTCAGTTTAAAACTTTGCAGTTCAAGTGCTCAGGTAGCAGAAAGCAAGGGCTCAGACTGTTTTATGAAGAAAAGGAAACCTAATTTAACACACCCATGTCACCACTAACCTTTGTGTTGTGGCTCCTGCTGAGGGCTGTGGGTTTCAGCAATGATATCATTACAACATTCAGTACAGAACCAAGGAGGTACATTTTACTGAAGCTGTCTTGGCTCCACAAGAGCTTTTTCAGGAAAATATGCATTACTCCTCCAGAAGTGAGAGGCCTGAGGAGGTGACACATTGCAGACACACATTAGGGTCTTTGGGGCATTAGTGGAGTGCAGCCAACACGTTTGGGGTTTGCCAGTGCAGGAAGGGGATGTGGCAATGTGAGGACCCGAGAGACACCAGCACTCTCATGCAATGCAAACCAGACTGAAGAGGCAGCACATAAAGGCCTGATCTGGGGAACAGGAAGGTCATGAGAATCTAAAAGAATGGGTGGAAGAAGCCATGAACTGTATTGCCTAAATCCAGACACCACAATTGTATTAAATGTGTATAATTTACCAGAACATCTGAAATTTCTGAATCAAAATGAGAGAAACCCTCCTCCTCCTCCTGCTATCAGCCACCATTTGGCTTATGGATTAAACCCTGCAAACAGCATGGACAGCCCACACACCACTATTGGGCAGTCCTGGGCACTGCCAGGAGCATGATGTGTAATGAGCTTTCAACTTCCATATTGTTTTCAATTAATCTGAAGTATTTTAGTTAATTTACATTAGACAGGTTTTTGTTGCAACATGTAAAACTTCATCAAGACATGAAAAACTATCCACAATCAAAAGAGTGCACAACTGCCTGTTCTAGAAAAGCACCTATTAAAGACTTTCTACATACTAATGTCCGTTTTCATTAACTTTTAAAAGTCTAAATTTTCTCCTGGTGTATGCATTTTCAGAATATGACTTTGAGGCTAAGAAAAAGCTGTATTAGTATATAAGTAGAGTGTGTTTCTGTGTGTTTGTGTGTGCCTGCATGACATACTTGCACTTAGAAATATGAAAGTGTTGCAGTGGTTGCACAAAAAAGGCTTTTGTTTTACCTACAATATCCCTGTGAGGATAAAACCCTGGTCTATAAAGATAGCCCATAAACCTGTTTTTCCTATTTGCTCTTTTTTTTGTTTTGTCTTCTACTTGTTACTGAGAGAAACAGTGAGAAGGGAGGCAATAGACAACAGTGATCCCATAAAACGTGTTCAATTTATTAATAAGATTTTAGAAAAAGATGAGACCCAGCAGCCTGTAGACAGGAGTAAGTTCTACAACAGTCTGGTTACCAATCATTCTAAGAGCCAGCTAACAGCTGTCTGACCATTGGATATGGCTATTTGCATGGCTAACAATTGGATGTCTATCTGCTGTGTGAATGGCTTGCAACAAGCTGTTTGTTTGGGGACTATTCATAACGGCACAGTCAAAAGTCTCCTGAAAGGCATACTCCTTTCCATTTCTGTTCTTTACCCTTCTAAAATTGGCAATTTATTACATCAAAAAATAGCAGTCAACCCAGAAAAGGACAAAATTGACACAGTTCCCTTTTGATCTTTCAGTTTTGAATAGGCACCCACCAATGAACTTCCCAATGAATATTCATTGGATGCAAAAGAAGTACCCAGCATTTTTTTTAAACAGAGATTTTACTCTAAATATTTAATAAAAGAGATAACCCTTGATATTTTATACGGCAGAGATGCATTTTCAACCAACTTTAGAAAAGGGAGTTAATTTCATTGCATGCATTTGCTGCATTATTCTCTTTAATTTTATATATATAGTCTTTTCTTGTATTTTCCCATGTCTCTACCCTTGTGGCAGGTTATTCCATACCTCTTCTTTGCACAGTTTCTTTTACTTTTCTTTAAAGCAATTGTTAGTGTTGCCTTTGACCTAAGTAGCTTATACCATCAGTTTGATCCAATATATACCAAATATTGTCCTCCTTTGAAATCTGTAGAACTATTTAGAAATTTACATGGAAATTATATGAAACTTCCTTTTGCTACAAAAAGGTACTGGGCCAAAACACATTTTGTATGTGCAAAATTCCATTCTTTGAAGTTTCTCTTCTTTCAAGGCAATAATTCCAAATTTTCACCAGTGTAATCAAGCATGGAGTTGGTCCTTTAGAAGAGGTTCTGATTTGCTACAAGTCACTCTATAGCAGGAGAGATGGATAATGGGATTTCATGTGTGACACACACAGTACATTATTGCCAATGTTGTTTTTTCTCTTAGACCTGATGTAATAAACACTAAATAAGAGCCCTTAAGGGCAGAGTCTACCATCTTCACACAAGATATTTTATAGCTTCCCAAGGAGAAGATATCTTAGTTAATATAATTAATAAATCTATTTTTCATCTACTGTAATTTCATATCATTGTTTAGTATCATGCTCTATGTTAAAGTATTCAAGTGTTCTCATACCAGAGCCATTTAAAAGGACTGTTCAAGAGAATCAGCATACTGTGCAGTTGTGGTTGCTTCTCCACTGCATAAAAGGCTGGTCTTTTTCCTTGGGATGTCAGCTTGCTACTTCAGACATCTTAAATAGAAAATGGTCGTGGCTTAGAAAATGTATAAAGTTCACTCCCAGTGCATGACTGCAGCAGGAGCTGCTTTTAGGATCCTTACCAAAGCAAGGAGCTGCAGACTGGAGTTGGCTGCAGACAGGACCAGAGGTTTTTGCACGTTCAACCCACATGGAAGCAGCAATTTACAATGCAGCAGATTACAACTGGTAAGATACAATGCTACTCAAGATTTCTGTTGATATGATACTGAGATGTCTGGCAGCCAGATTCATTACATAGCAATCAAATTAATTACAACCCCTGGAAAAAGATAAAAAAATGCAGGTTCAAAGATACTGAGGGAAGTCTACTTTGTTTTCCTTTTTAACTATAAGTTCTTAGCATTCTGCCACATTTTGCCTACAGTCATGCTTTTCCATTCACTGATTAGATTACCATGCTGCTTGCTAAACATATTATGCTCCTGAAAGTCCCTCCCCAGAAGCTCCAGCTGGTGCAGATGCAGTGACCCACTCCTTCAGTCAGACTGGCCAGAGGAACCACACTGCACTGCTGCATTAGTTACTGCTTCCCTCCACAGGCAAATTACCATGCTCTTTTCACTTTGAGAGCCTTACATGGTCTGAGACTTTACCTGAGACACACTTTCTCTCATGCACTGCCGCAAGCCTGCAGAGAACAGCTGAGAACAAGGGACTTAGTTGCATTTTAACTGCAGATAAAGACATCAAATTCTCACCAGACTTCCCAGCTCTGGAGTTTTCATACCCATATTACAGCAGCTGTTGGAGCTGCATCTTCTGCATGTGGAAATGATAGCATTGATTAATTAGCTCTGCTTACTTAATGATGTCATCCTAGTGATGGATATGTAGCTATTTTGAAATTAAGGTCCAATTTTTACTTTATTACTCTTACACTCAAACCACCAAAAATAGGATTCATCTGAAATAATATATCTACAATGTGAAATTTTCCAGCTGAATAAATAATCTAGCCTTCCTTTGGAGTCAGTACGGAGAAACGGAAAGAAAATCATTCTCATTACTTTAGGGATCAGATCTACAGGGATCCTACAGTGGGAATGTGTGGTTAAGTCTGTATTCTGTAAGTCAGAACTACAGTAAAGACGAACCAATCAATTCTGAGTGTGCAGATTTATCCACAGCACAGTGCAGCAATAGTTTAAAGCAGATGTTAAAGCCCAGGAGCACCAGAGCCACATTATCACAGTTCTGTGGTTGACCTACTGTAGCTACCCCTAGGACTGCTCAATGCCATCCAAACAAAGCTACAATTGTTGACTTCTGTGAGGTAGAGTTAGCCCAGGTATCTCTGCAACAGAATACACTGCAGACATGCCCCTTCATGTTCATTCATCAGCAAGTTACACTTGCACTGCAACTGATCTAGGGCCTGATCTAATAAGATCAAGCCTCTTCATACTGTTAGAAGTGCATCAGTGTCAAGGGTTATATATGTTTATAATCATTCCCCAAACTGACATAGTTATACGAGAAAGCTGCACGTATAGCCCAAGTCCCTCTCTGTGGACCTTTGGAGCACAGTGCAAAGCCCATCTCTTTATTCAGGCTTTTTTCTAGTGTAAATAACCTTTTTCTCTTTTTTTTTGATTGCTCAGCCAGAGGGTTAAGGACATTACTTGTGTGTCTTTGTTGTATTATATCATAGGTAATTGAAAACTTAAGTAGTTTAATCTTCAGGCAGGCAACAGTTGGCAACATATCAAATTTTATTGAATGGTTTTAATGTGGGGTGTACTCTGAGGCCAAGGGCAAGGCAGAGAGTTTCAGTTTTATTGAATCAAATTTGGAGAGTATGTATTTGGTCTCCACATATACTCTATTCATGTAGAACATCAAAGACCTCTTAATAATCCAAGCCTTGGAATTTTATCTCTTACTGCACAGGCTGACTTGTACTGTTTACTTGTTCCCTGGTGGATGTAAATTTTCCAAAAGCCAGTATAAATGCTTCTGGTAGAGCTATGGGAATTACAAATTGTGGCTAATAGCAATGATGTCTCTGCTGAAATACTCCACTGTATCACATTTTGTTTTAATAGTTACAGAAGACCCACTAAGGCAATGCCTGTGTCTGTGTAGCTTGGAACCCACAGTCTATGTCCCAGTTCTGTTATTAACAGCTGTAGAGTGTTGGATTTTGCTGGAGCTTGGTCCAAGCTCAGTGATAGAGCAGGTGTGGCTCAAGGTACCCCAGTGTGAACTACCCACCATTACATATCTTAGCTGCCTCAACTACACTGATAACTTCTCATCCAAGATCTTATGTAACATCTGGATTATTTTAATGTAACAGAGTTTTGCCTCATAGATGCCGACACAAGAAGTTCCTGTTTGCTGCACTGATCACATTACCTATCCCATGGCATCTCTCAGTTGGTTCCCATATCCCTAAAAGATCCAAGATAGGTGCTTTACCTCAGTTACAAAGGCCTTCCGGACATACTGCATCACTCATATCATTTCTGTGCAGCACCCAGAGGTCTCACTACCTCTCATCCTGTGAACTGTTTTGTACAAATCCCAAATAAGCACTTCAATGATTTCTCCCTTGTTGGGGAGAAATTTTCTCTAAACATGTTTAAATTTTCTGTAAACATGTTCAAATTTTCTGTAAACATGTTCAAATTTTTCTCTGTCTTCTTTCAAGCCCAACTGAGGATCATCCTGCTAAGCTTTCCACCACGCCCCAGAGCATTGCTTCCCACAGCTAACAGGAAGGGAGGTCTGTTCTCAAGGGACTGCTCATCTACAGTCCAGAGGGCTTCCCTTGAGGCACAAATCATTACTTATGACTGTCATGCCTGCACTGAGAGAGGAACAGGCAGCAGCCAAAGAGATTTTGAAAACAGCCTGCAGCCAGCAGGTTGATTGTTGCATGGAAAGTCCAGGTGCTCAGAAATAGGTGAGCTCCTCCCTTCCCTGTGAGTAGCAGGGACACTACCATGAACAACAAGGAGGCAGCTTCTCAAGCCATCAAAAACTAAGTACTAGAAGCTTTATAAGTCAAAAACATTTAAACCTCACCCAGAAATTAGTGTTGGATATTGCCTTAAATACAGTTTTCTATGGGGAAACACAAGTGACCTGTATTGCCCTTTGAGAAGTCTTGTGCCCTCAAATACTTGGATTTCCAGTAGATAAAGATACTGTGTTGGAGCATGATGATTATAAAACATCTTCAATAATTACAGAAGATCTAATACAAATAAACCATATATTTTTTGCTATATTTTGGCATATAAACCTTCTTCAGAAATCTGCACTAAATCTCAGTCTCTTCCCTGTTATGAAAAAGAAAAAGCCTGGGATGGATTTGTCACACAATGAAATATAAAGGGAAGAATTATCTTTGGGTATTTACCTTTAAAATACCAGCAATTTACTGGTCAATAAATAAATAATTTTAAAAGTCCTTTTGAATTCTTCCGGCAAGCCATCCTTAGGATGTGCTATAACTCCCAAACTCTTTATAGATTCCATGGGAGCATGTGTACACACCTTCATGTAGAATATTACAATTAAAGGTCATAGACCACATCACAGCAGCACTGAGCAGATATTGGTGTTGAGTAGGTATCTTACCATTAACCAGCCTCCAGTAACCCAGTCAGCTCTGCATTGTCCATTTGTGTCTTGGTGAAGATAAAGCCATTGGCTGTGAACTCATGGTTTTTGGGGCAGGGATAATGAGTTTGGAAGAATTCAGGTGCTCTAATAAACTTGATGGTGCCATGTTGTTGGTGCCACTGTATACACTGGATATGGTTCAAAATAATACTTAAACAATGTCAGTTTAGCTGATATATGTAAAGAAGTGCTACAATTACACCGAAATCTACTAATTACCTCTAGGGTTTGTTGGATATTTAGAATTTATTTACCAATAAACTCTATAAATAGAATGTTTATTCTCAATAAACATTTTTATTATTGTAGTCAGGTTTTAAAATATGTATTAAATATGAAAATACAGTAATATATTTATATGTTTAGTATATAAATTTGAGAGTTAGTCACAATTACTCAACACAGCACAATTTAGAAATAGTCTAGATATCATGTATCTATAGAGTTGGTTTTTTATGCATTATATTTTCAGGATCTGCTCTATGACATAAAAGCTTAAAATGTGTGGCCCAAACCCTTCTCACTTCTCAACCATTTTTTTTTTTTTGACCAGCTCCTCCTGGAAACTCTCCAGTATTTAAATATGACAGTGAAAGACAGGTGATGTTAGGATACAGTTTTGTCAGAACATGAAACATACCAGATTGAAATTATTTTCATAATCCTGTACAATTCATATCATATAAGAAGATGGTTTAGTTCAAATATTGTCAAATAAATCTTTTTGTAATTAAGCATTTGTTTTATTCTGCTCTTCACAAATGACAGTGAAATGAGGTGTTGGTTTTAGACTTGTCCCCTAGCATGTAAGGCAGCCCCTCACTACAATATCTGAGTAGTTTTAATCTCAGATTTATTTATCTTTGATAAAAGTTTCTGTGATAATCATAAATTAATGCCCAGTCATAGAACTGAGATATAAATAATAGAGCTATGGCAAGTCTTATTCTCCACTTCTAATTTAAAATCTACACATATTAGCAGACCTACCATTTCTATCAAAAGTATGTGTGACAGGCTTGTAGCTCCATGTACCAATTGCAGTTCAGTGTTTCTGATGAGATCTGTGAAATAAAAACTCACATAATCCTCTTAGCCGAATGTCTAACAGCAGTGAACCACAGTGTATATGTGATTTTCCATTCTTTATTTTGAAAATTGTCTCTTCTGGTTCTCCCTTTTTCTCACCCTTCCCTTTATCTTTCACGCTGTTTTCTTGGAGATGGAAATATCGGAATGCAAATCACTTTGATGTCATTCATGAAATTATTGTATTCTGCTACAGCTCCAGAATAATGTTACAATATTGTATCTTGGCAGACTTAGGCAAGCAAAAAATCTTCAAAGTTCCGATCACCAGAAATGGCTGTAACCATTATCTTACAAAAAATATTTGTAAAATACCTTTCTATTTATTCTATTTATTCCTCAGTGGATTGTACAATCTCCATAACTGTTTAAGTCCTTTGCTTTGATATCACCAATTCATCCATAAGGGGTTAGCTGAGCAGTGGGTGCCTTACCTCTGATGTCACAGCTGTACCACTGGACACAAAGCTTTACCTAAAGCAGCAGCAGAAGGAATGGAGCCAGCAGTGGTGAAGGGGAGGAAAAGAAATTCACTTCTGTGCCAAAGTTCCACCATATGTCTATGCTTCCTAGACAAAGTTTGTTTAAATTGTTACCAAATCATTTTTATTTGATTGGAATATCAAATACCACATTTTCCAGCATGTCTTAAGGATAAAGAAAGCTAAAATATTAGCTGGGAAATCAGTTTTGCTCACTGTACAAAATAATACTCACTGTACATTACTGGAGTAGAAAAGGCTTGGTAATTCATGGCCATCAGATTGATGAGGAGAATTTTATTGAATTACTGAAGCTTCACAGCAATGACAATGAGACCCTGGGAAGCTAGCTGAAGAGAAAACAAGATTACACAAGTCCAACAATTCAGAATGAAATCATCAGTCTAATGAGCCGTGAAGTTATCCCCACTATTGTAAAGGAAATTAATTGTGGTTGACAATATCATTCTGTCATAGCTGATAGAACTCAGGATTACGTAGATATAGTACGCAGAAGAAAAGTGTCCATCTTCACCACACTGACCCTAGCAGGCAAACCAACAAAAAACTTGGTTATAATTTCCTATACACCAAACAATTCCATGGACTTAATTGGAAAAATTGCTTACTGACATTGTGTACTTGTTTGTAATGTGCAACACTCATGAATAAATCAAAAACATTCTTGGGAAAATGTCCAGAAGTGCACAGACTTTCAAGTGAAGATACATTTTGAAGTAGAGATAGGTTTCATAGATCATCTAACCTTCTTCTCCTCTGTAAAAGAAGAGTTTCAAAAGAATCTACTATCCAGCCTTATGAGATATTCAGAGGAAGTCAGGAGTGGACATATAAAAACTAAGGCCAGCAGGGTCTCAATGAGAGGATGACACTGTAAATGTGCTTGCTTTAATGTCCCACACTCATAAAACCCGTGATGAGTCTGAAATAAAAGTTTATAAGAGGGACAAAGCACAACACTAAGCAGAATATGTCAAGTAAATTTTGTCAAAGGAAGGTTAATGAAGCAAAGAACTGATTCAACTGTGTCTATTACTAAATAAGCAGAAGAAATTGTCCAAACATCAGACTTGGTTCCAACAGCATCTCCACAGCCCAAAACTTCCTCTGCTATTTAGCTGTGAGAGGAGACAATTTTATGTAACCAAAGGAAAAGAATTTTTCAGACTGTAGTACTTCAAAGAAATTTAAGTGTGTTTTTTCCAGCTGAAGACCACATTTCTGTAGGCTGATCTGAATGAATATCCACCATGGGAAGGCATGTTTCATGTCAATGTGAATGAGGAATTTGCTGGCTGTGAACTTGAGGGGGGAAAAAACCATGATTAAGAAATCTCCCCCACTCAGAATCTGACCATAGGAAATACAACTAGAGACATTTCACAGACTAGAACAACTCCTGTAGGGAGCTTGCAGTCTGGTAAGTGTCTCAGCACAGCTGCAGTCCCTTCAGTGTGACAACTTCACCATCAGCTGCCACAGAGAGGCTGTGCCTGCAGAGCTCCACAGCTGAGCCACCTCCAGACAAGGCTGAGGACAGATTAATTTATTTTCCTATTCTACCAACTTTGCCTGCAGTGTTTGTTATTATACTTACCAGCCCAAAGATTCACAGCACATGCTGTTTCCTCAAATGTCTGCTTTGTTCAGAACTGTCTACTCTGAATGCTCTGCAAGCATCATGTCATCATTTCAGGTCACTCCAGGCTTTACTGGAGCCTTACCCTTTAGACAAAGCTGTGCCTTTACCCAAAAGAAAACACATGTTTAGGCAAAAGGCTTAACACAGACAGCTTTGGAAAAGGAGCAAAGGAAGGATCTCAGGTGACCCCTGCTAAAATTTCCCTAATTGTACTGAAAAGCTTCTTTGGTTGTTACTGCTTATGCCCACTCTCACTACTAGTGAAGCATCCTTTCTGGGTGACACTCCTGTAGCTCTTAAAAACAGACCTAAAGACAAATTTAGTGACTTTGAGAACATGTTGGGCAGCAATTTAATCAATCCTTTTCACCCAAAAAACTCAAGGCAAAGAGGGGATGAAATGTCTGGACCACAAGCTACCACGAGATCAGAAGAAGTAATTCAGAGGTAGAAACAGTTATCAAGTACACAGAGAAGCTGCTGACAAAATTCCTCATTTTTTAAGCAGGTGATGTATTTGATAGACACCCTAAGTACAGCTACGAGTTGGAAACCTGAATTTTCAAGGTAAGTGTACAAGTGGTTAAAGAGGTAATAGTATAAGAAACCATCAGTTTACCTGAAAACTAAAGTATTGTACAAGGCCTTGGATTTTTGTTTTGGAGAGTCTTATTTGGGGGAAAATATTTGAAACAGAGAATATTCTGACCTTCACGTATCAGCCAAAGGTTGTATTTGATGAGGGAAATCAGACAATTGCCAATTAGAGGTGCTTCTCTCCATGTCACATTATAAAATATATGTGGAGATATAAAGAATTTCAGAATAATTTTATGAATAATTTGCCTATTCTGATTTCTTTGGCTCTAAAAAGCATTACTTTAAAAACTTATTTTATTCAGTGAAGAGACTTTAGAGTATTTTGTCTCTAAGTCATGCGTACAGAGATATCCATGCATCTCACCGCATCACAGTTTATCCATTATGAAGGGAAACAGGACATTTTGATTTTTTAAAATAATTTTAGAAAAACTGATGTTGCACAGTAGCAAGTGTAGTGAATCAAGTCCAGAATCCTGATTCTAACACCAAAAGATGATAAATGTTTTGAAGGAAAAGCTATAATAGCTATGATCATATACCATTGTAGACTTTAGAGCAAAATTCCAGCATCCTGAGGATGCTTCCTTTACCTGCTTTTGTTCTACTAAATAAAAGCCCAGTGCATGCATGATTAATCTCTGCATTCAACTGCAATAACTTGACTAATTTTGCAGTGAGGTTCCTCAGTGCAGTCTGTCCACCTGCTCATTATTCTTCTTTTTCATTTTCATGCCTGACTAGCTCCTTACGAATATTCATGCTGCCAATTTCTTTACTAGTCTCATCTTGCTATCTGTGGCTGCTCTTGAACAATCCTGGTCCCCCCTGAGTGCATGTGAAGGGTACCTGAAAGTGTAAAACACTTCATGGCAGCAAGAGTGAGTGTGCACCTCTCAGCACTGCGCTAAGCCAAAGTTGGGCATAAACCAATGCGGAAAGCCAAACCAAACTGGTCATGAGCATGAATTGCTTGCACAGTACACACATATATATTCTTCCACACCCACCACTGAGGAGACCTGGGTTGTTTGTGTAGGCTGGTGCTTCCTGCTACCCAGTAACCAAATACATTTGTTAAGTAAGGTCACTTTAAAGTTAAGAGCTCCACAAAATAGCAAACTACTCAACTGCAGGTCAGTGCACAATCCTCTCTTGTCCTGTATCTCACAGTGGGTCAGAGTCATGGTCTGGCTTGCAACAAGCAATAGCAATATCTCCTAGTTTGAAAATGCAGATATTCCGTATAATTTCAAAATTATAGGGAGAATGAAAGAAGGCAGACCTGGAGGCATTTCCAAGAACACCCGGTGATGGAGGGAATTCCAAAGGCACTGACTTAGAGAACAGCTCATCAGTGATAGCAGTTGTGTGGTGAGTAACTGTCAGCAGAGCTGCATCACTTCTAAAATAATCAAATTTTCCCTCTCAAGAAAATCCAAGGACAGAGAAACTCCTTGAGTAAAATTTAGCTACCATGGCTGGAGTTTACACCCCATAAAAGGGCAAGAAGTTCTGTTCTCTCCAGCCATACTCCATGAATTGGACCCTCTCCTTGGATTCTGTTACCTCTCTTACAGCCCACATATCCCCACTCACATCCTGGCCACAGCAGCCATAACTCCACCCATAAGTGTAACACACCAAAGCACTTTGGCAAGTTCCAATTCTGCAACTTCCTCATAAAAAATAACAAGTGTAGAAAAAAATCAGTTAATCACAGATCAGCTATGGAGACATTTTCATGAATATTGGAGAAATACAACTTGCAGCTGCCTTTTTTCACTGTATCTCACTTTCTTCAACATCCCAACAGAAAACCACACACAGAATTGCTTAAAGTGTAATTCATGAAAGCTACACCAACCCTAGAGTAATCATTGTAATGTAGGAACTTACAACCCATAAATGTTGTTTAAAGTACAAGGCTGCATGGTGGTGGCTCTGAGCTGAGGTGGGCGTGTGGGACTTGTGGGTGACAGAAGGGAAGTAGCTGGGGTTGACAATTAAAAATGATCAGCAACTGTAAATGGGGTGTGGAATGATTTAACTGCTAGTTTGATCTCATTTGTGGCCTGTGAAATTAGGAGCCTTCTCTCACACTTTATGAAGATCTGGTGCACGTGTCTGTAGCATGAGTGTGGGTGTCAAGTAAAATTAAATATATATTGCCTTGTATCAGCTTTCTTGTAGAGGAAATTGAAGAGATTATTGTGCACCAAAGCAAAACCGGTGTCATTCAGTTGAGAAGTTATGAGATGACACTGGTAGGAACTCAGTGAGAATGAGTCAAAAGCCAGAAGTACATGACTCATGGCCAGTGTTTTACACAGAGGTTATAGAGCAGCAGTTAAAGAACAGACACAACATCATCTAAACGCCCCCTCTTGTGTTTGTTCAGAAAACGGCACATTTTGCTCGGCAGTGGGAGAGGAGAAATCTGCTTTTTAGTTGATAAGTCCCTTACAGCAATGATTAGTGACATTTTAAAGACTTTAAGACATATCCCAATTCTAAATGTAAAGACAGACTCAAATACCATGTAAAGATTTTTGTAAAAAATCAACTTTCAATGTGCAAAAATGTTTTGCTGTTATAAAGTCATCTCACCTACCACAAAGGTAGAAGGAATCCTGAGGTTCTAAAATTGCTTTTCCTTGCAGAGAAAAATCAGCTGCTCTTTGGAGACACAAAACCCTTGCATTTTCAGGTGTATTCTATATTTTACAAAAAGTTATTGTAGAAGCCCAAAGTAGACAAATGTGAAAGGATATTTTGTTGGACAGCAAGCATAGATTACAGGATTTAAGAGTAGCATTCATAGAAAATCACATGGGCTAGAGAAGTTTCCCTAAAGAAAAGGAGTATATGTAACAGGTTCTGTAGCTGTTTCAACCTCAGCCTAGAAATTTCGTATGAATAGTGTCAACTTTACATTTTGCCTGGAAATCTGACTACTCAGAAAGTGCAGTATATTTTGTTAAAGTTTTACTGCCTGTGGCTTGAAAGCATTAATATTAAGTACAAGAATTTTAAAGCAAAAGTAAGAGCTGCTTTGGCACAGGTTTTTATAGCTTGCATATTTGAGGTTTATTTAAAATCTGACCCACAAACTACTCTGATGCAAACTTGCCCATTTAGATGCTGGTGGCACTATTGGTCATACACTAGTCTCATTTGACAAAGTGGGTGCAACTGTTTTTTGCAATAAAATATTACTTTTGTGACATTTTCTGTCACAGAAGTTACTCAATCCTTTACTTCATCATGGAAGTACCTGACAGAAATAGGAGATAGGTTGGAACAAATAAGGGACAACCACATATTGGGAGACTCATTACTGGACAGACAAATCTAAACTTAAACCAACAAACTGCTCCATGTTATCTGTTGCAAGATGTCATTTCATTTTTCAGCTTCTAACTTCTACATCTGCTTGTGATGAAATTCTGAGAAAATGAATACAAGGGCAGACATATTTTAGACAATTCTATCAGGCCTTGGCAGGTTTTTCATTAATTCTCCATTCATTTCAATGACTGTTTCAAGTAAGGACAAATAAGACATATTTCTGCCTTTTGTCAAGATTCTCAGACCAGTCTTAGTTCTTAGAAATCCTCACTCATATGAATTCCTCTGCAAATGTGGTCTGTCTCACTGTATTAATAGAAAAAAAAAAAAAGGGGGGGGGGAGCCCTACTACTAATAGTGGAGTTTTGAAGGACTTGGACCTGAGTTTTCCCTGTTGAGGTACATGGTCACTTATGTGATTCTTCTTATCCAGAATATTGGTAACAGTTTTAATGCAACTTGAAAGCTCCAGCATCATTTTGCTATTTATACTGTTGTAGGAAATGACCCCTCTCTGTCTCTACATGAAATCCCCTCCTGCATCATTCCTAAGCACTCATGGAAGAGTTCATGGCTCTGAATAGAGAACCACCAGCCATTTTATTTCTGTCTTCCTTAAAACTTACTTTAAGAAAATTCTTTGAGAAGTTTCAGCAAGAGTGAAGGCAATCATTTCTCTGTGAATTCATTCCAGAGCTAAAGATGGGAGAAATCACATGAAATAACCTAGAATCTGTGTGCTATTATCCCTCAGCTCTGTGGACCCAAGAATGTCTGGCGGATTTTCTCCTACCTCATGTAGCCAAATCCATATTTCTGCCTTTGATGGTGATTCATATTACGAGCAATTAGGTCTTACTCAATATTATCTTTCCACGTCCTTCATTGGCTTGAGGATTGAAACTCCTAATGATGGCTATCCAAAATAAGCCTCTCTGTCTTCCATCATCCTAACCACATACTCTGCCCACTCAGGTCACTGGGATTTCACTCCATTCACTGCATTTGGCTCTTCTCAGACCTCCCACAGTTCCTTGTTCAATAGTTCTCTCAACACATCTCTCTCTCTCTCTAACTGGTCCAAACATTTATCACAGGGATTTCTTCTCAAAGATCTGTGATTTTTTTTTCTTTTTTAGTAGATTGCCTCGTTTTCTGTCCACATCTCCCAGCAGTTACATGCATTGGCAGCCTGGTCCTTCTCCACAATCGCCTCAAGCTAAACATTATCTTCAGAGAAAAGCAACAACTGTTTAACTCTGTACTGACTGAACATTTTCCATCATCAAAATGTTGCTGAGTATTCTTGGAATTTGTAGGTGAAATGCTTGATTTGGTAACTATCTTTAGAAATTATGAGTTCAGTGGTTTTGATTAAACCACTGTATTTATGAGGTTTTACTAATGTCTCATTAATATCTATTAAATGTTTTTATGACTGTTTTATTTTTCTCTGTCACCTAAACAATAAAGTTTCCAAATGCAATTTCTGACTTTGTTCCAAGTATCTAGCATGAATTACATATGCATTACCATGTGTACTTATCTTCCCACAGCTATTGTTGTTTTTCCTGTTGCTGACCACCAAGTTACACAATTCTAATATTGCATATTTATTGCAGATTAGCATGGAGTTTTCCCATACAAACAATAATTTTATGACATTTTACCCATATTTACATTTTTTGGAAATCAAATCCTCTAGTATTTGATTCCATGGCAGAGAGGGAACATAATATGCTATAAAATTAGCCTTAAATCATGTAAATATCCCCTAATTCCTTTACCTCCAGGCAAAAGATGGTATCTCTGAGAGAAGAGATTTTTAAAGCTTAAGGACTCCTATTTTGCATCCAAGCAATAAAAGCCCCTGAAGTATTGCTGTTACCTTTGTATCACTATTTGTAAAGAACAAAGGCCTTTTTAAGCAGTGAAAAGCATATTGGTGCAATTAAAGTCTGCTAATAACAACTGAAATTATTTTCATAAGTCAGTGCAAACTGGGGTTTTAATCTTCGGTGAAAAGTTTAAATCAGGAATTTCTATAACACTGTAATTACTGTAAAAACTGCCAACTGGTAAGGAGTTAGAAAGAGATTTTATCTTGTGTTCCTCTGTCCATATTTTTTCTATTTTATATTGCCTTGTAAGCTCCCTCTTTATCCATAGCTTTAATTTCATTCTCACACTGCTTTTAGTCTTTGGCAGAATGGAGTACGAGCACAACTTCTGTCAAGTTTTAAAACTAATTGGGCTATAAGGAAATGCTGTTTGGAAGTGCATTGCATTTTAAATGAAAGTGCAAAACAAAAGCATGAATCCAGAAAGAAACAAAATGAGATACAGAGTATAACGCAATGAGAGCGCAGGGAGGCTGGATATCACTTCAGCAGGGTTTTGTGGAAGCTGACGGGGGAGGAAGTTATTCTCTCTGCTATACATTTTGCCAATGGAACAGTCCCTGGCATTTGGGAAAGAGCCAGCAGCATGCAATAATGCCAACAGACTCAGTTAAAATAATTTATAAATACTGGTATTAAGGAACTGCTTTTCTTGCAGATGTTTGAATGACTGCAAAGCCCTCATATTGCAGCTTGCTGGGGAGGTATCACACAGACTTCTTTCTTTACATAGGCAGCCAGAGGCTTGCCCACAGAAAGCTTGGTCTTGCAGAAAGTGCTTCCCGTGCCATTCTGGCCTAGTTTAATGTTGCTAAACTGCCCTTCACACCAGCAGCCATGCTGAATTCATATAGGCCATGAAGCCAAAGGACACCGGGAAGCACTGGGGCAGAGGAATCCTGGAGGCTTCCCTGCATGAAGGGCTGATGGGAATTGAAATAAATAGGGCAAGATATCTTTCTCCTTTTTAATGCCTTTATTAAAAATCAGCTCGGGTGGGAAGAACCAACGGGTCACGCTCACGCCACCACTGCTCCCGGGAGTGACTCAGAGGAGGAGGAGGAGTGCAGCTTTGTCCACTGGTCTGTGAGCAGAACTGGGGGTTCTGTCATCAGGAGAGCATCAGGAGATCCCCAGTTTATCAGTTTGACATTCGGGGTCCTCTGTCCACCCATCTTTTAGGTTAGGGTGAGGGGTAAAAAGGGTCTTAGCGGATACTGGATTCTTTTCCTCATGTCTAGACATCACTTTGATCCCTTAATCCATGTTGGCTTGTTGTTTTTAGGGGTTTTTGCTAGGTTTGGTGAGGGGTTTCCTCATTTGAATGCCAACTTCGTTGTCCCGTTCTCTTCACCGTCTGGGAGCCATCCTCCAGGAAGCAGCAGGGTGTTACTCGACAAAAAGGGGAATTTCTAACCATCAACAACAGGTAGTTAACGAAAAACTATTAACAACAGGTGATTACAACAACAAACAGTTAGAACTCCACCCTCAGCAACCAGCCCGTGAACTCTTCAATCTTTTAAAAAATGGGCAACTTTTCTATTCATAACAGGAATCCTCCCTTTACCCTGCATTTTTTTAGTTATTCTGTGTAGAACATACGACCTCTAGACAAAGGAGTGTCTCTGCTCACAGGCCTAGCCTAGAGTCCCTGAAGCAGGCAGAGACATTTTGGTGATCCTCAGCTCCCTGCATTCCCCCTGTGTGTGTCCATGTGCAGGAGCTCAGCCAGGCTGATGCTGTTTCCCCTGCAGAGGAGTTACCTGTGCCTCTGCCACAAGGGCTCGGTTACTGTGAGCACAAAGCAGAGAGAGGATTATCCAGCAAATCCACCCTGTACTTACAGAACAATTCTGGAGCACAAGGTCAGACTTTTTAAGCCTTCTGGTGAATCCATTTTCTTAATTTAGACGTAATTTGTTTAAAACTGGTTGGTCCTCCAAGAAATTTAGTATCGGTGTCAGTGTTTTCTTTGAGTCTGGTTACACATAATGGTAATCCAAACATATTAAGATTAGGGCAGTCTGGCACCTAACTTTAACTCTGCCCTTCCCTGATACCACAAGTAGTAAAAACATAGGATTGGAGAATCTCATCTCCTTTTAAAAATTAATTATAAATATGAAACACTTTCATTATATTAATATAATTACCACAGAGTTAAAAATGTGTGAGAGCCTTAATCTCTGTCGAGCACCTTAATGAGTGTATATCTTTTAAGTTTAATCATGCTTTCCAACTTTGAATTTGATGCAATTGAAACAAATCTGAAAAATATTTTTCCTTGAATTAATTGTTTTCTTGGGTCTAATGCCATCTTAATTTAGTTTTTTATGAGGGTATACCAAGTAATTAATTTATAAAATTAGTAGCTATCAGCCTACATCAATGGAAAAACTCATTTATCAAGAGATTTATACAGCATGTCGAAAAATACTTTGCTTTAATTGAATTTAATACACTGGCAGTAGGAAACACAAGGAAATTTATTAACTTTATAGCTCAGTAGTTATATCTTCATGTATAATATGAATATTTGCTTTTAAATAAAAATCTCAACAGTTTTTCACATTATTTAATTTTTGTACACGTTTCCTAGTATTGCAATGTTATTGGAATTTGATAACAGGGTGTATTTCACTAGGCACAGTTCTTAAAGCAGAACACAAAAGCGTTATAGCAGAACACAAAAAGTAAGTTCTAGTAGGCAACATTGCACTTTATATGTCTTTATCTTGGAATTACCTTGTCTCTGGTGTAAATAGGTTCGTTTTCCATATGTTGCTACAAATTGGTCTGTCAATAAATTCCTTTGATCAATATCTAGGGAGAAGCACCACCCTTTGATTGTGATATCTATTTCTTCAAGCCACTCAGTAGTAAATGCTGATAAGAACAGAGATAAAAGTTACCAACAGCCTGAGGTTTGGAATGTGGTTGAAAGCTAAGATACCCACAAATCAGTGGGGTGCTGTTTAAAGAATGGGATCACCCACAAGAAACACTAAGAGTGAGTGTTTTGCATGTTACAATCATGAATGCTATCCTTGCTTGCTATTGATGCTGAATGACCAAGCACTGCACTTTGAAAAGGCAGAAATTAAAGGTGGAAATTTTAGGAGAAATCATTTATGCATAAAACTGTTGTAGATAAACTTTTGTTTTCGTACCAAAACCTGGCAATCTAGACATGTTGGGCAGCGGCAATACCTGCATTTGTGGAGTCACAGTCAATGCAGGAAAACACGAAAACCTAAGGTTTAACTCACTCAGTGCCCCAGGTCATGCTGCAGCCAAGAGGGGTGATGGCAGCCCTGCAGTCAGACCTGCGAGGTGAGCTGTGGTAGCAGTTGATACAACAGAACACTGCCTCCCTTTGAAGAAAATGAAGATGAAAATGACAACCACTAGCAAGAACATTTATACAGGTTTCCTTTTTGTCATAATCTCTTTCAATGCAGTTGGCAATGCAGTATGGTTCAGTCCGTGCCACCTGGTGATAATGGCACCTTACTCTCTGTGCTCCCATTGCTTGGAAAGGTGAAATTCAACCTCAATCCATTGAAATTTAGACAAATGGCACCATCTACATCCTGATATGAAGTTGATTGTGATGCCTGCTTTAATGCTTTGCTGAATGAGGACTAAACAAAAAAGAAAGCCAAGCAGGATCTCAGTATTATAGGGGGGATGGGAAAAATCAGTCAAGCTCTAAATAAGGAAACACAGTTCACTGCACTATATAGGAAATACCTAATTTTGGCAGAAGCATGTTACAAGCAATTGCATAATATGAAGAGCAATGACTATATGAGTAACAATCTGCTCTGTTTGTGGTGCTCATTTTCTCTTCCCTTCAGCTCTTTTTGACAAATAAAAATATTTGAAACCTTTCTTTTCTGATTATGTAAACATAGTTTACATAAACTAGGATATGATCTACACCTGAAGTTTCTGCAAGTCTTCCATGATGTGTTTATTGCTTCCTCTGACAGGACACTGGGCATCAGTTTTTGGGGCATTTTTTATTGAATGCCCACAGAGGCACACAATATGGTTGAAAAAGTGATTATACCCAAAACCTGAACCTATTCAATACTCTATGCTGCAACAAAGCGCTGTCTGAGATCAAGATTGGCCCTGCCTTCTGGCAGTTTCTAGTCCATTCAGGATAATTATTCAGACATTCACAAAAGTGTACTAAAATTAATACTTTGTTTATAAATACATATTTTCCATGAAGCTCACAATTACTTCTAGTCACTGGGAAAGCTCTCAGAGTGATAGTAAAGCTGTATATCCCTAGAAGGCAAGAATATGCATATTAAAGTTAAGCTAAGAAGCAGACAGTAATACAATAACTTTTCTGAAGTGGTGGCTGAGCTTGTTTTACTTACTAGCTACATAGTTCTTAGCTATTTTACACATATAACTATCATTTAGTTACTATGCAGTACAGACTGAAGTAGTCATTGAATAATTATGTTTGTTTTATTTAGTTGAAGCTCATGGACTCAGCAGCTTTCCTTCTCACTTCAAAAGGGCTGAGTTTACCCCCAGCTTAGCAACCTCACTCAGCTCCCTGGAGGAAGTGAGGAACTGCAGATGGGATTTATCTTACCTAAATATAGCTGCCTTAAGGTGAGGAGTCTAGTCTGCCCCAATTACCCAGACTTCCTGCATGGCCAGAGAAAAACTACAGTCATTTTATGCAATACATTCCATCTGCCTTGGATGCTTTATTACAGTTCCAGCTGCACCACTATGAATCCATAGCTATGCTCTCCTAACACACCATGGAGGATGGGCTGTTCCTTCCAGCTTCTCTCAGCCTGCAGAACACTTCACTCCAGGGCGCTCCTGGAGTGCTGTGTCTGTGAGGTCAGCTCTGCATGGCCTGTCCTACCTGGCTTTTCTTTTCAACAAATGCTCTGACTTCAGAGCAACCCTGTTGATGTTCTTTGCTACCAGATGCAGGCTATGAGATGATTAAGCTAGAGACACAGAAAATGCTGAGGTGGGCAAGGACAGGCTGCAGGCAGAATGCTGATCTCATGAGGCTGCAGCAGCTCCAGTAGCAGTGGAGCAGAGCCATGGCCCAGGCGTTTGGGAGCCGAGATTTTGTGTAAGACCAAACTGCTGAGAGGTCACACACAAGAGTTTCCTTCTTCATCTCTCCACTGTAGCTAAGACTGTATGGATAATTTATCCTATTTCAAATAACAAATGGGTAAGTTTAAAGCTTCCTCCCTAGCAGAGACTTCAACTGACCTCTTGATTTGATTTTGTCTTAAACAGCCTGGTAGACACCACAGAACATGCTAAATTTCTCAGCTGAGCAGCTACTATCTGAAAATTGGCATCTCTTAAACCATTTTTTGTATGAAGATTGTGTTTTCAAAGCCAAGTCAAACTTGACAGGTTAAATTGCTCTTATAACTTAAGGTAATATCAGATTAAGCAAGTACTTTAAGAATATGTTCCTGTCTGCTTTCAGTAGTGAATTACCACTTCTCAGATAAGACTGAGCAACCAATACATATGTATATGAGGACTTACCTGGTGAACACCAAATGGGAAAACCAATGTGACAGATTAGCATAATCCAGTTTGGGGATTAGAATATAGTTGATTTTTTTAATACTAGTTAAAATCTTTCTCTTTATAAAGACATTATCCCTGATCGACTGAAGCTCTTCTGCAGAAAAATTCTTCCACAGAAAACTTTTCTTCCCCAAAGCATGCTGTTTTCATCTTCTGCTCCTTGTAGATTAGTAAATGGTTTGTAGTCTCTCTACCTCATGTAATGAGGACTCACAGCTTTTGCAAACATGTTTTGAGAAGAAGAAAAGACTTGAAAGACTGCAGTCTTAAGGGACCATATAATCTGCTGTTTTACTCAATCTTATCTTCATGGTAAACTCCATAAACTGCCTACTCATGCAGCATCTAGCCTGTTTCCTTGATTGGAGTTTCCAGTTGCTGTTGTAAAGAAAAGAAATCAGGAATTCTCAGTGGTAACAACTCTCATATTTAACAGTAATTACTGCAATATAAACCTAGGGATGGGTGGTAGAATCATCAGGGATTTATTTGAATGTGTTCTACTATTTCAACATTATCTGGAAGAAATAATTTGAGTAAGATGTTTGTCTAAATTGGCAGGAAGCAACTACATAAGGCTGAAATTAAAGGACATGTACTTATTCACTGTGAGTTGAAAGAGAGTTTGATTATTCTTGTGTAGTTTGAAGTTACATCTAATGTCATGAAATTGCACTTACAACCCTCAAATGGGGTTGGTTGTTCTAATCTTGCAGTGGTTCATTCATATGCTCCCTGCTGTGCCACTTGCTTGGACCTAACAACCAAGTGACCTATGTGTGAGTTAGCAGAGTGTTAGTTAAAATGCTGTTCCAGTGGAAAAGTAACCCACCAAAATAAAAAAAAAAATCCTCTTGTGTCAGTTCACTGGACCATTTTGTACTCTGCTAGAGTTGTCACAAAGAAGGGGAAAAAAGCAAACATTCAGGAAGGGAATGTAACCAGTCATTCCAGAGGATGCAGAGCTTTGAGTACAACAAACCTCAGATCTCAGTCTTGTAAATGCTTTCATTTCATCTGATAGGAGATGCTGCCAAAAAGCCCAGCAGCAATCTCCATGCTGCTGATAATATGTTCTCACATGGTCCCATGTGCTGACATTGCATTTAAGTATACCTGGGCCAGGCACCTCATGTACAGCAAAAGGATTTTGCAGCACCAGCAAAGCCAGCCACTGGACTACACCACTTCACTTTTTGGAATTCTTATAAGTAAATTGAAATTCAGGTGTGTCAGTTCCCTGGTCTAGATCATTGGATAGTTATCTAATTGCTGGACCTGGCACAGGAGGAAATGTCAAGTTCTGAGCAGAAAAAGTTCCCTTTGATAGTTTATTTCTACATCTTCTCAAAGCAAACATGTGAGACTACACCCAGGCCACAATGGATATCAGGTGTATTTCTGAAACACAAAGGATGAAACACCATCTGTACATGCAATACCATTTGCTGTAATTTTGTTACATCTTTTTGGGAATGTTGCCTTTTTATGCTTTTAGGGTTCATCCTCTCTGCAGCAGCTGCTTTGGCTGCCCCATCCCTGGCAGTGTTCAAGGCCAGGCTGGATGGGGCTCTGAGCAACCTGGGAAAATGGGAACTCTCCCTGCCCATGGCAGAAGGTTGGAACTATTTGATATTAAAGTCTCTTCCAACCCAAATGATTTTACAATTCAAGGATTCTGTTTTTCTAAGACCATCTTCATCAAATGTTTTCTATACTGCTATAGTCATTATTCTGAATATCAATAAATATTACACAACATTCTGAATATTATTTCTGGTTTTGATCTGTTGATTCAAATAAAATGTGTCTTTCATTAACTTCTGAAAGGAAATATTATATGTGTTGGGTAAAAAAATTACCATTTTTATCAACCTAGACAGACTCTGCTCTGCTAAAAAAATGCTGTGCATAAATCTACAGTATAACATAAATACTCAAGGGACTCAGCTGCACACAAAATATGGATTACAGGCCAACAGCTCCATTATATATTTTTGTGTTTATTTTGTATCATTGATTTTTACACCATGTATTTCTTCCTTCTTTCATGAGGCATAGGTATGGGAGCCCCTTAGTGTAAAAGTTTTATTTTTTCTTATTTTGCACCTTCTCAGGACTTTCCTGCTAGTCATCTATGTCATATCTTGCAACTTCCACCTCTCCAGGGGACAGAGAGACTTCACCTTCCAGTCTGTTACACCTTCCTCACTTCTGGTTGTTGCTTGCAGATAAAACAGATCTCTAATTTTCAGCCAAATATCTGCCTTCCACAACCTGAAACTTAAGTCCATCTAGTAAATATAATAATCATCATTTGGCATTTTAAAGGGGAATCCTTGCATACAGTTCTCTTAATACTTCTTTCTTTTTGCTTCCTGTGACAACCTGTTGTGAAAAAAAGCATATGGCAGTACTGAAAAAAAACCCTGCATTTTTTAAAAATATGAAAATGCTTTCCAAGGGTAAATAACAAGTACAGTAGTTGTTTCATTATATAATTGTTCAGAAAATAGAGCAGGAAATCATTAAATGTTGTGAACCAAAAAATAAGATAAAGAAATGTCTTAGTGGAAAAAAATGTCTAAGATGAAATCCTGACTCCTAAAGCATGTTTCCCATTGATTCCTACAAGGTGAGGATTTTATCACTAGCATTTTTACTAATTGTGCTTACTATTAACTCCTTCATCTTCCCCATGAGACAGAAATCTCTGATTTTCTTTTTTCTGTCTTAGAGCAACCTGGAATGTGCAGTGTTCACTCTCACAGCTTTCAGCAGAATCCAGGCCAGGGGTCAGCATCATGTCAGTGATGTGGTCACATTCTAAAAAATGCATGGTCTCAAGTTATTCTGTCTATTTTCTACAGCAGCTGGAGAGAAGGGTAAGATACAACACTTGGAGTTTACCTGCAGATTCTCTACTGCATAAGCCATGGAAAGGTACTTGATGCAATGAGCTACTTTTAGCTTCAAGTAGCTGAGCTTCCCATTTTTTACAAATGAAACAACAATGTTGAGGGTCTTTCATCTTCGTGAGCTTTCATGGTTTTCATTGTGAAACAGTTCTTGTGAAAACATGGAGCTTGAAAGTGGTTAACGAGGTTGCCCTGGTGCCATTAATTTAACAGAGAAGCACAGAAGATGACTGTCCATAGTAACCACAGAAAAGATGCAAGATACTACTCAGCCTCTTTCATCTTCTGAGAAAACACCTTAAAATAGATCTCAAATACAAAAAGTGGAGAAAAATTAGGAGCAACTTGGGTATTCATACCTCTTCATCTGCAGTGCAATGTAACACCCAGAGAATTAACATTATATTTCTTAATTTTTACATAGTTCTATTACTACTCTCCATTGACTCTGCTGAGTCCTCAGAGTACAGAGGATTGACAAATATTTGAGTATCCATTCTTTTTACAATGAAAACTACAGAATTATCGCTGTGTTGGTGAACCAAACTCAAGCCCAGGCTGCAGATCTATGTGATCATCCATGATGTTAAACTTTTAGCACAATCCATAGGACAATTTTAGTCTGTGCCAAAAAAAACCCCCTAATCTCCCAAACTGCATCTGGGGCAATGAAAATTATCAACACAGAGCCTGGATTTGGCTTCCTGATACCAAGAAACTTCAACCATGAAGATGTGAGCTGTGTTGCAACACTTAATTATGGGGCCTGTTTCATTTATTGCTATAGATATAATCTAAGTGTGTCAAAGAAGAGGAACTATATTTTCTGATGCAGCTAAAGAAACCAAGAAGACTGATACTACCACATTCTTACATATTGCAGCTACAATTACACACCATTCCATAAAAATTAAGTCATGTAAAAATACACTTTAATGTATCTTAATGTCATGTTGACATGTTTTATTATTTTCATTGTTAAAATCTCATCATAATATCATTGTTTTTGATAAAAATATATGCTGGATGTAGCTTAAAGAGCTAAAAATTTTATCTTCTGACTTGCATAATCAATAGAATCTTGTCTAGTATGTTCATCACACTCATCAAAAATTTAAATGTGGTTTGTTTAAAAATGTTTGTGATCAGCAAATTCTTGCCCTTGAGCATTAGCAGCATCCTACCTCAATGGAAATAAGAAGTCTGTGTAGATGTTCAGAAAGAGAACAAACCAGAGGATTCTGGTATTCACATCTCTTGTCATTTGGTATGATGTAAAAGCTACAGGTTATTCCAATACCAAAGTGGGAAGAAAATAAATCAAAAGTTATAAATTAGCCAAGATTTAGTAGCACTATAGAGAAATCAATGCAGTTACCAGACACTCTGTGTTTTACATGAATTCCAGCCTGTTAAAACTAATGTAATTTGCTTTTTTAAAATAAATAATAACATCCAAGCATCCATGTTTATCTCTTTTGAAAAGATAAGTGTTCCATCTGCCAGTAGTCTCTGCCTACAAGGCTGGGGTTTATCTTATTGTATATTTTCCATATCTAATGACCAACAGTGATCTCTGCCATGTGGAACTGCTTTGGCATTTGATCATTTTAATCTTATTTTCATTTAGCACTTTAACATATGATCCATAAAAAGCAAAATTACGTTGCCAGTGCCTGGGTCTTAACCATCATTTTTGTTATGTCTGCTTTCCTGCTTTCTAATAGTGCATATAAATCACTGGAATTTAATACCAGTAATTGCCTGAGCATTTCCCTCTTTTTACCCTTCAGCTCTCGTGATGGTGAGAATTATGCTGCATTCTTCATTGCAGAAGGTGAGAGAAATCTGGCAGTAAGTTTATGCAGTTATAATGCTGCTCAGACTGGAAGCACCAATGCATGATGTGCATATGTGATAACCCTTCTGAGAAGAAATATGATCAGAAAAATCATTATACAAGCTGTGGTTTCGTTTAACCTTTTTAGTCCATGAACATGTTTGATGTTTTCTTAGAGAAAATTTAATTATTTCAAACATCCTTAGACTTTCTGGCCACCACTGTCCTTTGCTGGCATGTAGATCTCTGAAACTTGAATATCTGGAGGTAACTTACACAGTCTGTTCATGCTACCTTTGCTACTTACACTTTAATCCAGTATAAAGCAAATAAACTTTCATCTTCTAAGCACTTAAGCTAATTACATTTAGACAGAATCTCAAGTACTGGAATCAGTTCTATATACAGCCATTAAAAAGACAAACATCATAAAATCCAGATGCAAAAAACATGGCAACTTAGTCTAACAAATTTTCTTTGGCGTGAAATATAAACAAAATTGTATCAGCCACTGCGGGCCTTCAGATGTTCAACTGTTAATCAGTGTTTTCAAATAAAAACTTCTTTTACTATGATGGTTATACACATGTACATTTTTACTAAAATGTACTTTGATTCAAATACCAGTGGATATTAGCTTAACTTGTAGAATCTTTGAAAGTATTTTTGAAGAATAGTAATCATGAGTTATAGAATAAATTTAATTTTAATTTGATACTGTCCATTATTTTTTCCATTTAAGCCCCAATTATTCTATGAAATTTATAGGTTCTATAGTGTACCATTTAAGATAGCTTGGGAGTTTTATATTTTATTAATTCATAGAAGCTTGTTTACCACTGGGTTAATTTAGTAGAAGGTACACTGTGAATGAGTGTGAAGTCCAGTTCCTTTTATGTTACAAAAGTAATTTAAAAAATTATCATCTGGCAACATCCTGAAGGCAGCCTATGAGCTAGTCTGCTTTTGAGTCATGAATCCTCAGTGCCTCTGAAGTAAAGGTGACAACTGCAGTTCATCAGGGATTTCCTGTCATGTAATTTTCATCAATGTCAATCAAAATGAAAACTTCTCAGTGGGATATTCACACCAGTTCTAATGAAGGTGGGATTCTTGTCCACAATAAGGAGGAGAGTAACCCACATCAGATTAGTCAGTATCAGGGATATGAGAGAAAAGAGTTCAGGATTTATATCTAGTAACTTTATTTTTTAAAGCAGCTCCTATAAAAAGGCTGAGAAGATGTACCTCAAAAGAAGCAGATGGAGCCATTCATGTGGGATTCAGGAGCCTGAGGCAGGCACAGTTACAGCAGGACATGCTGAACTCTTACTACTTCTTTTTGGCTGGAAATTACTTCCGCAGAGCTCTGCTGGAGGAAAGAATCATGTTCCTTTTACTTTAGAAAGAGTTAAGTTAAATTAAACTGTGAGTGTGGGTGTTTTGGTGTAGTTTGGTACAGGCTAAAGAGTGCTTTTGTTATTCTTCCCCCATCTTGCTGCTGGCAAAGAGAGATGAGATAATGCACAGTAGGTGTGGCTTGAGCTGGAGGAACCATCTCCACTGCCTCAGATTCCAGTCCTCTGCCTCTCACACCGTCCATGATGAAGGTTTCTCCTAACACAGGTTTAGGTCCTAACTGCTGTTTGTCTCATTTTCTTCTGCTGTGAGATAGGAAATGTTGTTCCTTATTGCTCTTCCTGGGAACCATTACATCCCAGAAGCTGGCAGTGAAAGGCTTGAAGAGCAGAAAGGTGCAATATTCCAGGCTTCAATCCTTCCCATGGCTGCTGCACTGCAAAATGCTTAAAATTTGACTAAAAGCTGCCTAAGTAAAACTTCTAAGCGTATTCCATTATTTGGCACCAAATACTGAACTAAATGGCAAGCCTAACTTGGTCAATCCTCTAAGCTCAATAAATTTCTGGAGCTCATTAAACTAACTAACTTTCACTGTAACACATTTGTTTACACCTTTAAAAAAGGACTGATCAGGATTTGTCATTGTTGCTGTCGTTATGTTACTGCTGGCATCCCCAGCAGTAAAAAACTGAAACATGATCATTTCAAAGGACAAAACCCTTTAAAAAGAGAACAATAATTCTTGTGCTTTGAAAGGAGCCAGTACTACACAGGTCACACTCCAACTTCTTCACAGGGGACTGCCAAATTTTTTTTAGTGCTTAGGGGCACTCCTTCCTTCACCTAAATAAGCAATAAACCAGCAATACAATGTTTATAACTCAGTTCTAACAACTCATGTTATTCCTTTTCCCCAGGAATGCTACAGCCCCTGAGCTTCCTCACAACCTTCCTGTGAGATCAACTTAAGGCATTTTGCACAGGGAAATGCTAAATATGCTTCATTTACACACTGCCTTGTTAGCACATCTCACACATTAGTCTACATTAAATCAAAATATTTTATTTTTTGACTCTCCTTATGCTCTAATTCATACACTGTGCCTCCACAGAGGTTATACTTGCAGGGAAGCTGTCCATATTATCCACATCAGAGCAAGCATGATTTATAAGCTTCTTCAGATATACCACCTATTTGTGTCTGACGAAATCCCAATTTAAGTGGATTTGAGTAAGGATAATGCCTTACCTATATCAGAAATTAACGAAATATTTTTTAATTAATGACAATATTTAAACATTTATGTAGTTGCATTGGTGCAAACCTTTACTAGAATAAACTTATTTATCATAAATAATTTAGGAGAGCAGGTCTGACATTTCTCAGGTCAATACAGACTTTTGCACAATGAGGGTTAGAATTAGATTAAGTATGTAGGGCAATCTCAGAGCAAATTTTAATAACTGATGACACCATAGATCTTCAAATGCATGGGTAGTGGGTAGCACTGGATTACTTTCCACCAAAAGCCAACATCAGTTGGATGAATAGTTTCCATGGAGTTCTCTCCCTGTGCAATTTATTTCTCATAGCCATTGTATTTACAAATACATTTTAAAGCAAAATAAAAGTCATTTTTCTTTCGCACATTGCTCATAGACTTACAGCTTGATTTCCCCCATGGAGAAAAGTGGTCTACAGGGAAAGATAAGGCCAGTGACCAGTGTGCAATCACTGTAGAATTAAGAATCTGGTCTAATCTAAGTATTTGATCATATCTGAAGTACAATGAGCCATTCAATGTTTTTATACAAAATGCTGTTGGAGCAATATACAGACACCTAGAAGGTTTTTTCTAGCCATATATTTTATTTTGGGATCAATTTGATGTTAGCATACATTTGCCATAATGCTTCAGTAGGGTTAAAATTCAGAGGCCTTTTTCTCCTGTGAAGTTGGATCCCTGATGTAGCAAGGTCACATCTCCTTTCTGGCTGCTGCGCAAGAGGGACTGTCTGACACAGGGCATTCAAGGACATTTATAATGGATGTTCAGCCAGTGAAGGAGTACCAGGCTTCAGTCACTCAAGCTACAATTCCCATGAGGCAGCTGAAGGATTCCTAGGGCAGCATGCCAAGGCTGGGCACTTGGGCTTGTGTCTGTAAAAATGCCTCAGCTTTAATTTTCTCGGCATTAGTGACATTGCATTCCAAAGAAAGACCTATTTCTTCAGATGCCTGCCCTAATAAATGTGTTGCTTGAAAATACATTTTCCAATACAAAGCTAAAGAGCAAAATTCTTAAGGTACTAATGAGCCAGCCATGTGCTTTGCTTCTTTAACCAGAATGACAGGAAAAGTAACTGTCAGCATTTTCTTAGACACTCACACATTCAGCTTTTCCAAATGACATGGATATCCCATTGCAATATTTGAACTCTGTTAAGAACAGCAGTTCCTTCTAAGGATGGGGGTGAACTTTCGTAACTACTTTTCCTTTTCTTTGTTTTTCCCCCCAAAATACATAGTTTTAGTGAGGGTCCAGTGGGCCATTAAGGACTGTCTTTATTTTGGCTTTCCTTTTGACTGAGCCCTTTATAAGAGATGTTGTGTGGTTTCCCTTTAGAAGAAGAGGAGTTTTGTGAGTAGTTAAGGGCAAAAAATTGAATTTGTTAGTGGTGCATTCCACACTTTTATGACTAAGCCCATAGCACATGTCTGTGTAACTGGTACATAACATGATACTAAATCAGCCTGCATAACTAAATTGCAACATACCATTGATTTTAGTCACTAATAAAACACATACATGTGTTTCAAGTGGTTTTAATTATCTGTTTATTATTAAAGCATGTTTGCTTTGCTGTGCTTTTATAAAGTTTTGATGTAAGAAAGAATTTTTCTTCCAAATTTAAGCTCGACTGTAATACTTGATACATTTTTGGACCAGGCAAACAGTGTCAAATGGCTGTTTACCAAACTATTGTTCTTTAACTTTGACCTCCTAAGGGTGGCACATGCCTGGGACTTGGTGTTCAGGGAAAGATAATTAAAGGTCTGATGGATTGCATTGATAGGACTTTGTCATTAACTGCACAGAAATAAACCACTTCTTGAGCTGAGGCCAGAACAATCTGTAAACCTGATTAGCAAACTCACAGCTCTCTGCTCACAGTTTGATCCCTTCTCTCTCTATCTGATAACTCCTGCCTCTGTTATTCCCTGTCTTCCACTCTTCATTTCGTTTTTATCCCTTCCCTGACAGCAGAACTCTAACTCACTCTCACTGCTCTTTCCCTCTCTTCCTGATTTTGCACAGCCCAGTGTGACTTGGGGCTTTGGAAGCTTTCCTGTGTCATAGATGTGTTTTCTCTCCCAGTTTTGCCTTTTTCCTAAGTAACACTGTTCAGAGCAAATCTACTTAATTACAGCAATTTTTTCCACATCTCTGACTTACTCCTTAAGCTCCCCATCTTCCTGTATCCACTTATCTCTCCACTCAGGTGGCATCTCATTAAAATCTTTGGAGAGGAAATCAGCAAAGGCTTCTGCTTTGTCTTGCTTTCTCTTCTCCACAACTTCCCTTTACTTTGAGGCAGAGATGCTGTAGCACTTCTCAGAGCTCTGCTTTCCTCAGCAGTCCCACCCCTTCATTTCACTCTTCCATTTTATCCTTTACTCTTCTTATGGCTTTTGGCACTTTCCCCTTTCAGTACAGTCCTGCTTCACTTTATCCCACAGTCACCTCCCTGCCCTTGTCTCTGCAGCCAGTGCCCTATTTACCTCCTGCTTTACAGGTTCACTGAATGAAAAATTGAGCTTCTCTCCTCTGGTTCCAGCCAAGGCCAAATTCTACCAAAACATTGATTGACAAGGTATTTTTAAACTTTTGGATGATTTATCCTCATCCTGCTTAGTATCTCTCCCTCAGTTTCCATTATTGGCTCACAGATATTAACAGAAACATAATGGTGCTCTCAGCAGCTTATACTCACTAATTCTAAAACAAGGATCTACATTCCTCTTCCAGCTTTGTTTGTTGTGTTTGGGAGGAGCTATTGACAAACATTGACAGGATGTTGTTTCTTTACAGTCAGAATCCTCTTTCCTTGATCTCTGGGGATGATTAGGCAAATGCTAAATTACTGGCCTGCAGAGACCTTTATCACCACTTTTGATAAAATAATTTGATATTGCCAAGTTTCCCTGAACTCATTTGTCTGTATCTGCTCCTTTGTCTTATCCTTAGATGATTTTTGAGGCAGGACTGTGGGGTTTGTCCAAAATTTGCAGAACTCTTCCCACAGTGGAGTTTCAGTCCATGACTAAGGCACCACTTGATTTTGTTAGTAACAGCCATCATTTAAAGGCTTAACTGAATTTTAGCTGTACCTAAAAGCACATAATTGTCAATAAACCAGCTCTTATTTTTATTGCAATTGTTTAAATTTAAGGCCTTTTTCAGTAATTTAGTCTTCTTTGTAATTAGCAATAGTGAGAAACATATGGTTACTCTTTTTGATCTGAGCAACTAACTATATTTTGAGATCTCATAGGTTAGTCCCAGGGGATTGAGAAATTGATGGGGTAAATATTCTTTGATGTTTATTTTTCTTTATTTCTGAAAAGGTTTATTTCTGAGAAATAAATTACTTTTTTCTTGAAAATATCAGGATTTAAGCTGCTAGAAATAATGCATTTCCAAGTCAGTACCCAAGCAATAATACACTCTGTGGACTTTTCCTAAGGCATACATGAGCATTAATTCTTTTTATGTCTTCAGTTATTACTGAGCTTTGCTCCACTTCTTAATTTGAAGTCTCTTCTACATACACGTATTTTCATGCATGTTCCAAGCTAAGCAAAACTGCTTCACTATTTTTATTTGGATTTCTGTTTTGAATCTGGAAACTCCTGCTTGCCTGCATGGAGGGCTTGAATAACCTCTTACAAATATTATAAATAAGCATCAAGTTCATCTCTATGAAAATAATGCATCAATTAAACTGAGGTTTCTTTCAATAATTACATGCAGATGCTTTTACGATGGATTTTTGCTTCATGGTCTGCAAAATCCCAACATATAATAAAACTAGGTTTGTATTTTGGCTTTGTAAATATCTAGAAAAACTGTTTCACTCAAAAACATAAAGGATTTTTCACAGATGACTGGAAATGCAACATTTACATTGAGACATTGAGCTATCTTCATTTTAAAGCTGTAAGAGAAATATTTTTTATGCAGTAAGAGGAGCAAAAGTAGTAGAAGTCTTTTACTAGCACTCACTGAGCTCCATTTCAGAACCTGTCAGAAACCCAGGCAGAACCTTTGCATGTAGCTTTAGGCTTTGCTGTTTGTGTGCATTTGGAAGAATCACTTGTGGCTATCTGGTTATGTCATGTGATTTTGTGGTGTTGTGAATAAAAGGCACGTCACAGAATTTATTATAAACTGTGAATAATGTAGTACAGCCCTTGCCAAACCATGTGTAAGAGCTCTGTTAGTTTCACTCACACATCCCATAATAGTATTTTGCTGTCACTTTTTTATTAGCACATTTTAACTAAAAGCTATCTTGTAAAGTCTAATATATTGTGATATGCTAAAGAATGCATAATGTATTTCTGTCAGGAAGAATCCTCTTCCATTGCCTTAGTTATTCCTTTGTCCTTTCAATTCTAAATTTGTATAATCTTCTGTACATACCCTGCATGCAATTAATGTCTCCCAGTAGCTGTGGGGTAAAAAAGCTAATTTGGGATTTGTATCAATACTTCGTGTAATTTCCTTAGATCTCAGTTCATGTTGAGACACCCTTTGCTGCGTTAAGAACCCTAATTAGCACTGTAATTTTGGCTTTTTTATTCATCTAAAAGTTTTACACCTCTGCTAGCTCTGACAAATAAGGGTCAGTTCTACCAATGCTGAGTTCCACTGGTACAGGAAGATAGGAATTTGCCTTCACAGACCCAACAGACAGGAGTGTGCCCTGCCCTGCTTCAGGGATGGGCTCCTCCAGGCCTGCTCTAGTCAGAGATGGTTTGTGTCAGCGCCTCGTGGTGTCTCAGCAGTCACAAGAGAGTTTTGGAGCAGGGGTCCCCAATGCAGTGGTGTGGCTCCCACTGGATTGTGCCCACCAAGCTCATGGCAGCTTGTCTAGGCAGAATCACAGTTAACATTTTGTGGTTTTTATTCTGTGTTCCTCACCTGGCAGTGTTCAGATCACTGGGGCATTGTCTCCATCCAGCCTTACACAGGGGCAAACACAGAAAGTTGGGTGACACCTGCTACAGCTCTATATATACATCCTCAAATTATATGTGCAAATTTCTACAGGCCCATGAAAAAGTTCTTTTTCAGCCTTATTTATAGTATAACAAAGTAGTTGTTATAAACTGTAACCTTTCAACACTGATCTTGATGAGTATGCAGCAAAAAGATAAGGGTTTTGAGAAAAGCAATTGCAATGATCTAACTATAATAATACCTAGCTCTTGTACTGTCCTTTTCATCAACTGATCTCAGAGCACATTAGAAAGGAGATCAGTATCATTATCCCCATTTTACTCATTGGCTTCATTTTCTTACAGTGCATTGTCCTGATTTGCAAAATGTATACAAAACTCTTTATATCCATCTTTCAGATCCAATGTGAAGTGGGAGTTATACTCACTCTGGCATGAGAGGGTGCTTTTTGCCTTTCACATCCTCCAACCCCTACGCACAGAGACCCTTCTATTTTTTCCTGAGTGGTTTTGCAGAGCAGAGATCAAAAGGAAATTTATCAGTATCTGTCTCCCTTCAGGCCATTGAAGCCAGACTTCTGACAACAGTGTAGCAGCCTTAAAGCTGAAAGAAGCATCAAGAACAGGGAAAGAAAAGAAAGAAAAAGTCCCATGGCTACACTGTCATTGTCAGATTATGGAGGAGGAAATTGCAGTGTGAGAGCACCACAGATGCTTTGAAGGTAGGGAGGCAGGGAATGGGGGACTCTGGCCTCCCTAGATTGTTGGCTTGTCCAACCCAAAAAACTCCAGACCCTCCAGTCCCCAAAGACTCCTGAGCCCTGAAGTTGAAACAGCATCCTTGTGCATTATACAGTTGTGGTTAATGGTGATCTAAACTGCTTCAAACACATAAAGTTCATCAGAAAGTACCAAGTGTGTCATTTAAACATAGTCCTTCCTTCATCTAGCTCCTAAAACTGGAGCAATAGGATTCAGAATTTCCTTTGCTAGAAAAACTCTTGTGTATAAATGCTGAAGCCTGGGGGAAAAACTTATTAGCCTGAACTTTTCAAGACTCCAAGGGATTCAGATGAGGGATTGTCTGAATCTCCTTGCCTAAATACTTGGCCAAGACTGCTGAGGTGATATTAGACAGCACAGACTGTTCAGCTAAACCAGAGGAAAAGCCAGTGGCTCCTTTTATGTCAGATGTGCTCAGAACCCCTTTAACAGTATCCTCTATCCACTGTATTCCAAGTGACTTCACTGAAGCACTGGGGAGTGTTCTGCTTCTGCATAACTTGAAATAATCATGTTAGTTATGTGATTCACTGATGAAAGAGGAGCAGATAAATCCCTGAGCTCTGAACTTGGATAGCAGAAAGAAATGATGGATGAACCTTCTGCATTGGCAATTCAATTGGGTTCAGATAATGAATCAAATGTTTAGCTGCTTACCCAGACCATATCCCCCCAAACTCTCCAAACAGTTCTATCTGACACTGGGATTTCATCCAGCTCCCTTTGAAATCAATTAGCAGATTCTCATGACTTCAGCTGGGAGGCCATCAGGCCCTGGGGCTCAAACAGGTTTGCTCTCGCGTGACTTACAGATTGTTTGGCATTGTGGCTGAGATGGGGACAAGGTTGACAGAACACTAGTCAAAAGACAAATCTCCAGTCAGGGAGAAATGGGACAAGTGAAAATTCAAAGGACTTTAAAAGTCCTCTAAGAAAACCTCTGGTGGCGAACCATTATCATGTATTTACTTTCTTTAGAAAATAGTTGATTCAGTTTGGCTTCGTGGAAAAAGAAAACCAAAATCTACACCAGACATTCTTATTTGGACTATTCTGGTCACCCACATCAGTAAAATGCATTACACCTTATTGTCAATAGATAATTATTTGGAACTTTATGACTGGGAGATGCAATTTAGTAATGAGTAGGACCTGAAAGAACCTTTTCAAAAAATATTCAGAATTACATTTGAATTAAATAACAGGAGCATATCTAGCAAATTCTCCACTCATGGTCAGGCAAGACTTTAGATGTTCTGTACGGCAACCTGCACCAAACAAAGGGAACCTGGCCAAAGAGGTAAATTAATTGGGACACATTATCTCAAAGTTTTGCACAGTGTCATTACTACCCAGAGATATTGAACAGGATGTGGTTGCATTTCATCTTCTTGGCATTTTAAAAATGTGTCAGAGCCTGCATTGTTGAACCATTTTCAGATTTAAGAGCTCTCAGCCCCAATACTTTTGTGCGACAGTGTAAATAAGAGAAGGATAAATGTTTATAGGGAGGTTGTCAACACAGTATTCATGTATTCACAGAGGAAAAAAATCTATACATTACTAGGCACTAGCCACAGAATTGTTTTTTCAAGAAATAACACTGGGTTTAATTTTTTTTTCCTAAAGAATATGTAAAACATTTCTAATTGAAATATAAAAAACTTTAAATCAACCATTTTCTCATTAAAAAATACCAGACTGATCAAAAAATGTCACTTTCTGATAAGAAGAAACTTTGTGGTAAGAAAATGAGCCAGTTCTATTAATAAATCCTTGTATCTTCATAACTATTTGACACATATTTCTAGACTCCATGGTTTTCCTTCCAAATTAACCTTCTTAATTTGGAGGGGAAAACACAGATGTGTTTTGTCTCTGTGCAGCCGTTGGGTCACAGTTGCAGATCCTTTTTATCAATCTCTTTGTCTGTAGACACCCAAAAAGGAGTTTGAAAGGCCTCAAAGAATTAAGGTTCCAGGTGTAAATGTGCTGGTATCGTTTTAGGCCACCTCTGTGAGAGCACTGAGCTCACAGGAGCAGCTGTAGGGACAACCTTCTACCCAGTGTGGCCATGCACACTAACGTGGAAAGATTCTAATGTAAAAGACTCTAATATAAAAAGGCTACATAGAGCTGAGACAAACCAGACCATACACACCCTAAAGTGCATATTTCTGACCCTAGTCTGCTGCCTGAGACTTGTTTCATGAGCTTCTGTAGGGCGGCTGTGGTCCGTGAAGATTTTGAGGAAGGTACAATTTAGTGTATGCCTGTACAAGGAGCCCAAATGCCAAAAGTGAGACCAAAATGTTTTTTAATCCAATTTTCTTATTATTATCTTCCACTTGAGTTAGAGGAAAATAGAAAACAGAGACATCCACATTACTTTTTTTTATAGCTGTTCTCTGGCTGATTCATAGTCTGGTTCTCAGGAACTCACAGAGGGTTAGCTGGGCTCACAGCACTGAAAGAGAATGTTCAAATGCAAAACATTTCCCTTTATAGTGAGCAGAGGTCATGGCAATATTTCTATTCCTATTGTCTTTCAAAAACCAACTTCATGAAATGTAATTTGAGGCCTCAAACTGCTTGACATAGTCCTGATAGAGATAAAAAAAATAATCTAAAAAAAAAAAAAGCTGTTTTGCCTACATGTTACTATTTCTGAAAGTTATCCCATATTTTTAATTTCCATTCAGTTGTGGATAATGAAAGTTCTTTTCTTGAGGAAAAAGACCTTATACTGGTTCTGATAAGCTGGCTTCACTGCAACTGATGCAGGAAAAAAAAATTAATCAGGACTTGAAGTATGTTTCTTATGACTCTTCTTCTGTCTTCTCTGAAAGTAATTTAATACTGGTCTTATCAGTAGCAGTTACCTCTCCTGTCTGGATCTGTCACTTGTGGTACAATGTACACAGGGCTGTAGAAGACAAAGCATGCCTGATGTGTCACAACAAGACCACAGGAATGTCATAAGATTTCTTCCTTAGTCTACCTCTGTCTGAAGGAATTGCCCATGAATCCCAGTGCCCTGAGTGTGCTCATCCAAACATGGGCACTGTGAGGTGCAGGCTGGCAGATTCTGTATCACACTGGTGTCCAAAGGCTGTTCCAGAAACATCTCCCAAAAGTGAGCACAAAGATTAAATGTTTTCTTCAGGGAGATAAACAGTGAGAACCTGAGGAAAAGGAATCCTAATTCACAGGAAAGACTGAGTTGTTTGCACTGTCAGTAACATAACAACACAAGGCAAAGATGATAGTCTGTTTAGAACAGTTTATTATGAATGTCCAGATTCAAAAATCACCAAAAAATTCTTCATTCTCTTGTGGTGTTTGTTGCAACATAATGAAAGTCTCTTTAAAACTGTTTTGGGCAAGATGTGCTCGTAGAAAACCCTTTTGTGTTGTGGGTAAACTCACGACAGAATATGTTCTTCCACTGAAAGTATTGGAAGAGTAACTTCAGATATACATCATCCTGCTGGAGATCAGGTTATTTGGGAAGACTGTGTGGACATTGTACTTTCAAACCTGATGTCACCAATTCTCAGAAACATTTACTTTTTTTTGTCTAGTATGTGTATATGAACAAATTACAGTGCAATTTTGCTGATGGAGATTGTTTTCTGAACTTCTCACACATGTATTTCTGAAGAAATTCAAATGTAGCATAGAAACTCTGTTCTTTAGAGCAATTAATTAATTTGTTATAGAAAAATGTTGTTTTACAAGACAGTAAACAGTAACTAGAACCACTGGGACATTTCTTTGTCCTGAATGTCTCAAGTGATATAATTCCTAATTGTCAGGTCAAATCACACATTTGTAAGTTTAACTGCTCCCTGAAAATGCATCCATGACTGAGTAGCAATTGAATTGAAAACTGGAAAAGCAAAACTGGATAGAAGAATGGCAAAATTATGTATAAGGTTCTTCTATGTACTGCCTTTAGCAAGCCATATGCTGAAGTCCTTACTCAATCCTTACTATCCTAGCTAAGCAAAAATGTCATTCAAGTCAAAAAGTAATAATTAAATTATTAATCAGCAAAGGAGGTGGATTTGGGGATGGAGGGAATAAATAGTAAGATTGATATTTTCACTATTGCATGCATTAGAACTGCCACATTTTTAAGGACATGACAAAGCAAACCAAATTTTTGAAAACTGGAATCCACACAGGAAATCGTCTTTTCTCAGTTGGAAAAATTCCTTTTTCTTTTCTCTTATTGTCTGCAGAACTCTTCTCTCTTCTCCTTTCTTCTTTGGCATTCTTTGCTTATTACTATATTCATCATGATTGTGGTGTGTTTGAAGAAAGAGTATGTGTTGATAAACCTCCTCATTCATTATGGACCCAAAATACAATTACAGCAATTACATATAATAGTGGCAATATATTTTTTAAAAGCCTTGCTGAGACAGCTTTGAGACAATAATGAACACCCGTGATTTAAATCACTTGTGCCTGAGATTAGCTCTTTTGTCTTACTTATTTCCTAGAAAGGTTATGGAAAGTACTTAAAACAGAACAGCACAGAGTTGTCATTAAAGTTTTGTGGTAAAACATGCAAAAAGAATACATAAAAACAGAGATGACAGTCACTGACTGCATTGCTCTAATTTCTTAAGAGCTTATTCCCTTATGCAGAATTGAGGCTCTTAGGAAGTGTTTTAGGAAGACATGAATTCTTTCTGTGCCAAAATAAGTGCCTGATCTTCAAGGATTCAGCACCACTTAACAGAAAATCCCTCCCCATAAGCTCTACTCTGGGATCTGCTGTGTGCCAAGAACATTTGAAATGTAAGTCTCACTTACCTGGTAGGTAAACATTCCTTCTAGGTGGGTGCTGAGTTTATCTGAAATGCTGGTTCACTGCTATTCCAATGATGAACTCTAGGAAAATGAAAAAGTTACAAATGTCTGTTTCCTGTGGTTTAGACTACAGCATACTTTCAGGAAAAAATCCTGGTGTTTATCTCCTAAAAACACATTTAACTCTTACTTGGGCTAAAGAACTATCTGCTCACTCCTTACTAATGTCCATCAATCAAATAAGTTTTCATCTTCCTTCATGTCAATTGATGGACATTTTATCAGACAGATTTTTCTGCAGAGTGGGAGCATACAATCAGCATAGAGACACAGTCTCTGCATTTCTCTGGGCCCATATTGCCTGACTAACTATATTTTTAGTGATCATCGCCTCATATTTTTAGAAATTTTATAATTAGCACTTTACAATGCCTGGAGAAGTCTGGAAAACTTGGATGATACTAGGCTATCACAATCTGACAAAGTTTGCACATCCTTTACTCTGCCCAACCCAGTGTCATGGCAGAAGGCATGTGCTCTAGGCATGTATTGATTTGTATATTGATTTGTGTACAGTTACAATGACGGCAGCATATGCTGATGGGGAGGCTTTTTCCATAAATAGGGAATTTTACTCCATAAGTGGCACTCAGGTAGAATTAGCAACATTCTATCTCACCCATTCTTAACCTGTAATCACCAGATAATAAACTGCATCTTTCTTCCCCTCTCATTGGGTTTTTCTCTTTTAAACCCCATTTTAAGTTATTTAACTTTTGCATTGCACGGGAAGCTTTGCAGTATTAAGTTCTCCAGGTTATTTCAGAAGACAGATAACAAAATGTTAGCAGTACTTAGCATTATGACTACAGTTCTTATGAGACACAGCTCCTGAAGTTTGGTAGGGGAAGCTTTCAGAGGAAGAGCAGGTAAAGCCAGATAAAAGAACACAGTTGAACAGTAGTGTTTAAACCACAAAATTTTAGTCATGAAAAATACATTAGCATGTAACAGGTGATTTATATTCCCATGTAATTCAAATGCATTTGCACATGAGGAGGAGGGCATTGGAGATCAAGCTGGGATCAGTAAGTATCTTGCAAGATTAGACTCATGTGATGTTTTCCTTAGGATTACTTTTTTACTCACCACTAATCACATCTACTGCCTTTTCTTTCCTAGTCACTTTATTTGTTTCAAGGGGACTGGTAAGGCCCTTAAGGCAGTCCCATAATGATACTAATTAATTAATAATTGGTAGCAATTTGGGTGTGTTGAAGAGCTGACCTCAGATAATTCATGCATTGTGACATGATGTACTTGACAGTGCCAGCAGCAGAAACAGCAGGAGTGCCATCCTCCAGCTGCCAGAACTAATTATAAGCAGTTTGTCTTTTCCCTTAATGGCAGATTCTGTTTGTTTCACAACAGCCAATTTAAAAGTCACTTTTAATATCATCATCAACAAAAGAATACCTGGAAAAAAATGTGTTCACTTTTGACCGAGAAACTGCAGAATGAGTTGGATTTCTATGGTCACTTTTGCTAATTCAAACACTGAACAGAAGATAAAAAGCAGATGGAAAGTTTCTCACAGGAAAACATAAGAAGTGCTCTTTCTTTTGCGTAGTTGATGTGGTGTTGATGAGTTAATACAGCAACTTAAACAACATGGAGCCCCCTCCTGAAGCTCTTATATTATGTGATCAAGCTTATGACAAAGGACCATGGGTTACATTTTCCATGAAAACTAATTCTATGTAAGTCTTAGCAGGGATAAGGTGCTGAGAAAGTCATGTAGTCTTATAGATCTATCCACTGTCAGTTGAAGGTAATTCACTGTTATGAATTCTCATCCTTCCTATTACTTTGTAGGCTCACACCATTAAAATCCTGTCTTAAAATTTCATCCTTCTTCTATAGTAAGGTGAAAAGGTTAATTCCCAAGGGACTAATCCTGTGAGGTGCTGGGCTCTCTCAGCTCCCACTGACTTCAAAGCTAAATATTTGCTTCACATGAAAGCCTCTTTAATTCCCCATTACTGTAAGGTATACTTGTATACAACAGTGGGAGCAGTTGTCATTATAAATCAGACAGTTTATCAGGGGAGCTATTCTCCAGGGCAGAGCAGATTCTAACGCACCACGACATACTTTATTTGTTAGCCTTAGTTCCACAGGAATTTTATTCAGGCAGACACCTCAAGGCATGCATCTTTTCAAAGTGTTTAGGCAGGAAGCGAGATTCAAATTAGATACACTTACGATGCAAATGCATTATTATTTAGCTCAAAACGACTGAGGCTGGGGGTTGTAAATCCTGCCATAAAGAGATCTTTCAATTACCTTCTGTTCAGTGAATCAGAGAAGAGGAACCCTTTCCCTGGCTTTTTCATGCAGAACAAATTTGACTCCCAAACAAATATCAATCACCATAATACTCTATATTTTAGCCTATATAGAGACCTAACTCCTAGCTGTTTTATATGGGCTTTTCTTTTAAGATGGTATCAAACCAAAACCTTGTATCTTTAGTGTGACTGAATCTGAATCCAGTCTTTAATGGCTCCTCCCTTTGTAAGCTCAGCAAAACTCCAGAGGATGTGTGAAACCTGGAGCCAGATCTAGATCTGATTTAGGAATTTTTTCTTTCCTTTGGAATTTCATTTCTTCCTCAGCTCATCCCTGTCCTTTGTTCCAAAATTCCAAACTACAGATAAGATATATTACTGCTTGACCTGTAATAGTTCCACAGCGTGACTTTTTCTGATGGCTCAGATTTCCTTTCACCTCCTCCTTATGTTTGACTTTTCTAACTTTCAGTTGATTCTCTTCTCTTCCTTTCCTGTCCCCATCTTTTAAACCTGCCTGTTTTAAACATGACTGTTATAGTCTTTACCTTACATAGAATTTATTTTTTAGATTCTCTCATTCCACTGCACTGCATTCACACCTTATTCCCCTCAGAATACCTTAAACTTTTCCTTGCCTCTCTGCTTTTGTGTTATATTGATATAACACAATATATTGATATAACAATTTGCTGCTCCCCAGCAGCCAAATTTCACCTTTCCATCCCTGAGTTTTGTGGCACAAAACATTGGGAAAGTTTTACTTTTGCTTCTGCTTTGATCTTCTGAGGAGGCAAAAGAGCAGACAAGCACAACATCACTTTTCATAGATCTTTAAATACCGTGTAAACACCTGTGTCCACACACAGTGCCTTGCCACAGACTGTTCACTGGCAGGCAGCATAAGGCTTCAATAGTTCTAGGCATGTATAGCCTCTCTTTAGATTGTCTGTAGGTAAATTCAGCTTTCTCATTGCACAGTGATAATTGCAGAAGTGGTGGTTTAAAGCTTCTGTATGACACAAACTAAAGGAAAGAAACAATTCCTCAGATACACAAAGCCATCCCAATAAAACTTTACAAAAAGCCTATTTCTCTGATGTGGAGAACCTGCAGGCTCAAGTTTGAAGTTGCTCATATTTTTAAAAAAAAATCCTTAGATCCATATTAAAATATCATTTGAGGACATATTTATAACAAAACATATATTCCAGCAACACTTTTTGCAAATACATATTGTATATATGTTAGAACAACATTCAAATACATCTTAGCAAAACCTGCTAGTGAAGCTCATATTCAGCAAACTAAATATTTGTTTCTTTCATCTAGTTAAATAATTGGTTGTATTCTAACTGTATATATGTATTGTCTCACAGAATAAATGAATAATTACAGTTTTCAATGTATTTTAAATGAGACCATGGTTTCCCAAAGCGAGACTGACTGCAGTGCAGGTGAAAAGTGCCAAAGAAATGTCTGCAGAGCCTGCAGTTTCCCGTGGGTTTCATCTAGAGACTATTACTTGCCATGACAATTGCAGAAGGTACAGGTCCTGTGCTTAGGGCATAGAGGCTGTGTCAGGAGGTCAGGGTTCCATTCCCCACCCTGCAGGACCTGCTGCTTCACCTCAGGCCACTCACCTGAGCTCTTTGGAACTCAGTTTGCCCATCCATGAGGGGAGCTTAATCTTTCCTGCCTACTCCACAGGGCAGTTATGAAGCTTATTTTGCTAATGTTCATGAAGTGCTTTGAAATATTTGATTCAAAAGAAAGTAAAGCTTTTTTCCTATGGTCTTGGTTTTTTCCATAGAATTGCTACTACATTTATAGTCATAGCACCAGCTTTCCAACACCACTAATAAAACTGAGTCCCAATGAGAAGAGTGGTTTTTATACTGTAACGTTTTGGGGGATTTTTTCTTTCTGTTTCCTCTTGTCCTGTCAGTTTAGGTGACGATTTCTATGGTTCTTTTAGGGGGGGCGAGGGGGGGAGTCATTGGTCCTTTTGCTTTGCTTTTTCCAAACTAAAGCCACAAAGACTCAAAAGCAAATAATAAATCTTTCTCTCTACCAAAAGAAAAAAAAAAGTTTGGACTGTGTACATTTCCAATTATTTTTAAATTAGCCTTCATGAGCAAGTAAGTGCAACCACAGTGCCACAGCTTCAAAGATAATATCACTGCTTCTTGAGTTTATGCAGGCCTGCTTAGGTCTTTATCTGTGATCCCACTATCTAAACAAAAGCTTAGCTTTCTTTTTCTGTCCTTATCTTGTTCGTCAGTTGATTGTTTGCTAAGTATCTCAGTGAACAAGACCCGAATGAAAATGACTGTTCCTGTTCGTGTATAATTTGTTTGGATCAGATTAAATTGGAAAGAAGGTAAAAGTGAGAGAGAAAGTAGAACGCACTAACAAATGAGTAGTGAAGGTCAAAATGAATTGCCAAACATCATGCTTGAAGCTTTCTCTTCCTCTTGTCTGATTTTTCTGTGCACTTTGTGGAAAAGGGTAGCTAAAACAGCATGTCCAAAGGAAATTCCTTAGATTATGTGAAATTTGAAATGTCTCAGTATTGTAATAAGAAAATATCTTGTGAAGAATAAAATAATCTAACACAATTAAAGCTAACATAGTCAGTTCCTTTGTCACGCTGTTGCCTGCTGACAATTCTTCTGCCTGCTATTACTTTCAGTTCTACTCTGCATTTCTCAGCTGATTAATTTTAATTGCTGTAGCAGTGCAAGTCTTTCAAATTGATCCTAAATTTTTTGCAAGAAGACTCAGAAACGTGACTGGCATGTGATTTGGAAGTGAGACACTAACCACGTTAAAGTTCTCTGGATTTGTTCTCTTTTTGTATTGCAATAAAACCTGTTTGTGAGAGTTCAACTGTTTATTTCAGAAGCAGCACTCTTACGACTTCATTTCAAGTAGATAAGATAATCACAGGATGCCTGGGGAATTAAAATCCTTGCAAGACATCATGACTTGCCAAAGGCACAGCAGGCCAGCAGCATCAGGGCCAGGATTCCAGAGATCTGTCGTGCTTCAGCAGAATCTGCAAGCTGCTATAAATGCATCTTTCCAGTTCTCACTCCCTCCTCAGCTCCTAGTTACTTCATTCACATAAAAAATAAATGCTGAGGGGAAAACAGTTATCTAGTCAATGCCCCTTCATCATCCTACAAGCTGGATAATTTTATAGTGGCACCCTTCTACCATTCCCTCTGGCCTATTTCTTAATTATTATAGACTTGTTGATTTAAAACCAAAACCCAAGACACATCACCCCTATGTAACCTTGCACTCTTGTGCAATGTCTTTCAATGGTACATTTTTTAAAATGTATGATTTTTTTTTTCTGGATTTGGACGCTTTCAGTTTCCAGATGTTGATTCTTGTTAAGTATTTGTCTGAGATATTAAAATATCTCAACTAAATTGATGACTTTGAATGGTATTAAGCTTCTTTTAGATAAATAATTAGGATTTTTTGTCATTCACACATCTTTATAGCTGTTTTGTATAGCTGGCTACCAGCTATTTTCCTTTGGCAAAGGGAGTATCCAAACTTAGTACAATATTCTCTTCCTGCAGCAGTTTCAGAAAGACGATGTACAGTTGCAATATTTTGCTCGTGTTTGCCTAATCCTCTGCTGACACATCTAGAGATCTTCCAGCCATACCATATTCAGCTCATTATTTACCATGATGACAAAAAGTAGATAACCTGTACATGCCTCTGTCCACACAGATTGCTTGTCTCCCACTGCCACAAGTTACAGATGCTGCTTGAAGATTTGACCACCCCATTCAACTGAATCCTCCATCAAGTTACCTTCCCTCCCATGCCCAACCTCACAACTCCCTATGTCCTAATCCTTTCCTTGCCTGGGCCTTCCCTGAACCCTACAAACTCCACAGATATTTTTTCTTCCCTGCTGTGAGCATGTCCAACAAGATATGATCAGTGCTATCTGTTGGGAAATCATTCACATCAGAGACAGCCCAAATGAGAAGCCCCGGCTATCATTGCTATGTGTCCCCAAAGCCTTACTCTGTAGAAAGGAAAGGTCAATGGGAAGTTAACAGAAGACAAGAGGAAAGAAAAACATGTAGCAGTGTTCTTTCAACAAGCTACTTCATCTTCATTTATATGCTGTATATGCATATACCTTTTAAAATCTGTGGGGCTGTCATGTTTCCTTTTTTTGCCCATCTCATGGAGACATTCTTAGGCTTATTTAGTCTGACATATCCTTTGTGGTTCTCAGTTGACAAAAAACCATAAAGCATTACTTATGCATTGACAATTTATACAGTATTAAAACAGAAGTCCCCATACTCGCAGGGTGATGAAATCACAAGTAATATTACATAGCCTTCAGTCCAAAAATTGCCACCCTAAAGACTGAAAGGATCTACTCTGGCATTTCCAACACCATGATCGTCTCAATACCTACCACAGGGCTCGTTTCAGTAATTGCTCTCTCCTTAACACCTCCAGGCGGAAAGCGACAGAGTATATCCTTTTCCAAAACAATATGGGTCAAACTCAAACATAAATTGGACATTTTCTTCCTTGTTGACTGTGATCCTCATGCAGAAGATTTCAAAATGATGCCAGAACATTGCATGGTGGGAGAGTGAATTCATGGAGAATAGTTTATTGTGTTGCACCAGAGGACCAGTGATTCAGACCCTAGATTGCCTTGGTGGTAATCAACAGAAGGCTTGTTCTGACAGGTTTGTGCCACTGTGTAAACAGGAATGTTTATAACTGTGCTGGAAAAGTGAAGAGTTTGTTAGTGGGACAACATGACACATGAATGCCAGCCAGGGTGAATCAAGGTTTGCCAATACAATTCTTCATGCAGTCCAGGCTCTGGCCCTTTTGTGCCAGTCTGACTTTCCCAGCAGTGGTTTCGTTAATCTGATTTATGTCCCACAGCCCCGGCCCCAGTTCCATCCTCAGCTCCATCCCCAGCCCCAGCTCCAGCACTTCCTCAGCCCCACCTCAGCCCCAGCTCCATCCCCAGCTCCATCCCCAGCTCAGCCCCAGCTCAGTCCCAGCTCCATCCCCAGCTCCATCCCCAGCTCAGCCCCAGCTCCATCCCCAGCTCCATCCCCAGCTCCATCCCCAGCTCAGCCCCAGCTCAGCCCCAGCTCCACCTCCAGCCCCAGCCCCGCGCACTGGCCCCGGGAATCTGGAGATCCAAAACGGCAAAGCTTCCCCTGACCCCTAAACAGATCATTATTCACTTGAAAGGCAGGCTTGCACAAACAAATATTTTGTGTAGCTGTTATGATTATTGTCAGTATCTGTCCCCATTGTTCGGGCGCAGGAATTCCTTTGGTCTCATAAATACTGAGCCCGGCCCTCCCCTCCCCCCTTTAACTGTCAGATAATTACACAGTTGGCTTTAGAGTTTAACTTGTCAAAGGAGTTTCATTACTTTGTTCCTTTTGGGCAGCTTCCACTATTGTGCTTTCTGAACACTAAACAGAACCTATATTAACTGTCAGTTAATTACACACCGTTTTTCTTCAGTATTTACCAGTCAAAGGGGCAGGTAGGCTGCAATCCTATCATCTCAATCACTGTCTCTGCTCACAAAAGAATCAATAAAGATGAGTCACTTAGTGTCACCCAGTGTCTGATACTCAAAGCCACCCATTCCTAATTGCCTTTAGAGATGGATGATAATACAAACTTTGAAGTGATAATCAGCCTAATGAGTGGCCTTGCTGAGAGGGTAGATCATGTGTCAGAACAGTTTGCAGATGCTTACAGGCAAACAAAGCCAGCTTTCCTTTTAGACCTGAGAGGACCATGGCGAGTCTGGTACCCAGAGCCCCGCACAATGGCAGAGACTGGAGCGCAGCAGGACGCTGCAGCCTGCTGATCACAACTGACTCCATCCATCTTGCTCTTTGCCTTTAATCAGCGCAGTCAGAACAAGTCCTCCAGATCGCTGCATGTTTATGCTGGATGTTTAGGCAATAACTGTGTAAAAGATAAATTCTCTGATTCTGAGTCATTGGATTTAAATAATAGCGATTGGACTTGATAGGTAATGGCCGGGGATCCCGGCTAAAACTACTGAGTAAATGTAATTAAATACAATCGGGTGCAGTCAGCCAGGCAGAGCCAGAGACCATAAAAGGCTCATTCAGACAGCAATGAAAACAAACAACGTCAGCAACAAAAACAAAACCAGTGTTTGGTTTGCTAATAAGAGCATGATCTGAGGCCTGATCTACAGCATTTTTTGCACCCAACAATTTGACCAAATCAATAATTTGTAAAAGGCCAGCAACAAACAAATAAACAAACAAAAAGACAAATTAAATTGCTATAATCCCTTAATCTGGATGCTGTTATGTTATCATAAAGACATTTTCTTTTTAAAATAGTTCAGCTGTCATAAATTCAGTCAAGTGTTAACAAATAGTCTATGGCCATGTTTGTGCTAATATGACTGTCTCGATGTTAAAGGGTTGCGTTGATTTGACAGTCCTTTAGGAATTTAGCTAAATTTTGACAAGAGCTGACCAATGACATTGCTTCAAAATCAACTCACAAAGACTGGGAATCTGCAGGATTACACCAATTTGACTTCTAAGTATAAAGGAAATATATGTGAAATCACACGTATGAATGGGTTAGCGTGCTTAACAATTTGGATGTGACAATCTAAAATTCTTTTGGGGGCAAATCTGTAGTCACTTGGGGAAAGGTGGTGAAAAAGCTGAACAAGTGGGTTCAAGATTTACACTGTTTTAATTAGAAGCTGTCAAGTTTTAACATTTTGTAGTCAACAATTTCACTTGTAAAACCTGTCATGCAAATAAGGAAGTAATGCAGTAAAGCAAACGAGAAACAGAAATTTTCATAAAAGTAAACCTACCCTTTGAAACTAAGAGCAAGATTATTGCTGTCATTTCAAAAACTACAGGATGAGGCATCTTTCAGATAAAACCAATCATATTTTTGTATTTTTCCTAGGCTTGTATCTGCCTGGCACCCTTTCTTCAAGTCAGTGAGAAAAGTGTAGTCTTTTGGATCTGAAAGTACAGAAAAAAAACAGTATTTTATTTTGTGTAGTTTGTGTATGAATATAACACACGTGCCTGTGGAAAGGCTTTAGAGTTTTCTGATTTGAAGTTTTGTTTAGAGATAGCATTCTCCAGCAAGTGATGTCTGATAATACTTGCTGCATGCTGACATGAAAACCTATGCCTTTAAGCTCTCTGCTATAACTAATATCAGCAATTAGCCCAACCTAACACTATTTGAAACTGAATGCAGCTGAAGAATTTAATTTCTTTTACTAGAGAGCATGAGAAAGAAAATACTTCATGGAATTAGTAAGTGGGCTTTAGAGGCATGTGTCCATCAGCACTCACAAGTTGCCCATGATCACACAGGTTATCTAAAGTTCCTGAATTCACAAAGCTGGAAACACACATGAGTGTCTGCCAGTGCCCTGCTCTCACTCCTGGGGCAGTAAAACAAACTCAGCTCTGCTCAGCTTCCTCAGTGGCAGCTGTGAATAACACAAGAGTTTTCCATGCATTGAAGCTGCGGGCTTGTTCCCTACAGCCCCTTCATCTCTGCTCACAAAGCACCACAGAGAACCAGACTTCTCTAACAATGCTACATCAGAACTTTTGGGAAGTGGTTTTGAGGTTCTGTGTGAGGAACTTCATGTTCCTTCTCACCTGGTGAATCAGCCAGGAAAGACCAACCCGTCCACGCTTAAGTAATATCCTTCTCCACAGTTATATTTCTCCTACAGGAAATACTCCTTTTAAATTCTCATCACTTACATATTTATAGTTCATATGATTCAAGTTAATCGTTAAGCAATAAATTTGCTAAAAATGTTTTTTAAAATCACTGTACAATTACATAGTCATATGCATTGGACTATATGTACACCATATATGGTTTCATAGTAATTTAGTTCTCCACAAATGCATTCACAAGCATGGAAGGCTAAAAATACCCTTTCCAGCACAAAATATTGCTATCATTACATATATTATCACTTGTAACCATATTCAAAATCTCAATTTGAGCTCTAAAGTGTGTTGGACTAAAAGAAAACTTACCAGTAGTCAGACCTATAGAACTGAAGCTGATAATTTGTGATTAGTTAATGGAAATGTGTTGACAAATGAATTACAGTTGCAAGTTTAAGCATGTATGTTGGAAGCAATTATGAATTGGAAAGGAGACAATGAATTGAATAAATGGGTTTGGTGATGCATGATGGCTGATAGCCACTGAACCTCGATTCAAAATTTGGATTATAGACAGAGATGTTGAAATTCACATGACATGGTACACTGCAAGGTATATCTTTCTAAATATTCTTCTCTAACTTTTCTTTTAAAACTTTTCTAACTTTTAGAAAAGTTTCTAAATTTTTTTTAGGACAAAACAAATGGGACTTTTAATGTATCTTTGAAATCCACTCATTTGATACTAACCTTAGCATACGAATTTAGTGTTATTTTGTTATCTCATATTTGTATTATAGCATCACATAGTCATAAAGAAGAGTGTTTTGATGCTCAGCTCCATACAGGTAACAACCAAATAATCCATGTCTGAAAGATTTCCCTAGAGATAAAGCCCTAAGAAAAATAATTGTAACCAAGATTTTGAGAAATTGTGTGTGTGTGTGTGTGAGCTAAATTCGAGAACCATAAAGGTATCTGATTATCAGAGGATTTTTAACTTCACATGCTCTAAACATATTTTAAATTAGACACCCAGAAACAAGGGCAGCCATAATCAGCAGTCATTCCACAGGTACAGATTCTCACTTCCCTGCCCCCTTGCATGGGGTCACTGCTGGAAAAGGGAGTCCCAACCTCCCGGTCGCCTCTGGTTATGCACCCTCGCTGCATTAAATATGCTGGCACTCGTGAGCAAGCCAATCCGATGGAAACATAAACCTCCAGGAGATGCAGGGCGATCCGCCCTGGGTCTGGGCAGCCTCACAGAGGCAATGGGAGCCCGGGGCACAGGCGGCGGGGCCGGCTCTGTCAGCGCCCGCCCCGGAGCCGACGGAACCGCATCCCGCGCCCCGCTCCTCCCGCCCTGCCAGCAATCTGCTGGGGCTCTGCCAACGAGCAGCCAAAGAAATAGAAACAGCACGATAAATAGTAATGTAATAAAGCAGAGTGAGGGGAAATGTGAAAAAAGAAACTGTGTTTTTGCTTTAATCTTTTGATTTACATATTGGGATTCCCAGTGATTATGAATTTAAGCTAGCATCTCCAAGGTCTTTTTCAAACAAGTAGCTCTAAGTGTTTCACAGATACGTACAAAATTCCAGAAATCTTTCCATGAGGCAGCAAAACATACCAGGAGCCAGTCAGTCACCTGTTAGTGGAAGGCAAGTACATTTTGAGGAAAATGCAGTACATAGTAAAATCTAGCACCACTATAAATAATGGAAACCACAGGATGAAATGAAGGTAGTTAAACTGCTACTGGAGATGAAATTTAGCCAAGACTTGATGGTCTACAATCCTTTTCCCAGTCTCAATCCTGTTAAAAACAGCCATGAAACTGGTAATGACAAAAAGGAATGGCGCACTTCTTTTGTCTCATCGGAGATGTATCTCTGGAGTAAGAAGCTTGCTTTTAAAATTGTTTGCTTTGTATTTATTCCCTCTGAGCCAGTGTCAGCTTTACCCATTATTTTAATTGGACCAGATTCTTAAGGTGTTACCGAATAAATTACCAAACCCACTTCCTACTTTTCTTGGAAATGTCTCCATACCCCATATTCATTCAGTTCAGCTCTTCCCTGAGCTGCAACTCTGTCCAATCTTACAAACTACTAGGACAGAAAAGAACTGTAACTCTGGAACTCTGCAACACATTTTGAACATTTTTATTGAACACATGCTGCATGGCAGTATGGCAGGATTTTGAGCAGATAAACTCTATAGCAAAAGTCATGCACAGAAAACCAAACGCGGCTTTTGCAAAGTATTTTCTTATTTTCTAAAAACCCCACTATATGATTGCTGTTATGCTAAAATGCAGCCTGATTCAGCACTGGGCTGTATTGCCTTCCCTCCCATTGACTTCAAAATGAATAAGCTCAGCCTGGGTATTTGAGAATTCATTGCTGTGAAGACATATTCTGGCAGGTCAACACAAGCATTATTCATAGGCCTCAATTCAGTCTGTCATCTGAAATGAAAGAGAGCCTTTCTTTAAAAAGCTAAAATCCATCTTTAATTTGTTATCCTAGGAACTGTATCAAAAACTGTTATAAAACAAATATTAAAAATGAGACCAAGCTGATGAGCAATGAAACACAGTAAAATAGATCTGGAAGTGCTACAGAGCCGCCAAATCCTTGCTCCAGCTATTTCAGACAATCACTTTATATAATTTTTTTCATTAATATATCAAGATCTCTCTTAAAACCAGCTAGTTTTATTTCTTAATTTACTGCTATGGTACAGTTATTTGTAGTTCTTACAGTTTGAGTTACAGATTCATAGATTATATGCCAGAGTGGACCACTGTGATCATCATATTTGACCTCCATAATTTGCAAGATTGCCCTGAATTCATTTAGGAAGCCAGTGATTTTGTAACCAGGAGTCTATTAGGGAAAGGGCACAAGAGCCGCGGTATCAGTGTTGACTGATGGGATTAATCAGCTCATGTTAACACACTGATTATCATATAGTAAAGGGAAATGTTTCAAAAGAATACTCCAGTCTGAAACATAAAGCAAAATCATTTGGACTTCCAGAGAGGTCATGGTTGAAATATCACAAAACTCTCTTTACTCAAAGCAGATGTTTATTAAGATTAATTTAGTGTGAAAAATGAACCAGAATGCATATAAAAGACAATGCCTCCTCAATTATGTAATAGGACACCTCCTCATTATATTGTGTTCACTGAAGATGATGGTATTTTCCTAGGGGATGTATAACTACAGTCTGCCAAAGTTGCTCTCCCTCATTTTAGATTAAAACTCAGACTGCAGAGCATGAAGCCAAGTGAACAGAAACAAGAGAACTCAAATAAACATAATTTAAATGAAAAAGAAAAGGTCTCTTAAGCATGTTTTCTGAGTAAATGTGTTCAAAATAGAAAGTTACAATGATGCCAGGGTACAAATACAGAGAAAAATCACCAGAATTTAATATAAGCAAAAATACCTCTTTCCTACATTTGCACATGTATTGAAATGAAATGCAATCTGTGAGTGTAAATATTGACTGAACTTTTCACAGAACTGAAACAACTTCTCTTTCTTGCCACCTTTTCTCTTTTTCTTTCCTGTCTCTTTCTGTGAGCTCCCTCCAGTGTTCTCAAGGAAGTATTGAATCATTTCATTTTGGTATGTTATATTTTTATCACAGGAATCATCATTATACGAAAAATTATACTAATCTAATCTCCAAGGATGCCCAGTCTGGGCTAAAGGTCTGATCTAAATCTGTTTGTGAAACCAGGCACTGGAAGAATAAGATTCCTCTCACCCACCACAGATGTCCCTTAGAATGAATGGCACATGTACCAAAAGGGCTGCTGGCTGCAGAGGTGACTAGACAATGATCTGAGACTGTGTACCAACTCGGAGATTGTTTAGAGTTAAGGAATATAAATTATTTCCTTACTTTCCTCTAGGGACTAACAAAAATGATTTCTCCTCTAAACAGAAGGTTCATCAGCTGGAAAAGACAAAATGACCAGGAAAACCAGGTCACTGACTCAGTCATCAACATGAAAAGACCCTGTCAGGTAAGGTACATTCCATATTGCAATAATAATGCCTTTGTATAAATCTAAGCTGAAAAGGGATATGATTACACTTTGGCAGAAGCCAGCCAGGGCATTGAATCCAGTATGCTGTGGACATGCCAGTCTGCTTGGAGCCAGCTCAGGATCTCTATACAGAGCTGTTACGCAGGCTACAAACCTGCCAAAAGTGCTCTAACACATATTTACATCCAGTTCAACTCCTGCTTCTACCAAGATAAACAAAAATAGAGTCAAACTCTTTATATCTATGCCTCTTCCACTGGCTTTGTGGAGTTACTAAAGAAACGAGAATAAAATTATTCTCTGTAAGGCTTCTGTGCCTGGTTTATTTTTGCTGGTTTGTGTTTTAATGTTTGTTCACTGACAGAATAAACCAGTCTGAGCTGAAGCTGTTGCAGAGCCTTCCTACACTTTCTTCTACAAGCTATTTGTTCCCATCCCTTCCCTTGTACTACCCACAGCAGTGCTTTGGGCAACTGAGCCATGAAAAGGGTCAGGGAGCTTTGCTGTAACAAAACCAGGGAAATATCTGGAGAACATACAGAAGCTTAAAGTTATAAGTAATAGAACTAAGGATAACTTAATTCTGAGTACTGCAATGTCAATTAATTTGGTGTCTTTACTGGTGTAAAGTGGTGCTGCCTTCAGCTACTCTAAAGGTGACTGTGACAAGCCACTCCTGCTAATCTGCATGATATCCAGCAGATAGTGAGCCATTGCCTAACCTCAGAAATGTCCAAATGGAGCTATGGAATCACTCCAGTCCTTTGTGGGTTTGGCAAAGACCTTGTAGGATTTCTAGTGACGTATGCTGGGCCTGACTCAAATCCCAGCACTGGAAATTTCTTTGATTTGGCTTATTGTTATTTCTGACCCTGTAAATGTGGGAAGCACTCAGGCATTAAGACATTGTTTCCCTGACATATCAGTTGGTCACTGCTGTTTACATCAATTGAAACAGAATTAAAATTCCAATTTGATTTTTCCTCTTTCAAAGCACATAAAATAACATCAATTCAATGCCCATCCAACCATCATGTTGGATGGTTTGTTATGTACACAGCAGGATTTGAGTTTCTTATGAGAAAATTGAAAAAAAAAATGGTCCAGATCTCATAACATCCTTTCCCCTATCATTGTCTGTAAATAACTTCAGAGAAGCTTTCCATTTTCTCCCCTGTTCTCCTTTAAAAGAATTCTTTAAATAGGTTCTTTCTACATTTTAATTTTTCTACCCCTTTTGCATTTTTGTTTTACCCATCCTTTGGTAAGGGCCACCCTACCTCACTTTTGCATGTTATTAACACGGAATCAATGGAAGATCACTCTCCTGCCAGTTGAACTGGTTTCTAGCAGCCAATATTTGTGGCCACAGACAGCACAAGTTGCAGCCCATATCCATTCTTTCCACAAAATTTTGTTTCAATGAAGTGATCATACTTCCCTTGTACATGTTGTACTGTCTTCCAGCCCCACTTTTAAACACTGAAGATTTCTCTGCACATCCACAAAGTTGTATTTACTTCGAGTGTAAGCCAGTAAGTATGCACACTACTGGCTCAAAAGTTCAAACTGTCATCAAATGGAGTTTCTCCCTTTCTGATTTGTCTTGGTTACAAATGTGCTCTGTGAACAAATTGCCTTCCTCTTGATATTCTCTTCAGTTTGCAACACTGCCATCTAATAAAGAAAGTTACTGGGTTTATGCCAGAAAAAAAAAATAAAATGGACCACATGTAGTTTTCTATTGCCTGTGCCAAATTAGGACCTTTGTAACATTGGGAGGAAGTTCAGGAGCTTTTGTCTGTTTTTCACACCAAAGAAAATTACAATTTGATGGAGTTACCCATCTCTGAGACAACCCCACCAGCCCCTCTTTAATGGGCACATTGATTGATAATCACAGGGAAACATGAACTCCTTTTCACTGGCAGATTTTCCTAGGACCGCCTATTAAGCAGGCAGGTACACCAAGACCTGATAATCAGTTTGCTGTCCTCACACTGAACACAAAACTGTTGTAGTTTGCAATGTCCTCATTTCTTCTCTTCCAGACATGCTCCTGCTGGGGCACAACAGAGTGCACAGTGCATGTGGTCTCACCAATTTACCTGCATTGCTCCAGGTGGGACTGTAGTGCTTTGTGAGTGTTTCTGGAATTTTACTCCAACCTTAAAATCTTAAATTTCAAGGTGAGTGTTTTTAGCAATTACAGGAAGCTCCAGCATGTACTATTGAAACATATCTGCTCCAAAGTAAGCTCTAAGCTTTTAAAAGAAGGTGGCTGTGGAAGTGCAAATGACTAGTGAGGAGATGCAGTTACTGTATACAGGAAGCTGGGATCAAGTTCAAATGAAAGCTCTGGGCACCAGTTCTTACCAACTGATTTTAAAGCAGTTGTAATCTCCAAACCTATCTATCTCTACAGCAGAGGCCCTGGGTATTATATACCTAATGAGTTAGACCATTTGAGCAACCTTCTTTCACATTAAAAAGGCACTTAAAGTTTTTCTTTTGCCAGATTAACTGTTCAGTCTATTTCTGACAGATGAGATCAGCTATATGGAATTTTAATACTGTGTTTCTTCTAAAATATGTCTCTGTTTATTTCCTTGGGCTGGAATGGAAGTTTGAAGACTGTTGAGGTTCAAAATTGGTTGTGTAATATTACTCTTACTGTTTTGGGGTGTTTTTCAGTAACTACTGGTCGCATTCATAAAGCATAAATAAATAAGTAAAAGTAGAAATAAAGACATGATCTTGTTCCCAAAGAATTTCCAGCTAGGGTCCTGATCTAGTAAAAGAGTTATGTGTGTGCTTTGTGAGGTTCCACTGACCTCAGTGGAAGTATTCAAAGTAGTTTAATATGTGTATAAACCTTTGCAAAATTAGGAGGTAAAATATAGTATGTCTGTTAAAATTTACTCTGCTTTAATGAATGGTAGATTCCTTTTTTTGGTAAAAATATCTATAGAGTGTTCCAGTTATTTTAAAGAATCTAAATCTCATTAGAAAATAATTAAATTATTGCTTGACACAGGCACCAACACATTGTTTTTTTTCTAAAAGCAGGAAAGGAACGTGAAGTTCAAAATTTCAAAATAGCTTTCATATTTCTACAGTTTAAATGCAATAAAAACAGCACTCTAATAGAAAAACTCTGCAGATTCTTATCCAATGGCCACTTCAATGAGAATACCTTAAGGGAGTGTAAATCTTTGCTTCATTAAATATTGGAACAAACCATATAGTTGAATGTGCACAAAACCACTGGTTAATGTTATCACCTACACTTTCAGCAGCATACTACCATGGGCCAAGATGTGCCCTTCTTATTTCTACTGACAAAACCTGACCTGTGCAAGTGTCTGTAAAAGAATGTGCACGTGGAATGAGTTATTAATTATGATAAGGATGGCAGAACCACAGCACATGAAAACTGCTTTAACACGTAGCTTTCACGAACATGTCTCAGAAGTGTTTTCAAGACGTTGAAGACTGAGGATGTCAGCATGATCAAGTTATTCCTGAAAGTTTATTAAATGTGACTGCTCAGGTTTTGGCAATGCAAGGAAAAGAAAATCCAACAATATTGGGAACATACCTGAAAGGATCTGATTTACTACGTGTGTGTTTCACATAGCTTTATTAAACATATCCTTTGCTGAAGTATCATTATACTGAATTTCTTAATCTTAAAAGAGAAAGCATTTGGCTCAGGGTTCAATCAAGTACTGCTGGCATTCCTGGAATGACAACTTTAATCTCCTTCATTGTCCACTTATTTAATGCTTTAAATATATTCTCATGGTAAATCCAGCACCGAGGACAGAGACTGAAAACATTTATTCCTTTAATTAGAAATATGTATCCATACCACAATAAAAACACAATTTAAAATAGAACAATAATAACAAAGTATGCATGAATGCTAATTACAATATAACTGTGAGGGAGCCACTAATATGCAGCTAAGGCTGAATTGATGGGAACTGAACTGAAAGCAGAGTAGTAATCAACATGAGAAGAAAGCCTGATACCCTGGAGTAGATGGGAAAAATAGTTCTGGTTGATTAAGTTTCAGTCTGATGGGGTGAGGCAGGATTTTGAAATTCTGCTCTTTGGAGACTGTGTCAGGGAATAAATGTGCTTCTGGTCAGTGAAACGACAGTTAAAAACTACATGGTGTCTGCTGGATCCCAAAGCATTGGGTGGCACATATGTATGCATAAGCACATTTATGTAAACACCACCACTAGTTATTTGATCAAAAGCTTTCCCCATGGTGCCACGTAATCTCACATAGCTAGGGCACTGTACAGAACAATATAATAAAGTTATAGCATCTATAACAAAGCTTATTTCACAAAGTTTATTCTGGAATCAGATTGCAAACATTGTGCTACATCTTGCAGGTACTGATGTGACACTGTCCCAGTGCAGGATGGCAGCAGATCGGGGGACCTGGGAAGTCAGCTTTCTCTTCTGCAGAAGGGTGTCTGATCACACCGATGGCATTGCCTAGGGGAGTCTCACACCAGCGCCTACCCCAGATCGCAGTGCAGATCTCGTTAATATGTATTAATCAGCTCTAATTAACCTGCCTTGCACCAGCACTGCTCGGCTACACCTGGCAGGGCGTCCTGGAGGGGAGTCGTTACACAGTACGTGTTCCATTTTCCGTACAGCGCTGGTTACACGTTCAGGCTGTGTCGGGACACGGCTCCGGTCCCATCCCGTTCTCTCCCGTCCCTCACAGGGCGCTGTTATCCCGGGCGGACCCCGGCCTGGCGCGGCCGGAGCCGCTCCCGCGCCGCCGCGGCCTCCCCGCCCCTCAGCCGGAACGCGCCGCGCGGGGCCGCGTTGCGCGGGGAAGGGCGCTCGGCGGCACCGGCGGCCGCCATGGCGGTGGACATCACCCTGCTCTTCAAGGCCAGCGTGAAGACCGTGAAGACCCGCAACAAGGCGCTGGGGGTGGCGGCGGCGGGGGACAGCGCCAGGGACGAGCTGCTCAAGCGGGGCACCGCCCGCTCCAAAAGCGACTTCACCAGCAGGGCGCGGGAGGTGGTGAGTACGGCCCCGGGGGGAGGGCGAGGGGCGGCCGGGGCCGCCGGCAGCGGCTCCTCCCGGGCGGGCAGCCCGGCCCTCACCGCCGCCTCGGAGCGTCCAGCGCTCCCCGGGGACAGCGAGCGGGCCCCGGAGTCGCCCGCAAAGAGCCGCGGGGCGGCACTTTCCCACACGGGTGTGGGCTGGGAGCGCGGCGTGAGAGCGGGGGCCCGGCGCTGCCGGGGCCGGCTCCGAGCCCGCCTGTCGCCCGCGTTCCCCGCGGCGCGGCCCCTCCCGGGGCCTCCTGCCGGGGCTGCGGCTGTGTCCGTGCGGATCCGCCGCCCCTCCGGCCCGTGCCTACGGGCTGAGCACGGCTGATTCCTCCTGCCGGCTGCCACGTAACAGCGCGCTGCCATGGCACACGCGTTCGTCTGCGTCTGCAGGGCTGCTCCCTTTACTGCCTTTGGCGTGCTGGCTTCCGCTGTCACCCAGTGTGGCACTTAAGTGCCAGCCCTAGGCAGATTACATGTACAAAGGTCATCGGAAAGTTTTAAGACTTACAAAGACAAACACTGAAAAGTTAGGGAGTAAAAGAGGTGAAAGATGATCGGCATTAACAGCAGTCCTCAGTCCATAGTCGTTTTCTGTAAAAACAGTTTTGTTGCATATTGTTTTCCTCCATTCTGAGTCAAAGGCAGGGTTTGAATAACATGTCTTTGATAAAGCACTGGACTGTATTTTAGAAAACTAAGGAACTCTGAGGAGACAGACTTACAGAAGGGATTTGCAAGTTTGGGACTAAATGAGAAATGCACAAGTGGTTTATGGTAGCAGAGGAAGCACAAGGAAATATGAGGTTTTTAGGTTCCATTCTAGACACTCTTATAGCCACAGATTTGTTTGTTACCTCTGAACAAGCCTTTTGTCCCATTGCCACTAGTATTTTTTTCTGTCTGCATTTTGATTCCTCCTGCTCAGTTTCTGTGTCTGTATTTCAAAGTATTTACAGTCTCAGACTAGGTTCATGCCAACCTCTTCCTCCCCTCTAGTCTTTGCTCCCCCTTACCTTCCTGCTACCAGGGCTTCTTTGCTTTTGCCTATTCCCAAGTTTGGTTTTGTTTTTTAAAGTTCTATTCATAATCAAGCCTACCCTCACCTCCATCTTCTCCTTCCCCTGCTGTGGTCCTGTGCAGTGATAGCATGCTATAGCCATGGCCTTTTTTTCTGCCCTGGTTCTTTGGCTTACCCCTGTTCACAGCTGCTGTTTCCTGATGATCCCAGTTTTTTCTCTGAACTCCTCACCCTTTCTGAGTTTCCTCAGTGCACTGTCCAGACAACAGAAAGAAGGACAAAGGCATGGAGAAGAATGTCTTGTTTAATTTGTAAGAGTATCAGATGAAGTAAACAGCTAGTGCCAAAGGGGATGAGCTGAACTATCTGAGGGAGGCAATGGTTTTAATTAATGGTACTTATATAAACATGACTTTGGAGAAGAAGCAAAAGCTGCAGTGTGTTGCTGTGTGAACATGTGGTGCCTCTTGACAGCTGGTCAGTGAGAAGGAGCAAGGTGGGCTGGCCTTGCTCTCTAAGTCCTGTACCTTTGTGGCAGTGAGCCAACAGCCCACCAGACCACAGAACGTCATTTTAATGTGTGAATAAAACATTGAAACGTAACTTGAAATTAAGATTTATAGTAAAATAAATGATGATTTCATCTTTTTATTTCAGCCAAATACAGTTCAGTTTGATCATGTATGTGTCAAACTCTCTAACAGTAAAGACCCTGAATAAGCTACACTTAGTCACCAGTTTCTTTATGCCTTACTTGGTTGCAGAATAGAATATTTCAGTTGGAAAGGACCTACAGCCATCATCTACTCCAACTGCCTGACCCCTTCAGGGTTGAGCAAAAGTTAAAGCAAATTATTAAGGGAATTGTCCAAATGCTCCTTGAACACTGACAGACACCACCACCTCCCTGGGAAGCCTCTTCTGATGTTTAACCACCTGCTCATTATAAAATGCTTCCTAATGTCCAGTCTAAGCCTCCCCTGGCACAGCTTTGAACCATTCCCAGTCATCCTCACTCTGGACACCAGAGGGAAAAGATTGGCACTTCCTTCTTCATGTCCTTTCCTCAGGAAAATGTAGCAATGAGGTTTCCACTCAGCTTCCTTTCTTCCAAACTAGGGAAGCCCAAAGTCCTTAGTGCAAGTTTTCCATCTGACATTCAAATGTGGAAGTAGTGAAATAATAGTCTACACAAAGAACTACTCCTTTCAACATTCTATTCTGTGTGGGTTTGCATAGCATCTTGCAGGTAGAGCTGTGCTGATGCTGCTTGTGCTCCAAGCTCCAGGAGGAGCAGCCAGTTGCTCACAGCTGCAACACAGCTGGAGTGTGGGACTGGGCAGGCATTCAGCTGTAGGATCAGAGATCTCTTTAGCCCATCCCACAGAGGTTTTGTATCACGTAATTAAGGTGTTTGAGCACTTTGCTGAACTGTATTGAGTGATATAACTATCATACATTGAATGTTCTTTCTCCTTTCTGCCCCTGAAGGACTGTGACTTTTGCTGTAGGATCCAAGGACTGTGGAAACTGCTTTGGGTTTTAACTTCTTTTTATACAGTCTCTAAGTGATGTTTAGGAGGGAAAATTGAAGGTGCTTAGTGTTTGGAGGAGAAGCTGTAACAGATTGTAACCAGTAATTGTAACTAGTAATCCTACAATATTGTAACCAGTAATCCTTCACAGCTTCTGTGTGTGTGATAAAGGTTCATTGCACCTGGGAGATAGAGTTATAGATTCCTATTTTATGTTCTCAAACTTAACATGGTTCTTTTAGGTGGATTGAAGGAGGCACAGAGAATGTAGAATATAAGAGTTTTGACTTGAATCGATATTGTGTGGGGAAGCTGGTTTAGAGACGTGTGCTCTTGGTGTTTTGTGTTACTCACAAGAAAATATTTCAGCATTCTGTATTAATTAGTATTTTTTTGAAGCTGGCTATTTTATGCTCAGGTATACTGTATTGCTGCAGTCTCTGGGGAGCTGATGAAGGTTTTTGTATTTGAGACTAGGTTCTTAACACAAGGATATTACGAGCTCATCTATAACCATGGTAAAGTTAGTTGCAGAGACTGGTGTTGTTGGTGATGTTATTAAATTGTGGTAAAATAGTTCCATTCATATAAATCAAAGATGACTGTTATGGCTCTGAGATGTTGAAAGGACTTTCTTTGCCCTGGCATTGACCCGTCACTGTTTATTTGGTTTGGGTTTTTTTGGTCTGTCAGCTGCCATTGTACAACCATTGGGCTGTCTGATATGTAATGTGACTTATGTTTTTTTGTGGTGAAAATTTTTGACACCTCTCAATCTCTTCACCATAATGTCAAGGACCATTAGGTAAGAAATTATTGTTAAGGATCAACAGGATCCTGTAGCTACAGGAAAGCTACAGTTCCAGTGACAGACTTTCCATTACTTGCAATTTATAAAAGACTTATAATTCGTTATGTGTATGTTAGTGCTTTTTAGTGAATGAAAAAAAAAAATTTTCTTTCTCTTAGACTTTATGGTGACATGGCTGTTTAAAATGCAGTATCCAGGGTTACTAAAGTTTGCATTTCTTCATACTTTTATATAGGCTTATGTAGTTGTTTGATCCTGACTGGATGCCAGGTACCCACAAGAGCTGCTCTATCGCTGCCCTCCTCATCTGGGCAGGAGAGAGGAAATAGAATGAAAGGCTCATGGGTCAAGGTAAAGACAGGGAGTGATCTCTCAGCAACTGGGTCATGGGCAAGACCAACTTGAGTTGGGGAAAATGAGTTTAATTTATTACCAGTCAAATCAGAGGAGGATAATAAGAAATAAACCAAAATCTTAATAACATTTTTCCCCCACTCCTCCCATCTTCCCAGGCTGAGCTTCATTCCCAGTTCTCTACTTTGTTCCCACCAGTGGCACAGGGGGACAGGGAGTGGAGGCTGAGGTCAGTTCCTCACACATTGTCTCTGCTGCTCCTTCCTGTGCAAGGGAGGACTGCTCACACTGTTCCCCTGACCCAGAGAAGGGTCTCTTCCATAGGAGACAGTCCCCCATGAGCTGCCCCAGTGTGGGTCCTCCCTGGGGTCCTGCCAGCAAAACTGCTCCAGTGTGGGCTCCTCTCTCCACAGGTCCTGCCAGGAGGCTGTGCAAGCTTCCCCTGGGGTCACAGCTGCCTGTGGGCATCCACCTGCTCCACCATGGAGTCTCCATGGGCTGCAGGGACACAGCTGCCTTTGCCATGGTTTGCACCAGGGGCTGCCGGGGAACCTCTGCTCTGGCACCTGAAGCACCTCCTGCCCCTTCTTCTGCACTGACCTTGGTGTGTGCAGAGCTGTTCCTCTCACATGTTCTCTTTCCTCTCTCCTGCTGCAGTTCCTGATGTGCAGTAGCACTTTTTCACCCCTTTGTTAACTCTGTTATCCCAGAGGCACAGCCACTGTTGCTGCTGGGCTCATCCTTGCCCAGTCTGTCCTGGAGCCAGCTGGCATTGCCTCTTCTGGACTTGGGGGAAGATTCTGGCAGCTTCTCACAGAAACCACCCCTGTAGCCCCCCACTACCAAAACTTTGCCACACGAATCCAATACATTTTTTCCTTGGTATGGTGTCAGGTTTGGGATTAAGCTAAGTGATAGAAGAATTTTAAAGATTCAAGCAGAAATATTTTAGTTAAAAAAATGGGCTCACAGTAAGTGCTCAGTGACAAACATAAGCAGTTCACAGCCCAATTTATGTGACATTGGTTCGCAGCTTTACAATGCCTTAAATCTGTTGTTTTGTATGTTTTAAAAGATTGTCAGTTTTGCAAAGTATTTGTCATTTGAGCTGCTGTTTTAGGACAGTATTAGGAAATGTGACTCCTAAAGGTCTTCCCTTTTACTTTTTTATGGCACATGAGAGCAATTGGGAATATCGTCTGTCAAATATACTTAGATATTTGAAAATATAGAAGGAACAAGAACTTTTTATGATTGGTGACTGTTCAATTTGTGTTGGAGAAATGGAATCAAGGCTGATACAGCCAATAAACAGAAATAAATATAAATGAACGATCAAGCAGGATTTCATGGTGGATTTAATTGCAGTCTTGAATAAAATCTGTTTTGCTTTGGGAAATCATCTTATTTAAGGTTTTGTGAAAAGCTAAAAACTGAAGAGTTGGAACACTAATTATTCAAAAACAATATCAGGCATATGTGAATAAATATCCTTGAGAATGGAAAATTTGAAAGGTTAAATGCTTCTAAATCTTTAAGTGCAAAATTTCAAAATGATCAAATATCCATGTTTGAAGCTGTTGAACACATAAGGATGCCAGATTCATGAGGCTTCAACATCTGTTATTCATATAAGTTCTGTGTATGGATTCTGTAGGATGATTAACTGATTCTTCAAAAAAAGCATGGTACAATAGGCCAATACTCACACAAAAATTATGTTCAGCTGCTCTGTACAAATGTGTAATGAGGGGGAAAAATCCCCACATAAAACTTGTCTCCAAAACTAGTTCTTGTGAAAGTCAAAACAAATGACATTGAATATAAATTTTAAGCAAACCTTTTAATTACAAGGCCTTGACTTCTGTAATACATTGCTTTGGCTACATATAGGGCAGTGGTGACTTTATAATTTTATTTTTTTTATTTTTAATTTTTATATGTAAAACAGCTATTCATGTGTACCTGTGAAAGTCCAACTTATTTCATTGTTTGGAGTGCAACCTATGGGATAATTTAAAATAGCAGTGCTATTAGAAGAAATGGAGAGCTGGTTTTTTGTCCTTGGTGCTAGATTTGAGATATTCCCGCAGATCTTTGTACAGACTGGTATTTAGAGCATTCTCCTAGGACAGAAAAAGGTAGGAGTGTTTGTGTATGAAGTTCCAGTTTATTCTTTGCCACTGTCACTGCATTAAATAAAGCCTAAAAAAGGCAAGGGGAATGCCCAAACCAGGAGCTGGTCCCCCAGACTGACTATAGAGGAGCACCTTGAATACCATGATGTCATTGCTGACATAGGACAACTAAAAGGGAGTGGTTTTAAACATATATACTTTCTGATCCCTTTCAGAGTGTTCAGGATTGTTTGAAGAGGTACCTAGAATAAAATTGAGCCACTGAAATAGTGTAATGTACAGAGTGCTAGTAGGGAAAGACAAGACACTCACTGGAAAATTTCTAGGTGTTTACAAATAGAAAGTTTGAAAAATATTAGTAGATCAAATCTAGAGATCTAGATTTCAGAGGATTCCTTGTGCTTAATACAATTCTAATATGATAAGGAAAAAGTTGACTTTCAGACTGGGAGATCCACAGGCTTTTCCACTGCCTACTGGTTTCAGAAATCTCATGACTTCAGTGAGTGGCAGGTACCAATGTACTGATGCTGGAAGTAACACCATCCCTGTTCTAAAAATGAAAGGTATAGAAAAATAAAAAAGCCAAATATTAAATGTTTTATTGGCATATACTGTAATTATTATGATGCTGGTTCTGAGTCAAGTTCAGGTTGGTGACTCCAGAACAAGTGAGGTTATATATGAGCTTTAAAAAAAACTGGGGAATATCCAAAATAATGAAATAGTCAGTTTGCTGTATTAACTTTTACGAGATGGGACATGTATTCTCCAGGTCTAAAACAGAACTGAAAGGGACTTAATCCTTAAAACTTCCATATCCAAGAGTGAATTTAGCATTGTGGGCTAACACAGGCAGAGCACCAAAGACTGCATGGTCATGTAGTGAACTGCTTCTATTGTAATTGGATAGCTGATACTTACCAGTGCTATGAAGGAAATGGCCAAAAATGGCTAAAGTTGTGTGCTTTAATGGTTTTGGTTTTATACTCCAACTAAAAAATTATAACCTGATTTAATAAGGCTGTTTAATAAGATTTTTTTAAACTCTGCTGATTGCATAAGAATAACTCCCATGAGAGAATATTTGAATGCAGGGGAAATATATACTGTTTGTGGTGTAGCCAAATTAGAGTCTTTATTAGAAATGAATGACTGTGCCAAATTTTGGACAGTGAGTGATTTCAGTTCACTTGACTTTTAATGAGAGTTAAGTTCTATTAAATTTGGCCCATTGCTGAGGTCATTAGGATTAATTCCTTCTTCTCTCATGAACAGTTAATGAACAGTTGCTCTTTCCCCCAAAGTTCACCGATGATGTTGCATTTTGTACTTATTTACATGCACGTGGGTTTCCCTCCCCCATGTTGTAGGCAGAAAATATATTTTGAAATTGTACTTTTTCAAATAGGGAGTTACAGCATACTGCTGCCTAGTATCTCAGATTTATCTCTTCCCCTGTGCAAATTACAGTTAATGTTAGTTTTTTATTATGAGCATTTATTGGTTTTACTTCTCATTTCCTTCATCCTTGTTAGAGAAGTTTAGTCTGAGAGATGGAAGGGAAAGACGATAATTTTAATTAGTAGATGAGAAACATATAAAAAGCTGGTTAAGGAAATAGCAAAATAAAGATTGGGAAAAAACCCAACAAACTGGGAGAAGAATGAAATGCTGACCTTGTTCAGTACATTAGGACTAAATGCCAAATCATTAATGTTCCCCATGTGATGCTTCTGGTTTTAGCAAAAGTCACTTCAAAAACAGTGAGGAGGGTATTGGCTGGCCTTGGGGAAAAGTTATGAACTCCTGCATTTTGGGAAATGTCTGTGCAAATGTCTGTCATTGTTTCCCCCTGCTTTGTTTGTTTGTTTTAAAGTACATTCTCAACTCCATGGGAATTATTTTTTGAATTTAACAGAACAGCAGGATTGAAAGTTGGCTCAGGAAACAACTTTCCTTAGTTGCCTGTCAATTTTGTTTTGACTAACTGGACCTCATGTGGTGCTGAGGAGTCCAAAAGTATCTAACACTGCAGTTTCCATTTTGAGGATGTTGCCTTCGTCCTCACCTCACCTCCTTCCAGGCTGCTTGTGGGAGGTTCTTTTCTGGCTTCGAGTTGGAGGAATTGTATCCTGCAGCTGGTAACTATGAACTCTTTCCTGATTGTGGTGTTCTGTTAAGCTGACACCTTTTGCAAGTTCTTGCTTTTTCATCCTCCCACAAATAAGGATAACATTTGTGAAAGTGGAAGAAAGCTGAGGTTTATCATGGGTAGCCTCCTTCTTTTCTTAAACATAATTTACGTTAGCATAGCCTCTGCAAGAGAAAGATGGGCTAGGGGGAAGGTGGTGGACCTTGAGGTGTCTGAAAAGCTGGAGAGGAAAAGAGAGACAACAGAAAGTGTGCAGGCATAGCTGGAAGAAAATGCAATGGTCGAGGTTGTAGAAGATACAGTCTAATATTAGAGGTAGAAATATGAGGAAAAAAAAAGATTGAATATCAGGAAGTTATATGTGGTTGTGATATAGTTCATCTAAACAGGGAAGAGAGGAAGGGAAGAAGGGAGAAAAAAGCTGAAACTTAATATTTTCAGGTTACTGAATTTAACTGACTCATTTATACATTTTGTTGTTTCACTGAGTTCTTTATCAAAGATTTTGGAGCAAGAACAGCTCATTATTTTGAGTACTTTGATGCACTGCCATTGCTACAAGCCTTGGGCTCTATATTTATGTATGTTGAAATATAATCTCTTGTTTGGGACAGAAATGAACATAAAAATAAGCAAACACAAAAGAATATCAGTGTGATTTGTTAAGTGATGCCACTGTGGGGTTTATTTTTCCAGCTATTAATACTGAGGCCAAAATAAAGCTAATTTCCTTGAAAGTTGGTAACTTTAAGGTGTCTGATTATTCTCCTCCTCTTCCTTTTTGAAAATAGTTTGGTGGATAGCAGCCCAGAGAAGGTCTTAGCTGTGACACTTCCAGCATCCTGCAGTTCTTTCTGTGCATGCTGCATCCTGCTTCTTCACTTAGGTAGAGACAGGTGTTCTTGGGCACTGGAAAAGTAACTTCTTTTGTTATCTTCTGCTAAATCGAGTCTGGGCTAAGGAGTTTTCTCATCTGTGACAATTATCAAACAGAATTTCTGAGTCATCACATATGTTAATTGGTTTAAACTCTGAAATACTAATAAAATGGGGAGATACTGTTATTTAGGATGCAAATTACGCTTCACAAAAAAGGTTTCATCTCAGAGAACAGCTATTTCAAAACATAAGGGTGTTTGAACTTCTCACAAAAATTGGTTACATATCATTGCTTTCAATGAGTAGTACTCACATTTGTGTTTTTGCTAATTGAGACTCATTTTGGTCATCAGGTTTAGTTATTGCTGTAATGCTGAGCTGATAGCTTGTGATTTTTTGGTAATGAGTCGATTAAGTTTTTGTGTGTTTCACCACAGATAAAAGGATACAATTTTTCAGTGAAAGGTTATGTAATTATATTCTCTGTCTTTGAAACTTCAGTCCATTGTACTTGAAAATATTTTTCAGACTGGCAGATATTAAAACCTGGCATGATAGCTTCAGCAGTGAGAGCAATTAAGGGGTGAAAATTGGAGGTATGAATAATTTCCAGTAATTCGAGGAAAATGTTCTTTAGTGTTAAAATATTACACTGTGGTATAATTGCATAGAATGTTAAATGATGGATACTTTTTTGAAAATGCAAGTTTCCTGGCTTCAGGGTGGTTTGTCAAAACTTTCTGTCTGGCAAAAAATTACATTTTATAGTGATCAGGTGTTTCCTGTCCCTTTTTACCCTTTCATTCTGACTCTGCCTTCTCTTTTGATGGAGGTTGGTGGGACCTGTAGAAAAGTGCATGTGCTGCATCGACTCAAATTTGCATCTATTCAATTTCTGCAGGTATTGTCCAGCATTTGAAAAGCAAACAAAACGAAAAACAGATACAATTTAATGTAATCCAGCTTTCTTTCACTCTTTGATTTTCCACTATTAATGGATTGCTTGTCATTTCACACTGGATATTTTTTTTTGTGGACTTTTAAGCAGTTTTGAATATGGAGGTAATCTCACCAGTTCTAAATTGAATATTTCATTTCTGTATAGAAATTTCTATAGATGCAATTGACAGGTGTTACCCACCTCTCCAATTTTTCATCTGTGTAGGAAGAGTGAAGTGGGTTTCAACTGAATGTTGATGGAGGTTCTGTGGGGATATCCATAAACTCTCAAATGTTATGTTGATTAATGATGGAAAATAAGAGAAGGGGTCTTGGTTTTACTCCTAAATTTATTTGACCTCTAATATGAAGTATTATTCTAATATTCTAACTAGAATAACTATAATTTTAATAAGGTCATTCCGTAATTTTTAAAATTTTTCTTATGGAAAAAGAACCTAAGGCCTCCAGTGTTTAGTCAAGGTGAAAATAAAATATCACTTTATTTAGAAGACCAGAAATAATCTTGCTGCAGGACTTGTGGGGATTCCTGGAATAAAATACACACCTGAGACATGTCAGGTAGAAGAGGAGGTGTGAAGGGAGCCTCAGGTTGTAGGGGAGCCCCCCATGGGTGCCCTGGGGGCTTCTCCCTTTCTCTGTGGCAGCTGCGTGCCTGTGAGTGCCAGAGTCACCAGCCTCCAGAAAAGGGGTGAGTTGATTAAATGGGTAGGAAAACAGGAGTTTGTCAGTTATGGGTTGAAACCAAGATGTTTGGTGTTTTGGGGAGGAAAACAGACTCTTGGAGTTTTGAGTTGTAAAAGTCTTGTCTCATCTGCTGGTTTTCAGACTGATGTGTAAAATCTGGACGTAATTGCATGATGGAATTTTTTTCTTGACTATTTTCAGATGATTTGTATGTTTTGAAAAACAAATTTGAATTCCCAGGACTTCTGAGATTTCTCCCTCTTAAAAATTTCTAGCCTTCCTTTGAGAGTTTTTGGGTGAGGTAGTGGTCTCACTTTTCCCCCATCTCCAATTTAACAAGTTTTGTTTCCTGCTTTTACTCTAGTTCTTTCCTGGAAAAGAAGGAAAACATTGTGTGAGCTGTAGAAGAACATTCTGCCCTTAGGACACTTTGTGTGTAACATGCAGCATGTTATACATGGTATCTGCCTTTTTTTATGACTTGTTCACTTACATTAAAATAAACACTGATAGCAAGCAGGCGTGAAAGACAAACATGTAGTGGTGATGAAAACCATTTAATGATTAGTAGAGAAACATATTTATTGAAAATAAAAACCATGTCTAATGGTGACTTCTTGAAACACTACCATATTGTGGTATATGCAGTGCTGTATGTCCTCTACAATAGATATTGTTTAAAATTGCTTGGGAACTGGAGCTTGCAATAGTGAGCTTGGAATGTCCTGCAGATAATTAAGTTGTGGTCAGGCCTTACAAAAATAAAAAGTTCTCGAACTATGATTTTATAAACATGCTACAATAACATTTCTTTATATTTAACAGTTTCTTATAGAAAGCTGATACTCTCACAAGGCATTGACTAAAGGTAAAACATCAAGAAAGAAAAAATATTAAATTAAAACTTCAGTTAGGATGTTGACAGTTGGCTTGTAATATTAAACAGATGTGTGTGTTCTTGGGATATTCTTCTTTCAGAACCTTGTTGCATCCTAGTTTTCAAGTGACAGCTACAAATTTTTGATTAATTCAAAATTCTTCTTTCTTCAGTTATCTTTGTTATATGTTATTTTCTTTGGGTCTATTCAGCTGGACAGTGGTGCCAGCTGCAGTTTCTGCTGTGATATTCAAGGGAAAGTGTTCCTTTGTGTAGGCTTAAATTGAGGCATTCCTCATTCAACTATATAGAAAAATTAATACATATATGCAAATGTACATGTATGAAATACATCTATGTATTTCTTGGGCATGATATTACCTTTGCATGTGTAAGGCTGGCAATTATTGGTTCTGGTTGTGGCTGTGGTAGGGCAGAATTTGGCAGTTTTGGCTCTAGTAAATATTGCACATAGAAGCCAACATCAAAATAATGGAACTTAAGTTTTTATAAGATGTAAGTTTAATGAAACATAGTGGGAATGGTCACTTAAAGGAAAAGCGTATAGCGCTATTAAATTGGCAACATGTTGTGTCCAGTTCTGATGTCAATCTTTTTCAGAAGTGTGGTAGTGGTGGGATGTTGCTTTGTTGGGTTTTGGGCTTTTCTTTCAACAGAAAGATCCACAAGAATGATATAAAGTCTGAAAAATCTACCTTGTAGTGAGAAATCCTTTAACCTTATTTTGTTAAGACACATCATCACAAGTTAAAAAGTCTGATTTCTTCATGGATCCTCTGAGCAGCAAAATAAGATACAGTGCTGCAAGTAGGATGCATTATTTGAGGTGTGATTCAGCTGATCCTTGATTTGGGAAATTCTGCATCACTTGAAATCTCTTAAGTCAAGTGCATGTATTTCAAAATACACATGGTACTCTACAAGTGATGCAGCAGTTAATGCACAGAGATGGCTCTGGAATTCCTTATGGGACACTGCTTCATACCAAAGCAAGGAATTAGATACTGGTTTTCCAGATCCCAGATTGCTGCTCCAGGTACCTGTGACTCTGATAAGTCTAACCTTGGACTGTGCAACTGTATGAATGTTCTCTCTTAATTTTTAATAATTAATGAATTTAGAGGAAACAAATTGTGCTAGAGTATTTCTAAAATAGAACAGCTGTATTTGACTTCACAGGGTGCTTAATCTACCACAGAAATTTGTTGCTGTGAAGTAACCAATCACTTTTTAATGCTTGGGTTTTTTTTTTATGTTCAGATTTCTTCCCCACAGATTTCAGGAGATGAGTGATGTATAAAGATGGTTAAATTATATAGCTATAGATATAGATACGTAGATATATATATATAGATATATAGATGTAATTTTTTTTTTTAGGACTGAAGGAATCAATATGAGGTGATTGTTGATTAAATAGTGCCACATTGCTGTAGTCTGCATACTGACTGTTTAATATGCATGAATAGGATATCTTTTTTTTTTAAGGATTGTCTAAAGACACAATTATACAACATAATGTGAGTTGAGACTAGCTTGTAAGAATACACTTTATTTTTCTTGATGATGTTGCTTTCAGTTCACAAAATTTTTAGCTCATTGTGGAATCTGTTCAAGTATAGATGGGAAATGCTTATGAGAGCTCAGATACAGTTTCTTATGGGTTTTAATATGATGTAAAGGACTGTACAGCAAGTACTTTCTACAGATAGTGAAAATGTGAAGGAGAAGAAAAAGAAAAAAATATAAAAAATATCAGAGCTAATTAGTTGGTCTAAAATGTGACCTGGTATAACTTCTTATATTCGATTTATTTTCTGACATGTTACACCTTACAGAATGTGTGGTGCTATGGCATGGCCATTTCACTCACTTGACTATTTCTTCACAATTTATTGTCTAAAAAATTACAATAGTTTCAGGAATAGTATGTAGATTTCCACAATACACTTGAAATACTTACAGGGTTTTTTTTTAGGGGAAATAAGGCATGTGTATTTTTTGAAGGAAACTTTGTTGCTTACAAGGAAGGAGAAGAAGCCTTTTCTATATAGCTCTTAAGATTGAGACTTAACTGAATTATGCACCTCATGCAAATTCTATATATGAGTATTATTTAAATTTTAAAGAAATACTTTCAAAACATCCATTAGAGATGTTGAGGAAGAAGATAATACAAATATTAATGGATTTTACCTTTTGAGTGAAATTGCATGCTCATTTCAAGGACTGCTTTTATTTGCTTATAACATGGTTGCTACTGATGCTCTTACATTTAAAAAAGAGCTACCACTGCAGAAACCCATAGTCTGCTTGCAGGCATTTTATAGATTGAAATGTTTTGAACAAACTGATTTGTATCAATCAGTTCTTAAAATGCAGCAGAACAAGTTTCTTTTTTTGGTGAGACTTGTAAGTTGTGGTGGGAATTCTGTGCAGCCTGATGATGATGGACAGGATCTTCTGTCTGAGCAGGCACACAGATAATTCAGCTATTAGAATGTGTCTTTCTGCTGGGGCTTTGTGGTGGTTGGGTCTGTCTTCAGGTTTTGTCCCTCTTGTGGACGACTTTGAAATAATAGGAATAAAATATTAATAATGGAAATTACATGAGATAACATGTTTTTTCATTAGCCCACTCAGAGACAAAGGATATTATATTAACATAGCTCCAATTATCCTTATTGCCAGTGCTTGAATACTAAGGCTCTGGCAGAACAACTCTATAGATATATGCCTATATATAGATACTACAAAGATAACTTGTTTGACTCAGACTGTTGTCAGTGAGATATTGTTGTTTTAAACACAAATGTATGTTTTAACAAAAAATATTTTCTTATTGGAATTTTATAAGGAAGAAGATTGTTGTAATACAAAGAAACTGAAACTCTTGAATAGTAAGTTTGGAATTAAGTTTCCTACCTCTTTTAAGACTATGAACTGAACTATTATGTTGCCTTCTGATTGCATGGTGTGTTTTCTGCTTTAAATTGCTATTACAGTATCTCTGAGAGTCCCTAACTGAGAGCAGAGCTAGATTCTCTTTGCAGAGCGCTTGAACTGTTAACTGAGCAAGACATTGAATGATGCAAGATGAAATCCTGGTTGTACTGGAACAGGCTGCAGAGTTATGGTTGATTTAATTGAAGAAAATACTGCAAAAAATTCTTAGCTGAGTGAAAGTTCAATGCTTACATATTGTTTGTTCCACATTTTATCTTGACTAAGAATGAGGATGAAGGCTCAAATAAGAGATTGTGGAAAAAGACGTCTTCTCAAGTGTTTTTAAGTATTTTTTATTAAGACATATTTATCTTTTTTTTTTTTTTTTTTTTTTTGCACTCATTTAGTTGAGACTATTCAAATATTGTTCACTTTGGTCCTAAGAGAGCATTCCCCAAATGGGGAGGCATTATGAGTACGGACATTTCTAATTTGTGTTACTTATTTGTATTTTCAAAGATATGCTGTATCCTAAGTCAAAATAATTCTGAAAATATTTATTCATAACAGTTGTTGGGTAAAACTAGCAATTTTCTGAAAAAATGTAGTTTTGAAACTCTCTCTGAGTTGTAGCAATTAACCTACATGCACATTTATAATTCTAGAAAATGGACAGCGTATTACATTCAAAGACTGGATCTGATAGACTCAAATTGCTTAAAACATCAGTTATTGAAGATGTCCCCCTGGGACTTTGAGAAACTATTTAACAGATGAAAGTACATTTTGAAAAGTCTGACCTTACAGGCAATCATAAAATGAATCAAAACAGTTCTTTCCTCCCCTGAAATGTACAGAGCCCATCTGTATCTAATCCAGTAATTATAGACTGAGTTCAATTACCTTTTCAAACTTGGAGCAGACTGGAGACTAGGCAGTGAACAAACATAGGGTTTTGTCTAGACCTCAATTGACCACAGTCTAAAACTTGAATTTATATCTAATTTTATTTTTAGTGTAGCTTGATAGTTTTTAAAGGATTTATTTTGCTACCTAGTTGCTAGATCATGAAGGTTTTTATTGTTGACTTAGTGTTTATGGTGACATTTTTTGTTCCAGTGAAGTTTATAAAATGGCACGAAGTCCTAAAAGTTTACTGTATAAATAATTTTAAATTTTAAAAAAGTAGATTTAACAGCTCTTTTGAGTCTTTAATATTGCCACAAACAAATTATGAAAGAATCTGAACAAAATAATGTAATTTAATGTCTGTACTCATATCCATGTATTTAATATTCAGATTGAAACATCCGCCTGTGATGTTTTTGGCTCTTTTAGAAATATGGACCCCGACTACCTGACTGCAATATTACCAGTAGTTGACACAGATTAGAAACTGTGCTGAAAATAAATTTTCAACTATTTTTTAAAACTTATTTCAGTTAAAGCAAGTAAACTATCTGTTCAGCTGCAGGCATTGTTAGAGAATACATACACAGCTACAAGTTGTAGCAGTTAATGTAAGTTATCACTTTGAGCACCAAGTTGAAGCCTAGGCATCTTTTGATATTATCCCACAAGCAGAACAAACCACACAATATATAATATAATATAATATACATCTTCATGAGAGGAATCTGATGCTGCATTCACTGTCTGACATAATGTTTACAACATGGTGTTGTTACTCCACATAGGGCGGCTCTGAGCAGCCTTCTCTTGGCAGGCATTCTTCACAACAAAGCTGTGTAGTTCACAGAACCCAGTGCAGTGCACAGGACTGGGGTGGTTACAGGAGAACGTTTCCTATCTCTGGGGTAGCAGTGGAGAGCAATGATTAAGGACAGAATAAATGCTTTATTTTTAACTTTTAATTGTGCAGTGTGCTTTTGACAGAATGGTGTTTCTTGGCAAGTGAAGCCTATGATAATTAGTGCATTTAGTTTAACTTACTTATTCTTAATAATAATCAGTATTTGTAGCAGTTGCTGTAATTAGTTAAGAATGTGGCTCATGGTGACTTCCAAGTCAACACGTATTTGATGAATAAGGCACTCTGTTCCAGTAAGTAGTAAATTTGACATGACAAGCCGGAGTCTTTTGATGTTTAATTGGCTTTCCTTGTAACACTTGAGGAAAAAAATGATCTAATGAATGTTGCATTGACCATAAAGCTGAAGCCCAAGAGATTGCATGGATTGTATTTTGTGTCCATATTTTGTAAGCATGGGAAAAGCTTTCTAATATTTCTGTTTTGGCATGGTTTTTTGGGTGGGAGGTGTTTGGTTGGTTTGTTTGGTTGGTTTGGTTTTTTACTGTATAGTAGTTTTCTGGATGAACAATACTGTTCTGAAGAGGCAATATGGAAATATATAAAATTATATTCATAATCATAACCTTAAAGCAAAATTTGTAGTAGTATATTATTAGGAAATGTAATTGTATATAACATCAGTCTGGTTTGTTGTTTTAGTTTTTTCCCCTCTCAAAAAGGAAGGACTGTCATGCACTCAGAAGTCACGAAATCCAATTTAAAATTTCAGTCCTTCATCAAAATCCGATTTACAAAACCATGGGAAGTTATTTATTTCTCTCTGCCTTAACTCCACATCAGGAGCCAAGAAGGCCTTTCAGCTGTTGCTAGTAGCAAATGTCATCATCTGTTGCACAATCATATTTGTATTACTAGATTTATCATAGAAGATATGACCATAATCTGCTTCCAGTAAGTCCCCTAGCACTCTCTTTTCTTCCTCCTTACCATTATGACCATAAGAAATAAAATTCACCTAGAAATTCTATTTAAGTTTATGCTGCCATAGAATGTGCCACCAGCCTGCAATGCAAAGTAGGGATGGTTGATGTAAGTTTCTGAATTTTTAATAATTCCGTGTTACAGCTTCATAGGAAAAATCTGCTATGACCAGGATGCTATAGCCTGTAGCCTGCAGGTTACCTGAAATGAGAAGTCTAGATTTAGCACTGTGTTTATTTGGATCTGGATAATTTTAATTCTAAGGGGTAGTGACACTACTGACCCCAAATTCTAAGGCTGCTAACAGTAACTTAAGAATTAGGCTGGCTGCAATAGACAGAATTTGTGTTGCAGGAAAAAAGACTATTTTGTAGTCTCAAGATATTTCATGACCACATCAAGTGTTTTTCCCAAGTAATGGTTGGTTGGTTCAGTTGCATCTCTTTGCTCATTAGAAAAGGGACTTTGTTTTGTGACTGTTGCAAGAGACTGCTGTTGATTTTCAGTTGCATTCTGAAGACTGCCTGGCAGATTTTCTGTTGTATGCATTGCGTACATTATACTTGCAGTGTAAGATTAAAACAGTGTTAAAAAAACAGTTGTGTTTTTAGTTTAATGGAAAGAGAAATTTGAAAAGTGAAAGCATTTCTCCTTTGTGCTTCAGTGGCTATTTGTGTGTTGGCTGTTTTCAAACCAGATCACTTGAGTCAGCTCCTGTAATTGTACAGCAACCTCGGAGCAGGCGCCCCAAACCCGCAGAGAGCACGCATCTCTTAGCTGCCTCTGTTCAAGGAAATGCATTGAATTTGCCTTGTAAGATCATTTTTAAATCTGAAGGGAATATTAACTTTATTTTAATCCCTGGTATTGACTTTGAAGAAAAATTGAGGTTCTTCAGGAGTCACCCTATTTTCTCCTGTTTCGCTTATTTAAAAGAAGTAACTTCCTTTTGCCTTCATTTGTTCCTTCCAACTCTTTCATTTTTGATGTGTATTTTTCTTTCTGGTTCTCTGTATTGTATTTTGTTAGGTTTCTGTTGAAATCTCTCACAATTTTAGTGTCATTGTTTTCTTATTGTTGGTATTCTTAATTTGCACTCCATTTTATTCCTTTGTTACTATATTTATTTTCTGATTTTTGGTTGATTTTCTATACATTACAGAATTAGTAGATGCTTGTTTATTTAAGTGGCAAGGAACTGTTGTTAACTACAAGAAGGAAAATTTGGTTGCCCACGAATACCTAGTCAGTTGTTTCACTTTCTGCAGTAGAAGGGAGGCTTTTTCCTCTTGTTGCTGTCTGATTTGTTGTATAAGACAAAGGAACTCAAAGTGCCTTCCATGTGAAGCTAATCTTTATAAGTAATTTTTCCTTTGTCTTTTTTTTCCTGTCTTGTCCAGCAATTGCTTTTTGGACTTTTTTCTTTTCTTGACTCCATTTGTCACATTAACTAGTGTTAATAATGGCTACTAATGAAGCAATAAAAAGATGCTTGCAGTCATTAAAGTTATGCTTTTAAAAAAATTTCTGAAGTGGAAAGTCCTCAAATCATTTTAAATAAAAGAAAAACTATGTTGTGTTACTTAAGCTATGTAAGAAGTCACAATACAGCTAATTTGATACAGTGTGATGAGATAGAACTAAACAAAGTTGTGTGAGTAAAACTTTCTACTTCAACATGGGTTTATTTTCCTTGTCTTTATTTTTCTATCCTTACTCATTTTGGTCTCTTCCATGCTTATTGATGCTATAGTCAGACAGACACTTGAGTTGCTTATGCAGGAACCACATTTGAATTGCTTTGTAGGGGACTGAAGAATATTCAGGACAAAAAAGAAGAAATATCTTCAAACTAGTTTAGATATCCTGACTTTAAGTATACACTGCTGCTATACACTCTGTTCAACAAAATGCTTTTCCATTGGTATGACATTAGAGCTACAGGCATTTGAAATTGTTTTGTGTTTCTGTGGGGAAAATTGTAGTTTTGGAATGCTCTGGTTCTAATGCTAATGTGCCAAGGAGTAGAACATGTTATTAAAATATGAGGTCAGGTTAACTCTCTCCTTGCTAGCACATATGTAGCATAAAGTGTTTTGTTTAGGCTATTTTGAACACTTTCAAGAACAATATTTACATCCTAGGAGATTTAATAATTGATTTGGGAGTTTGTTTCTTTCCCCTTTAAGTGTGGAGTTTGGGATTTTTTGCTTTTGTTTTGGTTTATTATCCTAAATAAATGTCCTGATCTTCTATTCTAATACGTGCTAGGCTCTTGTGCTCTGATATCCGTCTCTCATTTGCATTGTAATTATATTTACTGCTTTAGCATGGGTGTACCTTACTTCTCATGTTTTTTCACTCTTTACTTCAAACCATGACCTTCTGCTTCTGTTTCTTTTCCCCCTTCCATCTGCAATTCTTCCCTTCCTTCACTTCTCAGCGTTTCTCTTATTTTTCCACATTTGTGCCATAACGAGCTTTACCAGCTCCTGTTGCATTTATTCATACAGTCAGATATCTGCTTGACATTTACCACTTACTCTTGACCAATCTCTGTATGATAAATTCTCTTTCTAGTATTAAGTTCTCCTGTTCTAATTGTGATTCATAGCCATAACATTTTCATCTTAAAGTTGTTAGTGAGATGGGTCCTCAGCAGGGAGGTACTTCATGTTTACCTTTCTCTCTTCCTAAGGTCATGCCATGCATGAGCAGACTACTGAAATACTGATGAAATGTATTTCAGTAATACTGACTCATCTGTAATGCAGAGCAGAGCTGTGGAGCAGTGGCATGACATTTGTTAAATCAGGTGTTCATAACCCAAATAGAAATGAAAATGTAGATCATTTCTGTCCTTGACCTGAGAGACTAATTCATGTAAGAGCTGTGAACTATTTTGGCAAATTGCAGTAACATTTTAGCCTAACCTTGAGTGAAAACTGTACACAAACCAGTATTCATCTTACAAGAGATACTCCAATTTCTCCCTATGCTTGTCTGCTGAAATACAAGTATTTTTCATCCAGTTGTTCTGTTATTTGCCCACACAATGCAGTAGCATTTAGCTACTGCAACCCAACCTGGGAAATCTGTTTATTATGGCAAAAGACAGAGGTAACACTGATTTTTTCACTATGTATGGGTTGTGAGATACAATGAAACTGTTTGATAGACGCTGAATATTAACAAAGCATCTTATAAAGTTTTACAGCTTGGTCTGTAAGCTCCTGGACACTTTGTGTGTGTTTACTTCTTGACATGGTGGTGGTTTAGTTACTTGATGGTTCCTTCCTGCTCTACATGCTACAGCAATGGCCTTATGAATATCAGCAGAAGGTTGTGAAAGGAAGGTCTCTATGAAAATGGTATCATCTCTGAAATGTGTGTGTCCCATGCTGTTGAAAAACAATGATGTTGCCTATGAAATAAAAAGTCAGACAAGGGAAAGTGGTCCCTGTTTTAGTCTCTCTAATGGAGTGTTTCAAGTAAAATAAGAACTCAAATTCATTTTGCAGAGTAAATATTTTAATAGATTTTTTTCTTCTGAAGCTCTTCTGATTCATCAGAATTTACAGAGTAAGCACTATCTTTTTCATTGCACTGGTGGTTTCTGTGATCTTATCTCAGTCTCCTTCTCAGTGCTGGATAGCCAATGCAGCTCTCACTGCAAAGTCCTTGTGAGCAGGAATCTGTCAATAAATACATGTCAGTGTCTCTGCCACCATCTTGTTTCCTAAGATTGTCTCACAGCTGGCTGGGCACTTAGGAATTTCAGAATGGAGATCGTGTTCCTTTCCTGAGCGGCCATGGGGATAATGTTTACAGCCTTCTCTTCTTGGAGACCCTTTGGAGTTGACTTCTGGTTGGAACCTCAGACTTAATGCAGCAGTATACAGTGGTGGTATGTCTCAGTACAGAGGCTATTTCACTTTATTTCAGCCAGCCCTTTTGTTTCCTTTTCTTGTGTGTCTCGGTTTTGCCTTAGTTTTTGTTTGTTTGTTTCTGTTTCTCTCCCTACTTATGTACTCTGTGTTTTCTTTTCTGTGGATATGTACTATCAAAAATCTGCCTATTATGTGAAGTTATGGGTTCCTATGAATTTGAGACTTTCTAGAGATAGATAAAACGCTTTCAGAAATTAGTAAAATGTTGCAGGGAATGGTAGCCAGTTACAGGATACAGGTCAGTTAACTCAGAAACAGGAACAGATTGTTGTATTTTGAGGTGTCTTGCATGATCTTGCAAAGTTCACTTCAGTGAGTCTCTTCTGGCATTTATGTTACAAGCCAAGCTTTTTTATGCCCACATGAGCCTTGATTTGGCTGAGTCTCCTAAATCAGTCTCTCCTACAGACTGAATTAAGAGAAGGAGACCAGAAGCTCATATCTCCTAAGGTTTTCGGAGTTTGTACTCTGGCTTATGAATAGTTACTAGACACTTTATGAATAGTTACTAGAAACTGTGTTTAAGCAGCCTAATTTTCTTTCTCTTGTTTGGTTAAGTGTTTGTCATTGTATAACAGATAGAATAATTGAGTTCACAGTTTAGTTGTAAATAAGGCTGAACTTTATTCGTTTTTTCATTACTTTCCTGATATAATCTGATTATTTCCTATTGATATGGTCAAGGAAGGCTTACGTGGTGACTTACATACAGGTTATATAACCACCACAAGTGCCATAGAATAGTATACTGTAAAACATACAGGAATTAGAGAAATTACCTGTTAAATTGTATTTTTTTTTTATAGTTTTCTTCTACTTGTACTTCAGTATTTTTCACAACTTTACATGGCTATGACAGATGTTCCCACAGGAAACTATTTCAATCTATTGTGATGTGAAATTTTTTCTAGGTTTTGGGCTATGTTTTTGTTTTGATTTTACATTGTAAAGTACATCAGTGTTTCCTCATGTGGACTTCAAGTTCTTTTCCTTGCTTTTTGAAAATACAAAACATGCTGTTGCTCTTTTAACTCTTACTTAACTGACCTATAAATCCTGAATTAGTTTAACCTTGAATTTCTTTATGTAGTGCAATTGTTGTTGAGGGTCAGCATGCTGGAATGTTTCAGACAAACTTCTAAATACCTAGTCTGTAGGAACCACTATTTCTAAACATTTTTTTTAGCTATGCTGATATATGAAAAGCTTTCCAGTTTATGCATTTTTATTCTTCTCTGCTACTCCCAAACTTTTTATATGAGAAACGCATAAAAAATTTTGTGCTGTGTTCCTGTTGGCCTTGCAATGTCAAAGCAGTTTCTCGTGATTGCTCTCATCATTGAAGATGTTTAATATATTTATTTTAGCTTTTTAAATCTGAAAATCCTTAGCTTCTTTTTTTTTTAGTGATTGGCATTTATATCAAGTGAAATTAAAACTCAGATATCTGAATGCTTTGTTCAAATTGGTTAAATGAGTATGATTAAGTTGTAAGAAGTAGGCCATCAAGTAAAATCTTACAGTTGCATACAAAGCTGTCTGTTGAATTAAAAAAAACAGAAACCAACTTTCATTTGCAATAGCACTGTTCTGATTTTCATTAAATAAATTATGTTTTACTCTATTTTGTTTAAACTCTAGATTAATTTCTATGGTTACAGCGGATATAAATCTCTAGATTGCCTTTAAAAGGGATTGTTTATTCAAAACAGGACTGACAGTCTCTCTTCAAGAGAAGATATTACTTAATTTTATTTTTCTAAGTTTAAATGCTTAAAAAATATTTGTAATGATACCCCAAAGGCATCATAAAAATGTAAAAATAATTATACTCTAAAATTACCAAAATTACAGGAAGTGGACATTTAAAAAATCTTACTGAGATTCATGGCTGAGAAAAAGTGAGGCAGGAAAAGTGCCTTACTTCACAACTTGAAATCTTGTCAGGGATTTCACTTTTGGTGATTAAAAATAAGTGTTTGAATTGTCAGTAGTACTCAGATGTGAGAGAATAGCATTGATTTCCCTTTTAATTACAGCTAAAACTTTCTCATCAGCAAATTCTGCAAGTGCTTTCTAGAGAGAAAATTTTATGTGACTATTTTTTTCAGGTAGAAATTATTTTCCCCATAGTGGGGGCATCTTTTTTATAGGCAAAACAGCTGGCAAATACCCATAGGCAGATGAAAACCAGCATAAAAAGCATTTTGCAATGAGCAAATCCTGGGGTTCAGAGATGCTTCTTTTGGACACTTCATGTCTTATCTTGGGAGTGTAATGGTCATTTGGTACTTAATGGAAATATGGAAGGGCAACATGCTCTAAACGAAGAGGTTCTTTCTTCTCTTGGACTTTGGTCATGTCAGAAGATTCTCGAGTGGGACCAAGATAAGATGTCTTTCTTCTGTGATGCTTTTATTCCCACTTGAGCTCTGATAAACTTCTAGCCCTTGCTGTAGAGTTGAGAATCTGTCATGGTTTGCCTTGATAACAATTTATAAGACATTCAGAAAGGGACAGGATGAAGGGAATTGTATAATTGGATTTCAGATTGACTGTTAGTATTCTTCTCTTTCCTCTCTGGTCCAAGAGTTATTAAAAGGATCATCCTTTTTTTTTTAAGGCTATATTTTTACTCCCCTCATTTTGCTGTTATAAGGACTAGTGGAGAAGAGTTGTTTTCCCCAGGGATGGAGGAGGGTTTTTTTTGTATGGTTCTACTTCCTAGGTGCTGTAACAAAGGAGTAGTGGCCTGCTCAGAAAAGGCAGTGAAGCAGAGCATTTGAAGTGGGGCAGAGGAGGAGATGTGTGTGCCCGATGGAGAAGCTCTGTCTGGGTTTCCTGAGGATGTGAATGCCTCTCTCAGTGCATCACTCACTCTGCATCAACCACGGAAGGACTTACGGCTACCAGGGCCCAGAAAGTTCTGCCATGTAGGGCAGAGGATCCAGCTCTTAGGGTTTCCTGTTGCGTGAGAAAAGGGGGCAAAAAGGGACCTTTGTATTCATTTTTATGCTGATACCATAAAGCACTTGGATTAAAATCTTAACGTGTACTGAATTGGCTTATTCCAGTATATTTATTTATTGTTTTTGTGCCTGATCTATAAATGGTCTTTACATAAGGATTCATAAACATCTAATTTCTGACTGGGTGTTTTTCTTGGTGTTTTAGTGGGGGAGAAACTTACTTGGTACAAATGCTAGAGCAACCACTGAAGTAATGTTCAGTCTGTATAATACAAATGAAGGTGTTGAAACATAGAAGTATTTTTGTACTAAGAACGTTATTGTACAAAAAATGAAAATCCAGGAAAATACTTGCCCCTCTGAATAATATTTGACAAGAGTTGTAGGATTTTGAGACAGAATGGATGTGTCGGTTCGTGCTCTATATGACTATGGGCTTATGAGTGTAAGTACACCGAAAATGCGGAGCTCTGAGTGGGAAGGACCTGGCAGAGGGGCTGCGGAGCCTGAGCAAGGCTCGGCTCTGGCCGCGGCTTCAGGGAGCGCGGCCGCCGCGGCGGCTCGGCCCTGGGTTCGGCGCCAGCCCTGGGCTAGGCCCCTGTCCCGGCCCCTGTCCCGAGCTCGGCCCCGGCTTCGGCCCCTGTCATGGACTCAGCCCCGGCCCCTGTCCTGAGCTCGGCCCCGGCCCCGGGTTCGGCCCCGGGTTCGGCCCCGGCCCCTGTCCCGAGCTCGGCCTCGGCACTGGCCCCTGTCCCGAGCTCGGCCCCGTCCCGGCCCCTGTCCCGGGCTCAGGCCCTGTCCCGGCCCCGGCCCCAGCCCCTGTCCCGGCCCCGGCTCCTGTCCCGAGATCGGCCCCTGTCCCCGGGTTCAGCCCCTGCCCCGGGTTCAGCTCCTGCGGTGCCCTGCAGTGTATTACGGTGAAGCAGATTTCAGTCCCAAAGTGAAGCACATGCACATGGAACTCTCTGAATTTCACTGCAAAATCATTTCAGAAAATCAGAAGATTTCATAATAATGGTCGGAAAGAGTAACCATTTATTGCTGAGTATCTGTTAAATGAGACTGGACTTCTCTCTTTATATCGTAAAACATCTTTCAGTCAAGAAAACGTAGTACTAAAATGAGCTCAGACTGAGAACAAGAGGCAAGGAAAATATCTCTTACAGAAAGACTCAAGCAATGTTGAATGCAGTTACTGAAAGGTTATAAATGGAGCATTTTCAACAGCAGTGGTAAAGGCCAATTATTGCAAATACGTATTTTGACCAATTTCCTTGTATCTCTCAACCAAAACATTCCCCACAATTGTTGTGGGATATGTATTTTAGTCAATGAGGTTTTGGATGATTGTGTAAAAATACAAGTTAAAGAAAGTTAAGATTAGAGTTTGACAATAAACAAGAAAAAGGGAAATAGTAAGTTTTATTAAAATCAGATGTTGTGCTCTTTCTTTTTTTGTTGCTGCTGATAATAAATGAAAACTAGTTACTAAAACCATTTAGCATGATGATACATTGTAGGAAGCCTACTAGTAATTTTTTTCAGGTCATTTCATGTTCCTATTGACTGTCGACAGAGCATTTTCAGAATATCTAGATGTGCTTCTATATGTGATGGTGTCAAACCAGTGTGTTCCACAAGAGCTAAGAAAACAGTGGCAAAATTAACACAGACCTCTATCTTAAAGTCTATGTGTGTTGCATTTCTCTGGTTTAGAGCTGAAATTCAGTATTTGTAAGTAATTACCCTAAAAAATAGAACTTTTTTTCCCCTTCTGTTTACAAATGTCCAAAGCACAAAGCATTAAAAACAGTTTTAAGGATATACCATATATTCATGGATAATTTCCTTAAAAAACAAAAATTAAAAAAAAATCAGTGACTTCAAAGTAATTTTTCTATACAGGTGGAGTTTGCTGTCAATACCATACACATTTTTAAAATACTTATCAGCCTTATGCCCGGATAGCACTCCAGTGAAACCTTCATGCAATGATCATACTGGGTGTTGTGGTCAGTGGGGAACAGGAGTTTTTGAGCTCTTGGATCTTAATTTTGTTTGACTCTTATTAGAAGAATCTTGAATAACAGAAGTTAGCAGTTGTGTCACAAAATTACAAGAATAGTTTTTTCTTGATATATTTGACTGAATCTTACACTAACTCTGGATTGTTTTTATGAAAGGCATAGTAAGATGAAATGTGAGACTTTTAGGCTGATAGTGAGTTATTGACTACCAAATCTACCATTGCAGGTAATTAACTATGAATAAAAAATAAAAATAATGAAATGCAGATCCAAAGTGCACTTTAGAGGCAAAGTATTTAAATGTAAACTGACAGTAGTATAAATCAATGAGACAGTTTTTGAACCACAAATAGTACATATAAAAATATGTTAAGCAAGAACTAAAAAACCCCAAAATTTAAAAAAATTATTTAGAGCTAACTGGGTTTTGTTTGTTTGTTTTAATGTACAAGACAGTGCTTTTTTACTTTTTCCTTTTTGACGGTTTGATATTAAACAAAATGAAGTGTTTTCTACTCCAGACCAAGTGTCAGGAAATTGGCTTTGCTTCTTACAGCAGTTTAAAGATTTCTTAATCGCTTTGTTAATGTGCACCAAATACTGCCTGTGGTATTCTGCAGACAGGTTTTAACTTCCAATATTCCACAATGACTAATGAAATCTCCTGCAATGATTCCTACAATTTTGCTTTCATTTTATATTAAAAAATGTGTTGTTTTAAATTAGAAAAATACTAATAATATTTAACATTTAAAAAAATATTTTAAAAATTTTGTTCCATCTTTACCTTGAAGTTTCACTCTTCCTTTTCATGGCTTTTAATTCAATTAATTCAGTTTTGAATGTTCTTACCATATATATTATACATTTTGTTAACATGACCCCCCATTCTTGGTTAATTCCTTTGCTTCAAATGCAAGACTGCTAATAAAATGCAATGAGAAATGTTTCTGTGCCCGTTGCTGTTGCTGTAACATGTATGCTGATGTAAAGCAGAAACTGAACAAAGTCACAATTTTCCTGAGATTAGAGGTAGCCAGGCTGGCTGTCTCCCCGCTTCCAGCTCCGGGCCACCCCCTCGCCACAGTTTAGATATTATTTGCTCTTTTGGGTCTCAGATTACGAGAGCAATTGATCTGCGTGACCTATTTTAGAAACTTTCACGTTTGCTGGGGAAACCTAAACCAAATGTATCCCCTCAAGAGACAAATCAGCTGCCCAGCGGCCGGGCTGACGCGTGGAGGCAGCCGGCGAGTCCCGGCGTCAATCCTGGGGGCACAGCTCCACCTCATGGCGCGCTGCGAGCTCGCACCAAGTCCCTTAAAGAGCAATCCTCACACGAGTGAATATCATTTCATTGGTTTTAGCTCTGTTACAGTTATTTCACTGTACCAGCGAATTATTTAATTTCCTCTTTCGAAGATTCCAGTGAAATGTAGAATACCAGTAACAGTACTTTAAAAACAAAAATCTTGTCAGTTCTTAGCAACATCCATCCTAGAGTCTGTGTTGATTCAATGGGCTGACAGTGCTTAAAATATAACTTAGGTAAAATATAACCAGTGTGGAATCTAGTCCATCTGTGTTGGGTTTTAAAAAGTTCATCTGTCTAGCCAAAGGTCGTTTGTACTGAAAAAGTTCTCTACAGGAGTAATTTCCGCATCAAAACATTTCTAGCTAGTTTTCAACTGTAATAGTTTAGATAAAAGCTGAAGCTCTTATTTTAAAAATTATTTAATATAAATTTTGCTTCCATTTATAGTATCTATTCTGTTTGGGTTTTCACTCCAGACTTCTGAAAACACTTACCTTCATTACATGCACTAACCATGGAAAATTTCCTTTCTCTCTCTTTCTTTTTTTTTTTATATGACTTAGACATTGGAAAAACAAGTGTATGTTCTTACTCCAATTACTTATCTCCTCCTAGTACTGAAACTGTATTTCTTTTTGGTCAGAAACATGCAGTTCCTGTTCATAAGCTGATGCTTTACTGAAATTCAGAATTTCTCTTGAAATAGGCAATGGGTTTGTTTGGCTTAACTATATGTCTGGAACTGAAAACAGGATAGGTGCCTAGATACTAATATTATACCAATCTTAAATTTTACACTTCTTGCCAAGGGGCTTTTAGGATATAGTCACCTTTTTATGAATCTGTAAACGGAATCTATTTAGGTAAGACACTGGAGATAATGTTTTTCAAACATATCAGAAAATTAAATGTAAAATTTTCTTCAAAGTTTTTTCCCCCCCTGTTTTAAGGGATAGTAGGGCACTATAGTCAGCAGTGCTTGTTAGTGCTGCTGAATCAACAGTAAATACCACTCTCACAACTTCTGCAAAAGCCTTTCTATTATGTTTTGGTTTTAAGTAATTTTTAAAGTTTCTTTTAACAAAGTACACCTTTTAAAAAATTCAGAATGGCAATACAGCGCGAAGTGTAACCGTCAGTTTTATATGGTAGGAAATAGTTGGGCATTGTTCTGATGGAAGAGTAAATTTGATAAAGCGCTATATTTGTTCAATGAAAATGACCATTCAGCATGCTTGAATTCTCTCTACAATATGTCACGGGAACCTACTCCAATCATTTTAATCGTAAACAATGCTGCTGCTTCTTGCAGTGGGTTAAACGCATGCAAATTGGACCCTACTGTTTCGTGAGTGATCAATTCTTTGTTGGGAGTGGAAAGCAATGCTGTATGTATTGCTAAGAGACTGAAGGAAGTGTAGTCAGCGTCTTGTTCTAAAGCCTCTGCCTCTCATCAAGATGCTGTTTTGGAGGCAATGCTTTCCTGTTTCTTATCGTTTTAAATAACTTAGCCTGCTCTGAAGTCATTAGAAAAATCTCTAAACAGAGGAACATCTACCATTTCTAGTGCAGGCCCCAAGTATAAATAGAGCTATGCATGCCACCTGTGGTAGCAGATGGCAGCCATTCACAGCTTCCTTTTGTGTCAGACCTACATTAGATGCAATAATTGCTTTTATGCTTTAATAAGAATTGTTTAAAAAATCTGTATTGCAAACAAAACACAGATATATATGTTAAAGATATAGTTTACTGTGGGGATCAAGTGCAAACTGGAACTTAAAGGAACTTTTAAAAAGTTATGTTACAGGCTTTAATGAGAATTTATAGTGTTTTTCACTTGCATGATGTTGATGCTTTTGTTTGTCACTTAGTGGCAAACTGCTGCTGCTTCACTGTAGAGAATCAATTGGGTTTTCATGATTAGAACTACAGTTTGGAGTTTTTAAATAACACCTGGAGTCTCTAGATTCAGTAACTGAGCTTAGGAGGTTATCATGTTTTTTAGGTTGTTATTATATATACCTTATCCATTCATGGCAGATGCATCTTGTAGGAAGTTCCCTACTGGTACTCTTCAGCTCCTGCCCTCCCTTGTGCTGGTACAGGTATTTGTGGAACTGAAATGATAAAAACAGTTCTTTCCAGAAGAGTAATTAAAAAAAAAAAGTAATTTCAGTGTTTTGGGATGTGATATTGACCCTCAAGGGAGTGTTAGTGGGAATGGGAAGAGAAGAGGGAGAGCCTGGAGTTTCCTAAGTAGTCTTCATTGTTAGAAGGAACATAACCCACCGTATTCTGGTAGTGCACAGAAGCTCAAGAAGATGCTGTTGCTCTAATGATATAACTGGTGCTCACAATATTGTGAGGAAAGGTATTTTATTCCCTGATTCCCTTAGAAATGTCAGTTATCTGGAAAATCAGCAGTGTTCTTCCCTATAAGATACATTTAGTTGTTATGTAGTGCAAGAGTGCTACAACTATGAAGGGCTTTTTTCTAAGCCCTCCTCTCTCTGTGGGGTGGGGGGAAAGGAAGGAAATAATTTCTTTATTTTGGGGTTGAAGGAAAGGCTTATTTCTTTGCTCCAGACTTTGGGAGGAAAAGGAAGTAAATTTCCAGATGCAAAGAATGAGAGCCATGACGAGAGGCCAATACTCAGATGTGTTTGTGCTTCTTCAAATTGCTCTCATCTATCCTTTTGACACCTGTGTCAAGTGGTGGTAAAATGTTTTGAAAACAGGCATGTAGAGCAAATTGGAAGTTGCAGTTATGATGGATGGGTAAATGGAGTGGAAAAATGGGTGTGATGAAATGCAAGTGGGATTTAAAATTCTACTACATCTACTTGAAAGATTAATTAAGAGAAGATATAAAAATTTATGCCAGAAGGAGTGGAAAGCAGGGTGAAAAAGACTGGCCAAGAAAACTGTTGCAAGTAGGGAAGACTTTTTTTACAGAGATAAAGATAGGTTTGGCCAAGTTCACAATGAGTTGCTACTGGTATTAAAACCCTCCTGAAGTTAAAATATTCTCAGCTGTTTCAATAAAAAGAAAATTAGCAAAAAGTGTGGATTTGTCATGCAATTGGAATATGAATGAGGAATGGTTTAGTCATGGACTCTAGGCTAAATTAATAAGGAAAAAGCCATAGACCAATGGAGCAAAAGCAAGATACATACTGAGATATAGAAAAATTAGTAGAAAAAAAAGGTGTTTCCAGCAGAAATAGTTAGAAAATAACCAACACCAGTGAATTCCTTTCTAGTCATTTGCATTGGAAATGGATGGATACAAATTGGAACAAATGCAGAGGGAAGCTGTGGGTTCTACAACTTCAGAACTGTTTTGTGAGAAGGAAATAAAAGCTTGGGGTTATTTTTCTGGGCTACAAAAGCTAGGATAGATAGATAGATAGATAGATAGATAGATAGATAGATAGATAGATAGATAGATAGATAGATAGATAGATAGATAGATAGATAGATAGAATTACTGACAGTAAAATCAAACACACATGCAGGGAAACAGAACTTTTAAGGGAAAGGACCATTCTGAAGCAACAAGAGATGTATAGAAGTTGGTAATCAGTAAACCTGGAAATTAGACAATAATTTGACAGTAATAAGAGCAATAGGATTCTAATAAAGCCATTCAGTTGTAATAGGGAGAAGCTTTAGTTCCTTTAGGCTGAAGCTTGCCAACTTTGTAAAGAGTGTATGGTGGGCCTCTGATAACACCAGAATAATTGCAAGTTGATGACCCTGGAGACATCTTCAGGATTTCTCTTTGTACAATGCAGGATATTTTGTATCTACAAATATTCGAGCATCATACAGAAAACCAATCAATTTTGTAAAATACAATTAGCATTCCCTCCCTTTAATACCAGTGAGACCTTGTTTTTAATAAAAAAAGTTCATTTTGTTCCTATGGTTATGACAAATTGAATTCAAAGCTATGCCAGTAGTACATGGTAACAAAAGGAGAAATAAATATCTGCAGTGCAGGATTGCAGAAGATGCTGTTAGAATTTGAGGGAAACTAAAACAAGAAGTCTCACTTCTGATGCAAATCTTGGGAACTAAGAGCTTGATGTGAGTATGGGCATAATGGTGTCATTCTAAATTCTTGAAAATAGCTTTACAAATGAAGGAGAGGCAAAGTGGGGTCAGTGCAATTCAAACACATGATGACAATTTTAGCCTAAATAGAATGCTCTTTGTGACTAGATGAATTAATTACTGTAAGACAGTGCTCTTGCTTGTCATTCTGATTCTTTCTGCTTGTTAATCACTCCTAAATTGTAACTATTGCAGTAATATGAAGATTTATTGCTTACAAAATTTTGCTTATCTGTATTCTAGTTTAGTGTTTTCTCGTGCGTTAATGTAAGTGTTTTGGAGCGTTTCTTATTTTACATTTGTTTTGTCCTCTGTAGTACTTTCTTTCTGCCTATTAAGTATTATTGTTCCACTAGAACACTGTATAACTGTTAGATGTTTTGCTTTCATAGTCAAGCTTGATTTATCCATTCAGCAAATTTGATCACATACCAAGTCTGAACTGAGAAAGAGATCACTGTACAAATAATAAGTTCAAGTGGTGATGAGAAGGAAGATCTGTAGAATGGTTTATTTTATTCTTTGTGCCTCATTGGTTTTGTAGCAATTGCAGTATTTCCCTTCTTGCTGTGTATAATAGTGCTAACACACTTTGGGAAACTCCTGAAGGTACTGACAGAACTCAGTTTGCTATGAATGGGATGAAATTTCCTGTGATAATCAAACAAAAAACTTGAGACATGAAAACTAGGAAAATCCTTTTCCATTATGATGAATTATAGTAAAACTGAAACAGAGCAAATAATAATAATAGGGAAATGGAGGCTTATTTATTTGCACAAGGAAAACTTATCTTGAGTTGTACAAATTACTGTGGTTTTACTAAGTATATTTTTTCCTTGCACTTTGTTTCAAAGAGATGCTTTTGAAAAAAAAAATAATTGGGGGAATTAATCCTTTATTTATCAAACTATTCTGTGTTCTTTCTCTGTGGTTTTTCTGTTTGTTTAATTGCAAAGATCATTTGCATGAAAATGGGATTTTAAGACTAGACCAGTTTCTGACACTTTTTCCCAGATACATGGAGTACACTGTATTTATTGTAAATGAAAAAAACTTTTGTTTTGTAAAATGCCTTGCATGCTTTGTTTACACTGAATTATTAATTAATATTTGAGAATATAGTTTTAAAAGTTGCCTCAGAAAGGATATACTGCTAATGTATAGAATTCTCTTCCCTTTTCCCACTCCCCATCATGTCTTCTCATTTCTCTGGTGAATTAAGCTACACTTCTGTAGTTCCTTCATTCTCTAAAATAAGCAGCCTCTTTTGCTGCACCAAATTTTTTAAATTAGACTGAAGTTTTCAAAAGTTGTTACAGATGTTTTTTTGGCTTTCCAAAAGATCTTTGTAAAGATTTCTTAAAAAAGAAAATGAAGTGATTTATAGTAAAAGTTATCCAGAGTGAGGGTGGAAATTCAGAAATGGAAATTAGATTGGTATGTATGATCTGGCAAAGCATACTAATGATTGTCAGAGAGTAGAGACAATACTTTAGTTTGGGCACAAACTGGTCACTGTATTTGGGCAAAAGTAGAAGGGGAGGGTCAGTACCTTGCCATACAAGTTTTGATAGCTGGACTTGAATATGTATATCTGATCAGTAAAGACTTGAAAAATTTCCTGTGTGGTCTCCAGGATGAATTTATTTCCAAAGTGTACATTAAATTCTGGAATCATTAAATTCTGGATTGAAAATTTAGATGATGTTTTGTGTTACCATGTTTAGTATTTTTAATGTTTAGTATTGTAGTTATATTTACTGTTTAGTTTATGTTCTTTGGGAAGAAGACATGTATTTTTACTGCTGGTCTCCAAGCTAGACCTTCATACAACAGATTCTTTTTAGTTATTTTTGTGTATTGACGGCTTGGAAAATGTGAAAATTCTAGTAAAAAAGAGTAAATTTCATTATTCTATTTAGTTGTAGAATAAGGAATTTATGAATTCATGTCTGAAGTGTGGAATACTGAACTTCAAACATAAAATAATCTGAAATTTAATTATGATTTCTGTTCATTTAGATTTCTCATATTGGAAAGCTGAAAGATTTTCTTCTACAACACAGAAAGGATTACATTAATGCTTATAGGTAAGTGTGCACTGTGCTTAAATGGGTTTATCTAATATTTATTTATTTATCTTAATTCTTATAAAGTGAACAGATTTGAAACCTATAGGCATAATGACTAAAACCAAACCAGAGATTGTTATTAATTGGCTTGCTGTACTACAAAATGGAAGAATAGTGCTGTCACAAGAAAACAGGGCACCTGAATAAAATGAGGCTCAGAATTTGAAGATGATTCAAAACTGCTATATCTGTTTACTTATTGGTAACTTTAGTAGTAGGATTTTTAGAAAATTAAAATACAAATTTACAAGCTTGTAAGAAAAACATAGTATCTTCTGGTCTGCAGATGCTAAGTCAAATTATCATAAGATCTAAATATTAGTGCAGCCTGTATTTTGGTTAACTGAGTACAAATCATTGTAGCATTTGAGAAATGTAAAGTTTGCTTTGTAGTGATACTTTGTTACATGCAAACTGAGTGAATCAGCCCTGACTGTATTCCAGTTCAGACTAAAGCTGAGCTGTTGCTTCAATCAAGGTAGATAAAATGCAGCCTAAAATCATTTTGGGTTAAAAGCTTCCAAGATACCAAGTAGAATTGCTATCTATTCCAGACAGATATCCTTTCCCAGGAAAAGACAATAAGAACAGATGAGCCATCTGCTATTCCTTAGGCTCAGTCCATACAGGAGGGACAGTTTTTCTGAGAAACAACTCTAGTCCTGAAAGGGTCTGTCACAGTAACAGCCATACCACCTCACCAGTGGAGTCAAAGTGTGTTCTGAGTAAGTTATCAGAAGACTTCTGGCGCCCTTTTTTGTCTCCACAAGAGTTTAAAAGCTGTATTTTATTATTTTAAGAACAAAACAAAAAAGGAGATCCCGTCTTTTATAAGTGAGAGGCTGTGGGAGCTGTTCAGTCAGTGCTGGTGAAAATGCTGCTCAGGGTGTGCACAGTTCTGTGTGTGAGGTGGGTCAGGGATGCTCTTTCCAAGGAGCAAGCAGAAGTAGTGCTCAGCTCCATGTTATGACTGGCTCTCTGCTTTTCAATGCCTGTAGGAATAGGGCATGAGCAACACTAGGTGGAGCCAGCAATTTAATACTGACAAAACTGAATGTGCATGCAGTGGTTGAGAAACTGCAAATAATTCCAGTAAGAGCAGTCAGTAGTGGTTAAATTTTGGGTTGTGTTTGTATTTTATTAACAATAGTGTGCATAAAATAGAAGTGGTTAGAGTAAAAATGTGTCCAGGTTATTTTGATTTCCAGAAGTTTTTAATGTTCTTTTTGTAAACAAGTTGCAACAAGTTATCATGGTAATTCTCAGTGCTTTCCACGTTCCTCTCCCCCCACCCCAGTCTTCATTAAGGAGAGGAAATAAGTGTCATTTACTTTATTAAACCATAAAATAATACTGCAGATCTCATCTGTGATTGCAGTTGATTCTGTTCTTAATGGTCAAACTTAGATCTGCTTATGTTTAATTTGACATAAAGATGTCAAATTCCACACTAGATTACTTGTGCTGTTCTACTTCATGGATACAAAGGGCATCATAGCATCCATGCTGTCAGTCTTGCAGTCTTAGCAAATGCCTCACTCAGTCAAGACAGCAGTTTTAACAGCTCTTCAATACTCAAGTAATGGGGACAGTTTTGGAACAATTTAATACTGAAAGGCTGTGCTGAAATTCATGTAGGAGATGTCAAATTTCAAGAAGAAAATTATTACTTTGTAATTTGTCAGTCCTGCTGTTTGTTTTCCTAACTATAGCACAATGTGTTGGTGAAATTGAGCTTTTGAGTTACCAGGTTGTATTATTGTGTGCCTTTTAAAACTTCATTAGTGCATTAGTGTTACAATCAGGTTCTTGATTGCCTCTTAGACCTTACTTTTGAAGACTATGAATTCTTCAATAATGGAGTTTTTATTTTTGGCGTGCATGAAATATTCTGCTACAGAGGATATGTCTTTAATTCATTTTTAGAGGAAAATTTTTAGCAATGAGAAAGTTAGTTGGAAGAGTGGTTATTTGAAACTAAGGCCCTGGCCTATTTTATCAAACTTTAACTACTTAACAGAAATACCTAAAGTGACTTAGTAATTGCTTTTTCATTTTCTTTCTTCTTGATTTGGCTATTACCTACAAAATATCTAAGTGGCAAAATACAAGAAATTCTTGATGTAGTGATCTAAGCTTGCTGGCTTACAGGCCACTGCACCTTCTTCCTCTCCTGTTTATTAGGATTTATTTCCTTTCTCTTACATGTAGGGTTTTTGCCTTCTGTGATAAGGAATTTTTTGTCATTTTAACCCCAGCTGGCAGCTCAGCCCTACAGAGCCACTCGCTCAGTGCCACCATAGTGGGACTGGGGAGAGAATCAGAAGAGTAAAAGTGAGAAAACTCATGAGTTGAGATAAAGGCAGTTTAATAGTGAAAGAAAAAGCCACTTACCCAAGCAAAGCAAGGAATTTATTCACCATGGGCAGGCAGGTGTTCAGCCATCCCCAGGAAAGCAGGGCTCCATCACACGTAACAGTGACTTGGGAAGACAAATGCCATCACTCCCAATGTCAACCCCCCCTTCCTCTTTTCTTTCCCCAGCTGTATGTGCTGAGCATGAAGCCATATGATCTGGAATACCATAGGATCTGGAATATCCCTGTGGTCAGTTGGGCTCAGCTGCCCTGGCTGTGTCCCCTCCCAGTTCCTTGTGCATCCACAGCCTCCTCACTGGGGGGATGGGATGCAGAGCAGGAAAGGCCTTGGCTCTGTGTAAGCACTGCCCAGCAATAACAAAAACATCCCTGAGTTATCAGCACTGCTGTTTCTATCACAAATCCAAGATGCAAACCCTGTACTTGTTGCTGGGAAGAAAATTAATTCTATCCCAAGCAAAACCAGTGCACACAAATTGAACACTTCCTGGAAAGGAGAAGACAGGGGCTCTTGAGTCCTGAAGCTGTTAACAAGATGTGGGCACTTTTTCATTTTTTTTTGTTAAGCAATAACTCCTTTCAGATGAGGATTTCAGATGAGGTCCCATTTTTAGTATATTGACTGCTGTACATTCTGCATTGTTCCTCTCAGTCCATTTGCTATAACACTTTCCTACATTGCTTTTTACACTGTGCTAGGAGAGATCCCATCTTCAGTCTTTGGTAACTTGTCTGATGTCTCATCTCTGAACATCTTGTGCCTTTGCTTTTCATCATGAGCTCCTTCATGTTTTCAATCACTGAACCAGCAAGACAATTCATATGTTTGTGTTAAATATACTTCAAGGAACTAACTGTAATGCCCTAACCCCTGGAAATTTGAAATAATCCTCTTGGGATTCCTTCACAGCCTTCAGTTTTTCTGAAGCATCTTTCAAGGTTTAGGCAGTTTAAGGACCAGTCATTATTCCTAGTGTTTTAATGAGACACTGGAAAGGAATTGAGAGAATTCTAGATTTACTTTTTTTTTTTCACAGAACACCTCATACTTAAAAGAAAAATACTTGAGAGAAGAGCTTTCCATCTGGGATTATTAGGCATCTAATTAATTGTGTTTTGCAACTGCAGAGATACTTATGTAGTTGATCAGTGTAGTGTAGATGACTTCTGAATAGAAATGTCATTTTTTCCACCAGAAAGGCTGCATGGGTGGCTTTTGATGTACCTTCATTACAGGCTTCTATAGTCCTTCTGTGCAGTTAAGTGTTTGAACATTTGTTAATTGCAAATAATACACCTGGAAAAATTATTAACAAATTATTAAAAAATAATGTTAGTGTCCAGTAATTTTGCCTCCTGCCCTAGCATTTATCTGTCTTAAGCATTTCTGTGGCTTAAGGCAATAAATCAGTTACATCATTTGCCACTTAATAGAAAATCATTAATGCTTACACAGTGTTTTGTGGGGAGTATTTCCTTGTATTTAACAATAAAAGAAGCAGCCATTAAAGGACTCTAAAAATAGTGTTTTACCAACTCCTGTACAATGCCAGGCTGCATTCTTTTCTTGACTTAGTCACATTTTTACAAGAACTAAGGCTTGTTTTGTTGTATTGAGGTAGCAAAACATGTAGATGATCTGTAAATACTTTATTCCTGGAGGAGCATATTTTTCTGTTCTGTGGGGTATTATTTTCAAATTATCTTTTTTTTTAATTACACTAAATTCATATATCACATTTCAGAAATAGTAATTTTTCATAGTAGCACGCTGGAATATCCCAGCAGTATTTTACAAAACTGAAGGTGCTAATTCAGGTATGTCTGTATTGCCTATTCTGGTAGCTGAGGCTTCCACACAGAATTAAAAAACCTATGTAAAAAATGTCGTGGAATGTTTTGTCATTTGAATCAAGGACCTTTTAGGTTGGATTTATGTCAAACAGCATTTGGATGGAAAAAGGCAGTAAATGAAAATGCATAAAACTTAATTAAGTAAGAAATCAAACAGTTTAAAATATACTAGATGCCCAAAGGGAAGGAGGTGACTGCTGCATTTGCAGCTAAGCTTATCCATACTCGTATGGGCACTTACCATCTGCAGATACTGGCTAGCAAATCCATACAGAAATGCCAGCCATGTGCTAAGTTGGGCAAATCTCTACTATTTTACAACTGATTTGTTTCTGCTTGTTGCTTCTCTCTTTTTTGTCACACACTGTTGGAGGAAAATCAAATTTTTCTTCTTGATATGTTACCTTTATTGGATTAGCAAGCAGAAGATCTTTTATGTAGCAGTAGAATTACTAATTCCAAAAGCTGATGTAACATCAGCTTTGCTTCCTTGTGCTTTGCCAGCAAAATAGAATCACAGAAATGTTAGGCTGGAAGTACTATAGCTGAAACATCTAAAAAGAGAATGACTAGTGTTTTGCTTGCTTTAAAATATTTATTGCAGTGAAGATTTCATATTCTCATTCTGCTTTTTCCTGTTTCCATATCCGTGTTACTAGAATAATGTGTCCCATTGTAATGATGACTTTTTATGCAACAGTATGTTGTTGTTGTGTTTGGTTTCTGATCCAGTATGATCCCAGATGACTTTCTGAAGAACTGTTCCCTAATCAGTTGTTCCCCATTCTCTGTGGGTTCAGGTAATTGTTCTTGCTGCAGCAAAGAGCTTCTGACCATTCCTTATTCAAATTCTTTGTGTCGTTTCTTTGGGCAATAATGTTTTGAATTGAAGTCTTGTCCTCTTGATACAGTTTTAATTTGCTTAACTTTATGCCTCTGAAAGTTTACTAAATATATATTCCATTCTGCTGAGTTACTAATGAAAGTATTAAATAGCATCAGATTTAGGACAAAATCCTGTGAAGCACAGCTCAGTGTTTTCTTCTGTTTTGGTGTATAACTACCCCCAAGTTCAACTTTGCAGTTTCATATTCATATGGTGCTTATTTCTTCTAACTCATCTATTCTTCTAACTCATTTGTTTACTGGTGAGAATGTTATGTGACATGATAACAAGAGCCACACCAAAATATACCAGTGATTGTTTTTCATCCATCCCTAAGACCTGTTACTGCATCCCAGCAGTAAATTACACTGCTTATGACGTACTACTGATACATCTTGGGTACTGGTAATCTTTTTGTTCTTTCCTAAGTGCCTAAATATTACTTAGTTATTCCTGTACTTTTCTAGACTGAGTGCTCTACAAGTCTTCTGTACTTCTTTTTTGTCCCTTTAACCCTATTTTCAAAGATAGTTGCTGACCTTTGTCTTTTTATCAATGTGTCATTTGCTCATTCTCTCCTAGTTCTTGGCAGTGAGGATCCATCTTGTCATTTGATGCATTTCCCGTTTTGTTCCAGGGTTGGCTGTCCTGTCTCTGCACACTGCATGAATGTGCACACACCCTGGGCTTTTTTGGAAGTTGGTTAGTTTGTTCCAGAGCACAGCTTTGTCACACAGATAGGATGGATATGCACTTCACCAGGAACCACTGCACCTTCAGGTACACTTTTGCTATGACCTGGTTCATGTAGCTCTCTCTCACACAGTTCACTCAGCAGCCTGTTCACTAATACATTATCTGACACTTGCTATTGCAGATGATAATATCAGCAAAGAATTAGGATCTTTTTAAAATGACAGAGGTACTAAATTTGGCCCAGATGCAGTAAGGTAAAAGGAGTAGTAACTACAGCTTTCAAGTGACATTCATGATGAAAGTTAGTGCCAAAAAAACCCCCAAAACAAAGCAATAAACATCTAGAATTAATTCATGCTCTGCATATAATTTTATTTCTCTATTGAGTAACAAGCCAAGACCACATTCTTAAGTGTTTCTTATAGTAATGTTTGCAGAGTAATCTCTTGTTATCACTGGCATCCCTCCCCAGTTGTGTCTCATCCTGCAGTTGATCCTTTTCTCTGTGTGTGCCTGCATGCTGTGTCCCTTAGAGTTGTCAATAGAAATCAGAACTCATTTGCACTTTGTATTCTGATCTTTCTGTTTAAGCTCAAGAAAGCTCAGTTGATCTCTCACTGATTTGCCTACTCTTCCTTTTCATCAAGGACAGAATTGCAAATTATAATGTAATTTCTATATGAAAACTTCATCTGAATTCTTTTCTTTGCCTTTTTAAGTTTGCATTTTCTCTGCAATTTGACCTACTCATTTTTCTAGACTCATGAAATCTGCCTGCTTGCTGGTCACTGTCTTCATTGTACTCTTCACCCACTGTTAAAAATCACAAATAAACCGAGTTGCCTTCTAGCCCAAGTTTCTTATGAAGTTTTCTCATGTTGACAAGGATGAAAATCCATAGGAACTTCTTTTCCTCCTTTATCTGTTCATTTTCTGTGCATATCTTGCTAATTATTCTGATTGCCTCTAAAAAGCCTGATTTGCTTGGCCCTTCTTGATTTAGTGATGGAGCAGTCCACTGCTGTGATACTGCCAGTGCACTTCTCAGCATGCATTTGTGTCTCTGACCTACAAGACACAGCTGGATTTTTTTTCTGTTCTGTTGGTTTTTGTTTGATGTTTTTCTGTGGTTTTGGTTTTCTTTGGCCTGTTTTATTTTAATGAGCAGTTCCTCTTCCAGTAGAAGATGGTGATTAAATGGATTTTCAGTATAATCTCTGTGTGCAGATTTACTGGGGAGTGCAGTGGGGACTTCAGTACCCTGTTATAGTACTAGTGGATGCCATATGTGTTCTGACATAATGGGATGTGATTGTATGACTCCATTCTTGCCTTCCCAAGGAGGTTGTGTTTCAGGTATCCTTCTCTCTGAGTGCCTTGACCAGCTCATGTTCAAAAGCACTGGTACCAGACACTATGTAAGCTGTAAGCAGTTATAAAAGGAAAAGTATTCTGTTTCTTGTTTACTGGATTAAGTTGCATTTTACTAGCTTTGAAGCTGTGAAACTACTATTTAAGGATTTAATCTGCCCTGTTTTTTTGTCAGCAACTAGGAAAAGTAACTTCACAACTTGCCAAAGTTGAAAAGCTGTTGCAATTATCCTCAGTGTATCACCACACTACTATTAGTTAAACTGTTAGTAAAAAATGAAGTGTGCCTAAGGCAAGTTTTTTCTTATTTAGTTCTAAGTCTGATTTAAAATAAAATTCTGGTTTGCATTTTGTAATCTTTATTTTACCTTCTTATGTTAAAAAGTGCATGGGAAATGTGAGCTCTACAAAGACTACAAGGCTGGGAGGGGCACAAGAAGCTAGATATATATATATATATATATATATATATTATATATATATATATATATATATATATATATTCCTAAACATAGGAACTTTATATCCTGTTCAATAGCAGACCAGCCAGAATTTATTATTGTAATCTAAAATAGAAGAGTGGCATTTTTTTGTCAAGAAGCTGTCATACAGCTGTTACTCCATCCTTATTTCCCACCTAAGTCTGTGTGCCCTAAAATAATACTGTGCTCAAGTAACTCTCTAGGCTGAGCTCACTGAATGATATTATGAATTATGCCACACCAGATGGTTTTAATGGTCCCTTTCTGTCTTGGCCTTTGTGGAGATGGATGTAGGAATGGATTTCCTGGCTTTACACATGCTTAGAATTACAAATGGAAACACTACTAAGGAATAAAGAATAATTTTATGACATAGAATAGTTTTAAACAGGGGGAGGGAAAAAAGCCCTGATATTTAGATGTCAAATACATGGCAGTTTTGGAAACAAACACATAAAATATAGAATATTACTTCTAATTAGTTTGTTTTACTGTTTGCTTGCTAATCTATGCTTGTGTACTAGCTGACCAATAAGCAGATACTGATTTTCAAGTCAGGTGAACAATATGCTGATTTTTTTATGTAAAACCAGTAATGTGGGATGCGAACAAGGAGATTGTGATGTAATACTCAAAGAGTATTATAGAGTATTATTATTTAGAGTATACTTAAAGCTTTGTGGAGGGGATCTGGACCCATGCTTGCAGTACATTGATGATGCAAGAGGGAGCTGTGGGTTTGTATGGGATGAGCTGATGAGACAGGGTTGTGTGAACTGGCTGTGGGCTTCCCTGTGCCTGGGATTGCAGCAGACACAGGGGAGCTTTGGCATTATTGCAGTGAAGTGTGTAAGAGATCTCTAAGGATATCAGGCTAAATATTGAAGATCTTCTCTTCTCTTTTTACTTGTATACTGTAGTAATGTAGTTGCATTACACATGAGGAAATTTTCACATATTAAAAAAATAATTTCCAATGCAGGTATGAGTTAAGGTTTTCTTTCCTTTTTTAAAGAGCAGATATAAAAGGCTGTGATCACTACATCACCAGGAAACACAAGATGAACTTTTTTTTGCTGTAGCAGAGTTTTATCCTGTCACCTATGGCTGTGGAAACACTGTTAAATACCTTCATACCATGTGCTTTTCTGCTGGTTACCTACAGTGAGTTAATATTTTAAGAACAGGCCTCCATTTTTATTAATTTAGCAACAAAAAGATATTTAATAGCATTAGAAAATACTAAATGCATAATGTACAATCTAAAATTGAAATAAACAATAGGAACAGGTTTTAATAAATACTGTAATCAATTTGATATTATAATTGTGCATTATTTTCCAGTATTCTTCCTCTGGTTTGAATTCACAATATCATAGAACAGCTTCTTTAAAAATGAAGTACTGTATTTAGGATAATGAAAATTCCTGGTTTTTTGTACTTCTTTCAGTATTTGAGCTATTCCTTTGTCTGAACTGGTTTTGTGGTTTTAGGACACTTTATTGGAATAAATACCAAGGGCAATGGTATATTTTCTAGCTGTATTTTCTCCTTATCTGGTCTGTGTTTGGTTATGTACAAGATGATACGAGATACTCTTTTTTCTACATACTTTACTAGTAAAAGTGTTCTTAAAAAAAGCCTCCCAACTTTATAGGAGTAGCATTTTTATCAGTGGTAGTTACTGTACTTCTTATTATTTTTTCTGCGAAAATCAGTGTTGCAGAAAAGTTCTCGCGAAGATGGTGGGTCACAAGAAGGTGTAAGGTGTGTGCTTGTGGATTTTATGTTGAGGATTTTTTAAGTGACCAGTTTGTCTTGTTTCTCAGCCATATTATGTCCGAGTATGTGAGGATGACGGATACAGAGCGTGACCAGATAGATCAAGATGCCCAGGTGTTTATGAGAACGTGTGCTGATGCCATTCATCAGCTCAGAACAGAAGGTAAACTAAGCAGCTCTTACATGTATTTTTTTAGCTCTTGATAAAGGCTAAGGTAATGCTGAATATTGGTGCATATTGGTGAATCTTAAATGCTTTAGGAAAAAGATGGGGGAAGTCTCATTGCCTTTTTATTTGAATTGGTGTAATCCCATTGGCTGGTTAGTACTGTAATTCCATTTTCTTTATTGATAGTTGAAAAAGAAGCCACAGCATATAATTTTGTTTACGTGTTCAAATACACCAGTATTTGAACTTCAGACTTTGAGTAAAAGCACAGAAACACTCAAGGTTAACAAGTATAAAAAAGAGTCTTAAATATTTGCTACTTGAGTAGTAATTCAGCCCTGTGGCACAGAGGCCTAAACCAAAGCTCTCTAAATTTGATGGTTGTCTTTTACTAGCTTGTCTACCTGTAAGGTATTACAGGTATAGTACTTCCAAGTTTGAGATAATTAAATAACTTTAACAGATTAAAAGATTTTGACAACTTTAATAGATTAAAAGTGTTTTTGACAACTTGAATATGGGAGTCATACCTTTACTACACTATCTTGTGAAAGTCGTAGAGAGTTTGTGTTACTATTTTCAAGTTGTCTTGCTGCATCTCTGTATTTTATTGATACACAAAAGATTTTCATCAGATTTAAAATGCCATCTAAACATAGTTGGAGCATTTTTCAGAATCCTTGAATGTCAGTCATGCATGGGAACTGCATAGTATAAAAATGAAAAATATCTATATATGTGAATTAAAAAGATTTGACACAATAAATCCCAAAAATTTCCGCATAGTCTATACACCAGAAAATTCAGGTTCAATAGTTTAAGTTAAATCTCTAGATTTATTCTGCTGTTCTTAGCTAGATATCACTTATTCCTGTTTAGAGTTTATTTGACATAATAGAACTCTGTGGCATATATAAAAATACTATAGGACACTAGTTATTTTCACTTTTTGGTTTGTTGTAATGACTTGCTCTTTTAGAGAATCTATATTTAAATATAGCTATGTTTAAAAGAAATATTAATATATAACATATATAAAATGTGACTAGGCTTTTGAATATAACTTGCATATCAACTGAAAGTGCAAACTGTTGTGGAATTGTTGTAAAAAGTTAAAAGATTGTTTTATATTTTCTTTTGTATTTCAGCACACAAGGGTGTCCAGTCTGCTCAGGTGAAGGAGCACAGAACAGCTGTCTTGGACTTCATTGAAGATTACTTAAAAAGTACTTAGTATTTACTAATAGTTACAAATGGATGACTGCATTTTCCAAGAAAGGAATCTTGCTCTTTTAACCTGAAATTTTGTTTACTGCTGTCTTGAACAGGAGTGTGCAAGCTGTATTCCGAACAAAGAGCCATCCGAGTTAAGCGAGTGATAGATAAGAAGAGACTGTGAGTAGTGTCAAAAATAGTTTAACTGTGCCTTTCACTTGTAGGACATTCAGCAAAACTATTGTTCATGTTTAGATGCTAAGGAGATTGTTTTAATGGAAGTTTGTGGTTGGATGAGCAACTTCTGCAGTCAACAGGTGCTTTCCAGGGCTCTTTACACTTTAGGCATGTGAAGTCAAGTCTGAGAGTGGCAGAATGCCATTATAGTGTTGTAGTTCTCATTTAGGTAAAGGATAAAAGCACCAAATCAGTAAAATGTGAGTTAATAAACCTGTTTGACTTCTACAAATTCACCAATTTTTTTTTGCTTTTTTTTAAAGGTCCTATCTTTCTGCTAATCAAGTGACTGTGTTGTTAATAAATACTACTTGAGATGGCAGGTGTTCATGGCAAGCAGAAACATGATGAAAATAAAAAACTAGAATGTAACTTCTGAACTGAAACAAGAGCTTCCACTGCTTATAGTGGCACTTGTTAAGGCTACTCATGTAGAGCTGAACATGTCTAGGAGACATTAAAGGTGTTTGCTTGCTGCCTTTTTGGTCTGGTGGGATTTTTTTTCAGTCAAGTTTCAAACCCCGTACTTCTTCACTTTCTTTTTCTGCATACTCCCAATTGTGAGAATGATAGGGAAAGTGAGCAGGTTTGCAATTTATTCAATACCTGAGAGGCTTTCCCTGTCTTCTCACTCTGCATTATTTGGATTATAACCTCAAGGTCCATTATCTATATTTTAATTTAAAAAAATATAGTTCTAGAATGTGCACATAAATAAATTCTTGAGCATTTTTCCAAGACTTGATGCTGGTTTATCAGTTTGGTGTTTGGGTTGATCTGCTACAGTTATATTGAACCCAGAGAGATTTTTTTCAAAAGTTCATAAGTGTATTTTATTCAGAATGATTCAGCCTGATTAGGCACAATTAGATTCACTCAAATGTATCCTTATGAGACATAAATGGTAGTACATGTGGAGGATCAGACCAAAACCAAGAAAACAAAATATCCCAAACCACTTTTGAAATTTGGTAAGAAGTAACGAGAGAAAAGTAAAGCATTGGTGTAGCTCCCATAACTTTTCAGAAAAAAAGCTATGCAGAAATAAACTGTGTGATATTTTTAATGTGTAAAAATACAGAATCTTATCAGTATTCTTCATGTGAAAGAGCTTCAAAGAAAGAGAGCATTGTTCCTGCAGTTGAAGCAGTAGCTAATGAGTATCAGCTCTTCTGTTAGTTAATACTCTTACATTACTCTTCCCATGTGAAATCCCAGGTTCAGGATTTCTCAGATGAATAAACAGAGAAAAAACCTCATTTTGATGCATTATTTCAGAAGTTAGAGTACCACTTAACTAAAGAGTGATAAGGCATTCAGAATTAACCCAAAAGATACATTCTTTTTATTGGAGGGTCCCTCTATGTCTCTCTTTGTGGATGTAAGAATTAGAAAACAGATGTTGACCAGGTGGAGTCTGTATGCATTGCAGATGTGATGTAATGGCTAAATTGTCATTTAAATTAAAATTCAATTCAAATAAATCACAGGGCATAACCCAATCTTTATTATGACTTAAAGAAAAATACTGTAATTGATTTGTAACTTCCCTGAGGATTTCAGCAGGTGCTTTATGTGATAGAACGTGTACCTTAAAAGAACCAGGCATCTTTTAAACAGTGCATCCAGACACTTTGTTCATTTTAAATTGAAGGTTTCCTGTATTCCTATACTGTGCACAATAAGGACAACAAACAATAAAGGAATATGTTTCTTTAGAAATAAATTAATCCTAGTGCAGCTATTCTTTCCTGCAGTTTAGTCAATTTAAAATATGTGCATATCAGACAATACTGAAAAGTTTGCCATAGAAATATATTTCATCATGTTTCCTTTTATATTGATAACTATCCAAAGCTCTTCAACAAATTGTCTGAGTGTTATAATTTCCTTACAGAGGTTGCCTTTATGTATTCACTCACATATTTTGATTTAAAAGTTCTGCTGGCTGGGACTAGTTTCACAGAAAGAAAATATGAGAAATAGAAACACAAGCATTTCTTTCTGTAAAGGTACTTGGTTGTGATTGTGATTTTCAATTTTAGTGTTTATTGATATTCAAGATTATATTTAATTTCAATTTTAAACTTCTTTTTCTATTAGAAGATTTTGTGAATTATGTATGGAGTTATTCAAATCAAGCTGACATTTTTGTTACCCGGGGAACTGGTGTTTTAGTAGTATTAAAACTATTATTTGAGCTGTGCAGATATGTAGATAAGTTTGTTTTTTTATTATTATTAGGTAAATTTGAGAGGGAGGAGATGAGAGGAGAATTCTTCTCTGTAAAATTACCAAAAGCCCAGTACTTGCAGAGGTTTCATCACTAAAAAAGGTTCCCTGCTACTGTTAAATAGCAATCACTCAGTGATGACAATTGCATTATATTCTGGTTTTCACAGAAGTTTCTAATTATGGGTTAGAATTTAGGCACAATGCAAAGAAGGAACACAAAAACCTTCTGTTAGGCACAGGGGAGAATTGCAAATCATAATGACATTAACTGCTGATTATATTTGAGGGGGTAGGAAGTGATAAAGGGTAGGGTGGAATCACCTGGCACAGCAGGTGATTCCATCCATTGGTTTTTGGTTCTTTACCTTCTCCAACAGCATTACTAAACATTTAACTGCTTGCTATTTAGCAGTTTCAGAATTCATTGTAGACAACAATAAACCACAGAAATTCACTGGAAAAAAATACTTTACCACTAATTTCAACATTTTTTGATGCCACACTGGAACATACTTAATATATAATTACTGAATAAGCTTCTCATGTTTTGCATTGGCTTTGTATTAAAATTACCTAATAGGGACTTAGAAGTAGTATAAAAAAGCTAATTCTATTGTACTTCCTTTATGACAATTAAAAATATAAAGTAAAATTGTCATTATTTTTTGAAAAAAATCAAGAAGTAGTGCTTGGCCATTGCTACTAAAAATTTTTCATATGACCTAAATGTTGGCTTAAAAAAAAATAAAATTATTACACTGGATGTTTGAAAGGAAGTTTAATAAAGTGTCAGTATTTTTATACTGTAGCCTTCAATATTCTCAGCTCTGAGCATGTGGTGCATTTTGTCCAGGAATAATATTCACACTTTCTTTGCCTTTGTAGCAATATTTCAGTGACAGTTGCTAAGTACATTTTGTATCTCGACTGGAAAATCTTTAATATGAAGTTCACAAGAGCTGAAGTATTGAATTTAGTAATCTGTGTTTTTTCTCATTTTAGAGAAATACATCTGTGTAGTATTAGTTAAGTAATTGGCTCTTGTACTTCTAGGTCCAAACTTGAACCTGAGCAGAGCAATGTGTCCAAATCACCTCTTTCTGCTGAAAAATCTTCACAGAGTCCTTTAGAGGATTCTGAAGAAAAACTTTCTGCTGAGGAAAGCAAAGGTAGGAATAAAATGTAGTTACATTTTACTTTTTGTGGCAAGACCTGTCCAGTTGATAGTACCTCACTTTAGAAGGGCCAGTTCCTATGACTGGCAGGTTTTCCATTTTCATCTTGCTTGAGCTGATCAGGCTTCTGTGAAGCATACTGTGAGACTGAGGAAGCAAAATCTTAAACTTTTTGAGATGCCAGCTAAAGAAGTCATATGATTTGCTGAATTCTTCATCCTCTTAATAGCCTCTTTATGTACTCTTTCCTTTTCATTTATTTTTATCAATATTGTATCTTCTGAAGTTTGTCTGATTTTTCCATATTCCTTTCACTGAATGCAAGGAATTAGCAATTAGGTCAGTGACTCTCTTGAAACATTCTGTAGTTTTTAAGCACAGAGACCTTGAGTTGGAGACTCCTACAGTAGGAACTCGAAGGTGGAACATGCTCACAGAGGAGGTTATTGGCTGGTCAGATCCAGTAGTTTTGGAGCTTTCTTCTTGACAGCTTTGAGTTGCCTTGCTGGGAAATTTCATTTCATCTTTCAGGGGGCAGGAGATAGGCAGAAGTCCAAAGCAGTATCTCTGACCTTGGGGTCATTTCAGATGGTGCAGGTCTTGATGGGGTTTGTGAGCATTGGTGCTCATTCCTGGTTGCCTGCTTCTCAGGCTGAGGGATAGAAGCCATTTCAATTCTCTCAGTCATTTCAGCCTGTCCTGGGATGTGGATGCTGGCAGAGCTTTGGAGCTAAGTGCCTTTTGGAGTACTATGCAGATAATTTCAGGTTCCATGCCTAAAGAGATCTTTCTGTGATTCTGAAATTGTTTCCCTGGCTTGTGGTCTCCCACTCTTTGTCTAAAGGAGACCAAGGTACCCTGTGATTTACAGCAGGAATTTTTTTCCTTCTAATTGCATTACATTGTGATAATACTTTGTCAGGATAGAATAAATCCAGTGGTTGGCCATATTATTCTGATAAATAGTTGTTGTTTCTTTAGTGATTTTATTAAGAGTAAAGTTCCTCTGTTAGGTGACTCCAGGGCCATACAGAGCATGGATTCATGTGAAGTGGGTGCTCCACTTCTGGATGAAGTCCCTTAACACTGAATTACCTCACAATGTATGAACAACTTCATTTTCTGATAATGGCTTTGCTTATTGTACTTCTGCAGCCCTATCAGTGTGCCTTTTTTTCCCCTCTAACACTGAATTTCTCGTAAGACCTACAGGTTTTGATTATGTGCCATTTCTAGTGCTTACCTTTTTATAGTATGTCATAAGTGATGCAGCACACAGGCACACAGATGAGTTTCACCTTAACCTGTTATCAGTGTTTTGCAGCTGTGAGCTGCTGCCACTGGAGAAGCAGCAGCATAGTAACATCTTCATTGCCCTGTGCTCTTTCCTTGTTACCAAATGTCCCTGCATTCTCCCACCACATAGTGTGATTGCAATTTTTAGCTCCAAAAATCTGTGCCACACCATGGAAAATACTGTTCCTTGGTTGCCTTGGACACAGCAAACCACTGCAGTAAATAGAAATGCAGCTGTTTTATTGCACATTAATTTTGATTACTCCAGTTCTCACTTGCATGAGTTCTTGCTTTAATTTTTATGAGAAAGTAGGGGTCCTGCCACACAAGTGGTGGTGCTACAGTAGTTATGAGGGGTTGCTGACTAGACTTTGAGAAAACTATGGGACTTGTATATCAAAATAAATCTGTCTGGAACAGTATGCAAATGCACACAGCCTGTGATTCCTCACATAAGGGTAAGTGCTGGTTGCTGCTGCTTATAGGAATCAGCCTTGTGACTTTGCTGGTAGGTGGCTGTCAAAGTGTGAAAATAACATGAACAAGATGACTAGGAAACAAGAAGCTCAGTTTAAATTTTACAGCCTTTGATTTATACTTTTTTTTTCAAGCAACTTTTCAAATTTTTAGGAAGCCAGAGAAATGCTTGCATTTTGAAATCAGCTCTTTCATCTTCAGGATGTTGGTGGTTTAGAGAATGGTGATCATTTGTTTTTATGAATTAGCCATCAGCACCATGCCTGAGTCCCTTGGGTTAAATCTCATCTGTAGAGATACTTTTGAGAGCAGCTTGTGGTTCTGTCCTTAATTTGAGCACTGTGATGAACAGCTGAATGTGCTACTTAATGTGCTGAAGCACAACTTGGGTTTTGTCTAGTTTTTTGGCAGAAACCAAAGCAAAATATGATTACCTTTGTTTTGAGGCAAAGCACTTGTTTACATTAGAATTATAGTGGACATGCCTCATGGTAGGAAAATAGTCTCTCTGGAGAGTGCTTTTATATATTGGCAGTATTTATTTGCATATTACAAATTTGACATTTAGTTCATGGAAATAAATGTAAATAATGAGTAGCTTTTGAACTAGTCCACAAGCTTAGCAGTTGTCTCCTTTCAGCATGGAAAAAGGTTTAGAGGATTTGATCATTATTTTATATCTCTGTCACAAGTTAACTACTTCTCTTTCTGAAATAAAAATGTAGTTTGGCTCTTGCTGGCTGAATTGCAGGAGAGCATTAATGTCAGCTCCATGAAAGCTGCAGAAAGCCCAAAACATCCCACAGTGACAGGAGGAACCCTGGGGAGATACATCTTGCTTACCTCTTACCATAAGTATATTTGCTTATTAGCCATCACATTGGATACAGGTGCTGTTTTTTAACAGTGCTGGCAGGGCCTGAAACTAATTAGTTCCTCTGGGTTTTCTCTTTTTTTTCTCCATAAACTAATTATCTTATTTTGTTTGAATATGGTAAATAATTTATTGTAATTTTGATATAATGTAAATACATTGATTACCTAAACAAGTAAGTTTTGCAATTCTGTGAAATAGATTTGAAATACTGATAATACCCCATGGAAAAAAATACTTGGATGCTTTCTAAACAATCTTTTAAGAGATTCTTGGGTTTATACTTTACTACTCTAAGAAAGAGCTGATCTATTTTTTGGTTTGGAGTTGTTTTTAAAATAAATTTATTATATTCCTTATCTGCATCCCCCATTTGTAACATTGCCATTGTTTATGCATCCTGGTTAGGTTGCTGGGAGGCAAAAAAAAGTTTATAAAGGAGACATACACAATACTCTTTTACAGTATTGATATTTTCAAGAGTTGCATAAATACTATCATGGAGAATAAAAAAGGAAAACTTCTCCTTTTATCTCTTTTCATGTATGTGTTTATAAATAAGACTGCTCCTTTCAGAGGCTTCTCAAGACAAGTCAGCCTCTGAATGATGATGCATTCGTGCTGCTTAAGCAATTAAAAAAAATATGTCTAGGAAGTTATAACAAAACAAATTGAAATACATATAAATGCTTAAAAGATTAACTGGAATAAATAGGGAGCCTGAAATGTATGAAAAACTAAAACCTAAATCTTTCTGTGTTTTAATTTGCAACATGCATCTGATGCCTCAAAGCAGGTTGAGGGTTGATCCATTGTGGGGTGGTACAGTTCTCTCTTGGGTTTTTAAGATTGTTACAGCCAGTGGGGAGAAGAGAGGCTCTCTCAAGGCTGCAGTCTTACAAGGTTTTTAAACACTCATGCTAGAACAGCTTCAGAAACAGTAGATTCCTGTAGCACAGTTTCTTTTCTCTCTTCTAACTTCTTCCTCTATAACCAGAAGTATATAATTAAGCCTAAAATTAAATCTTACAGAAGGGAATATCCCAGAAATAGCCCTTCAAGATCTTTTATGCCAGACTTATACAAAGATTTATGCAGATGAATAGCTTTAATCAAAGGGAAAATACTACTGAAATGACTGAAGCAGCTTTGATGTGTTATGGTTAATTTGTGGGGTTGGAGCTGATTCCTGTTATATGCTGGAAGACCCCTTGCACAGCGTGGTGTGGGATTTGCACTGTAATAGGAAGTTTAAAGAGCATGACAAAATCGAGTTCATCTGTGAGCTTTGCTCAAAACATCTTTGAGATTCTGTCTTTAGTTTCTGAAAGGAGGAGCTGCTGGTTCTGTCAAATCTTACTGGAAGATAATACTTTGCATATAGGCTGTCATTTTGAAAATTGTGTGGTTTTATCTGTTAAAAGACAACTGCTACAGTATTTTGTGCCCTAAAAGCTCTTTTAGTGCATTATGTGTTATTTTACATCTCTCTTAGTCAGTATGTTAATGGAACTCCCTTTAGTTTACAAAATTAAACTTACATGAAGACTTTTGGCCTAGTTTGGAAATTAAAGGTTATTGGTGCAATTTTGTGCTGTAAATACAGGGTGAATCTCAGTAACTGACAAAGGAGATACAACAATTTCATGATCAGTCTAACATGGATGAAAACTTATTTTTACTTTACTATTCAGTGCCCTGTGCTGTTGAGTATCTCAAGTGTTTGATGGTTCTTTTACAGACCGGAATCTTCCCGATGCCCAAAGTAACCTTGGATTATGGGGGGATGGCAGAGGTGAAGATGAGCTGTCACCTGAAGAAATACAAATGGTATGTTTATCCTGTGTCTAGTTGTCCATTTTATTGTATTTTCTGTTGTATTCACGTGTGATTAAAAAAAAGAAGTGCAGATTCACCTAAATTAACTTTTAACATTTTATGCAGAATAATGCTGTAAAAGGATTTATTTTTTGCTTGTGACTTCCTGTTTCTTCTGGTAGCAGCTAGTATTTAAAATGCTACAAAATTTACATGAAGACATTAAATTAATAAAAGCTATCTTTCAACAATCAAAATTAAAATTGTTTTCTACCATTACAATCATAAATTACTTTGTTTAGTCAGTAAACAATAGAAGTCAAGGCAACATCAGAAGAATCATTATGAAACTTCTGAAAGAATAAATTGTTTGTGCTTTGTTCTTGGGCAGTTTCTAGAACACAAATAGTTGTACTATTTAACTATTACTGTGAAGTTATTCTTAATTTTATTTCTTTTTATTTTTTATTATCAAAATCAGATTGGTTTCCTAGAAAGAATAGCCACAAGATGTCTGTCACAACAGAATTTCATTACTTTTAACATTTTTGCATTTCTCTGCTATCAGCATGTTTATAGATTGATCCAATTCTGCTTACATTTGAATAGGAAATTTCTGACATAGGTATATTTGCTGACAGCCTGTCAGATTTTTTGATACTCCTAAAATTTATCATTTTGAGCATAGTTCAAATTTTTTAGAAAACCTCTCTACATTAACACACACTGCCTTGGGTTTATATAGAGAAAGAGAAAAATTGATTTAAATCAGTAGCTGTGCAGCTATCAGAAGAATAAGCTTTATAGGGCAAAGGGCTGCAGCAGTATGACTTTGTGAAGCTTCCTTGGCAGTGATTCGAGGTGTTCCCAGACACAGTGCACATCATTCTTCCAGTCAGAGATGAGTAAGTTGCACACAATTATGGTATGGCCTGTTAAAGAGAAAATATTCTTCAAAGGCTGCTCTCTATGCTCTCATGTTGTTCCTGAGTGCCAGTCTAAAATCTAGAGGCTTACTCCTGCTTTGTGTTTTCTTTTAAAAGATATTTCTTCACATATTTTCATTCTCCTTTCTTTAGGCACAATACTCTTAGGCCCCTTGCTGTCAGCTTCCAGTGAAACAGGGAAATGAGAGTTGGGCTCTGACAGGGCCTTCTGACTGCAAGCTAATGCAGGTTGTGTTTTATAGGCCTGGGATCATAGGAGAAACCTCCCCTTTGGAAGGGTTTTTGAGCTTTGGAACAGACTGCCCAGGGAAGTGGTGGAGTCACCATCCCTGGTGGTGTTTAAAAGACATGTAGATGTGGCACTTAGGGACATGGTGTAGTGGTGGCCTTGGGTTGTTATCTTGATCTGTAAGATCTTTTCTATCCTAAACAATTCTATGAAGAGGATAGCTTGCAATCCGTAAACTGCTGTGTTGGCTTTAAATTGGGATGGTTTGTGTCATATCATACTTAGCAAATCCTCAGTCATGGTTCCATGATCCTTCATGTAGATAAAATAATGAATTAAAGCTCTATCATTGCTAAAGCACCAATTCCTATCACTAGTTTACCCTCAGGAGAGAGCTTGATGTTGTTCAAAATATTTGCAGGCCTACTGCATGATTTACACAATAAATTTCAGTTTATAACTATGATTACAGGTATATTCATGTTTTTTACAGTTATTGTGAGCAGATGTCTTGTGATTGCATTGAGTGGGAAAAATCTCTCTGCTGTTTGGAGTCATGAAAATATCTACTTTTCTCTGACTTCATCTTCTTTTTGGTTGGTTGGTTTTGTCTTAAATTCAGGGACAGCACATCTAATGACTTCTCTTGTGGAATAACTAAAAGGAGTGGTGATTATTTCTTTTATATCTTGAATTTTTTAGCCATACATTAAGCAGTTTGTCACTTTATGCCATACTTTGGTAACAGAATATTTCACTGTCATAAAATAGGCTCCTTCAATAAGCCATAAATCACTGAGCTATACTGGTTGCTAGAGCTTGTTTTATGTTCCCATCATGTAAATCCCTTTGTGACGCACTGGTGTATGATGTGTTCAGAGCTCAAAGCCTTTGTTCAATTGCCTGTTGTAGCATATCTTAACAGCTGTCTGTGCAAGTGCTCCATCAGCCATGACTTCAAGTTGCAAAGATCATTTAGCAGTTTAAAAGGCAATCTGTGCCAGTGGAAGGTTTTAAATATCAAAGAGACTTTTTCAAGAATACTTTCTCAAGTGGATTTGTGCTATTTGTAAAGGATTAAAGTCATTCACTGTTTCTTTACTGAAAATTTATCTTCTCAATTAGTTACCATCTGTTTATTAAGGCAGTAAAATAGGGGATTTCTAATGTTGAGTATTTGTACAGATATCCTTAGAGAAGCCAGAAAAAACAATTGCAGCATGGTGGCCCCACTTAGTCGCTTAAGGACCAATCACAGCACTAAATCTCGTGGCTCTATTTCATTGCCCCATGCCTTGGCTTTGCTGTGAGGTGTCTCCACCAGAACCAGACATACAATAGTCATGAATGTAGAGCAGTGCAGTGATGAAGCACAGCATCTGCTGTTGTGAATTAAATATAAAATAAATATATTTTAGATTATTATAATTTCAAAAATGCTCTGCTCTGTAGGTTGTGTCACTACATACAGCAGTGACAATGACACTTTAATGTATTGCAACACTGGTATTATTTCATTTGACAAAACCATTGGACCTTTAGAGTGGAAATCAATGGAACTGTGCAGTATGTTGCTCTCTGTTCCCCTTCAATTCATAGAGCTGGGCACCTTCCCTGAGACTTCTACCCCACTGTGAAGGTGGCAGTGCCCATTAACCTTCCACTTAGACTCTGTGGAATCCTTTAACCCAGGAGAGAAGGCTGTTCTTTACCAATGAGGTAGGCAGTGAGCCTCTAGTACAAAAAGAAATCTGGATGTTCAAAGAAATAAAAATTTTTTCTTCGTTCTTTATGATAGAAATTGCCCATGTCAGAAGACTAAACTTTTCTCTGCGAGAAACACTATTACCCTTCTTCAAACACATACCTGTCATTTCAGACTCACTTCTGGGAAGTTCAACCTATAAATTTCATGTATCATTTCCTTCTCCCCTTTTTCCAGTTTGAACAGGAGAACCAGAGACTTGTTGGTGAGATGAACAATCTCTTCGATGAAGTCAGGTACAGTTTTCTGTCACTTGACAGACAGTGGCCCGTGCTGGTCCCATGCCCCAGTCAGTCCCCATGTGCAGGGCATTGGCTGCAGGACACCTGCACTGGACACCAGTGCCCAGGAAAGGGACCATGTGCTGTCCCACAGTGTAAAGAATGGTAGCACTGGTTACATTTGCAAGGCATTCTTACATTCTCCCTTATCCACATTTTAAAGTACTAAATTTTCCATTTCTGTCCTGTTGTCTGCTGGATATCCAGATGGCAGCAGGGGAGGTGCCACTGCTGACCACATGCAGAGGCAGGCAGTGGTGCCATCACTCTCCCCAGATGTGCAGAACACCCAAACAGCTGCTTGAGCTAGAAATTGACTTTTGGGTATCAGTCCTAGGCAAGGTGAACTGCACACACCAGAGTAGCATATGAAAAGGGTGTGTCAAAGTCAACTGCTTAAAGGCCAGCGTGGATGTTACTATATGAAATGAAAGAAGGGAGACAGGTGAAATACCTGGCAGTGAAAGCTGCTCACTGAGCATTTCTGGGGGTGCCTTTCCTAGGGCTTCACTGTGGGCTGGTTGTTTTCCAACCAGGCACTGTCCAAGCCCTAGTCCCTGCCTCATAGACAACTGACAGAACAGTGACCTCCTGAGCAGCCACTTACTGGGCTGGAGGGACTGAATCTGCAGCAGCAAGATGTGTTTGCACTAGTTTCTAATGGAGTGTTTCTGTTCTTTGCAAAGACAAATTGAAGGAAAAGTGGTGGAAATCTCCAGATTGCAAGAGATATTCACTGAGAAAGTCTTGCAACAGGTTAGTATAATTTAATACTACAGCAGCAAATACAACTTGAAGATTTTCTTGGGGGCATTTTGGTCTTGATTGCCAACTTGTGAATATGTAGTTAATGAATCTTTAATACAAATGTGAAGGAAAATACTTTGGTTTTTCAAATTCAAAATCAAGATATTTACTGTTGTTACTTACTAGAATGTACCAGGAATGGAAAATGAGAGATATGTGTTAGAAGGATCCCTCTGCCTCAGAACTGGTGTCCTGATAAACATGTTATGTAACAGCATCCTTTCTGGAAATGTTGGCACCTCTTCCAAAAGAGCTGGGAAAAATCAGACAGGTTAGATTTGACTGTAGATAAATGGGAGACTTCCTGCAGGTCTTGGTGGTTTCCATTCAGGTTCATAAAATCACCGATAAAGAAATTACAACTGTAATGTAATACTCTCTGCCTTTGCATCAATGAAACAAAGATGTTAGTAATACCAGATTTTATTTTACTTTTGAGTTCTGCTTGTTCCCCAAGTCCTTGAAAGTGGTTTTTATTTTTTTTTGTAACATTCATTACTATTTCTCAATTTTATTTCTTTTTTAAACAGGAGACTGATATTGACAATATCCATCAATTAGTTGTGGGTGCAACAGAGAATATAAAAGAAGGCAATGAAGACATAAGAGAGGTAATATCTTGAAGTTGTGTTTTAGACTCATTTCTTTTAACTTTCAGGTTTTTCCAGGTGTTGCTTTAAAACAGCATGTGCAAGCTCACCCATGGGACTGGTGCAGTGGGTGTTGGGTGTCAGGACAGGGCTTTGGGAAAACTGTTCAAGGTAGCTGAGCTTCTCAATAGTTCACACTTGCTAAGCATGATCTGAATAGCTCACAGGACTGCAGAAATCTACTTGGCCTCAGCAGTTTTTAAACATGAAGGTCACCTGGCTTGCATTTAAGCACCTGTGAAGTTTTTTTAAAACAAAGAAGTGGGGGGCAGAAATTGCAGACTACCACTATAAGACAGTGTTGAAATGGTTGAAACAGAATGCTGAGTGTTAGCAGAAGAGACTCTGAACACCTCTTGCATGCTCTTCCACTTTTACTAAGTAGAAGGAAAGGATGTTTTATTTTGGGAACTGAGATTTCAATAAAAATGGAGTTCCTAAATTAGGCTACTGAGTAAATGCTTCACTTCTTCCTCTCTCCTGAGAGCACACAGAAAAGGTATCTCAAGGATGAGTTGTCCACTGCTCTGCTCTTCTGAAAAGTGCACCAAACTGAAGCTATATTTTATTTCACTTTTCACATTTTTAGGTAGAACTAAGTTTCCTAAACCATCCTGAGAAACAGTCATGAAAGGTGGTAAAATAAACTTTGTTACTCACATTAGTATTTGTATCATATAAAAAAAATTCCTTATGTAAATCTAAAAAATGAGAACAAAAAATAAGTCCCCTGCTGGTCTCAATTTTGGAAGGAGAAGCCAAGAAAAATACTGGCTCTGAGACTGAAATAAGTGACTGAGTTATGTCCAGAGGTGTCAGGGATTTTTTATTTGTTTGTTTGTTGTTTGGTTTTGTTGTTTTTCATTTGTTTCAAGTCAGATCTTTATTAGAAAGATGAAGGCCTGATTCCTTTTAATCAAGGAATTTCACTTTTGAAACTTAGAACTAACTTTGAAGCATGTACTTTGCAATATAGCTCCTGGAGTTTGATTTGTGCAATTTTAAGATTTTAAGTGTGACTTCAGTGTGATAAATCTAAAGAGGTACCAGCCAACCTGATTTGTATTCTCCTGAAATTAAGGTCAAATTTTGTTGTTTCTCTTCTGGGAGGGAAGGGTGATGCCACAAACAGGCATTCTGAGTTGCCACTGTTGAAAGTGTATTTACTGGTAATGGTAACAGGGATAACCTTTCCCTCACAGGCCATCAAAAACAATGCTGGATTTAGAGTATGGATCCTCTTCTTCCTTGTGATGTGTTCATTCTCCTTGCTTTTCCTGGACTGGTATGATAATTAATTAAACATATACTGGCTCCATGCTTTGTTTGTAAATGTTCTGACATTTTTTTAGTGGAGCAGGGTATAAGAGCACACCTATGTATTTTATGCATTTTCTCATACCTCTATGATGGAAATGTTTTCCAGTAAATAAATTGTGCATATATCCATTAGTACATTCATTTTAAATCCCTGTATCAAACATAAAACCACGCTTATCCTCTGGAGAGCATAAAAGTCTTTGAAAGAACTGTGAAGAAAGCTACAAGCTGGAGCAGATCTAACAGAAGAAAAAGCAACAATACTGGTTTTGTCACAGTCACCCACCTGTGCTGTGGAAAGTCCAGCTCCCATCCCAGAGCAAGAGAAAACTGTTAGTGTGCAGAAGCATCTACGCTGTCTCAGGCGTTTATTTCATCACACCACTTCAGTACACAGTGATCACTTTGCACATAAATGACCTTCACTTCTTATCCTTTGAAACGACTTGTCTCAGAAATCAGCTTGATCTAATGGTACTAATAATGATAAGGAGTCAAGGAAGTGCTTTACTTCTAAGTGAAAAGAGAGAATACAACACAAACAAACAGATTGTGCAATGAAACAGATGTTCTGGGATGCTGGAATAAAGCCAAAGGATAGACAATTAAAGTCAAACTCCTCAAAGTACTGAACCTGGGAGCTATTTGTTAACTAAAAGAAGTCTCAAAACCAAGTGTAGATAAGACTCAATAAACTCCCTCCTGATAAATCAGATGGAAAATGTTTTTGACTTCAAGAAGCATAAACAATCTGTTTCTCCTACATCGTACGGCTTACTAATTTTTATTGTTCCGAGGAGAAAAAGAAGTTGTTTCTCATCAGTATTTACTTTTGCATTAAAGTTTTTATTGTCCTAAATTTAAGGGGAGGAGATGTATCATGAATCATTTCTATTTAGAACAGTCTTGGGAAACAGACCTTTCCATCCTGTAAAATCTGAATGTTCTCTATAAGTATGCTGATATGAAATGTGTGTGTTTTCCTATCTCTCTTCTGAAATGTATATGTCTATACATTTTATGCAACAGGTAGCATCATTCTTAATTCTTTACTATGCACAGAGTGAAAATGTCAAAAGTTACATGTGAATCAATTATATTCAATAAAACAGATACCTGTTAGAAAATGCAAACATGGTATGTTTTAAAGATCTTCACATAAGCTTGATATCTTTAATTGCAAAGAAAAATTTGGCACATAGTTTATTGCTTCTTAGGCATTCCACATACCATGATGACTTAATAAAAAGCCTTTCACAGCTGCACTGCGTAATGCACATTTCCTATCAAATTTAGAGCACTGAGTCATAATGGTTATTTTTACTGTATTGGGATGACAGGCTTCTGCTGGAGAAAAACAGACGTAGATCTGACCACATTTGTTCTACTACAAATCTTGAGAAACAGCTTTTACTGATGTTTTCCCCTTAAAAAAAAAGGAACTTTTGACATGTCCACTCTACCTTGTCCCATTCAAGTTACATGAATAAAAAGGCAACTTGCTTGCCCAGATGCTTCACACATTTTTGTATGTTAAATTAATAAGATGTCTTTTTATAATGTATATTTAAGATTTATAATAAAAATGAAAACATTATTTCACACAAAGAATAGGTAAGTTTGTAATTACAATGGAACTTTAACGTGCATCCACAATACTATGTTCTTCTACATCTTTTCCCCTCCCAAGCCATACACAAACAGTTCTGCTCTTCACTCTCTTTCACATGGAGCTTTAACAGCCAGTTGTGGTATCTAACATGCTACTGTTTCACTTGTGATGCTCCATGTTTTAAAAAGTATCAAACTGCAAACCATACATAAACAGAATGCTCTTTCTAACTAATAAAAAGGGAAAATGGGATGTAATACATGAGAAAATTTAGACATATTACTCCTTCAGCTTTATCCAACAAATGACATAGTGGACTACATGTACTGTGAATAGGCTTTCTGCCTCTTTAGTATGATCAAAAGATGTCATTTCTCATTAGAACGTCCTGAACTGTATATTTTTTACACTATCCTCAGCACCCACCACTAAAACTGCCTGTGTTTTTCCATAAGTCTATCTAGTTTGTGTTTCAGTGCACATCCTTACCAAGATGCTAAAGCCACAGTGGAAATGCAGTTAAATCCTGCTGACAGCAATAAGAAAACATTGAGCATGCCTTGTTGCAGAGAACTTCATTATCACTTACAAAAACAGGAAAGGAAGTGTAAGGAAAAATGCGACCTGACAGTTTCTTTCTCCATACAAGTCATTACATTATGCCCCGATGGTAGTGCTGACTATCATTCTTGCTTGAGCCCAAACTACACATTACTTACAGCTTTCAGCTAAACAAGAGATCACTCTAGTTATGGCTGGGGTGTTTCAGTTTGCAAAATGACAAAGAATTCAAAAACTTAATAAATTAAGTATCTGTTCAGACAACAGAACACATGATTTATCTAAGGTCCAAGCCCTGAAAATTCAGTGACAAAATCTATCAGTATCCAATAAACTGCAAGAACATATCTAACATTGGATTTTTTTAACATTGAAAATGGTGTCAAAGCTCTACAGCAATGCTGATATGCACCTGGGGTTATGCCCATGAATGTTCTGCAGCAAGTTTTTGTTTTCACTTTTTTTCTTTTTTTTTTTTTTGCAAAGCAGTATCAGCAAACAGAAGCAGTTACACCATAAACATGAGTAACCTCTAAATTATCCATAATTATATTTAATGAAAAGTTCCTTGAAGTCCCTTAGTTACCTTCAAATGACATAGTTTTTATAATTAGCTTATCATACTAAGCTGATTTCTCAGCAGCTTCAGTCTCCTGTTCAGAGAGTTTCTCTTCCGACAGTACCGTCATCCAGGGGGACACGGAGCGCGTGATGGTTTGTTTGGCCAGGTTGTAGTGGTTTATGACCGTGTAAAATTTCCCTCGAGCGCTGGAGTCTTGTTCAGAGTAGTAGTTTTCCAACCCAGCTGGAATGCACTGATTATTCTGAAAAGAAAATCCATTGCTTAGGTTTCAGATACAGCCCCCCACACAAATGAAGTCGATTAGGGTTTTTTTTCTCCTTTTCCTTTTAGTCTAAGCCAAGAGTCACTCTCTGTGAGTCAAGATGCAACACACATCAATTAACTACAGTATTGTCCTACTGTGCTCAAAATGTTCTTCCCTGCAATCCTTAAATTAATTACTCATGCATTTGCCAGGAAGACCAATCTGGGTTTATATATCATAATAACTAACATACAAGAAATGTGCTTGCTGAAAATCATTTTGAAAAAGTATTCAGTCTCCAGTCCCAGCCACATTTTGCTGTTTATTCCTGCCCACCAAATTCCAACTGTTTGGTTTACAATTACAGCTGTCTGTATTGCACTGTTAGATTAACTTCAGGCAATTTGCCCTGGTGTTTGCATTCTGAGGGACAGAAATTAATACAGATATATTGCTGCCAATGTATGAACAGTTCTACAGCCCAGTAGCTCACACATTATAGGGAAAACTCTGTGGGTGGCCAAGCATATGTGGAAGTGTGTACACACATATAAAATACTTCACTCCTTATTGTCAGAAGATGTAGTCAACAGCAGGCTTTTAAAAAGCTCTCTGGAGCTGTGAGACTACATTATTTCATTTCCCAAGACTGTAGGAGCACTAAATAGAACCTGCTAGATGCTCAGAGCTTTGGAAAGTGAAAGAGATAATTTAGAGAGTAAAATAAAAGTCAAATCCACTTTGCTGTCATCTTAAAAGCCAAAGTGAATGTGGCTGTGCAGTGCGTTTGTCACAGGGATCATCCAGGAACTCTTCCAGTCACTGCAGGAAGAGCCTACAGAGCAGCTCGTTGCACTGGAGAAAAAAGTTATTTAGGCATATACTGTGACCCCCAAGTTCTGGCCCAGAAGGTCTTGGGGTCTCTCTGCAGCAGGTCCTCTTGCCACACTGGCCGGTCCAGGCAGTCGTGCCTGATACTTCAACATGTTAGGGCAGTCACCTGAGCAATTGAATTGACTATTGTAAGCTAGAAGTAGCTGCAGCTTGAGGAAAAAATCATTTAGTAATTTCTACTCTGGCTGTTTTGAAAGAAATAGGGTATTCGGTCTTCTTGCTTCCAGCACCAGAGGACTAAAATTTATAATACTACAGCACAGCAGCTTTGAACTGCTACTGTTCTCCTACTCAGCAAACAACATTTTATATTGGGAATTTCTCAGCAGAAAAACACAGGCAAAAATTCCATGGGTTTCAGGACCAGATTCTACCTTAAAAGTGTCCACATTTACTTCTGAGTTGACTTTTGTCCATGTCAAAAAAAAAAAAGGCATAAATAAGCACAAGTAACAACTCTTTCAAATGGTTTTAAATCATAAAGCAAAAGATGGGTGAAGACCCAGCAGACAGTCTTGGCTTAATACAAATTTTGCCTCCTAAAAAGGAAAAAAATCATCAAAAGGTATGAAAGAAGAAAGGAATACTTGTCAAAATAAGAGGCCCACAGGTAGTCTTAGAACCTGTCTGCCCCTGACAAACTCATCACGTGACACATGGGATGGCTCAGAGATGCTTGGCTGTCACAGGACTGGCAGCCTCCCACAGGCAGCACCTCACTGGCTCGAACAGAAGCCTCAAAGCCTGTCAGACTCACAGGAGTGCCCAGAGTTTCCACTGCCACCCTGGTTCCCTTTATCTGTAACCTTCTGTCAAGGCAGCAGCTGGGACAAGTCTCCCTCCCAGTTTTGTTGAAGTAGCACCAGAAAGCAGATGGGATTTAACCCTGGCTAAACAGCACCTGTGGCAGTTCAGCACTGTAACTCAACAGAGGCTTTCCTGTGCTCAGAGTCAATGTCTGTGCCAGCTGCAAGACTGAGACCTAGATTTATAAAAACATAATCCAGGAATATGGACTGGAGCTATTTGAGATGCATATTCATATACATCAACCATGTCATCTTCTGGAAGTATTATCCATGTTTTATCTGGGATAACTGACACTACTTCTGATGTGATAAAATGACTAAGAAGCACATAGACACAGACATATGTGTAGTGATTATTTCATTAAAGTCATGGGATGTAATCACAATTCTAAATATTTAAAGTGGGGAAAGGAACACAATCCATTGAACTAATGAAATCTGCCAAGGAAATTCAAGCAAATATAATTATTAGAGCTGAAGACAAGCCAAGATTAATGACAGTCTGAAAAAAAGCTACAGAATCTTCTGTTGATTTCAGAAGCAATTTGCTTTGTAGCAGGCAAAAATGACTCAGTGATGTTTTTTGGTTTCTTTTTTCTGGGGTGGAGGGGGGGGGGGTTGTAGTTACAAACATGCAAGACATCTGACAGAAGTGCCTTAAGAAACAGACATCAGTTTCCCTCTTGACTGCATTTTTGCTCCTGGGATTTCATGCTTCTAGAAGAGATGGGAAAACAACCTCTCCTTTCACTCACTCCCCTTGTGTACTGCCTAAGGACAGCCCCTTGGATTAGTTCCCAGTCAAACCAAGCCATGCAGCACTCAGTGACTGAGTGATGGCAAGATGGGAACTGCTGCTGATTCTTACCCTGCCACTTCCAGCTATGTAGAACATTTATTTCCATCCTTTTTATTTGTTGCCATGGTTCCCAGGTGAGAGAAGAAGGAAGGCCATGAGGAGAAACTGGGATGCTCCAGAGTGACTTGCCAGTCTTTTTTCTTTTTTTCCCAACCCTTCTATTTTGGAAATTACTTACAGGTTATGGCCTTTGATGCCAGAGAAAACCCTGGTTGCCAGTCTATATCTGGCTGAATTAAGATGATTCCTTTTGTTCCTTTGACATGAAGACCCCAGTGGACTTCACTTATAAATAGTATCTTCAGTCACGTTAACTTGCTGGGTCAATAATTTCCCAGTTTAACAGATGATGGTGTGGTCCTCAATGCACTGAAGTGACTTTGTTGTACTGCCCACAAGTCTGTGAGAATGCAGGGGCTTTGGCAGCAAACACTAAAGGGTAACAGACACAGTACAGAACATACTGAAACCCTGGGGAAATTCTTCCAGATGTAAGTGCACTCAGGTTTTTGTGGTGAGTCTCACCAGGAGGTTCTGATGAGTGCTCCAGAGAAGCAATGTGCACAGCAGCAGTACTGAGGCTGTCTCAGGAAGCTTAAGCAAGCACAGAAATAAGACTGCTGTACAAAGGAAAATGAGCACCTTTTTAAGCACACCTTCATGCCCTGGAGGCGTAGTACAGCAGAAAGCTTTGGAACTGCTCCATGTATGAGAGCATCAAAGCAGAGAAGAGAGGCTGACTCAGAGCTGTGGTTAGCTCAGCCTTTATGCAGAGATTCCTGCAGCACCAGGCTTCCTGAGGCAGGTACACCTTTGCCCTTAACCAGGAAATCACATCAGCATCTAAAGCCTGGGAACATCCAGGCCAGGTAATGTTGAGTCCACCTGAAACATGAAACCAGTCCACAGAGACATTGGTTACAAGGTGACAGACTTCATGTGTCCTAGGACAGCTGTGCCAAGCTATGCCATCACATATCATGGACTCTCCCAAAAAAAAGACACAAATAAATACAAAGTCATCTTAACAGCAGTAGATTTCAGGCCTTGTGTCATTTGCCAACATCCTTATCCTGTAGATCTCTTTCTTAAAAGAGGTACATGACCAAAGATGCTCTGTCTCCTGACATTATGCCATCAAGCAGCTGGAAACAAAACACCAGCTCCAAGAAAACCATCAGGAAAGTAACCATGATGCAGCCCTGTGCATGTGCTGCACCTTATGAACAGAGTGTGAGCTATGGGACATTCTGCCTAACTTCTGTCCCAAACACAGGACCCAAAAGAGAGAAACACAACCAGACTCTGGTCACTGGGTAGCTGAAATGTAGCTGAGAAAGTGTTCTTTCCTTAAATATTTATGACACTGGCAAGACAAACCACAAGAAGCCAGAAAGCTGCAACTCAAAGGAGAGGACAACTTTGTGTGAAAGGAGGCAGAAGCAGGAGGCTGTTGCTGGACTCACACAGGAACACACAACTGGCTGTTCCTGTCGAGTCAGGATCACATCAAGACAGGCTTGAAAGGAACATAACAGTCCATATTCCAGACTGTGCAATGCCAAAAGAAAGCTTAGGGAAAAAAAAGGTCTATTGTCCCCTGACATGAACACAGAGGGGTTTCAGTGTCTGAGGCAACACCAAAAGCCAACAGCAGAACCAAAAGCTGGATCTCCTGAGTTACAGCCAAGTATTCCAACCACAGTATCTTTTGCCCTTGAACAAAGGGGAAGCAGTAACCAACTGAATGCTTGAACCTAAATTAATCCAGAAGGGCATCACTGATTATAATTTTGAACTAGATTCTTGTAAGATATTTATGTGCTTGAAGTGACAGATAAAATCCTGAACATGATGGTTGAGGAGTGCTGAGGCAGCCATCTCTTCTTGAATCCTTTTGAAGTTCGTACGGGGCACCCTTTTAATTTATTATGTGACTAAATATTATTTTAAAAAAATAAGGGGAATAATGCCATTATCACTGCTACTTTTCTTACCTAATTACAGCCAAGTTCAACTCTGTTAAATTTACAACTGGGAAGTCAATTCTACTTTCCTGACTTTCAGCCCAGGTCATAGCAAAGGAGCCAGCACCATCATCTCACACAAATAAAGTGAGCCTAGCCTCCTTTTGGTTAGAACCAGTATTTTTTAGAATAAATGTGTTTTCCCTTTTTTGGCACCACTTTTGGCAGTAGGGCTCAGAGGTCACTATTCTAGAACAAGAAGTTCTTAGTACAAAAATAACCCTGAAGTAACTCTACTACTCTTAATGAGAACATCACTCTACTTTTTCTTTGACACGTATTCCAGATTTTTTTTTCTCCACATTTTATCATTTTCTCATTTCCTAACACACAGTAATTTGGAGGAACGTGCATCATTAAACCATATGACCCATAAATGAGGGCTTTCTCCAGACAACTGCAGTTTGAGAGACACCAAGTGTTTAGACTTTTGCTATATTTTCAATGTTTAAAGCGTTAGCAAAATAACATTGTGCAATAGTACAACTTCAATTATAAATTACAAAGCAAAAGCATAGCAGGAGGCACACTAACCTGTGTAAAGAAACACCAAACCTATGCAATACAGCATGCCTTAATCAAGGTTATGCCTAAAACAACACAGAATATTCCATACTCTACTGTTTTTCTAGAATGGGTATGCAATTTACCTTGAAAACAAATCCTTCTGGACAGGTATGATCATACTTGTAAACCTTGTAGACTACCAGAAATACAACACACGTTAAGAATGCAAGGGCAAAAAGGACCAGCACAGTTACCTGTAAAGAAAAATAAAACACACTTATGTTAGTAATGCACTGCTTGTTCTATTGCTGCTGGTTACTGCAGGGTGCAGAAGTCAGCTGTGAATGCACTGTACAGTAAAATCAAGCAAAGGATAAAACCAGCTGCTTAATTATTGAGGGAGAACAGGGAAGCAGCACCTAAGTGCTTTTACCCTGCCCTTCTCAGAAGAAAGAGGATCATCTGGGCAGTACACATTGCCTGTGTACTGCAAGGCTTTTTTTAGTGCATTTTGTTCAAGGCACATGAGGCCAAGACACACCAAGGTAGCTTGTGTCTGCTGTTTTTTCAGTATGTGGATGATGTAAGTCTAAGTCTAGTCTATGTCAGCTGTTAAGCATGTTTGTTTTCCCTATGCCTGTCCAGGAATGGAGTCAGGTGACAATAAGTTAGCACAGTGTCATCCAGAGGTGACTTTCAGGAGATGGACAAAGTAATGTCTGCCCTCCCTTGTTAGGCTTGGAGGTCATTGCACCTGCTCTGAACTTAGGGGTAGTTACACCAGTAGTCTGCGTTCTTGGTTGCTCAATACTCCTTAATTTATAGGTTGCAACAGTATTCCTTCATCACACAGAGCCTGTACAGGAGCAGTTGACTGCCAGATCCGTGAGGAAATACCCCCTGTTGAACTGGGCTGGCCTCCAGGAGTTGTGCTCACAGAGAAGCCTTCCACACAGCCTGACATGGCTTTTCTCCATGTCCTTCAGTACCTCTCTGCCCCTGAGCTTGGGCTGCAGAGAAGTCCAAGACACACCTTAAGACAAAGCTGAAATCAGTGTCAGGATCAAGCTAACCTTTCCCAGGTACAAACTCTGAGCAGCTGGAGACCAGCAGCCTTCTGCTGTGTCACAAGACAGAATTACATCACCCACTGATGAGAGAAAGCACAAAATTTTGTCTAGCAGTTGCAGTACAAAGCTCTCTAAATCAGACCCATTTTTGTGGAAGGTGTGAGTGAGCAAATAGCATTCTTTACCTGGGAAAGTATCCCAGATGTGTGTTTTGATTATTCTAAAACTTCTACTGATAGACAAAATAGTAGGTCATGGAGACTACACAGTAAGAGTGATTGAGATTAATTTTCTTTTGGCAAGTTAGAAAGAAGCAGGCATGTGCTACAGCATAAGAAACAGTAATAAATAGAAACAAACAAGATTATATTATTCATTTTTTAAAACAAAGCATAATATGATCTAAATTTGAAGTAAGATGAGTAAACCAGCTATATACACCTCCTGAAAAATGAATTCAGGCATATCAGGGTCAATTAATTGAAACAAGAATAATCTGGTATTTGAAAAAGCCAAAACAAAAAATTGTAGCTTTGCCTCTTGGTAAAAACAACCACCATACACCCCCGTTTTGATAAACCTCTGAACTAACAGTTTGCAACACTGCAAGCTGTGTGTGGCAGTGGTGTTAGGACATTTCAGGACAACAATAAACTTAAGGGACTTCTCATCCTGTGAAAGCAAATCTCATCATGGGCAGACAACAGCAAGTGCTGTATTTCCTGGCTGAATCAAGGTTGAGTATTGTGTGTTGCTGAAGCCAAGGATTTAATAAGGATTTTTGATAGAAAAAAAATAAGCAAAAAAAGGGAAGGCTGGAGCAGAGGCAAGGAGAACTGCCGATCAAAAAGTAATTTAGCAGCAGAAGTGTAGATATTAATGTAACAATTGAAATGAGACATGGAGCAACATGTTTAGTTTCTCAGCAGTCACTGGAGTACAAAAAGGAAAAAAAATCTTAATTAACCTCTGAAAACATCACACTGACAACAATTTTCATATCTAATTAGCCTTTCTCCAAGTTTATTACTTGTTTGCATACACAAAAATTAACATGGATAGCTCACTCTGTCTTGTCAACATTGTATGTTCTCCTTACATCTCCCATGCCTCAGTGTGTCCTGCATGAATCCAAGAGACAAAGTACATTTTCACCTTTCTTTCTGGTCATTCTCTGTGGCCCAGTTTAATAACAGCCAATGCAGCACTCCCAGCAATCCCCATTCCTGGCCCAGCTGTGCCCTGGCTCAGCCCTTCCAATAGGTTTTTTATCAGGGTTTTTTTATCAGGCTCCTGGCTCCACAGAGCCTTCAGCAAAGGCTGCTCCCTTCAGGAACACAGGCCTGTGACATGGGACACAGGCATCAGGCACAACTGCTGTGGCACAGATCAGCTCAACTCATGTTTGTCTCCACCACAGATAGGAGCTAAGAGTTTTAAATGTTTTGAAAAATACTCTTGAAAAATATATTTGAAAAATATTCTATAAAAGTATTTTAACCTTGTTTCCTGGCCCTTCTACTACCAGCCAGTAGTAGAATTGTAATATTATTTCCATACTGTAACCATTCAGTCATACAGATTAGGTCTCAGAAACATAGTGAGGTAACATAGTAACAAGCTGTTTTGTAATTGAGACTAAATGTTAAGATAGTAAGAAAAAACTCTATTTCCACAGTCATTGCAGGATCATTCTTCAAAGCTTCAAAACTGCTCTGAGAAGTCACTGCTTTTTAAAAGAAGATAAAAGCCCAGTGTTGTGTTGATTGCTGGAGGCTGGCAAGTTGCAGAGCCATGGTCTCAGGTGATTTGCTGAGATCTGTTTTCAGTGGCAGTGTGGAGCCTGCAAAAATTCTTCTCACTGCTTGTACAAATTCTTCCATTGCCACACAGTCAGCCATGGGAAGAGTTCTCAGGGGTCCTGCTTCAAAAATATCACAGAATTTTCTCTCTCACTTACTGTATTTCCTAATGTTACTAATTTTGGTATTAACATGTAAATTTTTACTCTCATTATCTCCAGTGATTTGCAATCACACTCCATTTGCAAATCCCTAATCAAGTAAGCTCTTGTCTCCATCCTATTAGGAGAGAAGCTCCCTTCTCTTACCACCCTTCAGGATACAAGGAACTTCTATTTAAAGACAGTTGCAGATGAAAATGGCACAGATGGAATCCAGCAATGGATTTCTTTCCAAGGTGATTGCCATCACCTTTTAAACCCAATCCACTTCTCCCTTTTAAATTGAAAATCCTTTTCTTTCTTCTAATAGCCATTTTTCTTCATTCTCATAATAACCCATCCTAGTGGCCCACATGGACCACTTCTGAACCTGAGGCACTCAGCTTCTCTCCCTGCACTAACACAGTGCAATCCTACCTCTGTGCCTCACCTTCTGAGGCCTCTCTTTCCAGATGCTTTTCAGAGATAAAAGCATAAAAAAGAGAAGGCAACAAGCAGCTCTTCAGACCACAAGCAATCCCAAAGCTGTCATAGTATTGCTTTCTTCCACAGCAAGTTTGCACCCTCACTATAAACTAAAGTTATTTTCTTCTTCTTACCCACACTACTCACAACTTGCCCTCCTCCTCAAGCAGGAGCAGCTGCCATGCATGCAAAAGCACCACTTCCCTTATTCTGGAAGGAAATCTTGAATCTCCTTTTTTGTGGTAGCCAGCTGGCAATGCAGGACCCCACACAGTACATTCACAAGCAGAACTCTTGTGAATTACTCTGATCATTCACTGCATGTATATCCTGCAGAACTAACTCCAAGGTGACTGTCACACCTCCAGAGTGATGGGCTTTTAAAATACTTTTCTTGAAGTAACTATAAGATAGGACAAACAACCATTTCTTTTAACTAGGAATTCAAAGTGTGATTTTGCTTTCATCTGAGTGTGACATTTGAAGTTAGTTTTAAGGGGATCTGGCAGCAAAACGAAGCAAACAGAGAAGATGACAAGATATTATGTATGTGGCAGATTTTTGAATAGATTGTGAGTGAAGAGCAGAAGAAGGACAACGTCTAGCCAGAAGCCATTAGAGTAATCAAAATGAGAGATGACTAATGAATGAACTAAGCATACCCAGAGCAAAAAACCTGTCTTCAGACTCTGTAAGCAGTTAGCTGAACAAATGAAACTCACCATATCTGACAACTACACTATCATGTAAACAGCTTGTGATATGGCCTTTACCATAAGATCTAGCAGATCTTCCCCATCAGTCCATGCTACTTTGCCTCAAGACTACAAGACTATAGACTACAGACTACAAACCATATTTTCTCTGCCTGGCTACTGCAGTCTCTTTCTTCCTCACTCCACTAATGTTTATTTGGACTCCCTTTTCAGCCAAGCTGGAACACTACAGCAAAACTGTACCAACAATGTACCAACAATGCCTGCTTCTCTTCACGCCCTTCCCTGGTTGTATTTCAAGTCATGCACAAGTCTACCCATTTTACTCCTCTCAGCTCCATCCTTTTGCTGTTTATTTTATGCCACTGTCCCATTAAAGCCTGGGTACAACTCATTTCTCCCCTGCCTTCACTGCTACTTGTCTAATCCTTCCTCCTGCCTGAGATTCTTTCATTAAGCCACTCATACTGTGCTGTTCTGCACCACGCCTTCCTTCATGCTTTTTCTTCTCTCAGCACACAAACTCATGTAGAAGCATTCCTATTATTAGAAGAACTAACAAGATATGCAATGATTTTCACTGCTCAATCACTGGCTCTTGGTCACATCTCCTCTCTGCTCCACATCTATGCATTATCTATTTCAACTCCAGCCTCCTGGGAACACAACTTTCATTTCTGATAGGTTTGTGAAGTGCAAGGCACAGACTTGCTGCCAGCCCTGAACAAGAAGAGTGAAAACATACACAGCACCTTTCATGGGAAATGATTTAGAGCCAATTAATGCTTTGCTCACCAGTAAAATGCAGAGACCTTTGGGGTAAAATACAGCAACTCTGTACAACTACTTAGGACAGGAAATTAAGATTATTTCTATCCAATTTAAACTACAAGAGAATTTTAGGCAGACAGCCTGTAATTACAATAGATTGTGTCTGGACAAAAATTCGTAAAACATTGCATTGACTTTCTTGCTAATGGCCATGACCTCCATTTCACCTCTCTTCACTAAAATCCTGCATCTCCAGCTACACAATGCCCTCTACCAGCACATTAGAGAACACAAAAATCAGCTTTCCACTTATCACTGCTTCTGCAAAATTATGTCCTTGTTTGCTATTACCTCAGCCTGTCCCTTTTAACTGAAAAACATGTCTGAAACAACACACTCAAGGATTAAGAAATGTTAAGAAATGGGAAATGGCAATGTGAAAGAAAAAAGGAACGTTTACATCTATACATGCACCATTTGACTCATATTCATTTACAGAGCAATGAAAATTAAATAGAACACCCTGGTGCAGTGCCCTGTACTTGCTGTGGGAATGTACGGGATGACCTGTGATTCCAGATGACAACCAGGTGCCTTGTTTCAGAAGAGTATTTCTAACATTGCATGTCATGTTTAGCTCTATGTTTGGTATCCATCCATTGAACTCAACTGCTTCCTCACATCATTCCCATCAAAACTTTGTGCTCAAAGAGGATGATGGTTCGGGGGCACATTGTACAGAAAAAACAGCAGAAATCAAAACACTGTCCCTCTCAAACAGAAATGACAAAGAGGAGAAAACTGTCTTGGATGTTTACCTGGAGATGACTGGGAGTTAGCAGCAAAAGATGTAAAAAAGGCAGGCAGATTCTTGAGAACAGGAAGAAAAAAGAAGCTACAGAACCAGAGCTTATTAACAGCAACAGTGCAAGACAACAGGACCAGTCTGCAAGGGAATTGATTAATGAAACCTGAGGGACACACTGTTACACAAAAACAGGTTAACAAGGCACTGGCCTCGAGATCCTAGAACTGCAGCTTAACTCTGCTGTTCATGGCAATGTTCCTGTCATCTTCTATCACACAGCACCACATCTTGTATTTCTTAACAGGGATCTGAGGAAGCAGTTCAAGAAACCCTGTGGCACCAAGATAAGAATCTTACTACCTTCTCATACAAACCCAGAAGATACTATTGAGGCCAGGAAAAAGGCTGCATAATGTTATTACAGCACAGGAAAGGTTATTTAAGTGATGCATCTGGAGACATCCAAAACATCATCTGTGTCACCTGTGTGAGACTGGTTCTGTTCCAGTAAATGGATTTCTAATGGAAACAGTGGCACAGGACAACTGACTTATAGCAGGGGAGCTGTGTTAAGCATCCACTCTACTTAAATCTTCCAGCTCTGACTATAAAATTCCTTTCAACCAAAAATTTAGCAGGAGGATTGTCAATGTCATATCAAAGAATATCAAACATTAAAAAAAGGAAAAGTGACAGTTGACATGCAGTGCCTTTACTTGCATCAATTATTTTAAAGTAATTGTTACATTGAAAGAACTACCTCCTTTATTTTTCTTATTTGAAGTAGTCATGAAAAAATGTAAAGCCTGCCAAACACTTATACTTGTGAGAAACTTCAATCCTGTGAGCAGTTCCACTGGAGAAACAGAACTACTAATGACAGTAAGTACCTGTCACTCTTCCAGCACTAAGTGACAGACACAGAATCTACTTAAGGAAGTGATACCTGTACAGGAATCAGTTGGCATCTCCTGCTCTTAAAAGACTTTTAAAGTGGAAGCAAAGAGCTACTCAACACACAAAGTAATTACATAGCAGCAAAGAGAGAACTGTTTTCCTTGCTTCTGATTATTTTTGCAGCAATAGTAATCACTGGCATTGCTAAGAAGAGGTAAAAAATTGTTGAGGCAGAAACATGTTTGAAGGATGCCCCTTTTAAGACAGAAAAAAGCCCTGAACAGTTCAATATATGGCGCTTACATTTTTGCAGTCTTGAAGCGACCAGGTAAAACTGCAAGAACTTATCTTGAAGTTTCAATTCCTCTTCCATAACTTCATGCAGACATTTCATCAGCTGACTGCTACTTGATAGTACACACTTTGCATGGTCTTAGCACAGAGATAAGCTTGAGGCTTTGGCTCTGCAGTTAGATGTATGTAGAGATGTCAAAGATAAAGTCAGAAGAACTGAACTGCCTTTGAACAGAAACCAAAGGCTGAAGGCATATCACAGCTTGGGTTGATTTAAGGGCTTGAAATTTATTATGAAAAATCAGTGTTTGTTTTAAAAATACCTCTAAATGTTCTTTATTGATGTTTTCTCAAAGACAGAAAAAAAAAGTCATGCTTTGCTACAACAGATTTTTTAAAATTGTTGTGTTTGTACACAACTGCCAGCTGTAGCCCAATCAGTGGGTGCCAGAGTAGACATCCCACTACAAAATCCAACTGGAGGTTGTAAAAACACTGTTCTGTCAATGGGGGAGGCAAAGGTTTGGCTTTGGGTAACTCAGACCACCAATTTTCTTCTGCCCTGACTTCCTCCTATGTCCTGGTTCACAAGGATCCTCTGTTACTCTGTAGAGTGGACAATTTACAAGAGAAAAAAATCCGCCTTGTTCAAAGTCACTTTCCAGATGTTTTCCAGAACCAACTCCCTACATCAGCCTACACTGTTCAAAGAACAAAAGCAAGACATCTGTTTCTCAATGGGAAATAATGTTAAGTGAAAAAAGTCACATCTTCCTTGGTGTGGTTACTGCCATAAAAATAAATTAAGACAACAGGGTTCTCAGAGTCAGGAAATCTTCACATTCTTTTGAGAGATTCCGATCTGAATTCAGAATGTGGCTTCATAGAGGAAAATGATACTTGCAGTTTTCTTTGAAAACATTCTCAGCTCTGTTATAACTGTGGTAATGTGAATTGAATGCAGAAAAATACATTTTATAATTGATTATTCACCAGGTGCTAAAACACCAAATGATCTACATGACATATGCAATGCTGGAGTTACTTCATTTGTTATAATGTGTAACTTCTCAAGAAGAACAGCTTTAGATGATCTGCACTGCTGAATCCCAAAAATGCAATCTGCTTTGTCATTATTTAAGGAGTACATCCTAGAATACACATGTGAATTATTTGTAAATATGACTGACTCACTTGCTTTATTTTTAGCACAACACTTGGGCTGTGTCTTGTGGCAAGCTTGTGCATTGGTGATGCACCATACTGAAGTCATTAAAATGGCATCTGAAAGTTTTTTCATGAACACAAGCCAAAGTCAATATCTCACCAGTTAAATAATGCATTTCATAATTACAACAAATATTTAATTTTCAAACAAATATCTTTTTGCTCTCTCAGAATCAACAGCAGAAGTTAACATGATGGTTCACAATTAATAAGGACCCAGGAGAAAACCTCACACAATCAGTACTTTTCATCTACATATTTATGAAATGTTATCAACTATTCATGTAATATTTATTACTGGGAGTGGTGAATACGACAATCATCCCCACTGGAGAGATAGTTAGTTTTCTTTAAAATGTTGCAACCAGCATAATTCAATTCTAAAATTGTTATATAGAGATTAAGGGACATTTTTAGGACCCAAATGTTCTGCATGAACATTGTTTTCAATTAACTGAACCAAAATTTTCCTAACTGATCAATTCCCACACTCTTCTCTGGAAACCTAGACTTACAGCCACAATGTGAATCACCCTGCAATTCCCAAGAGATAGCAAATCCTACAGAAACCTCTCTGATGCAGCAGTTACCTAGCAGCAAAACCTAGCAACCCTGTAGTATGAGATTAATCCCAGAGCGATCATCATAAAGTAACATCTAAAGGACATTTTATTTAAGTATGCCATCCAAAGGTATATAAAAATGCAATGCAAAAATCCTCAGGCTTTTAGCTGTTCAGCTACACAAATTAGAAGAGACTACCCAACAGCACAACAAGCTATTTATTTGTTTTCAGCAAGGCCTCATTTGCTCAGCTCTCCCAACAAAGACAGAGAAACCCCCCCCAGTTTTACAAAAGGATGCACAAGCCTTTTAAATGTGACTAAGATATTCAAAACCTTGCCTTAGCTAGAATTTAATGTTCCAGCAATTAAATCCCTTAGGCCCTGCTACTAAACCATAAGTGCAAAGTTCTTCAGGTATAGGCTCTGCTCAGCTGCTTGGAACCAAAGTCCTGTCAGGGCATTCAAACTAAAAACTGCCTCTCCTTTCTCTTCTGCAACACAGTAAGCATTTTCCAATCACCTCAGTGTGACCAGGACACGCACAAAGACAGCCAGACATAATCTCTCCTTGTTCTGAGCTGCCCATTTGCATTTACCCTACTCTCCTCACCTGAGAGGAAGGGGATTGCTCTCAAGGACTGGTACCATGGTGCCAGGAGGACAAAGAGAGAATGTGAGTCAGAATGTAGCATTTTCCCTGAGGAATGGGATGTCTTTGCCCCAAAGCAAGGAACAGGAAAAGCTGGAACTAGGATTCTTACTTCCTTGGTAAAACCCTACCACACCCCATCACATCTCTTCTTGGCTGTCTGGGGTTCCCCACACAGCTAACTGGAACCCACATGCTTCACTCTATGGCTGGAGACCACCAGGTGAATGGCACTTAAAACATTTGTCGCAGCAACACTCTGCAAAGTTCCTTTCCAAATATAGTCTAATCCCTCCTTGAGCCTTCACTTTGTTTGTTTAGCATGCTCTGATTCCACTGAGAGCTGCATATACACTTCTGAAGGTCAGCTTGGGCCTGGGCAGCTTTTAGAGCACAACAGTACCAAAATGTGTGTGTGTGCTCTCCTATCATGCAGACAAAGTTTAGAACTGTGCAGTAGAAAGAGAATCCACACCTTTACTGAAACTCTGTATTTTCCCCTCATACTAAATATTAGGCTTTCCAAAGGTATTTGCACTTGTGCACTGCAGAGTGTGGATGCCTACTGCTTAAAAACACTTTGGTATCCTTGGGTAAGATGCCAAATTAGAAGCACTGGAAACCTGCAGACTTATTGTTAAAAGGACAGGGGAGCACAAGCTGAAGTGCCAACTTTCCTGCTTTGCTTTAATTACCCAGAACAAGAAAAACTATCCTCTAGTGGGAAGGGGAAAGGATATTCAAGCCTTGCGTCAGATAAGCCCTCAGGTTCCCTGTGGGACTGATGAAGGGAGTAGTAAGGGTGTAGACACAATCTGAGTCAGATTCTTTCTGAACTGCCATGTGACAGTAACAGGCATCACCAAACCATAAGATTATATGGGACCAGGAAAACTGATAGGAAAGAGCTCTGATCTATATCCCTGGGTTGCCAAGTCATATATTTAACTATAAAAAATACATAATGGACTATGACAGTGCTTTTAAGAGAATGGTTTGGCCACAGTAATAAATAAGAAGCCAAAAAGAAAAGAAATGTTCTGGTGGCTCTTGTCCTTCAACACAAACAGGAGCTTTGCCCATGCCATGAGTACTCCCCTGTGCAGCCCACACACACCCTGGCCAGGCAATTCTGGAGCCCACACACTGACAGAAATGCCTTTGGAATTCATCTGCCAGTGAGGGATTACAAGCAATAAAGCTGCAAGATTTGATTTTGTTTCTAATTGTTCAATTTTGAACTATTATAACATTGAATTAATTTTTCTCATGTCCAGCTATATCCACAACAGGCACTCTGTTATAGCCAGTTCTGACTACAACCAGCAATTGATTTTAAGCACTTGTGCAAACACAACTGAGACATTAACAACTTTATATGGCACTGCTTACCTTAAATCTTTCTGAAACCCCTTCAGTGATGCTGATTGTGAATTCAGCTATCTTAGGAGTACGGAACTTTCCCTTCTTGCGGTCAGGTTCATATTCTGTTTTTGTTTTGACCACAACCTTTAAGAAGAAGAATCAATCACAAAACTGTCCACTAAAGCTGGCCACAAAAACCTTAATTATTCTTTAACTCTTCTTTTATCTGCTTACAAGCACATCTAGCACCATATCTTTCCCCTCCCCACTTTGTGTAATTCTTCTTTGAAAGTGCTAAATTATTAATTATTTTTTCCAGTATATCAATCATCAACTAACTTACCTCTCAAAGTGGTTCTGATGGACCTACAGCAAGACTTGTTATGCAACAGTTTGACAAAGGTTCAATTTTTTCATCTGTGGTGATACTGTGTTCTTATATTAGGCAAGGATAGGTCAAATCCAAATCATGGACCTTCCCACTATGGATGGTTTGGAAATGGCTACTTGCATTTGGTTCAGGAAATCCCATTAATGGGATTTCAAATTGGACGCCAACAGAAGATTATTGAAGAGTACCCATAAAAATCTTGCAGATGATGATGCCATGTTCTTTGATGGGAGGATTTTAAGTTTAAACCAAAATGAAATAACCCATGTAGTCTAGTTGCTATTCACCATATGATAGACTATGGCCCTTGGCACTCTTATTTTTAACATCTAATTTCTGAATTATCAGCTGCAAGCAGCAAGATGCACACGAACCCTTGTGTTAATGAGATTTCTTCAAACACCCAAGGCTCTTCAGTTTATTCCTTGCTATGAACTACTGCCCCAAGCTACACAATTTAGCACCTTACCCCTATTCCCAAAATACTCACTACGTCAGTCGTATCTCTAGTGTTCTCCTCGGCATTCTAATCATAAAAATTTTCACATACCTAACCTATTTGCCTCATTTTTGTCTTCTGCATTTTTCAGGAACTTTTTCCAAGTATTATTCTCAAGCTAGGGTACAGTTTATGGTAGTGATGGTGCTATTACAATTTGCTCAGTTACCTCTCTTTTTCCAAGGAATAAGTATCTACTCTTTTAGATTTCTGAAAATCAAATTCTATCTTTATCCCAGCCCACGGTACTAATAGCAAATACATTAATCACAGAAAGGCCTGGGTTGGAAGGGATTGTGAAGATTATCTTGTTCCAGCCCCATGGCCCAAGGTAGAGACCCCTCCCACTAGACCAGGCTGCTCAGAGCTCCATCCAGCCTGGCCTTGAACACCTGCAGGGATGGGGCATCCTCAGCTTCTGTGGGCCCTGTGCCAGGGCCTCAGCACCCTCACACCAAACCTTCTCTCTGTTTAAAGCCATCTCCCCTTGTCCTGTCACTACAGCCCCTTGTAAACAGGCTCTCCCCATCTTTCTGAAATTAAGATGGTGACACTTCAGGCAGCCAGACACTGAAATGACAAACCTTGGGCTCCCTTCTTCTCACTGCCCTGAGTGGTACCTGGAATGTGTAACTGTACCTAGACTCAGCACTAAAAGTTTATTAGACACTTTCACAGCATTACACATACTTGTTCAGGACATAAGTTTAAAACCTACTTACCTATTTTCAGTTATAATTAGTAAGATACTAGTTATTACCTATTTTATTTTATAGCTGCCCAACAGCATCATGGAAGCTAACCACCTGATGATTTCTGGAATGCTTTTTAACATCTTAGTTCCCTTCCTCCCCCCTTTATGTTACATAATCTCAGGCAACTCAAATCACATTCAGCTGACACTGAATGTACAGTTCTAACTGCTTGGTTATGTAATGTCTTCTTTTGTTTAACATATCTAAATATGAATTTAAATCACTTCATCCCTTTAATTTAGAAACTGTCAAAATCATCAAATCCTTAGCACTGTAGTCTCTACTGTTCAAGAAGTTATGCTTCACTGCCATGCTGGAGCCTTGCAAGTGGATAATAACCATAGGCATATGAAGAATGTACTTCTATTCATTATACATGAGGGTCTGCATACTTCAGAATTTGATCTGTGTGTCAATCTTTTCTTAATACAGTTTCTTTTTTTCATGTCAGTTGCTCTGCTCCTGCCTTTGAATCTCTAACAACCAGTAAAGAGACACTGACATGACTAACCAGTTACAGAAGGACACCAGCAGGACCAATAAATTTAATTTTCCCCCTCTATGTTTGCCAAAGGAAAAGAAAGCTAATATACAATTGGACAGTGGCAAGTAGAAGAGCCAATCAAATATTCCTTTATTTAAGTTTCCAGCTTAGCTGGACATTTGCTTTCATTCAAGGCAAATGCCAAACAGGTGGGAGGTGTTCTGCCCATTTTAGTAGGAGCAAAGGGGCTGGCACAGAGCCCCCTGGGCTCACAACAGAGGCTCTGCTCAGGTTAAAGCTATTACCATGCAGATCCCTCATTCAGACTTCTGCTTAGCAGTGCAGGAACAGAACAAATCCCTTTGGTCACTGGTCCCTGGTAATCGGTTCTATCCAGTCACCAGTTGGCAGATGTATCAGACACGGTCAGACTTAGCTTGTCCTAAAGCCTCAGGGTGTGATTTTGTTCTCAGTTACAAGATTTACACCCATGTAACTGAGGGCATAAAATGGACCCTCAGGCTCCTGAACAGCTGTTATGGCTTATTGCATTTATGCCTGCCAACTGGTCACCACACACAACACAGAGTGGTGTTGATAGCAATTAAAATGGAGGTCACACATTTATTTGTATTGCCTACAAGCAACACTCCACCGAGAAAAAATTTACAAGCTAAAACTCTTTACCCTAAGTTCAGATTATGTGAATTTTTTGAGGTTTGAGGCATGTATAGCTATCAGCTTATCTACAAGTAGAATTCAGCTTGTGGAAGACACAAGGCCAAAAATGAAAAACTGTATGAAGACCACAAAGCTTTTTATTAGCAGATGCATGTGGGAAATTACAAGTAAGAATCCTATTAAAACAGGATACTGAAAACCGTGAAAAAATCCTACTCCTATGTGCCTCACATGTAGTGGCACTTACTGAATTCTTTATTGTGAGGACAATAAACATATTTACAGGCCATCACATCACTTTTCTAAATCTTTAAAATTAAATCCTTAATAATCAAGGGATTTAATGAGGAATACAGGAAGCACACTTCCCCTCCAGCCTGTAAGCAGCTCACTGGACTGGCCCCTTCCAGCTACAGAGGATATCTGAATCACCTATTCGGAGGTTTCTGAACAAAATAAATTGCCAAGGAGAAAACTCAGTGGCCTGTTCTCATCTCATTATTTCAGCCTGTCTGGGGTTAGCATTAGTTTCTTACTGAAGCACAGAAGGAAAATGGAAGTGCTCTCTGTTGCTAGTATGCCCAAGCCCATCTTACAGAGAAATAAGGCAGGGCTCTATTCCCTCATCAGGGGGGCACTTTCTAGACAGAGAAAATTCATATTATCCACAGAGAATACACAGGACCTTCCAGATGGAAGAAAGACATAGAATAGGAAAGACTATCACAATACAGTCTAGAGAAGCTTCCATTTGTATAGTATATGTTTCATATAGCAGCACTAAAATCTCGACATGCTTATTGCTAACATTTCACACTGATTTTTAATGAAAATCACCATTAGTGGTTTTTCATGAGCTTAGCTGTTGGGGTTTTTCCCTAGAGGTAACTAGCATGCCTTGAAACACCCCATATTTCTTGTCGTTCCTAAGCTGCTCTCTACCCATAACCTCTTCTTTTGTTGTTTGCCAGAGATTTGGGTGTGATTCTCCAGGGTGGAAACTAAAGCCTACTGTACCTTATCGGGAGGTGGGAACTGGAGCTGATTGACATCCAGGGGTGTGATCAGGGGGATGGTGTCAAATCCATCCTCCAAAAGGGGCTGCTTTGTGCTCTTCTCGCTGAAATTATTCCCCAGTTTCACCATTCTTCCAGGATAGAGGGATTTTTCTGCTGGCACACACAGGCACACACGCAAAGAAATACAAAATATCAGAAACCAGACCTTTTCCCAGCCCTCGGGGGGACCCGAAATACCTTCTAGAAAAAAAAAAATTAAAATAAATTAAAAAAAAAATCCGTGTTGGTCGCTATGACTCGGTTAGCTACTGGCGTTCTGGGAAGTACGAACGACGACCAGAGCATCTACTATCAAAATTAACAAAACCCCAGCGCTCCACGCACACAAAGCGGCACCCAAATCCCCGACGCGTCAGCGCGGTGCGAGCGATGCCGCCGGCGCGGCCCGGTGCGGCACCGCCCGCAGCCCGCGGAGGGCTCGGAGCCCCATGCCCATCCCCGGCGCTGCCCTCGCCCATCCCCGGCACTCACCGCCGCGGCTGCCGGCCCTGGCTCGGGGCGCAGCGATGGCGGAGCGGGGGGCGAGGCGCGGCTCTCGCTCCGGGGGTGGCTCGGGGCGGCCGCAGCGCCGGGGCCGTGACGCAGCCGCCGCCTGGCTGAGGCAGCTCCGGAGCAGCAGCAGCAGCAGCACAAAGGGGCCCGCGGGGACGAGCGGGCGGCGGCTCCCCCAGCCGGCGATGGCGCAGCGGCAGCAGGTGGAGGGGGCGGCGCGTCCCGCCCGGCCCCCCGCGCCCCTCCCCGGGCGGGGCCGCGCCGGGGCCTGCGCCAGCGGGGTGGGAACCGGGAGCCGCCGCCCTGCCCCGCTCGGTGCTGCTGGGGCCCGGCACGGAGAGCCCCGGCCGGGGCAGCGGCGGTGGTTGGGGCGGGGAAGCCGCGCTACATGAGGAGGAGGAGGAGGCGGCGGCGGCGAGGGGCCCCGGCCCCGGCTGCTGAGGGAGGCGAGCTCCGCTCCGCCGGCTCCGCTCCCTCGGCCGTTCCTGCGGGGAAGGGACGGGACGGGACGGGACGGTGTGCGGTCAGCACGGGGGGAGCCCGGCCCGGGTCCGCTCTGCCAAGCGGGGGATGCGAGCCCTGGGGCCGGGCTCGCGTCACTCCCGGGCAAAGGCACTGCGGAGCCTTGCAGCCAGGAGACAGAGGACATCTTGCAGGCTCGGGGCGGAAAAAACCCAGTGATTCGTATTCACTGCGCTGTCTCCTGTAAGCCAAGGCAGCCAGCATGCTCCTCTTGGCGTCTTGCAGGTGCATTGCTGCCCAGCCGGCGCAGGGAAAGCAACAAGTGCCTGGCATGGTAGGCAGCTCTGAGAGAGGAGAGGCAGACAGGTGCTCAGCCTAGAGCCAGTTTCATGCTTCAAAACCAACCAACCTCTTCTCGCAGATGCCAGCATGAGCAGCCTCTCTGCGTGGTTTGTTCCAGTTGCTCAATCCAACACGCATCCCGTTTTCCTGAGATCAATGGTCTGTAATGCTAAAGGCCCTTTCTGGCTGTGGCACAAAGCAAGTCGTGTCTCCAGCTATGGATCATCCTGTCTATCTCATTTATTTCTCCCATCAGTGTTCTGTCCTGAGTAAATAAAGTGTAAAATAAGCTTGTCTTACCCGAGTAACGTTTCATAAATCATGCTTGCATGTGTTAAGTACAAGAAAAGGGGTTTCATTTTATATAGAAAATTGCACCTGTGAGTGGAAATGAAGCGGTTTCTCAGAAAACAAGAAACACTTGAATTATTTAATTTTTTCAAAGCCCTTGTCTTACAAGTGTTCTTGAACAAAACAGATTAATAACCCACAGAAGGATGAGTGCAATCCATTCATTTGTCTGTGAAGCAAAGTCATTCAGAACCCAAATGACATCAAAAGTCCAAGTGATGATCTGAAGTGTATTTGACAGTATACTACAGGGAGCCCAAATAACACAGCAAATGGTTTAACAAATTGACTGACTAGGTTCTTTCATCTCTAGCTTTTGTGATTTTATATTTGAGCCCTATTGGCTGAAGATTGTCAAAAGCTTAGGGCAATTGTGTATTAAGTGTGTGCCTGAGGCAGTATTGGATTAAGATGAATGGATTTAAATTCCCCAGTTGGCTGGTGAGGTATTTTTTTTTGTTATGTGAGCATGTGCACAGGTTACTCTGTTTAATGTCTGTTGCAGAGAAAAGGAGAAATTTGGATAGCCTGTTTGCAGAGAGTTATTCTCTTTGCCACTGTGCATTTCTTTAATGGTATCTGCTTTTGGTCTTACCTGGTTTTCTAGTCTTTCAGAAAAAAACCTTTTTGTTAAGCAACTGAACACTCCACTTGTTGTCACTCATGCTTGCACTCAGTGGCTTACATCGTTTTCATTTAAGTGCACGTCACCCCATTACTATGAGGTAAAAGAAGAAAAGCTCTGTGTTTTTTGTGCATGTGCATGCACACAAAAAATACCTGTGACTAATAAAGACTAACTGTATTTGCCAGCTGTGTAAAATGAGCCATTAAAAGGCTTTAATTTCTGATATCAAGTAGCCAACTCTAGCTTGCTACTGATGGTTTTAGAAGAAAAAATGAAGTAACTTAGTTATAAAAGCTTCCTAGTCAGAAGTTGCTGCCTTAACAAGGCAAAAAGGTGTGTATTAGTATAAACATTATTTGAAAATAAATTGATTTGTCGAAACTAGCACACCTCTTTTCTCCAGGGCTCCTGTTGTAGGTCATTTTGCTGTGGTTATTCAGGGAATTTTAAATTTGGGGAAGAAACTGTCCTCTATCTTCTACAAAGTAACTCAGATTCCAGGTGTTTAACAAACAAGCCACATCCTTGCTGAGCCACTGAAGTGTCATGGCCAGCAATCCTTATCTCATGTTAGTTATCTCTGAGGAAACATTGCAGCTCCTTGTGGGTATGTGGGCAACAGGAAAAGCAGCCCACTCAGAATTGATGACCTGGGGGGTACTCTCATTAGGTCAGATTGTACCCTGATTTACTTACTCTGAAACCTTAATGGTCTCAGTGAGTTTAGAATTCCCCCTGTGTGCCATCAGCCTGACTATGAAAGCTGAAAATTTGCACTTCACCATCAAGCAGGTGTAGCACTTCCCAATGAAGTAACTACCAGAGGAAATAGAAAAAAGGAAGTAATGTGGAGCTTGTGTTTGCTGGCAGTTGGTTAGGAAAAGATGCAGAAGTCTTTTTCAAATAAGAATAGGCCCATGTCTCACAAAAGCTGGAGAAAGAGCAATTGCAGGGACAGCCTACATTTTCACCACTTACCAAGCCCTCGTTTTGAAGCACAAACATGAAGAATAAAGTCACACAGTGTCTACATATGGAAATTAAGGAAATGTTGTAAATTGCTACATTCCATAGGGCTGGACTTCTGATTCATCATGGGCAAAACATCTAGAAATTACAGGATTTTTTTTCCTGCAGAATAGTTTTTTCTAAAAATGAGGCTCAAATTGTGACAATCTATTATTTGTGATTTGATGATGCTTTATTCAGGTTGGGCACATGTCTTTTTTTTGTGGGTTGTAGTTTACTGACACAATCAATTGAAATGGCTCTTCTGGAGCCATCACAATTTGTTGTGTGAGTGCAGCTGAAAACACTTCAACGTGCCATGTGTCACGCTTTGTCAAGCTAACAGTTGATGTTTCCAAATCAGGATTAGGAACAGTGCTGATGCAGTGAAATGCTGCAATTGCTTGTGCAACATAAGCATTCATGAAAGGGAACAAACTCTGCTGAAGAAGAGCAGCAATACCTATTGCTGTTTGTCAGGTGTCCCAGCAGTTTTTTCCCCCTAAAGCATCCAGTCCCTTTGGTATCTGAGCTACTTACAAATACCAAAGATGAAGAGCATTCCCACCAATCTATTTTAGGAAGCTAATAAACTTCAGAAATTATATTAAAATCTTGGGCAGCAATAGGGAAACTTGGATGAAGTGATGTACCAAAGGAGGTGCAGGAAATGCAGCCAGGTAGAGGCAGCTGCATGGCTGCCAGCACATGATGCAGCCAAGAGTTCACCTCAGCAGGCAGGGCTCAGGTTATACAGCCCCTTTAGTCCCTCCCTCTGCCCAGCAAATCCACACTGGAGAGCAGGGAACCTAAAACTTAACTTTTTCTTTAGGATTTTATGCTTGGATTTCTATATGTGAGAGGCTTATGTGTGAACAACTCTAAAATTGTGGCATTCATACTGAAATGGGTAATGGATAAATGAATAGTGAACCTGTGCATGAACAGAAGTGATACCTTTGTGACAGAAAATAGCAGTATGAAAAATAGTGGTTTTCACTTACTGTCAGATTCATAGAACTGTCAGATGGAAATGAAAGTATTGTTACTGAAGAATGCACATCTGTTATTTCCAAAATTACTGAAAAGGATGGGTTTGAATTCTTCTTTGGGGAAAACTGAGAAATGGTCACTGGAAAGCTGTGAAATTCTTTAAAACACTGAACCTTTTTCCAAGTCTGGCATCCTTAGGCTAATCATACTGAATTCATACATATCTAAATAAGATTTTTCAGAAAGAATGTAGTCCACACATTGGAATAATGCTGAGACAGAACAAGTTCTAAGCACTCAGATTCTCAAGAGCAGTGTTTCTCAAATGGTGACAAAATCATCAGTGATACACCCACATAAAAACAGGGCAGTAAAAGGCAGAAGGGTTGCTCTGAGAATCAGTGCTCTGAGCTTGCAGGTGCAGCAGAAGGGATAAATTGTGCTGCAAGGCAGATTATGTCCTGTGCCTCCTCACACCATCTGTAGGCCTGCAGGTTCATCTCCCGGTGAGGAGAAGGTGCCAAAATACAGCAGGGAGATGACAGCTCTGGGTCTGGGGAGAAAGGGAGGGGAGAATCAGTACAGGCAGATGCTTTGTTCTCCAGGCCTCCTGATATTCCCAAATATCAGCCCCACCCCCTGGCTAAGCTGGGGCACAGAAGTGACAGTCCTGTGACGAGGAGGCAAAGCTCTGTCTGGCACAGGGATCTGGGGAGACAGCAGTGATGGGATATACCTAAATACAAGGAAGCACAGCTTTAGGGGTAAAGTGAGGTTGATCTTTTACTGATCTCTTCCCAGGTTAATCCTGCTTATGATTTAAACAGTCATTTAAATGGCTAAAGTTACCTGATTTAGAGAGGCAAAATAACATTTTGGCTATTATACAAATGGATTTCAAACGGCATCTAAGTAACACAAGGTCATGTAGTTCAAAACAATCCCCTTTTAATTTAGAGTATTACATGAATTTAAAGGATAAGATCAATTCCAACAGAAGCTGGACTTAACCACTAAACCATTTATTTTTTTTTTAAAGGTGCATAAACAAACCTTTCACCAGGAATGCTAAAATGTGATCCTAAACTTCTCTTTGGCCTTGAACCACTTCAAATTAATTGGTTTGCAGCCAAAGGAGGTGCATAATATAACATCACAATTTATATTTAGGAAACCTCATTAGAAATGAAAAAGTTATGTAACTCCTCAGAGAAAGCAAAAGAAATATAGGACAAATTATACTCAAAAACTGCAGTTAAATTATTTTAACAGCAGGGTAGCTTTTAAAAAAAACCTGTTAGGAAAAAATCCTACATAGCATGAGGAAAAAAGCTCTTATATCTTACTGTAATTAGAAACTCATCAGGTTAATGGGACAATTTTTCAAAAGCTGTCATTTAAGTTTTTGCACGTGGCATTGATCTTGCTTTATTTCAGCTTGCAAATAGAACTTGGCCAGAGGGAAAAAAAAAAAAAGCAATCAGACATTTTCTAATGTATGTGTAAATTCAAAGTCCTGTATCTTTTGTGTCTGTGCTCTTTCATTCAGTTTGTACTTGTGATGGAGTTCTAGGATCTCACTTTCACTTCAATATTCACTGACTGAAATTGCTCAAAGCACCAAGGGATTTTGTGGTATCTCAATCTTTAGCAGGGAATCTAACAGGCTTCAAGGGAAAAAAGCCAGCTCATCAAGATTCACTCTTTATTTGGGCACTTAAAAGCTGAGGCATAGGAAATTAAAGATCACTTTTGATAATTAAGGTCAGCATTTTAAAAAGACATTTGATATTTAAAGATATGATAAGAAGAAATGCTGGAAAGAATGGAAAGAGGTGTAGGATTATGGGAAAAGTTGTCCAAAACAGCCAAATGACAGAGGAGCCCAAATTTGTAGGGAATTCTGTTACTGACTATGGCAGGTTTTGGGGATTCCTAAATATGTTTATTTACACAGATATCTAAATGTCAAAAGAGGGGGATGTACAAAACATCTGCTCACTCCAGATGACTAACAAGTGAAAAATAAGAGGGAGTCTGCAAAGCAACTCATGAAAGAGCCAGCCACCTTTACTGAAAGGATGAATTATTCCATTTAGAAAGTAATGAATTATTAGAATTAGGTGCCCAGAATGCAGCAGCTGTCCACTGATGTATTTTTTTTAGAAAGCTTTCAATATGGTACATTGAAAAACAAATCTGCAAACAGTGATGTTACTAACAAACGAGGTACAGTGCTTACTATTATATTCATATTTTTCAGGGTGGGTAGAGCAAGGTAATTATGGGAATGGAATAATGGTATAGGACAATATGGAATAGAGTATTTCAGCTGGAATGGACCTAAACTGATCTTCCGGTTTAACTGGCTGACCTATTCAGAGCTGAGCAAAAGTTAAAGCAAGTTATTAAGGGCAGTGTCCAAATGCCTCTTAAACACTGGCTAGCTTGGGGCATCAACCATCTCCCTGGGAAGCCTCTTCTGGTGTTTGGCCACACTCTTGGTAGGGAAATGCCTCCTAATATCCAGTTGGAACCTCTCCTGGTGCACCTTTCAACTATTCCCATGTGAAATAAAGTAACTCAATGAATGAAGCAGAACTGTGAAGCTAATTAACTAATATCAGAAGGGTACTCTTGGATTAAAAAAGTACTGCTATTTACATATAATATCCTTAGGTTTATATTCTAAATGGAAAGGGTTTTACACTTGCCTGTTATTAAGAACTGTAAAAGTGAAAATCTGTGATGTGCAGTGCAGCTTATTTGCACACCCATCTGTAAGATTAGAGCTTTAAAACAGCAGAGTTTTTCCTATCCGAGTAACCCATTTTGCATTCCTTTAAACTGACAATCCATGCAACAGGAGATACTTTGAAAAACAACGACAAAAGGATGTAGCAAACAATTTCAGTAGTAACTTCAAAGAAATTGTATTAACCCTGCAGGATCTGGTTGCCACAGGAATAATTCTTTCCCTGCTGGCTGAAAAAAATTAAACCCAAGACCAACTACATCCAGACAGCACAGATGTTGACTACCACAGGATTACTGGTACTTCACAGCAAGAGATCTAAGAACTTAAACCTCCCTATTTGTATTCTGTAAAATGCACAACATTTTGTACTTGAATTACTTATGTTACTTTAGGAAACTGCAGCTGAGGGCATTAAGCACCCTACATGCTAAGAAATCTAAATCCAGTACTCATGAATTTTAAATCAATCAAATCTCTGAACATGGTGCATATTTGAAAAAGAATTAGTTGAAATGAAAACACTGTGAAAAATAGAAAATAAGAATGACAAATGAGGAATAGTTCCAGAAAGACAGAATTCCCACTAAATGTTAAAGTACATCAGCTGGAGAAATCCACCAAACACATTCAAGACTCCCCATAAATTGGGTTCTTGAATCAGTGACTTCAATCAGAGCTGGCAGTAAAGACATTAGTTGCCTTCTGTGGACACAAGGGAAGAGAGATCTCCTTGAATGCACCACTAAGGGCTGTGGAGAGCAAATGTTGTTTTAGTTTCCCCGAGGAGAATATGGGCAATTGTACCAAGCAGCTTCCAAAAAATATTTTACATTTTCAAAGCACTGGACAAAGATGAAATAACAATTCCCTGTTCCATTTCCCATTTCAGACAAAGATAAATTCCAAAAGAAAAGCAAATCAGGCCTCAGGCTTGAGAGACAGAAAAGGACAATTCTTCAAGAGTGTTGGGATGGCCAAGCTAGCTAATAGTAGTAGTTTAGTGAGAATCTCCAGGTGATAATTCCTATAGAAAAGTCCAAAATGGTATATTTTAATACACTCCCAGCTGCCTAACTGCATTTTGCTTGGCTGAACTCAATCCAACTGGCTCATACCAGCAAAAGAACCTGCAGATAGTCATAGGATCATAAAGCAACAGCTCAGTGGACATGGAGAGGAGCAGGTGGATGATTTTGTTTTTTTCCAGTAGTCTGGTCTTCTTTTCACCATTCTCCAGTTATCATATGTAAATGCCGACTCCTAGAAAATCAAAAAGGAGTGTAAGGAAATATTTGGCAATGACAAGGAAGAATCTATCACCTCTCCTAAGGAGGACATCAGCCATTCAAGAGCTATCCTGTCTGTTCTGCCAGTCTAGTCCTACTGGGCAGCTCAGGATATCAGAGAGCATTCTAGAAGGAGCAGCAGCAAGGACTGAGTGCCTTCTTCCCACTGCAAGGGAAGAACTTTTAGCCCATATAGACATTTTTTCTTAAACTAGATCGCATTGAGCTTCAGTAAGTCTAAGTCTCCAATATTTTCTTCTGGTGAAAACTTATGATCTTAATGCATAGAGGCTTTTAATGACTTTCTTAAGACATTTTTCTGGAGGATCAGCATATTAACTCATGGAATTTCAGCAAAATTTAGCCTGTTCAACACTTGATTTTTGCTAAGGCTACAGCTATATGAGTTTGGGACATGGTTTAGTTGTTAAAAAAGTTTTAATTAAAAAAAGAGTGTCACACAGAACACAACACACAATGGCAGTTCCATTTCTGTAGAGGCATTTCATCCTCATTGAGCTTATTCTTCCTCTCTTTTGGGAAAAATTACATTTCTGTATGTCAAGTGTAAATAATGTGACTAAATAACAGTGACTACAAATAGACAACAAATATGGACCCTACATTCATCCAGTAGTGTAACTAACCCAACATGCATTGTATACACAAACTCTAAAGAAAACCAGTGACCAGCTCTGCTGGAAACTCAAAGCCAACTTTTAGAGACATTTTTACATATTTCCATGGTTATAGGTAGGTATAGGAAGGTGTATTTTTGAGACACCTCAATGCTTTCACAAGTCTAACAAAGAGCCTGAATATTCTTTACATCCAATGTACATAACTCATTTAGATTACTTAAAGAAAACCCAGTTAATGAGAAAAATACTATTTCCAAAATATTTAAAATATTTGGAAAGTAATTGTTTTCTTGAAAATAATTGTTTCAAGTTGTTTTAGAAGGGTTTTATGGAAGAGTATTTGAAGAGATCTGTATTACAAAACTGCCAACTAACAGTGCAATTGACAGTTCTGGTAGAGCTGGGTACTTACAATATGATAAACAAGCAGTGGCTTTCATAACTTGTGGTTATCAGCTGCTGTGCACTATGAAAACTTTTGAAAATTGTTACTCTGTGAAAGCACAGTGCTTTCAAAGAGTAATAATGTACAAATAAAACCAGGGACATTTACTCAAGATTTCCTTGGAAAAATTCAACTGATCAGAGCTGAAAATGTTACAGCAGTCAAAGCCCTGTTGGAGCAAGAGGGAGGGGCACATCCTGTATCAATTTGGCAATCTGCTGTGGCACAGGTACTAACAACAGGGCAGTCCAGTTACAGCCAGCACCCACCACAAGTGCTACAGCAATGAAATGTAGCTGGGCTGTCAAACTAGTGCATTGACAAAGTCATTCTGTTTGACTCACAACACCTTATAAATATCCGTTTTGCTTCCAGATGTGTAAATAGATTTAAAACTAATTATAGTGTTTGATCTGTATCTATTACCAAGATGTACAGCCAAAATCACAAAGCCTAATATTGAAACTCCACATCAGGACATCCTTGGAAATTACATGTAGGGAACAAAATCCATATTTTTCACTTTACTATTAGAGTTTAGGTTTTGTAAATTTTAAAAGAGATTTTATGCTTACTCTTACAGGAAATACTTTCAGATTTATTATTATTATTATTGACCTATTCTCCTCTTGTTTTGGAGAAGACATTGCTGAACAATTTCAGTTTGGCATTTTCCACTCATACTGCAATTATTCTGAACACAGACTTCTCACTGTTTAGGCTTTGTCTGGCTTCTGTGATCTGTGCCCTTTCAGCCTGAAGACATGCAGCTGGGCAATATTTTTATATCCTTGCCAGAAGTAGAAAGCCAAAACACTTTTCTATAGGGGGATTTAGTGGGGAGTGACTTCCTAAGTTGGCAGGGGGGCATCCTGCAGTCGAAGAATGGCAGGGGTGGCTACCAGTAAGATCAAAATAGAGCTGTGTTGCTGTGCTGAGCACTTTCACTTCATGTGAAGGAAATGGTTAATGGTTTGTGTAAAACATAGCATCAGGAAATGTAAGAGGTCCAGAGAGCCCCAGAGCTCTGCCAGGGGGTCAGTGTTTCCCAGCGGGCCTCTGCAGGAATGCCAGGGAGCTGGCTTACCTTGTGTGGCAACCTGCAGAGAGAGAAACAGCTGGGAAGGGCTCAGGCGTAGGGCGGGAGCGCGCAAAGCACAGAGACAAACCCACCCCACAATTAAAGGCTTTTAAATAAAACCCCCCAGAACCAACGGTGTTCAGATAAAACCCATTCCAGAACTGACGGTGTTCGTGTCACACGCCCCAGAACTGACCGTGTTTGTGTCACACGCCCCAGAACTGACCGTGCTTGTGTCACACATCACAATATCCAGGAGACCGAGGCACAGCCGCGCTCTGCTGTCGTCGGCAGTGCAATCTCCAGCTCTGCTCGGCAGGAACGCCCAAGGGCAAGAAATTATGTCCTCGCAGTCTGTTAAAAATGCGGATAACAAAGCACATGATCGCTTCCTAACAAAGAGGAAGGAGGTTTATCACTGCTGATAACGCCGCAGCCCGATTGCCGCGGATGCGCGGGAGGCTGGCGGAGCGGAGCGGAGCGGCGCAGCCCAGCTCAGCCCAGTTTAGCCCAGCCCAGCTCATCCCAGTTTAGCCCAGTTTAGCCCAGCCCAGCCCAGCCCAGCCCAGCTCAGCCCAGCTCATCTCATCTCATCTCATCTCATCTCATCTCATCTCATCTCATCTCATCTCATCTCAGCTCAGCCCAGCCCAGCCCAGCCCAGCCCAGCCCAGCCCAGCTCAGCCCAGTTTAGCCCAGCCCAGCCCAGCCCAGCCCAGCTCAGCCCAGTTTAGCCCAGCCCAGCCCAGCCCAGCCCAGCTCAGCTCAGCTCAGCTCAGCTCAGCTCAGCTCAGCTCAGCTCAGCTCAGCTCAGCCCAGCTCAGCCCAGCCCAGCTCAGTTTAGCTCAGCTCAGCCCAGCCCAGTTTAGCTCAGCCCAGCCCAGCCCAGCCCAGCCCAGCCCAGCCCAGCCCAGCCCAGCCCAGCCCAGCCCAGCCCAGCCCAGCTCAGCTCAGCGCAGCGCAGCCCAGCCCAGCCCGTTTATCTCTCGGGCTTTCACTGCCCCCCGGCGGGCAGAGGCTCTGCAGCCGCTGGCCGGAGCGGCGCATCAGGTGTGCGGGATCTGGGGATTCGCGGGATAAAATCAGCTCAGCAGCACTCATGGAGATGTTTTGAAATGCTTTTTGTCTTCCGATTTCTAGGCGCTTAAAGTGTGTTAAGCTTTTCTTGCAATGACAAGGGCTACCCCCTTAGAGGTAGGTTTTATTTAATCCTCTTTTCAAAAGGAAGGGTTTTTGAGAACAGCAAATAGCACAAATCATATAATTAAGCTTCTGAATAGTGGTGATATGATTGGTGGTGGCTGACAAAGTTTCCTTGTTTAAAGCAAAGCTTTCAAACGTGCTAAAGTTTTGATGATTCCACTACAGCCAGGCTTGCCAGAAAGATGAAATGATATATGCAGCACAGTCAGAGTGCTCAGTGCTCGTCCATATCACAGTCCACATATGACAGCACTCCCTATCAGAATTACTTTAGATAGTTTCCAGACTTCAAGTATTATTTAGTGTTTTGTCACAGAAGGGTTCTTCTAAGCACTTAAAAATACAACGGGATGTGACATCAAAGCACCAAGAAAGTTCCAGATGCAAACATGAAGTGGAAGTATGTGGCTCATAGTTTGTACGACACTTTCATTAGGACTTCAGACAAAAGCATCCTTTAGGGTTACTGCTTCTAGTCTTTGCAAAAGTAAACATAACTTGGTCCTGAGTATTTAAAGGCCACATTTTACTTGGGAAAAGAAAGTCCTTTCCAGCTGGGCATAGTCAGGATTCCTGTTTTGCCCATGCGCCAATGTAATAATTTAGATCTGGAGCTGGAGCTCAAAAACTTGTATTCCTGACAAGTATTAAAGTTACCAGAAGAGTCACTCACTAGCCAGTGGCAGAAGAACAAGATTTTCTTCCTCTTTGACTTATTACTGGATGGTTCCAAAGGCCTGCCAGGCACTTAGCAAATATCCTTGGTGCCCTAAGGCCCCAGTGGGCATCCTTCTGTCAAAGAATAGATGAGAAAAACAGAGGAGCTTTTAAGATCAAAACCTTTTTGGTCAATGTAATTTTTCTGGGAGCTCTGAAACTCAGGATTACAAGGAAAATGATTTATCAGCTCCATGATTATGTTCTCCATTTCAGGCTGTAAAGTAGCTGCTCTGAAGCAAACATGGCATAATCTAATCTACTTTACTGAAACAGCAGCTGAACTAAGCTTTGACAGTGATTTCCTTTTTGTCTGCTTAATTCCTAAACTCTAAGTGAAGTTTGAGCTTGAGAGGGTGCAGAATACAATGGGCGAAACCAAAGGCAACATTTATATGAATCTTAATGAAGTTGAATTCTCAAGCTTCAGGTCTTCTGCAAGTCAGACAATATCTGCATTACATGAGAATTTTATGTAACATTATGATACTCTCACAAGTACAAAAGGTTGTATTTTCCAGTACCTGATTCCCCTGTGACCCAGCTTTTAAAGTCATGATTATGAAAGGTTTGGGCAAGTGAAGGAAGTGTATGGAAAAACAGTGGAAATTGTTTGCTTAACAGCATTTGCTTTTAGAGCACGTCTAGAAGTGTTAAAAATATGCTTCAGATGACGGGAGTGATTCATGACTAGACAGCTGCTGAGAGAGACATCACTGACAGGAGAGAGGGGGGGAGAGCATGTGAGAGAGAGGGAGAGAGATTTGACATGCAAATTACTTGGAGAAAAATAAATTAAATATCATTTCTTTGGAGCTTTAGAAATTAGGAATTATTTTAATGACTTTTGAATTGAAATGAAGTTGCATTTCCCGGAGCTGTCGGAATTTCAGTGCCCCTCAGATCTGCCCCACAGGCTACAGTTGTTATCCAGCTGATGCTATGACTGCCATCACTTTCTGGGTAGGAAAAGGTAATATCCTTTTGCCCATTTGGCATTTTGCAATATTAAGAGACTGACTGCTGCATTTCCTGGCAAGTCCTAACTTCATAAATAATGCAATTTGGACACTGGTATCCATCTTTGGTAAAAAAATTTATTAGAATTGGCTGGAATCAAGTCCCTACTCAACAAGTAGAAGGGATAATTTCCACTATCTGCATCCACAGAACAAATCCAGAAAGTGATTGATTGATTGAAATCCAAATCCAAAAGCAATGACTAAATAATTTAACAACTGAATTTGAACTTTGATATTCTAGTGATATACTTTGTGTATACTATAGTGATATACTTTGATATTCTAGTGAAACACAGCATTCCCCATCTAGAAAATATCCTGGCAGAAGTTCCCACCTCTGGTCTGTACCTGCAGTCCCACTGCTTTTCCCCATCCATTTAGCATGGATCTGCTAGCACAGCCCTCAGCCCCTGGGCACAGGACTTTACTGTGGCAGCAGACCAACAAAGAGCAATCTTCATTGATTTTCTGCTTTGATATTGCTAATTTCATAGATGTTTACAGGAATATGACGTTCCCTGAAGGCCCAAACTTAGAATTTGGGTATTTGTCAAAACTAGTCAGCCTTAACCTGGGCCTTTTCACAACTCCACATATGCATGCCTTCTGGATGATTTAATGTTTATGATTGTTCTGTTGGCTTTTTTTCCTTCCTGAAATACTATGTCTTACTTTTTGTACATAGCAAGTGAATATGTGGAGGGCATTTATTCTGAAGTGGAAGTAAACCACAGTAAAATCAGCTAGAACTCTCTGCACCTAAATTTTACAAATTTTCAAACACTTCTAAAATAAGCATGTTAAACATTCATATATTTGCATTGAAAAAGCTAAGCTGATTTTAGAAAACCAAAATGATTAAATCATAGGCAATTTGTGCTGACCACCTCCCTTTTAGAAAGGGTTTTTTTCCACGTTCTTTGTTTCACCAGAATACAGATTATCTATTTGAAATACATGAACTGAATGGACTTCCCATTGAGGTTAGTGTATTCTAGCATTGTAATAAAGGTTATGAAAAGATGTCCGAGCACCAGCTGGCCTTCCTTTGATCCTCTCCATTCTTGTGATGATACATTTTCACACTTAAGATGATTCCCTTCTACCTCAAAGGCTGAGAGCTGCTTTGGTCCTTACAAATATTAACTGCAATCACAATGACCTATCTTTCTGGTTCCAGTCATCTGTTTAATATAGAGTGGAAGGTCAGAACTACATTAAAAGGGTCTGAAAGGCTTTATTTCAGTATACTGCCCCATGCAGAGCTTCACAAAAAGCTGGCAGACTTGTAGTTCATGCATGCACGCTCCTCAGCACTGCATTGTGTGCTTCTGTTAATGGGCTTTTGTAACCTTCCAGGAAAAATTCCCTCACCAAGTGAACAAAACTGTTGTCAGATCTGAACACACATGTGAATATCAACTACAAAAAAGAAGAAAAAATTATATTTAAACAGTAGGGGTACTGTCTTCAGAAAAAAAAAGGATGTCTGAGTTGCTAGCTTGTGTCTTCACTAGGCTGTGTTTTACAGGTAGTTTTTATCTGTTTTCTAGGATGGAGATTTAATAGCAGAGGTGGAAACCAACTGTTTAGAGAAGGCAAATTCAATAATAGATGTCAGTAAGGATTAATGAATAAGGCTATGGACCAGAAAGCACAAGTCTGTGTGTACCAATACAAAGAAATTTATTTGCAGCACAGTGGAGCACAGGTCACTTTGAAGTCATTAGCATACTGAATTACCAAATAGCTGCATCTGAGGCACTTCCTTAGAACACATTTCCCAAGCTATCACATTCTTCCCTTTGAATCTGTCTATAAAGCTCATGTTTATTTGCTTTCTATTAAGTCTTCTTCTCTCAAGCAGCTACTTGTCTTGCCATGTTTATCTAACATACTACTTCTCGAGCAAGCTCTTTAGCTAAAGAAAGCTAAATATCCAAAAATATCCCAGCACACACTCCAAAACATGGAGCCTGGAGACTTTATAAAGTTTTACAGCTCTGTTCACCTATATGCCTCAACACTTTTCCTTCCTGAGCTTGAATATGTTAACCTCTGGGCTGGATTATGAGGGGTGGGTAAGGGGCATGAAGTGAGCAGCAAGAATTGAATGCAGCTGTCCACGTATGAATGGAGCTACCCACAGTGGGGAAGACAATGCAAGGAAAGAAAAAAGTGGATTCCAGAAGCAAATGGCCTATGGGGCCAGTTCCACTTGCTTCACACTGATTTTGTCTTAGATTTGGCTTGCTCTTGTATATGCCTCTTCGATGTTTTGGGAATACTTCATGTGTAGCAATTACTTCCCTGTAAAATTATCAACAGGAGTTTAAGTGTATTTGAATTTGCTGAAGAAGCCATGGAAACAAAGCACAAGTGCTCTGTTCTAAAGCCTGACCTCTGAATTTGAGAAACATCTAGTAGGCCAGGTTTAAAAAGAGTGTGAGAGAATGCAGATGAAATGTTAGACCACAAAAACACTCTGTGCTCAATGGCAAGCAGTAAGTCCTGCCTAGTAAATTTCTTCTTCCTTACACAACTTTTTCAGTTCTAACTAAACTACAAAATAAGTCTCAAGCAGAGGATTTTTTTTTGGGGAGTTATTTGAACTTAGATTATATATCATTGTGGTGATGTTCGCAGGGGTCCCAGGACGAGAGAAGATACGAGGATCTGACTCCATGTTTAAGAATGCTTGATTTTTATTTTATGATATATATATATATATTATTAAAACTATACTAAAAGAATAGAAGAAAGGATTTCATCAGAAGGCTAGCTAAGAATAGGAAAGAATGGAATGATAACAAAATCCTGTGACTAACCAGTGAGTCTGAAACAGCTGGACTGTGATTGGCCATTAATTAGAAACAATCACACGATACCAATCACAGATCCACCTGTTGCCTTCCACAGCAGCAGATAACCATTGTATACATTTTGTTTCTGAGGCCTCTCAGCTTCTCAGGAGAAAAAATCCTAAGGAAAGAATTTTTCATAAAACATGTCTGTGACATGTCATTATATGATGCCTCCTTTTCTTGTGTATACACAGTAACCATCCTCCCATAAAAATGGCAGGTTATGTTTTGTACAGATTTAATGCTCTTTAATCAAAATAAATAAAAAAGCCAATCAAAATAAATAAAAAATTTAAATCAAAATAACCACAGTAATGCCTTCCAAAGTAAAGCACTAATTTTATTTTTTTTAATATGGTTCAGGAGTAAAATGACAGATATGTCTGCCCTGAACAAATCCAAACAAAGCCCTGAGTGGTCACCTGCACCTTCTGTAAAAAAAAGTGATTCTGGTTTGCAAGACCAAGACCAGCTCTGAGCTGCAGGATAATTATTGCAAGAAATAACAATTAATAGTCTTCCAATTTCACTAGGCTGGGTTGGTTAACATCCTCTTCCCAAAATATATATATATTTTTTTTTTTTAATAGCATATAATTTACATGAAGTAGAATGGTACCACTGCACTGTCTGGTACTGGCCAAGGGACCAATGCTTACCCATCCCCTCAGCACCCTGGCTATGGTATTTGTGAGCAGTAGCTATGGATGGGTGTCTGCTGCTTGTAGAATATCCTTGGCTCAGCACTGGTGTCACAGTTTCCACCTGCTCCTCAAAGCCACAGGGGTTCCTGCTCCTCTCCAGCTCTGCCAGGTTTATGGCAGCATTAGGACTGTCAAACCTTATTTGCTATTCCCCCTCAAACACCCACTTCATTAAACACCTACAGGTTGGCATAGGTAATTATGATGATACAGGAAAGAACCTCTTTCAAGGTTATTTTCTGTTGATGTCTCCCTGACAAAAGCTCAGGAAATACTAAATTGACATGACAGACTATATTTGATTTTGGAAACACAACAGCAAAATACATTTTTTCCACTCAGGCAGTGATATTCTCACTGCAGAGTGGCTGCAGGGATGGGGCTTTTTATACTCCTTACATAAAAATTCATTCTCTTCCATCTGACTCCATCCACCTACTAATCTTTTGAATTTTCTCTCTTGCTCAGCTTTTCCTTCAAGCCAGTTAGAAACAGCAGTTCTTAGTGCTCCTTCCCAGTGCTGTAACTCCTCCTTTTTTCTGGTTCCAGCTGCACAAACTCAGATGGAACAGTTTCCTCCTACCAGTGTTTGCTCCACTTCCTTCTCAAATATGCCACATTGCAACGTGGTGTTTTAACAAACCCTCCAAACTGCAGACAGCACTCCCAGTCTGGTGGCAGCTTTGAGAACTGTCATGTTTCTGGTGTGAAACAACTCTCACAGAAATACTGCCAAGCAAGGGGAATAATCCTTAATGCAACAGAGCTGTCCTCATGGCATAAAGCACTGGTACTAATCCATGATCTGATCTAATCTAGGTGTTTAGAAGTATCTCAAGCTGCCACTTTCCCTTTATGCAGTCTTACACATTCCTCCAGACCTCCAACACACTGTTAGAAGAGCACAAAGGTTGCAACACAGTTTGATTTAAATTTACCCTATAGTGACTCCTCAAAAATGCAACAGAGAAAGCAAAATCACTGTGGAATCAGAGACAATGAAAAGTTAGGAGGTTTAAATTGCAGATGTATCCGTTCCAAGCAACAAAATCCTTGTGGCAACAGAGTCAAATTTCTATTTTCTCTTGGGATAAGTAAATTTAAAAATAGTTTCTGACAAGAGGAAACCTACAGAGCTAGTGACTGGCACATACCCACATTTTGCCTCAGGCAGCAGTGCAAGGAAAGCAGAGTGAGAGTGAGCATGAGCACACGTGGTCAGAACTGTAATACCTGGACTGTAGAATGGTACATGGGCAATTCCCACAGGGAACTGCAGTGTTCCAAAGCAAACAATGCAAAAGGCAAAGAATGAGGGGAGAGCTCAGGGTCAACCTGTAGAAAATGCTCCCTGCTTAATCCATGTGGGACTGTGTTCAGCTAGACTAATGCTATTTTTAACACACACACACACACCCACACACACACACACACACACACACACACCCTGCATAAACTTTGTTGTTTTGATTTCACTGGCTGGAAAAATAGTGTTTTTAAGTCTTCTAGTATATGTGCACTACAAGAAAAGAAAGGTGAAAAAAATCCCAACTTGCTCTCCAGTGCAGCTCATTTTTTTTAAACTGGTTGGTTAAGGTAGTAAAAAAGTTTTCTGTAACATTAAATGACTATTGAGAGAAACGTGTATCTTTTGAGACTCACACAGACACTGTAATGGGCTGCCCCTTTTGTTTGAAGGGGGGCTGTACTCTGGCCAGAAACACTCTGTCATTTGAACTCAGGTTGAAAGCAGTTCAGGAAGGTGCAGGGACTAAGTAAAGGAAGCCAGCTAGTGAAGCCCCAAATTGTAGTGTATGGTGGTTAACACAATAAGAGATGTAACAACTAGTTTTGAATTCTTGGGGGGGAAAAAACACCTTAAAAAGACAGAAGAATACTATATTTTCCAAACTTTAAATTTCCACAGAATGTCACGTATCTGTAGCAAGCAGTTTGAAATGCCACAACTATTCAAAGCACCAACGCAGAAACAGGCCACTCTAAGCAACATTTCTGTCCTGTAACAGTCTATTTATTCCATTAATCAGCCAATGTCTTATACTCATTCAAGTACAAGACAACTTAGTGGTGTACTGATTGCATTTATTTTATAGTGCAGCTCTTCTTGTGATGGCATCCCCTTTAGCATTGCAAAGATACCTGGAATAGATGGAACTACTGAAAATCCTTAGAAAGACAAAATCAACAAGCAGTGTAAAACAATTTCTCTTTATTCACAACTTGATCTTTGCCTTCATTTTACAAATAATCTGCTGTGCAAAATAGTTTATAAAATACTAAAAAAAAGCTTTTATTGTAAAAAAATAAAGTTTCTAGATATACAGTTACTTTGCACTATCACAAATATTGCCCAGTATTTAACATTTAAATTCAATGTCACAATACTCAGGTCTTGTAACCCAATGACCCTACTGGTAAGAAAGCCACTACTGAAACTCAGGTTCCCTAGGGATAGGTTAAGCATTTTCCTCCTGTCATATCTACACCATCACACAGCTCTGATGACCCATGATTGGAGCTGTACCCATATCATGAACTTAGACACTGGCCATCCTTTCCTCAATTATTAGGTAAAAAAATTCCAAGTTAAATGGTAAATTTAGTCAGCAGCAAATTTTAGTAAATCTTGGCAATAACACAGGAGCTACACAGTGCAGTCACAGAACAACAAAGGTCCCCAACAGTGCATTTAAACTTTGCTGAGAAGCAGTGTAAATAAAGGCAGCCTACATGTGGTTCTGGGAACGAGCACTCTGATTCCTGTCACTGTCCAAGCGACCTGGCCTAAAAACTCTCTGTGCTACAGCGCAATCGCAACCACGTTAGCAAGAAACGCCTCTGAGAAGTTTTGGTACAGTCAGCTGAGCCCTCATTGCTCCAATTCACTTTCATTTTGCAGGGTTTTCATGGCCAAGCCCCAGAGGGTCATGCTGGAGAAGAAGGGGCCCTCGTTACTCTTGTAGGCAGCAGAGGAGGCGCGGCTGCCCAGGGGCTCGGGGCAGGGCCCGTCCAGGCCGGGCACGGAGGGGCGGATCAGGGCAATGCCCTCGGCCTGCAGGGGCTCCCCTGCTGCAGACACATCCACCTCTGGGTAAGCATATGCTGGGGGCGCTGCTGGGGCCTGCTGGGCCTGGCCTTTCAGCACTTTGGCAGAATCCACGGCGAGTTTCTCTGGGTTGGCCGAGTCGTGGTGCTGGATCATGGATCGCAGTTTACAGTAAGAATCCGCCGAACTGTCGAATTCAGGGGAGTTTCCAGCGGGATTAACGGGAAATTTAACAGACACTGGTAACAACGTAACAGACATCTCTGGGCCAAAGGAGTCAGAGCTCTGGGACTTGTCCAGGTCGGGCGTTTCAATCCCCTGCGTGAACTCCTCGGAGGCCCGGCAGTGCATCTTGCTGTGCCGCCGCAGCACGGCCGAGCGCGTGAAGCACTTGTTGCACGTCTCACAGGTGTAGGGCTTCTCCCCCGTGTGCGTCCGCACGTGCCGGCGCAGGTCACCAGAGCCCGCAAAACACTTCCCTGCAAGGGACCAGGGACAGGTTCAGACATTGCTCTCAGCACAAGTGAGTACACACGTTTTAGTCTTGGGATTTCTGCTGCTCAGAGTGACCCCAAGATACGTACAAGTCTCTTTTCCCAGCCCTGCAGTTGAAGGAGTAAGGATTCTTCATTTCTCCAGTTCTCAAGGTTGTTTATTATTTCTTATCTATGACATTCTTTCTCTGGCCTGCCAAGGTCTGTTCAGCAGGTCAGACAGAGGCACACTGACCGCCCTCGGAGGCGGTGTTGTCTTTTATACTAAAAACTACACGTACATTATTTACAATAATTTCCTATCACCTATGTTAGACAGTTTGTCTCTACCCTAAACCAATCCAAAAGTGTCACCATCACAGCAGAAGATGGAGGCCAAGAAGAAGAAGGAGAAAGGCTGGACACACTCAGATTCCTCCATCTTGCCTCCTGAACCCCCATTCTAAAAACCCCAAAATTCTACATTTTCACCCTGTGATAAACTCACTATCATTCTACTTAAACTTTGTGGCTTGCAGATCCTCATATAAAGTTGGTAATTTTTTCTATGGATCAAAATCAAAGGCACAGGTGGTCTTGGGATCTGTGCCAAGGTCTCCGAGCCCCCTGGCAGGGTCTCGAGTCCTTCAGGGCAGTCAGAGGAATTTCCTGGGTTCTGACATTTTAATTACAGAAACTATCAAGCAATAAGGTATCGTATGTCCCATCATTTATCTAGAACAGGTTCAAACAAGTTTCATATATTTTTACAATTCCACTAACTTGTTTCTTCTTCTTGATCTGATTTTCTAACTTGTGTTTCCCAATGAATGGGTTTAGTTTTTGTCTCCAGAGACAGGAATATCCATTAGTACTTGAAAGCTGTGAGTGCTCTCAGTTTGTCTCAATCTTAACAGAGAAAAAAAAATTAAACTATCAATTTAATTTGTCTGGAAAACAGTATACTGATAAGCTTCTAAATATATTTTTCCAGTGAGAGCTGCATCATAGAAAGAAATGGTTTGTTCATTACCAAGGAACTACTCTCAAACTGGTGACAAAGTTAGCTTTTTTGTTTACTTTAGTCTAACATAATGCAGCAGTCCTTTTTTTACATTCTGGCCAGAGAATGTGTGAGAAGTGTAATTTTTTATTGCCGTAAATATTAGAACACAGAAAAATATTCAACTGTTAGTCTATCTTCAAAGCTACAGACTCAAATAAGCTCAATCATCATATTGCTAAGAAAAGAGTCTGAAGCTGAACCAAGGCAAAGTGTAGGAGAACAAGCAGAAAAAGAGAGAATTAATTTCCAGAATTGCCACAAGTGATTCAGACACTTCACATTCTTTAAAATAGTAGAAGTAAACTTGTGATTTTTATCTCATTTATTTTGCAAGGACCAACTAAAATGAACCATTTTAAATGACTGCCCAATACAACTGCAGTCTCAATTTTCAGCAGCATACTGTTTATTTTGCTGCACAGATTTCTCTTCAGAACAGCCATTAAACATAATGATAAGATTAAAAATTACTGGAGTAATACATCTGGATGTTTTGCATAGTGTGAATGGTTTCTTAATGCTTCACCAGATCCTCTTTGCGCAAATCAAAAATATTCAAAAGACCACTACAAGACAAAATGAAAACAAGCCTGTTAATGGCAGCAACACAACTGTTTTTACTTTTGTATCCTGTGTATCTATTTCCTCATTCTGATGCAAGGCCTCCTGATAATATTGGCTTTTTCTTGTGCCTTAAGACAGTGCAAATAAAACATACTGCAGCTGGATTTGAACATAGGAAGCTACCCTCCTCTGAAGCTGATTCCTCAGAACATGAATGAAATTCTGTCAAAATAACACATAATGGCAAAAAAAAATACTGTGCAGGATGCTAAGTAACCTATGAGATGAAGATATACCTGATCAAAAGCCATTTTCAGACCTCCTGGCAGTATGGCCTATCTAACAGATTTTGAAAATTGGTGTTCTGAAATATTGATCATGTTTTGATTTTATTCCAGAGGCTGTAGCAAAGTAGCAAAAGGTTGTTATTATCAAACTCTGTGGGTGAATGGAGTTAAAATCAAATGGTATGCAATTGGAAGAAAAGACCCCATCAATAGCCAAATGATGTCAAACCTAACTTCCCATCAGAATGGACTATTCTGAAAATAAACCTATTTTGAAGCAGCTACTCTGGGCATGTCTGTAGCAAACAAGTTAGCAAACACACACAATGTTGATTCTTCTTACTTCCTTTCTCTAATTTTCAATTGAAATTCTCTTTTAAACTTACAAGAAATGAGGGAGTTTATTACACCAAATGAAAGACTAAGAAGCATGCAAGACAGAAAATTCTGTGACTGATTTTCACAACATGGTATTTCAACTTAAAACAGTTTTGATTAATTGTTACTCTGCTGACAAAGAAATTTTTGCTCATCATTTGGAAAGCAAAGACAAAACCAAGCAATGCACAGTGAACCTTACCACAGGCTGAACAGCTGTATGGTCTCTCTCCAGTGTGCCTTATCCTGTGCTTGACCAATTTTCGTTGCATATTAAATGACTTCCCACATTCATCACAGGTGAATACTTTATCTGCTGTATGGGTCTTTTTGTGCTCCTTTAAATTACTGAAGTTACTGAAACCTGGAAAAATATGACAGGCTCTGAGATTAAAATGATTCCTCATTTTTCAGTCAAAAAGCCTGAGACAGAAGCTTTGGTTCTTACACACCTCTGCCACAGATATCACACAGGTGAGGTTTTTCTCCAGAATGAATAATTATATGACGCTGAACATCACCAGAAGCAGCAAATCTGTAAGACAACACAGAAACCCAATCAGTGTCTTTATAAAGCCCTTACTTCCCTAAACTATCATAGGGAAATTGGCTTGAATGAATGCCTGATGTTCTGAACAAAGACTATGGCCTAAAATACAGATAAACTGATGCAATTAAGAAAACATTTTTAAACTGGCAATGTCCAATTAAATTTATGCTAGGAAAAAACCTCCAAAAATATTTTTACCATTAACGTTACTAATTCATTCTGCATTTTATGCAATTCCTGCATTAGTGTATTTTTGGTCACCTCTCAGCTAGCAGAATCATTTAATGCTTTCCTTAAATTTGCCAAATTTCCCATACTTCAGAATTCCATAAAACGTAAAAAAAAGTATCACCAAATAATGACAAAAATGTGAGGGAAAGGTACAAACCCACATGATTTATTGTGACTCACACCATTCAAAATACACAAAAAAATACACAACACAATACATATAACACAACAAAATACACTCCATGCTATTCTTATCTTCATACCAATACACAAAAAATTTAGACCACAAGCTCTGGTGACACTGATTATCTTACAACAAGTCAATTGCAAACATTTATGTATTTTAATCCCATCAGCACACATTTAAACCAGCATCTTCTAAACAAAACTGAGCAGCATGCTGCCTTAGCTCTTGGCTTGTAGTTTATCATGAAGATCAGCAGAAAACATGAACAAATTCTTTCATGTTAAGTTTACTAAGATGAACAATTCTACTCACCTTTTGCCACAGATTTCACAAATGTATGGCTTCTCACCAGAATGTCGACGTAAATGTGTCTGGAGATTACCTGCCTGAAGGGAGAGCAATTTAAACATTTAAATATTTAAATTCAGCTTGCCTGTTGCTGTATACAGATAAAAAAAATAAAGATGGGAACTATGAGCCTGGCTTTTTATTCCTACTTCTAAGGCAGTGAAGACTACAAAGCATGTATGAACTCAAGCACTCTTATCTAGTAAAGACAGACTACCATGTACTTCAAATTGTTTATGTATGCAATTATCCATTGACAAGAAGAGAAATAGGGAAAAAAATAAAAACAAGAAGCCTGAAATCAAATGCTAAGAGAAAAGAAAGACCTATAAGTGAAAGCAGATCAAATTATAAATGAAGATTACACTATCTAGAATGCAGTGAAAAAGAAAACTTACTAACTTACTAGCAATATGGTTCATCTCAGTCTCAATTTCCCTGTCCTACAAATAAAATATTGTTACACAAGGATGTCTGAATTCACCTACCAGGTGGTTAAAAAGAAAAGAATAGGGTGACCATTTTTCTATCCATAAAGTACTCAGATGGTCCAAACCTGAAATTATTTACTCATACCAAAATAAAATAGAATAGGAAGTACAGAAAAGAACAAATGGGACTACTGCTAACAATTGTATTGCATCTTTCCTCTCTCAGTCCTCTAAAAATCATGCTAGTCTAGCCAGCAAGCCAGACAATGACTAGATAAAATCTTCTTACTGAGTCCAACTTTTTTTAAAATGTTTTAAAGCCACTAGTCCTTGTCAATGGCTACTCCACTGAGTCCAGCTCTCAAAGCACAAGACACACCTTGTAGAAGAGCTGCAGATGTTCCATACATGGTGCACACTTCCACAGTCAGTTTTTAAACCTTTCTGATTGATAATTGCCTGGGTTTTATTTATCTAAGTAAACATCAAGTCCTTTACATCGGGAAAGAAAATTTGGGATGCAAAGATTATCATGTCCTCATCAGTCACAGAAAGATAACAAAAATTAGACCCAGACAAATTCCTTCTGACTCATTTAGATAATAAATTACCTGTTATAATCTATCACTGTTATCAGACTGTATAATATCCCAGAACTCCAGTACTACAGACACACACACACACACACACATACACAGGACAGTATTGAATGGATCAATGTGGGAACCCTGAAAGAGCTTTCTTTAATCCCTGTACACTTTTTCAAACGGTGTCACTGAACAATTGTTTTCTAAGGCAAAACTTTCTAATACTGAAATCTACTTGAAGAGAGGCATTAGATACTTATTTCTGGGGAAGAAGAAGATGAATCATGGAATAATTTTTGCTTTTCAAAGACAAAGGATTTTATGTCACAGTGCATTTTACAAAAACATACAGAAAAAGAGACAGAACCTTTACTTCTATCCATGTCACAAACAAACCCTATCATGGGCATTTGAAAGTTATTCCAGATAAAGACAAAGGGTGAATTTGAAGTGCAACAGCTATTTCCCACAAGGCATATATAGTAAGAATAAAAACATTTTACAGAAAGCAGCAAGTAGATCCATTTCTTTACTACAAGTATATGTCCTTTCCTCCTAATGAGGGCAAAGCTTGTTACTATCTGTGCTAAGACAAAAAATGGTAAAAACATCAATAGCTTGTATTCTTTCTTAAGCTTTAAAGCTGGCACACAACCTTGGTTAAAGCATCACATGCCATCCCAATGGGAAAAAACCTAAGGGGACTTCTGCTTGCATTTCAGTGCAAGAAAAAAAATGCTCCGAAGAATCCTCTTAATGGTTGCAGAGACCTCCTCCCAAATTTGGAGACCAGAGAGATACACCAGACTTAGTCCTTTTGTAAATGGCAAGCTTTCAAAGTGAAGCACCTTATGCAGGTGGGCCCCCAAAAGAATCTCTGCAGGAGGAGGTGAAACACAATATCCTGGATCACCAGCCAGAGAGGGTTCACATCACAACAAGCTGTGTACAAGCAATATGGGAAGATGAAGGCTTGAAAGTAAAAAAGGAAGGTTTTCCTCAAAAAATCAAAGATTTTTATGGTTGTTTGCTCCCAACTATGAGTTCCCACATCAATTTCCCCTACTTCTTTCATTTTCTGCTCCACATTCCAACACACAGCCCATCAGCTTCATTCAGCAGGGGCAGACATCCCACCAGGCCTAACAGCTGTACTGTCTCAAAAGCACAGAACATGAAGGCTTAAATAAGAAAAGTGTTTCTATTTCTGTGCCTGCAGACGGAGAAGATAAAGGACAAGATTGGAGATGGTATTTTAAGAAAAAGTAGATAATAATTATCTTTGCATCTTACTTTCTGGTGAGTGGAATCTTATTTGCAGGACTCAAAAGCAAGTCCTTCAGCAATGTGCAAGACCCCTTTATGAGCAGAGAAAGAGCTGCAGCCCAGAGGCTCTATGCTGAATGTGTAGGGATTGTCCATGAACACGTATCTGCCTGCCCCTTCAGGCAAGTCAGGTCACAGGGAGGGAAGGGAAGCTGTTTGGGAGGGTTTAATTAAAAGGCAGAAATTTCCAGCTTTGTCAGGAGTTTTGTTTGTTTCTGTAATTAAAGCATATTGCATGAGAAGTGTGTCATGCCTGTCAAACACTGTGTGACACTTCCCCCCTCTTCCCCCACTGTAGTAGTACAAAATACCACTCTATTTGCCAAAAGTACTTTTAATGGAATTTGAAATATCCCTGTTTTTAATAACTAGAAGTTCAGCCATCAAAATGAATGAAAATGCTGCTCTTTGCCTAGAAAAAACCATGCCCAGTTTTGCTGAAAATTGCCCAATAAGCATGATGAAACAGTATTGTTCACTGGATGCAGTCTTATAATCATATTTGGCAGCAAGGTGGAGGACACAAAGGCATCAGATTCATGGGTCAAACAAGGCCCATGGTGGGCTGTGAAACTGAAGCAAGAGCAGCACAACCAGTGGTGTGTGGGTAGGCAAAAAGCACATAGCTCTAATTCCTAAACCAGCACCCATAAGAAATGCCAAAGCTATTCAACAGTAATTATGTAATCTCAGTATAAAAATATGCACCTGTTTATTGTCTGCTGTTCTTACATGTGCAGCTCTCAACCACGAAATCAGAAAGGAAATAGACCTTTTGGAAATGTGAGACAACTAGGCACCAAATTTGTAGAAATACAAATTAATTGTTGTACCCAGAATAGGAAGTAAACACTGGAGGGCAAATAAAGCTGCTAAAGCTTAGGCCCTGTATGTAAGTATGGAATTTCACAAGAAGTTTTTTCTAAATCATAGCTGAGTTTTGTCACTTCTGGCAGGTGGTGGTTTCTTTCTCACTGAAAGAAACTGAGCCCACTTACATGGATTTAAATTCTTTTTATCTGACTCAAATCTACTTAATAATTTATGCCATTTAGGAAGATGAAACTGTATTGTGAATACAACATTACATAAAACTCGAATCTGCACTTTTTTCAGACACTGTAAAAATGCTATTCACAACGTACCTTTAAGCATAAAGCAAAAGAACAGTTTGGAAATTAATGTTCTTTGTATTTCAAATATAGCTGTGGCTCTGTATACTTAAACATTCATTTGAATGTAAAACACATATCACATCTACAGAGAGCAGACAGAATCAAAGACATCTAAAACATTCAACATCTTGTTTTCATATAAGACATTTTAATAATTTATCCCTAGAGTGAATTGCGTCTTTGAACAAAAAAAATCTAATCTTAAACCCAAAACTTTTAGAATCAACACAGAGATGCATTTCAAGTGTAAGTACCATAATATATAAAATATTCCCACCTGTGAGAAGTGTTTCCCACAAATGTTACATTCAAAAGGTTTCTCACCTAAAAGAAGAAACATAGTAATAATTCTAATAGTTGCAGTGGAACAGAAATGTTTAAAATTCTAATTCTAATAGTTGCAGTAGAACAGAAATGTTTAAAATGGGTACAATTCCTTTTAAAACATGTAATGTAAGAGTAAAAAATACCCCCAAAAGGATACTTACCCATCTATTTAAGGGGAAATTCAAAAGGGAAATACAGCTTTTACCACTGAGTTTGTAAGCAGACTTGCTCAGAATTTATCTTTCAAAACAAGTAGAAGAGTTTTGATATGAATGGGTGCAGGTTTTAATATTTTTAAAATACTTTTGATTCTAAATGAAAGGAGTATCATAACACCAGGAAAAACAGAATAGAAGACAAGGCCCAGCAACAACAGTGATGGGAAGGGGACTTTTTTTTTCACTTGCACAGAGATACATTCTTAAAAAGGAGGAATAAAGGGAAGCTAATTTGGAAGACTTGTGTTTCCTATCTTAATGTCTACCATGTATCTCTGCTCAGCACATAGCCATTCAGTTCCAGAAAATATATATTTGCCTTCAAATTCTCATCCTATATAGAAGTATCTGAAGATTACCTAAGTATTTTGCTCCAAAATTCTGAATTTGTACTTGTAAAACTGTTGTCCTTGAATCTCTAAAAACAGATTAGCAACTTTAGTAAAAACTGATGCAGTCCACTTTAGCTTTCCAAAATAACTTGACTCTCACTAGAATATGACTGTAAAACACTTCAATTCTCTCATTAATTTAAGACAAATATGTTTTTGGAATAACTTTTTCTCCTCTATAGTATTTGATATAAGTGTTTTTCAATTGCCCCTGCTTAATTCCTGGTTTCCTAGTTTTTACACTGTTGATAAAATTTTAGAATTCATCTTTTAAAATTTTAAAAACAAAAATTATTAAATTCCATTCATTCAATAGCAGTCACACTTATCATCATCTTTCATGAGTTTAACTGCACATTTAAAGGACATTTGTGCAGGGCAATAAAACTAATGTAAATCCATATAATTTTGAAAACAGAATATTTCCAAAGGGAAAACAGAGATCTTAAGCTATGTTTCATCTTGATCATGATTAAAAAAATCTGTACAAAGACTTTTATTTACTTCTTTAATTTTAATTTTCCTTACTTCATAGAAGACCTCTTGGCTTCTCTTCCATTAAGTATTCTTTACATCAATATTTTTCCTCCATCCTTGGAAATGTTACAAGCAACATCTACCACATCCAGGTGTGGGAGTTCCATTTCCCTTTCCTCCTGCCAAATACAGATTAAGTTCTTCCAACATATTTTAGGATCAAGGACTAAATGCAATTCTCTTTAGATTTAAGACACAGAGTAAACATACAGTTATGTTGCTTCACAGATTGCAACCTTGCAGTTAGTCTGACAGCTTGAGGCTTTATCTACTTTGTCTGCTTAATGAAGAATGGAAATCTTGCAGTTTTAAGAGAGCTTTCTTTCAATTAAAGAAAAAAATTATGAAACCAGTAAATCAACTATAAAGTCACTCAACTCTAAAGAGCCCTGAGGCTTGATTTCATTACAATTTTAAACTGGCAAAACACTAAAAATTCTGATACTGACAACACAAATGTAAATGAAACCAACAGGAAGCCAGATCTGTAGCAACTGGGAAGGATTCTAAAAGCCATAAAAGCATCAAGATAATGTGAAATGGAGGATAAAAAAAAAACAATAGCAAGCAATTTTTGCAGAAATTAGCTCTACAAAAAAGAAGTCACTGGAGACCAAAATAATAGTATCTGAACAGGAATCCACTCTGAAATGACTAGAGAGAAAGGGAAGGAATTGGAGGCTCAAAATTCTCCAAACAATTATTGTAGGCTGCATGCAGCCTCATTCTAACTGTACTGATGTACAAAGAATTGGAGATTTTCCCCCCAAGATAAAGATACAACAAACAGGGGTTTTTTGAAAAAGAAACATCAAATGACTTTTTGGACAACAATTTTGCACTTGCATAGAATTCCAAACCACTGGGCTTATCAAGTAACCTATTGCTCCAATTGCTCAGGTACAGTGAGGCAATTAGCCTCATTGTACCTAAGGGTGTATTAGTGCAGCTAATAAGCTGAAGATTATTCTTCTCTGCCTATCACAGGTGAGACCATATCTGGATCCTTCAGAAAAGAAGGCACACAGGAAATCTGAAATCTTACTGCTGGCTACAGGCTTGGGAGGGCAGATGCAAGCAGGTTGTTCCTGGTACACAGTCTTAGGACAAGAGGCAACAGATGCAAGTTTGATCATGACAAATTCAATTAGATATATGAAAAGAATCTTTTACTCCACGAGGGTGGTCAGACACTGGGAGTGATTGTCTGGGTAAGTTGTGGAACCTCTGTCTCAGGAGATGTCCAAAATTTTCACTACACAAGGTCATGAAGAAAACAACCCGATCTAATTTGATGTGTCTTGAGCAGGAGACTGGAGCAGATTACCTCAGGAGACCCATGCCAATTTAAATTATTCTATGATTCTATAGCTGTCAATAAATTCCAAACCAAAAACCTCATCTGAGAACACCAGGATTGTATCCTTCTTGTTCAACACCCTGCAAGAAGACAAAGTACACAATAGTGGGATACATGGCTGGATCAACAGCAATAGAGAAAAACTGGGAAAAGTAGTAACTGAATACAATTTAGACAGTGCTTAATCCAGGGGACTTTACTTTTAACCCTTAGCCTGGCTTGTGCTTTCTATCTTCTATGTCATCCTATCTTGTTCAACATTCTGCAAGAAGAGGTGAAGATAAAGTACACAACAGTGACCAAAGCAGTGTTGTGTCAGCTCCAGAGGAGAAAGGCATGAAGGCAGAAGTGGTGTTCCTGATGAGATCATAAAGGTGAGGACCTGTACTCACTAAGGCAAGGAATGCTGAAGTTGCTTAACCAAAACTCAGAATGAAAAGGTTGAGGAACAACAATGCATTGTATTACATGGCAGTGCTACTCTGTTCCTGCTGCATTCCATCCTGCCAAGAGTTCTTTCCACGGCCCGAGTTTGTTTTGGGTTGCTCTTTTGAGATGTTCCCTGAAAATACATAAAATACCTCAACAAAAAACAAAACCACTGGATGTTTCTGGACAGGTATGGTCTATATGAGATAGACTTGCTTCCTTTTTTTCAGACAAGTCAATATAATAATAAAGAACAAATTATAACATTCAGTCAAAATCAACCAAAGTCAGTGCAGTAAGCTCTGTTCAGAAATTCCTTTAAATGTCCATGATAATAATACAAATAAAACAGTCAGACATGCCAGCACAATGACTGTAGAACACAGTTTGGCTGCCTTCACATAGAAAGCTCATCAATGCACCCATGCTAACCTGTTAATTCTTTAGTGTTCAGGGGCAGAGAATTTCACATGTGCTTTTTCTTGACAGCCAGACCACCACAGCACTCGTGTTTAAAGAATTGTCATTTTTGGGTTAAAAACAGGTTTGTCCCTGTGACATGTCCATTTCAGCTTCCTCCATCTCTTCAGCAAAGCTGTACTGGGAGGGCTTTCAGTGAGCCTTGTAAGACTTAAATGCCTGCTAACCCTTCTGCTTAGCCCTAGAAAATTAATGTTTTTGAATAAAATTGATAGCTAGCAACCTGCTATGCTTTCTGAAGTGGCAGAAGAATAGAAATGGCTTTTAGCATACACTTATATTACTTAACTACCAGTGTACCTAACAGTAACTATACAGATGTGCCCTGTACCTTCTGCTACAGGTCTTTCCAATATCGACATTCTACTCACCATCCACTGCAATTTCCCAAACACTCTTTTTGCACTAGTTGGGTATTTTAAAAAAACTTGACATGAATAACAGGGAAATAACAGGGAATAATTCCCAAAAATAACGGAAGCAAACAGACATTTCTAGTCATATCCTTGCCTCAGTTTTTCCATCCTTTGATGTGCTTATTATTCGTTAAACTTAGGCTCTTACACTTTTGTCATCTTAGCACATCCATAGAAGAATGCTAATGCTTTATTAACTAGCATTCAAGTCTGGAATTTTTGAAAACTACTGGAAGAAGATGGTATTTGGAAAGCAGCTGAGAATTCCTGAACCCTGGGGTCTCTCTAGCACAAACTGGCATGTTACTGCAGTTAGCTGGGACTTTCCCAGATGCTCTTGTCACCCATCTGATCATCTGTTTTCCTGAAAAATCTAGGATATTAAAATAGACCTGATGATACCAGGTCAAACCAGATAATAAGAATACAAGGCAAAAAGAGGATCTAGGTAAGAGACATATGCAACTCTTTCACAGGAGAACAAATTTTAGAAAAAGTCTTAGCAACATGAATATACAGAAGCAGTTAAAACCAACAACTGAGAACTTCAGGAAGCTAATGCAAAATGTTCACATTTTCATGTTCTGGGAAGATTTTTCCATTAATAAAATAGAAAAAGAAACTTTTAATTCTAAGGACCAGTTGACAAAATAAATCAATGTCTGCTAAGAGAGTTTCATATTTAGTGTCAAAATACCAATACGTGATCATTTCCAAAATGATGTTTATTTGACAAGATTGAGAGAGATGCATTTGTATATTTAATACAAGGAAAAAGAAAGGTAAAAAATATTCAACAGCTTAACCAGGAGTAATATCATCTCAAGGAGTTTGAATCAATGGTGGTTCCTGCCTGGTCAAGGTAATTCTTAAAAACTCTTCTAAAGAAGCATATCTAATAACAGGACATGCTCATTAAATTGAACAGACAAATTAAATAATTTGCAGTTAAACCACGGCTTGTTTTTCACTGGAATAAAAAGATACTTAGAAATAAATCTATGTTAGGTTTAAAAATATAACCTGTGAGTTTTTAGAACAAGGTACATTAATTCAAAATTCCCATTTACTCTGCAGCCTGCAAGAGCCTTACTCTCTAAGTAAAGACAATTAAAGTTGTTATAAGGCACATTTCTACAGGTTAAAAAAATGACTACCAAGCCAAATCACTTGTATCTTACAATAAATATATGACCAGAGAGAACAGACATATTCTAGTATACTTATAGTACCATTTATTTGTTTACACGTTTTGTTGTCATTTGGCTTAAACATCTGGGCCACCTGACAAACTGACTAGAAATGACTCATCTAAATGCAGGACAAAACCAAAATTTTCATTGAAATTTCATTTTCATCAAATGCACATGATATTCTTTGAAAAAGCACCCAAAACCCCAAATACATAGAAATCTTTTCTACAACTCCCAGGAAAACTCGGTATTACAGTTCTTTATTTCTGTAAGATTATCCATTAAAAAAAAAAAAAAAAAACAACAAAATAAGCCACAGCCTTTTTAAAGCAGACCCTTAACCAGCATCTCTAAATCAAGAGACACTGCAAGATATTCTGTGTAACTGAAATATTTGGTCTGCAGACCAAGTAACTGATAACTGTACCTGTATGAGACCTTTTATGTAGCTCCAAATTGCTTGGATGTTTGAAAGCCTTCCCACATAATTCACAAGTATATTGTTTCTGTGACTGAAGAGTCTGTGATTGTCCTTCTTGTTCCAAAGGACCTTGAGATCTTTCCACTTCAACAGTTTCTTCAAAATTCTCTGAATTCACTAAATCTTCAGCTTCTTTTTCATCAGTAACTCTAACATCTGTTGTGTTCGTGGTACTTTCATTTACAGGTTCAATTACTTCTGATATTCTACTGTCATCTCTTTGGGGCTGCTCAGGGGGCTGCTCTGTTGATTTCTGAGATCTTAGGAAATTTAACTTTTTGAGGTGCACTGCCTTTTTCAGCCGCATCTGTCTGGTGGGCTGCATAACTGTGCTCTCTGCATTTTGGTCTGGAGCAGCTTCACTTGCAGGCTGAACCAGGAAGTTTGATGGTAAATGCTCAGAGGTTTCCAGAATACACTCAGAGTGATTGACAGTGCAAGAATTACTCTCCACTGTGTTTATTTCCGTGGATGTGCTGTAAGAAAAGGATGGTTCTGCTCCTCTCTCATGATCAGAGCAAGCGTTTTGTTTGTAGAACTGTTTGCTGTAGAAGTTGCGCAGTTTATAGTAGTAGTTTGGTTGTTTAAATGGAAGCTCTGTGCAGTTGCCATCTAAGGAATCTTGTGGTGGTTTCTGTCCATCACCTGAAGGGGTGTGCAGATGAACAGGCTGTGAGTGGTGCTCAGCCAAGCCTTTGTTAGTCTGTCTGTCAGCTGAGCACTCGGGCAATAGGTTTGTCCCATAGGCATCCCCAGCACAGCTGCTATCTGTACCCAAAGTGTTCTGCAGTGAAAATACACTATTGCATGGCATGCTGGCTGCCTGCTCCACAGCTGTGGAAGACTTTAAAAAGGTGTGGCAAATGTTCAGCACATTTTGCACTTGGAGGCACTGTGCAATGTCCAGCATAGCTTGTACATTGTCCTGACTAAGATCCAGGTGGGAGGTGTACATGAAGTCCAGGATCTGGCCTATGCCACCTACGTTTTTGATGTCCAAGTGAAACACATCATTCTTCTGGCCTGAAGAATTCTGGAAAAGGGTCCTGATAAAATAAGGGAAATATTCGAACACAAACACAAATAATTCCCAAACACTTCAATAAGAAAAACATATAGACATCTCAAATAGGCTGCTTGGTATGAAACAAGTTTGTACTCTAAAGATTGCTGTGTTTTTGATGATGAATTTCTCAAAACTGCTCAATTATTTGTCTTATATATTAGTCCTACATTAGTGCACTTGAAGTATAAATCAAAGAAAATGATCCTTTATCTAACTTTAATTCTGTATTTTTTAATGTTTTCAAATAACAGTCTGTGCTTGTGGTTTCTTATCCACCATTCTTCACATATTAGGTGCAGTGGTGTATTTATGGACAATTTGCAGAACTGGTTGCTCAGAATGGTTTTTCTCCTTTCATCATGGCAGATAAAAGGACATAAATTTTCTAGCAAAATGGAGAAGATAGACCTCAAAGTCAGCTAAACTCTTCTCTCAACTGAGCCTGTCCATTGAACCCCATCAGTAAACCTATCAAAGGTCTTACCACTAATTCTTTCTCCACAAATACACAAGAGGATGGCAATATTAAACAAGAAGATGGCATTATTTTCAATTTATTTTCTCCTATCAAAAAAAGGTACTTTTTTTACTGGTACTGGATAAGAACCAAGTAAAAGGATAATGAAGAGTACAGGTACATAGTCCTAAAACAGCAGTACAACCAATACCTACTGAATTGCCACTGAATCCTTAAAATGCATGAATTTGCAACAGTTCTTACTGCTTGATGTAAAGTATTCTCAGCATCAGAGATGTAGTTCTTCACATGCACAAGCAGTCCTAGATTAAGTGGGTTCATACTTTCTCTCAGTCAAAAACCTTATACCAATTAAAATCCTGATACTCCCAACAGTAAACAATGACATATAAATGGGGTCAGGTCACTCATATGTAGTTGCTTTGCTACACTAAAAAATGCCCCAAACTTAATGAGATTTAGCCCACTCTTTGTGGGCTAAATCTCAGATTTGGGTTTGTTTAAAGGAGGGCATGATACCAATGAGCTCTAAATCTTAACAGAATGTGAGTCTATGCTGAAACTTTGGAAATGCAGGGGATACTCTGAAGCCAGTGCCCACATTCAAATCCTTTCATAAATCTAGACCATCCTATCTAAATCAAAACTGGACAGATCTGGGTTGAGAGCCTAAATTAATTAGCCACTTATATCCTGTTGAATTTTAATAGGAGCTGAGTTCTTAGTTCTTTTTAGCTACTTAAAAAATTTAGTCTTTGAGCATAATTGCACTTCATCAGCAGCACAGCACTAGAGCAGAAAAAGGAACCTCTTATCTTTTTTCTCTGGTCATAACATAAAAGTAGGTTTCTTACAAATGAATTAGCAGTCAAGCTTTAGAGATGTTTCAAAAAACAAGTTCTAAAGACAGCCAGATCTAAAAGCTTACTCATAACTAATATAAAACACTAAGCTGGGAGATCCAGCACCCTCCAAAATTTGGAGGCACAATTGAGGGCAGTACAGAAGAGTAAGAAAGCAGTGATGTGGTGCAATGGGCCACCTGTATACTTTAAAACACAGTTGCTGTCTCTGAGAATCTGAGTAAGCAGAGATTCACCAATAACTTGTATAGTCACATTTTATATAGAAAATGATTGATGAAACAAGTCCCATTATTTGGAAAAGGATAATGTTTTATAAGTTCTATCCCTTATCTGGCTCTGTTCATATACTCTACTATAAGTAGAGTATATGTATAGTATATATATACTATAAGTTCCTTGTAAGCAGTTATCTTTTTCTGGAGAAATACTGAATGCAGGTCCATGCCAAAATCTATTATATGAGCACTATAAGCAAGTAAATCAAGAAGAGCATGCTGTGAATACTTGACACAGCTTTATCTCTAGACAAACAATTTCCCTTTTCTCCTTATACTCCCAAGAGTTCTTGCGACCAACAGAAATAAATACCCTTCTCAGAGAAAACCTCAGCCAACAGCATTTAGCTAACTTTTTATAGAGAAGAATTTTCTATCACATACCTGAAATATTGACTGAAAGCAGCTAACACATTCTTGTGTGCTTTGAAGCAGACACCCTTCACCACCAGCATGCAGTCACAGAGAAGCCCCTGAATGCGCTGTTCATGTAGCTGCTGCAGAAGATGACAGCTGTGGCTAGCAACAGTATCCATGCTAGAAAACCACCTAAATTACCTATAATGAAATAAAATGCTAAGGTGAATATTAAATTGCAAAAGTAATTTAAAATATTAAGAACATTTGTACAATTTATTTTAGCTTTCAAAGGAAGCAGACTTCAGCTTAGACCTGCAATTTGATCACTAATGCCATTTTTCTAGCTGGAGTCACAGTATTGCTCACCAACAGATACACAGCCATACACATCTGAAATATGATTTTAACAGAGATTTGCTTACAACAAAGAGCATCTTCAAAAATCTAATGGTGCTGCCAATAAACTGGACTCCATAACCACAAAAAAAATGCACCCTAATTTAGACAACTCCCACAATAATTAGATTCTAATGCAAAAGACACATTGCATGTACAAAATCAGTAGCATTTGTAGAGGAAAACCTCAGTTTCTTCATCCTCTAAACGCCAAAGGGAGAACATAGTATTAGTATTATTTCAGGCATTTGTTGCTGTTCTAGCTACATACATTTCCACCATGGATCTGATTAATTAGACATATTAGCATAGTATTGTTTTCAATACAATGTAATATCTAAATGAAAAAAATCCCCTCTTAACAGGTTGAAAAGACAAGTCACATTCCAACACAACACATTTACATTGAATTCTATACTTCCTTTTTTTTTTTTTTTTTCCCTAACAAGGATGTAATGCTTCCTCTGGGCACTCGTAAACACAACAATTCCAACTATTAGGACAATCAGAATTTTTAGTCTTCTAACTAGAAATGATGGAGGAAAACCTTCCTATTCTAAGGAATGAAGCAGGAAAACCACCTTCTGTTAAGCATGTCCAGACAGTGGTCGCCCCATTCTCAAATCTCACGAATGATAAGGATTCCACATTAACTTATCCTGGTTTGCTCTGTGATTCCCTGTCACTACTTTGACAGTGAAGTGCCTCTCATCCATCAGGTGCGTGTGTCCCCACACAGCCGGCGGGCAGGGGGAGCCGCTCCCGAGCGGGAACCCCTGGCACAGCCGCTATTTACGGCTAATCTCGGCTCAGCCTCGCCAGGTGGAGCCCAGGCTGGAGGTGCCGCACGGAGGAGAGGACAGAGGGAGGGTTTGCCTCACTGCGGGCCGGCTCTGCCCGGGGACAGGGCGGGCTCGGGGCCGGGGCTGCGGCGGAAGGAGCCCCCGGACACACAGCCCCGGGAGGGGGAGAACGCGGCGCGGCCTGGTACGGGCGCGACAGCGGCCCAAGGGCAGGAGCCGAACCGAGCCGGCCCTGCCCAGCCCAGCGCTTACCGGCTCCGGCCGCTTACCGGCTCCGGCCACCTCCCAGCTCCATCCCCGCCAGCGGCCGCTTCCGCCGCCGTTGTCGCTCCCTCCCCTTCCCCTTCCCGTTCCGGTGCGCGGGGCGGCGGCAGCGCAGGCGCGGGGCGGCGAGGCCGGAGGGGCCGGTGCGGCACGTGCCGCGCGGGGCGGCGGCGGAGGCGGCCGCTGCTGAGGTGCGGGGGAACGGGAACGGGAGCGGGAACGGGAGCGGCACGGCAGCAGCCGGCTGCCGCCCAGGAGCTCGGCTGGCGGACACGCCGGGCTTCCCAAGCCGTGTGGCCCGGCCACCCTTCAGCGCTACCGCTCGGTGGGGCCCGGCCTAGACGGGTGTGCAGCTGCGGGGAGCGGGATGGAGCGGCGCGGTCCCGCAGGGGAAGGGAGCGGGACACGCCGCCTGCGCGTATCGGCTTGGGGGCGGTACGGGGGTTACCGGTGCCGGGGTTGGCGTGGTGGGTGTGGGAGTTACAGGTGGTTTCTCCGTTCGGGTGATGGGTAGGGGGGTTACCGGTTCTCGTTGGCGTGGCGCATGCAGGGATTGCTGGCTCCCGGGTACTGCTCTCCCCTGCGCTCACGGAGGGCATCAGGGGGAAAGAGCTCTTGCACGTTCTGCGCCGGGCTGCTCACCCTGGCCGTCAGTGGGTGCACGGGTGTGTTTCGCTTCGGCCCTCCAGGTGTTTCTTTCAAGCTGTGAATTAAGATAATCTTCTTCTTGTATTCCTAGAGTTGTGCTTTTGTGGGAAGGAAGAGGCTCCTGACCACTCGCCAATATGGTAGTTTTCACATGCAATGCGTGTGGAGAAGCTGTGAAGAAGGCGCAGGTTGAAAAGCATGTGAACATCTGCAGAAACTGTCAGTGCCTGTCTTGCATGGATTGTGGCAAGGATTTCTGGTATGTAAAGAATGGGAAATAACCTTGCTCACTCTTGTCACAAATGCAAGAGATGCAAGTCAGAAATTCTCACTGAAAGCTGTAGCATGACAGAAATGTCTGTGGTCTTAGAAGCATGTACTTTAAGCACATCACATTTTAATAATTTAAGTGTTGACAGTAATAATATTTAAATGATTCATTCATTTAAATAATCTATTACTTTAGCTTGTTGGTTGGCTAAGTGTTGCATAGTTGGAGGAGTGAAGCATTTCAATGACCTGTGGTTAAAAATCTCTTATGTTCAGGGGTGACGACTATAAGGAACACATCAAGTGTGTAAGTGAAGACCAGAAATATGGTGGGAAAGGCTTTGAAGCCAAAGCTAGCAAAGGAGATGCTAAACAGCAGGAGTGGATTCAGGTATGGTTTGTACTGCATACACCTACAGTAACTATTGTCTGTAATTATCAAAAACAGAAAAGGGCCTGTACTGGCTCAAGCCAGAGATCTGTTTTTACCAATATCCCCAGCTGTCTTCTGGCATTTCCTTGATAAATCTGTGTTTATCCTAGTAAGAAATGTGTCTTTTGTTTTGAATCTGTCTCTTACTGGTTTGATTTAGTGTAATGTTCCCAACTGCATACAAAGAGACATTGGTAGTTTTCCATTTTTTTCATGCCATTTTTGTTTTTGTAGGTGTCTGTCAGGCACTCCTCCCCATCTCATATTCTTTGTTCAAGGCTCAGAAATCCTACCCTGCTCAGTTGTTCTTCATGTGTAAATTAGATCTTTGGTCTTCTAAAATCTTCCCACTCTACTGTATGTTTGTGAAATGCTGTTCAAGATACAAGAGAACCATAGATTTACCATATGTCATGATTATATTTTCTGTGTCCTTTATTCCTTTCTAACTGTTTTTTGTCAGTTAATCTACTTTTGAGTGGTTTTTATGTTTGGTTTTTTAACACTTCTGCTGATCATTGTGCTGGCATTTTCATGCAATTGGCTATTTTAACCCTGAGATATTGTATCTAAGCTCCAATGGTCAACTAAAGCTTGCCATTTTAGATGTGAGATTAGGATTTTCCTTCCTTCTTGCTTTATGTGAATTTGTGTTGGATGTATTTCACCTTTTTATTACCTAGTCACTCTTTTTCTTAAGATCTTTCTGGAATCCTCATAGTCCTCATCCTGAATAGCTTCATATCATTGGGAAAATTTTCTGTCCTCTTGTCAGATATTTTGTAAACATGTTGAACAGAAGAAGCTCCAGCATGGATAGAAATATCTCCTACTCTTTCTGTCTTTCACAAGAATCTACTCTCTTATGGCTTTACTTCAAAGGTTTTTGGGAAGACCTCAAACACACTTAAAACCCCATTAGTAGGAAGTTAGATCACATTTATGTATGGAATTGTTATTTCTATCAAGTAGAACACATGCTAAGAAGTTGCTAAGCTGTATGCATGCTTGAAGTGTGTGATGAATAAAGTCAGAGATGAGTGCTCTTGTTGAGATTGAGCACTGTTGAGGACATTTGTAAAGGCAGCATGATGTGACTGTTGCTTATGAGCATGGGTAGCCTGCCTCAATAGTAAGTGATTCCTCTGTAGAAGGATGAGGAATTAGCAGTTACCTTTTGTTGACAGTCTTAACATATTCACAAAGCGTTTCAGTCACCACATCTTCAGCAGTACAGGAAGGCTCTGCAGTGTCCAGTGGCTGTGCTCTCTAAGTACTGGGGAGCCCAGAGCCTTTTTCCCCCACAAGCAAGCAGTGCTGTTCAAAGGGCTGCCATGAGGCCCTGGTCTAATCTCTCTTCTGTCATGCTGACACCCATAGCACAGGAATATCCAGAGCTGTCATACAGGGATAAATGCTTGTTGAAGCTGGCACTCTTGCCAGAAGAAATGCATGTCAGCTGTGGCATCAAAAGTAAGCCTGATTTTTCTAATTAACTTCAAACCAAAAAGGTGCTTTTCTTAATGCAGGTCTTTTCATGCTGCAAGAATCCCTTTTGTGATAGAGTTACTTTAGTTTGAAATGTTTTTATTACCGTTTGTAACTTATTCATCAGAAAGCACTGGTGAGCAGTCCTGCTTACCTCTGCTTACTACATAGGTATAAATGTTTATGTAGATAATTTTGACACATTTAACAAGCTATGATAGAGCCAAAGGTCAGTGTTTTTCTCATGTTTTTTGAGCATTTCTTATGAGCAGACTACACCAGCTACAAGTGCTGGGTGATTTCTGCCCAGTGTATTTCAGACTTGCACACCTGACATGTACCATTTGCTCCTTATGCTGCTTTGCTGATTTAATTCTGTTTTTCTTCATTCAGAAAATTCATGAGGTGATGAAGAAGCCCAACATAAGTCCCAAAGTGCGGAACATTCTGGAGCAAATACGTGCCTTTGATAACATTCCAAGAAAAAAAGTAAAGTTTCAGGTATGTTTTAATAGGGCTTTGCAGTTATCTGTGCAGTGAACACAAAAATAGACTTTTTTAAGGAACGCCACTCTCTTTTAACAAAGGTGGGACAAATTGCTTATTTGGGCATTTGTATAGATTGTGTAATAACTGAATTTCAAATAGGCAGTGTTTGTAAAATTTGCTTTAAATGACTCTTGGTCTGCCAGTTGAATTAGGTAGTAAGCCAGATACTTCCTTTTAAGCTTAATCTCCATATGTAGGTTTGTTCTGTTTTCAATACCTTTCTTTTTTGGCTATTTGCTATTTCTATTGAATGCCCAAATTCTTATACATACTTTTAAAGATTTCTTATTTCTTCGGCTTTGGTTTTTTTTCCTGAAGGCAAGGTCCTGTTTTGAGAGTTTTCCTGTTACTCAGTGTTCTGACAGACTCTCCTGCTCTGCATGCTTCACTAAAGTAAATTACAGATGCCAAGAATTTACTGTGGCTAAAGAATTTCATTAAAAGTGAATAATTACTCAAAAAGGGGCCTTTTTTCCCCCCACCTCTGTTCTGTGCATCAGATTGTGAGGCTGAGAGGAGATCAGGCTTGCTTCCAAAGCACTCAAATAGAACTTAATAGAGCTGTGGTGAAATTGCTGCTAGCAAGCTGAAGGTTAGACTATTTCCCTACAGGATTAATGTTGTGAGCAGGAAAACTAGTATTTTCCAGAAGCCTCTCTTTTTGATAAGATACATTGCAGTGAAAGATCAGAAGTTTTTGCAGTTAGTTGTTCCAATTTACTAATGCACATTTCCTGGGGTTTTTAATGCAATGCAAAAATCTTTATATTACATTTAACATTGAATTCCCCATTGCTAAAAGTTGATCTCTTGCACATAATGTGAACAGCATAATTTACTGCTATACTTTCATTTTCACCAGGAACACCTGCAATAACCCAAACAACTTTGAAATGTTTGCATTGAACCATTTGCTTAAATTATACTTTCTTGTAATAAACTAAGGTATCCATTTAGGAGTGTGACCTTATATACAGTGCACAAATAAATAAGATCAGATCACTAATGTTTTAACTCATGGGAGCAGTCAGAAGATTTGGTGGGACCTTAATGTAGCCATTTGTATCAAAATGCTTCAGGATTATCTTCTGTATATATTTGCCACTTGGGGAGGCAATTGAGATATATGGTGTAGCCTCCTAACAGTCCCTAGACATTACATGAAACAATTTAACAAAGAGGCTTGAGAGACTTAATAGGAGTAACCTCTAAGCAGATCTTAGTCAAAAGCAGTGATTCAGTTCTTAAATGAAAAATAAAAAACAAGAACCAATTATATGGTAATGAAGAAATAAAATCAGAAGTGGATGTTTTCAGTTGTAATTGTTTTTTCTATGCACAGAATTGGATCAAGAACAGTTTGAGAATAAATGACAGCAATTTGCAAGATCAGGTGTGGAGTGTTTTCTCAGAAGCAACCAGAAACGTAAGTTTAACTGGAGATACATTATAAAATGGGAATGCACTCCAAAATGTTTGAAGGAAAACCTTTCAGACTCCCTTTGTAGATGTGAGTGGAAACATTGTCTCCCACAGTTCCAACAGATTATGTTATGATGTAATATTTCTCAACTAAATTGTTAATTTGTGGAACACAGAACTGTTGCTGAAGTTGTTCATACTGAGTAGGTTGTGATTGAAAACTTGGACATGGTGACACAATTGTGCCATGATAATCAGGAGGCTAATTTGTGCTACTAGTACATAAGAAAAGGAAAAGCTCTGCCTTTATCTTTGTTCCAATCTTTTATCACACACTAAGATGGAATAAGACATCTTTCAGAGTTTATTGGTCTCAAATTTATATGTATTGGAGTGAGAAATTAACAAGCATATAGTTTACCTATTTCATTAGTGGGGAGAGAAATTCTCCAGTTTGTGGTGCAAATTCCTCCCATTCCTTTGTCCAAATTGTGGACTCACTCTGACCTTTTGTCAGTGCCTAATTCTTTCATTAGGTATTTCATTATATCTTAGTGTGTTTTGGTAGGGTGTTGTTTGTTTGCATCTATTGCTGCTACTCAAGAGCTGTTGGGAGAAGCTCATTTCTCAGCTGATGTAAAGATGCTCTCCCCCCTTTTGCCCAAATTCTTTTGAGGAAGAGTGTAGGCATAGCTTTGGCATTAATCCCCTGTTGGTGATGCTTTGTGTTTCTGATTTGATGATTCCAGTTAAGTTTATTTTTTACTGAGGAATCCAAATGTAAGAGCCGGGAAAGAAAGAAATACCTTTACTAAAGCATAGGAACATAACATAAATTCTGGACACTGAAATACACTGTTTTACTGGAGCATTAATACTGAGTTTATACAACTCCACTAAAGTCACAAGCAGTTCTCCCTTGACTTACACTAATTTATAAAAGCTCTTCAATCTGAAAACCTTTTATGTAAACACAAATGTAAACAATAACACTGTCCATAGAGCTTGTCATTAAAATAAAATACATAACACAGCATTTCAATTCACTTTTAAGAAATCTTAAAAAGATCTTAAGATATGATTGGTAATACATACCTTGAAGTGTATATACTCAATTGAAATTCTCAAGCAGGAGTGCCTCTTTTAGCATCATGTCATAATGGTTTGTTGTCCCAGACACATGGATGGCATGTGGATGGCATGGAAGAATAATCTCTTTTGCCATCCATGGAAGTGGATGGCAAAAGAGATTATTACTCAAGGGCTGTGTATTTGGGAATTAGTTCTGCATCTTGCTGTAATGTGCTGTAGTTTTGTTTGTGTAAATTAAAGAGCTGTCACTTCCTTAATTACATTTAACAAATAATTTAAAACACAATAGACACTTACTTCAACTAGGAATTACATATGTTGTAAGATAATATTTCTCCTGTGATGTTCATTAGCATTTAGTCTGTTAAGTTAAAAGCATCAGGCACATTAGTTCACTGGTGCTGCTTCTCAGGTGACATCATATGTGAGCAATTTAATTGATTTCAGGATATCAGTGTTCTGAACAGTTACTGATGATCTAGTAGAGGAAAGTTGCAATGTCAAAAAGCACATGTGAAAACTGTAATTATCTTTCTTTCAACAAAAGACTTCAAATGAAAAGGAACAAGATAAGCCACAACAGAAGGAAGAGCAGCAGCCTGCAGAAACTGGGAAAAATACAAAGGCAGAAGAAAATGGAATTACAGATGAAAAAACTGAGAAAAAAAAGAATAAGAGGGAACGAAAAGAAGAGAGACAAAAGAATAAAAAGAAGGAGAAAAAAGATCTGAAATTGGAAAACCAGGAAGAAGTAAAAAAGATTAAAAAGTCCAAAAAAGGAAAAGAGAGTGTGGAGGATGAATTTGAAATAAATGGAAATGGCAATCACAGTGAAACAGAAGAGGAAACAAATGTAAAGAAACGCAAGCATAAACATGTGGAAGGTATCCATCATACAACTTATATTCCTGTTTGTTTTGAAGAGGCTTTTTCTCAATTCCAAAGCTCAATAAACTACCTAAGTAGAATTTAAAGTAGTGCATAAGATATACAAATTAGATTATTTTTAACAATGATTGCACATTTCTTTCATTTCTTTTATAAAATCTGAACCACTTTGTAAGTATAAACTCATGTTACAAGAGCAAAAACTTAAGTCATGTTATTGACAAAACATGTGAGAACTTCTCGTTTTAAATTTTTCTTGTGTATGTTTTGTCCAATTCCATCTCTAGAGGAACCTCATACCAAAACAAAGAGAATGAAAACTGAAAGCATTTCAGAAGACATGGAAACAGAAAATGTCAATGACAATGAAGAAAATGTGGGAACAGATAAAGGTATTCTTAAAGGAACAATTTAGATCATTACAAAACTCTCTGGAAAAGACCTAATGCATGATATAAGCACAGCTTCTGTAGCAAGCCATTGTGCCTCAGTATACATGAATGTGTATATTCAGTATACACATCTGTTCCAGAGTAAGTAGCCTGTGCTACTCTGAACACCTGATAATGAATTACTTCTCTAATATGTTGTTTGAGCTGTGCTGGCAGCCTTTGGCTGTGCTTGATTCCAGTGGACACTGAGGTTTCACCACAGTGGGTCTCTTCCCTGCTGCCATGCACATTGGACAGCACAATAAAAAGGGTAACAACTCTTAGACCTCTTGGTGTCTGTCATATCCCCGTTTTTGCTCATAAAGGAATCATAAATTTGACTTCAGACACGTTGGACCTTAGTTTATGCTTAGATAAACCTACTTCTGCCTATCACCTGTCATGCTCTGACTGTGTTTGAACATAGAGATCATTTATTTGATAAACTACCAATTAATGACCTCTGAAGGTGGTATGGTCAAATCTGACTGCCTGTGATTTAAGTGTGAAGAGACAGGATCTTAACTATCCCTGCATTATTTAAGAGTTTCTGCTTAATAGCTGAAGTGCAGAAGTTGAGTAAAAACAATTGTGACCCCTGTTGTTCAAGTACTCTGTTGATTCTTCATCTCCATTTTATATTCAGGAGCAACTGATGAATTTTATGCTTAAGACACCCTCCTGTTGTAGGGTCAGTAAGGTAACAACTGTTGTGGTAGCCAAACTGATTCCAAAATCAGGAGATTGATGGCTGGTTACTAGCAGAGAAGACTCAGAATAGCTCCTTTCACTAACAGTGTTGTCCACCTAATTATTTTCTAGGTAAATTCAACTGGAAGGGAACCATCAAAGCAGTTCTGAAACAGGCTCCAGACAATGAAATTTCAATTAAGAAACTAAGAAAAAAGGTACTGTACAACATGTTTTTTTTAATCTCCTATGGTCTTGTGAATTTATTTGTGTAATGCTGACACTCAGAAAATTCTGGATGGCATAAACAAAAAGTTCAACATTTTGAATGGAATATCAATTAACAGAATGTCAGCTGAAGGACAGGTTTTTTATTGCTTACTGAATTACACAAGAAATTCAGTGCTAGTTCTGAAAAGGAATAATAGCACAATAGCTTCCATGGCACTTTTAATGTAGTAATGTAAATGTATTATTGCTTACAATGGAATTATCTTCACAGACTAAAAACCATTTCTCTATCTTTGTGCAGGTGATAGCTCAATATTATGCAGTAGCTGGTGAACATCACAAAACAGAAGAGGACATCCTAGCCATATTCAATAAGAAAGTGAATAACAATCCTAAATTTAGAGTTCTAAAGGACAAAGTGAAACTTGTGAAATAAACAGTTTGCATACTTCTTGTGAAATAAACTACTTTGCATAGCTGTTGCATTTTAATCTTGCAGATGGAGTCAAACTCTTCTGTCAGCTGTACAAATACTATGCATTGGTATCAATTGAAATTGTGTATGTGAAAGCAGAATTTAACTTTTAATACTGGATCCCTCCCCTTTTTCTAGATTTATTACAGAACATTTTCAGATACTTTATTTTTTGATTTTATGGAAAATGTATATTTTTTGGTACAAGTTTTAAGAGGCATTGAAAGTAATTGCTGGCCTACTGTATTAAAATTCTTCCAGTAATGAATATAATTTATAGGCATGAATGTTTTTCAGGACCTGGGTTGTGTGGCTTTTTGCAGGAACTATTTTCAGAGCAAATAGGATTTTCATATTCAGAAATCCACTGTGGAATAAATATTTTGTTATGCTAAAATTCAAAATGGTATGGCTGATATCTACTTTATGCACTGTGGATAGTGTATGCAGCCTTTAATAAACTATTGATTCTGTGTTGTAAAATGCATAAATAAAGTGTCAGATTTGTGTATGCAATATTGCACATTCAGTGAAAATCTAAAGACTGAGTTATCTGTATATGCATTGCTACTGAAAGTCTTGATTAGTAATGCAGCTGACTTCAATAGAAGTGGTTACATGGACTAAAAATTGACTGATGAAATAGATTACTTTAAAATACAAGTTTAAATATATGAATCTTGTCACTTTATAATTGCATAATAAATCCACGAATTACACATGCTTTGAAGAGGCTGTTGTATTGCTGTCACCAAAACAATGTAGCTAGGCTAGAAATGTTACAGGTATGTAAGAGACAGAGCTGCCTGGGGAAAGTTACTTGAAGTTTTGTAGGTTTTTACTTAATTGCAAAATTACTTCCATGTAGGAAGTTTCCTATTATGATATAGTCTGTTAAAAACAGCATTATAAAGCACTCAGTCATATGGTGTTTTTAAAAATTGCTTAGTGATTTCAAGCAGATACGCTTCTATAAAACTCCACAGTAAAAATATCTGAATTTATAGAAATATTGACTATATTAAAGGTGTAAATATAAAAATTAACTGTGATACACTGGGTTCAGTTTTGTCTTACTGTAAAGGTTGCAAGAAAGGACATAATGAATTTAAGGTGTTAGTTGTTTGTTGAAGCTATGCAACAGTTCTTTTTATTCAGTCTAACAGATAACCAGAATCTTGGCTCCTATCACTGCAGAGTTCTGGTGTCTGATGCTCAGGGTTTACTGCAGTGATCACTGAAACAAAGCAGCAGGCTAAGTGTTCAAACACCATGGATCAGTTGAAAGCTGGGAATAAGGAATATCAAATAAACAGTATGCAGATGACCTATCAGAGTAGGATGTGACCTTGTAATTTGCTTTTCTGCTTTAACTGTTATCATTCTTTAAGGTTCAAACAGTGTACTCCCCTGTGCATTGCCATGGTTGGATTAGTGCTGCCTGTGTGGAGTAATAAACATACTGTAAATTATTCTTCCCCTCTCTGTGTAAAGGGTAAAGCAGCACCAGCTGATGTTCAGCTTTTTCCTTCATGTTTTGGCACACATGAGTCTAATGCTTGCCTCTCTTTGACAGTCATTAGTGGGAGTCTGTTGCAAGTAAGCCCGGTTGTAATTACAATAGTATAACCTCAGTGTATGTTGCTGCAGTAGTGTTACCTTTCCTGCTCTGTTGGCAGAATAATGCTTTGTAGGCATATTTTTCTTTCTGGGTGTTCCTGGGAATACTGAGTATGGTCATATATGTATATTACATATATGTCATATATGTAATATGGTAAGTGTGGTAAGTAATATGTAGTATGGTAGATGAGTCTATGCCTTTAATTGTAGAAGGCTTCAAGTGTTATTCCAGTCCATGCATAGTTGCATTACTGACATGCAGCTCTCCAGTGAAAAAAATCCCAGACTTAGATGTTTTTTCATTAGACAATTAATAAAGTACTCAAGAGGATTTAATTTGACCTTTCCCCTTGCAACAGATCTAGACTTTAATTTACTCCTTGCAACTAATGATGTCTTGATCAGATTGAATTTACTTCAAATTTGGTGGTAATTGTTTCAGAGGGAGGCATAATCCCTCAGAGATCATTGAGAATCCTTCAAGAAGACAGAAAAACAGCAGGACCCCTCTAATTTCTATTCAATAATTAAGCAGCATATTTACCAGTATTGTTTTAATCCAGAATATGTTTTAGTGATTTTCTAAACAGCATAACATAGCTCCATAATTTTACCTTATTGTTAAAATTTTCTTTTCTAGTGTAGTGAAAAGTGAGTGTCTTTGTGGCAGGGTGAGGAAGGGAGAAATTAGAAAATTGTTTAAAGCTAGTGGCTTTCATTATAACTATAGCATAAGCACTTAAGCAGGGACTTTAATCACTCAAAGAAAAAAAGCTTCAAAGGACAGCTACTTATTTGTTGTGCTCAGCCCTCCACTGTCCTGGTGCATTAGAGTAGTTCATTCTTTCTCCAGTGAAAACTGATCCTCCCACCTGGTGCTATAATCCAATTGCATCAGGACAATGTACTCAGAGCCCTACATGAGTAGTGGCTCATAGCTGATGACCACAGGATACAGAGACCCAATACATTATTTCATTCAGAAACTTTTAAGGCTGTAACACTTACCCTTATTAAGGAAATAAGAGAGCAAATATTAAAGTTTTTGTGCAAGATAAGTGAAAAAAGGCATATTGTTCTGTACATTGAGCTGTAGTCACAGGTTACAAGATATCTCAGTCAATATATTCAACATTTACCCCTTTCTTCTCCCAGATTAGCCTTTAAGAAAAAAACAGGAATAAGTCCTCTAAGTTTCTTTTCTGCTCTGTCAGCCAAGAAAAGCTGCATATTATGTTTCCCATTAGTACATTTACAGGAAGTGTTACTTTATATTGAATTCTAAATTCCACTTGGACTAGAGGAAGTTTTACTAGTAACTTTCCTTTATACTTTTAAGACACAGTTCCTTTTACCCCTGGTAATCTACTGCTTCTCTTTGCAATTCTTGGATGTAATTCCTTTTGTACCTGAATCCTCGTGCTTTTATGCTCTCAGACAGCAAAGGCTGAAAAACCTTCAAGCTTTTTGCTTAGATTGGACTTGTTTCTTCAAGACTGCAGATCACAGATCTTAGTCCTTTCCAAATGCATCTTTTTTTAATCTTTCCTTTTTAAATCTATTCTGGAAGATTTAGAATTGTCCAGTCTTTTGTGTGTTTTGCTTTTCTCATTAGAATCTTTTAGTAGAAGCTGCTCTTGCTACACAACTTCATACCTAAGCTACAGCAGAAGTAAAATACTGACTTCCCACAGAAGTAGTTTTATAGTTCATGTTACTTGAAAGTAACAGAAGTAGTTTTATAGTTCATGTTACTTGAAAGTAACAGAAAACCAGAAATGATGTCTTGATGCCTGCCCACCCATTAAACCCCTCTTCTCAAGCTTCTATGTGGAATGCATTAGTACAAAATTAGTATAAAAAGCCTAATTAAGGCCAGATGACAGTCAAGCTCAACTCACATATATTTGGTTTTTAAACATCATGGGATCTTCCTCTCAGGCAGCATGAAATCCACTTGAAAGTATTCAGATCACTGCATCTTACTTAGGTGACAAAGAAAAAGAACCAGAATAAAAAAGAACCAGAATTCTGTCTGCATTGCAGGTGGCTCAAACCACACTGTTTCCTCCTGCCTTCTGTTCCTTGCAGTAGCCACAAAATGATCTTCCACCATCCAGCCATTAATGTATAAACTCAAAGCACTAAAAGTGCACCTTTGTACTCTAATTTTTTACCCTTCTGCTGGCCTTTTCTCTTGATGAGAAGGAATTCCAGGAGGAATACACACCTATTGACACTGTACAGTATCCATACATGACAAAGGCTCATGTTTTCTGTGGATGAGACAGGACCAGGATTTTCTCCTAGACTGTTCTTTCTTACCATGTTTTACACCATGAAAATATCTTTCCTCCTGCTTCTTGCTCTTACAGTTTTGTTCCAGGTATTATGCCTTTGAAAGTTTCAGCTTTTTTTGGTGAACTTTCAGTACCAGAAGTGGTTCCAGAGGTTAGCACTGGGTAAGTTTTCCATGAGAAGAAAAAAATTGAGCTCAGCTGATGTTCTTAAGGACCTGTTTATGTTATGCAGATTAGCCAGAACAGTAATGGGAATTTTACAATCATCCTCTAGCCAAAAATTCAAATTGCTGAATTTGAATTTATAAAGGAAACATCTTTCTTTTCCTGTCTGTCTTGGACAGTTTAATACTCAGTCAGTGTTCCTTCTAACTCTGTTGTCCAATTGATTACAATACCTGTTCAAAATTCATGAAAAATTGACCCTACATTATATGTAAGTGGTAATGGACTGTGAAGGACAATGGTAAAGAAAACCTTCACTGTGAATGAAGCATTTAAGAGCTTTGTTTTGTGTTTATTTTTTTTCAAGACTCCACAGAAACAGCATGAGCTGAATCCCACAATACACAGCAAGGAGATGGTGCTATGCTGAACTGTACTTTCCAATCTTGTTAACAGTGAGAGCCCTGCCTTAGTACATCAGTCAAATCACAAGCAGTGGTGACACTAGACATCTCCAAAACCATAGTTAAAATTCTATCACAGCCTAAAATAATGCTAACCTCTACCAACAGAGAAATAAAGTGTCACACCAAGAGAGGCCAATACTTCTGTACAGTAAATGTTGAACGATACACTTGAATGCCCATTCCCACAACATATATTTTTTTCCTGGGTGAATTAGATCTGGCATTCAGTATTCAAAAACTATACTTTAGGACGTTCCTAAATGCCCTAAGAATTAAGTTCTTTTCATATTGTTACAGATGCATGATTGCACAGAAGAAGAAATCAGTTTCAGTAAGTCCCAAGTGTTCTCTTTCCCACTCTCCCACATCTGGCCATTTGTTTTTGCCTCTCCACCACCCCCTGCATTTTTGCAGGCTTTTAAAACCAGATCAAATCCTCAAACTGAGAGGTATTATATACCACTACTGGGGATTGAGTAGTCAAGAACAATTATAGCTGGAGTATTGCTGCCAAATGCTTTGTATCATTAAACTGTAGTCTTGGGAAAACATTTTGAGAGCCATTGTACCCCCTCAAGAAAGTAAGCATAGTTAAGTGAAACTAAATTCAACAAATAGTTTAGAAGAGAGAGAGTAAGAAAATTTACTTAGCTGCTTGTAGGAGAATGGTTTATCCAGATTTATTTGGATAAATAGGATGAGTTTTGGATATTTGGATAAATTTGGATAAATATTTTGGTTTTGTTTGCACAGTTAAAGATGGAAAGAACAGAACAGTGCTCTTATATTTGTACTGCTGATTATAAAAAGGTAAGTGTTGAACACTAAAAATATCTAACATCTTTAATCAGGATAATTGAGGGTGAAGATGGTCTTCTATCAAATAAATACTTCAGATCTGCTATTTTTTTGGTAATTTGCTGACAACTTTCAAGGTGAGGAATAACATACCTACATAAATTAGATGTCTTTATGTGGTGCATTTTCTTCTGTTCTCCTAGATGCCCTCTTCACCTTCTAAACTGCCTTTATCTTTTCTGCTTTCTTCTTCTTCATGAAGTTTGAATGCTTGCATGCTTAAATATAGAGCCTTCTTGGTATCAAGCACACTATTCTATGTATTGTTTCCTTCCTAAAGGGTCACTCCAAGGCTGCACTGCAATTTAATACTCGCATGAGAATTCAGCTTGAGTTCAGGAGTTTGTATATGGACCACATCCAGTGTCAATTGAGTTTTACCCGGCAGTTGTTTTTCAGATCTGCATTAAGTTATTCACACCAAATGCTTTTAAGTCCTTTTCCATTGTACTGAATTTAAAATAGTTAAAAGAATGCAAGATGAAAGCAGGGGAATTGTTTGTACTATTTGGAGGCTTTTTTGTTACCTAGATGAGTCAGACAATGTATTTACTTTTTCACCCAATGTAAAAGATGCACAATACTTTAGTCCAAGGACAAGGTTCAGAAAGGATTGAAAATCTCTACCCATCCAATCTTTTACTCCTGATAGTGGAAGATAAGCAGCAGATTACTACTGACTTTATTATTACTTAGTTTGTGAACAGAAAGCACAGACTATTATAGCACAATCATTCCTCAAAATGAAAAAATATGTCTATATTATATCCAACCTACTTCAGCTAAAAATTAACATAGGAAGGAGCCCACCCTACTTAGATATGGAATGAAGAAAATTCCAATCAGGTGTTTTGTGAACAGATAATATTTGGGCTAATTTAGCTACTGATTTCTGTAATAGGGAAAAAGCTATGAAAATTGGCTAGAATATTAGAAAACTAATTTGACTTCCTAAAAGTGAGAATTTAACTGGGAATTCCAATTCTAAATTTTATATCTACCCAGTCAAGAAACACAAAAAGCTACCACATTTGTGTGCCATTAAGAATTACTTCTAAATCAACATATAATCAACCAACCGCTAAGCAGCAAATATTCAGTGAGCAAGAAGAAAATAAAATTCAAAATACTGAAATAGATTGTGAATTTCAGCTTATAACCAAAAAATCTGAATATTTAAAGACATTCAACTAACATACAAAGCATTCTTTTCTAGTTAGAATAAAAGAATGTGAAGGTGTTGAATTCAGTTCCCAAGATGTGGAAAATGAATCATATTATGTGAGAGTCCAGGAGAGTACAGTTCACAAAAAAATTGCTGCAAACTCTGCCCGTTGCATATTTCTTTCACTGAAACTTCAAATTCACAAATTTATTTCTCAGACTTTTAACTAAAGTTATCACATCAAGCATCACATTTTAAAATACTTCTTAACATTCATGCAAGGATTCTTAAACATTAACTTGGAAGAATTAATTATCCATAACAGGCCCGCTGATTAGATGCTTTGTTAATTATGTTGCTCATTTTGTGACAGTCTCGGTTCAGCTCCTGATCACTATCTATTCTTTGGCAGATTAATAATTTCTGAATCAGAGAAGCTCTGTGAAAAGATCACAGAAAACATCTCAGCTCTACAAACACAGAACATGAACAGTCTCAGTTAAGGTCAATAGTGAGCCCAGGAAGGAAGCTCTTATTTCAGCTCTTTGCACAATACCTACTCTGTAGGTAAACAGAGGTGTTCAGTTTAACAACACTGACAGATCTTAACCTTTCCAAGCATACATATTTATTTAATAGCTATGTTTAAATCAAAGATATATCCTATGAATAGCTTTTGCAAAGAAAGTGCATGAAGATTTCCTTTGTTTCTTATTTGAATCACTAAGATGAAAGTGAAGGCTGAGGTAGTCATTTTACTCAAAGGAAATAAAACAAAGAAACCTCTATTTCATTGATAAGAAAGCAGAGCTCTGATCTCCCATGAGCTGCTAACTTCAAAATATTCAACTGAACTACATAAAGAATAATCCCTGTAGTCACTAAGGCATGCAATGTGGTTGGCCCTTATGTGATACATGTTCTAAGACTGGGAAAACAATTTCTACTTACTATGACACCTCTCATATGAAATTCAGATGTAAATGAAGGCCTGTCTTTCTGCAGAGAATGATTTTTTTTTCCTGTTCTTGTATCTCTTAGGCTGAATTTACTTAAATTCAATGTGCAGTAATAAAGAATAACGAGAACCCTGTTTTCCCTTGTCCCTAGAATCTCAGTCATTAATAAAACACACAATAGTATATTTAGGAAAATAGTTAGCCAGCAGATTTAGAACTGCTTAAAAACAGTTCAAGTCACAAAAAGTTTAGCTTTTACCCTGATTAGTTTCTACCAGTTAGTTTCTTCCCTTAGAATTGCCTAAAATTAGGGGTCTTTTTAGGGTTTTTTAGGGTTTACTGATAAAACACATAATTATTTATCCACAGCCTACCTTCCATTATTTTTTTATTTTTCTGTTTTCTCAACATAAAACTACAGATTAAGTATCTGCAAGGCATTTCTGTTGATAAATACTGCACATTTACCATGCAAAGAACGCATGTGGTAAGTGAAAATTTAACACATTTCTCATAATCATTGTTTTAATGCAAAATATTTTGCCTTCTGAGAGGAAAAGTACAATCAGGTGATGAAACACTTGGATTTTTGAACTTTCATCTATATACAGCTAGTAAATTTGATTTTGGTAAGAAAAACACATGTACTGAGGTTCTTGTTTCTTCAATCGCCTTTATAATAATCTGAGTTTTATTGAATATTTCTACATTTAATCCCACTGTAAAGCTATACATAACAGCTGCTGTATTGGACAGGTACTTCCACATTGAAGTCAGCAGGATTTTTGCCTTAAGCGAAATGTTATGCCACAAAATTTTCTCTGAGAAAGCACAGGTTTTGTAACAATCACATGGATCATCTAATTAACCTAATCAATCACTACTATTACAAAAAAAAAATTCAATTTTAAAAGCCATGTTAATGGCTTAATCACTGAACACACCCCAGAAGATACAGCACACTCTTAATATTCATAGTATTCTTATAAGGACCAGACCTAAGGTTAACCTTCCAGCAAAATTGGGTAGTTTTGAATTTGTCCATGTGAATAAACAAGAAAGCCCAATTGGTTTCAAGGTTTTGTTTGCAGAAACATGCTAATGTGACTTTGTATCTAGTTACTCAGATATCAACTACAGAACTGAAGCAATCTATTTTACCATTTTATTCATTTATTTAACTTTTACATAGTTTGTCTTGCAAATATGTTTGTTATTTCCAGTTACGAGCTGCAGTCTCGAGTGCTACAGGATTCCCGTGGCTCTGGAAAGCTCCCAGAGCTTTGCATTTCACAGTCACAGAATATTCCGAGTTGGGAGGGTCCCAGAAGGATCATGGAATCCAGCCCTTGAGTGAACGGCCCCTTCGGAGATCGAACCTCCGAGCCTGCTGTTATTAGCACCATGCTCCAATCATTTTTAACCTACACCACTGATCTGTGTCACAGAAATTGAGATTTCCCGAACATCTGCCCTGAAGAACATCTGCTTGGCAGATGAGGAAAACATTTCTACCCACAGAGTTTTTTGGGGTTTTTTCCTGAATCATTTCGGCACCACAGCCTTCAGTGCGGCACTCGGCTGTACACGGCAGTGCTCCCTCCCTCCAGGGGGGCTCAGCGATTCCCGAAGCTGTTTCTGGACCCCGGACCGGCGAGGCCTGGGCGCGGCCGCCGCCGCTGCCCCTCACGCCGGGGCGGTGGCGGCCGCCGCGCTCCCGCCCCGCCGCGTCACTGCCGGAGCGGCCCAACATGGAGCCCGGCGGCGGCGGGGACGCGCTCCCGAGGCTGCGGCGCCCGGGGCGGCGCGGGCCAGAGCCCCGGGACCCGCAGCAGCCGCAGCCGCCTGCCCGGGGCGGCGGGACGGCCGGTGGGTGGTGCCGGGGCGCGGGGAGCGGTGCCGAGCCCTGCCGAGCGGGCGCTGGGACGGCAGCGGGGCCGCCTCGGGTGGAGCGGCGCGGAGCGCGGCCCCGCTGCCCTCAGGTGTCCGCTCCTGAGTGCGAGCCGGGCGTGGGGGATACGAGGGGCTGGCAGCCGCGGACTGCCTCATCTGCCTGATGCAGATGAAATGCTCGATGCTCCGGGCCCAAGCTCCAGTAGGATGAGGAGGAATGTAGGAAATGTAAAATAAAGCTGCCTGTAAGCTCCAGCAGAGCTGTGGGTACGCTCGGCTGGCGGCGGTGCGTGTGGAGGAATCGGCACATGTGACACTGCTGAAGGCACACGGGCCACCAGGAACTCCTGGTGATAAACTTCAGAGTGTGAGACATCAATACTACCTCTGACACCTTTTTTTGACAGTGTGTATAAATACTGTCTTACGTGGTTACTGTCGGCACAAAAATGACTTTCTCATCTCCTTGCTCTCTCTAAAACAGTACATGATAATGAGGGGAAAAAGAGAAGGTAGTTTCCTGCACAATGATAGTTGCAGTTTACCTGCTGAAAGTGTGCAGTGTAAGTCCAGCTAGGTCCTGAAACTGCAGCTGAAAATTTGTGAATTATCTGCAGTTGAGAACAAGAAAATTATGCCTGCGATCGTTTTGCAAATACTAAAATTCATAAAGAAGGGTAAAAATAAATCAGTGATTGGAAGTAGCAACCTGAAATTCTATAGCTAAATTAATAAAAATTGTTTCATAAAACCAGGGGTTTTTCATTAGTTAAACAACCCTTACAAAATCTAGTCAGCTGTTTCCTAAAAATATACACAGATACAGTGTTGTGCTGATTGTTACTGCTTTATCATTTTATCAAAGGATACCTTGCTTTAACTGTTTCATTTCAGCAAATGTTCAGAGGTCTTTAGAATATTTGTAGCACAAAGTGTATTATGATGAGTAGAATAATCTCCCGAGATAAATTAATTAAAAAGATAAAGTATCATGCTTTATGTAACTATAATCATACTTCATTTAATGACTGGCTTTAGTGCTATAATTATGTTCTTCTTTACAGAAGAGTCTACAGCTGTAGAGAAGACGATGAGGCCTCTTAACAGACTGAATATTCATTCTGCATTCTGGATTTTGGCATCAATAGCTGTGACGTACTACTTTGATTTTTTAAATAATATTAAAGAAACTATGCAAGCAGATAGGTAAGGTATCTTTTCTTACAAAAAGGTTTGTTTTAGCCCTATAATCATACTCAGTTTGTTACATCTGGTCACTGTATTTTAAATCATGGATGAACAGGATCTGCAGTAGGAATAGAGAAACCTTGGACTGTTCAGTCTGGAGAAGAGAAGGCTCAGAGTCATTTTGTCATTGCATGTAAACACCTGAAGGGAGGGTGCAAAGAAGACAGAGCCAGGCTCTTTCCAGTGGTGTCCAGGACAGGACCAGAGGCAGTGGGTGCAAACTGAAATGGAGGAGGCTCCCTCTGAAGATCAGGAACCACTTTTTTACTGTCAGGGTGTCTGAGCACTGAACAGGTTGCCCAGGTAGGTTGTGGAGTCTTCATCTTTGGAGATATTCAAAAGCCATTTGGACATGATTCTGGGCAACTGGCAGTAGCTGAGCTTGCTTGAGCAGGGAAGTTGGACCAATATCACCTAAGCTGATATTATTATATAATTTTAAAGTAAATACAATGCTTACAGTTTGCTACACTTGTTTTTATTCTCTGTAAACTCTACTTAGCTGTTTTTGTACATGCAAAGTTTGCTCTGATACCAGATATTTTAATACTGTACCTTCAAGTTTTCATTTAAGTCCAAGAAATAGCTGCCTGGTTTGTTGGAAGTATTTAGGCTTTGATTTTATTTTTTTATAACAAACCCCCTGAAATTAACCCTTAGAGGTCAAAGAGAAGTTAATTTCTCTAGAAGATCTGTAGATGATTTTGAGTAGGTCAGCAAAAGATTAGTGAAATAATTTCTGTGAGGTAGATTTTATTTCTAGTCTATTTCTTTTCTATTAAATTATTTTCAATGGGATTGATGTATGTTAAATGTTTTTAGATGGCTTCAGCTGGAAGTGCTATTAAAACACATTGCAGTTGTCATTGTTATATCAGTATGTGGAAGCTGCACAGGGCTCTGTGCTGGGAGGTTCTCTGGAGCTGCTCTCCCAGGCTAGTTATACCTTCATACACCTGACTGTGAAAGCAAAACCAGTGGCTCCAAGGTGTAATCAAAATTTGGGGTCAGGACCCTGTCTTCCTGCACTGCTTGTGTAGGTAGGCCATGGCTACAGTTCTCTTGGTGCAGGATTCTCCCTTGGTAGTAACAGGATTTCAAAGTAGCATATTATGTTTGCTGTACCATTCCAGAACACATGGTACCTGAGCAGGAAGATCCTTAATTACCCTTTGTAATTTAGTAATCAAGTTATTGTAAGAATTCATTTTTCAAAATTTTTATTTGTTAATACATGTTCAGATAAGATTTTATTAAAGTGCATCTTCCTCCCAAGTTGCCTTATCTGAACTAGTCTTGAAGTGTATCCTCAAAGAGGCTCAAAAGTGTGTCTTCCTAAATAATCACATACCCTGTGGTTTTTATTATTCTGAGTTTAAAATTCTGGATTTCTCCATGGTTTTCTTCAGTAGTTACAAATAATCTTCATGTTTCTTGTTAAATTTGAGACTTCCCAAACTGAAACCATATTAAAGCTTTCTGCAGCACTTCTGTTGCACAAAGATCACCAGTCTAATTTATAGTGAAAAGCACAGTTGGAGTGGAGCCTATTTTACTTTATTATTGACTAAGTGGTTTTGGTGTGGTAGTATAGTAGATTCTGACAAGATCTGTCACATTGAATTTCCAAAATACTTGAGGGGACAATATATGAAAGGAGTGTTTCATTGCAAAATTAAACTCAGTTTAACAGCTTTTAAGGGCAAAAAGTGTTTTGTAAGATTAATTTAAGGTAAAACCTACAGGAACTCTAGGCCACAATCTGTGTTTTTAACAGATATTGCCTGTTCTGTTTGTCGACTGAAGATTACTCAGCAAACTGCAGTGTGACTGTGCTAAACATGGCTTAATGTGCTTTTCTTCCCACAGCTGGTGGCTTTCCTGTGGCACTTGTTTATTGGCTGCATGTTTATGTGTTGCCTTTTACTGCATACTGTATCTTGAGTGGTACTGTGGAATTCAGGACTATGATGAACAGTACCCTGCACTGATTCCTATCACAACAGCTACCTTCATAGCAGCAGCAATTTGGTGAGTTCAAACACTGTGTGCAAACTTCTGCTAAACCTGTGCTAGTCTCTGTGTTAATGGGCTCATTTTATAAGCATCATTTCTTATAAATTATAAGAAATTCTGTAATGAAATTCTATATGTAATTCTGCTTTGTGTATTGGTGACAATACCAGTTCTAGGTAGCATAATTTCTTGCACTTTCAACTTTCATCCACAAAGCAAGAGTTGCAACAGTTGAAACTTTATATTGTGTACTTAGAGATGTACTGGATCTTTTCTGTCTTGAAAATTCAGGGGAAAACTGAAGTTATCTTTGTTAGTGTAAATTTCTCGTCTCTGGCAACTACTTGTGCAGTTAACAAATAAAGACAAAGGTGCAGTCTCTCTATCTGAGAAAAAATTCAGTTCAATCAGTTTCTGTCAGAGCTCTTCATTATCAAACAATATAAGTAGCAAACATACCCAAAATGCTAGACTTCTGACTATTGACATATGAGCTTTAAGGGTTTATATTTTGTCTGAGAATGGTACTTTTAGTAAGAGTTGCTTTACTTATGAGATTGTATGAGAACTGAGCAAATGTGAATGAAGAAAATTACATTGTACCAGTTAATTTATTTGCTTTCCGCATGAAAATTGATTTCCTCTTGTTTAGCTGTTGTATCAAGACATCAGTCAGTGTTGCAATGGTGAAAAAAAGGAAGATTGAGGAAAATAAAGGTTCCCTATGGTTTATAATTAGTCAAATCTGTAATTCTTGTAAGTCAGTTGTAAAATTAGTTGGTTTTCCCTTTGTCTCTTCAGTTAACTGAAATCTGTCAAGATCAAAGTTCAGATTAAAGCTTCTCTCAGCTGCCATGTATGCCCATTGAAAAATCAAAGAGTAGGTAATTTTCAGGGGCTTCAGATATAGATTTTCTGAAAGTAAAAGGTATCTTTGCCCTTTACCCTTGATGTGTTTTGTTTTCAGAAACAAAGAAGTATATTTCCAGGTTAAGTAATTTAAATCTTATTTCTTCTTTTGACATGTTTCCTTTGTATGCCTGATGTTTCTGTAATGTGACAACTGAACTTACCAAATACTTTCTGCTTTTATTTCCAGTTTCAATGTTGCCTTGTGGCCTGTCTGGTCATTTTTGACACCTGTGTTGCTCTTCATTCAGTTCATGGGTATTGTGATGCTTGTGTCACTCCTGGGATAAGCCCTTCAGGTAAATAATTGAATTTTTTAAGCACATAAAAGTATTTATCCTGTTCTGGGAACTGCTTTGTTAGACATTTAACAATTGGGAGGCCCTTTAGGGGTTCCTTCTCTGTGTTTTGTGGACATTCTTCAAATTGTGACATTTTGTGGCATATAGAGTAAACAGAGAACATGCAGTTATCAAAAGGAGAAGAATATCCTTTCCACTTCTCTAAAACTCCATTCTAGACATTGAAAAGAAACATTAGTGAGAATGGATGGTTTTGGGATGTATAGACCAAAAACCTGCAGCTTTTACCTAGACTGGGGTAACTTCTTAGTAAAGCTGTTTCACCTGATAGTAAAGGGGAGAAGATACCAACATCCATGGACCAAGGCCTTCTCCATTTTTTAAAATTAAAAAATCTTTGTCATGTCTTTGTCTTCAAGTGTGCTGTTTTCATTTTCTGTGATGCACAGCCCTTATCAACCTGCTGTGTGGAAAATTGCCAGATAGGAGAAGTTATTTGTTCTTTCTAAAAAGGACTTTTCAAAGGCCAACCCATCTGTTTTGTTGACTTGAAAAATGCATTCTCAATAACTGCCACATCTTTTGTTAGGATATACTTATCAAATGAATGAATCCAGTGAAATGTAAAAAGCTAAGGAAGACACCAAATACAGATCAGTAAATAGGGTAAAGGATGTGTCCTATATCACAGGAGTCTCATGTCATCCAGGGCAGCTCCTCCTTCAGCAGGTCTTGTTTGTTGTACTTCTCAAGGGAATGAGGAGGAAGCCTGTTTGGCTTTGCTTGCCACTTTCTAGTGAGGCGATCCCTCAGCATTTTTAGGAGTGCAGCAAAAAGAAGACCGTGCTGGATTGCTGGATTTAGAGTGTAGCCTATTGTACTGACAAAGATGTAGGCAAAAAGTGTTTAATGTCTGGGATGGTGAAACTCAGATTTTTTTTTTAATAACAAGCTGAACCACTGTTGCATTTTCTCCTCTATTTTTGAGATATCAAGAAACCTGATTTTTAAGGAGATAATTAACTTCTACTCTGACAAAACTCAGACTTCTGAAAAATACAATACTTAATTCAGAACCTCTTTACTGTGGCAAAATGTTGAGTCACACTTGCTGATACAAACATCTCCATGTTTGCTGGTTCTATCATTAGCCATGTTCTGTCTCTGCACTTGAAATATGTGGAGAAATTCTGTATTAGGTCAAATAATTATTTGCCTGATAATTAGGGACAAGTTATTACTTGGTGTTCCAAAATAATTAATTCATTTTTGATAGAGCTTGTGCAGTATATAGAACATTCAAAGATTTTTGTGAAATTTGTTTTTTTCTTTTCTTTCAGCTTCATGTGAAGGACTCAAGTAACTGTAATCCTGCAAAGTGTATGTCACTTTTGTTACATCTCAGTACTTCTGTTGTTTCTAATACTGCCTGTTTGCTCTAACTAATACAGTAATTCTTAATCAACTTGATTTATAAATCAATGGACATAACCATAGGAAAAAGCAACTGATTTGTCAATAATTGGAAGATAAATATATTGTACATCTCTTAGTAACATGAAACCTTTCATTTTGTAAAGCTTTGTAAAGCTTCTATTTATATTTGAGTATTAAGCACATGGGTAGTAAGTAATAGCACCATAGAATAGTTAGTGTTGAAAGGGACCTTTAAATATTATCTCTGGGGGCCTAGAGGTTACCTACTCAAACTTCCTGCTCAAATCATGTTGTTTGATTTGGAAGTAAGTGATACTTAAATCAAGTGTTGTGGGGTTTTAATACTATATTCTTTCCATTTGAATTGACAGGTAAAATACTGTTATCTGGAACCTGTGTTTGTACTTGTAAACCTACTTACAGGAGACATTTCTTGATCTCTGAAATTTCTGCTGTTATATTTGTTACCATATAGGAAATATTTTATTGTCTAATGTCTTGAATTCAGATCTGCTAGTGTTTAAAAAAAAGTATGGATAAGGGAAAGGGAAAGCTGGTTGACATTTGGCAGTGTCATCAATTAAATAAATAAATAAATAAATAAATAAATAAATTCTACTATATGCTCATACAGTTTGTCCACAGCCGAAGGTGGATAATCAAGCTGTGAATAACCAGCAATACAATGAACAGTATTAATACTTCACAAGAAATTTGGAGCACACATTAAATTCTTTTGATGTATGCACTGTTTTTCAGTATTCAGGTTGTTTTTTCTTCTGTAAATCAAATTTTCATTCTTATCAGTGCCTGTTAATGAAGTTGCCATTTTCCTTACTCAGCAATGAAGAGGCTGATATTAACTTAAAAGCTACTAGTTATACTCAGTTGGGAAAATAAAATAGCATTATATTTTTATTAAGTGTCTGTTCATGTTGGCTGAGATACTTAACTGTCTGAAGACCTGGGCACCATCTGGTTGCTAGACCACTTTATGTGGGTCCTTGTGTAAATACTTTTCCATGCACGCCTTTTGGAAAATAGGAGAATGTAGAAATTGGGTATTGAAACCTGTTAAAATCAACACTTGTGAGTGTTGCTTAAAGTCTGGACTGCCAAAGGATACTGTATTCTTCACTCTGACTTCCAAATTCACACCATTGCTGAACACATGGAATGTTTAGTGATGGCAGAGATACGCATTGTCTTTGGTTGTTACTGTTCCATTAATGAAAAAAGTTGGGACCTAGTAGTATGTAATACAAAGAATCAGACAAACCAAAATAAAGTGCATTTAGCACCACTTGAAGTAGTTTGTAGGGTAAGTTAACAGCTTGATTTGTTTAAATGTAATATTTAAATTTGCCAAAACCAGTCATGCTTCACATCTTTAATGTGCAAGTTGCTTATCTTCAGGTCTTCAGTTTTTAAAAGGTTTTACCAATTTTGTCTGCATACACAGGTACATTTGAGTAACTTTCTTTATTACAACATTTAAAATGCAGTATTGCTCAGGGATGGTTATTATAGCTGTATTTTTATTTGTCAGCTGTATAATTGCTCTAGGTGTTTTAAGTTGCCTTGTAATCTGAATTAAAATTACTATTTTAATTTGCTACAAGATTTTTAAAATTCATTCTTCTGAACATCTTAATAAACTTTGTACAAAAGTGATCAATAGTTGTTCAATATTTAATTGTTTAACCGTCTAATTACACTTTCTTGGAGACTTCCACCCCATCTCATTGCTTTTTCTATAAAATAGATGTTCATGTAGATTTTAAATGCTATACTTGACTCAGAGTACCTTTGTCTTTCATGCCCCTTTATCTGGGTTTATTGAAGATTTAATAACACTCTGTTCACCTCTGGAGAGCTGTTTGCCTTCAGACTACTTTGATGTCTTTCTGAGAATCCCAGGTAGAAATGCTCATTGTACAAAGTCTTTCAGTAACAGATCTGAGTATCCAACACAATACTCATTCACTTATGTGCTCAAAAGGAAGTAGTGGCAAATCTGGTAAGAAGGTAAAACAATGCTTGTTTTAATTGTTGCAACCTGACACAATGCTGCTGCCACTTCTGTGAACTCCTTGCTTTTGTTATTTTCCTTACCACCAAATAAAGAATTTAGGGCAAGGGAGTAGAAAGAGGTAGCAGTTGAAATCCCCACCTCTATTAAAGCTTGAATGTATTCTCTTGGTACAGGCCACCATAGGTATCTTCTATATCCATTTACATTATTTCAGGATGAGAATGTGTACCAGCACCAAAGAGCTTTCGCTTACAGGTGACAAGGGATGCTCTTGGATAATTTAAAGTAAAATAGTCCATGCAGTGAAGATTATTAATCACAGTTACCCACAGAAGCTCTCTAAAATGGAAACATCTTCCTCAGTTATTCTTTAAAGGTTACATTGTATGAGATAGAAGTAGGATTTGGCAATCCCACAATGCCATTTCTGATAACAATGGATGTAGCTGTGCGCTAGAGGTGGTTGAAGCCTGACTGTTTGACTAGTTATGCTTTTGATTTAACAGGCCAGACAGAAACAAAGGGCTCTCTTCCTGTTAAGTGCATTCTTCAATAAGAAAATGTACACATGGTCTAAAATACCTGTTTCTTGAGAACAGGGCAAAATGAATAAAGGGTAGGAACTACCTCTTTATGGTTACCTAAACAGGTGATTGTCCAGAATTCAGTAATTTCATCTTTCTGCCATTTTGTTTTCCTTCCCTGTTCTTTAAGAGGCTTGTGAATCCCAGACACTAAGATGTAAGTTCAAAAGTGTCCTTTTTTATATGAGAAAAAAACCCTTTATTAATTTCTGCCTTCAGAAGAGAAAAAGCTTAAAAGGACTCCTTTGCCAGAGGAAGTGGAATAAAATAGATGCTGTATTTTCAAGATATCCTTTTTTTTTTTATTTTTTATTGTAGTTGAACTAGTGGCTTAATTTCATGCAAGGTGTGGGTCAGTCACTGTAAAAACCAATGTTTTGGGTAATCAATATGCAATCAACAGGTACAGAGCAAAAATGCAAAACTGTAAGACTTGGCCAGGACAAGGACCAGTCCATCTTGATGTTTGGCCTCCAAGCTATGCTCAGCATCCAAATACCTAAAGTTAAGAGAATTCAGTTTAAGTAGAAAAGGGTCAATACTGAAAGAGTGAATAAATATTGGGAAAACAAATATATAAGAAGGGGACTAAATTCTGCAGAAGGCTTTGCTACTTTGAGCTCAGTAGTTGCTTCTCCAGCTAGCAATTCCTATAGTACTGTGTTATTAGAATGGGACTTTCTAAAAAAACCAAGGTAAGTTACCACTTTTGAAAGGTCTAGAGAATTCCTGAAAAACGAGGTTCTGTCCTACCAGTGAAAGTACCGATTGCTCAGCAGAAGATGCCTGTGGAGCCCAGAGTGTGAAGCACGTGTGTCATCCCTCTGCCTGCCATGCGAAGGAGCTCCATCAGCAGCTGCTGGCTCCCGGGCTGAAGGGCAGGCTCCAGCCTCACCAGCTCCCAGGTTCTGGCCTTTCTTCGGCTTTCCAGCCGTCGGGCCGGGGATTTGTTCAACATACGGTGTCTTTTGCATTTTCCTGCCCAGGGAATGTGTTACACCGCGCAGGTCTCCCAACACGGACCATGTCACCAAAGGCAGCCGGGCAGAGCTGGCTCGGAACTAACTTTCGTCCGAGTCGCTTCTCCTCACCCTGGTCCGGACCCCATCTGTTGTCAGTCTCAGGGAAGAACGTCCCGCAGAAACCTCAGCAGCCTTTCCCGGCTGCCAGGGACCCCCGCCCGCGGGCAGGGCACGGCCAGGGCCGGCGGTCCCGCTCCGCCCCCGCCGCGATGGGGGACGGGCCAGCAGCGCCCTCCGGGCTCCCCGGGGACAGCGGGGCCGCCTGCTTGGAGCACCTGGCCGGCGGCGTGGGAGATGGAGGAAGCCGCCGGGTGCCCCGCGGTGGGCGGCAGCTACCCGCAGAAAAACGCCGAGATCCTCAGCAGCCAGTACGGCATCAACCTCTTCCTGGCCGGGCTGCTGCTCACCTTCGCCTGGGCTGTGCATGCCGTGGGCATCAGCAAGAGCCACCTGCTCTCCTACCTCATCACGCTGATGCTCATCCAGCTGCTGTGGATGCTGTGGTACCTCTGCAGGAGCTGCACGCAGAGGAGGCTGATCCGGGACAAGGATACACACGCCGGAGCCCGCTGGCTGAAGTGTAAGTACGGGGGGATGGCACAGAGCGGTACCTACCGCACAAGGGACATCTGTGCCATCACCTGCTGCCTCTTTGTTACCTCTCCATCCCTACCGGGAGGCATCCTGGTCTTTGCAAACTGAATGAACATGCAGTGCACTCTAAAGTAAATATATGCATAAGCTGAACATACTAGAAGATTGTATTGGGAATCTGTTTGTTAAACATCCTCACTTTCCAACTACCATTTTTAGTGCTGAAAGCTCCAGCACCTTTCTTCCTTACCAGGCTGGTTTGGTGAAACTTGAAAAATGATATATAGCTAGTGGAAGAGGCAGTTTTTTTGCTGTCTTGCAGCTGTTTTAGAGGAATTATCACCTTTTCCAGATGGTATAATGCAATTTACTTTATGGTAGTACCAGTCAGAAAGGTCCTGAAGCTCTGTCTATACCAACGTATATCAGAGATTCCTGGTTATATGTGTACAGTGATGCTTCTGAAACATCTAGCGTTAGACTGTAGAGGACAAAATCCCTGACCAGATCAGTTTGTCATCAGTACATAAAGCAGTTAAACAAGGAATCTAAACTGAGCATTTGCTTGCAGAAAAAGTATACAAGTTTGCAAGAGTAGTGGTGGGGTGTGCTGGCCCTTATCTGCAGTCAGCTGTGTACCAGTGAGGATACAAAGGTATATTGAGAAAAGGTGTTTGGGCAGCACATCACAGAATTGCAGTGACAGGAATTTGTGTTTTCAGGTACCAAAGAAAAGAAACAGCCTACATCAGTGCTTGTGCAATAATAGGCAATCCCAGTTCTACCAGCCTCTTCCAGTCTCAGCACTGTGAGTGATAGATTGGAAAGTATTTAAGTGGAATGTTATGATAGATTTCCCCTAAAGTGTTTTCTACCTACTAACAATGAGACAACAGCTAATTTTCACAGCAGCTAATTAAACATCTAAATGAAAATTCCAAGAACACCTAACACCTGATTATTTTGAAAAGTAAGGTTGTGCTGTGGAAATGTAGTTCTCAATCTCAGTAGTTATGTGTAATTTATTTTCTTCGCAACTGTTAACATTTGTGTTTGAATTGCTGACAGAAAACTTATTTTCTTTTAATGTCTAATGTACAGCCATGGTCTGTAAACTATTTCCTGAAATGTATGGAGTTCATGTACCAACTGTTGAATTGTTCCTCTTGATTATTTACTATTTTTCAAAGAAATGTTAATCTCTCAAGCATTTTTCATTTATTAGCTTATGTGGCTTACAACCTCCTGAAATTCATGCAAGGCTTAATAAGATCCTACCTTGGGCCAAGCTAAGCTTTTGTTACTCAGAGGGTAGCTTTCCCCTCTTAAATATGGAATAAATACTGCCTAGCATGGGTAAATACAGCAGGATCCCCCACCCTCTTTTTTTTGGTGCCGCATTCACAGCATTTCATTTGTCCTACAGAATATAAGGAGTCACAGAAACTTAGAAATAAGATCCTAGATTGAACTACAGAGTTACCATATCCATTTCTTTTACCAGCACAGGATGGCTCTTTGTACTGACTTCTCAAGTGCTTCGTGTTCCATGGCTTCTCTTAGGCTGCAATTCAACAAATTTGCCCTTAGGGAATGACCTACACTTTCCTATTCTTGGGAGTTTCTTGTAGTTACAACAAGGCTGTACAACTCCTTTATCCTCTATTAGTAAAAGAAAACTTATTTGAGCTAAGGAAAAACTCAGGTGGCAATTCCTCTGCCAAGATCCCCTATGCCCTCCTCTTTATCATGCTTTTGCCATAGAAGTCTTTTACCTGAAAGATCAAAAGTCCAAAAAGGAAAGGGGAGGATGGAGTGGGACAGACATATTTTGTTTGGGTTTTTCCACTGAAAGTTTTCTGCAATTTTTTTTACTAGCTCTATCAGCTACTTTTGAAGAAACTCTCTTTGCTGTAATTGTGAGAGCAAATGTCCTTGTATTAAACAGTAGAAAATGAATGTATTTTCATGAATCCTTTCAAACTGTGAATATCATTTCAGTAAAAGCTGTGGCAGTTGCCTGCTTAGACCATTTTGCTCTGACAAATGTTGAAATGGAATGATTTAACAAAAACCTCCTATAACTGACTCCTTGTACATGTTTAGCAACACTAGAAGGACAGATGACCAGTTTGCAAGAGCTGCTCACAGGAAGGTTTCCTTAAGCCTTTCTGCACCAAGGTGTCAATGTGTGAACCCTTGAGCTTGGTTGTCTTCCCACCTGTGTGGTTGACCAAGAACCACTCCTGGAGTCTGAATGTAGGAAAGGTTTGTGGCAGAGCTGTGTCATTAATACAACACAGTTATCCTAACCCAAATAACCACAGGGAACTTTAGGAAGTCTTTCCTTGACTTACTCCAAATATTATTCTCCTAAGTATGCTCTCCTGCTAGGAAAAGCTCTCTGACCATTTTTTTGGGAAAGTTCAGAGAAGTGAGCTAGAGAACTCAAAATGAAAATCAGTTCGCTTCACAAACAGCTTTATTTTATCACATTATTTAGCAGCACAGTTTCTGTTTAAAGCATTGACAACTGGTCAACTTAAAAGCTCTTGACAGACTTCAACTTGTATCTTTTTACTGCCTTCATTGAATTGCCAATTCTTTGAATGATATTTTAAAGTGAGAGTGGTATTTTTGCAACTGTATCATTATGTTTTTCTGATCTTCTTGATGGTTACTAGCAAGAAATGAGCCAGCACTTAGCAATACTTAAAATCCTATTATTGATCCCTTAAGACACAGAGATTTCAATGAATGTTTGAAAGGAAAAATAATGAAACAGTGCTCAATTGCAATAATTTCACATTTCTTACAATTTTAAATGAAAATAACTAAGTAGTGGAATTATCTTCCTTGAATTTACTGGTGTCCATTTAGTATTAGTACATACTACTGAAGTTTCTATCACAAAAAGTTGTCAGAAATACTATTAACATACCATATGAATGGTCATTACGGCTGTGGTTTGATTTTTGACTAAGAAAATTAGTACAATCATTCTCTTTTGAAGCCTATAAATAAGCATGTTTGACACTTTGTACACACTTGTAGTGTGGCCACCTGGGTGATTGCAGAAATATCTAAATACCATTTGAATAACTGAAACAGTCTAAAATTAAGAGTAATATAAAGTCTTCCAATCCTTGGAGGTCAGTAGTCTATAATCTTTTTGCTTCAGAAGAGAGTTTTTGCCTTCTTATTGAAACAATCATAACACATGTCAAACTGACTCATTTCAGACAAATAGGCTGTTTCCTGCATACTTTGTAAATAAATCATAAATCACAAAATCAATCTTAGAATAGTTCAGGTAGGAAGAGACTTCTGAAGTTCATCTAGTCTAACACCTTCCTCAGGCATGTCTAGTTACCTCAGGCAGAGTGATTTATAACAAGTTATATTTATAATTATATAATCAGAACTAGAAATTCTAATTTATTTCATAATTATTAACATTCTTTAGATAAGGAAAGAAACATATAATTTGATCTCAAGGGTAGCCTATAATTTTGTATTTTGTAATACCATTTAGTTTCATACACAGTACAAATGGCACCTCTAAAAACGTGGGCTTCAGTCTTGTTATGTGTGTGAGAATACAAATTAGCTGACCTAAGAAGCATAAATTTAAAAAAACTATATGGGATTATATACATGCATGAAATGCAGAGCTGAGATTTTAGCTTTTGCAATATAAAAGCAAAAGGTTTTAGCTCCTGGTAGAAATGACACTCAATCAGTAATTTTACAGTGTTTTTATTATAGAGAGATTCTAAAACAGAAGCATAAAATCCTACTGGAATTCATACCCTTGTGGTTAAAAAGGTTTCTGAAGTCTATTTTTGTTTAAAGAGTCAATGAAATAATAAACAAAATTATAGTGTGTTTATATAATTTCTACTTAATTCTTATCAATGCAACTTTGACAATGAAGATATTAATTAAATAAATTTTTAATTTAGTGTTACTTTTTTACTACCACATGTCAAGTAGAACACGTGGTATTTGTATAGAAGTTAGGTTGTGGCCCCATATAAATGATAAATATTCATCCAAGTCAACACTAGTGATGTTATTTACTCTGTAAGGAATTGTAAAGAAAGATTAAGTTACTGATGCTGGTTTATATCATGAGGTCTGGTTAAGGTCCATGGATAAATTTTTATGTAGTCTTCATTCAAATAAGTCCAAATTAAATCCAGTGAAAACTTGCTTGAAAAAAAGCTTAAAAAAAGGAAAAAAAACCCCACCCAACCACAAAAAAAAAAAAAAAAAAAAAAAAAAAAAAAAAAAAACCAAACCAAAAACCAAAAAAACCCAAAACAAACCCTCAAAACAAACCAAAACCAAGGTTTGGTTCAGTAATCTTGTAGCCAATTATGCTTTGTCATACAGGTACAAACCAAATAATAACAGCAACAAAAAAATGAACAAAGGGAAATGTATTTCAAAGTTCTTTAGGGTATTTAGAGTAATATGTTAGGATATTTTTTTGTGTGTGTGTTCTTTATTAGGAGAACAAACCTTACAGCTCGTTGTGGTCTCTGAGTCACAGTGCGACCCCCCCAGCCATGCTCAGGGAGGGCACACCAAGAGATTGTGTTACTTCCCACTGTGCAGGTGTTGGGCTGGGGGATGTGAGGTGATTGTTCAGCTCCCAGGAGTGCCCATCTTGCTGTGGGGCTGCTGAGGGCAGTAATTCCTGCCCTCCATGGCTGCTTCAGCGCCACTGTCACCTGGGAGCCTGTCCTGCCCAGAGCTGGGCGCTCTGCCAGGGGCTGGATGCCCTGGGCAGTGCAGGGCTGGCAACTCCTCCCTGACCATGCAGGGGCTCTCCAGTGGTGATCCTGGTTAATGTACTGGGCAGAGGCTGTCACAAATTAGAGGCACTTAATTCATAGAGTCAATTATCTTCTTGAGCATTGATCTAATCTTATTTCCCTAAACAAGAACACAGATATTGATCAGCTTTCATTCCCTTAAAGAGGTTTTTGTGTGTTTTACAAATAGTTCCTAGACACTATAACTATACATAAAATTTTCTAATATCTTTTTCATTCGTAGGTGGGATTACATTATTTGCAGTGATTACTTTAATTCTGGATTCCTTTAAAATTGGATATTATATTGATTTTTCAAACTGTTTATCACCAACTGAAGGCATTTTTCCTGTAACACATGCTGTCCACACCATCTTACAGGTAAAATTCACTGGTTGCGCTTTTATATTAATGTTTGTTTCTTTTCAAAAATATATTTTATCTTGTCATCAGTGTACTTAACAATAATTTGATTTCTGAGCATATCACAGAATACTTTTGAGGACTAAATTCTTTTGTATGTATAGTAAATTCAAGCTTTGCAACCTGAAGTTGCTTAGCCATAAAATTCATGGGTTTCAAACATGGGTTTGAAAAAAGGATAATAAAAAAATGTTCTCCTGTAGTTGAAGTTATGTGACCTTTTTGTTTAGTTGAAGTTACATACAGAATTTTCAGGCTGAAATGAGGATTTTGGCTAAAGACAATTCCCTTGTTTATGTATGTAGGACTTGCCACACATGTTCAATTCCATCTGTCTAACCTGATGTTCCTTTGTGGTTAGAGGCTGGGTAAAAAGGGACAAAACTCTTCCTACCTGGTCCTAAAACACTTGCACAACTTTTCTGTAAAAATGAGCATGGATTTTCCTTCTAGAAGCATTTGGTTGCTCTTATCAGTGGCTGCACAGAAGCAAACATAGTCAGTGACTCCTGTGAAATATTCCAGCTGCCTGTTTGTTGTTAGGCTTTGGGTCTAGAGTGTGTGGTGACACTCCATAGCTGATTGTTTCTCACATTAACTCCTCTGAACCCCTGTCAGCAGGTTTGTAGGGAAGAAGGAAAGAAAAAGCCACTCAGCTGAAATACTCAATCATAGCCAGGCACTTTTATGAATTTTCCAAGGGGTTTATATCATTCAGAAATAAAAGAAATGTTTTCCTAGCAGTTGTGATTGCATGTAAATGAGCTTTTGAACAGCCAACATTTTTCTGCTTTCTTCAACAGTAAAAAAAAGAAAAAAGTGCACTGAAATTTAAACAGTAACTCTCACCCCATCTATGTTTTTTTCTGAAATTCTGAGTTGGTTGAAGTCATCTTAGTTTTACATTCTTGTAATATCCACTCTCCATGTCTTGCAACTTCATTCTTTCATCTCTGAAAAACAAACCAATGAAATTAAGCTCTTCTGTATGCTGATCTGAACTCAACGTTCTTCATTACAGCCAATGACCCAGAGCTGACAAGGTTTCCAGCCACCATGAACGGGAGTGTGGAAGAATGGTGAATAAAAATGCTGGACAATAAGTCAATAAGAATTCCAATTTAAATTTTACATCACCCAGCGTCACTGAATTTACCATTTACAGAGCTTAAAATAATGAACACTTGAATGTTAGCCTGAGAAATCAAAGAAAAAGTTAAATTTAAAAAGTGATGAACCACATAAGTCTTACCTAAGACAAATCTTCTTGTGTCTTCAAAACAGTGAATGAAATCACAGCAGAGAGCATCCCTAATATGTGTCATCTAAAAACCAAAGAATTTGTTTTCTAACGGATATGTATCAGATTCTGTTGTCATTTACTCAAAGTGAGACATCATGCCATGAAATGAATATATCCATTCTGCACTCATGGATGAGCTAAAATGTACCTGCCCTCCCAGGGCAGGCTGTGCATTTTGTTCTTCTGGAGGCAGAAGTCTCCTTGAGGCAATGAGTATTCTGTGAGCCAAAAACTGGATTTTATGCCTATTTTATTATTTTATGCTTATTTTATTTCTGCACTGAGTTTTCCTATTTCTTCCCACTATCTTGTATCTGAACAGATCTTCAACAGATCTGGTTTCATATCTGCTGTCAGATTTTACTGCATTTATCCCAGGATAGGAAATTCAATATGGCATTAGAGACTAAGGTAATTTCATTTTGATTTCAGTTGAAGCCTACATGAAATATTTTAGTCTTTACATCTGGGATTTTACAGTGGCCACTCTTCTCATTGATAAATGCTTCATTAGAGGAATTGTTACTGCTGGGTAGCATAGTTGAGCCGTAAAGAACTGCATTTGCCTAGCATTGATTGCCTCAGAAGCAGTGACTGTGAAGGCATCCTACAGTAATGGATGCTGTGGAAAAATGGGCTTCCAGTTACTCTGGCTGCTGAAGAAGAACCCAAAGTTTTTATCACTTTTCAGACCATTTCTGGAATACCAAACCAGGCAGGTTTCTAAGAGAAATCTTAGGACTCTTTCTTTTCTGATAGTTCAGCTTCTGATGAATTCAGTATCCTAGGAACTATTGGGAGTTAACAGACTGTTAGTGTCACCCTAACATCCCTGAGGAATATTGGTATAGTTCTTCTTGAACCTTCCCACACCTGGTTTTGTTTCAGTAGCAATCTCTTTCTGAAGTCTCCATTATGCTGTCACAAACAGAGAGTTCCAATTTTATTCCACTTACCTTGACTTGCTAGCTTATTGTTACCTCTCTCTTTTGTTCCTTGTTTGAGTTTTCTGCACTATCCTTGAGTGCAGCTGCTGTGTTCTTAATGCGGTTGTCTCTCATGCAGTTAGTACAAACTTTTCTCATGTGTCCTGGGAATTTGTTGTTTTATTAGTCAAGTCTGTCATCCTTTCATCAATCTGTTTCCCTCCATAGAATTTAATATATTTCATAAATTCTTCAAACTTAGCATCACCATGCCCTGCAGCAATCACACCTCTATCCACAGCCAGTGGCTTTATTTTGTTTATCATTGAAATAAAAGTCTCTTCAGATACAGAAGGAAAATATGTTTTAGTGAGTGATACTTAGACTTTCTACTGTTAAGCCACTGATTTTTCATGTAAGAAATAGCAGGTTTTGTGTAAATATCACATGAAATCATGAGCTCTTTCACATGTGTGGAGATGGAGCTGCCTCAATTTGAATCATCAGAAGTTTTAACCATTTGAATGTCTATCTACAGATGCATATTCCTTTCTGAGTGTTACACATGTGCATTAGTGTAACAATATTTCTCTGTATTTCTTCTATTTAGGTGTATTTTCTGTGGTGTCATGCAAAGGATGTTATCCAGTCTTTTAAAACACTTGAAAGGTAAAGTGGATCTGATCCTCATCTGGCATGTTAATAGGTGTAGGTCTGTACAGTGCTTTAACACCAAAGTTTTATTGTATGAGAGACAGTGAAAATATACAGAGATTGATTCTCTTCTTGATTGCATTAAGTAGAAAGAAACAGAACAGTTAAAGTAACTCCATTTACCCTTATTTAACCTGCCCTGATATTTTGTAATACAAAATAGTGTCAGAATACATAAATTTTTGTCATGAGAGAGGAAAATGGTATCTTATTGTGGTATCATTATTTGATACCACAGAGTCACTTAAGGAAGGATCATATAAGTGTTTTAAGACTAGGCACTATATTATGTTTTATTTATTTCCCTACTGAAAGGGAACCTGTATCAGCAACCTGCAGTCAATGCAATGTAACTGAGGTATTTTATATTGATTTTATGGAAAGCACCTTTTTAAAACTAGATCTTAGACTCATAGAATAGTTTGGGTTGGAAGAAACCTTTAAAAGCCATTTAGTCCAACCCCTCTGCAATAAGCAGGGACACCTTTAACTAGATCAGGTTGCTCAGAGGTCCATCCAACCTGACCTTGAATGTTTCCAGCCCGTATTGATGCTGGGGCTTGCCCTGACCCAGCTGCAGGACCTTCACTTGGCCTTTTTGAGCCTCATAAGTTCTCACAGGGCCACTTCTTGAGCTCATCCAGGTCCTTCTGGCATCCCATCCCTCAGGCATGTCAACCACACCTCACAGCTGTGCTAGATGCAGCTGTGCACATGCACTTGGAAACACAACCTCCCTGGTGGTATCCTGTGTACCAAATCAGTCCCAATGTGTTTTCTAGTTTTCTAGTGAGAAGGTGGATTAATGTATAGTAATCTGTCTGTATATAGAACATAAGTAAGAAAACATGGTAATTTTCAAAGTACATATTTAAAGTTATCAATGATCTGACCAGTTTTTATAGGAGGTAAAATAAATTTGCTCAGAAACATCATCTGTGGTGAAGGTTCTCCATTTGTTCTGCTCTCCTGGGTAAGTGTTGAAACCCCATGCTTAGGAAGAGAGTGATTACAAAAGGCTGTGCAATGTCAGCTGGTGCTATCAGCTCTGTTTATACGTAGATTTAAAAAATTTCTAACTGCAAGTTTATCACTGAGAAGAGTGTTGTAATAAAGAACTGTTTCTTGGTGAAGAAACATGAACAGCCTCAGGTGCAGGAAATCACCTAGCATTGGTAGGTGAAAGGATTTGTCTAGGAAAGAGATAGATACATGATCTATCCATATTAAAAAGGGAGCTGCTTAGCAACAGAGGACAATTTTTTTTCTGGATTTTATTAGAAAGAAAGTTCAGAACCATTAATACACTTCTTTCTCCAATGCCATTCTGTTTCACCAAGCTGAAATGGCCTGTCAGAGGCCAGGAGCCTCAAAAATGCATGGAGACCTACCCACATTTGCAATAGTACTTTGAATGGAATAAAGCCCTCTGTTAGCTTCAGCTCTCTCCAGAAGACAAAAATGCATGGGCAAGATGTCGGAGAAGATGGTGGTATCTATGAAGAAAGATCAGACAGAGAATATGAAGAAGTACTTCAGAAGGCTGTGAAATATGGTTTGCAAACAAATAATCCTGTTCAGATTGTTCAACCACTAACATTAAGCTTGTCCAGCCCAAAGAATAAAACCCATCACATAAGAGAGCATAAGAAATAATAAAAGAATTCTATTAATAGTTTAATGCATTAGGCCATTTAATATATTGCATTTCTGTAAGATTTTGGAAGACTGATTTAAGTGACTGCAGAACATCTCTAGAGATTGGTGATGATTTTTCAACTCTCCCCTTGCACTGAGAAATAAATAGTGCCATATAGCTTGTACACAGAAAGTTAATCCATTTAATTTCATTGCACATATTTAATGAGATACAGTCTGTGAGGATTTCTGCAATAATCACTTTGCTTTGTAGGTTTGGTGTTATCCATTCTGTTTTCACAAATTTGCTCCTGTGGACAAATGGCGTGTTAACGGAGTCAAAACATCAATTGAATGAACATAAGGAAAGACTAATCACACTTGGTTTTGGGAACATAACTATAGGTAAGCAAAAGGCTTGGTGCATTGTGAAATTCCTGCTCTAGCACACTCATACAAAACACTGTCACTGTAGGATTTAGCTAAGTCATTCATGATTATGTCAGCATAGTCATTCCAGGGTACATGGTAATTAGTTGATACTGAAATGTTATATGATCATTATCATGTGTGTGAACAAGGCAGTAATTTTCTTCTAAGTTCCAAACAAATAGATTTTTTGAGAACATTTCTTTTCAGGAGTAGCATCACTGAGGAACACCACTAAGGAACCACTTTATTACTAAATCACAGTAATACATTAACATAGCAGTGTTAAAAAAGAGTTTACTACTTACTAAGTTATTTGTAAAAAACCAAATATGGATAATCTTGCAAATCTTTCCCAGGAGAGTGATTGCATGTAGCCTGTGGTCCTGCAGGATTCAGTGGGATGGCTCAAAAGAATATAAGCTATCTATTAGTGCTGTTTTAAAAGACAAGGACTTTGCTCTGGGTGTTTTTTACTAATGAATCATTTTCTCCATTGGCAAGTTGTAGTCAGCAAATATTTAGGGTAAGGAGGATATAAAGAAAAAAGTTCTTCACTGTGAGGGTGGTAAGACACTGGGACAGGTTGCTCAGAGAAGCTGTGGATGCTCCATCCCTGGAAATGTTCAAGGAAATGTTCATGGGGCTTTGAGCAATCTGGTCTAGTGGAAGGTTCCCTGTTCATAATGGGAAGGGGGAGTTTGAGATTCATGATCTTTAAGGTTCCTTCCAACCCAGGCCATTCTATGACAGCTGCTGGGGATGCCTTCTGCTTTCAAACCCCAGTGAAGCGTGGGTAAGCCTTTTCTTAGGTGGGTAACTGGGCGTTGTTTGACTGAAGTCTTACCTTTTGTGTTTCAATATTCTATTTATGTTTTATTTATTCACATAAACAAGGAACCTTGATAATGCACATAACTGATCTCTCCTTCTCCTTTAGTTCTAGATGATCACGCACCTCAATGCAATTGCACAACAACAACTCTCTGCTCAATATTTTCTCAGGGAATATATTACCTATATCCCTTTAACATAGAGTACCACATCCTAGCATCCACAATGCTCTATGTCCTGTGGAAGAACATTGGTCGGAAAGTTGAGCACCACCAGCAAACCAAAACTCCATTCAAATTCCATGGCATAACTGTTGGAATGATTTTTGGACTAATTGTGTTAACTAGCACAATAGCCATAGTTGTTGTGTATTTAATTCAGATTGGAGGCTCAAAAATTAAAAGTGAGTTAGCACTCACTATGTTTTACTTGCACGCTATCTTTGTGTTGGCTCTCATGTGCACGGCTGGAGTTGTCGCCCTTCTCATCTACAGACTGGAGGATAGATCACTGGATAATTCCAAGAACCCTGCTCGAAAACTGGATGCAGAACTGCTGGTGGGCACAGCTGCAGGGTCCTGGCTGCTCTCCTGGGGCTCAATCCTTGCCATTATCTGTGCCCAAGGTCATCCCAAATACACATGGTATAACCTGCCCTACTCTGTTCTGGTTATTATTGAGAAATATATTCAGAACCTCTTTATCATTGAATCCATCCACCGTGAGCAGGAAAAGGTGAATGAGGACATTAAAACTCTTCGAATAGTGACCATATCTCGGGGGAGCACCTTGTCCCTCAGCCCCTTGTACAAAGAGATTTACAACGGCAGAGCTGCTCGTGACAGCGGTGACATACCCTGTCTGTTTAAAGGCAGCATCTGTGGGAGAGAAAACGATGGTGCTGGTGTTGCCAGAGAAGAAACGAGTCAGGAGAATAGTTTGGTCATGCACTCGGCCTCAGATTTCTCATTTTACAGCAGAAACTCAGTTACTAACAACAAGAGGAGAATTTTGAAGAACATCGCTGCATTTTTATTCCTCTGCAACCTTTCGGTAAGACGTTTTGAGTGTAGTTCACAAGTTAATACCCAAAAGCTTCCCATCCTTCCAAGTCTGATAAGTATATTAAAATTGCATGCTTCTGTAGTTTTTAGGCAGAATATTTTACTTCTGGAAGAAGTGAATATGCTTTTGGGGAACAAAGTTTATTTAAATGAGGAATATGGGAAGTTCCTTTCAGTAACTGTCCAAAAACTGTAGCAACAGCAGAAGCTGAAACCCTCTTCCACCAGTGTGCCCCCGTAGCAACAGGGAGGGATTTCTTAGGGACTCCTGAAACCAGTTTGCAGCACGGTGAGTCACAGTCATTAAGGGCTATTGACTTGTAGGGCTGGTGATTAATACTGGCCTCACGTTCTTTCCCTGCAGCTGTGGATACCACCGGCGTTCGGGTGCCGCCCGGAGTATGACAATGGACTGGAAGAAATAGTTTTTGGCTTTGAACCCTGGATAATTGTTGTGAACCTTGCGATGCCTTTTTCTATTTTCTATCGGATGCATTCAGCTGCCTCGCTCTTTGAGGTCAATTGTAAAACATAGATCATATACGGTCCCTCAGTGAACAATTGATTGAATAATTAATTACATAAATAACAGTTGAGAGAGTGGATGAATGGATGAGTGAATGCAGCAGCTGCCCAATAAATAGAAGATTCAATAATTTTTTTTAAAGAAGGGACAATAGCTAATAGCATGTAAATTTTTTTCTTTCCACATGTTTTGTTATATATGTGGTGTTATTGTATAAATACACTTTTCAGAATCATATTAGTGTTAATATGATTAACTCTACATAGTAAAGTTAATTCAATCTCATTAATCTTTGTTTTAGTCAACTGGGATTTGTCCTCTATACAATTTGTTCTCTATGGCTTTGTTTTCATTCACTGTGGTTTGTGAAAGGAGTTTACAAAAAATTCTATATGGTTTAGAACAGAAAATCCCAGTAAGAGCTTCTCCTGAATCACAGAGATATTAGGAAAACTTCAAGTCTTAATTCATAGCTTTGGGTTTTTTTTTTGTAGTAAAATTAAAATAATTTTCAAATATTAATATTATTATTAATGTACTAAAATATTTGCTAGAAAATTGGGGTGTGGGAATTAGTTTACATTTCCTTATTACAGATGAAAATCAATATAGAATTATTATTTTGTGGATAGATATAGATAGCAAGAAATCCAGATGAGTAATATGTATTATTAGATATAATGCTGTATATAATTTTTCTGATAAAATATATTTCTATTAATTAATTAATTAATTAATTTTCTTGTATTTACTCTATGACATAACTGAGAAATAAAATTAATCATTTTACTTAGTTCTTTATTCAAATATTCTTGAAATGTTTTAAGAGAAAAAACTAGTCCTATAGCTCATATTTAGGTATATGTGTTCCAGTGCCAGAATGGTATGTATTCCCTGCACAATCTTTTAATGAGCTACTAATTTCATTGTAGATCAGTGTCCTGGTTGGAAAATAATCACAGGTTTTCATACAGAGGTGCTGTAAAGCAAAGCTGAAGCCTCTAGAAATCTGGAGGGCCTTTGGCCAAGAGTTTTCTAAGTGTGGTTTAAAAGATGTTAGAATATATTCTCAAAACCCTGTGATATTTAGTTGCTTGAATTCTCACAGAAAGCAGTGAAAGATTGGGTGCTCGAATATTCTTATAGTCTTCACCTCCAAGAGCAAAATCAATTAATTACTAGATAACCCTTGCTAATTTGTTGATGAGCTAGTCTTAAGTCTGGGGGGTCAAGGGCTGAAAAATTTCTGCTCCTGGTTCCTGAAAGGACAGCTGTACACTTATCACCACCATCATCCCGAGAGCAGGAACATTTCTGTTTGGGAGAGGTTTGCTTCTGAGATAGGCGATTTCAGCAGCTGTGTCTGCCCTCATGCAGCAGGAAAAAAAATTTGGCTTTGTACCACTAGATGGCAAACACAGCCCATTCGATAAATTACCTGATTGCTTTAGGTCGCTTCAGGAATTGCTTCACATCATAATTAATCTTCAGTTCTATTTTGTGGTATGCATAGCCATAACCTGCTTAGGAATTTTTACTACCTTCTTTACCTGTTGCAGAGCCCAGAGCCCAGGTAAAGAAGTATCAGTATCCATCTGAAGTCTCAGGTGAAGTCTGAATTAGATGAAGCATCAGGAGACTGAGCAAAGCAGTCTTCTGCAAAGCAATTTCAGTTGTTTGATTTTAAGTGGTTTTTAGAAGAGACGCTGTTGTACATCGCTGTAATCTCTGCCTGTCCCTAGGGCTGCTTGTCATGCTCTTTCATAACATCTTTATGGCTCTTCTATTCACTCTTAGACAACATTTTTTATCTTTCTGATTCAACTCAGTAGCTTGATCTCACCTAGTTCCATGTAAATACCACCTCTCACCACTCAGTTGTCTCTCTACAATTTGAGTAAATAGGGCCATCCAGATAATGAAATAAAGCTTTAATCTTCCTTCCAAAGCAATAATTAATCTTTCATCCTGTACAAACTCTACAGCTAATTCCAGCATCATTAAAAAAATTAATTTCACTAGGTAGGGGCAAAAATTCCATTTCAACCTTCAAATGCTCATAAAAATGGCTAGAGGAAGCCTGTTTCTTCTTCCTCTGCTCCTGTGGGATGGGTCCCATGTCATTCTTTAGCTAGAACTGGTGTTCTTTAACTGATTTCCAGCAGTTGTGTTCAGCCAAAGCAGAGCTAGCTCTAAGTCCCTAAGGCCAAGAAGTGGCCATATGCTCTATTACAAACATGTAGCACACATCTGGAAGTTTCAAAAATAAATAGCATCCTTATTTAGTTATATTTCATTTGCAATTACTTAGCCCTTTCTACTTCTTCACATTATGATTGAAATAATTTCATTTGCCCACAATATTAAATTGCTTTTGAGTGCTGAAATTGAAGTTTATTCAGAAAAGTGAATTAAGGTAGCACTCTGGCAGTGAGCAAATGCTTTAAACATGCTAATGGGCAAATTCTATTCCAAGCTGCACTGATGAAATCCTGCTGACTGAAATGGTTCTGTTTCAGGACCAGAGACTTGATTTTGACCTGACATGCTTAAGAGGTTTTCACAACAGGACTTCTCTCAAAAAATATTGTTTCATCCAAATACAGACTGTTTTATGGAAGCAGCTCTTAGCTTAACTACTCTCGAAGCAATAGTGAGTCATGAAGTTCTGAATATTTGAGAATATACATTTTTAAGAAATATTGATTTTTGAGCCAGGAAAAATAGAAACATGCATTTTTAAGAAGCATAGATTTTTTGGACAAGGAAAAATACTTAGATTAACATAGTTAATATAGTGTGACCTCTAGCTCTCTGCTCAATGCTAAACCTGGGCTTTCTCCAACAACTGTTTTCCAATTGTTTTTCACTAGTATATGTTGACAATACTGATTTATGACAGGTTTGAAAAGATAATAAATAGCACAAACCTACCCTATTTCTGCCTACCTATCTGCTTGAGCATGTGACAGGAGGCACAAGAGCCTGCTTACCCAGGAGAGAGGGCTAACAGCTGCTCATTTATATTCTCCTGAGGTGCTCCAATTTAATATTACTTTAAAAGAGACCTTTTTAAAAGGGAATTTCTTTAGTGAAATGCACTTGATATGCAAAAGATTCCAAATTTTTGCTGCATAATCTTAACCAGAAAGTTATTTTCTGATGTTCATCCTTCTGTTAGGGTCTTCCATTCCTTCCCTTTATTCATTGAATAATTTTAGCTATTCAATAATTCATGCTTTGATTATATTTAAACTCATATGTGTACAGAATTAAAGGCTGCTAAAGTGCAGAAAGAGCACTACAATACTCAATTTACCTGAAGAGTCAAACTTGCATGACCACAGATTTCCAAGTGTTTTTTTTGTGTCAATGACACTGAGATAGAAGAAAATGGGACTCATGGTTGAGGCCTTCTAAAAGTTAATTCCTTTTACTAGTATTTCTCAATACTTTGAATTTCCTCTTTCAATCATGCAAAAAATAATGTCCATTTTGATAATTTTGGAAATATTTGTGTGTTATATTGTCCACTTGTGTTCCATAGACTTTGAGTGGACTATATAAGAGCATAGAAATAGATGGCTCCAGAGAACAGCAGAGAGGGAAATTACCCAAGTAATGTAAGTGCATGTTTCTTATCACTAGCTTAAATAATTCATTCATCTTCACCAGAATTCCATGAAATAAAAAAGATTCCCAAACTTCAAGATTTTAATAATCTAATAATTTTTATTTTCCTCACCTCACTCTGATTAGACATGATGTGTGTACAGATGGCTCATTGGATCACTTATTCCCTGGGAACCCTTGTCCCCAAGCATTTGGCCTCATTCTATGCATGCATGAATAAAATGAGATCTGGATTTAAACAGAATTGAAGCAGCTGCAATTGTTGAGGAGAACTTTAAATAAGAGGTTTGGCTCTATTAGTTTCTAAAGGATTAATTTCATCCTAAAGTTGATGATACTTTAATGTCAGTAGTCAATGGTTAGAGTATTTTTTTGTTGTTGTTTTTAGTTGGTTGCCTTTTGGTTTTGTTTCTTTAATTAGGAGGTGTGTCATGTCCCATAATGTTAATTTGGCTGACATTTAAAGCAAAACTTATAGTTCTATATGGCATGCCTCCTGCCTTCCACTATTACTGTTCTTCACCTAAAAGAGAACTGAATTTCATCTTTAAAAGGTGGTAAAATCTTTACCAACACGTTTTTCATTTTCTTGCCGGAAGCAAATGGACCACAATTTATGCCTAAGTACAAATAAGGATGGATGCAGTAGGTAGAAATTTTTGAAAGAACAGGGGTTGCAGGAAAACCAGCTGCTATCTCTCTACTTCATTTGTAACAAAGCAGTGGGTGTTTTATGTTTAGTTTCCAATAAATCTTTGCTTGAATGTCACTGCAATACCCCTGGAATTAAAAGCCATATTGTGAAAAACACACGTAGAATCATTAATTCTGGTGAACTACATCAGCATTTTAATTCGAGTGAGGAACAGCTCCACATGTGCTGGTTTTGGCCGGGATAGAGTTAATTTTCTCAGAGCAGCAAGTGTGAGGCTGTGTTTGGGCTTTGTGCTGGAAGCAGAGCTGGTAACTCAGGGATATTTTAGCTATTGCTGAGCAGCTCTTCCACAAAGCCAAGGCCTTTCCTGTCCATCATCCCACCCCAGCAGGGAGGAGGCTGGGGCTGCACAAGGAGCTGGGGGGGGACACAGCCAGGACAGCTGACCCAGGGATATCCCACACCATATCCCACATCCCACACCATATCCCACACCCTATGGCTTTGTGCTGAGCATAAATCTGAGGGAAGAAGGAGGAAGCAGTGGGGGAGGGGACACACATTTTGAGTGGTGGCATTTGTCTTCCCAAATCTCTGTTATGGGATGGATCCCTACTTTGCTGGGAATGGCTGAACACCTGCCTGCCCACGGGAAGTGGTGAATTAATTCCTGGTTTCACTTTGCTTGCTCACATGCCTTTTGCATTATTACCTGTTAAATTGTCTTTTTCTCAACCCACAGATTTTCGTACCTTTACTGTTCTGATTCTCTCCTCCATCCCACTCTGGGGGAGGGAGTGAGTGGCTGGCCAGGATTTTAAATGATACCATAACTTCTTTATTCTAATTTATTGTGCTATCAAATATTTTCCAGGCTTATCTGAAGATTAGAATCCTCTTAAGAATGAACAGATACAATTAATATACCTAAGGCTAAGTCCACACTTTGTGTCTGGTTCCAACTTGAGTCCATAATTTTCTGAATTTAGTAATTTCACTTCTAGCAGGCAATGACTTTTGTAGGAAGGTAGCAACCAACAGCAACAATGCAGTAAGCAACAGCTTTGTAACAACATCTTAATGGTGACTGGTTCCATGAACCCCCTTCCTTGTCCCTGCTGCTGCTCCTCTCCCAGGTATGAGAAGCATGCCTGCAGTGCTCCCCAGGCAGGGTTTTCCACCACTACCTGCTTGACTCTAATAGTTTAATTACCAAGAAATAAATTTAAAAGATGTATCACTAGCCAAAGAGACTTTTGAAAGTGTCCTCGAGTCCTTTCCAAGCATCAGAATGTCTTTCTCCTCTCTAAACCTTTAATTTTATTTTCTTTGTTCTCCATTTTGGAAGACCTTTCCAATCCAAAAAAAGTCAAGAACCCAAACTTCACTACATCAAGAAGAGCTGGCTGTGCCTGCCTTTCAAACTTTGTTCCACTGCAGCAATACATTGACCTTGTGCTGAATTTGGGGTATTTGCCTTGACTTATTTCAGCATATGCTTTTCAACCTGTATGTTCCCTCCTTTGATTTGCAGTGCACCAGCCAGGTCCTAAAGGCATTACAGGGATGCTTGACACTCTCTGCACTTGAAATTCCTTTGACCCTCATTATGTGTATTGGAGAAGAAACCAGAAGGATTCTAAATGAGCATGTTATTTCAAGCACTGCTTAAGGGGGGGGGGGGGAGGGGGAAGGCAGAAATAAGTAAAAGTTGCAGTTTATTGCTGTTTATCTCAAAGTAACAAAGTTGCTCATCCTTACCACTGATGTTTAAAAATTTGAAGCTGGAATTCTTTCAGAAAATAAATCCTGAACTACAAAATCTAATGCTGGTCTTACACAACTCTAAAATGTATGGATTAAAAACCCTGTCAGCTCTAACTGTTGGCACACTTGTAAAATTACCTGGCTCTGCAGTTTTCTGTGTAGCATTTGCAACAGGCTCTTCTGCAAGGATTCAGCTTTCCCACAGTGCCAGTGAAACTGATGAGGTTTGGGTGTCCTGCTCCCAGCCCCATTCCCTGCCCCATTCCCTGTCCTGCTTCCCAACCCCGCTCCCTTCCTTGCAGCAGCTGCCTTCTGGGAGGAGGGGAGCCCAAGGATGAGTCACTGTCTGACCCTATGAGACATCATCTGTGTTCCTTGAGAGGCAGACACCCAGCTGCTGACTTCTGTTTGCTGAGCCCCATCTTTTCTATCAGACTTAACAGTCTTCACAATAGTGTCTGATTTCATTGCTGAAATTAGTGTTTGGTTCCATGAGGGATTTGGTTTTCCTACCCATTTCGTGAAAGATAATCTCATGCTATGTTAATGGACAGGGTAAAATCCTAAGATAAATGATGCTGTTGGTAAAAGTTGCAATAAAAATTATTTCACTAAAAAAGCCTATATTTTACATGTTCAATATAAAATTCATAGATCCTCCTAATGTGTGGTAGGTTAGAGGAACAGAGAAATCAGAACACTGTAAAGAAATTTGTTTTGAAATTACTCCACAGGGCATATTGTTACACTGTTGAAGTCAGATACAGAATTACAGCAGCTTCTTGGGGAAGTAAGCCCACCTGATTTTTATTTGCAGTTTGATAGTATAGTTGGCAAAAGATAAAATAAAAATCTTGAAATGTTCAGCATTAGAAAGTTAAAGTCACCTTTTTCATCTTGATTATTTTCTCAGGACAGTTCTTCCCCTGGGATATGGCCATGCACACACAGAGAATAGAAATAAAATTCTTGAATTGTAAAAAACAGGGGCTTCCCTCTTTTTATTTATCTTCTTTCAAATGTGACTGATCTTTAGTAGTTTTTTAATCATGTGAAATCTTGCTTTATTAGAAAAAATGATACTATTTTTAATACATGTTTATAAATCTCTAAAAAGAAAAGATAATATTTTCTAAGACAAAAACCCCAAAATTAATAAAGACAATACAGTAGGAATCATATTTACAAAAATGCTGTTCCCTTTGATCTTGACCTTGGCTTGCATCCATCCTTTATCTCTTACCATAGGTTTAAATGAAGTCAAGCCTGGTATGAATTTAAAAAAAAAATAAAACTGTGGAAATGTCTTCTGTTAGCATCAGTTTTTTCATGATTTCCCTGAGTGATCCATGGCTGATGTAGGAACCATGTCACACTCATTACAGATCCTGCTACATATTGCTAATTGTGTCAACAAAAACATAAACAGGATTTAAGGCCAGTGGGGGTAACAGTAGCCATTGAAAACTACTTTTCCCACAACATGGGCTACAGAGCACTCTTTGGTACCCTTGGAATGAAGACAGAGCTGAGGGATGAGCTGAGGCACAGCCTCTGAGAAATGCATTTAGCCTTGGCTTTCAGATTGCAAATGATGGCAAATCTATTACAATCCAAAACCAATTGTTTCAGCCATTAATCATCCTTACTGTTAAAAATGTGTACCCCACCTCTACCCTGATTTCTCATAGATTCAGTTTTTAGCCTCTGAAATTTTTCTAATTTTACCTAAAATATTAAAAGCCATCTGTTATAGAAAAGTTTTCCCCTTGTCAGATATCACCAGCTGGTTCTAACCCTCCTGTTGCCCTCTCCTCAACTGAGGAAGTTCCCCAGACATAATTCCTGTAATGCATTTCTGATCACTTTCCAATTGCTCATATTTATTTTTGTTTGAAACATGAACAGCAGAACCCAACCCAGTCTGCATGGATTTTTCTGTACTCCATAAAGTGGTGATACCAGTTATCTCCCTCCTTCCTCAGGACTCTCACATGGCTATATATACACCTGCACCTGTGCAATAAAAAAAAGCATCAGTGTCAGTGAGTAAAAGTGACTGACCTTAAGCATGGGTTCAGCCATGCTCCTAAATACAGCTCCACTTGAGCATCCTTCTACACTTAAGCCTCTATCACTACCTCTTCTTCTCTGGTTTAGAGAGAAGTAATGGGAGGTTTTTGGTGGGATGCTTTTACAGCCTAAACCTCAGTGGTACACCTGTGTCTCTGTATTTCCTTTCAGCTTTAATTATTTTCCTATCTCTTTACACCAAGTGTCTCTCAAATGAGAGAATGTGTGAATTTATGCATGTTGATGATTTTTAAATAAATATTATTAGGCAGAACAAGGGTGTTTGTATTTGTATTTTGAAGTGGAAATAGAAAATGTGGCAATGAAGGGAAAGAGCTAGTAAAACATACATTTCTAAAATCAGGAACTGAAAAGATTTTTTTTTGCTCAGAACCATTGCAATAGCAGATAAATTCCATTACTTCCAATCTGCCAGCTGTGAGAGAGAACTGCAATTTTAACAGGTGAATAAAAAAAAGAAAATGAGGCAAAGCTCTGAAGGAAAAGCACAAAAGACATTAAAAAGATGATTTCAGGATGAAAAAAACCCCACCCCAGATCTCTCAGCAAGTGACAGCTGTGGGTTTAATGGACTATTCTTAAAATGAGATTTATATGCAAACTGCCTACAGAAAGTTAAAAAAGGATGCTAATAACCTATAAATGCAAAAGGTTTTTATCTCAGGCTCAAAAATTTTTGATGGCAGTGGATGGAAAGTTATAACAAACCATAAATGTCCCCATTAAATGATTGTTTCTGTGACCTGATGTCATTATGAATGATCCCATAAAATCACAAAGCAGTTGGCCTGTTGCTCTTTCCTGCACCACTTCTTCCCAATTCACTGAGTCTGTCAGCATGGGGGTTTTAGTCTCACATGCCACCCCATCGCAAACTAGGATTTCTTTCTACTACCACTGAAAATATTCTTGATCTCCTAATGCACTCCTTTGCCTTGAAAGAAAGTTTTGAACATGCATGCATGAAATGGATCAGAATTGGAGACTCTGCCACTGATGCACTCATTGACAGCTGCACCTTTGAGTGACAAATCTTCCCCCAGCTCAAAGCTGGATCTTTATCCATAGGGAGCTTTGGGGAACAACATCAGTTCACACCAGCTGGAAACCAAGCATGATTGCCAAATATTAAATAGGTGGGAAAGGATATTGCATCCTCTAAATTCTGAGTTACACGCTTCACACAGCCAAATACAACTCTTCACCAATAAATGGGACACTTTGGAAGGTCCTCCACTTTGGGTCCACCTATTGCAGACAGTGAGGAACTAAGCATAGCAAAACTTCATTCTTTAGACATCTGACAAGTGTGCTGTTATAATCTTTGTTTCAATGAGTTACGGCATCTTTCCCATCTGCTTGCACCTCCTCTGTGCCTGACTCCAGCACAGCCGGCAGAGCTGGCAGGAGATAACACACACCTGCACCTCTGATTTGTACCAAGCTACCAGTGTGGGCAAGGGGCTACTGAGTTGTGAGCAGGCTATGTTTTATTGGGCTACTTTTGCTATTAAGACAGATACCTACATGTGTGTTTCTTTAAATAGCTCATGCATACTGGCAGCACACATGTAAACACACCTGTAAACATACAGATACCATATTACAAGCAAATGCACACACCTCTACATTGATGAAGCAATGAATATAAGCTAAACAAGCAAACTGGACCATTGCTTTTTGGAATAAAATGTCCCCATTAACTACATTAAAAAATATATCCATGACAAGCAGCTCCAACAGGCATGTGCACAAATACTTGTGCAATCTGCTTCTTCGTTTAGAGAAATTGTAGGAGGCATTGCTTAGGAAAGCAGAGTTTGTGCAAGCAACACATTGCCTCAGCATCAGAGCTTTAGTCACACTGTTTAGAATTCAGTGGTGACAAAAGCTAAATTCTTCCTACAATATTAAATATAACTCTACTTAAATGTGGAAAAGTAGCGCCAATTTCTTAAGCGAGAGCGAAAGTGAAGCTTCAGTTTTCTTGTGACAATTTTATAAAATTACCTAAAAGGTTTCAGAATTAGAATTATTTTTTTTTTTTCTTTTCCCTCTGTGTTTAGTAACTAGCACTTAATCTTCCTTCATGTCACTGCAGATCCAGCAAGGTGTAGTGATTCTTGTCCCTCCCAATCTGCCTGGAGAAGCAGCTGGAAGGCCCCTGGAGAGTGTCAGTTCAGCCCTTTCAGTGCCAAAACCCATGCTGCCGAGTCAAGAACGGGCTTGATCTCTGACAACCGTTTTGAAAAGAAATTAAGTTTTAGAGGAACTAAACCAATTGTATTTCCAATAAAAATAACTAAGACGTTCTCTGAAGAAACTCAAGCATGACATTAGCACGCAGTGAGTCCAAGAGCATTAACACCTGTAATGCTCACGGTCATAGTCTGTTTCTAGTTGTGCTGGAGCCCTACCGAGAGGAGTGATTCATCCCATAGAGCTGGAAAGAGAGAGAATCAGATTTTCTCTTGCCGGGCTTTCTGCCTGTAATACATCTCAGCCATCCAGCAGAATAAGTACGGAGGCACACTCTATTTCTCATCCCTGTAGAAGACACCCAGCCCGTCCCGCTTCCCACACCGCACCTTTGAGCCCCGTTCGCTCCCAGCGAGAGGCCGGCCGAGCTGTGTCCGTGCCCGTCCTGGACAGCCCCTCTTGCCCCGGGGATGCTGGGGGTCATTTCCCCGCTCCCCGCGCTCTCCTCTTGTGCTGCGCAAAGAGCCGGTGACGGCACCGAGCAATTGCGAGGGTGACTCGGTCTTGGAGAGAGGGAAGGAGCGGGGCGGGCGGCTGGCCCCGCTGCACCTTTCCTTCCCATTCCGTCCCGTGCCGTCCCGTCCTCGGCCAGCCGCGGTGCCCAGCGGCCCGGACGGGGCGTCCCTGGCGCCGGAGCATGCTCACAGGGCGGCGGGGGCGGGCGGGCCGGCCCGGGCAGCGGGGATCGGGCGGGCAGCACAGGCGGGAGCGCCGCTCCGCTGCTCTGGGCGCCCGGGCGGGCACGGGGCGAGCGGAGCCGCCAGCCCGGGCGGGAGCCGCCAGGAATCGCGGAGCGAAGCCAGAAGGAGCGGGCGCGAAGCCGTGTGTGCCACGGGCAGGGTACGCGCTGAGCCGCGAAGCCTGGCAAGAGAGGAGCGCGCTGAGCTGCGGAGCGGGAGCGCAAGCGAAAGGACGCGAGGCGGGTACCCAAAGCGGGTCCGCGGAATAGAGACCCGAGCAAGGGGACACCCTGAACCGCGGAGCTGGAACCCCAGGAAGGAGCCGCGGGGCGGAGACCTCGAGCAGGGGGATCTGCGCTGAGCCGCGGGGCGGGGATCCCCAGCGGAGGTACTTGCACTGAGCCGCGGGGCGGGGATCCCCAGCGGAGGTACTTGCACTGAGCCGCGGGGCGGGGACCCCGCCTGGGGTCCCCGGAGCGCGGGAGAGGGACCCCGGCGGGGCTGGCGCCGCGGTAGTGGCGAGCCGCGGAGCCCGGAGCGCTCTGAGCGGCCGAGCGGGGCCATCCGGCGGGGGTGGCGGTGGGGCGGGGGGGCAGCGGCCCCATGGGGCCGGGCGGCGGGGCGGCGCTGGCTGCTCGGCGCATCCCGGCCGGAGCCGCCCCGCCGCCGGCGGGAGCCGCCAGCGATGCTGCGGGGTGGCCGGAGCCCACCGCCCCCGGCGACGGGGCCCCCCAGCGGGGCGCGGGACACGGCGGGTTCCCCCGGGGCAGCGCAGGTGGCGGCGGGCAGCCTGCTGGCGCTGCTCATCCTCTGGACTCTCTTCGGGAACGTGCTCGTGTGTGCGGCCATCGTCCGCTACCGGCACCTGCGGAGCAAGGTTACCAACATCTTCATCGTGTCCCTGGCTGTCTCGGACCTACTGGTGGCCCTGCTGGTCATGCCCTGGAAGGCGGTGGCAGAGGTGGCTGGGTACTGGCCCTTTGGGGCTTTCTGCAACGTCTGGGTGGCCTTTGATATCATGTGCTCCACGGCCTCCATCCTGAACCTGTGTGTGATCAGCGTGGACAGGTACTGGGCTATCTCCAGCCCTTTCCGCTATGAGAGGAAGATGACCCAGCGCCTGGCTCTGGTGATGATCAGCGTGGCATGGGCGCTGTCTGTGCTCATCTCCTTCATCCCTGTCCAGCTCAACTGGCACAAAGGTGGGGATGTTGTTGCTGCTGCTGATATGGAAGATGGATTTGGCACTGCCTGGGCAGCAGCAGGTGCTGTCACCACCTGGGCAGAAGATATGAGTACCACATGGGTGGCATTAGCAGCAGTGAGACCCTCTGATGGGACCTCTGGCAGCAATGATACCCTCACTGGACCATCAGAGAGCTGTGACTCCAGCCTCAACAGGACTTATGCTATTTCCTCCTCCTTGATCAGTTTTTATATCCCGGTGGCTATCATGATAGTTACCTACACCCGAATCTACCGCATTGCCCAGGTGCAGATTCGTCGTATCTCTTCCTTGGAGAGGGCAGCCGAGCATGCACAGAGCTGCCGGAGCAGCCACGTTGACTGCCACCATCACACAAGCCTCAAGTCCTCCATCAGGAAAGAAACCAAGGTGTTAAAGACGCTCTCTGTCATCATGGGTGTCTTTGTGTGTTGCTGGTTGCCATTCTTCATCCTGAACTGCATGGTTCCCTTCTGCGAGAGCCCACCCAGTGACCCCCACGCCGGCCTGCCCTGCGTCAGTGAGACCACCTTTAATATCTTTGTCTGGTTTGGTTGGGCTAACTCTTCTCTTAACCCCATCATCTATGCCTTCAATGCTGACTTTAGAAAGGTTTTCTCCAACCTCCTGGGATGTGGTCAGTTTTGCTCTGGTACTGCAGTGGAGACTGTTAATATAAGCAATGAGCTTATCTCTTACAACCAGGACACCCTTTACCATAAGGAGATAGTGACTGCTTATGTTAACATGATCCCAAATGTGGTTGACTGTGAGGAAAATCGTGAGGACCCTTTTGATAGGATGTCCCAGATCTCCCCTGACCATGAGGTTGCCACTGACTCTGCCTGTGAGCTGGACTGTGAGGGGGAGATTTCGCTAGGCAAGATAACACCTTTCACTCCAAATGGTTTACATTAAATTGTGTCCTGGTCTGGTCAGTTCTTCTTGCAATATAAAAGAAAATATTAGCCCTGAGTGGAAGCACCTGCTTGATGATGTGCTGTAACTTGGTCAGTCAGTTTATGCTAAATTCACTTCTGAGGGTAGTACTTTGCAGGGTGTAGACACTGTCATACAGGGGCCTGGCAGCACAAACTGAAATCAGCACTTCCCCAGGCTGAGGGCAGACCAGGCAGTTCTGGTGATTAGCTGTGGTGAGGTATTGTGGTATAATTGCAGTCAGTTCATGTTTATAATGTGTTTGCAAATGAAAGGTGCCATTGTCACTGCTAAGTATTATGACTTCTAAAATCAGGGACAGATGTGGCTGGCATAGACATTAAATTAAAAAAAAATTCTGGGCTGTTTGTTTGTTCAGATCTTATGTTTCTTTTTCTCCATTTTTTTGTTTGTTCAGTTTTTTTTTTTTTGGTTTTTTTTTTTAAGATAGAGATAGTGAGGTGGTGATTTGGATGATTATTTAAATGCGTGTTTCTGCCAAAACAGTTTATGTGAAATCCTTGTTCTCCTAGGCGGCGTTGTTGCCTATGATATCCTCTGTTCCTGGATGAATAAATAAAAGTTATATTGATCAAGGGTTTATTATCTTTCGTTTGTCACCCTGAAAGGTTTTATAACACGTATTCCAACTAATGTTTCTATATGAATAGTTAAATGACTAACAGCTTAACCCTATCATTTTAAAGGCAAATAGTCTGTATGGAAAATACAGTTTTTGTGTAAAAGCAGGGCTCATAGGAATTCTTGACATAAATGAACTTGTTTATATGGCTCTTACAGCTAGATTTATACCTTTTTTTCTTTAATATTATGATGCTATCCCTTTCTGTAGCCAAGAATATCAAGTATACATATGGATAAGCTATTAAAACTTTCCATTTAATTCTGTACTTGAACTTTGTTAAAATGTTATTGATGTCAAGAGTTTGATTATAGAATTAGGAGCTGGGTGTGTCTAAAAACAATAATTATGGTTGAAAATTCTATTAATAATCATTATTTCCCATTGCAGACACTAGAGAACTCATTCACACAGAGAGAAGAAAACAATTCTGATAATGAATTTTTTTAGTTACTTATTAACTGGAATTTTAAGGTGCTGTAAGTACAACTATACTAAACATTTGAAAGCAATCTTTACAACTGAGAAGAGTATCTTTGACTCTGTTTGTATTGAATCATTTACATCAAATGGAATATTAGAAACAGTTGTAAGCTTTCAGCTCAGAAATCAAAACTGATGCTATTTCCAAAACAAGTGATCAAAGGTAGTAAAAGCAATACCAATATTTATTTCAAGTTTTGGCTCACAAAGTGAACAACACTTGGATTAATTTACCCTTTAGAAATACCTGTGCCATGAGCTGAGCAGATTTAAATTGAGTGGTAAGTGTAGATTCTGCAGCCCTCCCTCCTAATGGCCCTGAGCTGGGGCCTCCCCATCCTGCCTAACTGTGAGCTGAAGGCCCCTGTAAGATGTATGGAAGAAAAGTGGAATCTGCATTATTTCAGGGGAAATAATTTAACCAGATGCTGGAACTTGTGAATGTTATGGGCTTAGTATTGAGGCTGCTTGGAAGTTCAACCCTTCATGCTGGTTTGGGGTTATCTTCTACCCCCTGGGGATGTGGGGTGGGAGAAGCGCAGGGGGCACGTGATTGAAATCCCTTTGTGGTGGCTCTGCTGCAATCTGGTCTGCAAGGAATGTTTTATGTGTTTAGTCTTTGATATTAATTAGTTGTGTCATCTTGGATTACCTTTTCAATTGCTTGTCACTGAAGATTGACATCTACCTGAGCATTTTTTTTTCTGTTGATATGAAATCCCAGTGTAATATCCCTTTACAGCTGTCCTTAGGGGAAGGGTCTTGTGACTGTGGCTTAGGGAAGCTTGAAAAACAAATCTCATGCCCATAACCAGGTTCAACTTACTAATGGCTTGACACTGAGAGTGAATACATTCTTATGCTAAAGCAATCATACGTTGTTAGAGTTAACCATAGTTGTAGCCCTCCTGATTAGATAAACTTGCCCAGAATAAAATAATTTGCTCAAACGAGAATCAAGGAAACTGCTTCCAGTGGTGCAGAAATGCATTATCCCAACCTGAGTTTAGATTTTTTTTTTTTGCATTTTCTAGTTACTACTCCAATATTGAGGCTAGTACAGCATTTTAAGCTGGATTTGTGCAAAAAACCAGTGATATCAGATGGAAGAGGTGCAGGCACCTGGTGCTGATTCCAACTCCCAGGGCAATGCCTGTGTTTTATCCAGTTTTTCTGCATTAAATCAGAAGCAGCCTGGGGAAATGGGGATGGGAAATCTTGATCTCTCCCTGAGCACCTGTGTGCCAGCAGGCTGTGCAGCCTGGTGCTGCCTGGTTCCCCTGCTCCAGTGGCAGTACAGAGCATTAGAACAGAGGGTGTCCCCCCACCTGCCCATGTGTCCTTTCTGCTTCCCAGGGATGCCTGTGCAGGGCTGTGACAGCTCCCCTGGATCCAGCTCACTGCAGGTGAGGCTCAGGGGTACAAGTGTACAAGATGTTCCTGCATCACCCTGACCAGAGCTCTCCTCATGGAGGCTTCACCTGCCTGGGTGTCTGGAATCAGTGAGTGGGCTGGCTCTGGGATGCAAGAAGACATCTCCATCAGTGAGTTTATGTAACAGCTTTGTGCAGAATATTAGAAACAGTCCTTAGCTTAGATCTGAAGGAAGGCATTTTTTAGCCAGCCCCTAGATTTTGTGAGCATGGTCAGGGCAGTACAGAAAACTGGCCAAATTGCCACTTTCCATCAGTAATTTTCAGTTTATGACTTCATTTGGTAAATGATTTCTGGTGGTGATTCTATGATAATAGAAATATGTGTCTTGAAATATGTGTCTGTCAGGGGTTTTAATCTTTCAAAGCCTAAGAGCATCAGAAAGGCAACATTTGTGCTTCAAAAGACTCACAGAAGGTACTTTCTTTGCTGGAAGCAGAGCTTGACCTTATGGATCTTAAAGAAAATATTTTCTTAACTCAAAGGGACAATTTGTTGCATTTTAATATGCCTTAATTACTTACCACTGACAAAGCTAGAGTATTCAGAATTAGTAAGATAAACTTTTAAAAGAAATGTGTATCTTGCCTTGAACTATAAAAAGGGGCAGCCCCTTTTAATGAAAACATCCCCAAAAGGATTGTTCTAACTTGTTTCCCTCAGATGAAACTGCTGCCCTACTTTTTAATGGTTTCCCTCTTAAGGACTAATGCATCTGCCTGTACAAGGAGTGGAGTTCACTGGAAGTGCATGTGGGTTTTTACAATCCTCATATCCCTGTAGTGTCTCTCTGGAACTCCTCTATGCTGATAGTTCTGTGCCTCTTATCTGCCTTTTTTTTTTTTTTTTTTACCTAAATTATTTGATTTCATGATACAGTTTGACTTTAACTTAATCTAGTCCTGAGTGGTGGCTGATTTCAAGGTCCCAGATAATTTTCAGTTTCTGTTTTGTATTACTTTTAGAAATCTTACCTTGCAATTTGTTAAACTTTTAAATTACCTCTTCGGCAGCTGGATCTGTTAGTCCTGGATAGCACCATACCTAAGGAGAGTCAGTGTATTTATAATTTTTGTGTGTATCTTTGTGTGTAATTACAGATGAGGCATTTTGAGGACTTATGGGAAAGTATCTTAATTTTTAAGAAGCTGGGACATGGAGAACATGAAAGTTCTGTTCTGTGTTCGTTGTAAAATGTGCAAACACCATATGAACTCTTTCACTCTTCAAACCCTCAAAGAACTTTTAACAGCTCTGGCTTTTCAATGGATGTTGGGTTGTATAGTGCTTTTGTTTTTTTTTTCCACAAGCTAAAGAAATGTAGGTGTCTTTCTGAGAGGTGAACACAAATAAAACACTTTCCAAAGGGAGGAAAAATACTGCAGTAATTTTTGGTAAGTCTGGTACTTTATTGCTTTGCTTTCATTGTATTTTTTGCTTTTGCCAACCACATCTGATGTGTGTCTGCAGGGAGTCTCCCGACCGAGAATTTTTGTAACATGTAACAAAAAAAGGCTTTAAAATTCGGAAGCTTTCTTGTGGCACTGACACTGAGCACAATCTCACACCATTTAGGAGTCAATCATGTACATACTCAGCATTCAAGACTGACAGGACTGGAGGCAGTGTTCAGAACATGCATCAGACTGGAGGTTTGAGAGGTCACGAGTTCCTCAGCTGTTTCTATCTACCAAAATCACCACTCTTAATAAGGAGGCCATTTTTGTCACTGTCCCACAGAAGGCAGGGTACACATCTATGTCAGTGCTAGTAATAATGCAGAGATTTGTCTTTCCTCTGAGGCCATCTTCACTACTCTTTAATTGAATTCATAAGATCTTTAAAAATATGCAGTGCCTATTTAATTCAGCAGAAGACCTCAGGGATAGATGTGTGCTTAGGTCATGGAGCAATGAAATTATTTCTCCTTGCTTCTTATAAATATTGCCACTGGTATTCTCTGATAGTGGATGAAACCATCTTAAAGTCAGCACACTGAACAAAACATTTCACCTGCTGCAATGCAGAAATATTTTTTTTTCTCAGATGTATTTGTTTTCAAAAATTGGAAGACTTTTCAAACTTCTCAGAAGCTTTATGAAGTCTGCACTGAGAATCTCCACTTTGATCATAGATCAGCAACAGCTATTTTGAGTCTTGTTAACTATATAGTGCACTAAGTATTTATTGACAGGATTTTACCCTCCAAGTTTAATTTTTTTTTAAAGATAAGGGTATACTTATGGTTTAAAAACAATGATGTGCACAAAACAAACTATAAATGAGGATATTTCTGTTAATGGGGGATCAAAGATATGTCTCTTCAGCCTTTTGTTTATTGTTGCAGTGTTATCATTGCAGTTGATGGTAGTGAACAGTAATAGCATTAGGTGTGTCAAGAGTGGAAACAGAAATAATATCATTTGATGCAGATGATGGATTGTTTTTTTTGGAGAACCTGCTGTCTCTCCCAGGATAGTTTAGTTTAATGGAAAATTTACAAGATGATTTTATATTGTTATATGTTGAAATCCATTCTTAGTTGTAAATGGAGATAACAGTCAATAATATTTATAGTAGGCAGTTACTTAAGGAGGATAAATACTTTTATGGACCTAATCTTTATATCATAGCCATCACAGTCACATTTATGAGATTTATAAAATACTATGCAGTAATCATAAAAATTAAAAATTCCAGTATGTAAAAAAAAAACCTTCCTATGAATTATTCCCTGCAGTTAACAGCAAATACTTGTTTGTATTGAGAACTGTGCCCTCACTGCTACCAGAAGCTGGAAAGCTCTGAACCCATTACTATTAATCTACTGATTCATGGTAGGAGTATCTTGCCTTGGAAAGAAATGGCAAAACAAGGAAAGAAATGGCAAAATGGGTTCTGTTTCCATGAAATCAGTGTGGTGTCAGCCAGCTGGTGCAGGGGACTGCAGGGAGTCTTTCCTGACACACAAGAGCCTCACCCTCCACCACAGGTGCCGTGCTCCTAAGACAGGTGCTCAAAACCTGCATGTGATGCTTAGGAAATATGAATTTTTAAAGCAACAGATGTTTTTTGGTTGTTAAAGAAAAGAGAAACCACATTTTCTTTTCTGAGGTTCTGCTCTGAATGAAGTGGTTTCAAGTGAGATCTGCTTAGCGTGGCCTCTCCGGCACAGCTGTGCCTGGCTGTGGCTTGAACGGATGTGGCTACGAGAGCTGCTCGGGGCTTTGCTCTCTGAGCTGCACGTAGGTCACAGTTTAGGGACCCAGTATTGAGCTGAAGACATCCAATCCTAAATTCATCTTGTTTTTCCAGAGGCCCTGGTAGCTGCATAGCAGAGATGAGCCTTGACCACAGCTTGAGCTTGGTTGCTTCTGAGGAATTGAAGAAATCTGGTCTGCAGCTGACCTGATGCAGTTTTGAAAAAGTCCCATCAATCAAATATTAACCAGGAAGTTCAGTGTACTTGCTTTTACCCTCTGACCTTGTTTTTCCAATCTGAACAGTTTTCAGTAAGATTCAAAATCCAAGTTTCTAGCCTTTGGCCTTGACCTTTTGCTTTCTCTGTTGACTTGATATAATTAGTCTCTCCTTTGGTGAGCAGAAGCTCCTGGCATGGAGCTTGCTGCTCAGGTACCTTATTGTCCCCAGATCTGGAACTACCTCAAGCTACACTTAAATTACATTATTTCTCTGCCCAAGGGGAAGCTCATAGGTCTTGTTGTTGTTAGGTATGTTTTTTTTTTTTTTTCCAAGCAACGTCTCCTTTCTCAACACAAGATTATTCACCAAAACCATAATTTAGAGGACAAGAGTAAATGAATTTTTTAAAAAGCTCTTGGGGATTTTGCTTGAAAATACAAAGTGAGAATGGATCAGTATTAGACATAGAGGTAATGGAGTTTTTTTTTACAAAAGGTTTAATTTTTTGGCTTTTCTAGAAATAAAGGCTGAATATTTTAATTGTGAAGAGTATATGCATTTGATTTTTATGTACTTGCATGTATACGTTCTTTTAAATATATTTAAAAAAACATTTCAATCATATTTATAAGGTAATTAAATATATTTTTCTCTATAAAAGTAAAATGTACAAATTCATCCAGAAGAAGCAAATCAGATCTTAACATTTTATTATCTTTCATTACAAGAATAAAATACTAATTCACAGTCTTCCCATATTAGACATCCCAGGGCAAATTTCTTTCAACTAATTTATATTCAAAGCAGTTCTATATTATTTTCTAATCAATCTTTATCTATAAGCATTCTGAGACAGCAAGAAAAGAAGACTTAGAAGTACCTCGAGGTCTCTCAACAATGGATATTAAACAACGCTTTTTGTCTTTCTGGATCAGTAAAACAAAGACGCAAACTTTTTCACAGTGTGCAAAGAATTTCTGCTTCATCAGAAGATAAAATGTTTTGCCTAATCTCCAGACATCCAACTGAGGTAAGACAGTGTCTGAATATTAAATGTCTTCTTAGATAGAAATGTTTTCTGAATTAAACAATTACTTTGATAAGTCAAATAATGCCATTCTCTTAAAAAATAGTATTTGCAGACAGAGTTTCATAGATAAAATGAGATATAAAAGTGCAAATTCCAGGGCCAGCTCAGCAGCCCTGGGAAAAGTGGCAGGATTGAAATTCCTGGCAATAGCAGAGCTCTTGTCTGAGCATGGGAAAGAAAATAGTTGGGTAGAAGGGAAGGAGAGAATTTAAGGAGGAATTTGAGAAACTAACTGAGAGTCCATCAATCCACAAATTTGGTGGTGGTTGAACAAAGGAAGGGACCAGGAGGAAGTGCTATGGTGCCTGGTGGCTGAGGCAGGGATGATAACAGAGGTCAGTGGGTTTTGGAGCAAGCAGGTGAAAGGGGACTGGAAGGGGTCAGGATGGGGCCAGGGCAGGGACTGTCCCCATGGGCTCCTGGGACTCAGGGAGGCCACACAGAGATGGGTGAGATTTACATGGAGAAGCCAAGAGAGAAGGGCTGAGTCCTGTCCACCTCCCAGGATCCACAGGCTCTCCTGCTCTGTGCAATCCCTCCTGCCACTTCTGAATAACTTCAGCAGTGCCATAATGATAATTTATTTTATCATTAAACACTTGCAACTCAAGTGTCTGTCTGCTGTGTGCAGCAGATGAAGAGCAGTCACACTTATTCCATTGTGGTACAGCTTGGAAAATAACTTTCAGAGCAACACTCTGCATTATCCTGCAAGGAGTGCTGTCTCAGGGAGGGGAGAGCAGACAGGGGTTGCTGCTTGTGCTGTACAGTGGCAGGGCACTTTAGAGGTTTCTTCTGCTGGATTGCTGGAAGCAAGTCTGCCTTCCAGAAACTTTCTGAAGGTGCCTAATTGAAATCTCAGGTAGAATGGCCCTCAGTATGTCAGTGCTCTGATTTCTTTGATCTGTGCAATTAAGGTGCATGAGGAACATAGTCAAATTGTGGTGCTATGTATTAAATGCATATATTCATTGTGCAAAGCTGATCTGTGGTGACTTATAACACAATGATACAGAGGTGACTTTTAGTGACTCAAGGCTAAATCTGCCAACGTGTCAGTACAAGAGATGTGGGGGCTCTACTTTCTGCTAAATGAAAAGTATTAGCAACATTTTTTCAATATAGAGGTACCAAGTTCTGCTATTTTTGCCTGTTGAATAAAGATAGTCTTGTACAGTGATAGGACAGCTGGAATGGGCCTAGGACAGAAAGCTTAACTTCATACATAAATATTTACATATCATGTAGTATCTAATAGGAAAATTTTAGTATATAATGTAGCAATGCTTGTGCTGTTTTACATCTTTGCAGAATGTGTCTTCTTTTTTTTTTTAATCTTTTAGTGGCTTCTTTCAGGATATCCAGGTGATGGTAACAGCCTGCAGAGATCTGCAGAGCAAAATCCAAAAAGTAAATGTTTTACTTATGTACTGTTTGAAAGAGAGGTGATGGTACCTCTGCTTGAATGTGTTCCCATGCTAGCACAAAGGCCTGCACCTCAACTCTGCACTCCTCCTGGATCTATGCACACCACAGTAGTGCCCCACGTTTGAGAAGAGGAGATAATGCCCCTGCTCACCCTTCTGTTCATCAGCTCTCCTTGGAGGTTGCAGAAGCTTGGTCTCTCTTCAGCAGGATCTCTTAACCACCAGAGTGTGATACACATTGTAAATAACTCTCCTTACTGGATGTTTCTCAGTCAAGCTAAATGTCAGGTTCTGCGTGTGCTCAGTAAATCAAGTGGGAGCAATGCAGGAACACCTGGTCTGCAGGTGCCAGAGCTGGTGGGAAGGTGGCTCAGCAAAAATGAAGAGCACTGGGGTGTATGTGATGGCACAGGTTAAGGCATATGGAGACAACATTGCCTTAAAAATCATCCGGGTGTGGAAGCGAGATTTTTTCAAAACTGTTGTCTTGTCCTTAGGCACCTAAATTCCCTGTAAATGACAATGTAAGAACTTTAATGCCTTCTAGGTTACAGATGTATTTGTCCAAGTACACCTGCAGATGTTGCAGATGAATCTGGATCCCATCTGGTCAAGATTTTAAATGCAGCATAAGTGTATGTACAAAGTGGATGACTTTGTAAATTTGGATTGAGCAGGATCATTCCTTCTCACTTGTGAGCATCACCTGGTTCAGCACCTGATTTAAATTCTCTCACAGTAAGCTGAAGCAAACCACTGCCTCCCACATACTGCTGCACTGAATCATGTACAGGGGTTATTAAAACACCTTGGAGCAGGATTTTGCAGCAGTGGGATGCAAAGGATGCAGCAAAGGATGTAAAATGAGGACCATTCTATGTGATGTGCTCCCCAACTTGAGCTGGCTGAAGAACAGCTTGTGTTACATCAGTGCCTCTTTGCACAGCATTCAGGCTGCCTTGGGGAACCTAAGAGATGCCTTTAGCTTCACATTTCTGGGCTGAGAGGTTTATTTTGTGACTCAAAGAGGCACAGCTGACTTCCAGTTGCTTTTTTGAAAGATAGTATGCTTCAGTGCCTTGTGTATAAAAGCAAATGGAATGAACACACTGATGGCAGCAATACAAACTTTATAACTTTAATCTACTAGGACAGATCATTCAGTGGTGAAGCTGATTTAAAAGGGGTGGCTGCCATTCTAAATTTGTCTCTCCCTCTCCCTCTCCTTCTCCCTCTCCTCTCTTTCCAAGCATATTAGTTGGAGCACTAGAGGCAGTTGTTTGGTACAGGAAGAAAAATTTTTTCTACTTTATCAGATATGATTAACTGTTCTGAAAATGTCAAATAATCTCCTTAGGGGCTGCTAATCAGTAGCTGGAAGAAACACACCTTCCAGATCTTTCCTCTAGCCAAGGTGTCATCTTTCTTCTTTCTGTGCTCCCTTCTTCTTTCCAAGATGACTTCTTTTTGGAAACTCTCCTTTTGTGCACCACCTCTGCTTTCCAGAGCCCCAAGCACCACAGAAGCATATTGCATGAGCAGCCAATTGGGACTGGTTTACACTTCTTTATTTCTGGAGGATTTGGGATGTGGCCCTTTAGTTCAGTCCAGGTTTTATCAAAATTCATCTGTCTGTATTGGTTTCAGTAGTGGGCTTCTGCTTGAGAGTCGAAAGTTTGGAATCAGATACTGGTTCTCCATATCAGTTTTCTGCAGCCTATTGATGTTCAAACTGAATTTTCTTCTTTCAACTTCAACAGCTAGAAAGGATTCTCTGCTTGGAATTATCCTTCACAAATTCTTATTCCTTGTGAAGAAACCCCAGATTCAGAGGAGGCTTAATTCTGCATGTCTCATTCTGTGTTCAAGTCAGTAGCTTCCAGGTTACATGAGAACTCCTCTTTGTGCATTCTTTCTGGCTGGCAAGCAGTGACAGTCTCAGGCCAGACTGGAATTGGGTTTCTGGCTGACCTGCAACTGACTTGTGACTGAAGTGAGGATGGAACCTTCAAGGTCCATCAGGGTTGTTCTGTCCAGTACTATATCCCTTTAGGAATCTGTTCTCCTTTGAGAAAAGAGGAGCACATTTTCCTGAGCCCTTGGAGGTCTCATGTGTTGCTTGTGTCAGGTTATGAAGTTCCTGCTGCTCTCATCTATTCAGTGAAGTGACTCTGACTCTGTTGGAGGTGATGGGACCTGCACCACCTGCCTGCACTGTGGACTCAAATTGTATCCATCAAGGCTCTGAACAGTGGAGATGTCTTCTCATGTGCCCCCTTTTTGCCTTCTCTACAGGATAAGCAGCGTAGTATGGCCAGTCACCATATTTGTAAATTAAAGTATGCAGACACAAAAAGATAATACACGAAAGGAAGATGAAATATAAACCAAAATTATTAGCTACACAAAGACTTAACAATTTGTGGTCCCAGCACCCCATGCAAGACTGGCTTTTCATGAGCTGGCTACACCTGTGTATCTCCTTCCTTCAAGGACAGGCTTGGGGCCAGCTCCCACCCAGACTAACTTTGGCAGCAATTCTCTGTCCAGATCTCCTCTCCCAGTGGGCAGAGCTCAGGGAGTCCTGGTGTAAATAATGTCTTTTGCAAGCTTGGTCCAGCTATGGTTCCCACCTGTTCAAAGGCTCAGCCCAAATCTAAAGTCCTTGATATAAATAGTTGTCTGGTATTCCCCTCCCATAACTTCCACTCATTTTTGATTTTCCAAAACTGAGAGTTAAATGGAAATTGTAATGCTTTTTTACCTTCTTGTCTACTGTGCTGTTCAGCCGATGTTGTGCATACCACTGGCTTAATTTCCTCCCTACTGGTAAACCTCTGAACTTGATTAGAAGGAAAGATGAGATGTCCTGGCTGACAAACCTACACTTAAAAAGTTAAAGGGGAAAAAAAAATCCCAACAAAAAATATTGTAGGCTTAGCAAGCAGTAATTGGATTGCTTTCTTGCTTCATTTCAGCCTCAGCTGCTTCCTCCCACTCCCACCTCTTAGCCAATAATTCATACAACAACACAAAATATCCAAGAAGGTGGATTATACAAAATATCTTTGTATTTGGCCTCTAGTTGAAATCCAGACATGGTTTTAGTGATTACAGGATCAATGAAGTCCATTGAGTGACCTATATAAGATAAATCATTGTACTCCCACAGCATGAAGTTCTTTCTGTAGGGAGACATGGAGGAAAAGCTCCAAAAAGGGACTTAAATGTCACTTGTCAAACTTTTAATAAGCCCTAACGTGGGTGTGGTGAAGTGTTAGTTTTAACTTCTTCCAGAGTTAAGTACGTTTATGTCCTGTCTGCCAGTCTGGTATTGAAGGCATTGGAAAATGAGCCAATAATTCTTTCCTGGACTGGGGATGGAGGTTGCTGATGTCTTCAGGAAGATCTTGCACTGAAATCCCAGACAAAAGGAACTGTTACCCTTGGTAAGTTGTGTGCATGGTTTGTCTAACACCTTCAAATACTGTAACTCAAAATGAAGACATTTCCTTTTCTATAGCTGCTCCTTGTTAAATTCTGCTTAAGATTCTGGTGTCTGAGCCATGAAGTTTTATACTCCATCCATGATTTTTGTTGCCATTATTATAAATCCCTAAAAAGCTCTGATATGTTCTGTCTAACCAATACAATAACAGTTAAATTTCTGGGAACAAAAACCCTGCTTCTAAAGGTCTAAAGTACTTTGCCTCTATATCTAGTGAAGCAATTTGTGTGTGCTTAAAAGTTTCTGTCATAGAGGATAAAAGATATCACCACCTGCTACAAATAGTGCTGTGTTTGTAGCCCTGATGAGCAGTGATTCCTCTACAGTTTCAACTATCACTGAAGGTTTTGTACATACACAAATTGGTCTTAAAAGTTCACTACAGTTTCCCTTTCAAATCTGAGGATGTCAAACTGAAGAATTAGTTGCTGTCATCAGCTTTTGATTTACTGCCTTTCTGTTTCATCTTATGCTTTCCCACATGGCAAGGAGACCAAACCCTCCCAGTCTAGTGTATTGTGAGCTTCTGTGCTTGTTAAATAAATGGTTCCAAATTTTCAGTTACACTTTACCATGGAGTTGTTGATGACTCTCATAGTTCTTGTGCAGAAGCTGTTCCCTACTACAGTTCTGCCTCCCTAGTTTATGTAAAGTATTTTGTGCACACTGCAGGCCTAATTTGGAGGTGAATTATGGCACTTTTACACCATCTTAATGTGTAATGTGTAATCTCAGTAAAAACACAGCTGTAAATTTGCAATAGATTACTAGGAATCGTTAGTTGGTAATAAAGCTGCAGGAAGAGAAGTAAAACAAAACAAAATAAAAAAGAGAAGCAGGGAATGTGGTTCAGAGAGAGTCTGACTCACTGATGCAACTCAGAGACATTGAACAGAGAATTGTCTTATTTTTCCATGTATTTTCAATCTTAGGGAAGTTTTGAGAGTAACTACCTTGACCTGTGCAGATTTGGGAAAACATTGAAGTTCTTTTTTTAAATTATCCATCTAGGGGGTGAAAGGCCAGATAAAAGAAAATGGCAAATTTTATTTAATATCCCCATTCATCATTAACTATTCAAGTCAGTGCTGTGCAGATAACATGCTATTAAAAACCCTTCTTCTGCCAGTGTTCTTTCCTTGCCTGGAGGATTATAGCTGCAGGGTTTAGAGGGAAAGGAAGAAGTGTTAGGCTGAGGAAAGAAAAGAAAGGTTTTTAATGACAGAACAGTGTCCATGCTGCGGACGGACTGCTGGGAGTGTGAGTGGCAGCAGTGGCAGCAGCCACATGTGTGTGGCTCCCTGCAAAGGCCACCTGGTGTTTGCCTTCCCACAACTGAAATGTGGAAGACTATTTATTTCAGTGTTGAAATTTGGACGTAACTACAACAACAAAAGAGTAAGTGCAGCATCCTGCTCTAGTAGGAGTAACTGACTAGTTTTGTAACTGAGTGGGTTTTTAATTTCCATATCCTTCTTAGGACAAATCTGGTTCTAAAGCTAGTGACAGATGACAAAAGTGAACATGTCATGTATCCACAGATTTGGAGGTGCAGCTGACAGCTGAGATCTGATGAGTCTAGAAGGTCTCTTCCCCATTCCCAACCGAAATCACAATAACTCGGACTCCAAATAAGATGTTGAAATGTGAGGATTCAAGTAAAAATATTTCACTCAGGCGCATCTAAAATAATTTGTATTTTTCCAGTTGATGGCCAAGTTGTTAGGAAATTCCATCAGCAGCATTATGTTTCCCCTAGCTCTTTTCCTCCCTCACAAAATACCACAAGTTAAAGACAAGACTGCTGGGTTGCAGCTGGGTGGGATGGTCCCAAGCCCAGGGCTCTGTATGAAATGAGTGGGGCTTGCAGAGCCCCCCATGCTCCCATGCTCCGGCACAGGCAGCTGGGACTGGGGCAGGCAGGGCAGTGTCTCTTACCATGAGCTTCTGGGACCTGTTCCATGCTGGGTCTTTGTGGACCCTGTCGCTTTCCTGCTTGTACCACAGTGTATCTAATCTTAGCCCATCATCCTGCCAGAACTGGAAACTTGCCTTAAAAAAAGAAAAAAGAGACTGAGAAAGGGAAGAACTGATGAGTGGTGTCTTTTGCAGGTGGGAAGAGCGAGATGAAGGAAGGCTGATTTAAAAAATTTGCTGTTTGCATGGATGATCTGATGAAATGCGAGTTTTTGAATATGCCCCACATTTTTAGGTCATTATTATGCCTTTAGTGATGGAGACATTTGTCTGAGTATTACCTTCAATCATGCATTGAGAGATACTTTATGCCAGTGGAATTATCATTATGTTACAAAAAGAAATCTTCTCTATTTCTTTCTCCAATTTGACTCACCATTCTGTTAAGCTGCATTTGTTCTTATTTAGGAGCTATTTTTCAGGTACACATTTCAAATCCAAGTAAAAAATTATTTTCAAAATTTTCTTTCCAATTCAGATAAAAATGACACAGGCTGACAAAAGTAGACACATTTCCAGGTAAAACTTGTCTTTCTATTTTTACTAATCCCCTGATGATACCATTGTTTTCCCCTTAGCTGTTGGTCACTCTGTAGCCATCATTGTGGGTGAGCGTGGTGGTTTGACAGGAAATGTGTTTTTTGGGATGCTGTGTTTTGGGCCAATGGATATTCAGGCTTTAATATTGGCATTTAACCTGGCCATTGGGACATGGACACGCCTCTGAGAACACGGGGTTAAAAGCAGAGCTCTCCCCTGGGAGGGTCCTCTTGGGTTTCCGGCGAGAAAGAGTTCGGGTCTCTCCCCCGGCCCAGCTGCTGGCTGGGCAGGGGGAGGGGAAAGCCATGTGGCCGGGAGAGGTAGGCCTGAGCCCCGGGGTGGAAGGGTGGAAGAGAGAGAAAGAGAGAGAGACACCGGGAGCCATCAGGCAGCCCCCCCTGAGAGACACAGAGAGAGAGAGAGAGAGAGAGAGAGAGAGAGAGAGAGCCGCTGCCTGGGACTGTAACCTTGAGACTTGATAAACATGGGCCTGCGCCGGCAGCACGGCTGGGACGGAGAAGAGGGGGGGGGGGTTCAGCCGGCCGCTTGTAGGAGCTTTTAACCCCTTTTTGGAGAATGAGAACTTTACAGAACATTGATCTTTCCTAGAAGATAGAGTGGAAGATGAGGAAGGAAATGGGCCAGTGTGAGAGAGGTCTGGGCGAGTGAGAGATAGTAAAAGAATAGAGAAGAATCCTAGTGGGAAGAGATGATGGAGTAGCTTTTGCTGGACTCTTTTTGTATAGCCATGGACAGAGCCATGTTCCTTGTGACACAGAGACTGCATTCTAGGGGGAGGCAATGCCTCAGGACCAAGAGGGTTCAGTGTTGATGCCCCTCGGCCCCAGGGGGTGAAAAAATATGGGGAGGACAGGTGTCCCAAAGGAGAGATTGTGGGGACAGGTGTCCCAAAAGAGAGATGGACAGAACCATGTTACTTGTGATACAGAGACTGCATTCTAGGGGGAGGCAATGGCCTCAGAACCAAGAGGGTTCAGTGTTGATGCCCCTCGGCCCCAGGGGGTGAAAAAATATGGGGGGGACAGGTGTCCCAAAGGAGAGATTGTGGGGACAGGTGTCCCAAAGGAGAGACTGTGCCTTTTTTGGATCAGGACAGAGCATCCTTAAAAGACAACCCTAGAAGCAGCTCTGGTCCGTGTTCAGTGGTGAGAGCACTGGACATGGAAAGGAAGAAGTCACGACGGCAGATGCACTCCGGGCGGTGCCACGAGTGACACGGAAACACACGAGGCTTCAGCTGTGTTTCCAGGGGAAGCCCATGGCACAAGAAGGACTCCTCTCCTCTTGATGAACTGAGGATTGATTGTCTAAAAGGTGCTGCTGGACCGAGAGTTGGTGATTTGAGGAACAAATGTATTGTGTTGGAAATTTGGTGGGGGGAGGAGGAAATGCATTTGTGAGGTTTTCATTTTCCCTGTGTGTGTGTTCCTTTTTATCTGTAGTTGTAGAGTAGTTAATAAAGTTCTGGTTCTTTTTTTTCCCTAAGTAGGAGCCTGCTTTGCTTATTCCTGGTCACATCTCACAGCAGCTACCAGGGAGAATGTATCTTCATGGGGGCACTGGCATTGTGCCAGTGTCAAACCATGACAGTGAGTTTACTGAGCAGTAGAGGAGGTAAAGCACTTGTTTTATTTAGTGCAGTACCAGGGGCAGAGGAGACTGGGTGAGTGAGAGCAGGCTCAGACATCTTGTGCAATCATGCAGCTTCACAGTGAAGTGCAAATGAAAAGTGGACTACACACCTCACATCTATATCTATATCTATATCTATATCATCTATCTATCTCTATATCTATTTATATCTATAAATCTATATATCTATATATCTACACATCTACATATCTATATCTATATATCTATATCTATACATATATCTGGTAAATCCCACACTGGTTCTTAAAAAATAAAAAAAAAGCCGCAGCCAGGACAGAAAAACTCATCAATTTTTTTTATTCATGTCTATTTTTTTCAGATTTCTACAGACAAAAAAAGTCATGTTCCATGGCAAGATCTTCTGAAAAACGGAAGTGATTGCAGGATGCCCCCCTAAAGTTGAGGCTTGTGAATGATCCCAAACATGGGTCATTTTACATGGGTGCCATCACACTGACCTTGGTCCTGGGGCTACAGATGCTCCTTGGGACACCAAAGGACTGGCTGAGGCTTGGGGGATCAGGGTGGTTCTTTCTCCCTTCAGTGTAAATTAGGGATGTGTTCATGGCCAGTGAGGAGGTGAAGGAGGGAGGAAGAGGAGGGAGCAGAGCATGGCCCTCAGCTGAAGGATTTGCTGATGGATTGGCATTGCCAGGGGGTTCACTTGCAGGCAAGGAAGAGTATGGAGGAAGACAGGGGGTAAGACACACTGGAAGGAAGAAACTAAGAAGGAAACTAATCAAGTGAGTAATTGAAAATTACTGTAATTTTCTTTTGAAGAGAATAAAAGTAAACTCACCCTCTGTGCAATTAGCAAGGAAACACGTTAACAGTTATCACAGCTGTGTGGGAAAGGGAGGTGAACTAGAAAGGTAAAGAGACTAGTGATGAAATTTGATAATTTTTTTCACCATACTAGCTTCCCCTAGACTAGAAGGGGATATTTCTGTCTCGTGATTGTCAGGTTTGAGTCATGATCTGAACTTAAGTGCTGGCAACACAGCAGTTCCTAGATAGGGTTAGAAAAACACATTTTTTTCCTTTAGTTTGAGGAGATAAAGATCAAGAAGACACCTGGGGCATGTCCCCAGAAGCCTAAGCAATGTTGTGGAAATGTTTAGCAGCTTTGTCTAAATTTCTCCTACGAAGTTGAAATTTGAACATCCTGTCTCGCACAAAAGTAAAGCAATAAGTCCAGGTCTTTGTGCTGTGCTTTAACCAGGTTTCTGTATGCCAGGTGAGAGACAGATAAGGGAATGAGCTCACAGGAGCTCTTTGACATGTTCCCAGCAGATCTCAGTCTCTGGATCCCAAAGGCTGAAAGCTCATCACCCATCCTACAGCTCAGAATTGAGGTCCAAGCTTCATTCCAAGAACATGTATTTAGCACCAGCTCTGGACAACTCTCTTCCACATCCTGTGGGCTCTTTGTGTATCCCTTCTGGGGAGTCCTCCCACAGTCTAGAAGGTTGATACCTGTGGGAACCCAGGAAATTCCTCTGGCTGCCCTGGAGGGCTCGAGACCCTGCCCAGGGGGCTCAGAGACCTTGGCACAGAGCCCAAGACCCCTGTGCCTTTGATTTAGCCCTTGGAAAAAACAATTCCCAACCTTTATATGAAGGATAGTTTAAGTAGAATGATAGTGAGTTTTTCACAAGGTGAAAATGTAGAATTTTGTTGTTTTTAGAATGGGGGTTCAGGGGGTAAGATGGAGGAATCTGGCCATGTCCAGCCTTTCTCCTTCTTCTTGGCCTCCATCTTCTGCTGTGATGTTGGCACTTTTAGATTGGTTTAGAGTAGAAGCTCACTGTCTAACATAGGTGATAGGTATTGGAAAGTAATTGTAAACATTGTACAGGTAGTTTTTAGTATAAAAAGATAACACTGCCCTGGGGCAGGCAGAGTGCCTCTGACTGCCCTGCTGAGGGGACCTCGGCAGGCCAGGAGAAAGAATTTTATAGATAAGGAATAATAAACAACCTTGAGACTGAGAAATGAAGAGTTCTGACCCCTTCTTCGACCCTTGGGCTGGGAAAAGAGACTTTTTAACATTTCTTGGGGTCACTCTGACCAGCAAGAGACCCCGAGAGACACCTGTTCCTTTGTATTTCAGCCTGGAGGCCAGGTGTGTTCCCTCACCTGGAGGGACAAAGTCCTTCAGTGGCCTTAGACCATAACAGCTCAGGTATGTCTTCCCTGCCTGGATATTTTATACTCACGTGCTGGCCATTAGAAAATCTTTCTATGACGTAAATTTTGTGTTTGGGATTTTTGATGTTCAGAATGAAGCAGGCCATGGCTAAGAGGTATGGAATTGTTGCTGAATTTATTCATAGTATCTGGTCTAGACCTACTCTCTTTTAGCTTGAGGCCATTAAAATGTCCCTGCAGTACATGCTGCTCTGCCAAGGATGGAGAAAACATAAGTTCATGACTCACCTTACCAGGTAGGCCTGCTCCATAACAGGCAATTGACAGAAGACATGTACCTCATAAATGGGTTTTCTTTGTCCACTCTGTTTTACAAAATACCACTTGGCTGTGTACAACTGCATGAATTTTCAGCTTGGACCTGTGGAGAGGCTAAAAGAAGAGCTCACTAGACTCCTGCTTGTGCACATTTTGCTGGCCTTCCCTATATCACAGGGCTTATATGTATTTGGGAAAAAACTACATCCGTGTATCTAGTTGTCATCATGTCATTCACTCACTTGCTCTGGAGCTGTCCTCATCCATGCCAAACTTTCTTTAGTGAAGCTGTCTGCAAATTCTTTGTCCTTGGTCTCTTGCCCACTGCTATGTCTGCAGCAGGAGGGGCTGTCCCTCAGCCTGACTGCTCCAGCTTGGGCAGCCACCTTAACCTGCAGTGAGCCTTCATGGGATGGTTCCTCTAATTTAAGATAAAATAAAAGTATGCTAGTTCACAGTGCTTCCACCTCATCAGCATGAAGCATCAACTATGGCAGCAGCGCTGCATTACTAATGAACTTTGGGGAAGATGTTTTTTTAAAGCTATTTACTTTGAAAGACACAGTGGCTCTTTGGAAGCTGCTGACATTTTGAAATGTTAACGATGGCTGGAATGGAAGATAGATTAGTAAGTGAAGACAAAAATGCCCAGAGGGCCAGTAAACTATATTTATTGCATAGTTCTTGTTACAACTTTTTACCTGTTAGCTTGTTTTAGGATGTTACAGATAACTTCCTATATTCTTCCACATTTTGTTCTTTTGGGCTTCTTGTGCAACAGGAAGTGCATTCCCATTGTACACAGACAAACTGATTGATGCTGTGCTGCATTTCTGTTTTAAAGCTGTGTTTGTTTCTGCCCAAAATGTTGGTGTTTTACTTTGCTACACCCGAGCAGTAATGTAGCCTCCCCCAGGAGTGCAAACTTACCTTTCTAGAAAAGTTGATTTTTCTTTACCAGGGTTTTGAAATCAAACCAGGAAATGTTCTTGGAAACATTATCATTCCATGTCATGGCTTTCAGAAATATATGAATGTAATAATTTGATTAAGGGCTTGAGAAGAGACCACATCTTACAAGATGTAGAAAACTTCACTGTCACCAGACAGTACCTTCAGCTGGTGATAGTTTGCCTGTAAGTCTGTTTCCTCAGAATACCTTCTCCAGGAGTGTAACTGGTTGCTCTGCATTGCTCTCAGCAAGACAGATGCCCATCTGAGAGATGAGTCATCTCATTTTGCTTTCAGGATTTTGATTTATGCACCATTGGAGATACTGTGGAGAATGGCAACAGCTTTACTCCTAGGGAGCAGGCAGAGTTGTTACCACCCCTCTTTTATTTTGTTAAAAACAAAATCCTTGTCTGTTTTTTTAGATTAATATTATTCTGCTCTTTTTCTTCTGTGAATGCAAATGCCTTCCTTGTCAGTTCTCTGTTTTGCTCTCCATTGTGTTTTTCACTGGCCTGACCTGTGCTTTGCTGCTCCTGGGCTAAGCAGAGATGCAGTTCAAAGTCTGGTGAAGAGCTCTTTCTACTCATGCTTGTCAAATTGAAAGTCATTTTTGGAATGCTGAACTTGAGAACTTTGGCATTTTCTTTCTTGGTTTTTTTTTTTTTTTGCTAGTTCAAAATGAGTCATCTCCTGCCATTTAACATCACAAAGAATTAAGGCAGTTGTCTTTTAGGGAGCTTCAGTACAGGATGAAAAATGCAGAGAGCAGAAGGGCAGCTCTCCTCACCCTCAAACTGCAGTACTGTGCTTGGACAACTGGCTTTACCCTGAGTCTGGTCACTGGGGCATCAGCTGTTACTTCAGAAGGTACATGGAAGTGTCTAAGAAAAGCAATTTTCCTGTCAGTGAGCTTTGTGTCCTACAAGAATCTGGAGTCACTGGGAAATTTTTAGGGACCAGCAAATAGGAAAACATTGGTGAGTGTGAACCTGGAAATTATTTTCTGTTTTCCTGCTCCATATTGAAAAAAACCCAACAAAAAACCCAGAAAGTTTTGCATAACTCTTTTCTGAGAGATATGAGGGTGATACACACAAACATGTTCTCCAAACAGTGGGGAAATTTGACCTATTATCTAGATACATGAACTCATCACACTGATCTCCTGTAAGGAATGACAGAGAAATGAGAAACAGTTTGTCAGGAATGGTTCTTGGCTTGTCCCAACTCCCAGACTCTGCCTGGGAAATTTTTGGCCCATGCTGGTTAGCATGGGCCAAACTGAGCCAGACATGTCTGTAGTGATTCTGTGCTAGACAGCTGTAAATTGAGAGTGTGTCTGGGCATGTTCCCTTCCCATTTACAGGCCTGGGCTCAACTGTCAGAGAACATAAGGAATATTATTATTTTTCGGCCATCTCACTGAGATGAGTGCCATTCCTCTGTGCAGCTCTGCTGCCACCTGACCCCCGTGGATGTGCAGGAAGGTGTGTGCATGGAGTTTGTGCAGCCAGGAGGAGCCCCTGCTATGGACCTGGAGCAGAGGCAGCAGGGGCAGAGGGTCCCACCAGCAGCTCTGTTGGACTGTGTGGAGGAGCAGTCAGTGTGCAGTGAGCTATGGCAGGAGGCTTCCACTGGAGACCAGGCAGCTGGTATGAACATCACCTATTAGAATTTCAACTGAAACACAAATCCTGGCTCTGCAAGAAAGGTGCAAGTTAGAGAGTTAAATGGGACTTGTGTGCAGACCTTTGTGAATGTCAGGCTTTGGACTAGAGCCTAATAAATACTGACTTTTTTAGGAACAAATTTAGGGGCTAATATGTTTACCAACAAGAGGGGCAAGGTGATGGTGTCCTTTAGAGTTTAAATATAACCTGCTACTCTACTGGAGTGAAAAGAGAGATATGCATTAAGGGAGACATTTATCTCCTTTTCTGGCACACAGATTCATGTCCTCTCTGAAGTGATCTGAAAAGTAGCTTCCAATACACAATAAATTTTGCCTTTGTTTATTATTTTAGTATGGACTGGGCCAAACCACAGCATTTACCATCTTTTACACTGTTTTTGTTTTGAAGCATGTGGGAAATTTACTAAGATAGAATTTAATCCTAAAGGACAGGAAAATGATTCCAGAAATTACTTGTGTTATATTGTATAGTAACAGCATGTGCTTTGGGAGTTGAATTCAAGCCTTTGTAGGTAATAAATTGTGGACCATAGTGCACATTGATTACATTGTATAAGATACTTTATGAAATTATAAAAAATATGGTTTTTTCCTGGCAGCTGTAATGTTACAATGAAATCAGTTCCAGATACCTGGCTGTTATGCCTGAATTAGCTTGGAAAAGCCAGGATGTCAGTTTATTCCAGGTGTTTTAAAGTCTGTATGTACATTAATCCAATGCATATCTCAATTTTTAAAAAGTATCTAGCTCTGAAATATTTGAATTTTGGCTTTCCAGGAACAGCATGTAGGACCAGAGACCCAGAGTTTTGTGCAATGCTGTGTGGATGTCAGGACTTAGATTCACTTATTCCCAGGAACACCTTAAAATAGATTACAGATACAGTGATAGGACAAGGGGAATGATTTTAAGCTGAAGGAGGTCATATTTATATTAGATATTAGGAGGAAATTTACATGAGGGTGGTGGGGCACTGGAACAGGTTGCCCAGAAAATATGTGGATGCCCCACCTCTGGAAGCATTCAGGCCCGGGTTTGATGGGGTTTTAAGAAACCTGGAATAGTGAAAGAGTCCCTGCACATGGCAGGAAGTTGGAATTTGATGATCTTGAAGATAATTTCCAACTTATACCATTCTATGTTTCTATGATTTTTTTTCAACTTCAGAGAGATGATTAGAAAAACTTAACAAGACATATTCTGTGGTGTTAGAAGAGGGAGGAAAAGGGACCAAACAACACAGGTTCATGAGGCCTGATCCCAAAAATTTCAACTGTGTTAATAAAGACATGTCCACATATTCAAACCTACATCACTCAAATATTTACTTATTTCATTCTTGCTTATTTATTGGTGTTCACTGAAAATCACATGATAGCAGAAAAGGTATTTTATAGTTGTGAAAACAATACTAATTATTCCTTTGCCAAACTGTTTTAAAAGCACATTTAGATAAATGCCATAAGTAGATGGGGATGGTTTTTCCTGAAAACCAGAAATCTTGTGCACTGAATAGTTTGATCATCTCTGCTTGCAATGGCAGTAATTACCATTACACTTTAGTGTCTGCTTTCAACAGAATCAGCAGAACTTGATTTAGATTAAGAATCAACCATAAGATCCAGGAAGAAAAAAATGGCATCTGGATAAATCTATAATTATCTAAAGAAAGAGTGCATGGGAAAAAAACCCCATAGATTCATAGAATGGCTTTGATTGGAAAGCACCTTAAAAATCATCTGGTTCCACCCCCACTCCCATGGGCAGGGTTACCTTCCACTAGACCTGGTTGCTCAGGAGCGTGGGAGGAGAGGCTGGAGTTGGGGTTCTCTCTCCCAGCTCATCTCACTGGGTCTGGGCTGAACTGTCAGGCCATGGATAAACCAGGATGGGATGGGGCTGCCTACAGGTCTGTTCAAGCATGGGCATGGCTGTAACTCATGCAAGACCAGGTGCTCATTAATCAGCTGCTGTGTAGCTCTGATCTTCTGACACCAGTTTCCCATGGATCACTGAAGAAGGGTTGCACCACTTTGGCTTTGTGGTGGCCCACACTTACTACACTATGTGTATCCCTTTGTGAGGCAGTTTTAGAAAAAAAAGGCTCACTTTCAGCTGTTGTGGCTTGTTTCCTTGGCTGCCCTATAGCCCAGGGAGGGAAGGATTCCCTAGGACACAGTCTGAGGCAGGCAGCCCCAGGACTGAGCGCAGCCTTTGTGGATGTCTCTCAGTGCCTTGGACAGCCTCTAAGTCTTTTTCCCGTATGAAAATCCTTTGTTAACAGGAAAGTTTCAATTTTTCACATTTCACCTTAGCATAAAATTTTCATTTCTTCTTGGAGGTGTAAAAGGCCAGGACTTTATCACCATTATAGTGATATACACCCAGGGCCAATATATGCAAAGTTACATAGGCACAATAGCAGTTATAGTCTCATCAGAATTTAGAGGATCATTTTTACTTCAGGAAAATACTATTTATTTTTTTTATTTTTGTTTTTAAATTATGGATCTAAAATTTCATTCTGTAACTGTGGAAACAAAGCACTGCATCCAGCCCTGGTTACAGCTGGGGCAATACTTTTGGTGGGAAGCAATGTAATGCTATCATTCACTTATCACCATGGCATCCAGGTAGTACTTATTTTTCTTAATCTTTCTGCAAACTGCACACATTTATCAGCTCTCCAGCCTGATATTCCTGGCACAAAGTGATTAAAGGTGTGACTCCAGCAACCCTGGTATCTCTGAAACCTAGGCAATGTCAAGATGGACAGGGAAAGAATGATTTAGATAATTCTCAGGTTCATTTCTCTCCCTGTCAGTCATATCTTTCTATTTAAAAGTAATTTGTGTAAGCTGTAAAATTGGAAGGCGATTATTAGATTACTGAGCAGCTGGGCAGAAATTTGAATGAGGCAGATTTGATAACTGCAGGAACTATGCTACAAAAAGCTGGCACTTGAGTTTACTTCCTTAAAGAACAACACAAACTGTAACATTCAAAAACTATTTTGAATAATTTAGAAGAGACAGATTTCAAACCCATTCTGCTTGCAGACCTTTTCCCATTGCTCAGGTGCTGACAGAGTAGCCCTTTTTAAAGATGCTCATGGCCCAACTTTCCATACTGATTTAATGTCAAAATCTAGCCATCTTTCTCTGTTATTGCTCATATGCTTTTCGAGGTCTCCTGAAAAGCCTGTCCTTTATCACTAGTATTTTATAAAGAAAAAGTCCAACTAATTAAAAATTGCCAGTCACTAGTGTTGCTCTGTGAGTAATGGATGAACTGAGCACAAGAAATGTCAGTCCAACAGTGAGATTTGGGCTCTGGGTGGGAGGGAACAATTTTAATACTAGCCCTTGTTTTTCTTATACTGTTGGAAGAATGCTTTTAGACTTTATGAGTGTAAAACTCAGGCCACTGCCCTGATTTTAGGTGTCCTCTGTTTTCTTTGTGCAATCAAAGTTGTTGTTTCAGTGGGGTTTTTTTTCCTGTAGTTTAGTCATTCAGATGTTTTAGATAAGTTGTAACTGCCCAGGATGAGACATAAAGTATGGATTTGCTACTGTTTCACTGCAAAATGCCTTTTATAGCAATAATAGTGGAAAGACATGACAGAGAGACAAGGCAGGCCCCTTCTACCACTGGAACTGGAGGTCTGGCTTTCAATTTCATTTAAAATTGAACATATAATATATAATATATAATATATAATATATAATATATAATAATATGCCTGCATCAGGGACTTCTAGAGCTTGAGAGATGATTTTGGTGAAATTTACATGCCAAAAAGTAAGCTGGAGATGTTAGAGGTCTGGAGGGGTGTCCTGGAGGGGTGCTGTCCTCCCAGTTCAGAGTGGGGCCGGAGCCAGCCGAGTCCTCTCTGCCTCAAGCACTGCTGCCCCTGCAGTCTGCACTGCATTTGGTTTTATTCTGCTGCTCAGAAGCACTCTGGCTGTGGTAGGCATGGCCAGCTTCCCTGCCTCCTTTCAGGCTCATCTGACAGTCTTTACAAGGGGAAGACCCACCAGTTGTCCCTATGCCTCCAGATGCCCTCTGTGACGGGACAAAAGGACCCTGGGCAGCTGGGTGGAGATGAAGCAGCTCCTCGGGGGTCCTGGGGCTCTGCTCTCAGAGGAGGAGCAGCAGCATCTGCAGATGGGTTCCTGAGCTCTCCCAGCCTCCCTGCAGGCACATTTCACCCTTTACTGCTGCAGCAGCTCTTGCAGCAGTAGAACTCATTGCTTGCTGTGTGGTGTTAGCCATTGCCCCCGTGCCACCTGAGGAGGTGCTGGGAGAGTGGTGGGGCACAGCTCACCCCGAGGCAGACATTGTGGCCATGACCACGTTGATGCTGTTGAAAAGTGATCCTTAAGATGTACTTCATGGGGTTTCTCTCTTCCAAGAGAGCTATTTAAGGTAAAGCATTATGTAACAACTGGAAATAGATAGTCAGCTATTCAAAGTTAATTACCTCTGCTGATGAAAGGACTAATGTTCAGCAACTGTGCAGTGTATGTTTATTGTGGAGCAGATGTTGGGAAATTGGAGTATATATTGAAGAGACTCCATTTTCTGTTTATTTTCAACATGTGTGAGTGTATATTCTTGTGACTTGTTTGGGAAGATAAACTTGTGCCTCCCAAGTTCCAATGCCCAGCAAGGCACCTGGGAAGTTTTCAATGGGTTTTGATAGAGCTTTTTCATTTAACATTGCCTTAATGAAGAGCACATTTACACCACCCACTGGTTCCATCCAGATGACACAAACTGGAATCTCCTGCTCCAGAATATCAACACAAATCTCTGCTTCCACTAAAGTTGGGCCAAGAGAATACAATTATTTAGCAGCAACTTTATTTTATTTTTTTACCACATGGCTTTAAAACACAGTGTAACTGAGTGTTGTGGCATTTCTATATTGTGATGCTCAGGTGTTATCACTAGAGACTTTCCAGACTGATGCGTGCAGCATTTTGAATTTTAGATGTTAATTAAAACTTTTCCCCATTCCTATTGATTTTCCTTTTTTGCTCTTTTTCTGTCAGCTAGGGGGAGCACAGTTAAGCCCTGGCTCTGTGCATAATGTATGGATGAGAGCAGGAAGCCCTGTTTTGCAGAGCTATTATCTAGAAGTGATACACTCAGTATGACTATGGCTTTTTCTCTGCTGCACTGTAAAAAAATTCAGGGTGAAATAAGTTCTGAGCAAATAAAAACCCTCTCATCTGTATATAATGGTTCTGCTGGAGACAGAAATATATGGATTAATGGGAGAGAGACTTTTCTGGGTGAAGTCATTCAAAGATTCAACAATTATCTCTTGTTTTCTGTCAGTTAAGAAAATTGCACTGAAAGGCTTTGATTATAGTGTGGAAAAAGAGAAAAGGATGAAGAGAGCTGAAGCACAGATTATTCCACGTGGAGTTAGAAACACCTGTGTCTGCATATTTCTCACTCCCAGCCAGGGTTTGGGGATTCAGGGCACCTATAGAGTAAGAGAAATTGTCATTACATTACTGGTCACTATGTGATTTCTGGCTGTTCATAGTCTTGTTGTGATAAAGGTTTTATCTTGTCTTGTATCAGGTTGCCAATGATTTAGTCCAGAAGTTTTAACCTGTGAGCACCAGAAAACTGCTGCAAAAGGCCATGGGAGAACCATGGAAGTAACCTAGTGCCTTGTTAGAGAGGGATTAATTGCAACTAAGTCACCTTTCTGCAATTTATTCCTTAGCACCACCAGACAAAAACCTTCCCCAGCTTCCACAAACATCTACTATACTGTCATGCTGACCTTGCTGGTATTAAAAAAAAAAAAAAGAAATTGCAAGTGAACCCCACTAATTCTTGAGGAATACAGCAAGAAGACAGTTTATGTCTTCCATTTCTGCAGCAAGCTCTTCTATATGTGGCTTTTCTCTGTGTGGTGGATTTCTTTAGGCTGAGCCCTAGTTCTTTCATTCTTCAGAGGATGATGTATGTCAGCACCACAAAATCTTCTTCCTCAAAATTTCTGAGGTGAGACTCAGCCACTTCCCTGGGCAGCCTGTTCCAAAGGGTTGTCAGGGAAATGGCAGAGTCGTCACCCCTGGAAGTGTTTCAAAGACATGTAGATGTTCCAGGTTTAGTGTTGAACCTGACACTGCTGGGTCAAGAGTGGGACTTGGTGGTCTTAGAGGTGTTTTCCAACCTAAATGATTCCATAAGTGTTGGATTCTGTGGATTGGTTTCATTCTCTTCAGTGCAGCTTTGGTTTGTGACCAGCAGGACTGAACTGCAGCTTTGGTTTGTGAACTGCACCTCCTGATGAGCCCTGAGCAGTGGCTCAGCCACACTGGTGGTGGGCTTGAAGGGGGAGTGAAAATGTGAAAATCACAATCCTCATCAAAAGCCTGCAGGATCACAGACCTGAGAAATGCTGCTTGCACCAGTGGTGTATAAGCTGATAGAAGGCAGAAAACAATGGAATTGATGGGTAGTATGGGGAGTGGGCTGGAACTGTGTAGGGAGTGAAGGTGCTGTGAGAATTGTGCTTAGAGAAGCAGCTGAGACCAAGAAAAAGGGTATTCTCAATGTCTTGGTGTCATTTTGAGTCAACAGGTAGGCTGAATAATGTGATTTTTCCCCTCTGTAACCTTAGCAGTGCCCTGAAAACACTCATCAGAAGCCAGGATTTTGACCTGGTCAGGCAGGCTGAGAGCACCCACTGAGCAGCTCTAAAGTTGTTTGGCAAATTCGAACAAGGAGAACAGTTCCAGGTTGTGCAAAAACAGTGGATTCTGCTTGGAGACTAAATTAAAAAATGTTTCACTGTACCTGAGCCATCTTGTCATGTATAAACCCAGGCTTTAGCTGTCAAGCCCCAAAAACTCTGAATCACACATGTTATTTTCTACATACATTTTGCTAGAGTACATAAAAAGATGCAGGCATCAATAGATTAATATAACTCCCCATTCTACTGCCAACATAAACTAAGCAATATAGAAAGGACTCCACTATTTCAGTATTAACAAGATCATAAAAATTCATGAGGCATTCAAAGCTGCTAGTTAAGCTGTGTGAGAATTTCTGAATATGCTCTGTGTAGGACTTGACTGAAAATAACTCACAAAAACATAGTTTCAGTGGCTTTTTAAGCTGCTCTAAGTTCTGCAAGAACTATGATTTGCCTTTTGTTATTTGTTATTGTTATTTGGCCCTGGATTTGCACAGACAGCTCTCACAGAATTACACAGATGTTAAAAACTTTACATCAATAACTGGGAATGAATGTAGAAAAAGCCAAAGCAGCAGGGACCTGGAATCCCTCTTCACTAATTATATACAGTTGTATTTCTATTTGAAGGACTAGAACTATTCCAGTGATGATTTCTAGAACTTCTCCTTTCTAACTAAAGAGAGCAAATCACTAAACTCTTGACAGATACATAAATAAATTATAAATCTGTGAACTGGTCTGGAGAAGGGCTTCAGTTTGTGCAATTTAGTAAAGACATACATGATGCAAGGAGATACAGCTTACTGAACTACTGCCATTAGAAATAGAAAAAAATGTTTACTATTTTACAGCACATAAAGCTGTATTTTATATGTCTTTGTGTGTGTGTGTATATATGTATAAAATCATCTAAATATAAATAACTCTGCATGAAAATACATATATAATTATTCCCCTACGCTGCATATGATTTCCATTATTCTGGGAATGGATTTACTAACTGAATACAATTATTAAAATGAAAGGATTTTTTTTTATACATTCCCTGTTTTGAATAAAAAGATCTCTGCACATGTAATTTTGGGAATGAATCACATAGCTGCACTATTGACCCATAAACAAGACTCCCCTTGAGTCTGAGGTGCTTGTTTCTCTGTGCATAACTATTATTTGAATTTATTGCAGAAGAAACATTTGGAAAGAGCAATTATCTGAACATCATTATTTTATAAGATCAACTACCATCATGACAGAAGAGATATTTAAAGTCTGTGAGCATTCTTCATACCCTGCTGAATGTATACAAGGAATAACTGACTAATATCTGGCTGTCTACTCTTTGTTTTTCCTTCTGTTTTGCACTGGGATGCATCTGATGCAGAGTCATTAGTCACCACAGTGACAGAACTCTAGTTGCTCCACCAAATAACAGTGAGGTCTAACCAAACTGGCACATGACTGCAGTGCCACTGGCACTGGGCTATCATACCTGAAGAAAACCCAACTTTTGAGCATTATGCATTATTTTTTTCCAAGTTTTGAGCATTATGCATGATTTTTTTTTCCAGGCAGGGGTTTTTCCTTGGGCTAGAAATGTTTGCATGCACGTTTGCTGTGTGTTCAATTTAATGTGCCAAGGATGCACCTTAGGTTGCAGGGTCAGCTGGCAGAGCCTGGCTGGGCAGAGCCTGGCATTTAGCTGCTGTTTCTGCTTCTCACAACCCCTTCAGAGTTTGCTTTTTGCCTGAGAAGCTGTTGGAAAGATAAGCAGAATGCAGCAAGGGAGAGTGGCGCTGCTCCCTCAGGTGTGTGGTAGGAGCCTGCCAGCCCCAGGGCTGTCCTGCAGGTGAGCTGGCTCCTTCCAGGACAGCAGCAGCCAGAGGAAGAGGAACTCTTCCAGCTTCAACATCTTTGTGAACTTCTATCACATTTGCTCTTCTTCCTTCTTCTCTGATAGTCCCCTCACTATTGTCCAGCTGGCAAAAGCATAGACTTTGAAGGGGGCTGTGAAAATGTTATTTAATGATTTATTAAATAAATACCATGCAAGATTTTTTTTGGTTTTGTTTTCTGATGCAAGAGAATCTGATCTCTCATGTTTCTGAATCTCGGAAGAGGCAAGGGCAGGACTTTTTGCCATGAACAACACATATACAAATAAAGAGAACACCAACAATGACAGAATAAAGCAACTCTTGAGTTTCATAAATATGAAGCACAAAATGTCATAGAGCAGATTAGGCATTTACCATGTATCATCTCAAGAAATTGTAAGATTTTTGTCCTTTAAGTAACTGTGAAAGGACTAAACCAAGCATTGCTGCCAGGCTGAGGTGAAGGGGTGGATCTGTGACCTGCTGCCAGCAGTGACACTGTGTAGGAGCTTGGTCAAACCCAGCCAGCTCTAACGAGGGCAGATCCTGAGCTGGTCGAGTTGTGCATGTAGATCAGATGAAATATTACAGATAAACACCCAGAGCAAATCTGGCCATAGTAATAATTCCTGCTGAGCATATTCTCAAAGCAGAAAGCAACTTATAGAGATGGTTTTAATTTCACTCTTAGGAGGCAGCAGTTGTATCCTGCTTAGCTACACAATAAATCTTTAGGACCACAGACTGGGGAGATTGGTAATATCTGCTGTTTACTGAACAAGGACCCAGTCCTGCTAATTTTTAACCTTATGACTAGCTCTCATTTTGTTGCTTATCAATAATTTTCTCACCACTGAAAGTACTTATGTGAATATTCAGTGCTGTGTAAAGGTTTCTGAGTGAAATCCTGAAATCCTGGCCTGTGATGACAGGGAAGGGTAAAATGCCAAACATTGACTACCTCAGATCCCACCTGCAATATTTAAAGGTAAAACCTCTCCAAGAGCTATGGTGTGGGGCTCCAGAGGGAGTGGCTTTAACATTTGACTATTTTGGCATTTTTCTTTTGATTCTGAAATATGAGCAGCCTAAAAGACATTGCATTATCTACTGGAGATGGAAAAAACTTTCTACTGTTCACCTAGTGAAGCTGTTCATGATTCAACTGATCAAAAGTGGCCATCATAAATGCCCATTATCTAATATTGTGTACAGAAGAAAGCATTGTCAATGTCTTTCATTTGAAAGATAAAAGAAATGTCTTTGCCTTCAAAAATCTGATTTTAAAGTAGTATTGAGTAACTTAATGACAGTGAAAGCATGTGTGATGTGTTACAATATTCTGTCACTTCTAAATTTAAACCAAAAATTGTCTTAGAGCTGAGAACAATTTTGAATTCCAGAGTGATCATCTCTTCAGCACCACCCACATCCTGAGCGCCAACGTCACCTACTCCATTTGGACTCCAGCTCCTCAAGTCAGTACTTTGGAGTACAAAGCTGACCCTATTTAGTAAATAGTTTGAGAATATTTAGAAAACCTACTTATTAAGTTTTTACAATTTTAAGTAATCAGAGCCAGCTGTCCTGGTTCATAGTGAACACACAAGCTTGCCAGACATGCTGATTCTCCTCCTACTCTTGCTGAATTGTTAGAATTTTTTTTGTCTTACTAACATTCATTTCTCATGCTGATTAGCCAAGGCTGTGAACAATGAGAAGAGGTTGAAACTTCTACCAAGTAACAGCTGTGCAAAATCTGAGTTAATAAAATGTAGCAACGGTTTTAAAAGAGCTGAAAAAGTTCAGAGCACAATCTCCCAATGGTTATCACTAGACATAATTCAAATTTAATATGAAAGCTTCCTTGTGTGGAAACAACTTAAGGCTTGGGTTTTGGGTTTTTTTGAAACAATGTGAGAGTTCTATGCTAATTTGCTTAAATTTATTTTGAAGCATCAAAGGAAAACATCAAAACTCTTTTCATCCAACTAGAGAATAATTTGTATTGAAGATCCTCAAGAAGCAGCATGTATTAGCATAGTGCTCAGGCTGGCCCAAGCTAAATATACTCTTCTAGGATCTAGTGATGCATTTTGTACACCAGAGTCTCTCAGCCTTTCAGTGGGGAGCCTCATTGCCACCCCTCCTTTCTTTTCCCTCCTCTATCCCCACCTTCCTCAAGTCTTATTTATGTATTTTTTGGGTAGTGCTGGGGTTTCCCCACTTCTATGGTCAGTAAATAGTGCTCACTGCAACCTGTAAGAATTGTGACAGCATGCCTGAATGGTGGTCCAGAAAAGCCTCAGCTTGTGTCCATAATTTATCTGTACATCTGAAAAGAAGATGGAAGTGTGTTCTAATGGCCAATTATAGGCAATTCAGCTCCTTAGAGAAATTTCTTAGCTGTTATTAGCTACAGCTTTTCTTTATTCCTAGTGCCTAACCTAAATATGAAAGTTATCATTAATTTAAATATCTACGCCTATAAAAATTCATTAATTCTAATTTGTGCTAATGAATTCTACAGCTTTGGTTATGCATTTCTGAACTTTTCTATTACCTTTAAATTAATTTTTAATTGCTCATTGAATAGGTGTCATGTACTAAAAATTAAACCATCTGTCTTGCATCCCGTTTTTCTTGGCCATGTTTATTCTTAACTCATATTCCATTAGAAAACTTATTTTGTAATATTAAATTTTTCTTGTGATGTCCACTGTTATCCCTTTGGCCTTTTGTTTCCTTTGATTACTATTGCCAAGTGAGCAGTGCTTTTACTGTGATCTCAGAGTGATACTGCAGGTGCCCACCTTCATGTTTCATACTGACTAAATCAACAGCAGCAATGTCTAAGCCACTTGGATGATTTCTCAGGCAGAGATTTCATCTGTCAGCAGCTGCCCAGTCACAAACTCCTGAGTTTCTTCCACCTTCCTTGTGGTTGCATTGCTCATGGCCTATTTAAAGTCCATAAAAGAAGTTTAAAAGTGCAGCTGTACCTGTCTGCAGGAGAGCCATGGTTGCATCCCTTTCATCCCATTGAGAGGTGAGACCTCCTTTCTGCCTCTTTATGTAATTTTTGGGTGGTGCTGGGGCTTCCCCACTTCTGTGGTAGTCTGGGTCAGGAAATAATGCTCACTGCAACCTGTAAGAATTGTGACAGCATACCTGAATGGTAGTCCAGAAAAGCACCAGCTTTTCTGATTCTTTCAGTTGATGAAAATGCTGTTTCTAAAGATGTGCTGGCACACGTAGAGGCAAAGCACAGCCCATGTCAGGGGAAGGTGGAGATAGAGGAGAGAAAAGAAGGGAGGGGTGGCAATGAGGCCCTCCCCACCGAAAGGCTGAGAGATTCTGGTGTACAAAATGCATCAGCAGATCCTGGAAGAGTATATTTAGCCTGAGCACTATGCTAATACATGCTGCTTCTTGAGGGTCTTCAATCTAGTTGGATGAAAAGAGTTTTGATGTTTTCCTTTGATGCCTCAAAATAAATTTAAGCAAATTAGCATTATAGTCTCTCCCTAGCAGCCTAGAAAAGTGGAAAGTGAAAACTCTAAGCCTGGCCAAAAGGAGACAGCCTTGCTAGGCAATTTTTCCAACCTTAAGATGATGCAAACTTTAGCTAAGTTTATTAATGCAAGTGTCTGAGTCCCAGTGTGTCTGACCTGTCCAGTTAACAACTTGATATAGTATCCAAAAGGTCCAATTTATTTTATGTATAAGAATTATAACTGCTGAACTTTTTCCATGGGATAACATAGAAGTCTTTCTATATATACACATATACATAGACAGTAGAGTTTAATTCAAAGAGATGAAATTATATGAAATTTGGATTTAAGGGATTAAATCTTGAATTCATCTTTGAAAATGCCAGCCTCTAGAGAAAATTGTACTTATCACTTTTGTAATCTTTGGCATGTTTGCTTTTCCTAAGTAACTATTGCTTTCTGATTTTCAAATGTGAACTGTAAAAATTTTTATATAATTGGGTGGAACTAATCAGAAACAAAAGGTGGAACAAATGTAGAGATGAGCATTGCATTTAGCTTGACTGATTTTTTTAACTGAGAGGACCAAGAGAAAACGAAACAAAAATCAATGTCTCTGCATGGTACCTTACACATCAGCAGACCAATTACCTCCTACATTTGCAAGATCATGCTCTTAATGGATTGTGTTTCAAGGGTGTGACAGAGTCATATTTGTCTTTATACCTTTTGGGAATAATCTTAAGAGAATCAACAACTCCAGCAGTCTCATTCTTGGTACTCTGCTTTGGTGTATGAGCCAGACTGAAATTGTTCTCTTAAAAAAACCTCAACAAATCTCCAACCAACCAACCAAGCCCCTGCTCCCAATTCAGAAGAAATGCCTCAGATTGGTGCTTTTGCAGCCTCTGAATTATACCATTATTTTCCTAGACTGAGAGAACAAGCCACTGGCTTGCTTTCTAAAGAAGATAAAAATGTGCCAAACTTAGCATTCCTGTACATATAGCATGTCTTTCTTGGTACACTTGTGGAGCTGAAACCACTGGAGAAGATTCCTGTTGACTTCACCACTCACTGTGTAATATCCCCTGAAAACTTTTCTTGTGTACTTTTTTTTTTTTTTAAAGTCAAAATCCAAGTTTAAAAGAGTTTAACTGTAGTGAAGCTTTAGCAGGAACATCTCAAAAACCAGCTCAATTATCCACTGCCCATGTTTGTCTTGGGTCATGGCAAAAGCAAGGTTAATGCAGCTTAGCCTGCAAGGAAGAGGCTCTAGTGACTCAGGTTATTCATGATTGCTTACTGAGCTGTGATAACTTGATTAGGAGTCCAAGTCCAAGAAATTCACCTTTCCACCGAACTCACTTTCAAATAAAATCACTTGAAGAGAGAATCAAGTATGGAGTCAAACCTGAATGTTTTAACTGCACAAATGTTTACCTTAACCAACCTGCTTCAATCTGGGCCTCTGTGTTTCAGGGTTTTAGATTTTATCTGAACTCTGTTTACTAGAGTTAGACTGAGAGGAAAAGTCCACAGGCATTTCCTAAGAATGCTGTACTTGGATTTGTTCTTCCTGCTGTGTGATGTGAGCTCCAGTAGTTTATATGGTGATGTCTTTAAGGAAAAGCACATAAAAATAGTCAAATGAAAGAAAGCAAATTTCAAAGAGTTGATTTTAGAGTGGGCTTTTTTTCACTTTTTTTTTTTACTTTTTAAAATTTTACTCTGAAGATGAAAATTATCCCATATGGATTATTACTCACATCTTCCCCCACTAGAAAGCAGATCCTTGTGGAGTGAAAATTGGCTTCAAAACCTGAAGTATGAAATTCAACTTTTTATACATATTTCAGATTTCAGTTTTTGCATATCCTTGTAGCAGAAATAGTCACTTGACTGAATTTCTCATCAAAAAGTAGAGCTGTAGCAACTCAAATTCATCCATTGCAAATGACAACTTTCTGCAAAAAGCCTCACCAGTTTCAACAATTTTTATAAGCAGTTATTACTACCACTAGCCAGTTTTAATAATTTTCCTCACACCGTTGTCTGCATTTTTATTTCTGAAGCCCAGTATAAACATATGAAAGAATGAAGTGTGGAATCTGATTTGAGAATCAAAATATAAATAATGCTTCAAAAAATATACAGTTTCAGGGACCATTTTTTTCCCATAATTCCCAATGACCCAAGTGCAGAGTTCACAATGACTTGGCTCATCCAGACAGACTGAACAGTCTTGTACTGGGACATACAAAACCCCAGGGAACTGAAACATGTGCATAGGGGAGGTTCAGATTTACCCAGAACAAAATCCACATAATTTAAATTTTATTCCAAAGGTTTATTTTGCAATCACTGTGCATGGACATGGTTGATCACACAGACTTGTGATACTCATACAAACACCACCTCACAGTACCTCACCTCAGTGTCAGACAGGAAAAGGGAATGTGACACCACACAACACTTGCTGACAAACACACAGGCTATAGACAATTAGATACATTCAATAAGAAAAAAATAAACTATAAGTTGCTGATATTTTCCATGTGGTCCTCTCATTGCTGGAAAAATTATAGCAGCGTAACAATGGAAAAAAAAAAACTGTATAGAACAACTTCAAGAACAGCAGACTCATTGGGGTCAGAGATGAGAAAGTTAATGAAGTACTGGCACATCTGAAACTTCCACAGCCCAAGGCAGAGGACACTTCCCTGGCTAGTGAACAAAGCACTAGCTTGGCCTGGAATTGCTTTGAACACTGGATGGCAAGGAAAATCAGGTGAGATGTGGAACCCCTGTCCCACACCATGCCCAGTCTGTAGCAGCTCTTTGCAGCCACATAGAAAGTGTGTGCCCATCTCAGGCAGGACAGGAGAGGGCAAATGGGATTTCAGAAATGAAAATATGACCCCTTGCTGTTAATGCTGTACAAGACCCCCGAGATGTGATAGGAAATTCTATCAGACATCTCTACCTATGCATTCAGAGCTGGGCTCCAAATGCAACTGTAGGCAAATGTAAGATGATTTTATCTTGTTGCAGAAGTCCTGATTTCTGATACAACTGCTGTATCAGGTCAGCATGATATTTAATTGAAGTTATCCAATTGTAACATTTTCAACAGTGTCTAATGTATGCTGATGAACAGCACTAAGTGCTAAATTCTGCTCATTCTAATAATATTGGTTTCCAATCTTCCAACTTGGCTCAAAACAGATCTCATCATACCATGTTAGTAGCCCTAACTACAAAGTAAGGTAATTCCCAGTCTGAAGGAGAAGGTCTGAATTTGCCAGTCTTGCCCTGCAGGCAAAAAAGGAAGAAATTTTTTCATAAAATTTTCTGGAGGCCTGGCATTCACACTCAGTGTTTACATAACCATTCACCTTGCAAGCCTCATATAACCCTTGGAATAGAGAACTAAAGGCACTGAAAAGTAATACTTTCATTTGCTGTATATATAATTTTACAAGTGGTTATTACAATAATATTTTTGTTGAGTTTTCTCCACAGTATTTGATTAGCTTCCATTTCTGACTGTCTGTTGGAATAATCCCACTTCGCTCTCTTTCTTAATAGTAGCACCAAACCCATAAATTTTTTATTTTTCATTCTCAATTTGCTTTCTCGTATATATTTAATTTTCTTACTGCTGTACTTCTATCTCAATGGAAAAAAAACTCCATAAAGTCTGGCATAAAAGCACCCATCAATTTTTTGTCAATTATCTAGTAATGAAATTGTCCTATTAGGTCAGCTTACAATGTCTGTGGTAAATATGCCATATACAAATAAATCACAGTATAAAACTATATGCATAAATTAGTCATAAAGTCATAACAGCTGAACATTAAGATCTCTGATTATAATTTACAGTGTAATTTACAGCATAGAACAAAACAAAAATGAGCTTATTACTTGGAGAAATACAAACAACCCCCCCTCCCCCTGCAGATACCAGAAAATAATTATCCACTGTATGTGTATATACATGAATATAAATCACAGAATCATAGAATAGCCTGGGTTGGAAGGCACCTAAAGATCATCTTGTTCCAATCCCCCACCATGGGTTCCAATCCCCCACCACCTTCCACTAGACCAGATTGCTCAAAGCCCCCTCCAATCTGGACTTGAACAATTCCAGGGATGGGGCAGCCACAGCTTCTTTGGGCAACCTCTTCCAATGCCTCATAGTAAAGAATAGAAATTCTTTAAAGAATTCTTTAAAGAATTTTTAAAGAATTCTTTTAAAGAATTTCTATTCTTTACTATGAGGCACTGGAAGAGGTTGCCCAAAGAAGCTGTGGCTGCCTCACAGTAAAGAATTTCTTCCTAATATCCAATCTCTATCTACCCTCTTTCACCTTAAAGGCACTAATATAAAGCCATTGAATATTAATAAGTATCTACACTTGGAATGTATATACATATATATTAATGTATGCAAAAATGCTCAAAATTCATGAATTTCTAGATTAGTAAATATAACTTGTGGAAGCAGTTGACTCTACCTACATGCTGCACTTTCTTCTTGTGTCTTACTCCTAACTGAGAGCAGCTCAAAGACTTAGTTATTTAATTTAAAAATTCTTTTTACATCAACATCCAGGTACCTAGAGGGATCAAGAAAAACTGTTATCAAAATTAAAACTGTAAAGATGATGTTCATTAAGAAAAAAATCCCATTAATTGGTGGCTGAACCACTGAGAGCCTGCTGAGTCTTTCTCTCATGAAATCAAGCAGTTTTACAAAGCTTTAGATAGCTTAGAAACTTGTTAATAAGAGCTAGGCCTGGTGCTTCAGAATCTAATGCCCAAATAAAAATTAGTGTTTAAGAAATAAGGGCCTAAATTCCTATGCAGACATCTGAGTGTTAAGAACTAAGTTGCCAGGTCTCAGGGAAATTTGGGCTCCTAAGACTTGTTTTAAAAGGAATTTGAAAACAAAAGCAATAAACAAACAAAAAAAATTAAAAAACCCTAACCCTTGGAACACTTCATGTTTGAATTTTTGTTTCAATACTATGCCCTATGCATACCATCAGAGTTCTCTCACTTCCCCATGAGGTTTAGCTTTCCTTTCATATTAAACCTTTTAAGTTTAAAAATTAAAATTATGTAAATATATATATTCAGAGAAATGCAGTGCCAGCAAACCCAGAAACTAGAGACAACTCTTGTTGAGCACGATTTTTACAAACTCTATTACTAGTGAATCAGGATTTGCAAGTGAGACAAGGAAACTCATCAGGGCCCTGAGCTGCCCATTTGTGGGAAGGTGGGAGATGTTCAAACAATGCAACTGAAAGTCAAAATAGCTAGAAAAGGAATGGGAGGTCAGGGAGGTGTCATGTCAGATCTCATGGGGAGCTTGAATGACATCTTGGGAAACACGGAGAAACTCATTCCGGTGCCATTCCAGGTTTGCTTCTCCGCAGACCCCCACTGGGATCTCTTCCCTTGTTTCTGCCTCCTCCTCCTCTTGGAGAGAGCATGCCCACCTCCCTGTGAGCACATAGGGGTGCTCAGCCAGCTGCTGCTCAACACCCTGGCTCCCCACTGCCACTTCACATCTCCAAGTCTATATTCCCCATCCCACTCACCACAGCAACTTGCTTCACAGGTGCCAAGGAAACTCCATCTCATTTAATTTATCAGTTGCCACTCCTCCCACTCCTCATTGTCTCAACTGTTACTCCAGCTGCTAATGAGTTCACCCATACTCACTTAGAACATTTTCAAAGGAGAAGCAGTTCATGATAAAATATACAAGTTGTGCATTGCTATAAATGAAAAGAGCACTATCTCTCCCATCCCCTGAAAGAACATCATGGGTTTACACAATCCTTTTTAAGGTTTCCCCATTGTCCACTGGAGTTGTGAAGTTTGATTCTTGTTCTTCACTTGGTTTCCTCTCCCCTGGGTAGTGGTTCATCTCCTGCATTTCTAAAGTTACTTTGTTCCTTTTGGCAAATGCTTGGCTGATCTCATGAAATGTCTTATTTTTTGTTTCAGGCAGGACAAAAAACAGGTAGGCTGCTCCTGCAAAGCAGACACCAGCAAACACTAGGAAGCAGTAGGTCTGTAAACCAGCCTGTGAATGAAAACAGAGGAGATGGTCATTACAAAAGAGAAAAAAATCAGAAGAAAGACAGGAATGGTTTGAAAAAAAAAAATGGGGCATATGGAGCAATTTTTAACCAAGTAAAGTACTGGCACTCATTGCTAGTTGGAGCACTGAAACGTTCATAAAAATGCATGAAATTTTGGTTCTTCCAACACTGCCTGTGGCCTGTCGACAGCAAAGCAGGTTCCTGGCACAGGCACAGAGAGCTGCAATCTGGGCAGTGCTGGGAGACACCAGACTGAGCTGGGGGAGAGCAGGAATCCTGCACTGTGCTCAGCTGAGCCTGGCACTGCCCTGGGGTTGCTGGAAATGGGGCAGATGTTTCACTGGGTGGTTCTGCACACTGCCTCCCAGTCCCAGGTACAGGAGCTGAGGCACGCTTCAGCAGTGCTGTGCACCTCTACAAAACCCATGGAAAAACTGCCATAGCCAGGGGCATCTTCATCACAGCAGTTACAGGCTTTGAGATTTGCAAAATAAATGAGGAAAAACCCCAAATAGCACACATTTGTTATCACTCTTATGGTTACGGGAGTTCACAGAAGGAAAAAAAAGTCCCTAAAATGCATTTCTTTTCATGCTAGAAAGTGTAAGAGTTAGTTAAAGGAATGCAAAGTACAGACCATATTTGAATGTTATGGATTTTACTTCACTGCAAAACCAAAGAGAGTAGATGTAAAGAAGTTCATTTATAAATTGATTATAAAGGCTCCAACCAGCCAGTAGGAGTTGTAGTTCACTGAAACATAACTATTTCTTGCCTGGTGATTATTAGATCATTTAGAAGCTACCAGATACCTTTCAGCAGTACAGTTGTGAAAAAAACATTTGATAAATACCATATTGCCATCTGAGCTTTGTTGAACTTGGAACAGGTTTGATATTATGGCTCCACAGAAGCCACTTGCAACATTTGAGGAAACCTCCCTTCCTCTATTGATTTACACTCTCAAACATGCTATGTACCCATATTTTTCTAATTGCTTTTATTAACAAGGCTGAATCAAGCCAGAAAGGGTATCTCCAACTCCAAAAATAAGGTGACATTTCTGTGGTGCCCTGTGTCAGGTCCTGAACAGCAAACCCAAGGAGAGCCAAACTCCTCACACATCACCTCAGGTGCTGCGAGGCTGAGGTTACCCCAGGGAAAGCCACTCAGGACAGAAGAAGCAGACTGTCTTCCTCAAAATACTTATTATGCCATTAAAGGTATATAACTGAAACAAGTAAGACAGAGCCAGTAACCTTCATTTTACACATTTTTGTAATAGACTCTCATCATGCCTCGTTAGTCACACCAGTCCTACACTGCATGCTGGTTTAACTCCCTGCTTTGGGTGCTCAAGGTGTATGCAATTCTTGGCACTATTTTTATGTTTCACTTGCTCATTATGCATCATGCGTGGTGTGCAAGAAGAACATTAATTCCTGCGTGGAACAAGAAAGAAAAAATGGAACAAACCCTTTCCTGCAGCTGCTTTTTAATACCATGGCTGATTTCCAGCCTGCCTAGTCACAATGTTCTTTGTTTCTGTGGATAATTCATTACCTAGTTCAGTGCTTCAAATCCTGCCTGTAACAGGAAAAGCCAGCAAGTGCATACTCTGATATTGTTTATGGACCCTAGAGATCACCAATGCTTTTTCATTAAATCCTAGAAGCATGAAGTCCTGAGCAAGCTGACAATCAGAAGCCAAACAGCATGGATAACATGGTGGAGGGGGAAATATTCTGGCATGTAACAGATAGAACTTAATAGAACAAATAGCTTATACAGAGGCAGAAGCAAAAGGATATAGTAGACAGGAGAAAATAATTTGCAGTGCCTCATAAATCATCCTGTCATGCTAAGAATTGAAATTTGACATCTGGATCTTCCGCATTTGTAATTGCTCTTCAGCTGAATGGCAGAATTTCAACCCAGAATCATGTTTCTCACTTTTTAAAATTTCACAGAATTAAATATTCTCCATGATGAAAGTGAACCTTTACTACACCATATAAATAAACATGGCAATCAATTGTAATAAATTAAAATAAATGTGTCTTTTAGTGATGCAGCCACAACTTTGTGCCCCCTTTCTAATTCCTCTTGATTTCTTTGCTGTCCATGAGCTAAATAAATTAGTGCTTATTATCTTTGATTCATATCTAAGTAAACCTCTTCTAATTGAACTAAACACTCATGAGTGCATGTTTTATTTGCAATTATTTTACCTAATGTATTTATATTTAATTTTAATAATCATACTCTTAATTTCTACAATCCCTTAAGAAGCAACCCTCAAGGACCTCCAACTGAAGTTTCACAGAGAATAAGGTAAAAATTAAATTTTGTTATAAATCCTACAAGTGGGTTTTGTAGGGTTTATTGTGTCCTGCAGGATTTGTCCAACAGGTCCATAATTCCCAGACAGGAGGAACACTGCAGGGTGACCATAAAAAGCCCTTTCATCTCCAGCCATTCTTCAGTTATAATATTTTCTTAAACCTGGTTATTATTTACACTCACAGCAAAGAAAACCACTAATTCATAAACCTTCTATAAGTCATCCAGAGTTCAATTTAGATCACCCAAACCTGCATTTGACACAGAACATCACATACTAATTAAATTACTCATTATAAACATGAAACCCTCTATATGCACTGCACACTGATAAAGGTTGTAAGACAGAAATACAGGGAAAGCGGGAGGAAAATGTTAAATCACAAATCCCAACTCAGTAAAAACCTTTAGTGGGACATAGGTGAGATACAGTTCAGCCTAGATGTTTAATTCATTTTTATCTGTTTCTGATGTATTTTGAATTGCCTGGTGCTGGAGGAAAGATCTGAGGTATGGAACAAGCAATAGATTGGCCTAAACATATCTGATGGGCCCATCAGGGAACCTAGAAGGTGAAATAATGTGGTGAAGTGCAGTAAATGCTGAGATATTTAACAATGGCTACTACAGAAAAGGTACTAATAGACAGATCTGCCAGGAAACAAGATCTTTGTTCCATGAGATTAGTGTACTTTCTTTTATTTATATTGGATATTATTTATGTTTTGTCTATGAAACCTGTATACCTCACTATTTGTAATCACCATAGTCTCCTAACTAACCTGTAGTTTCTCTGTTTTTTTACCCCTTCCAAGGTGCTAGAGGTGAGCCTGCTGCTGCTACTGCAGAAGTAAAACCAAGGATATTGCTTATCCTTGGCTGGGGTGGGAGTAAAAAGTTGAGGAAGAACTTCAGTTAAAGTCTTTGGTGACAAGGCACGGATTCTCTGCAGCTCTGAGTATTTGAGCCTACAGACATGGATGGCCTCAAGATTCCTCACTGACATGTGCACTGCCAATGATACAAGAATAATGACAATATATATGATAAAACTGAAACAGTAAATCCTTTTTCTATGCTTTGTGACAGTATTTCACCTGCTACATGGAGTAGAAGCCTCAGTGATCAAAAAATTGAATACTTGTGTCTACCAGAAGAGTAGCTTGACTCTTTTGGTGCATACAAGTATTCAAAACATACCACCTCTGAACAGCTGGAAGGTGCAGCTAAAAGAGGAAGGGAATGTCAGAGGAAGAAGTAAAAGCAAACCAATTCTGAATGGAAGTTCTAAGCAAATAGAGAAAAAATTCAAGGGAAGTGTGTGGTTTCTGTAGTTCTGCATTTCCTCACGTAAGGACAGGTTACTGCCTCACCCTCTGCTCCAAGCAGGAGCAGCAGCAGCCCTGGGCATGCAGGAAGCTCCAAGGCAGCCCCATCCATGTCCCACTGACACATCCACCCATGCTGCTCTCTCCACACTGCCTGCACGTCCTGCTCAGGCTCAGAACACGCTGCACCTTCACAGAACAAAGCTGCTTCTCCTTCCCCACCCCCAGGCAGCCTTGCCAGAGCTGGGAACGTTTCCTCAGCAGTACCTGAAGCCAGGCTTTTACCTGCAGGGTTACAAACCCAAAGGTCAGAAGGAGGTCAGGACAAAGCTCTACAACAGGCTGTGTTTTGCAGCTGTTTTCCCTTAGCATTTCCTTAAGCATAACCTCCTGCAGGAACACCCAAGGTTCAAAGGTGAGCAGAGCTTCAGGTGGATCCCTAAACAGGAGCAGTGCTGTCTCCTGGTAGATATCCATTCCATATCAAGGGCAGATACACAGTGAGGATCCTTGAAGGGCCAGGCTTTCTGGGGTTACTGAGGGTCACCTGCCCTATCAGGTCTGTGGGGAGGGCAAAAGAACAGCAGACACACTTATTGATGCAATCTCCTGAGGGAAGCACCTACTAGGTCAGCAAACTAGTAAAACCTCTTCAAAGCTGGATTTACATTGGATTTTTCGAGGCTGGCGAGGGCTATTACTATACAGGATATTTAATAGTTAAGCATAAACTTTAAAATGCATCACCTTCTATTTCAATGCCAGCTTTCTAAGGAGGCCACTTGAAAAACAGCATTTCTACAAATTCTGGACAGCTGAATCCTGAATTGCTCATTTTTGTCTTTTCTGCAGATGATTAAGTCTTTTTATTTGTGGGAAGAAAAAAAAAAAGAAAACCAAGAAATTATATACCTAAGACACACATGCAATTACCACAAAAAAGAATCAAAGTTGAAGTACTCAGGCAATTCCCCCAAATCAGATCCCAGGCATGGCAAGCAATCAAGCCTGACTTTGAGGATGAAATAGAGCTGCATAAGCAACATGTATGAGTAAGCAGGTGCAGCTTTGCCACATTTTTGTAAGCAAAGAGGTGAACAAACCTATCCCCAGCTTGTGGGGGGATGCTATACACGTTAGAGAGAATATACAGGCATTTCCCCCATCTCCCTTTAAATACAATAGTGTGGAGAGCTTTGTGGATAGTTGGCTAGCTGAGAAAGGCCACTTCGATGTGATACCGTTGGATAAGGATAGGGGAAACAAGCTGGGGATTAAGTAATAAGTGTCCAATCACTGACAAAGGTCATGGTGACCTTCGCTGAAACGGGAAGATGGGGGAGAAAATCGTTTGCCAGAAAATGAAGATAGCCTAGGTAGAGTAGCTATAAGAAAGTAAACATAGAAACAAAATAATCATTAGAGCATAGAAGTAGGTGTGGTTGATCTAAGTGTGCTTTAGCCAATAATGAGCTCAGCTTTTGCAATATGTATAAGCTTCATTAACACCAATATAAATATGTGTGAGCTTTCAATAAACTTTGGGATTTGCTGTTCACGCATATAGTGTGAGGCATTTCTTCCGCCGTTCACGACACAATAGTAAAAAATACTTAATTTTTAGCATCATGAACTGACTTTAGGTGCCCAAAATGAATGATTTTTTAAAGCTAAAAAGTAAACTGAAACAAATAAAAAACCTAACATTGAAATAACCAGAATTCTTGTTTTAATTACAAAACCTGCACAATTTGCTACTTTTGAAGCAATCTAGCTGAGAACAGTCTTCCTGTTAATAGCTTGCATGCTGTGAACACCATATTCTGGAGGAATCTAAAAGTAGTTGAGAGGACCATTATGTGCTATTTAACAATGGTTGCTTACTGACTTAACACACCCTGTAGCAAAAGTTAAATTCTAAGCAGGACTGTGATACTGGAAAACATATATTCTAGGGCAGATACAACAAAATAAATGAGCAAATGAAAAAAATCTGAATTAACTTAACAAACGTAACACATTAATATTTTTAAAACAAAACTTTTGGCTCTTCCCAGCAAATGCCAAACGTGACTCTAAATTCTCAACTTGCAAAGTCACAGCCCCTGACACTAGCAAAGGCTCCTTGCATTTGTAACTTGCCATGAAGATTAGTGTCATGAGCTGTGGGTCAAACTGGCTTTTGAAGTGCTGAGGTCAAGTGATAATGGTTCAATGTCTTACAGAATTGATCAGCAGAAAAACTGTTATTCATGTAGACATTTGGCTTCACTTTGTTTCAAATTGATATAATGCAGTGAAGCAAATGGATAAGGGCTTGTGTCCTTTCCCCTTTGTCCTTCTTCTGTTCCAGACATAATTTAAGGTTCTGCTGAAAGTGCAGGACAATGAAGAAGGACTGAAGTGTAATGCTCATGAAACATAATTCCTAAGTAAAAAATAGAGACATTTTTAGACATGAACTGCAATTTCAACCATGACCTTCACACACACACACTATCTCTTCATAAAAGTGTTACACATCCTTATATTGTATCTCTAAAGGGGGCTGCTTCTAATTAAGATAAGCACACCTAACCCTCTGATAGCCCAAATTTCATTTTCTCATCTTTGAGGGGAACTTTAACCATTTCCCCTAACACAGGGACACTGTCATTACATGAAACATCCAATGTATTTGAAGAAGCTTAAAACACCTTGGCTCAGGGAGACTATGCATAACTTTCTGGGCACACCTGTTATTGAAATCCTTTATCCTGAGTAATAGAAAAAGTCAAGGGATACTATTACACAGTAAGGAAATAATAAGGACAACCAAAAGACAATCTTGCTGATTGCAATGTAAATGAATCTTGAGAATGAAAATCTCTAGTGTTAAACTAAGGAAGAAATAAAGTAGGAGTAAAAGAGAACCTCCAGAAACCAGTGACTCAGAAGTACTACTTCCCAGGCACAAATAAATTAGTTTCTGAAAGGAGGAAAATAAACACACATACAGGTCTTGGCATTGTACTAATAGGCAATCTGAACTAAGCCTTCAAGGCCTGTAGCACCTTTATCCCATATGATACTGAGCTCCTTCTGGATCACAGATCCAAACAGATTATTTTGGTCAAAGCCCAGTTAAGAGTCAAATCAGTTTTCCATATAGAAGTTCCCTAATCACAATGGGATATTCCCCTGCATTCCCCAGTTATTGGAAACTTTTGTATTAGGAGGAAAGTCGGAAGATGAGCTGTTCTTGAAAATTAAAATTATAAAATGCACAACAATTTAAATATTTCTTGAATATGTACTGAATTTACAATGTGACTTTGACAGCAGAAAAAGACTCTGCACAGTTTTATAGAAAGAGAAATTATTAGGACAGAAAACTTCTGGAGAAATCTGGTACATTTTCCTTCAGTATATTACTAATTTACCATGAAGTCTTTAAGTGCCTCATAGCAATCTAATAGCACAACTTGAAATATGAAATAAAAGTGTATCAGCATGTATTAAAAATAGCATGTTGGGAAATTATTTGGTAGTTATTGATGTTTAGCAATTCTTTGTATTTACACAACACATTACAAAAAGTAAACAGAAACTTTTTCTAGATGACATGGAATTTAAGGTCCTGCTACACCACTGAATTACTGAAGTCTATCCCTGCAAACTAATGAAGAGTATTTCTTTAACACAAGAAGCCTATCCTAGTGCACCAGCAGTTTTTGGCCTTTTAGATCATACTTTTCTGCTGGTTTCTTGTTCCCTGTGCCTGCTTCAGCTCATTGCACCCATTTCCACATATATACATTCTAATTTCTGATTTACTGTGACCCTGTTCACATTTCAGCACCTCAAATAGGTAGTGATGAGGCCTGGAAGAGAAGCCACATCCAATTTCTTTTTAAAATTTGTCAAAAATTTATTTGTATACTAGCTTTTCAATTTCATCCATATATTTTAATGTATGACTCAAGCCACTCTTTGATTATATTTATCTACAGATGGTTGAAGGGCAAAAATCTAGTCATTCAAATTAGTTAATTGGTGACATTTGGAAAACTAATTACTGGTTGATTTTTTTAGTAACCCTAAACTGAACAGATTTGTTTCCCAAATGTTTGGAATAATTTTGTAGAAGCACACCAAGGATCAAAAAAAGTGGCTGCTGTTTCTCAAGCAATCAGGTTAGTATTCAAATACACAGGCAGGATTATGCATTCATCCTGTGAAGGTACCTTAAAGATTTTTTTTTTCCTGGTTAAGGTTTATAAAATGAGCTAAGAAGATATTGCCTCTATGTGAAGAAAGTGGTGACTCATAAACTGAATTTTGAGAATAAGGTTGACTGAAATAGGAAAAAAGTTAAAGCTTGGGAAAGGGGAGATGTTCTAGTTTGATCTTGTGAAAAAGCTTTAAAAATCAAAGTCTGAGTAACACTGCTTTCATCTTTAGGTACAAACTCTAAGCTTTTTCTCTTTTTATTTCTCTTTTCTTTAAAAGAAGAAAAAAATCCCCAAAAAAAACGCTCAAGCTGGAAATAAAATTTATCCTCATTAAAAATAAACTAGATAATTTTCTAATCACACAGCTGGATATTTTTATGACACATAAGGATAAATTCCCCAAGGCTACAGCAAACTTCATATGGATGCATACTAAATCACTCAAAAAGATTTAATATGCGTGTGGAAAATTATAAAATGCAGTTTGCCTTTTAATTTGAATTTATTGAGGGTCTTTTTAAGCATTTTCACCAGGTGATCTGTCAGGTAGCATTAGCAGAACAAGTAGGGATTGTCATGAGTTGCATTAATTCAAATCTGACAGCTAAGCAGAACTCAGGGTTATCCCTGGTTTTGTGCAGGAGGCAGAAACTGCAATTTTGAAGAAATGTGTCTGGATAATTAAAAAACAAAAACAAAAACAGAAGAAAAAAATACACCCCCCCCAAAAAAAAACCCACCAAAAAACCAAAACAAAACAAAAACAAACAAAAAACCAACCAAACCAACCCAACCAACCAAACAAAAAAAAACCCAAACCCAAAAATTTACCTAAATGAAAGTATTCTGAGTAAATGTCCCTAGGTTTGAGATCTTGTTCTCTGTCCCTACCCAGCTGCCATGGGGGCAGGTGGTGGAACCAGGAGTGCCTGGCCAGCTGGGCTGGAAGGGAGGGTCTAATGCTACCAAAATAGTCACTCCTCATCTTCTGCAAGAAAAACCTATTAACCACACAGAAGCATCCATTTGCTGGATGAACTGGGGCTGCCCCATGGACTAGGTCAGGTTTTCAAAACCTCAAGGGAATTGTCTGCAGCAGTGGTATCACAGCATGTCAATTAGCAGGGACGTGGAGTACCTGGATGAAGGGGAAGAGCAGTCCCACTGCGAAGTTGCAGAGCCAGTTGACTGTCCCAGCTATCATGAATGCAGCTGGCCTCTGTGACTGCTGGAAAAGCTCTCCAGTGAGGACAAAGGGAATCCCACCTGAAACAGGGTCCAACAAGACAGTGGTATTAGTAAAGTCCCCCACCCATCAGCAGAGATGAACAAGCCGCCTGACGCACACATCCATGACTAGCGCTGCTCTGCAGGGCCTTCTGAAACAGATCTGTCAAAATCATATTTGAGAGAAGTGACACTTCTTTCTTTCATGCCATCACATCTCCTGTTTGACATTCTTTTTAGGGATGACAAGCAGGTAACAGAGCAGGGAATCCACACACCAGCTTCCAGAGCATCATGTGATAAACTGTTTATTCAAAATAAGAACAATTGTTTCTACTACAATGCTTGAAATTCTGAAAATTCAGAGATACTCCAAAATACTTTTAGATCTTAACAGTTGGAAAGATGGCTCCAAAGAGACTAACTCCTATTTTTTTTTATAATTATTACCCAATTTCTCAGCAATAAAATACAAAACTTTTGCTTCCCTATGAGTACATTTGTCATTGATGCTTATTTAGTATGTTTCCTTACCAGATACTGCTGGCACTTCTGGCGAGGTCTATTTCTCCCATCACCCAAGGACTCTGACCTCCATAATAACAATTGCATTTGAATACCACATTTGTGACGTGTTTTCTTCCACTTAGGCAGTGGACTATTTTGTACAGCACTGGCATATAGCAGTAACCCCCAGGGAGTAGCTGTCTAGTAGCTGAAAGTCTCAATTTATGATCTTTGGCTTCCTTCATTCCTATCTGATATTTCCATGGAAGTATTTCTATTTTTAGAGAACAAAACCTGGATTTTACTTGTTGATCAGACATATATCTACTTGCAGAATTATTTCATTACAGTTTGAAGAACTGTACAGCTAGTAACATCAGTATTTTGCTCTTACCAGTTTCTGCCTCTAGGTCCTCAAGTATGCTGGTATTACCATTCAGCTTTGTAGGCAAGACCCATATACACTGTGGAAGATTATGTAAGTCCTGCCTCAGTTTTAAGCATATTAATAAGATAGTGTAAACAACCAAAACCATATTTATATATATATATTTACTTTCAAAAACCTCTATAGCAATACTGACCTCCAAAAGATTTATAAATTAATAAGAAAACACCACTACAGACTTACCTATCCACTGGGTTTTCTCCTCGCACATCTTCCCTTGGTCTATGTGCTAATCTTTTGCACTACCTTTATCCTTGGACATTTGGGAATACATCTCTAAGTGCATTATAGGGCTGCATCCTTATGTGCTCAATGGCCCTGAGCTTTAGCACATGCACCAGAAGCCCCTGTGAGCAGCGTGAGATAGGGACTTGCAAACACAGAACATGACATGCAGATGACACGTGTTGTCAGACACCCTTCCAGATGCAGAAGCCATGAATATGTGCATAAATAAAGGCAATGTGATGCAGCAAAGAGCTGCTCTCCATCGTGAGCTTGTGTGGCTTTTTGTGAGAACACATCTGAAGTGGTAGCAAAGCCTTCAACTGAACTTTCTGTGCCAAAGAGTGTCAGTATAAATTACACCAAAAAAGTGGAGAATAAATAAATAAATTTATTTACTCCTACTTTATACATAGGAAACTGAGATATGGAGAGTTTAAGCCATCCAAACTGCAGCTTTGTACCTTTCTACAAGACATATGTAGTATCAGAATTCTGCTAAAAAAAAAGTAATCCCTTCCAGCAGAAGTTTGAACATGTAGAATAAATATCTGAACCCCCAAAACTTAACAAAATTCCAGCAAGATGGGGTCTATCAATGCTTGATGGCTTCCAGTGGCCATTCTATCATACCCTTGGGATTTGGGTTCAAATCACATCTGTTCTGTCAGCAATCACATCTGTTCTGTCAGCATCTGGTTTGGGTCTTAAATACCATATGAGGCAGCAGTTTGCCAGGACACTTGCCCCTTGGAGAGAGGAACTGAAGGACTGGAAACACAGAAATTGTGTAAGATGACTTATTTATAATCATTTATTCTGTCATGCCTTTGCTGTAGGACAATCTACAGAAGTGTTGCTGTTCTTGTCAGTATAATAAAATATGCTGTTGGAAGCAGCATTTGGAAAAGCAGCATTTGGAAAAATACATATTATACAAGAGAGAAAAAAGCCAGAGGCAAAAAAAAAAAAGTATGAAAGGACAGAAACCTATCAGAAAGCATAAGTGTAATGGAAATAAAAATGCATGGGCACTATCTTGGAAACAGGTTCCTTGAAATTCCAATTTAATTTCTAAGAACATATCAACTATCTCTAACTTTTAAAAATTCTGTAGAGGAATGGAAAGTGTGGCACAGACAGACCTCCCATCTTTCTCATGGTCTAGAGAAGTATAGCCACAGCATCACAAAACAGAAAGTCAGCTTATGTAGGGGGATGACTATAAAGAATTGTAAGGAGGAACCCAGGAGCCTGGAAAGTGGTACATGAGTTATGTGAAAGTCAGGTCAGGTCTGGGAACACAAGAAATGGAATAAAGCCAGGTCATTGCTGTCTATTGCTGTGTGCCTGGAAGAGCAGACTTGACCTTAAGAAGATGAAGAGGAGGGCATGTGAATGCCTCCCAAGGGCCACACCACTGTGAAAAACACACTCTGCAACTGAGTGAAGGGAAAAAGAAATTTGGGAGAGCTGAAGGAAAACTGTAAAGCCTTAAAGTCACAGTCAGTGTTGGCACCTGAGATGAGCTGAACTTACATCCCCAGCATTCCACCCTCAGTCATTTCAAGATGTCAGGGATATGCTCAAGGAGTCCCTTTCTCCTGGAACTCACTGTTCTTTGAGATACAAATCTGAGTGCCTGGGGCTGAAGGAAGCTGTGTTATGCTTTGCCTGCCTAAGCTGGATCTGAGCAGAGATCACAATACTGTGACATCTTCCCAGCCACTTCTCAGAGTTGGTCTCTGCAAGGTACCCTACATAATCTCTAGGCCAGATGGGTTTGTAGCAGCCTGTGCTCAAACATGGAAGCTTGGAAACCACTGTCAAAAGCAATCCAACCAAACCTCTGTATTTTTGGAAAAGCCTTTAAACACTTTGTCATGAGTTTTGCAGCTTTAACACGTATTTGTATGTGGGCGAAACAATTCACAAAAACGCTACATGATCTTTCTCATGGAGGATGAACCTGGCATTGTCTTTTCCCCTGGAAAGCTTTCCATATAATTTTCAGTGAAGCAGCTTTATTTTAGCTCTGATCATAAAACAAAAAAGTGTATATTAGGATTTCCCGTAGGAGTTTTTCAGCAAAGTAGCTTCCAAACATGAATTTAAATAGGTAATGCATTGACCACATAATTACAGTGATTAATTTCTAATACTTTGTTCTTTTTAGCATTGCAGTGAACATATTTAAAAAACTCTTAACATACTGCAGTGCTAGTAAAGAAAGATTGCTATACCTATAGGATTCTACATCTATTGGAAACTACAAATGTCTTACTGCAGGACTTGTATAACAATAAGGTGTTTTATAAAACAAGATTAAACCCATATGGAACAATTAGACATGCATAAATACTCCTGTTTCTGTATTCTTTATTAATTTATCTCTGTAATTAGTCCGGTTAAACATAGAATCAATGTCATGTGCTAGTGAAATTCCAGACTCTCAACCCAGTACTCTTTTATGCATGAAATTTGAATGTTAGAACAGAAAAAATATTCTTGTATCCATGCTCTAGATCTTCAAATATATATTTAAATTTATACAAATGTTTTCTCAGGAAAAAATAGGTGCTCATATTTACTGTTTTTTTCAGTGAGCAATTATGAATAAATATTGCTTAGCAGAAGTTACATGAGTCAGTGCAAAAACCTGAATACAGAAAACCTGACAAAGGAAGGAAAATGCTGAACTCCTCATTCTGTTTTATCCAGTACCTAACTGGGAATTTATGTTATGGCTATATATATGATTTAAGAAATGAGATTGTTATAAGAATCAATGCCTAATATAAATCAGGGAGATTGGTCACAGTGGTAAATCACCTCTAAAGGTGACAGAGACTTTGTGCCCCAAGAACAACTAAAGAGAAAGGAACTCTCCCTGAGCTAGCAGCTCATCATTCAATACCCACCCAAGCCAAACCCTGGTGTGCTCAGGCAGTGGCCCCATGGCAGCCAGAGGATTTCCAGCCCCACCAGAAGAATCACCCATGGCCACCCAGCCTGGTGACCTCCTGCAGGACTCAGCTCTCCAAATTCTGCTCTGCAGGGGGGAGTCTGGGAATCCCAAAAGGCTGATTAGGGCAAGAGCTCCCAGACTTTCCAACTCCATGCTTTGAGAAAAGGAGGCTTCAAAGTTTTTGAGAAAACAGACAATTACCTTGCAACAATATTCTGGTTTGGGGGGAAAAAGAAGTCTGTGGAGCTCCAAATATGATCAAGCAAAGTGGCTTTGTCTGCAAGGAAGGGCATGTAGGGAAGACTGATATATCCTAATAGGGTTGGGAGATAAAGGACTGTCCCAGCCAAAGGTTTTGCTATTTGCAAGTCAAGCGACCTCTAGAGAGCATCTCTGGGAGAGAAGCAGTGGAAGTGAGACAAAATTCCTGGAAGATAACTGCTGGAAAAACAACCCAGTGCTCTTCAGTGGGAGAACAAAAGGCTGTTAGTTTCTAACCAGACTTTAGTTATTTAAAAAGAACAAAGAAACCAACAAACCCCAACCTAACCAATGAACAAAACCCCCAAAAATGTGCAACAAAACCCATGGGAAAATATACTTCAGGAATACTGCTAGGGAGAGATGCAATGCAGCTACTGAGTTTCTTCCATTTCTGTAGGTCTACAGATAGAATAAAAAATTTGCAAAATAGATATCTCAATCTTTATAAAGGTGTTCTGTCACCTGTTAGATATTTTAACTTGCACTTTGTATTTGATTGAGTAATACCCCACCAAATATGACATTACAGTCAGATATGACAGCTGTACTCCCAGCTAATCCTGCTGAGAGAACTGGGAACAGAAGGTGTGACAGGGGTGTACTGAGTCACAGCTTCATGCTACAGACTTTTCTAGCTGTCTGCAGCTCTTCTCCACAGGATAATTAAGTAAAACAGGCACTTTGTTTATAGAAAATGGTATAGTTCATTAACCATATTAATTTGTACCATTTGAATATTTTCTTAGATTAAAGGCCACTTGAGTAAAAGACATTTAAAGCAGTCAGTCTGTGGCAAACAAAAAGTGCAAATGATAAGACCAAACTAAAACACACACATAATACCTTGCAAACTCTGATATTATAATAAATAGTATTTATAATTATTAAGGACTTGTTTTTAATTCAGTATTGTGTGAAAGACTTTTTGCATTGATTAATTGGCCTTTGGTTTAGCATCTATATAAAACCTGCTATTCCAATAGCATTCAGAAGGCCATTTCTGGAGGTATTCTGAACTTTGTTGGTGCAAGGCAACCCATATCATTCAAGGTAAATAAAACAAAACTAAGCGATGGTGGAGAACAAAAATATTGATTCACGCTATTCTAACCTCGGTAGTTAAAATGTTATTTCTTGATTCTCATCAGGTAATTTACACTAAAATGGTTGACATACAACAACAAGGCTATTACATAAAATATAGTAAATCAACAAAATTCTTTCTAGGTCCATTTAGGTAATTAGTTCTACAGTGGATATTCCATGCAAAAAACCACACTACCCTTACATGAACCACCTGATAATTTCCTCTTCAGTGAAATTCTCCCCCTCTTGAATATTAATTAGCGTATTTCCTATAATTTTTACTTCCATAAGTCAGTGCACTCAAGCAGAATTTTATGAGCAATCCTTTACTAACTGAATCACTTTCCTCTGAAAATTTTTTTGACAAAATACTTATCATACAACTGATGAATCCAAATATGTTCAGTACTTTAAAGATATTTTTCTTTAGATGAGTTATAAAAATTCCCTTTGAAGTATAATTGTTGGCTGTAAATGTAAGAAATATATTTAATCTTGAATTTATTTTAATGTATTAATTTAATGTAATATTTATTTTTTTGCCTCTTTTATTGTAAGACAAACCAGCAGTATGTAGGCCATTCTGAACAAAATTAATACATTGGTTTTTTGTTTTTTTGGTAACAGTTTCAGTCGATTGGGATATTTGATAAGCTTTTGTTTTTTTTTAAATTGTTGTTCGATTTTTTTTGGTCTTGGCTTTTGTTTGTAAAAACGGAACATCAACATTAAATTTCTCCTCTGGTTCTTGGCAACATTTCTTTTTGCTTCAATTATAATGCTGCATAGCTACCAAAGAATAAAATGAAATTTAAGAAAGTACACTCAACTTATAACCACGTAAACAGTTAATAATATTTTCAACATTTCCGCCATATATTCAGATCTACCACATAACATCACAAATCTAATTATAGCCCAACTTTCTGTTCTAATTGAACGTGAAGAACATTTTTTTTTACTGAACTATGACTCTGTGACTATATAATAGAATTAAATTTATAATTATTCTCAGTAACAATGATGATTAGGCACTTCTGTTCATATTAAATTGTTAAAACCAATTATCTCAATTATGAGAACAATGATGAAAGAGTTTTTACTATAATAAAAGCACAGAAGTGTCCCTTGTATATTCATCCACTATACAGATGGAAGGAGTGTGGAAATACCCAAATTAAAGACTCATGTTCAGCCCTAGGTAGGAGAAATATTCATACAGTCACATCACTGTATGAGGACTGAAAAGAAGAAAAAAACCAACCCCTATCTATTCTAGGCTCATTACTTCTATGATAATCTTCTGAAAGAAATATAAAACCATCAGACATGATTTCCTGTAAGGAATTCAAGTTGACAGACCATTAGCACAAAATGCTGCTGGTTGTGAACCTGCAAGCTAAAGAAGTCTTGTAAAGTCAGTATATTTTAACAAACAAATTATTCATGCTAGCAGTGCACAATTATGTAATTGTTTAGCTGTATTCATCCTGAAGGATGCCAACAGTAAAAATAGCGGGTCAAATTTTCAGAGAAGCTGGGACTGAAGAGTTCTCCCTGTCCTTCTGCTGTTTAAGATGGGTAACAGACCATGCCTTCACTGCTTATGATTTCTGGAAACTGCTGAAGTTTTTAGGACACATAGCCTCAAACACCTGTAATTAAAGAAATTGGTTGCTGCTACAGGATGGTGGACAAGGTTTGAGGAGCAGTAGTTGTAGAACTAAGATAATAACAAAAGAAAAAGGTAAGATAATAATAACAAAAAAAAAATCACTTACTGTGACCAATAACCAGAACAAATATAACAAATATAACAAATAGCAGTACTTGCTTGCTAACAAACAGAAAGGAAAAGGAAGAGGGATTCAGAAGATGATCTTTGACTAGAAGTACCAGCTGAAGACAGTAACAGTCTTGCTGTGATGAACAATATAAGCCTTCTTTCTGATCAAACTCAGAAAGAGTTCATAACTCAGTGTTTCAAAAAAGTGAAGTTTCTGGAGTAGGACAGAACATCTGGAGATTTAAAGGAAACAACTGCTTTGACTGTTTGCTTGGTCAAACCGGCACTGAGTACCCTTGTTCATGTAGTTCTCCTGACCTATTTTTTTCCTCTGAAAGTCTATTGCTGGTGTTTATTCATCTTTCTATGCAGTGCATTGGGTACCAAGAAACACTGTCTGGACTCCAGAGCAGTGTTCATTGCAACATCCAACTAATAAACTTCTGCATTTAGACCTTAGTCATGGAGATTAGTCAGAAATAGATGAGATGAACAGAAAACTTTTCTTTGCTGTGCATTGCACCTGGGAATAAGGGAAATAAAATATTTTAATTGCCTTACATTCATTAATTCCACATCTATTGTTCTATATATTTATTAGTTTGCACCTTTGCAAGTATAACCATTTTATTCGAACTCACAGAAAAAAAACCTATGAATTCTGTGAAACATTTTTTTACTATGCTTTCCATATCAAATGCCTATTCATCTGAATAATGTACATAGGTCACTTACACAGCTTTTGAATAAATGCTTTATTTCATGGTTACATGGACCTCTAAAACACGAGTGCATTTTTGAACCAGTACATTTCTTCAGGATAGAGTTGTGAGCCATCAGCAACTAATTAATGATCATTCAGGAAAAGCTGCTAGTTCAGGTAGGAGGAGTGCTGTCAAGTGTCAAAGTATTCACATTTTGAAAGCTTCAATTAAGATAATTTTTTTAATCTATTGTTAGCAGGATAAAGTTCATAAGTTTTCCTGCTGCTGAGAACTCCAGGTGTCACCTCCAGCAATTCCTTTATTCAACAGATACAATTACCTTTCAAATACTAAGGGTTCATTTTTCGTTAGAACTGCCACTAATTATGAAGAATTTTAATCACTTTTGCTGCAGAACTGTTAAAAGCTGCACATTTTCTCTATGCTGCTCTTCAAGAGAGAAGAATTCAAACAAAATGTAAAACAGGCATTAATCCCAAAATATACGTTGAATGACACTGCATTTAATTTATTCAAGGGACACGTTATCCTCCCCCCCCAACAAAAATTCAATGAATTTTGAAAGCAATTCTAGTCTTATTTCTTAACAGCCTAAAAAAATCAGTTTGTTCACTCAAAGGTAATCAAAAGCTAAATTCTCAACTACTTCACTTGGTAGAAGTAGTTAATACTCCTGCCCCGGGGGTAGGCAGGAGTTTTTCCATCGCTGGAGAGAAGCAGAGAAAGGAAGGTAAGTGAACCTCCTGTGGCTGTGCTGCACAGCCACAGCTGTTAAAGGGCATTGGCAGGGCAGGCTGTGATGGCTGCAGCTGGCAGGGCAAAACACCCATCCCAAGGACACCTGCTTTGGGTGGATGGCACCTGAGAGCAAGAGAATGGGGCCAGGGGTCTCAGAAAATCTTCAGCTGAGACTGGAATGTACTGTCTGCAGGTTATTACAAATTTCTGAACAGAACCATAACTCACATTTGGAGTATTTAACTGCTATTTATGCAGCATATTTTAATTTTGCTGTTGTGCCCACAAAAGCCTTATAACTATAACACACCAAGCCTTTTCCTAAATACCTGGGAAAACTAAAGGTTATTTCTGCACAAATACCCTCCATATCCAATGCAGGCACTACTTGGCATTGTCAAAAAATGCCTATCTGCTGGGAAGATGCTGGAAAAAAAAACTGGAAATGCTTCTAGTTTATAGAATTAAAAAAAAAAATTGAAAATTAACCTAACCTTTCAAATCTACAAGTTTTAAACTAAATTTAGAATAACATCGGTTTATTTGTTTCTTTTTTACTGCATACACTTTTCTGGTACAGAGAGTAGGTTTTTTTTTGCACTCAAGAAAGCTCAAAATCTTTCTCAAAGTGGACTGGCATAATGCCTCTGTGGGAGGCCAGGTGTGTTAGAAATCCTTACATCTCACTGTAAGTGGAGAAGCTAAAGCATGGCACAAAGCTTCTGTAAATGCCTACTTCAGGCAATAATACTGATGCTGCCTTTCATTGCAGTACTTTTCTGTCTACATGTGTGCTATCACACCTTTGGTTGTTTCACATCTAAAAGCTGATTTTTATCTTCTTCATGAACTCATGACATTTCAGGCTGAACAAACCTCGTGATTTTCAAAGTGACCCTTTTAGGACAACAAACCCTCTGCTGTCAATACAGCTGCACATTGGCATTCAGAGTAAGAGCATGGACTGATTTAAACTTTAAATACCAAAGTATCTTTGATATGCCTCAGGGCACAGCAATGATTTCCTCTGAGTTTTCTTTTTTTTACCTTGCAATGTCAATTTAAAATGCTATTCAGTTGTATTCATTGTATTCAGCTGTGTTAGGGAAGACTTCACTCACCTTCCACAAGCCATGCCAAATATTATAAAACTCTCAAAAAGAGACAAGCATAAGTGAAACATTTTTCTGGAATGGCCTGGTTCGTTGATATTTCTCAGTTGTGTTTGAAAATGCAATTACTATAAAAAGTAACAATTGAAAAATGAAGATCTTGCTACCATAAAATTACTATTTTTTCCAAATTCATCTGAGTTTGAATTTTACTGATTTCTCTTTCCTGTAATCACAGTGTGACTGGAAACATACCACTGATCTGATTTTGTCATCCTTATGCATACTAAATAGAAACTTATTTTAAAAGCAGAAATTTAAGTAAAATCACAGACTCATGTTTGATCACGCTAAATTCAGCCTTATCTGTGCTACACTGAACTCAGCAGGACTTGTGTGGGGAAATGCTACTTGTCCACTTACAGGATTCAAGACCAGAATTAGTACTTCTAAGACATTACATAAGACTGTAAAGCCAAAATGCCTGAAGCCAGTGGGTATGACTTAGCCAGAGACTCCTGCTTTCTTCTCTCTAGTGCCACTGATTTAAAAATAGCAGCTTTTGACATAAATGAAGTCAGGGGCTGCATTTTGTTGCAGTGACCCACTAGAAAATCCCTCTGGCCACCTGTGCATCTTTGCAAATACCAAGGGCTTTAGACAGGTAGAAACAAGGTATGACTTTATACAGAGGACTGAGCATCTCAGAGATAAAAAAAGAACACAAGATTAGAAGATCAAAGAATCCAGGATCATATTAGATCATCTGGTTCAAATACAATCCTCAGTTATTTCAGGCACTATTTAATTCTCAACCTTCTCTGTGAGACACTGAAGTTATTCTTGATTTTTTTATGTATAAATCTATTTTCTTCACCTCCATGGTTTCTTCACCTTTGCAGGCCTTCTTTGCTAACTGCTGCCTGAGCAGTTTTATGCTCCAACATTCAGCTCTAAGTCATCTCAAAAACGATGACATGATGCCTGACAACACAATGAGCATTTTTTCACATTACAATACAGTGAGACAATGCATGACAATACGATGTATTAGGTCTTTAAGAAAACATGTAAAAGAATGTGCATACAGAGTGTTCATATAAAACAGTTTTTCAAATTACTTAGATAAAATATAATCAGCTATGTGGAAGTCTTCCATGTGATACTTAGAGATATTATATTTTTCTCTAGCTAACTGGCATTTTTCAGACATCCTTAAATCCTCACCCTGTTCCGAGTTTCTAAGCCTCTTTTTCTCTCCAGGTCATACAGGCATATATGTCCCATTCTTAGAAATGGGCAAAATGCAAAAGATTTCCACAAAATCACTAATCTCAAACTTGGAGTGTCACCAAAATAACACAGATTTCTGGCACAAAAATGGCTTGAGTTGTCAGGATCAGGCAATTGATATAAAATCAACTCCCCCAATTTTTGGAACTTCCATGAGTGTTACTCTTTGTTGTAATAAAAAGGCAATTTTTCTTTTCTTTCCAAAGGACTCCAAGGAACTCCTTGGAAGAAGGAGCATTACCATGTGCCTTCCTGTGCACACATGTGGCTGATCTCCCTCTCAGATGCAGTGGTCAAAGGGTGGGCAACACATTTGTGCTACACCAACACTTTTTACAGATCTTCCTGCCACAATTAGGGTCTGGGGTTATTTCTAGTATTTCTGTATTTCCAGTGGTAAAATAACTCCAGTGCTTCAGTGCATCATGTTTCCAGAGCCAGCAAATTTGCAGAGATTTGAAAGCAACAATACTTACTCAGTTTCTGAAAGAAGTCAGTAACAGAAGATTGTTTCAAAGCTAGGTATTTTATCAAAACAATACACTTCCGTCCACCTCCTCCCATCCTTCCATTTAGTTAAAGACAGGCATCATGCCTAACCTCAGCCACCCTGGTTTCCTGTCCCTTCTCTGCAGTAGTGCCTTCTCCACTTATCAAAACAGGATGGAAAGGTGTTACACTTAAACAGAATATGCTTCTAAGGAAGAAATACCAATAAATCACTTAATGCAAAGATAATGCATGGAAATGCTTTATGCCAGGTTTCCAAGCTCTCAAGGTCTTGACTGTCTTTGTTACACTTATTTTCACTAGGAAGGTTGTCTGGAAGTTCATGCCAATGTTTCTGTAATCCCCAATTAATCAGATCAGGTTTTTTCTCCACATGTTCCACCACCTGATGCATCTTGACAGGTGGCAGAAAAGCCATTATTTGGTTCAGAGGATGAACATATAATTGTGTTATGTGAGTGGGAAAAACTTCAAAATCAAAACCTGCAAGCCCCTCATCTGAAAATGCATGACAGACTTACTGACAAATGGGGTCAAAATCCCTTCAGACAAATCAGGAAACTGAATGGAATACATTCTGTGTCAGTTTTTGGGTGTTCAGTTCTTTTTAAAAATATTTGGCTGGTGGGTAAAAGGGAACAATCTGTAGCAGGTTTTCTAAAACTACAATGCACAATTTTTCAATTTTCTCTGAAAAATCAAAAATCTCTTGCTGGCACAGCAACTGTTGTAAAGGTACAATGGGTGAATGGGGAGTTCAAGAAAATAGCTAAAAATAATCAGAAGCTTTTCTTTTTTCTGTTTAAGTCAGATTTTAGACCATCTTTCCTTAAAGAGATTGATTCTGCAGGCACAGTTGAACATGAGTGCTCAGTCCTTGAAGAGGCATCCACATAGGTTTAACTGAGAAAGTGGGAATAAATCTTAGTTTTCCTTTTTTATTAAATATTAACTAAGGCAAAGTTAAAGAAGGAAGTCATTTCACATGTACCTAAACCTGTCTATCACTATCCAAATTTCCAAAAAACTGCACATTATTTACCCATTCTGTAAAGGCATTACAAATCAATGCATTTGCTCATGATGCATAACCTGAACAGCACAAATGCTCTCTGCAGATCCTGAAAATGTTCTTTTACTTTTTCCTTTGATTTGTTTTCTCAGCTGCAATTCCCTCAGTTTTTTCCATTTACTTTTTGCTGGATGACAATTCTTCATTTGTATCCTATTCTTTGAAACAATTCTTTGAAATGTATCCTGTATTTATTTCAGGTCCAGCAAATAACTTGAGTAAAATTAACTAAATAAGCACAATGAAGCAACTGTCTGGGGCAACATGGCTCCCTAATCTATAGAACAACAAATAATTTTCTCTCAGATCACACATTGACTGTATCAAGCATAAGGGCCCCTTTAATATTTAGAAAGTGAAAGCTTTCTGATGTTTGTCTTGACAAAAATGATGAAGTACCAAACCCTACACGTGTCTGAACATACCTGTTGCTAGCATTACTCTTTCAGTCCTCAAAAATACCTGCAAGCTGAAAAGCTGAGTTCAGAAAAATGAAACCAATGAACACCCTCCACAGTTTACAGTAACAGCTGATCCTCACTGTAAAGGAACAGATGGGACTCATGCATATGCTATCAGAAAATGTTTTACACACCATCTAAAATATCAAGAAGGTATTAGATGTTCTAACAAGAGAGAAAATATTTTACATTTAAAGACAATTTTATGCTCTAGAAAGTTAAAGCAGTATTTCTATAAACTCAATTCCTCACGTTATTTGTTGTCTTTAGATGGGATAATTTTTCCAAGTACCAATAATTCAATGAACATACACGAAATTCTTCCTAGCTTAAGATTTGTACCTATGGAATCATTACAAATTGTTTTTGTAGTGTAACTACAGGAGGAATTAAGATACTGAGGATTAGTTGACAATTGTCCCTGCTTAAGCACTACAAATGAATGGCAAGACTTCTACAAAAGGCTAGAAGTATAAAAAATATGCAGCTTTATAAAAAAGAATATATATCTTAATTTTCATGGGGAAAACCCATTTTACTACCAGAAAGGTGGGAAAATTATTCTTGAACTTCAGTGTTTTCTCATTAAACCATCAGAGTGCTACAAAAGAACACCAAAGTGTGAAATTTTCCTGCTAAAGGGATGTCACAAAATATCAATGAGAAAAGGTAGCAGGAAGAAATAGCTTCATAGTTTATTCCAGAAAAATCTGTGTTGATAAGGTAAAAGTTTACAAGATCACAAGAATGTTGAAAAGGAGGAAGAGGATCAGTTGCTCTGTTTCTGCAAGACCTAGAGGGTATCACACAAAAATAACAAAGAGTGTATGCATGAAACGTGGTAGACATGTAGTTTTCTTTGCTAAAGAATACTAAAAGTCTGCTGTTTCAGACAGAGATTTAACAAATCCATGGGAGACGATGATAGTGTTAGAAGCTATGCATCAGAAAGACCCTAAGATGGAAAAAAAAATGTGCATTTGTTCTCTAAAATTTTCTCACCTACTTGCCATGTTTGTGTTTTGCTCTGGATACTTCCCTACAACCACTGCAATGGAGAAAAAGAGAAGTACCAACTATTCAGTTTTGATCTTTCTGTAGTAATTAAGGACTCAGTATCCTTGGTAGCCTGCTCGACTGCCTAGAATCAAAAAGGTTTTCCTTCCAGTCTCTCTGCATCTTTCTTTTTTTTTTACACTTTCATTCTGTCTCTCAAGCAGCTCACCAACAGGAGACTGGCTCTGCCCTTGCAACACCCTTCTCACAGCTAGTGGCACTGCTTTTAGGTCCCCAAAGCTGTCTCTTCTCAGGCTGGACAAGTCCAGTTCACCCAGTCCCTTCTCACAGGTCTCCTGACACTGACATGGTGACTCTCCAATGGACGCGTCACAGGCTATTGATGTCTTTCCCATACAAGAAAAGGGGGGCAAAACATGACATAGTAGTTGCTCTCAATTGTTGAGTTGTGCCTTGTGGCACAAAAAGCAATGGATGCAAAGTGGACTTATTGGAAATAATTTCTTTATTCAGAAAAAAAAAATATATGCTCTCTTCTTATTCAATCATCTCAAAACATTGCTAATAATGGAAGTTGCCCAGCTAAAAGGCAGTAAAGTAATTCAGATCTATTAAGATCTTCTAAGGAGAGCAGAGAACTTTCATTGAAGATAAATCAAGCCCCATCAAAGTCAGCTAAAATATTGCTATTGATTTGCAGAGATATTACAATATGACTCTTCATGGCTTCTTCTCAACAGCTGAAGAGTCAATTACCACGATTTTCATTAAAAGCAATTCAATTATAAGTGCTACCCAGATATTCCCACTATTGTCAGATATGACATGTTTGTACACAAGGAAAGGTGGAGAGGACAACTAGGTAGCTGCTGGTACACTATTAATGTTCTTTGACTTTAACAGCACTGAGCACAGTGAAAAACACAATAGAAGCTTTAATTTTAATGAATTGCTGCAGAAAGCAAGCAAGCAATTTCTAACAATAGCTGTTTGTCCTGGATGCATCTGCAGACACTTTGGTCCAAAGAGATTGTGAAGTACAGCACAAATCATGAATAACGTCAGTAAAGAGAAAGAATCTAAATGAGGAACTCTAGAACCCATTTTGAAGAATGGTAAGATGAAGAAGAAAAGCAGAGGGTTAATTTTAATATGCTGGAAATATAACACATTGATTTGGAGGTTCTAAAAATTGGTGGAACATATCTGTAATAGGGAAAAAACTTCAGTTTGTTTTAACCGAGATTTAAAAAAAACCCAATGGTGATACTGCAGGTAGCTGCACTTAAACCCTCTGAACCACATAAAACACCAGAAGTTTTAAAGAAGTTTTAAAGAAGTTTCAAGTCAACATTTGACATTCCTAAGGTATTTAAAATTCAAGAAAAGTTCTATTCCACAGAATTCTTTAACATCCACCCCCCAGATCTCAGTCTAAGAAACATATGTCAGCAGAACAGTGGACTTAGCTGAACCTGAGATTTGTCCTTACAGAAGGACAAAGGGATTGCTATTTTTTCCCCAGTATGTTCACAGTATTTTGCACAGAAATTATTGACAAACTCTTTTCCTGGAAAAAAAAGAAATATCTTGGTATTCTCCCCATTTTTCTCTAAAGAAGCATATTTTTTCTCAGCTTTTCAAAAGAGGATCGATGGAATTATAGCAGTATTTCATTAGAGTCATATCAAACATCAGGAACTCTTCCCCAAATAAACCACAATCAATCAATTAGACCACTTCAGTGGTGAAGATGTATAAACAGCTGATTAATGTTTAATGTCAAACTCCTTACAAAGAAAAAGAGGCAATAAATAGTGCATAAAAAACCTCCAAAAGCTCAAGGGAACAAAAGTCTTACTTTCTGGTTTACTGCCAAGGCGAAGTTCTGTACAACTGATTTGCTAGCATAATGCCAGTGTAAAAATACCTGTCCTCAGATGTACAATGAAACATGAAAAAATAGGTACAAACATACCTGGTCCAATGCAGAACGATGCAATGATTGCAAGGATACAAAATATACTGAGGTAAGGAAGCCAACGCACAGTGTTCTGGGTAGATAAAAGACATTGATTTTAGATATATTGTACATATCACAAATATTTTTAAAAACTTGCAGATAATAGATAGTGTTTTCCATGATTCTTGATCTATTTCAGAATTTAGTTTGGGGTTACTTTAGAAAATCCCAGCATTTCTATAGGACCTTATTAGATGATTTGTGTTTAGAGGCCTTGGTCTCTCTGAAATCCCTGTAGAGAAACAGTAGACAAGCAATCTACCACAGTCAGAACTCCAAAAAATCACAGCTTCTTGTGGCAAAGCTCAAGCCAACCTGGAACACTGAACACTTCAGCACCTCCATCCACCTCAGGTGGATTTTTAAAATTTTTTAATTTCATTTTTAAAACATTATTTCAGTCATGTTTTAAAAGAGCATCTAGGATGGCCCACAGAGCTTCACAGTTCACCAGTGAAAGGCTTGGCTGAAGACTATGGCTGACATTTGGTAGTTCAATCAGGGATCTGAACCTTGCCAAAGCATAGGAAAGCCACAGTCCAGGGCTTTTTAGCTATAATCTGGTTTTGCAGACAAGGAAGGCCATGTATGCTATCTTTCCTCTACTTCTAAGTAGATTTTTCTCTACTGAGACCTCTAAATATCAGGAACTTGAAATATGAAGAGCAATTCCTGTGGAGCTTGCAGGACACTGTTTCTGAATCATGAATGTGTATGTTTTAGTCTAATACTAATAGATGAGAAAAAAACATATATGCCCATTTCTTTCTCTCTCCAACAGGTGCTTTACTGCAGCAAAGTGTGAATGATATTTTTAATAGAATTTTGCTATTTTTTAAAAGTTTGTTACCATACATGTAAGTGTACTATCACCACCTTGAATGGCACTCTAAAAATATCCTTGCTAAAGGAAGTAATTATTTTTTCAGTGTTAAGGAAAGGCCCCCATTTTCTGATATTTTCCTCTTCTAGTCTGGGTTATTTCCCTAGTTATGTGGAAACCATGGTCTCCTGGACATTAACATTAACAAAAAGGGTTCTAGATCTATTAAAATTACACAATCTAGGGTTCTTGTCTGGAAGCAAATCCAAGGTCTCTGAGAAAGAAAAGGTGCAAATATGGAGTAAATATAAATTTCTCCGGGATTTAGCCTATTTGTACTGTGATCCTTTGTTCAAAGCAAATCTCTAATAGTTTACAGATTGAAAAGATTTTCCTTTTGAAAGGAGGTAAAACTGAAAGGGATTTTAAATAGCTGAAGGTCATCACACCCCCAGTTTGGCTTTAAAAGATCTGGAAGGAAGTTTTTCATTTGGCATACAAAATATGCCTTAGCATCTCTCTTCAGGAGGAGAGCTCTCTTACAGCTGTTCTGGCAGGAGTGTGAAGTAAAGCTTTGTTGTGATGTACATAGAGGTAAATCAAATTACACTGCAGTGCTGTGACACAGACCTGCCAGTCAACCTGACCTACTGACTCCCTTCAAACAAGAAACAAGATTTGGAAGTCAGATTAATGGCACCACACAGGAGTCAAAACCAGCAGGAAAACACTTTGATGAAACACCACCCAAATCCGTGCCATTGCAAATCTCAGTTTTACTTCTCTAAAGTCCTCAGGAACATAAACAAACCACATTATTACACAGATGGAAGTTAAACAAGGAAAATTATGCAGGGCCAGAGTTTAAACTGGTTTAATAAATAAAATATGATAATTTGAAACATCTGGACAATTGAGTACTAATAACATCTGATAACATAAAACCATATCATCATAGGAAGATATTGATTGAAAGAGACCTTTAGAGCTCATCTAATTCCAATCCCCCTGCAATGAGCAGAGACATCTTCAACCAAATCAGTTTCTTCAGGGCCTGTCCAACCTTGCCATGAGTGTTTCCAGACATGGGGCATCAACCATTTCTCTGGACAACCTGTTCCAACACTTCACCACCCTCAGTGCAAAACACTTCTTCCTTATATCTAATCTAAACTGACCCTGGTTCAGTTAAAAATTATTGCCCCTTGTCCTATCACAAAAAGCCCTGCTAAAAAGTCTATTCCCATCTTTCTTCTAAGGCCAAATGTTCTCCAAAGGATGAGTCTTTTTATTGCCTATACAAACACCAGAAAAGTAACTTGAAAGAAACATCAAATGTGGAAATTTTTCACTAAAAAAATTCCAAATGTAAAGTAGGAATGACATATAAAGCATGAAAGAAATCTCAGAGAGAGTGAATTACAAAGATACACCCACAGAATATGGGTAAACTGTTTATTCAGCTATGGGTAAAACTGTCTTCATAATGGTTCATCATATGCATAAATCTTTGAGTTAAGGAGTCTGAATGTGAAAATGTGTGAAAGTCCCTATAGCTTTTTAATGCAAAAGCTTTGGAGCAAACAGATTCATAAATTAGTATAAGAGACTTTTCCCTCCTCATGCCAAGCTGATTAAAAGGATTGGCTCATGCAAGAATGTTGAAACAAACCAGTATCAAGCAGATTTAAAATAGGTAAATGAGAGAGTAAAAATCTACAGTTACCTGTAAGGTTAGGGAGACAGTGAGCACGGCAAAGAAGACGATCATCAGCCCAAAACCTCCAATGAGCAGAGGCCTGCGCCCAAGCCGCTCAATAACCAAGCCCTGGAAAACAAAAGGCGGCATTTGACTTTCTTGAGAAAACACTGAAAAGCTTGGATCAGGAAATATGTTCTCCTATTAAATATGAAGATCAAAACTCAACCATGAATTGATTTTACACTGTTCGTAAGTTATGACATTCATAACTGTGCTCACAGTTATATTTACAACATTTAACATGTTTGAAAGAACAAGTCAGTATGGTATCCTTATCTAAGACCACTGAAAAAATTGTTCATTGTTTGAATGGCTTACAAATATGCACTAAATTTCTATGACAATGTTCTTACAATACATAATTTTTAAATACCACTGCGTTAAAGTGAATTATAGTCTCTTGCTTTTGCATTTTGACTGTTTCCTAATTTCAACATCTCTCTGAATTTAAGCTTAAGACTTTTAAAATTTGAGATTTAAATATTTTTAGCATAAATTACATCTTAATTAAACAAAAATTTATTTTAAATTTCTTTCTTTCTCAAATGTAGGATAAGCATTTAATTTTCATTTTGGATAATTAGTGCAATTAGAATATCTAAGCAAAAGAAATCCATGCAGCAGAAAATTTTGCTCAGAGAAGTGATTTTAACACTGATACTTGTGCAGTTACACCTATTTTCAATTTATATTTAACATCTGAATATAAACCACAAAATCTAAATACTTATCTACTAGAGAAAAACACAATGAAAAATTTCTTAAAAAGCTGTAACTTGAAACTCTGCTAGTCTGACTCATTTTGTCATAACAGCTGATGTACATTTCATGTTGGTAACTACTAGAATTACTAATTACACTTGGCTTTCTTATAAGAAAAATAAGAGGATTTTATGAAGATTATAATGTACCACTTCAAATAAGTTGAAGTCAGAATCCCAAAACTGTTTGCCATATCATTATTGACTGGTGACTGAATGCCATCTTCTGCACATCCTTTGAGGAAAAAAATAAAACAGGCAACTAAAATGAAATCTGGAGTAATACCCTTAATTCTGGGAAACAACACACATCACTCCACTGCCAGCAACCAAAAGAAATGTGTTAAAGCAAAGTACAGAGACACCCACAGATCAAATGCCTTGAGAGGCAAGTGCTTCTCCCTCAGTCTGGAGCTCACCAGTGGATTTTAGGGCAGGCTGTCCTAAACTCATGTTGATGTTGCACCCTGAGCTGAACTTCCTCACCAGAGCTATGCTCTGTGGTGCTGCAGGTCACTGAAAACAGCTCTGTGGCAAGTTTTTTCATTCTTTCTTTCTTTAAATGGTGAAATATATTAATTTGGACAATTTCCACGGGTTCCATAATAGAATTTTGGAATTTTAAAAAGACCTGCACTGATCTTAAGAAGATGTTATGAGGTCCAAATGTTTCAAAACTGCAACTGTTTCACTGTCAAAACCTCTACAATATGGCAGGTATTTCCCATTATGATTAATAAATCCATCTTGCAAACACACATGACCAGACAGACACTGAACCAAGAGACAACTTCAATGGCTGGGAGGGCTAAAAAATTATTTGATAGGTCTGTAAGACCCATCTTCTGCAATTTCTGCAAGAAACTTCTGCAACAGATGTTTCACATGTAATTTGGAGTGGATCATATGTTCAGCAATAAATGTTGCACATGTAATTTGACATGCTGTGTAATTTCTCTTATTTTTTCAATGCTGGATTGGTGGCCATGATCAAGACATCTTGGTGTTACACAGCTGAGGGGTTTTGTATTAAAACAGGGTCAGGTATGATGCTTCTCTTAGAGGGAAAAAGTTCATGGATGCCTCTCATACAAAACATGGGAAAAATGTTATATATAGTTTTCACTTGTAAAACTCAATGCAAAACAAATTCCAGTAAGGAAGGACAGTTTGGACTTGGTCTTCCATAAAAGAAAGTTTTCCTCGTGAAAGAAATGCTGGTTTTGAGGGTGTAAACAGACAACAACTTAATTTTTTAGTTATGATTATACAAATCCAAAACTTGTTCACTTGCAAAACCCACTAAGATGCTTATGACTCATAAGAAGTGGAATATGATTCACCAGTTTCCAAGTATTTATAGTTCTGAATGCTCCACTGCTATGTACTGGTAACTGTTACCTATTGAAGATCTATAGCAAATCAAAATATGCTGTACAGTAGAGTAAATGAAATAACAAGAAATCCAGTGGATGCTCAAGTACAGACAACAGAAGAACATTAGAACTGTTTTCTGTGATAACACCTGAGTTATGTGCCAGGCTGTGTAGGCTGATACTTGTTTCTGTGTGATCATAAACACGCATTTGTAGAAACCTATACCCAGCCATGATGGTTAGCACAACTGAAATGACTGAAAATGTGTAAAAAATATTGCATCCAAAATTCTCATAACACAAATGTTTTGTGATAAAAAGGCAACTGATATACAAACTACATTAACAGCTCACACAACTTACTTCTGTCTGTCAGGAAACACTTGTGAATAAAGTTAAAGAAGCAAATGTCAACCTTTTCACTTGAGTCAGCTGCAGATACCAGGGCTGACATAATGAAAGCAGAGTGCATTAAAATAGATCAGACAAGCTTCCTTGGATAAAATGAATGTGCAAGCAAGTCCTGCAGTCCAAATAGCAGGTCATTGCATACTATTCCCCACTTATATCCTGGCCCTAAATTATACTAAAGAAACCCTCTCAGGTTTTCTTGATGTCTCAGCTCTGTGAAGAAGTTTGCACTATAAGTTAATGTCAAGAATAGCCACACTTTCTTTCTCATGTATTTTGGATAAAGGTCTAAGACTCTGTGACTAGACTCAGACTTAACATGGCAAGTTAACACTGTGTTATTTCCATTTTAAATATCAGGATTAAAATGGATAACCTCATTTATATCACTCTATGACACAATGTGTAGTATGTTGTACCCAGGAAAAGGAGAGGAACAGGAGACTGAGAATTATAAACTGGGGGGTTTTGATTCATACTTTGATGTATATCCATTAGTCTACTGTATGAATTATTAATTTTAAAACAAAAAAGGGGGTATTATATTTAAGTACTTAAACTGGAATTTAGAGGCCTAGGATCAACTTTGACCACATAAGCACAAGCCTTAAAGAAATGTCTGTCTGCGAGGTTCTCACATCAATTTGCCTGTATCTGTATTAAAGCCACAACAGGATCTTATACAATATATCTTATATAAGGCATCCTTACTCAGCTTCACTTGGCAGTGAAATTTTCTGTTCACTAAAGATGCTCTCCATACTTGATACCTGCCAAGACCAGCACAGCCAGGACATAGCCCATGCAAGGACTCAGCCAGAAACTTTTGCCTCAGCAGTGCTTGGCAACAGCCCCTAGGGCAGCACAAAACCATTCATTTCCTTACTCCTATTCTGTCCCTTGAGTAAATTGTAGATATTTCTGAAGCAATAGCTTCAGAAGCAAAGCTCCTTCTAGTGATGATTCAGTTATTAAAAGTGTTGAGCTATCAAGTTTATGCTATAAAAGCCAGACTGGATCTCAACCTTGATCTGTGACAACTTATTGTGGCTGATGCTTTATTTTCTAATTATGGTATTTGAACGCCCTGATGCAGATCATCCTGAATAGATTGATAAAAGAATTACTCAAACACAATGCTTTTAATCCTCAGCAGCAGAATATACATCTTTAAAACTTCCAATTTCTGAATATATCCTGCCAAAGAATTTGTACTACGTAAATGCAGCCTTTAACCATGCACACCTTGGGTCTTAGGAGTGGTGTTGTAAGGCAGACCTTCATGATTAGACTTTTTCTTCTGGAAGGCACTACACAGTTACTTCAACACATGCAGTCCTCATCTATTCAAAATCCATGTGTATTAAAACAATTACAAAGGAGTAATATCTTTACCTAAAAGCAATCCTGTTGATCAGTTGTGGGATAAGGCAGTGTGCATTAGCACAGTCTCTCTCTGCAGTCCACTCTGCAGAGAAAATATGTCCAAATGCCTCTGGCCTTTGACAAACACCATGATCTGAGATGCTGCTTGACCAATCTCTTTTCTACTGCTGTCTCTATCTAGTCTACTACAGACCAAGATATCACCTTCAAATTCTGGTAATTCTTGAGCAACAGCTTGGCAGGGTGAGGGGAGAAATAGGGGGAAATGCCATGTTTGCCCCATTCTTGACCTCCCTACTTACATCCTCCTGGAAATGATGGGTATGTGAAGGCTGATTCTGAGTTGGTGGGAACAATGTCACATGGGACTGCATTAAAAGTCTTACTAAAAATCAGATTCTAACTGGCTAAGAACTTCCTAGGAACCCTTGAGATTCTGGTATTTCTGGCTAAGAACTTCCTAGGAACCCTCGAGATTCTGGTATTTGTCACCTAATTTTTTTCACTTGCTAAGACTGGCTGTTACTTGGACATATCTCTTTCTCCTCTGACAGTGGACCCAGAGTTTCAGTGGAGATGTCTTGCATCATCCTGTGGAAACCATGAAGGAAATGTGTTGGAGATGAGAACACCTCTGGAAGTATCTGGAATACCCTTTATTTAAGATGTGCCATGCCCTGAGCAGGGAATATTTCCTTCTATACTGAGATCTATTAACAATAAAAGAAACAAAGAATGAGTCTAAGAGCCATTTCTCATGACATCCTAAAGCAGATAAGAATCATCTTGCTAAAGAAGGCTGGCTTCCCTGACTTCTGTGTGATACTGCAAAGGCTTTCCTACATTCTTTTGTGATCTAGTACTGCAGTGTATTTTAACTCATTCCAGCCTTCACACAGCTTGTCTCTGTCACAGGCTTTTAGTAACACCTCCATGCATCATCCTATGGGAAATACTTGGGGCACAGTCTTCTCAATATAGTCACGTCTAGACTCTTTCTGTGAACACTGTAAGAAAACCAAATTTGGTGCCACAGATGGCAAAATTGGATGTGGGATGCTTAATTTGAATAACATTCTCTTTTATTCTAGGCTGGCTTCATGGAGGAGGGAAGGAATCTTTTCAGACATTTGCTTCTGTCTCCCCTTCCATTCACCCTGCTGCTGAGCTAAAGAAAGGCACTGGAAAATTGTTTTCTTTGCCCACTGAGAGTAAGGCAACAACTAAAATTAAACTGAAATACTAAAACTTAGAAAACATCAACAGTAATCATTCTTACGGAAGAACAACTAAGTTTGTGGTACTTTAGAAGTTATAGAACCGACTTCTACTAAACACAGGGAATTATTTAGGTATATTCCACCCTGCTGCAAAGAATTGCATCAGGTTAGATAACTTACTGCTGTAACATGTCTATGAATAGTAAATCTACTCAGTATTTCATTCTAGCGGATAAAAACCTTCAGAAACAAACTTAAATTAATGAGCACCCCACTAAAAAGTAATTGTCTAGCCATTCCTCTAAATCAAATCTGTGTTACGTACAATGGGTGGAATTCTCTATCACTAATCAAAAAATATACAGAAAATTTATATTGTCTCCCTAGAGAGAAGCCAGGGCATCAGGTATGCAATGCTATACATATTTCATGAAGTAAATTAGGATGAGTTGGTGTAAGTGGAAGCTGCAGCCAAATTATGTGAATGAAAGGAAAATTATGATAAATGTTTTGTCTTTCAATGTCTTGTTTATATGGCTTTTGCTGGAAAGGAGGAGGGATGGAGCTGTAGGCAAATCATGCTACAAGTGGGCATATCAAGGGATCTGAGGCAATACAGAGCCATGAAAAGGGTGGAATATTAATTGTATTTCCTCATGGACCACATCAACATTATTATTGTTGTGCTGCTGCTGCTCCCAAGAGATGAATTAAAGGGAGACTTTCAAAAATTTTCACAGTTTCAGTATTTTATCTCCTAAATATTACTTTGTTTCTCCATGAAATACATCTCTATTTCACTATTTTCCTTTGGCATTTGTAAGGGTCCCATCAATGGAGGTCATCAATACCAAAGTATTCTTACTGAGGCTCAATCTCATACCACCTAATTTATGCAAAATGATCACAGATGGTGCATGATTTCTAGTGGACATTTCCAATTGCTATTTCATTTAAGAGGACAGAAACTATACCTCTATAACTGTTTACCTTTACTGAAATTGTGGAGTTTATTGGGAGTAAAATCTAGTTTCTGCTAGCAAACACAACATATTAAAAAATACCAGGAAAATTGAATTGAGTTTTCTCCTTTCTTTCTTCTGTTTATTCCCTGAGTAATATAAAAGGCATACACCTGGCTTAACATTTAAGGCTGTGAAAGAGATTTTTAAAAAATTTATCAAAAGGAGACATTGGGAGAGGTTGGGAGTGGGAGGAATCCCGTCCTCAGCACTAGGCATGAAAACTTGATAGGAACTTACTCAAATAAAGAAGCTGCAAAATCTTCAACTGAAAAATGAAATTCATATTGTTGTTCCTTTAAACAACAGAAATGAAACATTTATGAAGATTAAGGAAATAAAACTAAGGCTAAAAGGCAGTGTGTCCGAACTGAGAAATTGGAAGGGAACAGGTATATTGGTACATCAGCATTTCCAGAGGCACAGCAGGTAGCACTAACAGAAAAATTATTAAGAAAACCTCCTCTTGCTCCTCTTGAGTACAGAAAGTTAAAACACATACCAGGAGCCAAAGCACACCCATCCACCTCATTATGTATGAAGAGTGTGCTCTGGAGAAGCCCCACAAGCTGACAGCACAGAAGGAATTGGAAAATAACAGACCCTATTTATAGAATGGCTTTAATATCATGGAATCATCTCCATGTAATTATCATCTGTTTTCACATAAAAGAGGTGTATTCTTCACTTAAATCAGTGGTAGAATTATCATTATTATTTTTCCATATATCTTAAAGAACAATGTGTGCAGTATCACAAAGAAACTGTAAGAGGTAGGCACTTTCATATTTCTCTATTTCTATCTATTAAAATGAATAATAAAATAAAAGTATCTTTAATTAAAAAACCCAGATTTGTGGAAATTCCCAAACATCAGAAGGTAATTTGTGACCCTGTAGAGTCCTTATGTCCTAGACTATAAGAAAACATACCTGATAGCTGGATTTAGTTTAACATTTTGTAGGCCACAAGCAGTTACTCTGCCACTGAAAAGGAATCTTTTTCCAAAACCATTCTTCTGACATTTAAAAATGCTTGCTTCTGTGTTCAGTATTGTTCAAGTAGAGTTGGTATAGAATATATGAAGGAAAAATTCTTACAAAGAAAGGACTACGGGCTTGTTTGCAGCTTTCCATTCCTAAGACTTCTCCCATTGTTTCTTATCTATTGCAGTGCAAACATAAATGTATTTCCTTTAGCAGTTACTTGTAGTTTTAGTTTGCTCATTTAGTGTATTTTTTCCCTAGTCCTTTCCTGTGCATGGATGAGTTTTTCTATTGACATCTCCCTCTACATTCAGAGCAGAGCAAAGGACCTGCTCTGGAGCTCATGGGTTGGGAAAGGATGCCTGTTTGTGCTAAGTGAGGCAGCACAACTGAACACCACATGGGACTCCCTTGTTCCAGCAGGCTGCCTTTACAGTTCCACCTCCTGGGTGGCTGTTCCTGCCAGCCACACTGAACTGTGCCTGTAGCTGCCTGAGCCTTCTCCAAACAGCACCACAGCTGCCCAGCAGGCACAGGAGAAGACTGAGATGTGAATAAACCTCTGCCAGGTAAGGTTGCTCTCCCAGGTGAACTCATTTATGAGTCACCATGTAATATACTTTGGCCCTTGCTGTTTCTGACTTACTTCTCTTCACACATACAGAGCACTGAAAGACATACCAACTTTTTCTGTTCCTTTTGTGGATCTAAAATTAAAGAGCATCTTAAAAAAATATTCCAAGAAAACAATTTGGTTTAGGATTAAAATTAGAAATAATATTTTGAATTGCATTATCAACCATTACACTTCATCAACATATTATTCTTTTTATATTTTTGCCTGTATAAGAAAATAAAATCTAATCATATTAAAATATCAAGCATGCTAATGGATTTTCATAACCATACTTACAGAAAAAACAGCAGCCAGAGTCTCAACACCACCAGTACTTAGTGTAACATAAGGGATTGTTTCCCGATCGATCCCAGATTCACTAAAGATGTTGTTTGTGTAGTACCAGATCTGCATCAGAGAGAATAAAAGGAGTTATTAATCATTACAGGTTGAACTACAATATATTGGTATTCAGTCCAACCATTCAGTCTGCTTGAGGTGAGACTTGTTAAAACTCTGAGCACTCCCAAGTCACCGAGGGCTGAACAGGAAAACAGATGCAGGGAAAGTGCAAATTCCAGGTGCATTAGGCACAATGCTGCTGTAGTTCCACTTGCAGACCCAGGCAGAATTACAAACAGCTTCAACTCAATTTAGCTTAATTCACTTTGGGAGTAAATCAAAGAAACTCACTTTAAGCTTGAGCAACAGGATACAAACAGGTTTCATGTGGCTTACAAAGCAGGTTTGTGTAGCTTTATGGAATACTTCAATAGCATGTAACAACAGAGAAGAGAACAGGAAAGAGGTGTTGTGAGGCAACAAGAAGCTGCTCATTTTTTGGACAGAAGGAGTGACGTGTTATTAACCTTACTGGAGTGTGGATATCTGCAGTCAAGCCATCTCCCCAATCTCTCTTTATTATCCACAGAAAGAAAAGATACTTTTAAGAGTAGAGTTGCTTGGCGAAAAGTAATATGCTGTTTTAATCAGAGGCTTGAAGTAGCCGTCACTAAAGGGCAGAAATACAGGTTGTATGACTTAGAGGAAGTCAGTCATGTTTAGTCATTAAAACCATATCCAGCAGTGACATGTCCAAGCAGAGAATATATAGTGGCAATATTCTAAAATAGCAAGTCTGGTAGGCATCAGGGTCTCATTCACATCAATTTCCCACTTTGGGAATGACCCCCTTAAAGCAGTATGTCATACAGTGTATTCCTCAATATGAAAAAGTATAACATTCACCAGTGAAACTTCACCATAGTTTTGTGACTTCTTTAGAACTGAGACAAAATGGTGGAGGATAAACAAGTTTATTAAGACTTATATGTATCAGGTAAATGTTAACAGAGTAAAAGATACTAATAGGAAATATTTTATTTATGTCAGTTTAGGTCAGACTGTCTGGTATTTTGTTCTAATTGAAAACATTAACATGGTTGGAGCTTCACCATGATTTATGTTCCATGTGGAAATAAACAAATGTACTGTTTTAAGCAAAACAAATTTTGATCTTAAGTAAAATCCTTAAAAAGAAGCAAGTGTTCTCAGGTACCAGCAGGATGATTACACAAATCTGCCAGTTGGCAATTTCCCTGGAGAACGACCTGAGATTGTCGCCTGAAGGAATCCCAACTTTCCCATATGCCCTGTCCAGATGGTAGTTGTGGAAAAGACCAGACTGATTAACAGGACACTACAGACAAAGCAAATGAGTTAGAAGGAGCCTTCCCTGCCAGCAAAACCTGGCTGGTGCTGGCTCACACCCAGCAGGTTGGTTCAGATGCACTCAGGCAAACCAAGGCGCAGGTTCACCAGTATCTGCACACCTGGACCTGTCCTCTCATCTTGGAGCTTCAGATTGCTTGAGCAGCATCAGCCAGGAAAGCCAAGTGGTCCAGCTATTTCTCTTGACCTCTCTCTTAATTCTCTTGGTTTTACTATTAACTGTTACTTACAACCATCTAAATAATCCATTTCAGAACACAAGTTTTGTGTGAATAATTTTTTTTCATGTTTGGTGACATTGCATGAGAGGAGAAACAGAATAATAATAAAAAGGAAGGCTTGAAATAGCCAACTCAACACACAGGTTCCCTGACAAAGACAGTTTTTCTGAGGCATATTTTCAGAAAATGGCCATCCAATGAGACTTTTAAGTAACTCTGGCATCCATTTTGGACTTAAGTTGCCTGACTATCTACCCACACCCTCACTGCAGCCATGAGAGTGTGGTTTCGTTCTGCCACAGAATACTTGACAATTTCCATCAACTATCAAGTATTCTCAAAGTCACAAAACTCTTCAGTTTCCCCAGAAAATTTAGTTGTGATCTTTTCTTATAGGCAATGTGCTCCATTGAACAGTCTGTTTACTACTATAAGTGTCATTTTTTTCTCCATTATGTGTTGATAAATCTTAGAAAGACTGGATGACAAGATAATTCTGGGGCTTTTTTCCTCAAAAATATATCCACAATGAGGAATAAAATAACCTGCCATTAGCACTGAAATCCTACCATTAGAAGAAAATTCCACCTATACAAACATTATTGTAGTTTACCCCACAGGATGAAAAAACTCTTTTAATGCCCTCCTAGTATTTTGCAAAAAGCTTTCAGATACCAGAGTTCCAATTGCATTAATCTTTTAAATAGTCTTAGACAAATTACTTTTATTTGGAGTCTTAAAGCTATAGAGATACCTGAGATAAGCCTGAGCTAATGTTCACAGATACAAAAGCACATAGATTTATTAGCCCTGGGGGGAAAATCTAGCTGGAGTGTGATGTAGAGCACAGTGAGAGTTCCTTGCATCAGTAAGAATATTACTTATATATATAAGCAAGTAATGCCTTTGAACTATGACAAAAATCCCTTTCCCTTTGAGGTGCTTCATGAGAATATTTGTTTTGAGCAGCATAAAGCATCTAAGCCAGATGCCACAAGCTGCAGCAAGGATAGTTCTGGCTGGACATAAAGAACACACTTTCCACAGCATAAGTGGTGTAAACACCTGGCAGAGGCTGCCCAGGAGGGTTATGGACTCTTGACCCTTGAATATGTTTAAAACACAACTGCACAAGGCCCTTAGTAGCCTGAGACAGCCCTGAAGCCATTCCTGCTCTAACCAAGGGCTTGGACAAGGTGGAGGGATCTTCAGACCTAAACTGAATTGTGATCTTCTCATATAGGCTCAGATAGGTTGTGAAGGAGACTTCTGATATCCATTAGCCTTAGACATATTAATGGCCAATAGGATTCACTGTTTGATGTCTTTTACCTCTTTTGCTTCACTTTCCAAGACAGGAATATTGAAGCAACAAAACAAACAAACAAACAAAAAAAAACCAACAAAAAAACCCCCCAAAAAACAAAAAAAAACAACAAATATGCAGTGCAACCTTTTAAAATCCCTTATAGGAAGTTTTGATTTTGATGACTTCTGTAAGTACTGAACTGAATGAATCCAAGCTGAAATGTCTACTGAAAAAACTCTGAATAAGCATGGGGCATGTTCAGAAACAGAGAATCTGAGTATCAGATGTGAAAGCTGCATCCTCTTCCTTTGCTGATCTTTTCTACCTTTCCATGTATTCCTTCAAAGTTAACCCAACATGGCTTTCCTCAAACATTTTTTGTCTTACAAGCCCCCAGGCAATACAGATCTCTGTGGATCTTCCCACACACTGCTCTCACAGAGTCACTGCTGAAGGGAATTCACAGAGGTGGGTAAATAGTGTAATTCAAACCTCGTTATAAGGGAAAGGGGCTCCCCAGGAGGTGCCATGGCCTGAGGCAGGACACTTACAGCATTCAGCCCACAGAGCTGGTAGCAGCCCATGGTGACGACCACGGTCAGGATCTGCCATCGCACCGCGCGCGTTCTCAGCAGCTGAACAACCGACACCAGCTTGGTGTTCCTCTGGGCCCGAGACTCTGCCAAAACTTCCTCTATCTCCTGAGACACATCATCTTTCCCAAGGAATCTCTGAAATGCTGCAAAGAAAGGACATGTACTTTAGGCCAGACACTTGGCACTGTGTGCATTTATAACTGTCTTGCTTCTTTAAAATAGAAATATTTGGCACAAACAGGAGGCAAACATGGGCTACAACTCAATTATTCTTCTGCCAACAATATCATTCTGCTCTGGATGTGATCTGGTTAATCCCTTCTATTGGGCTCAAAAACTGAAACACAACCATAAATTGTCTCCCTAAGAGATCTCTCTTATGTTATTTCATATATAATACAGCCTAAGGTCTAGTGAAGAGTGAAAAGTCTGTGTGACTTGAAAATATTACCAGAGTGCCTCTGAACATTATTTGACTTGACTTTTGCAGCCTAACAGTATAGCTGGCTTCATTGCTGGAGATAGATTGGACAGAGAAGTAGTAAGATGTAAAAGAAGTAGTAAGATGTAAAAATGCATATAAGTCTGGTAAACCAAAAAAAGGGAGACATTGGAAAGGAATAACTACTATTCTTCATATTACCTCTTGTTTTTACTAGCATATAGACAAGAAATCACTTTGTCAAGGTAATTAATACTAGAAATAATTACCCAGAGCATTTCAAGACTTTATATTTGTCATTGCTGGAGTCATGGGAACAAATTTACATGGCCAATGTAAGCAACCAACCAACCTTAAATCCCCAGAAACACACCACACCATTTAGTATTGCACACTGAAAGCTTCCTGAATTATCCTTCCACTGTGAATAAGACAGGTTTTACACCTCACACCTCCCTCAAGACAGAGATACCCACAACTGAATGTGATGTGTCTCCACCAACCTTGTTTGACAGATGCTGTCTATGCAGTCATAGATACTTTTGTCTCAATCTAATGAACATACCCCAGGGGTTGGCATTTTAAGAGATGTTTAAAATGCTCATCATCTCCGAGTCACTGCAGAGAAACAATGACATTACAAACACCCCTGCAACAAGGCTTTGCAACCCAGTAGGATGCTAACATTCAAAACAATCCTTTACACAGCAGGTCACTTAAAATTGTCATTTTTATTAAATGAATAAGTTCATTTAGTTCACCTAAGAGAAAAACCATTTTTTCTTATCCACAGCTTTGCATAACACTGCCTATTAACAAGTGACCACATATTTCAGTATGTTTACACATTTTTGGATCATAAAAAGCCCTTTGATGGTCAAGAAAATTAGAGATACTGACTAGTCATGGTTAATACTTCCAGACTTTATTTAGATATTGAAGTTGCAAAATTTTATCTTTACCCAGGTGAAAAGGGCAATTTGTGGCATTTCATTTCTGTGACAGATAGGACACACAAATGAACTGGTGGCCTCCCAGAGCCTCCCTCTCTGATACTTTGGTGAATGCACAAGGCTGCACATTCTGCCTGCTCCTGGCAGTGGAAGGAACTAAGTTGAGCTCTGGGCCAAGCTTTTCTGAGGCACTCAGCACTTCTAATGCATTTTAATGGGCCCACCTGATTCTGCTTAACAAGGAGGATGATTTTTTAAGGCATGAACCACCTCTGAGTGTTGAGTCAATTCATAACATTCATATATTCTGATAGCCAGTTTCTCTCTTGTGAGAGGAGAGGTCAGAACTTTTAAATCTCTTAGTAAAAGCACTTTCACTTATCTTTTCACACAGGCTGTACAATCAGAAATTAATTAACAATTTGAGACCTCAGAACTAAAGTTAAGCTGCTCAGTTTTTTCCTTGGTTATTGCCCATTTTTTAATAAATAACATGCTAAACACCCATTTTAGCCAGTGTGATATATTTAAAGACAGTGATAAGAGATGTAAAATTAGAAACAATGTGGGCCTACAGTATGTTTAAGTCAATGTCTCATGCTGAAATTACACTTTCCTCAGTACTATTAGAATGCCGATCGAGAAAAATTAAGGTAAAGATGAGAACAACCAGACATATATCACCATAGTCTTGCATGGAAGGATTCTCTCAGATTTTTAAGCATCTGGTGTAATATAGGTCAGTGCACAGTTTTCTTTATTTTTCCTGTTCTTAAAATCCTCAGCATTCTTTAGGTCACACAAGTCAAAAATATAGGTGCAATCAAGTAAAAAGATAGCAATCTCTCTTTTTTGCACAAGGGAGTTTGCTGTATTTCTAGAGGGATGAGGAACTAAAAAACTGCAATTACCAAAATTGTCAAGTACAAGGCAGGAAAAGCATAGATACCTGATTTCTTTGCTTTCCTTCATGGCATTAAGTAAAAAGATGTAAATGCCACTAGGCAATGGTGATGGATACTAAAATTACCAACAAGTCAAGAAATACTAAGAAATTATTATGCTATCCATGCACAGTTTTGAATAGACATCACCCAACCTTCTTGGAAAAACATTTTCCTGCTACTCAACATCTCAGTACCATAAGAATCACAATTTTATATATAAATAATGTGGAAAGAAATTCTGCATTAGCAGAGAGATAGGGAAACTCAAATGTTTTTCAATGTGTGATGTTCAATTTATTAGTTTTACTGTCTAAACCCTGGCATTGCTGGCACTGGAAGCACAGAAGTCGTTCCTCTCCTCACTGCAATGACTCATTTCCCTCCGTGACTGGCTGCTTCTCTCTGTAGGGAAGCTTTATTTTCATGTAACACTTAAAACATCTAAGGAGTTGAAGTTCTAGAAGCTTTTAAAACTTTCCAGATTCCTATTTAATTCCCTTGGATCAGAAGGTTTTAGAAGCTCAGCCTCCAAAAGCTGGAATACTGCCTTCATAAAGAGGAAAAGAACTGGATGGTTCCAGTCAAGGGGAAAGAAGTCAGGAAACCCTTCAATTTACTCCACCAGTTTTTATTCATCTCACCTAAGTGAAGGTGAAGCACCTGAAAAAGGTTCAAAGATCTGAAAAAAAATCAGTTGGTACCATCTCTGAAACCAATCAGGCCTTTAAATTAACTGAAGAAGGGCACTCAACATCTCAGCAACATAGGGAATTACTAATTCTTTTTCCACTATAGTACTTCCAGGACTTGGCAAAGAAAGTAGTTATCAACAGAATTAGCATGTGAACTTTGAGAAGAAATTTTAAAAGATCAAAATGTTATTGAGTGGTTTACAGTATAAAGCCAGCACCAGGCAAAGGGGGGCAGAAAAAGAGAGAAGTGGTCAAAGTTTGCTTAGGCTTATTCTTTGAAAGAAATGGAAAAAAACTAAAATAAGCTGCAGGAGTATTATTGTCATCTGTTTCCCATGGATACATTCACTTCCCTGATGATCAATTATATTATATCCAGTGTCACACTGTCTCACACATCTTTTTCTAAGTTCTGCTTAAACAGGATCTTATTTGGCCACTGTTCAAGATAGTTAGTAGAAATTTCCCTGTAATAACTCCATGTTAACACAGAAATAATTCACAAAATGAACTAACAGTTATTTCATATAAACTAATTTTATTAGAGTACTGAATATCCAGAAGAATAACCCAGGTATATCTTCCTACAAGAGATATAAATATAATAATGCTATTTAAATCTAGAAAAATATAGATTATCTACTAGCATGCAGCATAGCAAAATTTAAGAAAAAAATCTCAGGAAATATAACTACAGACAAATGACTTCAGGCTTTTCCCATATGTCACCTCCCTCTTCTTCTAAGTAAAGAACACACAGATCTTTTTTGAGTTATTATCCAGTTAAGGATTACATCTTTGCCTGTTTGTAGGTGTGGTTTTACACACATCAATAGGCCTGTTCAGGTTCACCTGAAACTAGCCAATATGTACTGGTAAAACAAAACATATACATGCCACCCTAAAATAACACAAGAATTGGTAAACAGAGTTGTATTAAAGGTCCAATGACATAATATCCTTTCTAAAAGACAGGAGGCTTAAGAAAAGTTTAAAAACAAATCAGACACACCACAATCACTCCAGCTTTTGGCAGGTAAGTGTCTGAGATGAAGCCATCACCGTAAGCCAGCAAGTGTAGTAGCCATGGCTGTCTCTTCCTTTCCAGTAAGAATAGTTTCTAATCCTGACAGACATACAAAACCCACAGAGAAACAAAAATAAATCATATATGTGCTTGTTGTCAGTCATAACAACCTATTTTAATCACTGGATTTGTAGCAACTTGTTCCTGCTCTTAAAGTTTGGGTTTAACACCTCTCCAGTCCATGTGGGCCCCCTGAAGGGCTTTGTCAAAAATTGGCTGCCTGCTTTTTTAAATCAGGAGTGGCCTTGCTCTATTGTCACGTGAAAAGATGTCAACCCTAATCCATCTTTCTAAAAATTTAAACCTATGCTTCTCATTATACCTATTGTAATGCTTTTTTCATAACCATGGGACTTTTAATGTATGACCCAACATACTGCATGAACAGATTTTGTATGCCACCAACAGATGTTGCTGTGACATTTTATCCAAGTTGTCTGACCCTTAAGACATAATAATATTTTTTCTCTGGAAAGCTGGGATACCAGCTGAATTATTGATTTACATGACCTGCTACTGTGGCTGCATAGAAAATGCAAGATTCCCTCCCTGTAACAGTGCACTTGAAAAAAGACACCTCAACTCACCAACTGCAAGTCTTAATAACCCATGTTTTTAGTTGTAACAAATGTTCCATTTTATTACTACTACTGATTTTATTTATTTTACATCGTTGTGATACTCACGGGTCAGGGGTGCACTTGGCATGAAACTAATAGACAGCCAGTGTGAAATCCCTGTCTTAACTGTCCTAGAACTTGGATGGTAAACTGATGTAATTATAGCAGCAAGTTTTTCTTTTTCTTCCTGTTTCTATCCTTGTCACTTTTCATTTCCACAATCTCCTTCCAAAGTCCTTCTCTTCAACCCCTTGAATATCCATTTCTCCTCTGCTGTCTGGCCTTGATTAAGAAGGATCACACCAGTTAAATGCTAGGCAATTTCTTCCCTTCTATTCTTATCAAATGAGAAGAATATTAGTTATGGGAGCTGGGAGAGGAGCTAGAGTGGTTCTGCCCTTGCTTCATTACCGGATTTTGCTTCTTGAGCAAAGCAAGTTTACAGATTATGCTGTTGTTCCAGTGGACTGTTCTCTCCCCAAAACATATGGATCAGTTCTCCCATGCTCAGCAGTGAGACAGGAATATGAGAGATAGTTCAGATCCTCTGGGTCTCAGGGAGTAGGATACAGGTTGGTGACATGCAGGAAGATGAGCAAAGCTCGTCTGCCAGTGCTGCTTTTGGCAGCAGAGAGCAGCGAGTCAGACACGGAGTCCGTGTGTCCGACCGGCCAGAGGTCGGCTCAGCCGCGCGCCGCTTCTCTCATGGTGCTGTGGCTTAGGCTTGCACATGATGCCTCTCTAACCCTCTACCCTCATCCATTCATTTTTTCATCATTTACACAACACATTTTGGTCCTTCCCCTTCTCTCATCTCTTATTTGCCCCTTAAAGACATCTGCCAGAAAAGAGCTTGACAGAGAAGAAAAGAAGGGGATGAAAGCAGGGGCAAAACTTTGTGGAAACTCAATGACCTAAATTATCTCACTGGATATTATTGCTCTATAACAATTAGGAAGATTAATGTTGTCGGGTCCATTTTAGGAGCTTTGACATACATGCATACTTTGGAGTATTTCATAAACTAACATAGTCATCTGCTTTAAATACAGCAGACCTTTTGCAAATAATAGTTTTATATTTCTCTGACAAGGTATAATCCACAGTGAAATATATATTTGCATGAATAGTCTTGATCCATTAAGGGAAAGAAAAGGGATTTAGTCAGTAGAAAGCGTTGCAATTTTCCAATATTAATATGCAGATTTAAGCTAAGAGGCAAATAATTTAAAAACATTGCTGTAGTCATCACTAAAATGAAGAATTCTGCTTTGTCATTATATGACTTATAAGCAGAAGGGCATTTTAATAAATCACAACTCCTCCAGTCTCCTTAATAGTTAGACTTTTCCTCCCCCATTTCTGCTGATAATGCGAATATCCAGATGATTTGTCTCGATTGTTGATTCACTCTCCTATTTTTTGAATTTCACTGCAGACCACACTCAAAATGAGTTACACGGTGTATTACAACATATCTCAGAATTGAGTCTTTTCTTACAGATTTAATAAAATCCAAAAGCATATATTCATATGCAGTTACTTTGAAAAGCTTTTTATATCAGCTGTCTCTTTTTTCTCTGAGTATCTAAATTTATAGTCCTTAGGGTGGCTCATGAAAGCCATCTTCTTTTAATCAGTAAACCAGTGGCTAAAGCTCATTTCCCCAGGTAACTGCTCTCCTGATGTCTTCTACTCCAAAACCTACCTCCAATGCCTCTGGATTAGATTTCAAATTATTTTCAGAACATATGTGCTGAAAACATCCCAGAGTGCAGTTGGCACACTATCAGCAACAGTAAATGGTGTGAATTTCAAGGCAGGTGGTGTTATTTTACTGCCATGTTTTCTAATTTTTAAACTCTACCTATGAGAGGTCCAGTTTCACTGTCAGTGCTGAGGTCCCCAGGTACTGTAGCAGGATTTTCAATGGTTCCTCAGAGCAAGTGTAACATTATGCAATTGCATTGCAGATGCAGAGCCTTTGCCAGCCATAGCTCTGGAAATATATCTACAGTTTTATCAGGCAGAAATGAGCCAGTTTAAACTTGGCACCCAAAAGCATTTCTTCCCTGCCCAGCCATGGTGCTGCAGAAATTTCCACCCAAGAGCCAACCTGAGCTGGGTCCTGCACCTCTGCTGGGTGCTCTGAGCACAGCTGGCAGGGCAGCCCTTTCCTTGGAGAAGCTCTCTGCCTCCTCAAAACTCTGCTGAGTCCTTAAGAACACTTTCCCAAACATTGTTGCTTTTGTGCTCCTTTTTTTTTAAGCATTGAACTGTATCTCTGAGTGTCTGAGGCTCCAAACTTTATAGAATTCTTCATTCAATACCAAATTGAGACAACATGGGAGTCTCTTCACCAGTATACTATTGCTTTTTCAGAGGGCTCTTCAGAATAAAAAAGGCCAATTTTTAGTTTCAAAATAGAAGAAACTGGATGGAGTTGCATTAATTTCATGCTTAAAGATTATTAAATTTATATTTCAGGGGCTGATACACACTTTACAAGTTTTTGCAAGCAACTAGTTCATGACTAAAAATGTTAAGGGTCATATTCAAGTGAAGTTTTTAAGAATAATTTGTAAAGAACTTATGTTTGGTATTTTGGTATTATAATCAGACTCCTTTTTATAGACTCCTGTTTTTCATATGCTGTTATAACAAGCTAAACTAAATTTTTTAACACTCTCTCACCTATATTGGGACAATAGTAAATTTACTGGGGTGAAGAATGCAGCAACTGTGATCACGCAAGCCAATAGTTTTATACCTGGAACCTGAAGTAAGGACAAAATATTCCCTGTCTCTGAAGCTGAAGCAATATGGAAGCACTGGAATTTTTCAGTTAAACAGATGTATGGGGTTTTTATTAGATCAACAAAGGTTATTGAGTTACAGAACACAGCAAATACTGGGGGGAAAAAGCAGCAATGGAATCTGTGTTTTTATTAGACAAAACTGTAGATAAGGGAGAGTCATGGTGACTGAAACCACCTTTTACTTTCAAATGAACCCTGCACAGAGTGGCTGGCACACAATAGCAGGATGATTTGGTTAGTTCTATATCACTGTGTGTGTAATCTTATATAAGTTACCTTATAGAGGTAACTTATATAAGTTACCTTATAGAGGTATACCTTATAGAGAATTTAATTTATAAAAACTTCAAAGCTACAGCTATATTTACGCATACAGAGACAAATGAAAAAGGGAGAAAAATTATTGCCAAGAGATTCTCTCCTATGAGGATATTCTGCTTCTAGTGTGGTATCAGAATCAGGTGTCTCCAGTCTGAATTCTTACAATAAACACTCTTTGCTGCAAAAAGGAACATATCCTACCTTTTTCTGCCTTGCTCCTGTTATGCTTTTCGAGTAGAAGGTACCGAGGGCTTTCAGGAAGAAAAGGCAGAATCACAATTTGTATCAATGATGGAACAATGATTGCTCCAAATAAGAAAGGCCACCGAGATTCCTGCAAATGGATGCAAACAGGAGTCAGTAATACTCTCTCATAGTGACACTTGGAGGAAAAATAGCTTTGATAGGGAACACTGCAATTTTTCATCATTCAAAGTATTGTGTCCACCACCAGAGTGATGTGTTCCTCCTAAGCTTCGTAAGTCGTTTGAGCACTTCCCTCTCAGATCACCTTACTCAAGGGCCAAGTCCCCAAAGCACTTTCCATTGTCAGTTTTTATTTTACATTCTTTCATTTCAGCAAAGCCTAAAGCACAATGTTCTGCATGGTATGGGATGTAATCCATGCCTCAAGCCTGAAACCAGGCCCAAGAAAACCAAATAACTCCCAGAAATAATTGGTGTGGTGTCTCCTAATCAAACTTTTCACTTGCCCTTTTAGGTGAGAGAGTTGTTTTTAAAAAATTCTCCTGGGATGGGAAAACAACTTGAGAAGGTGTTTTTTCAAACAATTTAAAGCTTGAGGTAATTGGTCACCCTAAGAGCCTACATTATCATGAAGGCTTCAAGACCCTATTTCTTCATTCCTTTTTTCTCTTTTTTTTCCACCTGAGTGGAAAACTTTCTGTAATGTGGGTGAACCAAAGGTAGTTAATACTGTTTATGGACAAACAAGCCTGGATCTTATTTTAAAAACTAGAAAACTAAGGTTCAGTCTTTAAAACCAGTCAATAATTATATAATCAAAGTGGGTACTGCTTTGTAGCAGTAATTTAGGAAAACAGGCAGTAGAACTTGTCACCTTCATTCCATATCTGCCTGGAATAATTTCCTGTAATATAAACCTCTTTGCTATGTACCATATAAAAAAATTATAGGGTGTTATAATTTTTGACTATACCTCCAGATAAAAATGTTACTCTTGATCAGCCCATCATATTTTCTGAAGGTTTTTTTCCACCATGTCAAGGATGCTTCTTAAAGGAAAAAAAGTATTTTTTGTATACTGTTATTATCAGCATTCTGCCCTCCTACCTATGGAGACTTCTGTGGAATAAACTTACACTCCTTTTAAAGTCTCCTATAGTGTATGGTTTATAAGTTGGTCACATTTATCTCAAATAACTCTTCTTGAGAGTATTATTTTGAAAAAGTTATGAACAAGATTCTGAAATTACCCTTCACAATAAATAGCAAACCCTGCTACTTAAATGAAAAGCCCTTTATTTTTGCCACATAACACACGGAGTTTCCTTTATTTCCTCTGTTAAAGATTTCTGTTTTACTTTTTATCATGCTAACTTCTAAAACCTTAAGAAATACTCATAAATGCTCATAAATATGCTCCCAATTGCCATTTTGGTGTGAATTAATCAGAAAGTCACTGAAGCCAGTGGAAACCTCTCCATCCATTTCAAAAGATTTCATGCCTATTCAACACTATGGAGTGTGTGCTCTACTAGCTTTTCTCCTCATTTACATTATACAATCTTAACTCCTTCCTCCCACTACAGAAAAGAAATAGTAGGAGTAATATAAGCTTAAAGGATTCATTAAATTGCTGGAAATCAGGTTGAACTAGACCCTCTAAAGAGAACTAAGAGAAGCAGGCAAAAGGAGGGTTTCATAACCTCTTTAAGAAGGAATAGAATAGGACACATACTGGGACAGTGCTCAGAAGCAGTAATAAGCTAAAGGCAAAAGACAGTGTAGGTGACTGAGAAGACACTTAAAGCACTTTGCCTCAATTGTCAGCAGTAAGGAGAAGCACACAGGCACTGCTGGGAGAAATGAAAACAGCTACATCCCATTTTATTTCAGGGAAAATTTAAAAGAGCATGAAATGTTTTAATTACAGGGGACCTGATTTCATCACCTGCTCAGAATTGGTACAAATAACATGTCAAGATGGTAAAATTTTCATTTTAAACTGTCACATTATGGATATTTGCTTAGGCTGGAGCATGAAAAACCTGGCTTTGATGTATTTACAAAAGACAGTTAAACAGTAGAGCAAGTTTGACAACCACAGACTCATTCAAAGGTTGATGGAATAAAGTGCAAAGCTGCAGAGACAGAAGATTGGGTGGAAGGGAGGGAGATAAAGTATGGCATGGATTTATCAGCTGCAAATGAAACAAGATTATGGTGCACTGAATTACAGTAAAGAAAATGTTGCCATGTCAGAAAATCATCAGCTAAAATGCAGAAAATGGAACTTATTGTAACCATCAAAAGATGGAAAAGAAAGTGGCATGGAGAAATGTCAACAGGCACTGCTGACAGCTGAACTATCCCTGTCAAACTCAATAATCTATTTAAATATCAGTTACATTTAGTATTCTCAGCAATTTGGAAGATTTTGATGAAATGTGAAGACACTCTCAACACAGACCAGGTAAACAATGTACATATAGATACATTTTAAAGGGAGAAGAGAATTGTTAACAAGGTCATGCAACAGAGGTTGGGAAGAAGTGCTGTAGTGCCCTGGACATGGGCACCCGTTTTTTGAAAGATTTAGTGTGGCCAATTAAATATCCCAGAATAAAATGGATTACAGGAGTAAGGAAATATGCAACTGTGACAGGCTTCACTCTCTTTGTTTCCCTCTAAAAAATTTCACAGAAACAGAGAAACAGAATGGGTTGGAAGGGACCTCTAAGATCACCTTGTTCCACTACCCTGCCGTGGGCAGGGACACCTTCTGCTATCCCAGGATCCTCAGAGACCTCTCCAGCCTGGCCTTGAACACTTCCAGGGCTGGAGCATCCACAATTTCTCTGGGCAGTCTGATCCAGTGTCTCACCACTCTCATAGTGAAGGATTTCTTCCTAACATCTGTGCTAAACCTCTCCTCTTTTATTTTAATAAATAGATTTTAATTTTTTTTTATCTATTTATTTTAAAAGCATGATCTGGACATATCTGGACATATAATCTGGACAGTCTCCCATTCCCAACTCAGCCCCTACTGCACAGTCAGGGTCCTCATTTGCTCTCTGCCCAGAGTCTGGGTTTCTGTGCTGCGGAGATCCTCATGTCCCACTGAGCATCCTGACCCCAGCTGCTCCCAGGTAAGCTTCCCCCATCTTGTCTCCTGTCCATTCTAGAGCCACAGGGGAATGCCCACACCCCAAACACCTTCTCCTAGGCTCAGGCTGGACATGGGGTAGCACAGGACACTCCCCAGCCCTGCTCTGCATCCCTGTGCAGCCACCATGCTGCCTCACAGCACTGTCAAGGGCTTGGCTACCTCTGCTGCCTGAAACGTGCAGGAGATGGCACCAAAAGAAATACTCTTTTCCCCTTTTTAGCACTCAGTGCACAGGATGATCTGTGATTTCAGTGAGCAAGTCCATTTACCAGTTATTATTGAGTAGTCACCGTTTAAGTATTTATTTTGGAATTAATTCCTTGGGGATGCGGTTGTGATGAGTTTACTGCAGTGATGAACAACTTATAAACAGAAATTACCTTTTTGGATAACTTTCTTGTGTAAAATGACATATTTTACCCATTTTGTATGTGGGGAACAAAGAGACAAAAGCCTCTGGCATCCAATGCAAGATACTGAAAAGAACCAGGAAATAGTGATTTGGTAGTCTCTTATTTTTCATTTTCTATAAAAAGCAGGAACACTTTTAAAATTCTAATTTTGCAAAATATAATCACACACACAGACAGAAATAATTACATCTAGTCTAGTCTAATTTCTAGCTGCCCTGGAGCATCTTGCCTCAGCCTCCTGCTGCAGCTACAGGAGGATGCAGGTCTCTGTGATATTCTGTGTCACATCTGCCAGTCTCACAGGGACACCTAAGGTACCATAGGGCATCAAGATGAAACTATCTGCTCATATTCAAGCAATTGAATTTTGTCCTTTCTTGTACAGACTTGGCACAAAAAATGTATATCAGAAATATTCCATTTGCCCCACAAAAAAAAAAAAAAAATTGTATCCCTGCTCAGAATAGACTGGGAAAATTTACTTAGGCATGCAAAGCCCAGAATACTGCACAAGTTCAGCATTTCTCTGTTAATCTGCTACCACACCACATAAAACACTCCTAAAAGTAAAGGACAACCATGCTGGCCTGGGGCCAAGGACTGAAAAAGCACTGAGATGGAACTAATTTCTAGCTTTAGAACTATCTTCTCTTCCTTTAGCCAAGGCTATGGCACAGTGGTGATGATCATGTGGCAGCTGAGAGAACTTCTGCATCTCAGGCTTCAGAGCAGCTGCTCAAGTAAGGTGCAAAACAACTGCCTTCCTCCTACCTTCTTTGTACCACTCCAAGCACTGCTCTACAATCTCCTCTGGCTGCAGGGGATGCTAATCTCACAGTTATATCCCTGCTGGACACAATTTTCTCTTTGCATGACCATTTCTGTAACCCAATTTGTCAAAATATATTTCAATAACAGAGCTACAAATTGCTTACCTTCCTGTTTAAAACAAAGGCAACTCAGATAATATGTGTATTTCACCTCTGTTCTGTACCCAGATGTGTATTTTTACAGGTCACTACTACAGCTATAACTCTGACAAGAAGATTATTCAGGTATCAGTATCTTCCCAGGTAATAATCAGTACAAAAAATCACAGACTCAAGGCTGTACAAGTCTGATGTAAAATTCACAGAAATCAGCAGGAGATTTTTGTTACTGAGTACTGAGAACTTAAAACAGCTTTGAAAGTGTCTGGTGTCTGAGTCCCATGATTTTCTCTTCACTAAATGGCATGTTAGATCATGGAAGTATTGAGAGGGAGAATTAAAGGATCTGTTACAAGTTCCCCAGATGGTTTTTTTGTGCAGCTTTTTCTTGGAGTAACAGCTAACTTTTTACTGCACCCTTAGATGGCATAATTTGTCCCCATTTATTCATCTCCAAGAGAAGCAAAAAGTTCAGAGATAAGAAATGGGAAATGGGAATCTTTCACATAGGATTATTATCAGCAGCCAGCATATATATTTGAGCTTATTTAGGAAGAAATACTAGAGGTATGCTGGAGCTAGACAAAATTTCTGACAGAACTTCCTTTCAGTGATGCATTTAGACTCAGGTTAGCATCCATAAATAACAAAATATAAAAATAGTAAATTAAAATAATTGAGGAGGCTAAGACTCAGCTTTTTAAACATGAGAAGATACTATCATTCTGATGCCCTTGGGTACCTCAGATGTCCCTGTGGGACTGGCAGATGCAGCACATGGAAATCCAGAGACCTGCATCCTTTTGGGACTGTAGTGGGAGATGAAAATAAGTGCTCCAGGGCATCTAGAAATTGCATTAGATGCAAATGTTTTTTTATTTTATTGTATTTTGCCAAACTGAAGTTACGAAAGTTAGACTAAGGTATATTAAGGTTAAGAGAAAAACAAACATAAAAACACCCAAAGCACATTTGCTGTTTTAAAAACAATGGAAATTATTGAATATTTCATCTTAACATTTTTTTAATGACAAAAAAATCTGGTTTGGATTTAAAAAAAATCAAAACCCAATTAATTTTAACTTGACATTTACTTCAGGTTTAAAAAAATCCCTCAAAATACTAATCAATAATATACCTCCCATTTTTTTTTCTTTTGCCAGTAGTTTCAAAAGCAAAGGCACTCAAGAGTAGAAAACATACCCTCCTACTCAATATGATAACTGCATGCTATCCTACAGGGCTTGACCAACATACCACGGCATTAATACCTAATTTGTAGAGGATAAATTTATGTCTTAGGACATGAATTTGCAATAATGGGTAATTTTACAATATATAATAGAAAGTAAAACTGAAATGTTAATCTTGAAGGTTAAGAACCTTCAAAAATGTTTAAGTGGTGATTATCTCCCCAGTGTGAGAAACACACTTGGAAGGAAGTCACAGGTCAAATTTATTTAGATTTATTTCTTAATAACAGATTTGTAAGCATTATCAAATACTCAAGCACTAAGGAAACAGGAAAATCTGAAATGTTCATTTGCTTCTAAACATTTGAAGCAGAGTCCAACTTACACAGAGTAAGATAAGTTTTATAAACAGATACTATTTGTTATTAGATCAGCTACAGTAAGTGAAAAAACCTCACCTTTTAAAGTCTGATAAAGTAGCACAAAGTCATATTTTAAATATTAGTATAAGAAAATGCTCCAAGTTTAGTTACATGTGTTAACTATGTTTCAGTGGATAAGGGAAAATGATCAGCAACTGCTATCAGCCTCCATGGTGTTTTGATGTCTTTCTTTCCTTCACATCTGTTGGAGGATATCTTTCCAGGAAAGCTTGTCTACTGCATTTCCAGCTGACCTAATTAAGCAGAGAACAGCTACATAGAATCTTCTCAAGACTCAGGTGAGCACTGTTTTACTGTCTATGAGTAGGAGTCCTCACTGATGATAAACTCTCATCCCAGCATTAGATGATCTGCAATTAAGTCTTTTGTTCATTGTTGAGTCTAAATTATATATCTATCTCCACAGTGCTCTTATTTCCATAATCACACTTCCACTTTCAGACAACTCCTCTCCTGTAAGATGCTGTCCTTCCCAAATGCAAAACTGCAACATTTCAATATTACAAATGGCCCATCAGCCATATGTTGTTACAACTTTGGGAATTGAAGCCTCACAGCACAGCTTTAATGGACTGAAACTCATTTGCGAACATGCAGACACACAGCTGTTTTCCCATGCATCACTTAATGAGTTCTGTACAGAAAAGGGATGAATAAATACTGTTGTGTCTGTCTCAGGGAACCGATAAAAAGTTGATTTATAATCTCCAGTAAATACATAATCTCAGCTGATCCACAATAGATATAAACAAAGCACCTCACTAAATGTCTCCATTAGAAATTTATCAACTCTACCACACTCCTACAGCAGGGCTGGTATGACAGAGTAGACCTCTTCCCATGGGTCCTACTGAACCGTGAATGTGCAAGAACCCAGAGGGTCCTGGCAGCATTTCTGCACTTTTATCAGACCCACCAAGGCTGTGCCTGGTGCCTACACAGCATCTTCCTTTGCCTGGATCAACCAACCCTTGGGTGAGGTGGCCTTCATGTCCCAGATCAGCAGCTCATAGCTTGTATGAAGTGCTTGTGCCTTGATAAAAGACTTGGAAATTGCTTCAGCAGTAACAAACTTTGTGCCTTATGTGTTACTGTGAAAAGAGGATGGAAACATCCCATGGCTAGAAAAGGAAAAGAACTGAGAAAATTTGAAAAAGGATTTCCATCTTCAAAATCACTGCCTCAAGCAATTCTTAATTGGTGTGTCTGGTAGCAGTTTGCAGGAAGTGCAGGCAGACACCAAACACCTGCTGAAATCAGTGACTAGCTGAATGAGCACTGAAATATTTTTGGCCTTTCTTTCTTTCTCTCTCTCTCTCTCTCTCTTTCTCCTCCTTCCTTCCTCCCTCCCTCCCTACCTCCAGAAATTCCTTTCTTTGTAAGGATGTTTCTCTGAGTTATTCTTAGCAATATTCCCAAAAAATTTGAGTAGCCACTTATAAGCAGCAATGTGTCACCTGTATCCTTAGCAGAAGTTTTAAAACACTCTTCAGGGAAGGCTTCAGCTTTTCATTCAGTTTTGTATTTTACTACATGAATATAAGGCAGTTTTGCTTCTGTGTTTTTAAGAAATACTGTACAAGCTCAGCAGTCCAGTGAATTAATAGGGACCAGGGTAACTTGGAGTAACCTTTTGCAAGCCTGGCTTAACAGCAGAATGGTTCCCAGAAGTACTATGAGATCACCTCCTCAAACACTTGCTCTAAACTTAGACAAATCCTGACCAAAAACCCCCACAACTGGGAACTAGAGCTGATGAGAAAAATTCCTATGCTATTTTTCCCAAGTCCTACACTCACCTTTGCTCTTAAGAACTCATTGAGGACTAGCAATTCATATACTAAAATAGACTCCACAAAGCATCATGTTTCTACAGATACAAACAGCTCCACCATCATCCAGGTCATTATTGAAGATATTGAACAGGACTGGAACTCTGGGCCACACCACTAATTACTGGCTTCCAATCTAGACTTTGCTTCAGGTCACTTTATTTTCAGAATATAACTAGGCAGAGTGAAGATGTTATGGCATTTTTTTATTCTACATAGCCTGTAGCCAGATGTTTGAAATTATTACAAAGAGGACACTTTAGGATTTCAAGTGATGCTAAATGGAAAATGCTAAACTGGTGGAGGCATTTGTCCTCCTGTAATGGAAAGTACAAACATCTTTTTATATTCTGTAGACAGCATAAGGCATAAGCTGCTTTAATTTCCCACAGTCTGCATGAAGCTGCAAGAGTTCACCTGTCGTCTCTTATTGCCACAAGAGCTCTTTGTTCTATACTCTGAAATTCTCACTTGTATTTTAAAGAATAGTGTCTTTAACTATAGTCACTATCATGGCTCAAGGAGAAGATAAACACACAGAACAAAAGAGCTCGTAGAAAAATATTCAGAAACTGGTTGATTCATACTTTGTGTTATCATGCTAATGTGTCAGATTCATTTCAAGAGCATCTCCAGAAGACCAGTTTGCCATTGGTGTCCACCTGCAGGCTTTAGGTCCCTAGACTGACTTGGAATTGCTTTCTCTACTCATCTATAATTCACTGACAGTTTTTAAGGAATCCTTGAATCTGAGTCAAGAGTCTTAGGAAGAAGGATCAATTAAAAAAAAAAAAGGAAAAGAAAAGAAAAACAAAGCAAAAAAACAAAGCAAAATCATGCTGGAAATGAAGCTTTGACAAGTAAAATCAAAGCTTATTTTCAGAACAGCCTTCAACTGCACAGGCTGTACAACCTATTCCATGACTGTTTTTGTGCAAGTGAAGGAGTATTTTTAAAAGACCTTGGTGGAGCAAAATGTAACACTCCTATATAAACTTTCCTAAATACACAGTTATCTGTTGCATCAAATACATCATTTTAAGAAGACTGGTAAAGAAAATGAGAGTGTAACACAGCATCTACAGAAGTTTTTAGCTTTATCACAACTATTCCTCAGCAAGGCTCACTTGTCTAAAAAACTAACTTGAAAGGGACTCATCACAAAGATGCTTCCTTACTAGACATATTGTACAGTGTCTATGGAGTTAATTGGTCCTTTTCCAGATTTAGCTCAATTTGCTGCCAAAATTGATATTGATACTTATATCAGTAACAGAATTTCTTTGCTAAAATAATGAGTTATGGGGAGGAAGATTTGGCCAGTGTCATTGTGTATCACAAACATATTTCCAGCTAAATCCCTTTTTAAAAAGAGGTATTCTCTAGCCAAATATACATTAAAGCTGCTAAAAATCCTCAAAAAAGTTTAATTAGACTAATTAATATGTCTTCTCTGACAAAGACAGCATCCGATTCATAAAGTTTGTAACTCTAACCATGTACACAAGATTTTTGCAATAAATTCCAAGTGCTTTTGAGGAAAGATTGAGAAGAGTCTAGAAAAGACAGCATGCCATTTCAGAATAAATTCTAAACCTTCTCTGGTAGACTTTGTTTCTGAAGCACTCAGGCTTTGAGTGTTTCCCCAGCATGGGGTTACCCCTAAGAGCTATCTAACCCCGATTTTTCTCCTCAAGAAGCCACTTCCCAAATCTGATCATTGTTGCTCACTCCCGTACCTTGTACTGCTTGATTACACTCTTTCCAAAACAGAATGACCAAACCTACTCACAACATTCAAGAGATGGACACATCAGGATCTTTCCCTTTTTTTTTTTCTTTTTTTTTTTTCTTTTTTTTTTTTTTTTGCCTTGAAACACTTACACAGCAAATGGATTCATTCAGGACATGCTCCCCTGGTGAATTTTAGGATGCAAGCAAAGTAAAGTTTTTAGAGTAACATGCTATCCACTAGGAAACAATGCAACCATGTAGTCAGGGAAGCTCCTGCATGTGTGACCTAGAAACACTTGAATTTTTTAAAGTAAGGCTGCTGAAGTAAGCAGACCAAAAAAAAAAAAAAAATCTATTTGTCCATTGGTGCACCAATGGGAAGAGCAGCTGCTCAGTCAGAGAAGCAGCCAGAGCTGGCCAGCCACTGGGGCCAGCTCCAGGGAAAACAACTGCAGCTCGGCAAAGCCTGCCACACCAGGCACAGGAAAAGGGGCTCCAAGCCAGGTCTGAGGAAAGCAGGGCAAAGGCAACTGTGTCAGCTTTACCTGTCCTGAATCAGTATACACACTGTGAAACATTTTTTTCTCTCTGGTATTGATACACAGATGAAAGAGATATTGAAGCTCAATGTATATTGAAAATAAGAATACTGTGACTACTGCAAATGGATTCAGAAATTAAATCCTCTATAATTTAGGGAAAAGTTAAAGCCCACCTTCATTAAACAACATGAAGCCATAGAATAGACAGTCAGACAGTTTACAATGTTTAGGAGTTGTTACCATGCTAAGGAAAACCTGTGGAGCAGGACATTCCCTGCAGGAGGAACTAGATGAGTTAGCTAGAGTGATACCTAAAGTTACATGGAATGTGTCAGAATCAGGCCAGACAATATTTCCCCAAGACAGTAAGTGTAAATTTGAACTTTCAAAACTGAAGCTGACAGTGCGTTGGCCTTTGCTTTGCAAGAGCAATCTGTCAGGAAAAATAGGCTGGGTGATTCAATTGCAGAATCACAGAAACAGAGAGAACAGAAATACCTGAAGGGCAGTTTTTGAAGACGTGACAGGTCTAAGATAGTTTGTCCTTATCTTATTATCTGTTTTTTTCCTTCAGTCCGATATATGGAAAGCTGCACATGCTGTACAACCAAAAATGGCCTGAATTAAATAATCCTGTAGCCAGCAGCAATAATTCAGTGCCCACATTACAGCAGATAACATCATTGCACACCCGTGGGCCTGCACCAAGTTGTCACCTACAGATGCCATGGCTTCCTGAAGAGTTCAGGACTCTGGCTTACAGAACACAAGATGCCAGCACATGAAAACAAGCACACAGCTCTCAGCAGCTGGGGTGGTGGGGAGAAGCAGGTCACCAGCACATGAAGCCATCGTGCTCAGTACTCCGATCACCAGCCCCCTTTACCATGGTGCAATTTCCAGACCTATAAGAATCAGAATCTTGAACAAAAAGCATAGCTGTGATTTGTTGGATGAGAGGCAATTAGGACTGTGGGAAGCAAGTAAGATTATCAAGTCACTGCAGCAGAGGACTGTTATCACAACTGGAACTTTTCTCAAATAATCACTCTTGGTAAGCACTTCATACTAAAGAAACACATTCTAAAATTAGTACCTTTGGAGACAAATACAATAGAATTCTATATATATATAATAATATATATTTATATATATAATTATATATAAAATTATATATATATAATATATATTATCTATATATTATCTATATATATTATATATATAATATATATATAATATATATATATATTATATATATATTCTATATCCAGAATCAAAAAAATTGCCTGTACTTAGGTGTTACAATCTTTATTAGATTGTAAATTTTTGTTCCATTTGCTCTTTAATACTGTAATTTAAAAATTGGACATAGTCATGTTTGTCTAGTTCACGTCAATATGGCAGGACGCAGAAAAGAATTAAATGCATTTCTGCAATACTTCAGACAAAATATTCCCAGGAAAACCAGGAAATATTTGATATAATTCTGGTTTTTTTAAGTATTATTTCATCTGGATTAGCTGTATAATCTTGTTCTCCTAGGTTTGAATTTAAACCAGGAACTATTCAAGACAACAGCTTACAGGGTGAGAAAGAGATTAAAGAGCTTGTGTTACTAGAGGAGATGAAGTTTAATCTGAAACACAAAGATCACAAGTGATATGGGGAGGAGGGAGGAAGCACACTGTAGAAGGTGGTGAAAAAAAAAGAAACAGAAAAGTACTAAGGAATAAATAAAACTTGATCAAAAGAATAATGAGAATAAGTTGACAGAACTGGCATGAAAAGGTATTAGAAGGAAATGAGAAGATTGTCAATCCTCAGCACTTTCAATAAAAAGCTTGGGAAAACTGAAGGAATAGGAAGCAGCCAACCCAGTATAAGGCAGTATAAGGCAGTATGTAAGGCAGTAACCCAGCCAGAGCTGACACTGCCCCTCAGCACAGCACCTGGGGCTGCCCACATCCCTCCTGCTGCACCTTGACCAATCTTGACAAAAGAAAAATTGCTAAAAAATCAGTTTAGGGCTCCTTAACATACTTGATACAAAAAGCAGTAAGGACTTTTGAATTGCCTCAAGTAATACTCATTGCTTTAGAGCTATTTTTATCACAATTTCACATTTAAAGAAACACTTTTGCATTTGATAACAGAGGAAATCATCACTTAGGTTGCTAATAAGTGCCTGTTAACACTATGCCCCACAGCCAACATAAACACTTTCCTTTTCTGCAGAGAGACTTCTACAGAACCACTTAAGGCAACAACCTCATGTAATTCACATAAATGCATCAAGCTCCAATTTAAAATTTTAATTTTCTGCTCAAGTTACTTCAGCCGGGAGTCTGTTCCAAACATCACTCTGACAAATTTCAGCGTGCAATTATTCTCACAATATTTATTAAAAAAATCATTCTTGTAGCTATATTGTCTTTGAGATTAAGCCACTCTATTCCTTGTTTCTTGTGTTAACAAGGTGCAGTCAGTTCCTGTCCCTTCCCTCTGTTTACTTGACCACACAAGCAATATTGCTGTCACCTCCTCTTACAAGAAGGACCTCAGTCATGCTGACAGCCATTCTTATGTCCATCCCTTTTTCAGAGTCTCTTCCAGCAAGACACTCATCTCTGGTTTTGTCCCTCCTTTCTTCAAAACCATCAATGCTTAGATACAATGGTTAACAATCTCTTAGATATTTGTTCAATTTACAAGTAATAGATACATAATAGATCTCAGATCTCATGGTTTCATAAGAAACCTTATGAAACCATGACAGAAGACAGGTATTTGTAAGTGGTATTATTTATAACAAATTCTGATAAGAAACAAACAACTGCAGACCAGCAAAATAAAAACTACCTCCCACTGAAGGAGTTTCAATGGGAACTTCACAAATCTAAGGAAAAAAAATCCTAGCTTGACTGAAACCAAGAGAAATTAAGAGAAAAAAACCCACCCACATACCCAACTAGAATATTCAAGATGCCTCCAATAAATTGTTTGGAAATATTGTGATCCACATCAGCCAAAACTTTGCTTCTTTTACATGCTGATGTTACCCATCTTGAGAAAAGTAATTCTGTAGATAAAGCATATTTCTTCTTACAGTGTCTGTCTTTAATGGTGCAATATTAATTAACTTCACACTAACGGAATTTGTAGAAGCAGAAACACTACCTCCATAATTTGGTAGCAGCAACAACAGTGATGAAAGGAAGCCAAAAAGAGAAATAAAACCAGCAATAATGAGCTGAAATCAAGGAATAAGAATTTGCATGACACCTCAACTTTAAAAGTGTATACATGTTTCAAAAACCCAAATTAAAAAAACCTCCTTCTACATAAGGGCTGCCATACTCACAAGCATACACATAAGCAATCATATTGGCCTTGAAATTTCATACACTTGTTTGTCATAGACTTGCTCCCAAGCTAATTGAAGGGACATCTTTTGAAGTCACACAACAAAAGCCATTTAAAGTTTTTTCCCAAAATCTATTGCTTTGGATAGGCAGGGGAGAAATCTGTCCTTCAATAAAGGGCAAATTGAATCAAATCATTTGCCTTCAGGAGAGCTAAACATAATAAAGGTACAGAATAAGAAAGCTGGTCAGGCAAAAATAAAAGTGTCAGGGAGGATGGTATCATGTATCCACAAAGGAGTTGCCTTTGGATGGACAGAGAAGGAAAAGGTCCTCTCACTTTCCAACTCCTTACTACTTTTTCTGGCTGACAGAAGGGATTCTGAGTTCAAGTTTCACTGTGAGAGAGTTGCTGCAGACCTTTCCTCCACACTGCCTTGAAGAATCATCTCTGAATGGAAAGCACCTGGTCAGATCAGATGACCAGCATGGTTCCTTTCATCCTTACCTGTTGTGTGATTCTGTATTTCCAATTGCCAGCCTGAACAAAACTCGGGTTCATTTATTCAGAGTAATAATGACATCCAGTGGCCACCAAGTTAATCTCAGCCTATGACAGCAAGACAACCTCTTATCTGAATAGATAATCTTTCCATAAAGGTGTATGTTAATTCTGCTCTTCTATCACTATGTCTAAAAGCTGGGCAAGTAAGGATTGCACTAAAAGGAACACTATAACCACTAAGCAAGAGTCTTCCTATTCAGGTTCTTATAATAACTCTAACCAAGCCTTTTTCAGCTCTATCTCACATTGGAAAATTAGAGATCAAAAATATAAAAACTCTTAAGCATTTCCATGGTGTCCAAAGGAACTGGAAACTAAAAAACTAGATGTACATCAAAAAAGGGGGAGAAGGAGGTCTGCATATGACATACACAAGCCACTTAAGCTGTTGAACCTGCTGGCCACATCTACCAAACTTAGCCATGCTTTTAGTATGTGCTTGTAGAAGACATGGAGGAAACTACTTTTCAAAGTGCTTCAAAATGAGAAAGAAATACTTCTGTTTTCCACTTTTGTGAATAATCCAGTCAAAATACGAAAATATGACACTTAGATCACGCTTGTGTTCTTTCATAGAAAAGATCTGTTAAATACTTACTTGCCCAAATATTTCTGGCAGCCCCAAAACTTGACCAGTGAAAACACCAATGCAAATGAAAATTGCTGTGACCTGACCCAATGAACCACGGATTTCCTTAGGAGATATTTCACTCAAATACATGGGGAGGGCACTTAATGAAATGCCTACAAAAGAAGAACAAAACCCATATATTAAGTCAAAACATATTTATTATGCCATGTATGCAACAAATTTCTATTGAAAGGAGCCTGAGTGATAATCTGCTCACAAGGGTGGCATAAAAACATGCAAGGAACAGAATTATATCTATCCATATATAACATGAATTATTTTCCCTGCATGTCTAATTAGCCTCACACTATTTAATAACAATGGGATTGATTATCTGTTACAGATCTACAGCAACATGCGTAGGCTGCTTTTTGATGTGGAGCACCAAAGGTTACTCAGAGATGAGAATCTCCAGGAGAACAGATTTTATATTTTAAATTTTCTCATCCCAAAGCAAGCAAAATCATGTTAACACAGGTGTGGGTAAGGGAAAAAAAGCCCAGTGCATCAGTCAGAGCAGACATTGTCAGATGGAGTATTTTTACTGTAAACAGTATTAGCAGATGTTCCTCTCAATACAGGCTTATTGCTGCAATGAACTCTTCACAATAGGCATAAAATAAGAGTTGGAATGCTGTTTAAAGCCAGGAACAGAACAAACAAATGCATGACCCTGGTCAGTACAATGGCAATGTTTGCACAGCTCCAGAAGTTTCGTTGCTTGATGGTAATCTGGGACAAAAACTAGCAGAAACCCTTCCTTCTAGCTGCAAGATTATTCTGGTGCTGCAGTGCCCCCACGGTTTACTTTCAAACTGGGAAGACCATAGTTCTAGGAACAGTTGATGAAGTACCAACCTTCCCTAGCACTGCAGTTATTAACACGGGATCCAACAGGTGCTAAGCAGAGCAAAAAGCAGTGTTAATAGCAGAATACACTCTCCTAGTCAAGGGATTTTCATGGCATGGAAACAAATACAGTCTGCCATGGCTGGAAGAGGAAAGGTGGGGAAACAACAGCTTTGTTAGCAGTGGTGAGCATTCATTCCAGTGTCTCCTCCAAACATCAGATCTTCCAGCCCTTAGTGTGCCATTTTGTCCCAGTGAAATCAGTGTGGCTATTGCTAGTCCCTGGAACACCTCTTTGATGTAAAGAAAATTCTAATGGGAGAAGAGGAGACAGTGTGTGCACAGCACAAGCACTTCAGACATGCAGAGTGTGACCAAAGCTGACCTGCAGTGTGTGCACAGCACAAGCATTTCAGACATGCAGAGTGTGACCAAAGCTTACCTGCATCCACACCCATGATGATGCGGCCCAGGATGAGCATTTCAAATGACCCAGCCAGCAAGGACAGGGACATCAAGAGTGCAGCTGCCAGTGCAAACACGTTATTAAGCACCAATGTGCATTTCCTAAAAGGCAAAGATGGTTTAGGTAGAAACCAGCATTGTGGCAGCTAAATCTGGTTATATTAGGAGCACACTAAGCTATTATTCTTAAATATCTATAAATAAAAAGCACCTAACAAACTCTGCCTCTTAGATGTGCAGAGTTCTGAAAAACAGCACTGTACCCACATGGATACAGTTTCAACCCTACACCACAGTTTAAAAGAAAACATAACAGATAACTAAAGGGCTGTACTACAACAGCACCTCAAGGAGCCAGCTTATGCATCCTAAAACCCAAGTGTCAGGTCTGTACATGAATTTAAATAAGCATATTCTGGATAGATGTCTGTACAAAGAACCCAAAGAATGTACTTCAAATAGCAATAAGCTGATATAACTACAGACTCTTTAATGTTACATACAGTTTTTCACACTTCAAGAACTTCCCAACTGTGACATCATCTGTGTCATTAAAATTCATCCTTAAATTCTCAATATTAAAACTATACATTGGGGAAAATTACTTCCTGCTTGTAGAGTTAGGAAAAATGTTTGGGCTCATTCAAGTAATAAAAATCAACGCTTTTCTAAAAATTGTTGGAATTAATAAAAATACAGGTTTACGTATTTCTTCCCCCCTTTGAAATTATTTCATTCTATAACAGTGAAATAAAACATTAGGGTCTTATTTCTCAAATAAAAGAAATACTCTTTGTGGCAAATTATTACTTTGTTAAAAAGCTTAAACCAAATCACAAAAATGTATTTTAAAATTTTCAGAACATCTAAACTTTTAATTTGCCAACACCCCAATTCCTTTTAGTTTTCATCTCTCAGAACTTTCTGTTCAAGTTTGAGGGATTAATTAAAAAGGAGTGACCAGGAAGGCTGTCTATCCCTTTCCTTTCTAGAGCAGGTGACAACTGTCCCACCAGATCTAATTTTTTTCAATATGTAAGTATCAAGAGGAAATTTCACCCCCATTGAAAAAGTCACCCAACTTCTCCCAACAGATGCATATGTTTTTGAAAGGAAATATTTTTAACACTTGTGTTTTTAATCATGTTTCCTGATTTCTAATGAGTTTTGAACACTGAATGAATAACATGGCTTGAAGATGGAAAAATGAGATGCAATTCATTTAAAGTCTATACAACACAACCTTCAGACTGATGACTGTAACTGTTTAGAACAGATTTTTCAGATGGATATACACTCTGAGATGGCTGAAGTGATACAAATAATGACAAAAACGGAAAGAAAATGTTCATTCAGGTCAAACAAGTCTTATACATTCATCTGAAAATACTGCTTTTTTCTCCTTTAATTTAAATAAAAACTATAAAATATATATTTTTGAGAAAAAGTTGGCCAGCAAATCTTTATACTATGCAGCTGAGAAGAGAAAAGCACAGCCTAACTAAGCATGATAAAAACAGAGACTTTGGCAGAATGAAAAGGAAATGAAAACAAGAGAACTCTCTATTTAGGGTGTTGCTGTGGAAAGCAGTGTCTGTGGAAAGGTTTGGGGAGTATTGGGGCTGCAGGGGTGGCTTCTGTGGGGAGATGGAGCGAGGGTGTAACAAGGTCACTGGAGGAGAGCGTGATCCAGGCCTGAGCAGGGACATCCCCAGAGGGACCCACTCTGGAGCACAGGGGAGTGAGGAGCAAGGAATGGCACAGAGGAGTTTCTGCACACTGACCCTAAGCCCTTGCACTGCCCTTTCTCTCTCACTGAAGGCACTGAGTGTGACCATGGCTGTGGTACCAAGAACAGGGAGAGGAGCCTGGTGTGATGCTCAGCCTCTCCCTCCTTCTAGGGAGACCCTGGAAGTGACCTAAACAATCCCTTGAGCATATTGGTCTGGGTGCTCAGGATAAACAGCAGCAGACCCTCTTCGTTAGAAGAGGAGAATTTAAATTACAAAGAGTTAAAGCCACACCTGAACTTGGGAATTATGTTTATGTGGATGAAGGTTCCCTTTCAAAAAATTACTTTACATTTCTCTTGAAGTAAATAGGGCCTAGGAATCTAGTACTTTGGAATTTATGTTTTTAACCTTAAAGCAATATGATTCAAAAGTGTTCTTTTAAAGTCATACATTATTTCTGACTAGTGCTTTTAATCCCCCTTAGCTCATTATTCTGTGTCAGTGTAAATGGAGCTCAGCTTCATCATAGATACCACCCTCCAACCTACACTTGAGCAATTTCACAGCAAAGTATTTTATTGTTCTGTCAACATTTCACTGTGTGCTCCTCAATTACCATAATGACGTGTCAGTCTGGGCTCCTAGACCAGACAAACACTCTGCAGTGTGAGCAGCAAACTCAAGAACCACTCTTTGGTGAGCAGCCTTTATTCACACAGCCCCTTCCCATCTCTGCTCCAGCACTCACCCCCTGTGTCTGCAACAGAGCTGTTTTCATGGCTTAATGGAGATAAACATGGCAAACAGGGGCAGAGTGTGCAAGTGTAAAGGTCTGCCATGGAAACCTGACCAGCTCCAGTGGAAATGTATCTACAGCAGAGATCAGCCACCATTTTAACTCTTTTAACAATTTAACAGTTTTAACAAACCTATACACAAAGCTCTTCTACTCTTCACTAAAAATTCTAGCCTTCTGTGAACCCATTTTTACTTTTTAATAAAAACTCAACAATTTTCTGAGAATTAATCAGTCTGAGTCAGGCACAGTTTCATATTTCTAACAAGTATGTTAAAGCCAAAAGCATGATTTGGCAGAAGAAATTGAAAACCTAAAAAAATAAATAATGTAACTATGGAAAATATTTAAAAATTGAAAATCAAGTGCTGAAGTGACAAAATAAATTCATGAAGAATGGGTAACAGCTAAGAATACTGACTTGCTGTAAGCATGAAATGGAGGAACCTGAAAATACACCCTTTGAGATGAAATATGACATGTGGACAGGTTGGGAGAATGAAAAATAGACCTAGGAAAGTACAATCTAACAGAAATAGTCAAAATGTAAAATAGGAAAGTAAGAACACTAAAAGTTTACACTTATATTTAAGCCTCAATGATGATGTTCTCCTGTAATTTAACTGACTAAAAGATATCAAATAATTTGAATTTACAATTAAGAAAAATCCAAATGAGCAGTTATGATGAATGCTACAATGGTGGGTTTTTTTCCCATGCCCTTCTAAATATAGATAAATTATAAATGACCTTTCAAATTCTATTTGAAAGACTGTATGACACAAAAATTTGACAGAAATACCTAGTTAGTACCTGCAGCAAAAATGCAAACACACACCAACACAAACATTCCTAAAATACTCATATTCTCAGGAATATGACTTGATCAAGACTTGGTCAAATACTGCATTGTACAGAATGGATGGCATACCCCCTTCTTGGGGAAGGCCATACAGGAACTTCATCTGAATCCGGTTCTCTGAACTGTATTTTGAGTTGACAAGGATTGAAAAAAGAGTAAATTTTTATTACCATATGACAGCAAATGCTGATAAGAAGCAAATGAGATATGTTGATAGCTTTCTTTGTTTACAGTAAGATATTCAATAAACTCATGAAACAAGATGCTGCCAGTCTTTTGTGAAATCATTTCTATTTTATGTGTTTTCCTTTGGCATATTTGACAAGTCACACTCCTTGAGATCTCAACCTACTGCCCTTTCAGAGCAAATGGCTTCTGTGACTCAAATGATGCACAGTAAGCTTTCAGAATTTAAAGATTTGGGTTTTTTTTTGTTTTGTAATAAAAGTAAAACTTTCTAGAGAGACTAAGTGAGAAACGACTTTAGAAAATGCAAGTTTTCCAAAACACTTACCTTCCAAAGAACTTCACAATTGGGGTAACAATAATGGCACCCACAAGGCCACCAATGGCAAAAATGGAAACAGTTATGGACCAGAGGAGTGTCAGGGTGCCTTCATCCACTGAGAAGCCATATCTCCTCTCCCAAGTTTCATTGTAAAACTTCTTGATATACTGAAAGAAAAGAAATAATAAAAATATGTGCAAAAAAATATATCACACTTGAGGACTACAACTGAGAGAAACAGAATTAAAAACCCAGAAAACCCACAGTAGCTTTCCTGCAGGAATCACTCTTGCTCTTCTTTCTCTCTCCTCTGAAAAATGGGGCTTCATTTATAGATAAAACTGCAATAAAACTAACTCAGTCAGTCCAAGCATATATAAATATAACTAGAAGGCAGTACCAAAACCAGATGGGGAAAAAACTCCACAGGCAGAGAAGAATGCCCAGGATAAGATCACTCTTTAACCTTTAACTTGCTGAAGTTTACACTCTTCCTCTGCTTTCCTCACATGAGCACAACCACAGGTTTTTGAAGGATGCCTTCTAACAACTTCCCTTCCCTGATGTTTAATTAGACAAAGTTCTTCATCTTTTTAAAAGGTAAAGATGTTATAGCTCCAGGACAGAGTTTTAACACAGTCTCTGTTTCCCTGCAGAGACATCTCCTATTTACTTTCTCTTTAGTCGAACGTCCTTGTTTTCATGCTGCTCCTATTTCAAAACCAAGGAAATGCTGCTGTGGTGCCTGGTGCTCTGGTGAGGATACAGTGCCAGGAAGTTGCAGTCATTACAGCAGAAGGGCACAACACACTTGGGAAAAGCTCTCAAGCTCTACAGTATCCAAAGTTTAATCTTGTATCTTTAATTACTTCCCAGTTTCTTCTCAGCATAGTAAGCCACTACATTTTCCCTGTTCAAACCAGGAATTTCAAACTTTGCCTAAAGTCTGGCCTTGGACACATGAAATATTCTATTTGAGGGCTTTTAGCAAACTAAAATCATCATCTCTCCATCTACAAAATACCTAAGAAAGGTGAAGGTGGAATATACAATTGCTTGTCTTCCATCTATCAAATTTCTATTAAACTTTTTGTGCCCTGAATTAAAAGGAGAACAGGGTTATTTCTCCCATCCCATCTTGAATGTTTCTAAACGGAGAGGGAAAAAAACATTTAAAAATAATCTTAAAAATAAAACTAAAAAAGACAAGTAATTTTGGTTCTTGAATCATTTAGAAGTCTCAGAGTAAGATTCAAAATGAATCTGCCATAAAATCAAGTAACAACATCTTAGTTCTTTAACACCAATACTCAGATTATATTTAGATTCAGACATCTTCTTGTCTATTTGAAATTAATTTCTGATAGTAATGATTACTGAGAGAAAACACTTTTAGAACACTATTAGCATTTCTTGTTAATGATAATGGCTAAAAATAGTATGTATGTAAATTACTCTCCCCTTGTGTTATGACTAATTTTCTCAGCATATCTTAGTTATTTACAAGGAGACATCAAATAACTGCAAATATTCAAGAAAAGAAAGTACAAACTAAAACGCTCACTAGTAACAGATAGATGGATGTTCTGACATGTACTAGTACCTCTTTCTGCACTCCCATTACCAATACATAGGAAGCTAATAAAACACAGAAGTTTTCAGAAGATGCACATGAAACAAAACAAACTTGGTAGAACAAATCCACTGATTTTGAATCCGTTAAATTCTGTGTAAAAGCTCTCTTGGGGTTTTTGATCAGGTGTCTCAATAACACTAAAAGCATAAACCTGTATACAAAAATTTTAGCGTCTAAACAAAGCCTACAAAAATGGTGGCTGACTGATATCAGTGTCTTATTTTCTCAACTGCCTCACTTCATTATAATAGTAGTGCTGGGATGAGAAAGAGAAGAGAAATAGAAGGAATATATAAATTTATATATATATTAATTTAATGGATATATTTTAAAAAGAACAGAAATAGTAACAGAGGTCATTCACACACAGTGACAACTACAGAGCCAGCTCTCACAGCAGGCTGTATGTTTGTGCCATAGGAACTCAGAGCTGCAGCCTCCTGCAGGAAGAGGGCAAGGGCTGCAGAGCAGAAAGTAGCAGGGACTTTGCTTCCCTCACAGAGCACAAAGCACATCATTGTTTCACAGGCATTGCCACAATCAGCTCATGAAATGAACTGTAGAAATCCAGCTCAGAAAAAAGACAGCTTCATCTTGTATTCAATTAAAGCTTTTGTCTTCCTGTTGCCAAATGCTCCCATATGTTTTTAATAAATTCTGGTGACTCTTTGAACAAGCCCATGGAAACTTGTAATTCTGGGTTTCTCAGGGAATCATACCTGTGATGGGCCATGCTCTTTCCCACAGAACTACAGGGAACTGAGTGGGAAGCAATCTCAGCTCTGAACAGAGTATGTGCAGCTTATTTCCCCCTTGTAACAATCAGGAAGTTAGACTAACTCTGCCTCATGAGATGACCTGAAATAAAGCCCACCAGTGAGAACTGTAGGAGAATTCCCCTGTGGTTTGATGAGCTGACACATTTTGTGGCACTGAAAGGAAGTGGACACAAGAATTTACATATTATTCTTCAACACTTCAGTCTTAAATTAACTCCCTTCACTCCATCAGCTCCTGCTGACATGCTCAGTTCAAGGATCCTGGAAACATTCTGTATTTTAGTCAACTGTCCTAATCAAGCCCTTTTTCACTTCAGGGCTTCAGCATCAAGAAGAGTTGTACTGAGGTAAACAGGGGCAGAACATACCCAGCATCCTATGGAGAAAAGGACAATCTGACAATGTCAGATGTAAGCCACATGTCACCACAAGAAATTATTCTTCCTACCAAGTTTATAAAAGAAACACAGCTTATAACTTGCAGGAATTACTGCACTCCCAGTATAACCTCTTACAAGGCTGGTTTTTGTACAGCTACAAGATGCTCAGCTTTGGTGTTTCTCCATCAGATCACATCAGGATTCCCAAAGGGTCACCTTGCAGCAGTCTGATTTAGTCACATACAGGAGAAAACAGATGGGGCAAAAGTTCCTTTTGTTGTGCTGCAAGAAGCACAGCTTTGATGTGGCTCACTGCTACCCACCATGGCTGTGACCTCAGCCTTTGCTCTTCCCTTCAACCTGGTCACTGCATCTCCAGGGACAGGGACAGGAAAGGGGTCTGTTGTAGGCAAATGGAGACACACATTAATCCTGGAGCTGGAGAGAGGGCCAGAGGACAGAGTGGTATTTTCTTCTTGAACTACACAGCTTCCTTGTCAGTAGGACTACTCCCTGGCCCTAGCTAATGGATGGCTTAAGATGAATAAGAGAGTTATGAAGTTCTCAATCAAACACTGAACACCAAGGGAGACTTCATGCATACCTGTACTGGTATTACCAAAGCCAGCATCATAGTGCCCAGTTTCAGCACAAAAGCCACACTAAAGATTTCAAACAGAACCAGACAATCCTGGAAGTGTTATTAAGTACAAAACCTGGAATTCAGCATTTTTCACAGGGCTGCATCTTCAACCTCCCCACCCACACCACTGTAATCTATCACATGATTCAAAGAGGACTTTCTGAGTGCTGCCAAGGAGCACATCCCATCATCCTTTCTTTCCCTTACTCCTGCAGAAAGTGACAGAAAGCTCTGACTACCAGGACAGTCCATTTTTTAAATGGTACTTAAAAGTTTAGAAATTGGCTCATTCTCACTGCTCTGTTGACAGCCCCAAGGCAGTGCAGGAAGGATTTTTCCATCAGGACAATCAACACCATTGCTCACAGAATTACAGCTTCTTGCTGAGTTTTTCTAAGCTGTTTTTATCCTCTGATGACTGCAAGGTAAAGTGATGACTGGACATGTCATGCTAACATCCAGTTTTTCCAGCCTTGACTAACTAGTATATAAAAGGAACTTGAAGAAAACTCCCAGAAGTTATGAAGCAAGCAATTACAGATTTCTATAGGCTGAGTCTCTTCCTGCTCCTTTGGATCAACAGTTTACCAAATAAAATCCACATATAGAACATAAATTTAAAAAAATGTTTCTTTTGTTATTTGCATAAATATTGCATCCAGCTTTAACACGAAAAACCTGCTTAGGTATAAATCTGGCAACATATTTTAATGGGAGATTTTCATAAAAGAAGGAGCTTAGCTTTGGAAATGAACTATTTTGGAAAGGAACTAAATATTTGGCACAGTTTATTTCCAATATTTGCTAGCTACTTTTCAAAATAGTGTTGCTTGCAACACCCCTGAATTGCTTCCTGCTATGCTTGACTGAATTGGGGGTCTCTAGATAGCCAGTGTAAAAACAAAATGTTCAGATTTCCATTTGTAATACCTGATATTTTAATGAAATCCCCACCCACCATTTTTGTATACTGATTTCACAGTGCTCTATTCATCAAATCAATCTCACATGTTGTAGCCAATAGATGAAGAAGTTTAGAATTCAGAACCAAAGAAGACATCACAACAGAACACAGAAGAGGGGGCCCATTATTTAAGAGGGAACCAGAGGCATTATTTACAATATCAGTACTGTGGGAATGAAATGTTGTGCAACCCTCTAGAATTGGATGAACAGAAGCTGCTGAACATGTGCATGCAGCCACTGAATACTCACCAGTCAGATATTACAAATACTTTATCACATAAAAGTGTGCAAGAAGAGTCATGATTAGCCTGGACCTGGGAGAGTGAGAAGCAAACCATGTGCACCCATTCACCTCAACAGCAGCATTTAGCTCTCTGACTTTTACTGAATTTATGTGAAAACCTCACGGGAAGCAGAAAGAAGGTTTTGGGTAAACAATGTTACTATACGAGATTTAATCCCCTTCTACTATGTAATCAGGAGGACTATAAGGGCAGGATGCTGAGGAGAGAATAGTTGGACAAGGCTGCCCTCTACTGATATTAAATTCCTCTTTAGTCAGTCACTTACCCCTGCGGGAGCGTTCACCACCGACAGATTGTAACCGTAAAGAAAAGACGACCCAAAAGCACCAGTTAAGGAGGCTACAATAAGACTCCCAGACCAATTCTGCAAAACAAAGAAAAGATGCAGCCATTGATAATCCACTCAAAATTAACATACCTCAGGTTTTAAACACCCTTTAGCTATCTTGCATAGCTCCTGCAGGCAGATGTCCTTGCTGCACAATAATAGCCTGAAACACTTCCCCCTGCTCATTCTGAGAAACATTACATTTGAAGTGACAGCATGTCACTTAACATCTATGGAGGCATAAGTGAACATTTGAACTTCTTTCAACCTTACAGAGTTCTGCTGCAAGTGTTGTAGCAGCTCCCACACCAAAAAGTAAAATGCTGGGGAAGCATAATCTCAGCAAAGGAAGCTGTTGACAGTATATCACTAACACAATGAAGTAAGGTATAGCATATATGTGATACAACAGGTCTGTGGGTAGATCTGACTTGGCTGAAAATTCATGAGATGGTGTGCACACCATACTCTCACACATGCCCCACACGCCCCCCCCCCCCCCCCCCCAAAGGATTAATGAAATTATGACCAAAACCATCAAAATGATGCCTACAAACTAGGTTTTGCAATCTGCATGCCAGTTTCCAACTTGTTGCCACACACACTCTCCAGTGCCCTTTTCCCAGTGGCACATCTGTACTTCTCCCTCCCCTCATCCTCCTCATACTCTTTTTAGCCCAAATCTGCAATTTCTGCTTCCACAACAGCTGTTGAATAAAAGGTAGAACTGCTTTGATTTGAGACATTTTGCATTTGCATTCCTTTCCAACTTCCCCAGTATTACTTTCTGCCATTCACTTCTCCTGCTGGGTCACAGAATATGGCAGAAGAGACCATTCCCAGCCATTCCCAAGAGACATTGAAGTTAGTGTTTGGGTGGCTGGTCAATTGCAAATGTAATTGTGTAGATAATGAAAGACAACTCTGAATGTATTAAAATGGATGTATTTTAATGTGTTTTCAATTTTAAAAACCAGCTATGACAAGAATATAGAATTTCGAGCACAGTTCACTGCTGTTTATGCCCAGCCTCCTCACTCACTGGAGCCCCAATCCTTTCAAAAGTTGGAAGACCTGCTTAAGGAGCTCAGCTTCAGTTCTACCACTGACCACACCACAACAGGTTAATGAATGAATATGTTCTGTCAGCTGCACAAAGCTGTGTGTTCACTTTGGGAAATGCAGGTCCTGAGCATGAAGGAGGTTTGTGTAGCTGGCTCATGGCAGAGCTGCAGTGACAGTGGACTGGAACAAGCTCCACCAGCCTTGTGGGCAGGTGAACATGCCATGGCTATTGGCATGTGCCAGAGCTCCTGTGCCACACTGTTCTCACAGGCTCTGTCACCTGTGGAGAAGGGATGAGATACCCAGGTGCCAGGGTGGGGAGCACAGCGTACTGCCCAGTATATGTGGGGTTTGCCATGCTCAGACCTGCCAGCTCTGAGTGTTCAAAATGAACCCTGCAGGACGGCTGAGTGCTTTAACTTCTTCCACATGGTGTGGGAACCTTTTAAGAGATTACACAGTTCATTAACCAGCCTGCTTTTGGTCAGGTCAGGAGGAAGTGTGCAGGGGGTGAAAAGCCTTGTATACGAAATATATCCCGTTGAGATCATTACATAAGCCAAACACAATTTATTGTTATTAGCCAGCTTCTTAAAATGAGCCTGCCACACACACACACACACACACACAGAGTTTGCACCATCACTTTGTTAACAAAATGCAGAAACTTGACATAAGGCTTTATTTAACTTCTGATGATAACACCTCATATTGGGCGCTCATTATTTCTCTGCTATGCACAAACATTCCTCCACTTAGAAGGAATTGCTACTACTCTGAATGAATGATGCTGGGGAAAATATTTCTGGTGGTCTACCAGGCTGCTCCCAAAGGGTTCACCAACAGTGAGTTCCCAAGTGTTATGCAGTAATGTTGATGCAGTATTTCTAAAGGGCTCTACTTCAACAACATTAGACACATCAGAAAAATCCTCCAATCAAAATTATTTGGAACATATAGCCAAATGGTTATTAAAAACATCAATGAATGCATAAAATTTCAGTACAGGCAAATTATATGCACATGAGTCTAAGTGGAAGATACTGTAGGGCAAATCACAGAAGTGCTTAGAAAATCTTGCACTGTGATAGCTGGGTTTAGAAACTTATTCAGTACTATGGAGTTTTTAAGTATATAGGCAGCTGCAGAAAAATTCAGGCTCACTCAATTCAGAGGTTTTGGAACTTGGAACATGAACTTCAACTTCTCCATGTCCTGTCTCCTCATTCACTATTTTAAATATTTGCTCAGGTTTCAGCAACACCAGATAAAGACAAAAGCACAATGAAGCAAGAATGCAAAAAAAATTCCCAAAAATCAAACTGTTGCTCAAAAAAAATTTACCCTGTGGCAACATTAGTAAAAGATAAACACAACCCCCAGTGTCTTTTAAATGGTCAGGAAGCAAGAAGGCAACCACGCCTCCTTCACAGGTGTTCCTTGGCCTCACGGCCGTGTGTGTGCTCATGCGTCCCTGCTGTCCGCCCAGGGGCAGGAACGTGTCACCGTCACCACAGCAATAAGAGTTCAGTCAGGAAAGCTGCATGTCAGCTCACAGCAAACACCTGCAGATACCCGAGGACTGCTTACTTGTGGAAGCCCACGTTTTTGGTCTAATCACAGATCGTAGGGCACTGTGATCTACAGATGTTTTTCTCAACTCCAGTCCTTTTTCAGATTGCAGTGAAATATTTCTGCTGGCTACCATGAGTCTCAATTTGTCTTTTTTTTTTTTTTTTTTCATTTACTGCATGACGGTTTGCACTTCATTTTTCAAAACACAGTTTAGAGTGTTGTACTTTGGCTAGTTATAGCCCCCTCCTCAGAATAAAATTAAGCACAATTGTTAGTGGTTAACATTGCATGCATACATAAGGAAGTTTAATATTTTTAAATAGATATTGCTGATTGACACAGGAAGGCTGGACTCTGGAGCACCCTACTGGGGAGCCCCAGACCCGGCCCGGGCCAGGCATTCCCGGCAGGTGCCCGCGGTCCCGGCGCCCTCCGGCAGCTCTGCCCTCGGGGCTGCGGGCGATGAATGGAAACCTCCGTCCCTCTCTCCCCGGCTCTGCCCTCGCCCTGAGAGCTTGCCAATAGGATGGTCCTGGGGAGCAGCGAGGAAGCAGCAGCAGCGCCCTCGCCTTGCTCAGCCCTCGCCGGCCGGCGCTTCACCCGCGGCGGCGGCGCCCCCCGGCCCGGCACAGACCGGCCCCGCGCTGACCCCGCGCATCCTCCGGGTCCCGCTCGGCGGCTGCGGTGCCTTTAGCTCTGCCCACCACCGGCCTCCGCTGCACCGGCACCAACAACTTCCCGGGCGGGGAAGGGCTGTGCAACCTAAGCTCTGCCCGGCCCTCGGGGAAGCCCCGGGCTGTTACTCCGGCTCCCGCAGCCTCCGTGCACCACCCTGCCCATCACGCCAGAGAGGATGGGAATCACCCCCTCTCCCGTTAATCCTCCCCGAGGCGTGGGCATCGCAGGCCGAGCTTCCCCGCCCGCGCCGCCGGGCTCGCTCCCGCTCCGCGGTAGGGGCTGCGGGCATTCCCGCACCACGGAAAGCTGCCCCGCACTACTTACGCCCCTGCGGGCGCTGCCTTCGCCGCCCGCTCCCCGCTTCACCAGCGTGTGCGCCTCGGGCTCCGCCGCTCCGTCCATGGCTCCGTCCGCGCCGCCGCCGCACGGGCGCAACGGCCGCGCATCTCCGGGGGCAGCGGGGGCGCGGCCGCGGGGGCGGCGGCGGCGGGCGAGGGGGACGCGCCGGGCGCTCGGGGGCGTTCGGGGCCCTGCGGCCCTGCCCCTGTCCTTGCCCCTGTCCCTGTCCCTATCCCTATCCCTGTCCCTATCCCTGTCCCTGCCCCGGCCCCTGTCCCTGTCCCGGCCGCGCAGCGGGAGGAGGCGGCTCTCGGGAGGGCACAGAGCCGGTGCCCGGGGCTGCGGGCAGGACCGAGCGATGGGGAGGGAACACGAGCGCACTGCTGTGCGTGCTCGCACATAACTTAGGGGAATGTGCCCGCTCGCCGCCGTGCCTGGGGCTGCCCGGCCGGGCCCGTCCCTCCGCGGGGATTGAGCCAGCAGAGCAGGTAGGGCAGGGCAATGTCACCACTCGTGTCCATCGCGGCCCCGCCGCCGAGTGGCAGTGGGGCTGGAGGACCACGGCTTGCAGGGTCCCGACTGGAGATCCAGGCAGCCTTTCTGTGAGCTAGACTCTAGACTAAGGTGGGGAAGACTTCCCGTGTTGCCGAGGCTGGAAAGTGAAAGTACCACAAGACTTGTAGCCAATTAAGATGTTTCGGATGTTTCCACAGCCTTAGGAGGTTTAGATCTGACACGCCACACTACTGCTGTGTTAAGCATGGGGATTAGACATGCCACCTGGGGAAGATAAAAGCTTTCAGCTATTATAGTTGAAGGTACCTACTTGCAAACATGGAATTTTGAACTGCTAAGAGTCAAATGACACCTTCTAGTTGGCAATGATGAGTATTAAGTGCATCTGGGAATTGTCCCCAAGTGACTGTAGCTGATATTGGTGTAAATCTGAGCTGTTTTCAGTTCTGATATGTTACATACCTCAGAACTATCTTAGAGCTCTCAGACACATAGTAAGTAACACCACTGAGCGATGCAGGCTGGGAAACACTTTATGATGCAGCAACTTCGAGGTGTCATTGGCTCAGATCAAGATGACTGGTGTTTGAATAGAAAGCCAGAGGATACTCATGAGTGTGTACAATTATTGTACATGTTGATAGAAGATCTGGACAACATCTATCATCCCTTTGAATTGTTGTAAGAGTCAAAAAAATAAGTCAAATTAGGAGAATCAAGCCCCTGGAATATACAGAGTGTATTTGAGATGAATCAGACACCTGTGTTTTGTTTTGTTTCATGTTAAATAGGTGCAAGTAGTTCAGTTCATACTCAAATACAAATACCATGGCTTAGCTGTGAGGTTTACATGTGATTGATATGTACAAGTGATTAATATGTACATAATTTCCCACCTTAACACACTCACAATTTTTGACCCATTCCAATCACTGTTGGTTAGTTACAGAAACTAAACATATGCTACTCAAAAAAAAAGAGTAAATATTAATATAGGTTCCAAATAATTATTTTATAATTATTTTCCACCTCCAGTCTCCAAACAGCAAACAAATGCCTTGACAGAAGATTTGATGAATTCACTCACCACATTTTTCTTTACTGCATTATTTCCTTTTGTCATGCCGTTGCTTTGCTGTTTGTTCTCCATTCTGTTACCTTGTGAAATAATAGCTGAGGAAGAAAAGAAGGAAAGTTGTGCTACTGTTCAGGAGGGAAGAAAGATACAAGCTCTTTAGTAGATCTACTGTCACTATTAGAGTAGGAACATCAGACCCACTGCAACTACAAAAGAAGTTTAGTCAGTCAGGTAGAACTACATTACTATGGCTGGGTTCCAGCCAGGGCACTTGGATTAATTGTTGGTGTGATTCTAAAGATTATTAGACCTAAACTAGCTAGGTCATTGTGCACTTGCAAAGGAGGAGTCCACTTATTTACTGTTCTGTCAAGAAAATCCTTGCCTGTACGTCACCATAGGTACTTAAACAATGTTAAAGGGCATTTTAATCTTAATTTATGAAGAAACTAAACTGGTTTCAGAGACAATCTGATATCTACATGGTGCTTCATTGTATGATCTTGGGCAGTCTGCCAGTTTGTTCAGTTAATTTGGAGCATGGATTACTGTGTTATTCTGCTTCAACCTCTTGAGATGATAGTGCATTTCAAGATTTTTTCTTGCGTGGCCATTGTGGTAATGATAGATCCAGTCCTGAATACAAGTTGTCTTCCAGACAGGAGTCTACAAGACAGTGAGCCATGAGACATGGGGAGTAACAGGCAGTTTGGTGAAGCAGCACACTGGGTTATTGTGGCCATCACATTTACAAGAGGGTTTTAGGATGGAATCACTTCCATGAGACATTGACATTACTGAGGCCATTATATCAGATTGTTCCAAGCAACCAGTCTGAGCTTCTGAGTGAGAGAAACCAGAGAGGTAACAACATCCTAGAAGCACTAAAGCCAGAAAAGTTACCTTCTTCCCTCTCTACTTACCAGTGCGGTCAGTACTAACAACCTGCAAACAACCTCCTTTTCCTCTGCTTCAAGGGGCCTTAGTCAATTCCTGCTAAATTGTTCTTCAAAAAGGACTTTCATGAAAATGTATTTAACTTTATAGGAGAGAGACTTAGTCTCCCCAAACAGTTCTCCTGTCCCATGCCACTTTTAACAAGTATATGAAAAATAATGTCATGACCTGTTCACTGAAGTTTCCACATCCCATACAGATTTCATATGTGGATAATTTAGATGATTAAATTAATGAAGGTTCTGACAGAGCACAAACAAAGCATCGTCAAACTGGAATTTAAGAGCCGACAAGATAAAGAATATATGGGTCATACCACTGAAACAGAAACAACAAAGTCAGAAACAATCTGCTAAATATCTTAGGAGGCATAGCCTCACAGCTAAGCCACTAGCAGGATAACTTACGTCTGCCTTCCCTCACTGAACTTATTTTTATATGGCTGAATTTTTTTCAGAATATCTTTAAAACATTTTAAGATATGTCTGGAAAGTTTAATTGCTAGCAATCCACCATCAGTGTAAGTGTTAAGATTGAGCTATCCTTCCTATATTTCAGGTAACCCTCTTTTACTCTTTTAAGATATCAACTTGACTGTATAGCAAAAGGAACATCATCATATCCAGAACAGACATTCTAGTTGATGCAAAAAATAAGAAATCTGGACTGGAGATGGAGTAGAAATCACTGAAATCCTGTATGGCTGTGTCAATGTTATTTTTTGCATCTTATTGACTCCTGTGCAGGGAAGGGAGACATGATTACAGCAAGCAGAAACCTGATCTTCAGATTGCAGAGTTTGACAAAATCTAAAGAAGTGATGATCCACTTAGGGTAATGAAAAGTTCATATTTGCTCTGATGCTGCTGTTTATCACTCACTGAAAAATTTTAGTAGATAATGTAAAAAAGTATTCCTTCCCTCTGAAGTTCATATTGCTAGTACCAGGTAAAGTTTCTAAAGTTGTTGATCCAAAGATATTCATTCAATATTTTTTCTTTGACACAGAAGATTAGATTTTTCTGTTCCATAGCTTGTACAGTTAGTCAGGAGGTGACTCACAAATCAGGAAAGGCTCATTTATGTCAGGCCCAGGGCATCTTCAATTTCAGCTACAGTTTGCTTATCTGTTTATCCAACAGTTTATTTGGTGATGTATGGGTTGAGTTCACTAGTAGGACATGGAATCCAGCTGAGTCCTATGAATTGTTAGCTTTGGCAAGGAAGGCTCAGCAGTTCACAAAAAAGGAACATTATGACTGGCACAGCAAACTGACTTGGGAGGGGTATGAATAAACCAACTGTAACCCAGATTTAATTCTGAGCTTCTATTGAACATTCATCTTTCACCTACTGACTGCAAGTCAGGAAAAATAAAAGCTGTTGGAAAGCTGTTCAGAAAAAGCAAATATGCAAAGGGAGCTGTTCAGGTGGACTAAGATTCTAACCAGCCATATTTGCTAAGTTAGATGATGAAATCACCAAGGGGATGACCACCTCAGAAAAGCTGAGTTAAAGGACAGAGTTGTTTAAAAAACCAATGAGACCAAGCCAGAAGTGTATAAAATGTGGACTGGATCAATTATTGTTGTCCAGTCTGAGCACAAGGCTCAGTAGCCGTTGAGGGCCCATTTGCCATCTTCATCAGATGAGCTTGGACTAACACCAAGGCCCTGGTCACCCCACCCAATGCAAAACACAAACAAGCTTCAGTCAGTTTATCTGTGATATAAAAGACTCTTCTGTCACAAATTCCTCATGATGAGCATGCACAGCTTCCCTGTCTGTATCCCAAGTAAAAAATTATACCATCTCCATGGAAAAATAATCTCTCTGTCAACATTGCACTACTATGGACAGGAGAACTGTGGAAGAGCAGGCTCCAGCTGACAAAACTCACTTGTAATTATAAACTAGTATGACCTCTCAGGGATGGAAAGGGCTTTATACCCCTCAGGACACATCTCTCTCAACTGAAGCACAGAATAGTTTCCTTTCTTCTAAAAGCAGGAGAAAGAAGCACCAGGAGAGACAACACCACAATAAGGTGTGAATGGCAAAGCTTAGTAAAACACTGGTGTAAAAATAACCCAAATAGACTCAGCAAGTCTTATTGTCCATGATAGACTGACATCTAATAATTTTTGCCTTTGGGAGGCAAAATTGCCCAACTCAATTACTTTGGTTTGCTGTGCTTTGTACTGGAAATAAGTCCATGTTTCAAAATATCTTTTTTCTCTTTCTTTTTTTTTTTTTTTTTTTGATTCAGCTCTAAAACTCTAGCAAAAGAGCATGGAGGAGAAAAGTTTTGCATCTCACTCTTATTCCATAGCTTGTGTGCTGCTATCTTTTTTCTACTCAGCTATAGAAGAAGTCCTCTGTTGCTGACTGCTTGTGCCTTTCAAAAATTGAGCTGTTCTTGCAGTGTAAGACATGCAAGCAGAGGACTGGCCTGTGCTTCAAGACAGATACCTCTGCCCCTAGTTTGTGGTGTGTACTACAATGAATGTGCTCCTCTCCCTGGTACCATAAAGCACACATACACACTCACATAGAAGAAATCCACCATCGATTAATTAAAGGATTGATTAATTAGAGCATCCAATGTGAAGAACACATTCTGAGTGTCTGTGTCCCCAAAGCAGTAATGGTTTATGTATTAGATCCTGGGAAGTGACATAACTGTCTGGTTAAAATAGGTACAATGGAACTCCATTGAAAACTGAAGGGATTCTTTTCTTCTCAAGCAGTTTTGTTAATCTACATCTAGTCTGATTCTAGTGAGACTGTACAGGTCAATGTTCCTTATATTGTTCATGAAAAATATCTCGGAGTACCAATATTAAAATACCATTGATGGAATCAGATGGGGTATGACTTTAATTAGACACAGAGCATTCCAATGCTACTGAACTATTTAGAAAAAGTTATTCTCAAATGCTGTAGACACCCCATCCCAGAAATACATGTCTCATACGTAATTAGTTAACTGAGTGGGAAAAAAACACGTCTTTTTTTCCTGTACCTGTAGTATTCATCCTAAAGTGCCTTTGCAAAATGACGAATTATTACATTTGCATTTCAATATTTCATACAATTCATAATCTGACCTTTTATACTGAGAAGCGGAAAGACTGAGTTTCTATCTCAAAGTGTTCTGTTGTGGTTTGTTGTTGGGTTTTGGGTGGATTTTCTTCTAAAAAATTCTGGTGAAAATTAAAGCTATTTTCCACAGAAATGTGTTACACTAGGAGAGGAAGACAGATTTCAGAGTTAATGACTAGTTACAGAGAAGCTGAGTACTTGGCTAGCACAGGTAATTATTTGTTTATGAACTTCAAAACATTGGTTTATACCAAGATAAATCTATTCTTCCCTCCCCAAGTCAACCCCTTGAGAACATTGTCAAATTTGCTGCAAAGTGTCAAGTCCAACTTTTAGATGCTACTCACCACTGATCTGAAGTATTCTTCTCTTCCAGTGAAGTTCAGTGCAGCTCAGAAGCAGTCCTCCTCAGAATTGCTGCTGCTGACTTCTTCTCTAAAATAGGGACAACTAAGTCATTGAGTCAAATGTAAAGCCAGATTTAACTCTTTTATACCATTTCAGAAGTAATAAATAATTAACAGTAAAAACAAAGCATAGTATGACGTTTCAACTGGAATTCATGCAATGTCTCTTTTTTGCCCAATAGAAAACAAACTGCCTTGTATGGCTGTGACACCCTACAAGAGGTCTTTGTTTCAGATGCCACAAACATGAAAAAGCTTTGCTTCCCGAATTTGAACCATTAGATATTTGAAATGCAAGTGCCTAAGGCTAGGACCTGCATTCTTATACTTTTACCTGATTACAAGTGACTACACTGAGGAACACCCACAGCATTCCATGTGTTATAAATAGCTTTTAACAGTGGCCAGGAGGTCAGCATGAGAGCTGGTGTCTGGTACTTGTAAGGATTCTCCTCTTTGCAAGATGATAGAAGGTTGGGACAGTACAGTACAGAACATACTGTACACTAATTAACCTCTCAGGAGTTAATAAAAAAGATTTACCTTGTTTGCTGTTCTGGCTTTGTGCCATAGAGAGGTGCTCCATATCAACATTAGTTTAAAAATTGAACAAAATATGGATCAGGACAAGGGTGTAGCAGTGTTGCTTTGTTATAAATTCCTTACATCCCAAAGCTAAGAGAGATAAGAACACTCCATTGTAAAAAGGTGCTCTCTGCCTTGAATTTTCCCTGATCCTACACATATTGCTCTCTTGGAAAGTTCAAGGTATGTTAAATCGGTCTCATCAGCATTTTTCTAAGGACCTGATAGGTAATTTAGTTGGATTATTCCTAAATTTGCGGATGTTAAGGTATCCAAGATATGTTAGGTAGAGAAGCAGCTGTGCAGAGGTGAGTTGGCTGAAACTGTAAACTCTGGCTGGGATTTGAAGTAACCTTGTTTTTTGGGGAAAGTGGGATTACTGAGCATGTGGTACTTGGTTTGTATTTCAAGTTGTGATTGTTCTGGCAGCTCTACAGATCACCTCTGACCCTGTTACATAAACCTTGCTGAGGTTCTCAAAAGATATTAGCATCAGTTTCTCTTCAGCTTAACATAGGCATCCTTCTCCAGTTGCAAGATGCTAATCAAAGAAAACACCACTTCTGAGCAACAGGAAAGAAGTTCTCCTTAAGATCCCCTGGCATATTTTATGTAAAAGTGTCTTTAGACTTAGAATCCAATATCTTACAATTAACAGGATATACACTCTTGTACTTTAGCTCTATGTAACATGGTGGCTAAAAGAAAATAGGAGATTCATTCTCTGGAGTGAGAATGAGGGAGCAGACAGGTGAGTTTCAAACAAATCTTATATCTCAGCTACCAATGAGAGATGATGCCTTCCAGACTGGTATACTTTTAATTTTCACTTCAAATAATCTACACTTGAACAGAAACTTTTACAATTTTAAAATTAATCCAAGGTGATTATGTTATGAAAACTAAAACCAAGATGCTCTGCTTCCTAGTAGCACCTGTCACTACTGGAAAGGTCTTGTTGCTCAGCATGTCCCATGATTGGCATAAGGACAGGAAAATAAACAAGAAGAACTATAAAGCTGGTACTGCTACATTATAAAACAAGTTTCACATAGTTATGTATGCTTTGGACACACATGCATGTTCAAAGAGCATTAATTCAATGATCATTGAAGCTCATTCTGTGATAAAACTAATCCTTTCAAGCTAAACAAACTACCTCTTTGATCCAAGTTTTCCCAAACTGTAGATTCAGGTTTATTAGTTTGCCCTGTTTCATCTTGATCAAGAATACAAAGAAACTTTGCCCATCTCAAGGGCAACTTACACAGACATGACCAAGAAAAAGCACAATCAAAACATGAACTTCTATGTTAGAAGTCATACAAGAAAGAAATCACAAACAAAACAGAAAAATTAGAATATTACAAGCAAGCCCATGTCAAAAGCTTACAAATTGACTATTCAATCAGAAGGCTGTGAAATTTTGCTGCTTGCAATGGTTTTTTTCATTATTAGGAAGTTGGAAACACAAATGCTAGAGAAAATGTGATAACCAGAGGCTGTACAGTGTCTGTAACCATGGGTGTGAATGCTCATTCACACATAAAGATGGATAGGTCCCTTTGGAAATGCAGGTTTAAACTGATGCTAAGATTTTGGGTCTACAAAAATGTTCTGATCTAGCAAAAGAGTAGCATACAGTTTAGTTTTAAGCTAATTCCATAGGAAAATTAACCATATCCATAAATACTTTTCTAGTGAAAGAGAGAATATCTAGCTTCTCACTCAGTCAAACCACCAAAACTGGAATTTGGTGTCTTTTTATGGCTGCATGTCATTAGTGAAATGCAGTGCTTCCTGCACTGCTAAAAGTACAGTTTTAAGAGAAAAGGAAGGACATTGACTATTTTCATTTAGAAGTTCTTTAATCTTAAAAATCTCAAAGTTCCAAATCCTTATGCTTCTGTACAACGAGATCAAACAGATCTGGGGGGAACAGAACAAGAATATTGAATATTTTAAAATAGTTTTTTTGTTGATTGTATATGACAGTTCATAGGGTAAGCTACAACAAAGTATTTTCCAGCTATTTTGCAAGAAAAAGTGGTTAATAATTACTCTTTGCTGTGTTGGCCATTAGTGTTGTTTTAACCATTTTTTCTTGTGTACACATGCAAGTCTGGTATGTCATCATTTAGGAAAAATCTTATGAGCCATGAGTTTAATGTTTTTTATTATGTTAGGGTTATTTCCAACATTACCCTCCATGTACAGTAAAGCTAGTTAAATCTTTGCAAAGTTATTACCAGTGAAATCAGCCTAGCATCTATGTACCATTTAGTAAATGTTGAATTAAATATTGACAAGTGAAAGCTTTTATGTTGTGAGGTCATGCCCTGAGGTAAGACCAGAGCTGCTGCCTTGTATAAGTTCACTCCAGGTGGACAGGAAACACTTTTTAAGCAATTTGTGTTATAAAGAAGGATGATGCCACAAAATGAAGCCCTCCTAGGATGAGAAATTTGGACTCAATCCTGAAGGCAGAGTACCCAGCATCTGAGTTCCTTTTGGTTGAACGTCAAAGAATATTTCAACGTTTCTGAGATCAAGACATTTGAGCAGTGTTATAACACTCAGGAACTGTTTATTACTTCTCAAAATCTTTAGAGAACTGGTGATCTTTTGAAAGATCACTTGAATTCCTAACCCTACAGAACAAGCTCTCTGTCCTGACTCAAGGATCATTCTCACTGATATAATGACTTCTTCTAGCCTTAGACATGACTCTCAATCTCTGTGGAGAAGAAAGAATCAAAATGCCTTTGCATGCACTGCAACCTCAGCCAGTCACGTGCTTGCTCAAACCTTGAGTTGCAAAGCTCCAGTCCCCTGAGAGCAGCAAGCACTGCCTGAGCCTGGAGTACACACATTCCTCTCAAGGCTGAATGTGCCTAAAAAGGATGCAGAACAAGCCTAGGGTAGAAATATATACTCATGTTACTTTCTTCTGAAAGTCAGTCCTGGAAATCAAGCTAGGAAAATAAACTTTGCCAAACTTTGCCCTATCCAACCTGTCCAGCTATTTTAAATAACCCCAATCCCTGCTTTGCTTCAATCTAAGTCAAACCCTTTTAGTTTGCCTAGCTGTAGTTTTAGGTTTGAAGTTTCATTTTTCTTCATCTAGGGACTAAAAATAATCAGGGATATTTGTGTAACAAATTATTCTCCCATTCTCAGATTCATGAAACCTGGCAAACAGCGGCTCACGATTTATTCTCTTGAAGGTTAAGAGATATTATCAAAGTATTCCCCTCTAAAAGTAGGGTAGGTGATGTAATACAAAAATAGGTGTCAATGTATCACTACCCTAATTTGTGTAATTAAATCTTGATATGTAAATATGGTAAAATCCTGCATGATTTAGACATGTGTACTTTTCTCCCACTTTGAGGAACTGGGGAATAAAAGAAAAAGCTAGTAAGGTAGGTCCTCCCTCCTCACTCAAGCTTTAGCTGTGATTTCCAGAGGCATTTCAATGTCTTTTGTTGTAGTTTAAAAAATGGTACAAAAAATGCTTTGTCACACTCAGTAAGTTTCAATTACGCGAACATAAAGATACAAAACTCCCTTACATTGCCAAGGCTTATGAAACACTGGAAATTCTGGTGGCTGAAGTGCCTACTTTGCATTTCAGAGATATTGGGATCAAAGTCTGTTAGTCATTACCATTTTCAGCAGCTCATGGCAGCCAGCCATGAGGGGGACTCCCCTCCACCTCCCTCAGGAGAGCACCTAAGGGACGTTCTCAGCCCTGTCCTCAGTCCAGGTAAAACTGAACTTTACCCTGACTAACTCAGACCTGCCCTATCACTGTGGACTTGCCTGTTGGTCACAGGGCTGTATCTGGCCCTGGCTTGGTGACTTCAGTTCACATCTGAACCCCAGACCTGCCTCATCACCAGGGCAGGTCGCGCTTCTGGCTGAGCCTGATCACTGCTACCAGGTGACTGGAAGTCAAACAAAGAAATTGTCAAAGAAATAGTATCAAACATGCATGAAAGACACAATTATATCATAAATCCAGCATCTGTGGAGTTGCAGGCAAAAAAAACCCCAGAACCAAAGGACTTGGAGGTGCAGGTGAGTTGCCATAACCCACCCCCACCAGGGTGAAACCATCAGCCTTGGGAGGAGCAGGGGATGGATGAGTGTCATGCTAGGGAGAGGAGCAGGATCTGAGCAGTGTGGGGTAACATTGCTGACTCACTGTTGTTCTCTCTTTCTCTGTAATAAGTAGATCTGGACTAATAGCGAGACTCTTAAAATCTCAATTATAGAAACAGGCTCACAGTTAACAGTAAAGTCTTAATAGATCTAAGGTATGTTTCCTCTTTGACAGTAAACAATGCTTTGGGCAGTGTTTCTGTTCCATGTTTTTCTGCTCTGAAAGCCAGTCACTTGAAATGTGATGTCCAGACAGGGAGGTAGAAGATACTGCAAACGTTTAGTACAGTATTTTTATTTGTCAAAAGCAGGACTCTCTCAGCAGGTGAGCACTAGTGACAGCAAATGGAATTCTCCATAAAAGATCATCTTTGCTTCAGTTGCAGTTGAATTGTAAAACAATTTTTTTGCAGTAAACTTCATTGTCAATCTTTGCTTAGGATGGTAAGTAATACTTTTTAACCACCTAATTATTTAGGTGGTCTAATCATTCATGGAAATAATTATGTAAGCAGAACAGCGTATCCTAGGAAGATGTTAGAAATTAAATTAATGTCACTGTAATTTTGAGTGAATAAGATATTCTTTATCTCATTTTATGAAATAAAAGGACACTGACAGAAAGCCATCATTTAGGGTCCAGACTTTCCTATGGAGAGAAAGACTAGGGCTAGAGCAGGGATCCTCCCCCTGTACTCAGCACTGGGGAGGCCTCACATGGAATCCTATGTTCAGTTCCAGGCCCCTCAGTTCAGGAAGGACATTTGCGTCCTGGAGCAAGTTCAGAGAAGGGCAAAGGAGCTGATGATGGGGGAGGAGCTTCTCTTATGAGGAGCAGCTGAGGGAACAGGGGTTGCTTAGCCTGGAGAAAAGGAGGCTCAGGAGAGACCTTATCACTCTTAGGTCTTTTCCAAAGTAAATGATTCTATGATTCTGTGATAGCCTACTCTGGACCTGCACAAGTATCCAGACAGATGCACAGCTTCTTAGGCAACACAAAATCCCCAGGTTATAAATTTGTATGACATCCTATATAGCCCAATATTCTTTGTTTGTGTTGCTACTGACAGCTACTGTATTCCAGCTTTCCTGCTTCCCTTCTACTCCAGCATTTCCCACTGTAGCAACCTTTTGGTCTCTTCAGACTTAAGTACTGGTTTAGGGTTCAGTCAGAGTTGATTTCTGCCCACTCTTGCTATTAAAGGTTCAAAAATTGAACAAACTACTGTAATTTCACGGTGTAGTGTGTGAAAGCAAGAACACTGACATAGGGCAAGTCACTAACAGTGAAATTGTTCCTAGTTTTATTGCCAATTATATGAACAGGGTGTGATAGTGACTGAATTATGTCCAAGTGCATGACTCATGCCATGTATGGCAAAAAAATCCTGTAACAACACTATGTTACTGCATTCCACTTTGCTGTTGGTTCAAGGGGCATTGCTTTCATGCTAAGACTTATGTTGTCAACTAATAAAACATTAACCTGAGAACAGAAACAGGAATCTATAGGTAGTGCACACTAAGCCATTGAGAAGAATATTCAAAGTAGTCATCTTATTCCACAAGCCATTATTGGAATTACTGATAGCTGCACAGCAGAGTTCTGTTTATAGGTCCCCTTATCTCCCATTTATGGATGTCATGAAAATCAGGTTTTTAAATACTTCCTGTGGCTTTGTTGCTTGAAGGGTCATTCACTGTTCCACACCAGTATAGGATGCAAGTAAATGCTATCCAAACACACAAACAAGTTATGCAAGAGCTAAAGCACTCTATGCTAAACCTGGCCTTGGTAATACTGCTGAATTGAGCTGCTTCTGTATCAAATCAATTCCATTAAATGAAAGAACAACACACAATAATATGGCTATCTGAGAATTGTATTGCTCAACCTATCAATGAGTTATTTTGAAAAGAAGGGGAAATGTAAGGAGAAAGTTCACATAAAAGTGAACTAGGGACACTCAAATCTAAGGCTGATTAGAAAGACCTGTAGAAAGTCACTTTGTACATCAAGTGGCAGATAAAATTAATTGCTATATATGCATATTAATGTAGAAAAACTCTTAATAAATACACAGAAATGGACTCACATGTAGCTATTTTTTGAAAGATCCTGAAACCATTGTGAATAGTCTTAGAAAGCTGACAGTTGAGTTCTCTGAGACAGAAAAAACAAGAAAAACAATAAAATTAATCTTATGAGAAACAAAGAAAGTTTATGTGTCCAGATTCTGGTAATAGGTTCCTTAAAAACTTCCCAAACTAAAGTATGTATTTGGATCCACTTTCCATTCTTCTGTGTCACTTGCCCAATTTACTTATATTGTTTGTTCCAGCTTCCTGTGGCAATGAGTTTGACAGGGTTCAATTTTATCTTGACAGGGTTGTCAATTTTGACTTCTTTTCTGATTACTTATCTGGAATTTCCCTAATTCTTGTGTTGTGAGACTTATCAGCCATACCCTTCCTAAGTGAAGTTGTGCAGGTTTACCTGCACATCCCTGCATTGGTCCCTTGGGCACACTCCTATTGTGCTACATTAAGCAGTTACATCTCACAGGCTGTATATATATTAGTCACTAAAATAGTTCTCATTTTCCTAGACTTTACAAGACATCCAGTCCACATGCTTCAAGGCTACTCTGCCTTATTAGCCAGAACATGTCTTGGTTTGCTGAAACTCAAACAAAAACACCACTGTGGTCGCACCATAACCTCTCCAATGTGCCCAAGGAATCTCTCTTCATGTAATGCTGTAACAGGCAACCTCAGCCTCAGGTTTCTCCTCTGCCAGGAGCGTTGTGGTGTGTTTATTTTCAAAAGGAATTGCTATGGACAGGAAATGTCTGTTTTGGCAAAATTCTTCACTTCTTTTTCTGACCTGCTGCAGTAGTGCCAGGAACTGGTGCAAGAGATCACTCAGAGTACAGACAAACCTGAGCTGGAGCCAGATGCTCCAGGACAGGGAAAAGCAGGGCATCAGAAGTAGCAAAGCAGAATTATCAACAATATGGAGCACTACAGCCTACAGAGGCAGAGTCCTCAGTGTACTCTCTTAGGGCAAGAGGCTGAGAATAAGAAGTAAAGAGCAGAGGCAATCAATCACACCTTGACTGAAGACTGGACCTCTATTAGATTACTCTGAGTTATTAGTTTGCCTTGGGGCAATATTTAATTAATTTAATTTTTCTCCATATTTTTCATCCTCTCAAGATTCCTGAAAAAACATTCCTTGCTCAGTTTATTTCCTCTTCAGAAAAGGTTTAATTATAGTTCTCGCCCCTTCACTCCCATCTTATTAGATGAATCCTTATGCTTTTTCTACTTCAGTTGTGATAAAACAGGTTTGTACTGTCTTTGGAGCAGAGGGGCACAGGTTTCTGACCATTTATTCCTAAAGTCCTGGAAAAAGAAATATTGTAGTTAAGCAAAAATATAGAGATTCTTGTACTTGCATGGTTTTGTGGCTGAGGAATTATATATGAGATGGGTTGTATTTGAGGAATCAGATTGTTACATACCACCAGTGCCTGGCATGCCTGCTCCCTTTTTCCCCCTGCCCAACCCCTCTCCAGAGTGTGCACATCAGGCTCTCAGAGTGGTTTTTGTTCACTGATATTGCACAGCAAAGGTTTGTGCATGTTGTGAGTGTTGAGTGTGCTCTGGAGCCCTGCAAACTGCTTCAATACCATGACTCACAAATCTCACTATAGAGGGGTACAAGGCAAATAGGGAAATTCATTAACCTTTTTCCTCTCATTTATTTTGCAAAATAGAGTGGATTCTCAATTAGTGAGACTAGGTCTGGTCAAAAACAAGATGACAGCCAGGCAGGTAACTGAGACAGCAGAAACAGATGTGTCTTATAGGAACTATTGAGAGCTTTTAGCAATAGGTATAGTAAAATCCTTCTCTTATGCACATTTGCTCTTCTTCTTATCCTCACTCTCCTGACAGCTGAACTGTGAACATAAAACTGTCTGAAATGCCACTGTGAGGTCTGCTCCAGAGATGGTTAATTCTAAAACAGTTTGTTGATGTTCCATAATACGTCATGTATCAATTAGTGAGATGCAGACAACATAATTAATCCTGTCCCTGAAAGAATCTTCTGAGTGGCATTTAAGCTTCAGATGAAACAGTTTAATAGGCATAATATGGTGTTCTGCAGAAGTAGTGAGAGCAAATATCCACCCCGTAGTTTAATAACTCATTATCAACAAATGGTATGACATTTAAATAGAACCATTACTGTTTTATCTGCTGCATGAGGACAACATAATCATTTGCAAGCAAACATGATTATAATGCCACAGTATTCAGTTTTTCCAACTTTTTATACAAGATTTTAATAGACATTGAGAGAAGAATCACCATGGAAGAGGGAAACACCATGCATTTGTATAAACTGAAACTCATGATGGTGTTTCCCTAGTTATTACAGACTCTGTTTGATATTTCCCTTTCTTCAAAAAAAAAAATTCACATGCAGTTAACTAACAGCTGGAAACTTGCCTGATTGTTTCATTGGACTGGAAAAAACATAACCCAGGGAAGCAGGAGCACTAAAAATCTGACTTGTATAATTGCAGTTGCAAAAGAGCTTGCAGCTTCTATCCAGCCTGTGAGAAACACCTGGTGTGCTGATGTGCTACATTTAATGTAGTCTCTCTCACTCCTGCATGAATTACTGTCTCAAAGGAAGGAAAATGATGACATACCATAGTAACTTTTCTCTCTGCAGGATCTGCCACCAAAGCTGCATTGGGTAGACACATAAGCTCATACTTACAAACATATAAACTCTTTTCATGGAACACCCAGAATATATCTAAATGCTTGAAAGGGTTAAATGCTGGTGTCAGCTGTAGTTTGATATGCTCCCAACAGTCCTCAAGGCAGCAAGATATGATAAATGCCATATTCTTCAGATGTAAGAGGTTTTGCATTTCTCTTGAAACAGAAATTTGGAAAATTTTTATGATCTTCTCCATTCATTCTCCTGTTCTTCTCTTACTATAATTTCCTGTCTGCCCCTCAAATTATTTAGTTAATTCATTCATGAAACTCCTTAAGCTCTCCCCATCTTGCCTTTCCTCCTATCTCTGCCAGATCATAATATGGTGTTATCTGAGGCTCAGTACTGCCACATGGCCCCTCCATCCTTGATCATTTTGATTAATATTTTTTTCCCTCTAGGTGCAAAGCACTGCCCCAATATCCTGCTGTCTGCAATTATCACAGCTTCAATTTTGTTTGAAACCCTAGCTTTAACTCTTCAACTCCTTTCTCTGTGTGTAAGTAATTTAATTCCTGCTGGAATTAATGCATATTATGCTGTTCCTGGTCTCTTTATGGGGACATAACTGTATACTGATTCTTTACCCAAAAATCCACAAGAGATATAACAGCCAAAGACTGTGTACCATACCAAGCTCTATGGCATTCAGACCTCATTGGTGACCTCTGTCCTGACCTACATCAGCTGATTGAGGTCTAGTATCCTTTGTGGGTGGGATATATCAGAGACAAGATAATCTCCCACATCAGAGGTTAGATTGCATCACCTTGCCATGCACGTCTTTGCTCTGATTCATGCCTGTACACATAGTTACACGGAAGCCACAGCCCTCTCTGGCCTAATCAAGCCTTGTTTGTGTCTTGTTTGTCGGTCTAGGACTGACCACAGATTTTAGAGACAGCAGATTACATGTGACGTTACTTCTCAGGTCTTACTCCTTGATCTACACTTCTGTTGTGGTAAGCTTTAGGTGAAAGAAAGCATGGAGAAGATTCCAACTGCATTTGGACACCAACCATCCAAAGCTCTCCTAATTCACTGTTGCCTCTCAGCTGAAGCGATCTGAACTGTTGATACAGATTCTTCCACCTAAATTCCCAAGGAAATTCTTGGACTTCAGAGTGAGGGATCTTATAGATATGAAAGCAATTAAAGGGATAATGTGACAACTACAAGCAACTGTGGAGACTGAGAAGATCTCACAGCTTTAGATCACAAGTGGCTTAGCTTTTTTTTCAAAAATCCAAGAAGGGAGGAATCTGGTTTTGACTTCCTTTAAGCTGCCCTCTTCTCTACATGTTCTTTCATGTTTGCAAGTATTGCCTTGAAATACTAACAGCTTGGCAGACAAAACATTATGTTAACTACAGTTTCTCCTCTTCAAGGTTACTGTTAGGTGTTTTAGCATGAAATTAAATGATTTGGTTTCTGTAGCAATGTAGACTCCAAGCCCTTTGTCCAAGTCTAGGAGCTGATACCATTCCTTTCAAATTTTCCAGTCTCTGTGTTATGATCTTGTTCTATCTGCTTCACTTGCTCAAGAACTCGAATTGGGGGGGATTTTAATCCTTTTAAAAACAGTTTGCAATCAAAAAGATTTTTACTGGAATAGCTTCCTATTGCAGAATCTGAAGGGTTTTTTTCATCTGGAAATCCTAGTAGCTTCCAATATTACCTATTTGTTCTTCCTTTTAAACTTAAATTAAAATGTATTGTTGTATGACCACAAAATCTCTTGCCAACTTGTAAACTAAGAAGCAGTAATAAAGTAATGGAACAGTAATAAACATCTTCCAAACTTTGTGGCACACCTCAAAATCATTTTGCAATTAGAGAAACCTGATTTGACAACTCTTTGTAAACAAATCTCTACTACTTCTCCTTCTACCCATTGTCTATGATGTTTGTTCATAAAATTCCTTCCTAGTAAAATTCTATTAAGAGTCAAAAGCTTCATTTTCCTCTCCACTGTAACACACAGTTTAGGAATGAGGAACAACGTCTGTCTGCTAAAACAAAGTAATGAGAAAGCTGTATCCCTTGGTAGGATTCCTCTGTTTCAGTGCAGTGTGGAAAAGAAGGAAAACCCCTCGTTCCTTTACTTGTCCATTTTCTTCTTTTTCATTCATGGACTAGTTTTGTTTGACTGGAAATCCAGAAATAGAGATTAACTGTCTTTAAGCAGTTGGCGTTATAGATTAGTGTCAGAAACAAGTAGTTAATTTCTATTTCTTATCAGCCCCTTTTTTTTACTGTGAAGAAGGACTGAAGATTATTCTTCAGTGATTTGCTGTACCTATATATATGTAAAAATTATAGAACCTATATTTGACTTTTTGTTTCCATAACATGAGACTCATTGGGAAACACACATTCCTGAAGTACAGAGAGATTATCAAGGTTTTTGGATGTGGCAATGGATAGGGAGGGCTACTCCATGTTTCAACATAGTGCTATTTAGAAAGGTTTGTTTTGAAAAGCAAAACGGGACAGAACAAACCCACTAAACCACCACCACCACACATACCCCACATTATGAGAACTGAGAAGCAGATTTTTCCCATTTTTTGTTTTCTCCATACAGCCATTAGCTTCCTTCTCTTCTATTCCTGCCCTCTCAGCACTGTGACTGAGCAACAAAGAGCAAATCTCACCTACACAGGCAGAGGAACAAACCCCTTCCTCACATGAGGAGCAGAGGGAGGGAAGAATGAGAAATAGGAGGTTAGTGAGACTTGAACAGGGGCTAATACGGAGAGAATCAATCCTGACTGGACTAGGAGCCTGGGAGGTATCAGGTTGCTTCAGGAGCAAACAGGGCAGCATGCAGAGCCTGCCATCAACTGGCTCTCCAGTTCCCTGACAATGTGACTGGGTGAGTCTGACCAACCTTCACAGGTATTTGAGACTAAGGGATTTGGATTTTATACACATTTTGTATTCATTTTGATTCATCCTTTTATGATTAGCATTAAATACATTCACTAGGAGAGTCTACCAGTAGGAGAGGGAGGTACCCACTGTCAAACCAGGTTCTTGACCTGCCTAACTTGCAGTTTTTCAGCCTTAGAGTCTTTAACTCTATGACTTAGTGGAAGTGGAATTTCCAAATAAAGAATTTTGGTGATTTAACCATAATGTTGCACTCAAAAAGACTGGGGACAACCATTAGACCATAGAGCATTAGAACAGAAACATAGAAACAAAATTCAAAGCAAGCAGGTAATAAAGTCTGTGATATTGCCAGTTTTTGTCTCCTACCTCTGAGGATAGATGATCCAAAAAGTGCTTGCAGGAAGAATGAATTTTACAGGTGTTAGGTACTCTTCTCAAAAATCATGAAGTGAAAATTTACTCCAAATCACTTAATACTGAAGGTAATTAAAAAGAGATGGGTCTGTTCTTAGGATGTTCTTGACAGACTTGAGGCAGTCTGTGATCTTTGCTTGCCTTTCACACTGTGTGGCTAAGCAAAGGGTGCTTTCTGTGAATTACTTTCTTCTACCTTTGGACTCAAAAAGATAAAGGATAAAAAAAGATAAAAGATCACAACCTCAGTACTGTATGGTGTACACTACTTTTCAGTGTTTTCAGGAGATCAATGTAAATCTTTGCCCCCTGAATTGCCTCACTAGAAATAACATATGTAAAACAGAATTAGGACCCTTGGCTGAGTAAGGAACGTCTTAATTTGTTTTGTAAAGGATATGGTGGAAAGAAAATTTCCTTCACAGTTCTCAAAATGTATTTAGACTCATAGTAGGTCCCATAAGATTGAGTGAAAAAATTCCCAATTAACAGAAATATTTGATCCCTCTAAAATCAAACAAACAAGGATACAAGAGTCCCCATCTATCTGTTATGAGTTTCCACATAAATTACTGCACATTCTAAGAAGCAACCATGCCTTTTTTTGGATCTTATCGTTGCAAGATTGTTCCCTTGTATATTGGTTAGAATATTTATGTCAGACTCCAAGTTTACTACTCACAATCTGTGCCATGGAGCTTCAACTCCCCGTGAATTTTTGTTTCCTTTTTATAATGAGTTTTTTACTATTTTGTTATAATAAGCTGTACTGCTTGAAGACAGAAATTACTTTTAATAAAGCCACTTGCCAAGTTAGCATATGATTAATCTATACTTACATCAATTAAAGAAAGCACTAAAGAATATTTTTGCCTCCAAGGAATGCCATAGTTACAGAACAGTTCCTCCAGAAGATAAAACCTGGGACATTACATGCACAGACTCCTCTCAGTCAGAAGATTCCCCATAAAAACAAACCTTTTGTGAATCAGTAAAGAGATGGGGAGTTGCTGGGCATCCTCTGCTGTGCTGGCACTCAAGAGAAAGGATGACAAAGAGAAGAAGTTCTTCCTTCCCTCCCAGTGAGCAGAAAAGGCTCTGGACAGCCAAGCCCTCTGCCCACAAGTGGAATTTCACTCAGTGCATGGCTGAAGGGGGCGGGGGAGGCGTCACTGCCCTCCCTATGGGGCAGAGACTGCTCAGGGCTCCCTCAGTTCCTCTGGTGCACAGTAACCAAATGCAACACAAGACACACCTCTCTGCTCCCCAAGAAAGCTCCTAACATGTCCTGCATATTCCCTGCCTGCGTTGGCTTGATAAGTACTCAGCCTTAATTCCCTCAGGAGGGAAGAAACTGAATAGTATGTAAGGAACAAAGTCAGCTGGTGGGGGAAGAAATACACAGCAGATAAGGTAATCTGTTGCCTTAATATTAAGTCATTAATTGTAGTAGAATAAAGTTGAAAGAAAAAAAATCAGTGAAGTAATTCCTCATAGAAAACAAGCATGTTTTTCTTCATTTCGTTGGTTTTCAGGCAATCTGTTTCACTGCAACAAAAGCCTTAGAAAGACAATAACACCTGTCTTAGGAAGCCTTTGAGCTAAGAAAAAAAAAAGGAACAGGCATTTAAAATTCAGCATTAATACAATAATATAGAATTATTATTCATTGAAATACCCAGTTCTGTACTTGCTGTTTTTCATTCAGTCTTACAAAGAGAGCATTTAAAAGAACACACAAGCTGAATATTTAAAGAATTGACACATCTAAGAAATTCTGCATTTTTCAGCTTTAGTCACATGGATGCTAATAAATTTAGTAAATTGGAAGGTGACTCCAGAATCTAGTTGTTTTTCTCAGAACTCTTTTCAAACCAGTATCTTTCTCTGCCTGAACTTTATTGGAATTCAGCCTTGGGTTCACAATTATCACAGCAACTTCCTCAGACTCAGCACTGTCCTGTCCTGTCAAAGGGACCACACAGTGCTTGAATAGGCACTGACAGAGGACACACTGCTGTATTTACATTAGTGCCTCACTTAAGGGTCTGAGTGTGCTTCCTCTAGCATCTGCCAGACCTCCTGGCTTGGATCCAGGAGACTGTAATAGCAATGCCAGTAACAATTATGGGTGATACACCCTTTATTCCCAAAGAACCATTATCGTTGGTATTAAATATTTACACAGTAGTGACTACAAGCCCCAGGTTTGCCATTTTGTTTCACTATCCAGCAGATAAAGAGCTTCTTTGTAGGGAGTTCACTGCACTTGGGGTGAAGAAAATAATATGAGAAAAACAAACAAAAGAAGAAAGGGCAAGTCCCAGTAAGTCAGTCATGCTATACACATTCATCTTATTCTGCTGGAACTTTCTGACCAGCATAGTACAGGATCATTCTAAAACATCAGTGAGGTACTTCAGAAAGTAATGAAGAGTTGGTAGTTTTCAAGACTGTGGTTGGGCCATGAGGAGTTTGCTGAGGAATTTTCGTCTCAGGACCATGCAAACGGTGTAAAGACAAACATATACCATGAACAATGAGTCACAGAGTGTGCTGCTCAGTTTGTCTCTTGTAACCATGGCCTATGTATAGTTTCAGAGATTTATGGCTCAGAAACCTGCTGGGAAGACAATACCAGCAGCCATTCTCTGTGGGAACAGAATAACACCCAATGCCTGTTTGTTTTTCCCCTAAAAACTTTGGGCGTTACCGTTTCTAGCAATGCCACTATAATCCCCTGGAACAGCAACAGCAAGTGGGGAACTTTGCTTCAGTCTCATACTTGGCATAAGGAGAGTGATTTCTATTCCTCCAGTTCCCATAGATCAGGCTTGGACTGCTGGAGACCTGGAAGGCACTGCCATGACCTGTCTGGCAAAAAATGGTACTGAGTGTGCAGCAATGAAAAGGAAAAATGTACAGCCAAAGGAAAGCTTGATGCTGTGGCACAGCTGTTCATGGCACTCCAGTACAGACCCTTGGAGTCACTCTCACCACACAGAGTTAAAGAAATACTGCCTTTGGTGGGACTTTTGCTGAGTGATACAATCCTAATCCCTTCAGCCACTCAAGAGCAGCCAACAGTCTGTGTCTGGGGGTGAGCAAGCCTTTGAAAGTCACTGGAATGAAGAGGTCACCGAAGCTGCTCCTCCAGCTCATGTCTGTGACTGCGTCTTTTTGTCAGGTGTGCTCCTAGCTGCTACATTGAGGCATGCAGTAAAAGCACCTGGTTAGAGAGTTTTCAGTTTGCTCAGAGCAAATTCCTACTTGACATGATTTCTATCATTTCACCCCAAACTGAGCACTGTGGCTGCTGCAGAAACAGCAAACAACTACAGAGTTTTTTACTATGTTTATGGCTATCCAGTTCACACAACTGAGTTTAAAATAAAATTTAGCTTGACTTTATAAAGCCAGTTTTGAATCTTCCAATTCCATCCAAGTCCTGCATTGAATTTAACCTAATATGCCAAATAAATCCCCATGTAATCTTGTTAATCCGCAGCCACTAAGTGATCATCATTCCACCCTGGAGCAGGATTTACAGGAGATTAGAGTGGGGAGTCTCCAAGCTGGCTCAGAGACAAAAGGCAGTGTTAGGCACAGCAGCCTCGTGTCCACAGAGCTGCACGTGGGGCAAGGTACAGGACAGACCCAGACCTGGAACCTCACCTCCGAGTCACACTGGGCTGGGAGTGTGTACCAGCTCACTGTGTGGGTGCAGGAGTCTCTGTGCTCCTACAGCCACTGCAGAAGTAGCTGCAGATTGGAAAAAATAGGACTGACTCTACTGAAATAAACCTTAAGGAGTTTTCCTATTGACAAGAAAATATGGTGAAAATGTTGAGCTAGTAGGGTAAGGATCAAGGACTGCTAAACCCACATTGGTCAAGTTAAACTGAGCTTAGATATATCCTGGAAGGACACAAGCCACAGCTAAAAAATATCAGGTATTTATCCCAGTGATTAATCTCTGATCTCGAGAGACAGCATGCTCATGTAACTTGATGACTCCTGTACCAGGATGACTTCTCTGTGGAAATGCACAAGAACTTAATCCAGAGAAAAAAACTTTGATGAAACGAAGAAATGTCATGGACTTCAATATTCCCTCAAATATATTTGCAGTCCAGACACATATTCTTATTTTCCACAGGGAATCTGTATATATCTGAACCTTAGGCTGAGCCAGAACAAGCCATACTTAATCCTGGAGCACAGACCAAGGAGAAGATAACTAGAAACCCTGGAAGATAAGTAAAAGCCCAAACTTGTTTTCAGTGTATAATATTTATACTTTGAACAATTGAAGACCTGGCCTTTAAAATTAACTTGGTTTCTGTTTCAAGAATCATATGAACTATGCACAAATACTTACTTGAAAATATAAAAGGACAAGCTCCATTATTTCATAACACCATATCAGTTTAACAGATATTTCTGCTCTTATTAGTATTTGTACTGTTTGTTGCTTTTTTTCTTCTTCTTAGGAAGCATATCTACCCTTAAAGCAGAGTTTTGTCTTGAATGAGAAATTCCTTTCTAGCAGTCCTCTCTGATCCCAGTAAATACATGCTAATGTGAGAGGTAGCAGTACTAGACTAGGCTCTGCTAATAAATATGCTCCATTGTGCACCATGTGATGAACTAAGATTTTGTAAAATATAAATATGCCTCTGGGATTTTATGGCAAATGTTAAATTTTATTCAAGAATAAATTGTGGTTAATTATCTGTCCCAAAGGATGGCAGTTCTGGGGTTCTTATGGCTAATTCAAACAATTGTAATATCAGTTATTCAGCAGTGATAGTAATTAGAAAGATAGCCAAAGGAAAAAAATCCCTTCTGGAAGTTTTCCAAGTTCTGTAGGCAGGTCAAGGGACATAAACTTTTCAGTTTTAAGGTGTTTTATAAATAAAATCAAAGAAATAAAATAAAATAAGAAAACAAATTTACCATCATTTAACATTCTTTTTTTGTCCTAGAAGATATATCCTGAGTTATTTGAACACAACAATGGATTAATGGATGTGAAGATGGAAATATAAATGGAAGAAAGACCTGGATTCTGATGTGTGCCAAGATAATTGTAGTAGATATGTTATAAAAATATGCAAGTCAAATAAATTTACCCAATAAAATTAAAGACAAAAATATATATGTGGAGAAATCCAAGTGATTATAAGAAGACAGTATTAGTCAGCTCATAAGGAGTCTGGTCATACAAGCATTAAACAGATCACAATCTATGCAACATGTATGCATATACATATACATATATATATATATATTCTGTATTTATACACAGGTGAAGAAGGCACAAAATTAAGATGGCACAAACCACCCACTTTCCCCTGGCACCTACACTCTTCTTTTAACTAGTTCAGAACTCCCCAGTTCGACATCCCAGCTTGTAAAATACACGAATAAATGGGTAAAAAGAAAGGGGTTGTTTAGATATATTATTCTACTTACTAAGGTCTTAATTCAGGCTGACATTTATTCTCTTACTCATTCTTTCAAAAACAAGTCTTCAGTTTTTCCTTTTCATCATTGCCAAACCTCTTTTATACTGTTTGTTCTAAGAGTGTTAGTCCATCCTTAATTCAGAAAAACTCACTAATTAAACAAAGCTGTTCAGCTGCATTCCTCTGCTCAATTGTTCCTGGAAAGGGAAGAACTCTACCCCACTCTGAGAGAAATGCTCACACTTTTGTGACTGTTGGGAAAAATGGAACTATTTCCTTGAGCATTTTCCTATGAATATTGCTCTTGAAAAAAAATTAAAATATCATATGAATTGTATTCAATTTAAAGAAAAAAAGAACATAAGATTCTGCCTTTTGTTCAGTATTTTCAGAAGTTCTCTGATTCCAAACAAAGTAAAATTAGGCAAGAAATTCCTATAAGAAATGGTTTGTGATTTCTTTAGAAACATGATAAGTTAATACTGGCTTCTTCCATAATACCTCTTATATTTTAGCAAAAGTCTAGGGTAGGGATTTAGCTACTCTGAGATATAAATACAGATCTTTAAACTCACACAATCTAGAGAAATTCCCAAACTAGACTTTCAAAGAAAAATTATATCTCTGAGATCTTTTCAATAATATGTTAGTTTAATTCTTTAGTGTTCAAAGAGATTTCTATATGAGCAAGTGTTGGTTCTAAAAAGTGATTACAGGACTAATGGCAGCCTCAGCAGTAAGTCAAGGGACATGATAATGGATGATTTGGCATTTGCAGTGCTGCCTCTGCAATACCCTGCCAAGCTCTGGGTCCTTTGGGACGAGAGAGGGATGTGCAGATGGATGGAAACTCAGGAGCTGCTCGGGGTATTGGAACATCCAGCGTAGAGGCAGAGTCTGAAGGAGTTCAGTCTGGAGAAGCAGAAGCTTAGGAGTGAATTTAATTACTGTCTTACACTTCATCAGGTAGGGGGAGGTGAGAAAGGACATGAACAAGCTCTTCTTTGAAGCAGGAAGGGAAATTCTGGTTGTATATTCAAAAAGATAATGTTCACAATGGATCATTTAAAGAGGTACCCAGAGCAACTTCTGAGAAAACTGTTTTAGCATTGAAGTTACTCCCACACTGCTACTCCAGAAATCTGGCCTAAGTGAAGCCCAGAGGTCCCTTCCAATCTAAATTATTTCATGATCATATGACAAAATAATTTTAATAGACATAGTCTTTGACAACATAAATGATACCAATTCCCTTAAGGAAATAAATTATACTACCAAAAGTGCTCTCTAATTGGTGCACTTCACTTTATTTTTAGATCTTTCCCTGTGTATAAAGACCAAAATAGCAGTCAGACTAATAAAACCAATGAAAACTGACAATTGCCTCCTGTAGTTCCAGTCCAAATCCCTAGTAAGTGGTCAACATGAGGATAGTACATGTGCAAATCTTAACCATTTCTGATTAAGTGTAGAAATCAAATCCAGTATTGAGGAATATTGTGGCTGTTATTATGGCACATTAACAGCCACAGAATATTTCAGGCTATTTGTCATTCCCCACTGGACTTTGAGCTGTTTGATTTCTGGGTAAAGCTCACTGTCCTAGGAACTTTAGGGATTTGCAAGAAATGGTTAATTTGTTGTCAGTTCCAAGATTTCATTCTTCAAGCATATTCTGCCTATCATACTTTGTTTTGTTTTTTTTCTGTCATACATGATGTGCCTAAAACAAATAGTCTTCCACTGATATTTTCTTTTAATCTTGAACTTTGTCAAGGCAAAGTGAAAATTTTAGAACCTTTTTCTTTTAGCCACCATAGCCATCATCAAGTCTGTAGTTTGATGAGTTAGTTCTAGGCAACTCACAAAATTATTGTGGAAGTGATTGATTCAATCATATATGTAAATTACAAAGCTCTTTAAAATGCAGGAGATGAAGGATCAGGATGCATATTCCAAGTTGATACTTAAATTACTTTCCATATCATTTAGTAATCTAAAATACAGAACTGTCTGTTCATCTATTTATTAGACAGACCACAAAAATATAATTCTCTGTCAACAAACTTCAGCTTAATTAGGTTTGGGCAAAAGGGGACTGAAGATTACAGTTACATCTTCCTATACATTTGACTGTGTTTGACATGTCTTTGATAAATTTTAAGCACAATGTGGTTTCCATGACCTTAAGTAATCTTCTGTTTCTGCTCCATTTTGTAGCTTTCCTGCACTGCAGATAAAGCCAGTTATTAGTACAGTCTGTAAACGTAGCCTGTGATAAAGGTTTAGAAATAGTCTGAATACTGGGGTTAGATGACATTCATTAACACTTTTCATATTAAAAGACATTTTGACTATATAGATGACAAGCTGGAGCAGCTCACAAAAAGAAAATGAAGATCTTTTCTACCCTAATACTAGCCTATTTATAGTTTACTCTCTCATGATTATTTAGCTTACTGAATTGGAGAGTTATTTATCATTATCTTTTCTTTCCTGCTATTTGTGTTTTTAGTCTTCTCTGTCTGCTCCAGCTATATTTAATACTGCTTTCATGCATTCACCTCCATCCTTCCATGGAGCTGGGCACCAATATATCACACATCCTTAGGAAGAGCTCTATCCACTGAGCTCCTGACCTTTCTAATACAGTACTAGCCAGCTGTCCTTGCCCCCAGTGGTCTTAAGGGTCTTTTCCAACCTATCTGATTCTGTGATAAGCAAGAAGCTGGGATGATGGCTCTCTTGGCTGCCCATTGCCCTCTGCTCATGAGGACCCTCATGGCTCTTTAATCTTTCTCACTTGGTTCTTAATTACCAATCTCCTCCTTCCTTCTCTCTTTTCCCACAGGCAGATTTCTTGCCTTCAAAAGTTCAGTTCCTTCTGTTGCCATTCCCGAACTGCTCTGGAATTTGCAAATGCTCGTTTCTACTCTGTAGTGCACAGCAGCTGAGGTCCCTGGTGTCTCAGATACCATCCAGCACTGTGCTGTTCAGCCAGCAGCTTGCCAGCAGCAATATTTTGATTTTGTGTATAACAATGAAAAATTGAGGGCAGACTTCTCCTTCTGATAGAAATTAACCTATAGGGGACCCTCAAGTACCTTTTAAATTCAGGAAGTCTTCAGGCTGAGAGATTATACATTTATTAGATGCTTGATTTACATATAATTTAAGTACATGGATAATTTTACCCTTATCAACAAACCTTATTTAGAGATGAGGAAATTGAGGCATAGCAATTGTAAAGTCCACAATTCTGATATTCACTATCATGACATACTGCACAAAGACTAACTGGACAGAGGTTTAAAGGCTATGAGCACTTTCTGGCCTCTCCTGCCTTATTAGTGCCAATGTGTGTCTTTTGGGCATATAAAAAAAGAAATATAAGTTCAAACTCAAAATTAGAGTTTCTCTCTCAAAAAAAAAAAGTAAGATACAGTATGTGAAGAAAAAGATCAAAGTGAAGGCCAAAGGTGGAAATATGACCCTCAGATTAAGAAATAGGCTTTTGTTCAAATTTGAAGTATAAGCCAGAATAAATGCCTACTATTCATTAAAGACCATCCCAACACCTCTCTCTGAGTGTCATGTGGAACTATAACAGCATGCCAAGAACTCTTAAAATGTGAAAAAATAAACAACAGATTCTGAGTCCACAATTGGGCTCCTTTCAAATCCTGCTCCTCTGGTTTGTGTATGTTGGAATTCTTCTGGTTTGTCAGAAAATATCTTGGGAGGGTCACTTGAAGGCTCAGAGTATTGGTGTCTCCACAAACCAGGGCTTCTAGAGAAATCCTTGGCATCCTTCCTAAGCCTCTTGTGAACACACATTAATTTTCTCTGGTGCTGTCAGTGCCCATATGCTTTTTTTTCCCTTTGTTTTCCTCTCAGAAAATGGTGTCTCTATTTCATGAAGATCTGTTTTCTCTCCAGGGAGAGATCTCCCAGGGTACGGTCCCTTCTCACACAGCATGCAGAGTAGCTGATTTTTCCCTTAAGGACAGAGACAGAGTAGGAAAACTGTTGAAGATTATGCCAGGAAACAATGTCTAGACTTCACACACCTCTGATTTCAGTCTGTGCAGCCTGCTTCCATCTATGAGTAAATCACAGTCATCCTTCAACTTACTTCAGTGTCTTGCTTGCATATGGAGCTTCTTCATTCTTTAGATTCACTTCTCATCCATACAGGCCAAGTGACCTATTTTTTGTGTTTAACAACCATGATTGAGAGGCGATAACTTCCCTTGATTATCTGTAGATGTGACTCATTGGATATTAGGGCACTTTGTAAGCACATCCGTCATGGTATTGACTTCCTTCTAGAATTCAGACTGGTTAGTCAGACTCAGCATTTGTAAAGACATAAGAAAACATGTTTACTAGAAATTGAACAGTTCTTATGCTGTTCTTAATCTTAGACATGTCTAAGAAAATATAGGCACAAGTTAATGTGATTATCAGGCTGGAAACACCTGCAATTCCCTAAAACCCAGGTGCTGCGGCTGTGGGCTGGCTGGGCTGCTCACCTGGTGAACTCAGAGCTGACAGTGTTAGTGGTGCACTCACTCACTTCAATGTCCTAAATGCACAGGAGGACAAGGGCCCAAGGAAACCACTCTCTCCCTTTTCCCTTCACTGGAAAATAAAAGTACACATTTGGAAGAAATTGCCCATACAGAAGAGGCATTGATGTAGAAGAATAAGGACTGTCCATGCTCTCCCTCACCTCACCCATACCTTATAATTGCATGGTAAAATACTCAATTACTCAGACTCAGAAGTTAATGTTGAATGTACCACTTACACTCCTGGGTGATCTTTTTCTATATGTACTATACTTTAGTCTTTAAATGTACAATCATCTACTGCTTCAATTCTACAGTACAGATATTCAGTTTCCCACCATTCTTGACCTTGTATTAGTGGTCTTAATATGTCCTTATTCATAGGGTCCCTTGGCTATATGAATCCCTGATCTTTTAGCCTGTAACATTTTTGTGAATGACGATTTTGGAAATAAAAATTAGATATGTATCATTGACCCATATTGCCCAGGAATTTTCAAACACATCCAGAATTAAATTCTTGAACACCAGGAGGGGTTTCTTCACAAAATTTTTGGAGAATCACAGAACAGGCCAGTTTGGAAGGGACATCAGAAAATTGTCTGACACAATCTTTCATGAGAAAGGTGAGACTGCCTAGCATCCTGTTCATTTGCACCTTGAAAACTTCCAATGATGGGAACTCTACCACGTGGGGAGGTTGCTCCCATAACTGATTGTACTCACCATGAAAGATTTCTTTCTTACATGGAAACCTCCCCTGGAATAACTGGCATCCCTTGCCCCTTCTCTTTGTGGCTCCTTGAGAAAGGAGAGCCTCTGCCCTCTTTGTAGCCATGCTTCAAAACCTGAATTCTGTGGTGAAGCTCTTCCCTGAATCTTCTCTTTTCCAGTGAGAAAAGACCTAACTCCTTCAGTCTTTCCTCACCGAGCAGATTTTCCATCCCTTTGATCATCAAATGCATCAGAATTATATATTTTAGAATTATAGTCTCCATGCAAGCGAAACACAACCCATTTTGAGTCAAGGCTTGCTTGCTGTTGTTGCATAACAAGTATAACCCAGACCTGTTTTGTGTAAAACTGGATTTCTCTATTATCCATTGTCCTTCTGGCAGCAGTTTTCCAAACACAGCTATTAGTAGATGAAATATTCTAGATTACAGGTTAAAATACAAGGTGTATGACTGATTGTTGCTTGTTGTGAGATCAACAGATAATGCCAGAACATAAAACATAACTAATATTATGACTTACCCAATAGAACAGTCATGTAATAGACCTCAAGGAGAGAAAAGTAGGAAATGACAACATTTGTACATTGAAATACATACAAAAAGAGTTACTGCTTTGTTTTTATACAAATATTTCAGACACATTTTATAGATAATAAAACCATAAACTTTGATTGCAGTGTCATGACTTTCTTTTATATGAAATTCTTCCTTTGACATCAACAACCATATACTCAAATTACACAGGAGTTTTTACTGCATAAAAAGTGATTCCTCGTTTGTACTTTTCCATGAGATCACAAATGCGGGTATTGCAACCCAATTTCATCTCCTATTTCCAGATTAAAACTAAGCACAGTCCTTCAGCTTTGGTGGAAGATACTAGGACTTTGTCTGGGAGTGTTTTGGAACTGGAACTTCATGGACGCCAGAGTTATCACCAAGGTCATACTAAATAACAAAAAATAGACTTTCCCTCTAAATTTTTCAAATTACTGATTAATAAAGTATCTAATTCATACTCACTGAGTTTTATAAATTAAGGTCTGAAAAGGTCACTTGTGGAATAGCCTGTAAGTTCTGAAAGTTGGGTACAGCATTTTAGCATGTCAGATTCTCTAGACTTATAATTTTCTATGGCTTAACACATTCTTATATTTTGTATATTACAAAAAAATCACATATTTTAATATAGAAATGTAATCATGTGTTGCAAGGCCAATGAATATTAAAATATATAATTCATTTATATATGACATTATATATGTATATTGTATATATGCATTGTATTGTATTGTATTGTATTGTAGATATATGCATGTATTGTATATATGTATATATGCATTTTATACATTTTTATATCACAGCTCCCAAGCTGCAAGCACTTGTTTTACCAAATAATAATCCTGTCTCCAGTTTCCACCTGAGACACAAGAGTCCTTGAGCCAATTACCCATTCCAATGTCTAGTAATAACCCCTCAAATCAACACAGTCCTCTTTAAAATTTGAATCTTCTCATTTACTGATAATCTTGGGTTCAGAGATGACTGATGTAAACAAGCAGATGAACAGACTGTCTTTAGATGGAGTTTTTAAGATTCTATTTTTTTTTATTCTAGGGTAGGAACAAGAAAGTAAAGATCATTTAGAAATGGTCCCCTTTCCAAAATGCAATGATCTTTCTGTTCACCCTTCACATCTGATTCCTTTTTAGAAGCCCAGAAAAGCCAAGCTCTACTCCTTTATCAGGTTGCTGTAAGCAGAGCTTAATTCTCTGCTGAGCTTTTGTCTGGCTGAGAACCAAGTCCTCTTTATTATTTTTATTCTCTCTCAGCAAATTCTTCCTCTGCAAGATATACTCCTTTCTTTGTTAACATCTACTTTCTTTGTCCGTGTCTTGTTCTATTGCACTAAAGCCTCTTCCAAGGGGAAAAATAAATGTTTTCCTGATTTATGCCAACTCTGACAATTCAGGTACTTTGTTTGTCATGATGCAATTGTTAGTAATTTTTTTCCTGTAGTAAGAGTACTGTTTCACTGTGACTGAGGCAGTATCACTGAATGGGGCTTTTATGGGGCTTGGGTCTGAAGGAGAACTCGGGGAAGAGGAGAACATGCAAATGTAAACAGATATTACTGCAAACCAGGTGGCAACACTAGACTGCTCTAGGGACCAAGACACAGTAATCTGTGCGGTGCTTTGCCAAGGCCTATGCTCAAGCTCAGGTAGGAATATCCTTCCTAAGAGCAGCTCTTCTTTTTCCCCAGATCCAACTTCTAGGCAAGGGAGTGCAAAAAAGTTTTTCTAGCATATTCAGCTCCCAGCTAATGGAACAGGCCACAGCACAAGGACTAGCACTGGAGAATGGAGTTGCCATTTCTATCACTTTTTACTGCATGCAGACCCATTATTTTTGCTGAAGAGCTGTCATCGACTCAGATCACAATGTTTTAAAAGCAGGTTTAGAAATGTATCATTTAACACTGTGGGAAGTAAATAATGTGGTGTGAATTCTCACAGCCCACCTTAAAATAATATATATGTAAAATTAAGTGCTTCTTAATTGTAGAGTAATTCCTTATAAAGTTTCTAGGAGATAAACTATACTGTAACTAGGAGGGAAACCACTCACATTGCTACTCGTTCAGCTTCTAATAGGTTTCAATGTTCAAGTGTATTCCTGAAGATTTGTGGAAATAAACTACCAAATAAAGTATTTAAGGAAAAAAAAGGGAACACAGCCCTTTACTCTATCTGCATTAAAAATACACTTTCAGAGACGCTGCAGTCAGCAAAGGGCTCCTAGGTGCTCGCCTGACACTGAACAAATAGGATCAAGTACAAAAGTTTATCTGCATTAATAACAAAATTCTTCATCCTCTGTTTCAGCTCCTGAGTCTATTAGTCCAAATGATAACGTCAAGAATGTTTTACTGCAATGTTTTTGGAAGAAAACCCAGGTTAAGAGATTAGAGCTTTGTACAACCCTTGGCCATACAATTTCTCCCTGAAATGAAATTCTCTCCATTAATATATCTTCTTATCTCCTGCCCTTATTATACTAAGAAGAAACCACCTCAGTGGTTTCTGATATCCTAAAGAACACTGCAGTGACTGTGTTGTGGTCTGTCCTCTGAAAGCAAGGCAGAGAGAGTTACCTTCCTTATTTTCTCCTGGTTCTCAATGAAAGTTTAGTCCAAATGAACATATTTTCAGAAATTTTCAATTTAAAGAAAATCTATCAGACTGTTCCTGCCAAATACTACCAAAAAAAATGAAGTACTCCAGAAAATTAAAATAAGCCATATTTTTGGTAGTTAATAGAGGGGTAACAGATACCTGTGGTAAACAGGTAAAATGACCCTCTAAATATCAGAAAATGAGGAAGAACTTCTTTACTGTGAGGGCAGCTGAGCCCTCGTGGGAACAGGCTGCCCAGAGTGTTTGTGGAGTCTCATTCCCTGGAGATGTTAAAAAGCTGTTTGGACACAATTCTGAGCAAAATTCCCCCTGAGGGAATTCTGAGCAGGGAGGTTGGACTAGTGGTCCCTTCCAACCTTACCTATTCTGTGACTCAGATCTACATCCATGTCTGCTACTTTCCTTGGGGCATTTCCATCACATTACACGTCTTGAATTTCCTTCTTCTTACATAGAGTAAATGGCACAAATAGCAAACACAAACATTAAGGAAACAGAAAAAATACCCACTTCTTTTTCCAAGGAGTAATACAAAGACTATATATTAGTTTCAGGAAACAACTGCCTGGGGAAGACATTTTTTTTTTACCTTATACAACTCTGAACCTCTTGTGGCTTTATAGCATGACGTCAAAATTCTCTGAGAGGCTTTGATCTATGAATTCTAATCCTACCAACAAACAGATCTCATTTCATTCTCTTCTCTTGTTAAAGAGAAATCTGCTGATGCCAAAATGGCTGTGACAGCCAAGGGGCAAAGGCAGCGTGCTTCTGTCTAAATTATTACTCTTTTTGACCATTGGAATATTTCAAAAATGCCAGAAAACACTGGAAGCAAATAAAGTTAGTGAAATTGTCTTAATCTGGTCTGAGACAGTCTTCTCTTACCAGGTATTTGGTATATATTATAGTTAAAGTCGACTTCAAACTGTCTTATAAGGATAAACATTTTGAATGAAAGTGAAGAACACAGAATTACAATAAAGATACCAGGCAAAAATATAAAATTAGATATTTTTTATTTATGAACAGGAAATACAAATCTTCTGAATTGCTCAAATGCCGCTGTTCAGCAAGGAGAAATTTCCATGAGTTCACATTTGGTTGATATTTGCGTGCTTCACTAGGTCTAATTTGTATAAATGAAAATTGCTCTTGAAATAGCAACAGTAAGGTTAAAAGAGGACAAGTTTCAACATAATAACATGTTGGTGTAGGGCTGTCCATATACTCTGTCAAGATGAGCAGTATTCTCTCTCTAAGCGCACCAAGTGGCTGCTGTGACAGACACAGCATGAAAGAGGCTGAGCAGTAACAGGAGTAGGAAATTTCCACAGAACTGGCAGGTCAGATTTAATCATAAGACCTCAAAAAGTGAGTGTTGCTGGACAGAAAGCATGGATAGTGAAGCTGGGAATAAAATAATTCCACATACAGCCTTCTAGTGAAGCCTCTGTCGATTCATTAGTAATACTCTCTGATGGGTTTTCCTGACTGTTCTCCAAGTGCCCTAAGACTCAGCTCTGCAAGGAAATACTTGTGTCACAGCATTTGGCAGCTCAAAGGCTGAGTTTGGTTTTATGTCTCTTGTTAATTAATTGGAACAATTTTCTAGAAAAGAGGGCTTTTGATATATTTTACATTTCCAATTTACCCCTTAGAATAGGCTTTCTGTGGAGCATCACATAGAATACCCTGATTTGGAAGTGACACAGAAATATCACCAAGTCCAGCTCCTGACCCTGCACAGGAAAACCCTGGAGCTTGATTCAACTTTCTTTTTTACAAGAGAGAATATGGACAAAATGGTTGCATGTGCTGTGTAGCACTGCCGTCTCCCTGGGTACTCCTGCCACACAAAGAATACAAATGATTAACTTTCAGCCTTCTTCTCCACCTTAGGGCAGCACTGAGCCATCGTGGGCTTTTTCCTTTTGGCACCTGAAGCAGCTCAGCTGACAATGTTTGGCACTGCAAAGCTCTGGGCAGATCTGCATCAAGGCACAAGAAGAACAGCATTTTATTTGTTACACACAGACTCCAAAACAACTGGAGGTAGAGCCCTTTTTTACCTTGAATGCATTTGTGAACGTTGTTAGCTATACTGTAAATTTCTGAACAACAAAGAATTTACCTGGCTGTAAACATGGCCCCATCTGTCTCTCACAACTGAGTCACATGAAATGAGTTCTCTTTTAAGCAGATTTGTATCTTACATGTAATTATGAAGTGTAGCTCTGGAGAGAGACAGAAAGTGAACAGATCTTTTGCATTTGTACAACATTGAAAACAGCAGGGCCTTGGGTTTGTGAGTCTATGATTTGTGATGAATAATGAAATACCTACGAACAAAAATCAGACCACATATGAATCCTGGACCTATTGAAACAAATGGGCATTTTGGTACTGGCATCAGTTACATAATCTCTTCTGCATCTTTTCTCACATTTCAAACAAAATGCAATCTTTCAGCTCAGTTTAAGAAGTGGTGGGAAAAGAACTCAATAAGTTGCCAATTTGGAGATTTCTTTATCTGGTTCTCTGTTAAAGCCAGTTAAGTTGACCCTATTAAATTCAGGATGGTATAAACAATGATGAAAACATTACCAGTGAGGTTTTCTAATTAGGATTAGGAACAAAAGTTCAAAATCCTTGGTGTTTGCCCTCTTGTCTCAAAAGGCTTAGCATTTGTGATGATTTGTGCTGATTTTTGTTTAAAAAGGAAAACAGAAAATGGAGTAGGTATCCTTTAGTCCTCCCTAGGATACGGCGTCAGCAGGATCTAGCAACAGCTAAGTTGTTGAAGCAAGAACTCTGCAGTGGCTGTGATTCATGTGCACAGTGAAGTGGCCTGTTCCAAACCTTTGCATCTTGTCATGCAGCTTACTAGGGACAATCCTGGGTGGAACTTGGCAATAAGGAAAAATGTTATAACATATTAATTTACTAAAAAATGCACAAGAATCCTAATTCTTGCTTACTGATAGAAAGTCCAATTATTTATAACTGTAACTCTTACTCATATTTTCAGTTTAAAGGTTCACTATTGTTATGAGGAAAGCCACAATACTGAATCAAGTGTCTGATGGGTTAAGGCTAACATGTGCCCTACACCCAAAGAGTACTTTTGTTGCAAAATCAATGACCCTTTTTAACCCATAACCTGGCTTGGCATTGCCAACACATATTTCACCTCAATACTTGTCTTAACCTTGCTCTGCCATGGTTGCACAAACATGCTGCAGCTTTCCCTCACATCAGATTTCTGTTGCTGCTTGTTCATAGATAAGACCTCAAAGTTGTGCTCTGCTGTTATGTTTTTGAAGCAGCTGGAAAACAAATTGCACACTTGGATAAGGAACCTGGTTTGCTCTTGAGATACATTTTTTGGTGTTATTTCTTGTCATATCTAGATTATTGTTTTTGTTAAGCTGTGTTCATAGCATTGACAACAGGACTCCAAATATCTTTTTAAAATGGTGCTAAACTACAAGGTACCTGGACTTGTAAGGAAGACAGGCTGATCCCTTGTGCAGTGAGTGGAGCATCAGGAACCAGTGAGCTGTCCTGTCCAGTTGAGTCACCAGGCTGCAGAAGGAAGAAAATGCTCTGATTCTGTTGGGAAAAGATTCTAATATTCAAGTCCTTTCTCAAGTTCAATATTTAAGGTGAACTGTGAGAAACATTTGAGAATCTAAGACATGGCAAACTGGATTGAAATCTACAGCAGAACCATAGAGCACAGTGAGGCCAGGGAAAGTTGTTGTATGCAGCAGCAAGGCTTTTAGAAGGAAAAATCTTTCTTTATTAATGAATAACATGTTCTCAGGTAGAGCCCCAATTACTTAAAGATTAAGTTCGATTGAGTTGCTGCTTGTTCATGGTTTTGATTTGGTCACAGATGTTTTATGTGGAGTGCTGTCATGAATCAAACTGGAACTAAGTAAAAATTGGGGAATTTTGGACTCATTGGAAACGTAGTAATCTTTAAAAATTATCAGAAAAGAAAGAACAAACAGTATGGTAGGCTGTACTGCTAAGAATCCCAAAAGGCAGTTCACAGTCAGTGAACAGCTCTTTAAAGAAATTGGTAGATTCAGGAAGACCAATCTAGACCATGAGACTCCTAGTCCATATTTCCAAAATTGTCTTCCCAAAAAAAGGAATTGAAAATCTTTTCATGAGCATAACTTTAAAAAGGAAATAATAGTCCACAAATGGATAAATAATCTCTTTGGAATCCCTAACATGTAATCTTGGAGTACACAGATTCCCAAGGTCAGTGCTGCTGAAATTATTAGACTTCCTCATAGACGCTCAAAGATTTTGTCTGGGGATGATGAAAAGCACGAGCTTGCTTTTCAAAGAGCCAATGATGAAATTATAATAAAAATTCATGCATGAGCATCAGAAGGAAATATATGTGTTACTGTAATTATGTCTAGACATGATCTATTCACAGTCCTGGGCAATTGGTTGTAGGAGGCCATGCTTGAGTCTGGGGTGTAGACATGATGATCTCCAGAGGTCCCTTCCAACATCAACCACTCAATGATTCTCTAAAATTATTATACATATTAGAAGAGAATTATGAAATTTAAAAATCAAGTAGTTTTAATGGCTATGATGAAGTTGCTGTGAAAAAGAAGTAATCAAAACAAGTAAAATATTGCCTTTCTGTTTTTACTTGATCAATGACTGTGTTGTTTCAGTATTTATGTCAGCATAACCCTACTGAAATCAGGTTTTTCTGACACTCCGGGGAATTCTACATCCAGTCATTTCCTTGTCTGGCAGTTTGTTACAAAATCAAGGAATCTCCTGTGTTGTAAAAGTAGGTTCATCCTTCATGCAGTGTTGAGGTTTTCAAGAGGAAAAGACAGAATTATTCTATCATCAACCATTTTCATTATGGATGTTCAAAGAAAATACATCTTTAGTCAACAAAAACCTTTATATGTGTCTGTGACTTCTACATGGGTTTGTGAGTTCTAGGTGAAAAAACAGGCCAGATCTTCTAACTCTAGGTCCCATTTCTGTACTGGTATATATTCTAAGCTGGAATCACATTCTCCCTATATCAGTCAGAAAGGCCTGCATGACACAGTTACAAGATATGGGAGTTCTGCTAACCTGCAGAATTCTGAAAGGTTACCCACAGTAACCTTCAGGTCTTAGGTAAAACCAACCCTTAGGTGAAACAACACCACAGCAGCTGTCAGTATGTGACATGTTGTTGGCCTGTCCCAGTTAGCCCACTATGAGAAGACAATGGCCCAGTCCAGAAGACAACAGACTGCAAGGAGCATTCACAATAGGCATTATGGACAAAACTGTGTCAGGTTTGGCTCCTCCACCCCTCACAATCCTCCAATGTTATCCCAGCAGACTTTGTACCCTCAGGCAATTTCTCAAGGCATGCAACACACCCAGGTCATGTCATGTTATCAAACTATGCCCCTGATGGGTTGCAACACAGCACTTGTATAACTTCAGACTTGTTGAACTCATCAGAACGTGTAGCACTTGGGAGAGGTACAAATCCAAGCACAGTGTGGTGTGGACATGAGCAAGCTGTTCACGTTAACCCGGCTTTATCTTGCAGTGTGTCTCTGGCTCTGCTTGTTTGCAGTCTGTATGCAGCCTGGGGTCTTTGGCCTCCAGGCTTCTTGGTCCTGGCGGGAACAAGAAATATTTCTGCTGGGGCACAGGGAGGGATCAATCTTGTTAAACCATGGAGTTACAGAACATTCTGAATTTGAAGGGTCCTGAAAGGATCATCAAGTCCAACTCCTGGCCCTCCACAGAATCACCCTAAAAGTCACACCATGTGTCTGAGAGCACTGTCCTTGAACTCTGCCAGGCTTGCTGCTGTGACCACTTCCCTGGGGAGGTGTTCCAGTGCCCAACCACCCTCTGGGTGAAGAACCTTTTCCTGATATCCAACCTAAACCTCCCCTGACACAATTTCAAGCAGATCCTTTGGATCCTGTCACTGGTCACTACAGGAGAGATCAGAGTCTGTCCCCCCCTCTTCCCCTCACAAGGAAGTTGTAACTGCAATGAAGTTTTCCCTCAGGCCCCTCTTCTCCAGGCTGAACAAACTAAGTGACCTCAGCCTCTCCTAAGCACTAGACAATGGTATAGTTTTATCACCTGAAAATTTAATATGTAACAAGCAAGACATTCCTGGGTGAAACTTGAATGCCTTTGATATGTATCAGGCCAAATTTGATGATCTAATAGTTCCTTGTGACCTTAACTTGGGTGAGATATGCTGCGTGGGGAGGTGTCTCACCAGGGGGCACTGGGTAGCCAATTACAGCCCACAGAAAAGAGGCCTGAATTGTTTCCTTTAGCAATTTTTTTGGCATGATACATTCCCATCTTCTCAGGTAATAAGTGACAGGGAAAGCCTCTTCTTGCCTAAGAAAAGAAATGACATAATTTACGAGAAAAAAAAAAAAGTACTAAGAGAGCACTGTGTTAAATAAGGTAACAGAAACATATGATCATGTCAAATATTCCTGTAAAATCTGCTGGCATGCAGCAATGATTGTAATGTAGGTGTTACCTTAGGTGTATTATACTGGTATGTGTTGCAAAAGAAACAGGGAAACTGTGATCATAGCAAGCAGGAGATTGTTCCACTTACAGCTTGCAAATGAAAAAGTCTCTTCTAAAATCAAATAAACCTGACTCAGTTGTCGGGATGTCATCAGTTGCACTTGATGAATGGCCACTTACAGCACACAGGACACAATTTTGGCAGGGTATCATCCTGGCAGAGAACCAATCCTGCCGTGCTCCTGAGGCAGGCACGTGTGACTCAGCAGAGACTCTGTACTGAGTGACTGGAGGCTCCTCTTCTACCAAAACCATTTGAAGTGAGACCTTTTGTGCTGCGAATGGGAGGTGGTCACACTGTCTGCACATCTCTAAAGGGCAATCTTCCCAAAATACTCATGATGTGGTTGCTGGTGGTCATTTGAGCTCGCTTTCTCCTTTGAAAGGGCAAGTACTAATAATAAACAAGACAAATAATTGAGCAAAAGGAGGAGTTAAATGGACAAATAAACAGTGCAAACCACACATACCTTCAATAACACACACTGCTCTGCACTAGCATACTGCTGGCCATGAGAATGCATCATGGAAGTATTTGATGCATCATGGAAGTATTTGATACATCATGTATTGGCCAATAATGGACAAACTCATCTAAAAATACAGGAGGAAGATTTTAAGGTATAGAATTCCAGTTTTAAAAGAATTCAGTTCCAATCTACATACCAGTAAGTGCAGTGTGGTTATTACAGGGCTTGCCTAGATGGTAAAGAACAAGGATTTTATGGTTGAAGAATTTTAAGCTAATTGACTTCGACCTAAAAGAGCAGACAAAATATAAATTAGTTGATCTCTTTAACAGCCTATCTCTTTAAGATTGTAGGTTCCATGGAGAAATCAAACCACTGTGAATTGAATCAGGACCATTATGATTTATATATTAATCCCTCTTCAAAGTATAGCATTTTTATGGAACCATCATAATTTAATAATGTAAAGCTTAATGATTTAAAGTGAACTTCACAACACAATGCCAAAACAGACACATATATCAATATTCAAAAATAGTATCTATTACATTTATCAGAACCTGGCACCATTTAGAAAGCCCCTCATAGATGATGTTATCTTTCACACTCAGTTTACATTATCCAAACTGCTTTCCTTTTCTTTAAAAATATCCAGAAAGTTTAAAATTCTTGGCAGAACTTGAATCAATTTTAGTAAGTGATTGGCACTCTACCTTCCTAAAAGCCAGTGTTGCACCATTGCTGCTTCAATTGCAATGAAGCTGTTCCAGAGGTTAATACTTATAATATCTTCATGCCAAGGTGATAGAGAAGCTCGAGAGCAACAATAGCTGGGAAAGTGACTCACCTTTCCGTAAATAATCACTCAAAGCCAGTCTTACATTTCTGTGTATCACCAGGTACGAGGAGGAGACATTGAAAAAAGGGATAAAAGCTCATAAATGGGATATCCAGATCACAGTGCTGGGTGGATGCTGCATTCCAGTAAACTCTCTGTGGATCTGGGAAAAACTACCAGCAAGAGCACAGGGTGGATTTTATCTCAAGTTTTCCTTTCATAAGCCAGGCAGCTTCAGAGCAGAAATGGGTTTGTCTCTGCTGACCATCATTTCCCTTATGGAAGAGAGTGCATCGATCAGGTCATTCAGAACCTACTCCAAGGCAACAGGAAGAGATGGAATGACCTAAAGCATTTAAATGAAGTAGCTTCTGTCTCAGAACAGCATTACCAAAGGTCTAGCAGGACTTGGTGAAGACACTCTGAGACCCTCTGGGAACCAGTACCATCACATTGGAGCTAGTGAGTGGTGATGGGTGAGATCTTCTCTCAGTGCTCCACTGCTCAGAGGTTCACTGCTCTCCCAGTGGAGCACACGGGATGGGAGAGCAGACACATGGACACCCAGCCATACACCTGATCCAAGCAAGGGATAAAACATGGGCCTAGCAGCAATGCTTTAGAAACAGGCTTGATTTTCTTTTGGTCTGGAGGGCTGATCTTAGGGAGGTCCTCTTCAAAGATCCAAAAACCAAAAAGGTCTTCAAAAGCCATGATAGGGCTAGAGTCTGGCAAAAAGTAGCAGTTTTTTATACTTGTATTCATTGGAAGCCTTATTAAATGAAATTCAGCAATTTCTCAGAGAGGACAGAGCTATCTGGCTGGCTGAGCTAGATGTTTCCTCCTACATGCTATTAAAAAACTCTCTTTTAGTCACTTGTCCATGTGGGTGTGCCACAACATCTGCTCTCTGCAGGTGGGTCACAGTTGAGATGAGGTTAACTTCTTTAACTTCTTAACAACTGAAATAGTAGAAGCTGATAGCAGTTGATGATAGGTGTCCCCCAAGCTCCCAGTAATTTTTCTGGACAAACAGAAGTGCCAGGTAAGATACACAAAACAGATCATACAAAACCTCTACCCAATCCCAGTTACTGCGACAGGAACCTAATTGAAAAATGCAACTGCCTGTGCTTCTTCCTTAAAATGCATATTTCTGGCTCATGGAAAGAGTTTTGACTCTAGATTATAACACAAATTTGAACTATGAACTTTCAAATAAAGAAATGCTCATCTTCTGGAAAATGGAATGAAAAAGATCACTGAAAAAATCCAGCCATCTCTACGCGCTCCTCTGTGTGCATGGGAAAACTGTCTGCCTCTGTCCCCAGAAAACCTCCCTGCAGACCCTGCTACTCCCCCTGTGTGGCTCCCAGGCCATGTGCCCACCTTCAGCTCTCCCAGTGCCTCCACTGAGTATGCCCAGCTCTGGTGAGGGCAGGCATAGCTTCCCATCCCACCAGTGTTCTCCAGGGACCAGGCTGTCAGGGGCCAAGTAGGGCCACTTGGCAACTTTGTCCTTGTCTGTCCAGCTGCTGGGACACGGAGCCTGATTCACACCAGACACACAACTCAAGCAGCCACATGGTCCAGCACAATGCCATGCCCAGATGTGCTGTGCTCCCTTGGGCCTAACAAGACAACCCAACTCAGCTGAATTACTTTGAACCGGTGTGAGCCTTGGCCTCCTTTCCTTTTTGATATTCCATAACTAGGTCCAGAGTGATAAGGTCACCCCTGAGCCTCCTCTTTTCCAGGCTAAACACCCCCAGCTCCCTCAACTTTTCCTCATCAGACTTGTGCTCCAGACTCTTCACCAGCTTTGCTGCCCTTCTCTGGATTCACTCCAGCACCTCAACGTCCTTCCTGAACTGCAGGGCCCAGAACTCGTGGTGTGGTCTCACCAGTGCTGAATACAGGGGCAGAGTCACTGTCCTGCTCTTGCTGGCCATGATATTCCTGATCCAAGCCAGGTGCCATTGGCCTTCTTAGCCACCTGGGCACACTCTGGCTCATGTTCAGCTGCTGTCAAACAGCACTCCCAGGTCCTTTTCCCCTGGGCAGCTTTCCAGCCACTCTGCCCTCTGCCTGTAGCACTGCCTGGGGGTGTTGAGAGCCAAGGGCAGGGCTCAACATTTGGTCTAGTTGAATTTCTTACCATTGGTCTTGGCCCATTGATGCAGCCTATCCAGATTCCTCTGCAGATATGAAGAGGAACGACTGGAGAGATGGTGACCAGAATCATCACTGGTGGTGAGCCTCTTTCCTCTGTCCTGCCAGAAAAGCTCATGTGAGAGGATGAAATGATATTATCAAGGAAGACTGCTGTGTATGTACCCTCAGGCACAGCTGCATCACCAAGAAGCCTGGAGCAGCTATGCTGCTGGGAGACCTAAGTCTGTCAGGCATTGTCTTTTGGGTATCTGCTGAAGGCACATCCTTCATAGCCCTTGAGACCCTGCCCACAGTGCCAGTGCATGACTGGCTCTGCAGCTTGCTCAAGCCTGTCAGCTGCACTAGGCTGCTCCAAAACCCAGCAGCACTTCCCTGCCAAGGAGTGTAATCTACCCACCTTGAAAGACCTTCCCTTCATATGAGTTCTTTGTTGCCTCAGCTGGTCACTGACCCTTGCACAGTCCAGCTGTGACGTTTTCTGTGCATTCAATGTTATCAGAATAGAGGCAGCAAAGCTCTGGCTCCAGATCCTTGTACAATTGATTTTGCTGCCTTGTTATAAACTGCTGTCAATCACTTTGTTAACCTAGACATTAATAAATCAAATTGTGCTGACCACAGTAAAGGGGAGTTGATTTAACTTGTTTTGTTGGTAAGTCATAGATGATCTGGTCACCTGACAAAGGCTGATTTGTTCATACTTTGTTACAGTATCAAAGCCATTATACAAACCTCCACTGTTTTCAGTTGTGAGGTTTTCCGAACTGATCAAACACCAAAATTATTCTCTTAGCACTGTTCAACTCCTGCAGTGACCACTTTTACAAGTGCTAAACTTCCAGTGCACACATCTTTTTCCACCAAGTCCTCTGTCCTGCCTTGAAGATTGAGGACTCATCACCTTGTCTTTGATTCAAGTTAGACCAGACATCATTTTCTCTGCCCTTATAAGGAAGTACTGTCACAAAATTACCTTTAAACATAGTCATATAAATATAACAAACATTTATTAATGCATATTTGACACTGCTTACCTTTTCATCTATTTATTTCAATGTGGTCTAACAGAAGGTGTCCCTGTCCACAGCAAGGGGAGATTGGTGATTTTTCTTCCAACCCAAACCATTCTAGGATTTTATGATTCTTTTTGCCTGCTTAAGTTCTATCCCTCTCAGTGGCCCTTTTCTACATAGTAAATAATAAAGAACGGTGTTCATCATTATGGTGCACCGGTGATTTGAGACGATGTACCGGCTGTAAAACCCCTGCCAAACAGCCCTGTTCCCCTTGAGACACCGCTTTCTGCTGCGGCACCTCCCTGCCTGGCAGCTCGGGCTCGGGGGCAGCAGCAGGAGCGCAGGGCTGGGCGCCATGTGCGGATACACCAGTGTATGAGCAGGGCTGGCCGGGGCCCTGGGCTGCCGTGTGTGGGGATACACCGCTATATGATGAGCAGGGCTGGCCGGGACCCTAGGCTGCCGTGTGTGGGGATATACCGGTATATGAGCAGGGCTGGCCGGGACCCTAGGCTGCCGTGTCGGGGGATACACCGGTATATGATGAGCAGGGCTGGCCGGGGCTCTGGGCTGCCGTGTGTGGGGATATACCGGTATATGAGCAGGGCTGGCCGGTGCTCTGGGCTGCCATGTGTGGGGATACACTGGTGTATGAGCAGGGCTGGCCGGGGCTCTGGGCTACCGTGTGTGGGGATACACCGGTGTATGATGAGCACGGCTGGCCGGTGCTCTGGGCTGCCATGTGTGGGGATACACTGGTGTATGAGCAGGGCTGGCCGGGGCCGTGGGCTGCCGTGTGTGGGGATGCACCGGTATATGAGCACGGCTGGCCGGGGCCGTGGGCTGCCTTGTGGGGGGATACACCGGTGTATGAGCAGGGCTGGCCGGGGCCGTGGGCTGCCTTGTGGGGGGATACACCGGTGTATGAGCAGGGCTGGCCGGGGCCGTGGGCTGCCGTGTGGAGATACACTGGTATATGAGCACGGCTGGCCGGGGCCGTGGGCTGCCGTGTGGAGATATACCGGTATATGAGCACGGCTGGCCGGGGCCGTGGGCTGCCGTGTGGAGATATACCGGTATATGAGCAGGGCTGGCCGGGGCCCTGGGCTGCCGTGTCGGGGGATACACCGCAATATGAGCACGGCTGGCCGGGGCCCTGGGCTGCCGTGTGGAGATACACCGGTATATGGGCACGGCAGGCCGGGGCCCTGGGCTGCCGTGTCGGGGGATACACCGGTATATGAGCAGGGCTGGCCGGGGCCATGGGCTGCCGTGTGGGGATACACCGGTATATGAGCAGGGCTGGCCGGGGCCGTGGGCTGCCGTGTGGGGATACACCGGTGTATGAGCACGGCTGGCCGGGGCCGTGGGCTGCCGTGTGGGGGGATACACCGGTATATGAGCACGGCTGGCCGGGGCCGTGGGCTGCTCTCCATCCCGGGCGGGCTGCACGCTGCCGTCCCGCGCAGGCACAGCTAAATCATTCCCGAAGCAGAAATAGCTTGGAAGAGTCGGTCCGGGCAGGACAGTAGCGGGAAGCGGAGTGGAGGTGCCGTCGGCAGTGCCGTTCTGCCACCTGGCGCTGGAGCACGGTCCCGGCCGGTGCCGCCCGCTTGGCTCCGTCCCGCCGGTCACCAGCCCTGGGCAGCGCCCGCCCGCAATCCGGGACATGCCTTCACCACGGAACTATAACACCGTTCTTTAACCCTGGATGATTTTTACTACTAATAAATATCATTCCCCTTTGCACAGGGCAGCCCTGCTGACTAAATTGTGTCCTAGAATGTGGTAACTACTGGTTGCAAAGATGTACCTGGTACTTACCCATCATTTATAGGCATGTGGTGTGATACTTGGGGTTGTCCTGTGCAGGGCTGGGAGTTGGACTTTGATGATCCTTGTGGGACCCTTCGAACTCAGAAATTCCAACTATATTCCCTGATTCTATTTTTAATGTCCAAGTCTAAAAAGTACCAAATATGTACATTTATGATCTGATTAGGTGTGTTCTTAACCCCTTCCTTACCTAACATTTCCCTTTTACATTTTAATACAGTGCAGGTGTTTCTGTAGTTGTAAACTGAGGCATGGCTTAGTCTGCAGCATGCATTAAAGGTTTGGGTTTCAACTGCTTGGAAATGGATTGCCCATGAAGATTATTAAAGATACTCAGCAGAAGGGACTTTTTTCCACCTCCAAATAAATGCTCTTGCTCCCACTGTGTCTAAATACTTTATGCTTTAACTTACTTGGCTGCACCTTCTTCCCTGCAGCTTCATATTCCTGGAACCACTGTCCCTGCCTTGTGGGGTTGTACCTGGGTGCAATAGGCACTTCTAGAGTCTCTGCACTAAGAATGGTGCTGAGAACCTTGAGGAGGTCAGCAGCAAGCCAGTGCTGCTTCCCTGCAGGTCAGTGGGCCTATGAAGGGCCTTCAAAGGCAACACATGGGGCAAGCCCCTGTGTTCTGTACAAGTCATGCACAGACTGCAGCTGCATACAGGCAACAGGGTCCAGGAAACAAAGGTTAAATATGCCAACCTAGAAATCTGGCCTGCCTGCAGAGCATGAGAATCCTGGCATAGACATTTATCAATACTTATTTGATTGTAATATTCACATCTGGCTACCCTGAGAAGATTCCTCCTTCCCATTTTAATGCCTGCAAGCTTTATAGAGTAAAGCAAATCAACAGGCAAACACTGACTGACATGTTAAACAATTCTCAGGTAGTCAGATCATCTGACAATGCAGACTGAATGATGTTGATAAGCCATGGTTTCAGGGGTTGCTATATAAAGGTGATTCCCTTGCTCATGTGGGACAGATTTGCTGGCAGTCACACATCAGGCAATTGGGAATGTCAAGCAATTCTGGGTATCATAGAAGAAGCCTCTTTTGGTGTCAGGAGTAAATTGGATTTCAAACTTCTATGTTTCTCCGCAGGAAATCAGAACTGACTGATCTAACTTGGAGGTGGGCACAGGCTGACTGCCCACAGAACAGGCTGGCTGGTCTGGGCCAGCAGCCCCACTGCTCCCAGCTCCATAGGCAGCACAGCAGCTGTCAGCTAACCTACAGAGTGGGAAAAGGGAACAGCTAAGCCTGGCTTCTGGATTGAGTTTCTCTCAGATTGGCTCAGAGAACTATTGAACCATGATCTGTAGAATTTCATAAAGATACATCCATCTATGAAGCTCTTCTTATCAGGATGTAACTGTTATTACAGCTCCAGGACTGAACATTACAGTAAAAATTTTAATCATTACAGAATGATTTTAAAGTGAAGCTTATTCCTCAGACCTGATGTGCTTTCTGCAGGTCTCAAGCAGCAAGGCAACAAAACATAAAGTTTCTTCTGCTGTCTCTGTTTTAACAGAGAAACAGAACAATGCTGTAGATATTCAGAATTATATATATTTAGATATTTAAAGCTTTTTTTGCTTGAATTTTTCAAGGAAAAATGGAGGTTTGTTCTTAAATAAGGGAAATAAACTGGCACAAGGTGATAGAAAAAGCTCAAGTACTCAACACTCTCTGACTTTGGTTTTCACAAACAGGCCTGCTCCCACACCTCTGCATGTGCCAGTGTGCTCTGGAGAGGCACAACCATCAGGAGGAAACAATGTTAGGGTGGGTCTACCTAAAAACTGGATGTATTCAAGTCCATGGGGTGGTGATGGGACTAGCACAGAGCTGTAGATACGGCTGGCCCACATGATTATGAGATAGTTAAAATATACATGAAACAAACCATGTTTATCATGAGAGGGCTCTGATGACTGGAAAAATACCTCAACTCTGAATAAAAAGAAGACCCAAGGAACAGGGGCTTGTTTGCTTCCACTGCAGTCTCCAGAGCAATGAAGGTACACCCCCCTTGGAATTTTATCCTAAATACTTGCAGGACACAGGAATAACCAACATGGACTTGTCACAGGCAAACGAGACTTGACCACTTGATAATTCTGCATCTCACTGCTGACAGCAATGCTGAAGAGGTGAGGGAGTTGATGCAGCACATCTGGGCTTCAGACAATGCCTCCCACAACAGCTTTCCTTAGGAGCTGAGGTGTGTGGGCTAGAAGAAGTCAACAATTTAACATCCAGCTAGGGGCCAGCAGGTAACAGAGAAAATACGCCAAGGGCATAGTGTTCAACCTTCTCCTGCTAGTAACTGATAATATAAATGTGTGGTCATGCAATACAGCTTGGAGTCTCAGACTGGATATTAGGAGAAATTTAAATGGAACAGATTACTCAAAGAGGCTGCATGATCTCCATCCTTTGCAGTTTCTGAAGACTTGATTAGAAAACAGAACAAAGCTGACCTGGTCTAGTATTGCCCATAGCCTTACAACATACTTGAGATGAGGCCTTTAGGGTCCTTCCACCATGCCTATGAATTGGTGTAACAGACTTCATTCCTGTCAGTAAAAATATTGGTACTTCAAACAAACTACCTTTAGTATGCAAAACACACACATTTATTCACTGCAGTCTGATGATTGTTATGGGTCCCTTCCAAACTGAGATATTCTATGATTCTTTCCCTGCTTAGCTTCATTCCCAAGTCTCTCTGGGAAGCTTTGCACCTCCAGAACAGAACAAACATCTGCTGTATATACGTGAACTTGTGACTTGCTCTCCGCCCAGCCAGTTAACTGCATAATTCTGCTCCCAGGCCCGCTGAAGGCACCTTTTTGTCCTCTGTATGCTTTCATCACAGAGATAGGCATGTGTAAATTTACTGTAGGGAACAGTTTCCATCAGCAAATCCTTTCTTGTGACACAACCATAAAACAATATTTGCAGTGACATACTGGGTCTGGGTTCTCTGCTTAGAAATGTACCTCCAAAAAAAAAAAATCAGTTCCAGCTTAAAGGATTCTACATCTTTGGTATTTTGCTTCAGAAAAATATTAATGTAATTAAGATTTTAAGGCTGCTACTCTCGGTCTGAGGAATTCTAATTGTTAAGAGCAACAGCATTTGGCAGAGGAACAGAGGTGTCAGAACATCTATTCATAATTCTATTGTGTGCAACAAAATAAACAACCTCCATCTCCAAATAGATCAGTGATACCCTTTATCTTTCCCCTCTATCAATTTCCAATTAAAGAATTGCATTTAGGATTTGCTGATACTCCACACAACAGCTGCTGGTAAATTTCTGACTGACTGTACAGAGCAGCTTCTTGGAAGGCCAATGTGCTGTACATGCATGGCAGAAATGGAACAGGCAGCCAGGATTAAATCACAGTAAAGGGGGAGGGGAGAGGAATGCCTGCATTACAGCCTTGTGAGGAATTACTGGTCACGTTAGTTCTCCAAATCTACCCCTGCCCTAATTAAGCTGCATTTTCACTGTAAAGCAGGCAAACTGCCAGCCATGGTGAAGTGAATCCAGCTTTCCAGTAACTGCCAGGAGCTCAAAAGCATATTCATATTTAAAACAGAAGCCTTTAAGAATAAGGGGGTTTGAGGAGCTATGTTTGAACAGGGCTTGAGCTAACATTAAAATACAATTCTTAAGATAGCAACATTTAAGGTGCTTTAAGGTTTTGTAAGGTGTGGGCTTGGTTGTGCGGCATCCTCTGAGCCTGATTTTATATCAATGTCAAGTATGACCATTTCCTTTTGAAGTCACTACAATCTCTACAGACCATCCTGTCTTTTTTTCCTGCTTCTCTGAGGGCAGGCCAAGGGGTTTGAGTTTAGCACAAAACATTCGCAATCTGGGGCAAACACAAGTAATGTAGGGGCCTGATTCAGAGCAGACTCCTTTAATCAGTCTGTGGTGTGTATGTACACTGGATCAACAATGAACCTGTGCTAAGACATTTGGTCCAACAGCAGAATATATTTTCAGTTTTCTAGTCAGGATTTGCTAGCCAACTATAAAGACCATATTAGCTTTTAAGGAATTAGAAGCTCAGGCCATATGCCAATAAACAAATCCAGTGGAAGCTGAAGCGCGAGCAGGCACCCTCACTGCCATCCAAACACACAACTCAAGGCAGGGTTTCTGGCTAACAGGCATTCCACAGGAGAAGTACTACAAGGTCTTCGAGGAATTAAAAAAATAGCTCATCCTACACATCACCTTTCAGGCATAGTGCACAAGCTCTGATAACTGCTTAACTCCTCCTTCTTTCCCCCTTATAATTACTTAAATGACAGGGATTCAACTACACAGGAACCCACTGAGCAGTTCAATAGCAACTCTTCCAGATCAGACTCAGGAACAATGGAGGAATTGCCTGCTGTGCCAGTCCCTATGCAACAGGGGAACAAGTTTTAGGGGCTAAACACTGAGAAAACCTTGCTCATTTGGATCTTAAACCAAATATCAAACACATCCTTTTCCAAAACTTCTCTTGTCCTTGCATTGTTAGTAAGAATAACGTGCAAAACTGCTAATAGAGAGACACAGTAACCACAAAGAAACTATGGTGCAAAATATCCCACTTCTTAGAAGAAAAGAAAAAAATAATATCTATGTCAACTGTTCCACTGTAGATGTTGGTTTGCAGGCTAGGAGACATTCTGATCACCACTCCTAAAAAGAAATCAACATTTTTTTCCTTTTCAGAAGACGTTTCACCAACATTTCATTTTTGTAAGGCAATTTTTTTTCAGCAATTGAGCAATAGGCCACAGTATGAGAAGCAGCAAAAGCATTTTATTTGCTGTATAATTAGTGTCATTAGAAATATGATTGGTAAAAAAACACATGAGTCCACACAGAAAGGAAAGCTTAATAAAATCCAAAGACAACTGGAAAGGTGGTGGTGGTGGTGGTAGAGACTTAGCAGAGAAAATTTTTTAAGTCTTCCAAGGTTCTAGACAGCAACAACTCTTTTTGGCCATCAGAGATGGTAACAAATCTTCCTACTACTTTGCATCAGAGTGTCCTCCTCCACCCTTGTTGGACTGCTAGCTTCAAATCACTTAAACCTATTGTGGAGTGTGAGAAGGGAACTAAACACAACATCAGGATCTCTTCGCATGAGGTAATGCTTTCATGCAACTGTTCTGCACATGCAAAGGCATAAAACTCACTGAGCAAACACCATCTTCTCAAAAATCACTTTAAGTCATAACAACACTTCACTTTGTTTAATTCCTGTATTTTCCAAAAGGTGGTAGAAGTACTGCATTTTTTAAACAATAACATGCTTCTCCTTCAAACAGAAAATATCTTTAATCTTTAAAACAGAATGATTTCTTTTCTGACACTGAAATGACAACAGTCTTAATTCATGGAAGTAACAATTGTGTTTCTGAAGCAACAAGTTGCCACAATGATTATTTGTAAACATTATACCCACAACAGTAAGTACATTAAAATCCCACACTTCCACCTTAAAATAAACCACAAAGATTTGACATGAAATACATAAAAAGTTTATTATGTATGTACCCCATCTTCTTATCTGGAGGAGAAAATCTGAGGCAACAGTTTGGTGCAGTATAGAGAAGCAAAGCAATATACAGTAGCTGCACAGAGCTTGATTGGTTTCAGACCACAACTAAATACTCTTACTATGACTGTTAGTACAGAAATGTTCTGTAATTAGAAAAAATGAGAAGTATTACTCTCATGCTGTACAGTCTTACATTTCTTGGTTAGAAAAGAACAACTGATTGAGTTTGAATCTTTCGCGCCTGAACCTTGCACACCAACTTGTTTGGCTGTTGCCTCTGGAATGTTCAGCACAAAGGTTAAGCTCCAGACATAATTTAAGTGCTTTTCATGTGCAAACTGTTATTCGCTAAAGCTTTCAAAGTACATTTAATTACAGATATGAACACCCTGTAAAGATATGAGGATATGACAGCAGACCCAGAGGCCAATACAGATTTTTTAAAAGAAATGCTATGTTCCACTGCAGTAGTTCTAGTCCCTGATTAGGTCCTTCCAAAGAGAGGGCTTATTTCAATTGTAGGAGATAGACCACTCTTTAACAGAAGCATCGTGGGATGTTGTTACCAGAGTATGTTCATCCAGCCACGCCAAGCCGCTGACATGATGTAGTCTGTGAGCATCTGTATCACAGTGCAAAGTAACAGAAAAGAGTTAGGAAGGCTGGGTTGACAAGGTAACTTCAGCACATTCCAAATATGATTTTTAGCTGGATTAAATACTAGTGCTGGATTTTAAAAGTAACTACAAAACTAACAGAAGAACTCCAGCTCGTGTGGCTAGATAGATTAACAAAGGCTAAATTACATTGGGAATATTCAAAGCCTGCTTACCATTACTCTACAAAACAGTGTTGGATCTCAAGAACTACTAACAATTTTAAAAAGTAGCATGTTGAAGAAAACATACCTGGTATCTTGACTCTGGTCTCTGGATCACTCACAGTCCAAACATACACCATCATGTCCATGCCTCCAGAAGCAAAGTGTTCATTGTCTGGTGACCATGCAATGCAAACAACTTTTGCATGGTGTCCGTAAAAGACGTTATGCTCCTATTTGAAAATGAGAGAGACATGGGTTATTCCAATAGTTAAAGCTCCTTCAGGAAATCACTAGGCTTTCAATGTGCAGCATCAGAATGAGCTACTGCAAGACTCCAGACAATGTACATCTCAGATGCAGATGGATGCACTAAGCAAACCAAGTGGTGGCTTCATTTTATGTGATTTATTTAAATACTTGGTAGGCCAATAAAATACCAACCCCCTTTGTAAAAAAACAAAACATGAAGACATTTTTCTATGAAAGCATGGTATATTAAGGGTATATGCAATTTAGAGGCTTCTAAAATAATCCCACAGATGTTTCACAAGGCAAAATTATTTCAATTTTTACTTGGAAAATGAAATATTTTTTTGTGGAATGCCATCCTGTGTTTTTACTTCAGTTTACAGGCTGATACACATTGACTGTTTGAGCTGAAAAGTGGAAATTGCCCATTTTTTGGTTTTTAGTTAAAAGACAGTAGATTGGCAGATAAAACAAGATCCCCTGTCCTAGCATGCCCCTTTCATAGCTTAGTCCTTACCAGGGAACTGTGTGCCTGAGCCAGCAGAATTTCATTGCCAAGTCTGCTTTATTTATGTAATTGAATTTCATTGTATTGTATGATTCTTATCAAACTGAGCCTACATTCTTGTCCATTTTACAAAAATGCACACAAGTTCTCTAACAGACATGGCATGTATTTTGCTACATCCTTTAAAAATCCCAAACTAACCAACTAGTGGTTCGGCAGATCCAAAGGAACTTTTTGTATTTAACTATGGCTAGCCTGTGGAAATCCAGCTCCTTCCCTATCTTAACTATGCATTTGTTTTTAGATGGGTTTCAGTGCTTTCCCAGCAGCCAACCCATGCTGCACATTTCCTCAACTATTCTTACTGCCTGGAGGGTTCACATAGGCTGCTGTAAATACCAGTACTAGCTCAAAATAGCAGGTAAACAGTCACAGAAACATCAAATTTACATCAATGATTTACAATTAAGCCTCAGCAGCAACAAAGTCCTTCACTACAGCAGATTTAGACATGGGCTGTCAGTCTATTTGTTTTTAAACAAAGACAAGTCTCATTACAACAGTTCTTACCGCATAGCCATCAGCAACACTAAAGACAGTGACTACTTTGTTTGCATCACAGACTGCAAGAAAGGCACCATCGTGAGAATATGCCAGGTCAGTAACAGGACCTTTAGCTTCCAAAGTCTTATCATCGCTTTTCAAAGAGGTTCCTTGGATTGAATACAAATGGACATTCCCATCCTGCAAATTAATAGCAAAGAAGGAGAAAAGGTAGAAGAATCATTTTACAATAGAAAGAGGAGTTCCTGAAATTTTTGCATTAATTCTGTCTGGTAATGCTTATGTTAAGAAAAGGTTTAGATAACCTGTCATTTATGCTGGTTACAATCCACCAAAGTGTGGAAATCAACCCATTTTTTATAATTTGCCAACTTCAAGAACAGAGTGGATAAAAACAATTTGGCAATTTCAAAACAGCAAATAAAGGAAAGAAGACTTAATTCAAGAAGTGAAATAGACTTTAGGTCACAATTAGGCAGATTAGGTCACAATTGTGGCAGAACCTAGGGAATGAAAGCCCAGGAACACCAAATACACACACTTAAACAATCCTGATGTTGTTACAAATTGTCACCTACCATTTCTCAACACAACACCTACTATTATTTAATACCTCTGTTACTTGCTCCAGTGTTCAAAGTAGTACAGATTTAGGAAGTGCAACCTTACCGCTCCTCCCACTGCTGCTGTACTTCCTGTGGGGTGAATGGCTACAGCTTCTGGCTCATAGCCAAGGTCATCAATTGCAAAACATTTTTTCTTATCTTTCATCAAGACAATCTGTAAGTAGAAAACCAGAAACTAAGACCCCTCTTCAAAGCACCTAATATAAAACTATTACTTTAGTAAAAAACACAAATTCCCTCTAGTTACTCAGATGTTTATTGTAGACTCATCTTAAGGGAACAGTTTCATTCTTAGAAAAAAAAACCTGAAGAAATGCCTACATGTAGTGACTAACTAATCTGCTGTACTGCAGTACTCATGTTCAAAACTATACATAATCCAGGGCATTCTCCATTGCCTTCAATTTTGCTTCACTTGGTTTGAACATGAAATAAACATGGACAAAACCAGTATTTTTAGCAATGCTTACTCCCTTCTTTGTTCATTGTTAAAGGGAGGGAGGCAGGACGAAATTAGTAGAAAGTTAATGCTGCAGTCTTAAACCTTAAAGGCTATTTCCTATCCAGTTTTATGCTATGGTTATAACTCACATGAAAACAGGTTTGGATAACACTATCAAATGTCCCAAACATAAAACCAGCACCCATGCAGAAAGCATAAATTATTAGAAGTTAATAATGTTTTGATACAAGAGAGCTTCAGTGCAATGTCTCAGTTTTCTGTGATCTGCATACTAGTGGCACGTGAGCTAAAGCTGCTTATGCTGTAAAACAACACTAGTTAATTGGATTAATTGTAAAAAAATAAAATGCAGGATAAAAACATCCTTTTGTCAAAACTGTGTCACAGAACAGATCTGGCATGAGTGTGATTTTGAGGTTTAACCTTCCAGCACAAAGCTGTATTGATAACAAATACAGATGCATCCACACAGGGGACTTTCTGAAATTTAAATGTGAAATTGGTACAGGATGCAAAGAGACAAGGGTTATCAAGTACCTGCTGAATTATGTTCCCTGTAGGTCTTATTAGGAAATTCTGCAGATGTGCAAGGTAATCTCACACAAAGTAGTTAAGTGTTATCACACATGGCATTATTAACACAGCAATAGTTGATAATCCACATGTTAATACTTACTTGTCCAATGCATAAAACTACAGTATAACCACCAGGACCCACAGCTAAACATTTTGGCTGAACATCCATTTTCACAGCATCCTGGCCACTGGACGAGGATGTGCCAAGGTGAAGAAGCAGGAAGGACAAAGCAGGAAGAAATTATTCCATGTCTACCATTATTTTAAATTGCCCATTCAAATAATCACCCACTAATCATCAAGAACATGCATAACTTAATTTTCTTATCTACTAATCAGCAAAGTTTCCTATTGCTTTGTGTTTGAAACTTTACTGTCTTGATCAGGTAGTACACCTTTGAAATGAAAGTCAATGTTACTATACTACAGTTTAATTTTTAAACTAACTAGATTATCTTAACAGGATTCTTTAAATTCTGGTTCCATGAAGAGTGTCCCACTCCTCCTAAACACATTTATCTCCATTACCCCTGAGTGTTTATGAATGACAAAGCAAATACCCTTCCAAAGCCCCTAAGTCACCCAATACAAGAGAGTCTCCATTTCACCCATGGAAGGGATAAAACAAATTGAAAAGCCTGGGATGCATTTCTCATTGTCAGAAAAAAAGCACAAGGTTGGTACAGTAATCATTTCTACAAGTTTCCATGGTAACATAAAACCTAAATAAACTCCAGCATTTCTATTTACCATATCAAATCAACAGCACTCTTGCTGTAAAACAATTATAGTGCAGTAACAGGCCACATTTTAACTAACCTGTAATCTCTCTTGCTAAGGTTGGTGTAGCGTACAGTGTCATCCATGCTGCAGGTGACCAGCTGGTCCATTTCATCCACTGCCATTCTAGAAACCTGGTTTGTGTGGCCTTTCCCAGAAAAGCCATCATTCTCTCCAGTTTCAGAATCCCAATAATGTGCATAATGGAATTAAGGAATATTAAAGATACTGGTGCAGTCAGATTCCACACCATAAAAAGTTACATAATTGAGAGAACAGCTAAGGTTAGAAGGGACCTTTTGAGATTTAGTTCAGCCTGCTGCTCCAATTGGTGTCAGCTACAACAGGCTGCAGGGCTCTGTAAGGTTTTGAGTACCTCCAGGGATGAAGACTCAATAAATATTATAAGGTTGCCCATGGAGCTTATAAAGTGAAACTCTGATGTTCTATAGTGAGCTAAATGACCTACCACAGATGGCAGCAAATACTGGAGTAATTAGCATTTGGTCAGAGACTAGAAAACACTTTTTAAAGAATTTTAAATAGAAGCCCTTGTAAAACTGGCTTTCCATCATGATATATGGTAACATGTGAACTAGTCACACTGTATTACAGGTCTGAAAAGAAACAGGACCTATATTTATAGGAGCTTATCCCAACATGACACCATTTTAAAGGCAGGAAAAAGGACAGTAGCTTTAACTATAAGCTTCAGAATGTTGGAAATATAACTTCCTGCATATTTTGCCATAAGTAGAAAATATGTATTGCTGTTTCTTGATGTTACAAGAGGCTAATTTATATATTTACTTGCTTCTCCATACTATCAAGCTACCCATCATGAAGACATAACAACTGAAAATTAAGAGCTGGCTTACATTTAGTAGGAAAATGTGAAGGCAGGTAATAAAACGGGTATTAGGAGAAAACAAAATAAACTTTAGACAAAGTATCCACTTGTGTCCAATAAACTATGTCTTTGGCAAAGCTTTTTTTTTTCACCTCTCCTAATGAGCTCTCATATCAGACTATAAGACTAGAACAAGCATCACTATCATTCAAAGGATATTAATATGACCATCATTACTTCCAGAGTAAATATAGGACTTTCCACCATTTTTGTGCACTGTAAGACACTGAATTGACTTACTATGACCCTGTGAATGGAACATAAATAATTACTGATGAGCAATTTTTAACACATACATACACCTATTTGAGAAGAATGATAGGTTATTCAGAAAATAACATGCTATTCACAAGCATAAAAAGTCACCCAGTATAAAAACCACTATTTTACAGTCTGGTATAGCACTGTTACAGCACTACTATTGCTATGTCCTTGATGAGAAACAATAAGGACCATGGATGTCCTTATTAGCCTGATGAGCCAAAATACTTTTGTAGCCTTTTCATCACTGCTTTTCAGGCACTTTATGATTCAGGGAAGAGGACTAAATATGGTCATGTACCCATACCAACTTCCAGAATTACAGCAGTGATGGCAAAAATCTGGGACATTGTTTCTAGTTCATGTAAAAATGTTAAGTTCCCATGAGAGAGAGTCTAGTGTCAGCGAACTTTTTAAATCCTAAAATTAAAGTTCAATTGCATGGTAACCCTAATCACCTTGTCCACAATACACTAGTTCTGGGAGAATGAGACATCTCTGGTAGTTTTCTATCTATGCTATATTTCTTTTCTCATCTCAAGAATGCTTAAAAGCTGCCACAAAAGGTAAGTCGATAACATTAATTAAAATGAAATAATCAGTCTGGGTATTTGCACAAAGCACAGTGTCACCCATCTAAAGAGTAACTTCTTGATTCAAGAAACAGTCACATACAGCTCATTTGGCAATGCTAATTAAACAAAGCTATTTTTCAATAGCTACTTTATAATAGCTTACAATTCCATCTTTACAACTTCAGTCACTGAGTCATTTATTGCAGAAACTCATGCAGTAAGAGAACTTTAACCTACCTTTATGACACGTAAAGGCTTATTTGGATTGTTCTTGTCCAAATAATTGATATAGCCAGACAGGGAGATAGTCAGTAAATGGTCTTTCTGCCACAAGCAACCCAGCTGCTGATCCAACACGTTTGATCCCATGTTAAAAGTATTTACAATAGAATTAGCACCAACATCCCAGATTTTAGCAGTTTTATCTCCAGAAGCAGAAAGCAACTGACTACTGTCAGGGCTCCAACTAATCTGTAAAAACAAATGTCACCACAAGACAGTAAATGCATTTATTAATCCAAAACTTTGCAGTTCATTAACTGGGTAATGAAACACTATGGATCATCTGCACAAATGAAGTGATACTTACAGCATAAATACCTCCATCATGTGCTTTGCCTCCACCAAGAGCACACACTTTCTCTCCAGTCTTCCCATCATAGACAAAAATCTTAAAAGAGCACAGAGACATACAACTTAAAGGGAAAAGCCGTAATGGAAAAAACCCCAAGGCAGTATCTGATATTTTGATATGCTAGAGTCCTTCTTAAGGAGAGGCAAAAGCTATGCTGCACTGAATAATTAAGACTAAATAATTGAGATGAAAATTGTAAATAATCACAGCAAGTCCCCTGTACTTTGGATCCAGACATTTGAAATTCTGGAAAATGTTACAGTTTTGACTCCTACTGTGATGACAGCTGTTTAGCACTTCTGTCATGGGAGTCTACCCTTTGAGAAGGACAAGCTACCTATGGTAAAAGAGTCATTGTCAGCCTGCCCTTATCAGTAGGGAGTACACATGGAGCTGGGTTGCCATCTATGAATTCACCATTTCAGCTAGACCTCTCAGGATCATAACATACATATTCCAAAAGTCCAATATATTCCTGCCAAAATAACTTGTAAGACGATGCTAGGGAGATGGATTGGGGAAAAAACCCAAGTAAGAATAGTCTGGTTATTATCACTTATCAGTTATTACAGATTTACAGGAGGATAGTTGAAAGTTTCAACTTGTGGCATAAAAAAGAAGCAATATGGGTTTTACTATACTAATCCTATTCCCAAAATGCACAAGAAAATCTTCTCATGCTAAAATCAGTTTTAATAGAGTTCCTTGTGTTTTACCTGCCCATCTGCACTTGCTGTAGCAAATCTGTTCCCATCAGGAGAAAATCTCACACAGTTCACAAACCGTGTATGGTCCTGTAGAAAAAAAGTAAGAATCAGCAAACAAAAAAAGAAGAAACCATTTTTAAATAGAAGACAATCTACTAACAATGAAGTTCTCTTACATGTGAACCATAAATTAGCTGTGTAGGAAATGTTTGCTGTAGAGAATTGTTACGAGGCAAGCTTAGGCTCTACCTGAAGAGAACCATGGGGCCAAGAACAGTCCAGGGAAGACACTGTGACATCATTACTGATGTAGTTAACACAACTCAGTGCATACCAGAAGAATGATTGCCCAGCTTCAGGGATAAGCAGTAAAAAAAGTCAGCCTACAAACATGAACTTCTTCCCCAGTGGTGACTGACTTCTTCTGCAACATTCCTCAGATTTCAACTCTCGCTTCATTACACAGTGATTTTATACACACAAGAGTATTATATCCTTCTTATTGCAAAAGAAAAAAAAGCACAGGCATGAGGAATAAGTTACTGTTTTACTAAAATTCCATTCCTGGGAGACTGCATTAGTGGTAGTTCTCTGAAGTAATAAGGCAAGACTGATGTATGCTCCCCAAATAGACTATTTACAAGTAGGAGACTATTCAAACCACGCATACTAGAAAACACATGTTAAATAGGGAAGCATCACAATGAGGCCAAAGCTCCCATGCAGAGAGATTTGGGAGCCTATTTTTAGTAATATGGAAGGCAGGTTCTAACCTACTTTCACCAACTATACCTTTTTTCCCCCGATGATACTGCAGGCTAATTTAAACCATATAACAGCCCATATCAGAATCCCATATATCAACCCAAATATCACTTTAAAAGGAAGGCTGTATCACATACCAGTCTAAGCAGCACTGGTAAGCAATTTGGACTTCAGAGTTCTAAAAGAACCAGCTTAGCAAAATGCAAGTATCAGCTTAAGTTCAGAAATATATTAGGCAACTACATCATTTAATTGGATTGTAGAGCTCAAAACAATTCCTTTTCTAGAATTGGAATGGAATCCTTACTAAAGTCAGCATATGAAAACTACTCAAGGCTAATATGTAAGAAAATAAAAGGCCTACTACAGTGTTTTTAAAACTAAAATACAAACTAAACATTTTCAATTGACTACTGCAATAACAATCAACATCTTTACAATAGTTTTTTTTGAGGCAAGAGGTCTCCTGCCTTCAAAGCTCTGCAGCTTTGTGGCTTTTTATTTTCTTTGGCCTTAAGCAACAATGAATACCTTCACTGCGATTTCATGTAAGAGATTGTAACAAATAGAATAAGAAACAAAGTCAAAAGGAACATGGAAACAGAAAACCAACCACACAAGTTACACACCCATTCCATGAAGTAGAAATTAAGTTATGCTTTCAAACATCTACATTCACCCTAAGTGGCCCTGGGATTTCAGATTTGAGCACTCTATCAGACTGGAAAGTTACATGAAAAATCACCACATTTCTTGAATCATGCACCTTGGAAAGCTTCAAGAAATTCTACACACATCTGCACTGGGAAACAGAACTCTGAAAAAAATCAACAGAGCCAACAAAACAGCCTACTTCATCCCTTCCATAGCTTAGTGACAATGAAAAAATAATATTGGAAAAACTGTTTCAGGTTCTCTTTTTAACCAACAATTTATGTTGGTTTTCTTGGCCTGAGACAAACTGTTTTATGAACCATGTAATATTTAGTGATACATGGTTTTAAGAAAGCCACTTGACATCAGCTATTCTTCAAAGTGGGGAACTGAGAACTTCTGTTATAACAGCTAGCTGTGATAAGAACTGCAAACTTGGTGGAAACTGCACAGTTTAAGAGAGCCACATCTAAACTTCAACTCACGCTTAGTGTAAACTTGAACTTGAAAGGCGGTCCCTCAAAGAAGGCAGCGCAGTTGTCATCACTGCCGGTTGCCAGCCGATATGGTCTCGTTTGTTTCATGTCCACGCTGTTGATCACTTTATTGTGCCCAGTAATCTCACCAACAGAAGAGCCACTATCCCACAGGAACACTGCTCCAAACCTAGTGAGAAAAGCACACAATAAATACAATTCATAAAAGTTACACATAGATTAACTCCTTGAACATCTGCAAAATGCAGATTTGAGTGCACTCAAAGAAAAGAAATTAGGTCATCTCATTAATCTCATGCAAGCGCATCATAGTTCCCTGAAGGCTATTTGAGATCTTGCTGGTGAGAGATTCTAATCTTCAATAGGAGACATTTGCTGAAGGGGACAATCAGGTTTTGCATATAAAGCTTCTAAAATTCAGAGATCCAATGTATATTCCTCACTAAGACTGTTGGTTTATAAAAGAAAGCAGTAAATTATTCCATCTGCCTAGCCACAACACAGACTGCAGGAAGCTGGGGTAACAATGACATTGGATCACAGTTATCTGACTATTTAGCCTAGATTGAGTACCATCACTTTTAAAACTCTTCTTCCTTAAATCTTTTAATAATAATATTTGTAAAAGCTTTTTTGACAGTTCTTGCTCTAAATCACTTAAAAAAAAACCAGTATAATCAATGCAGAGGCACTAAAGTGCCAGAGCATTGCTATTTGAAAGGCCTTCTTTAGAATCCCTTCAACAATATTCTAGACTGAAAGTCCATTCACCTAATAGGAAGCTGGCCATGTTTTTGAAGAAGGAGAGCAAACTCACATTGTATCTACCCAGGGGGAGATGAGGCAGAGGGAGCAATGGAGGACAAAGAGTCCCTTTCAAGGACACAGTACATGACAGGGATTAGAGAATGGTGCAGGGGACTAGGGAACAGCACCACATGATATTTTTCAGCCCTTTAGGCATAAGACTACCTGGTTTGGATTCTGCTTTAAGAGTTCTGACAGTCTTTGAACATTAAATGGAGGACACAAACCTAAATCGGCATCTCATATAGTCAGGTAAAAGACGACTGCTTGTTGTCCTTTCATTAAACTACCATAATAAGGACTAAAAATATAGACATGTTACCAAAGGAGAAAATTCAGATACACTTTTTTTTAACTCTTATTCAATCAATTGAATAAGACCATGAGTCCAATAAGTGAAGGAAGAGGGAAAAAAATCTTGTTTTCCCATTCCTACCCTATCAGAATTTGATAAAAAAAATGTACCAAACAGCTATCCTTGAAAGTAATACCCACCTACCTCTAAGAAACAAGTCCCATACAATTTTTAAACTAATCAATTGTAACTTTTCAACTAATTTAAAGCTGTCAAACAGTAGAGAAAGAAAATATCACTGCAAAACAGCACAACTTGAAGTCAAGACAGGGAAAAAGCACTGACTTCATTCCATTGAAGAATTCAAAGTTCTCTGTAAGGATGTTAGGATGCAGAGGTTTACAGTAAATTCATGTATGTATGTATAAAAACACACAAACACAAAAGAATTACTCACTTTTCCCTTCCTTCTCCAACCACAGCAATTCTCTTGCTGTCTTCAGTCCATGCAAGGTCCTTGATTTTTCCTGCAAATGGCTGATACTCATACTTCAGTAGGTGTTCCTTCTGTGTAGTATCCCAGATTCTCAGCTTTCCAGAGACATCTGCCATAATAAAACAGAATATAACTATTGTTCCAGCATGACTCAGTCACATGACTCATCAATCTGCCACAGTAGAGATTTTCAGCTACACTGAAGACTTGTACTAGGGACCTACTACATTACTCTATTACAACTACTACAAATCTCTTTGTTTGGGAATGCTGAAGACTATATCCATTTCAATAAATTAGGTTTTTAACCAGATACTACGATTCAGGACATGCAGCACCAAATACAACAGACTGAGAAAGCATTTGCAGACACATGAAAAAACTGCACAGTAAGAGAGCAGGAACTTTAATGTTATCAGCTGGTATGTGATAAGTATCTGTTACACAAAGAAGAAGCCAGTCCAGCCCCCTTGCCCAGCAGCTACAAGACATCTTAGTGACCCTTCACTGGGAAGTAAGCCACCCTACACCTACAAGGGAGGAGTACAGTGGATAGTGGCTGATGCACTACAATTTGTACCTTCAAAGGAGACCTGTTTTGCATACAAATACCAGGCATATGTAATGTACAAAGAGATTTCTGCCCACAGAACTCAATTCATGCACATCAGCATACTTTTTCTATACAGAAGCATACACACACTTAACGGTGTGGATGCCTGCACTATCTGAAATACTAGATAGGAATGCAACAGAATATTCAGGAACAGTAATGTCAAAAGCAGCAGACATGGCACAAGCAGTTAACAATTTAAGACTTGAGATAATGAAAGCTCCCTGGGTCACTGTTTCCACTGAGTATTGTAAAACCCAAGAGCTATTCAGAACAATTACTGTGGTGCAGGATTGTCAGGATTGTAACCGGAGGAATTGTTCTATACACAGACAAATTTACACATCTCTAATGAAACCCACACAGCAAAGTCTGTGTGTATTGTACCCTTCAAAAAAGCCACTGTTTTAGAATAAACCACGTGCTAAAATATGCATCTTTCACCTCAGCAGAATGCTTAAATTCTGTTCACCATTTGTGGTGCATCTTTACAATTCAATTTAAACACAAAACCACCCTGCATCTTTTGGACCTGGTCATAGACTGATCTTTGTCACTTCTGCTAAAAGGATGGATTCAGAACTTTATAGACAGAATTTGTTATTGAAGCAGAATTTTAATATGGACTTTACAATCTAATTGTTTTCTCCAACTATTAACAGATAAGACACAGAGCTTTAACTTTGCAGTATCTCCCATTACTGCTATGACTGTAATAAGAGAAATTACCATAAAAGCCAAAAGCATAATGCCAAAGGTCTGTCTCATGAAGCATTAATGCAGGCTGCATGGCTAATGCAGATTTATAGACAGAGAAATGAATCTTACATGTTATACTTAGAAACAGCTTAAACAGCTTGGTCATCTATCTTCAGACCCCATGCTCAGCAGTATCACAAAACTATTTATAAATGACACACAGAAGATGCTTTTTAAGGGAAATACTGCAACCTAAATTCTTTCACTTGGGTAGGACAAAAATTAACCAAATACTTCCCTAGCACAGTATCTATGACTGTTCTTTTACAAAGGACTGGAAATCTAAAAGACTACAAGAAAAAATTAGATAGTTATTCTGAGTATTAAGTGCTGCACAAATCTAGAGTACCCAGTTTGTAGAATACAGAATGCAAACTGGATTTTAAGAGGGTATTCAATTTGACACATGGTCCACACACAAGACTGAGCCAAGAAAATCCTGGCTGTGCTCCCTTTCAGACAAGAATGTGAGAAAAAGGAAAAAAAAAAAAAAAAAAGGCTCTGCTATCAGAGTTCTGGGGAACCTTTAAGAACGCCAAAAATACTGATTCTAATATAGCTTTCTGATATTTTCTGAAACCAAGAAGGAGAGGACATTTTACACTTAAAAAAAATACAGTTCCCTTGAAATTGCTGAAAGTGAAACTCCCATTCTAAGAGCTTTGCAGGTTTCTAAGGGGCTCATATTCTGAATGTTTTATTTTCAGATATATTACTTTAAAAATATATCTATTTGGCCACATTACTTGCTTCTGAAGCACTTCTAATTGACTATGGCAAGCATTTAAAAAAAAAAACTATATTTTAGCTGCAAGTCTTTAAAAGAAATACAAGTTACAGTATTGTATTTATCAACAATCTTCACTGTATACCACTCCACCTGAAAAAAAATATCAATTATTTGATGCAAGCTTCTATTAAAAAAGGTTTGTTTAGTTCTTTGGTAGTCAAAATCTCCTATAATACAGGAAATTCACACTGTAAAAATTCACGTTACACATCTTCAGACTATTGATTCATATGCATTACACAAAAACTGAGACTGCTCTTTCCCTGCTAACTTGCCAAGGAAAGCTTTTTTAGTTCATGCTAAAAAGTAAAAGTCATAAATGTTGCCAATTTTGGTCAGGAAGAAGGGGAAAAAATGAGTACACACTGTTTTAGAATCCCTCTCCTGCCTAAAAAGTATCAAAGTTTATTAACATCACAAACAATAATCCGGTATTTCAGAAATAACTTTTCACTCTGTTGCATTTACCCAAGTCTTCATCACAGTAAGTATTTTCGGGTTCATTTCCAGGTTCTTTATTGAAATACTACATTTTAAAAAGAATGTCACTAAGCTTACTGTCTGAAAGAGGTTAGAGGAACAAGGACAGAAATCATTCCTCCTCCAAAGACAGTGCACCTAAGTCCACTGAAGCACATCCCCTTGACTGCATATTCCACACACACACACGAAGTGCTACTGTGGTTTTGCCAGTAACTTAAACAGCTCTGTCCACACACATCTCATGCACATGGATACTTTACCTCCAGATGCTATGTAGAATCCACTAGGAGCATACTTGGCAACTACAACCTGGTGGGCATGCTCAGTGTAGATGTCAGCAATTGCAGGATTCTATTTAAAAGGGGGGAAAAAAAAGTTACAAAGTTGTACTTCCTCATTGTCAAAGGAATAAAATCAGAAATTCAACAATAAAATTCATAATTTCTCCCTGCACTCTTTTCTCTGCACCCTGCCTTCCAGTTTAAATTGAGCAACTGTCTAAAAGTGCAGTACACATTGCAGAACACTGCTGGTACCACTGAAGCAACACACTACTTTTTAACAACTGACACGAAAAAGGATTTCCTCTTAAGGAAGTCTGAAGTGCTGGGACCCTTTCTTCTCCAATACCTGCTCAACAGTAGAAAAACACTCTCCAAAATAACAGGCCAAGTATCAGGCTCTCTTTTTTAGAGGTAGCCCAGGGATAAAGCAGTTACTTAAGTGGGATGCTAAATACAAGCTGCGCTTTGCAATGCACATCTAAAATTCTACTGTAGTCAAGCATGAAACTTAAGCCTGCAGTCAACCACAACACATGGCTGTTAATCATCACCATGTACCCAAAATCACTCAATAACCAATGAGATGTGCTAGGCTTGCTCTTTCTTGATAACTACAATCTGCCTAAAAGCCAGAAGACCTGGTATCAAGAGTTGTACAGGAATCCTGAAGGAAAATCACTGCCACTCCATCATAATTTTATCTCTTCAGTCTAAATTATGTTTTCAGACATAATATTTCAGATATTTCAGGATGGACAACAAAATAAACTCTGTGTCTCAGCAAATCAGTAATGTTATACAATAGAGGCACCACACAAACCAAAAAAAGAATGACATCAAGGCAAAAAACTGTTTTCATATTAGTTGTATAAAAAAGTCATTCTTTACCCCTCTCAATTACAGTGTATATATGCTACAATAGTAATACACTACTCTTTAGAAATATTTTCTACCATTTAACAGGCTTGCTCCAGAAACTTGACTCATATGATCAAAACAAAATTCTACTTTAACTGCTATAATTAATACAGATTTATTCAACTGAACCAGAAAACCACCTGATGTTATGGTATGACTCAGCCATCCAATCAGGAAAAACTAAAACACCCGCTCTGTGTTAGAAAGCAGCCTCCTGCTCACAAGAGTTCTTGCTGCTGCAGTACTGTTACATCTCAGGAGACAGAATTCAGCTTGCTCATGCAAAAAGGAACTCTTTTCATTCCTGCTTTTATGCATTGCTGGAGTGCATTATAGCTCTACTTAAGTCACAACCATCTGCACTTACAGCATGCACATCCCTCTTCATTTTGTGTCCAACTGGATTTCATCTGAGTAAGACAAGATAATGTTTTCCCTATTCTGTATTTGCATCACCTACATGGTCAGGGAGCTCAAATCCCACTGCATGTTGTTATTAATGGCATGGTAGGTGCTATTTTACAGCAAGAATCTCCAAGAGCCCAGGAAACTAAGCTGAGAGACTAACTTAAAGGGTTACATGAAAGATAAAGACCGAAATTTAAGATATGGTAAACAGATTCCAGAAACCAGGCAGTAAGTTAGGGCTGTCAAAATTGTTCATTATTTATTCAGTAGTAATATTTCTGCTTTTAAAGTCAGTTTTCTAACTTGCATGTTTTTCAATTCGGGCCCAACCCTCTAAAAAACACTTCTAAAAAGATATTTAAGGAGAAAATTATAGTGTGAGCTGAGACAAATGTGGTACATAGATTAAACCAGCAGCAAGCTTATGTGGCTTATGTCAAACACTGAAACCAGAGCCACATATGAAAGTGAGCAGTTTCAGTTCCAAGCTTCAAAGTAGTGTTAGACTCATGAAGATAAAATATTAATGAAGTATGAAACCTTAAAAAAATATCACTACTCTTTCTCACAGAGCTTTTCCAGCACTGCTCCAGAACTACTTGTTGTTAAAGGAAGTCTCTAGATCATGCTCAGAGATCAAGCATTAACCCTGAATGCTATATTCATCTGATTAGCTAATGCTAGATAGCTTTAGACTTAAGGAGAAAGGTGATCACTGCATTTTGATGACCCGTTTTTTTTTTTTTAATTAGAGCACACAACCATTCCATTGGAGAACTGCTCATGGAGGGACTACACACAGACTTCCCCCAGCATTTAATTTCGTTGCTGCAAACTATTAGAGAGGCTTCTATAAGGTGCAAAGAAGGCACAGCTCTTAACTAAGAGTGGACACACTTGCAAGTCAGGTTACAAACTGCAACATTCCCCAGCACAAAAGCCATATAACAGGGCTTGGTCAGTTTTTGTGTTACTGCTACAATATATTCTGTAGTCACCTGTCAATTATTAACAGTAGCAAACTCCCCTTGTCAGTTGGGTAAATCTGCCTGTCAGCATGAACTGCACCATAAAACCAAGGATTCGTGACTTCCATTCTCACCTTCCCTTGAGAGTTTAAACAGCATGAATTTGAATTCCCACAATCCCACCTTGCCTGTTCTCAGGTCACCGTGTCCCCTACACCCCCCAGCTCACGCTGGGGCTCACATTTGGACTGGGCTAATCCTCAGTGAGCTGATTCAGGTAAAGCAAATTGCTTTCTTCCGATTTAACCTCCAAAACAGGGTCAGGAGAGCATTAATAACAGTACAAGGGAGAAGGTCAGCATTCACGACTTGGTCAGAAACTGTAACGTAAGCAGAGTGGCTCTTCCCTCTTCTCTCATCACACTGTGTGCCATTACAGGGTTTAACTGGGGCTTCTGGTTTCAGAAACTCGAACTTTTCTTGATACCGAGAGCAAAACACGATTACAAAGACATTACAGCGACACACTGAAACCAGACTGCAAGCTTACTTTTGGTTTTAAGTGGATGAATTTAAAACTGATAGCAATCAAGAAATCTGTAAGGAATTAAGTTATTAGTAGCACTTATCTATTATAGCATGACAATAAAGAAATATCTGAATTTAGTGGGGATGATGAGATAAAACAGGGAAACAGCTCAGTTTACATAGGTGATTTACAGGAGCAGCCATAAACAAATCTATTGTTGTGGAGACCTAGAAATTCCAGAGGTATGTCCTGCCCCTCCCCCTGCAGCCCTTCCTGCTGCAGGCCAAATCTGCAATAGGAAAGTAAATCTAAGGGAGAATTTGATTTCCAAAGAACAAGCAATCGCTCTGAAAAAAAAAAGACAGTGGCCTAAACATGCAACAATTCCTCCATGCTTTTCAAAGGGATGCCATCTTTGAAAAGAAATCATTCCAATAACTCTCTTAGCATTTCTCTAGTTAGCATCACAGAAAAAAAACCCAAACCCAAACCTCCACACTACTGAAAACATTAACTGGGGCATTCTAACATATAATCGATGAGCAAAATTCCCTGTGAGCAGTGCTGAGAACTTGCACCCAGCTTGTCATGGAGTCCAGCAACTCATAACTGTTTTGATTTCTGGAGTTGGGGCTGGGGGGGGGAAGAAACTGAAGAATAACACGTTTAAAGATACAGGTTTGCAAGTATTTACACGCTTCTCTGACAGGATAAGGGCCCCAAACAGCAAATAGGGAAGAGTTCATTTATTAGGCAAACACAACACTCAACTTCATAATAATGATACCTAAGAAGATAAACAGGGCCAACCAGAATATACCAGTCCCTCATCTTTTAAGTCCTATGCGAAGGGGGAAAGAACTGCACATTTTGCCGAGATTTTCTACATGTTTTTACATTCGCTGCCTGTGGTTTTATGCCTGAGTCATGCCCTCCACTTATTCCCCCGCTGCTGATCACGGATCTGTGACCTCGATTGAAATCGCCAAGACTGAATGAAGCACAGGCTGTTAAAGGAGGGGCAGGGAGACAAAATGAAACTTAGCGAAAGCTTCACACTAGAAAACAAAATAAATCAAGATACATTACATCAATGTTCCTGATGACGACACATTTTCCATTGGTATAAAGAAAATTGTTGCCCTTAGGATCACCTCCAATAATTTTGGAAACGCCTCGTTCAACCTGTGGAAGGCTGGCGAACACTTTTTCTAGGGAAAAATAAATGGAAAAAGGAGATAGAAAATAATAATAAAAATAAATTTCTAAAATATCGAAAATAAAAGGAAGGCGCTTAATGCCTCCCCGCCACCGGCACACGCCCTGCCGTGCCGGCAGCCGCCGTCACTTGTTGCTGTCAGCGGGCAGCGAGGCACCGCCGGCTCCGCGCCATCCCGCGGGGCCGCACCAGGCTCCGCAGCCTGCGGGGATCCCCGTGCCCATCCCCGTGCCCACCCGGCGCCTCGGCGCCCCCGCCAGCTTACTGATCTCGTACGGCATCTTCGCCCACTGGTGGCGGCGGCAGGCTCGGGCAGGGAAGGGCGGCGGGCGCGGCCGGGCCGGGCTCTGAGGCTCCGCTGCCGCCGCTCAGCCCTGCTCAGCCCCGCGGCGCGAACCAGGAAGCGCCCGCGCCGCGCGCCGCTCTCCGCTGCCTTTGACCATATATAGTCAACTCTGCTCGCGCCGCGCCGCTCCCCGCCAGCCCGCGCCGCGCGCCCGCCCCCGGAAATGCCGTGGGCTCGGCCGGGCCCGGCGGGGCCGCGCTGGGGCGGCTTCGGAGGCGGCCCCGCCCCGCGGGGAGCTGCGCGCAGGGCGGGCCGGGCCGGGCCGGGCCGAGGCCGGGGCCGGGGCCGGGCGGGCGCCACTCGGTGGCTCTGACCGGCCTCGGCGGCGCCGCGCGTGCGCGGGGGCCGCTCCCCGCCACGGCGCTCCCGGGCAGTGCGTGCGCGTGCGCGGCGGCGGGGCCGCTGAGGGCGGGGCTGCGCGCGCCGGTACCGCCCTGTCCCGGGAACGCCCGGCGAGCACGGGGGGGACATCCGCGGGGATCACGGGAACCACCGGCGGGCACGGGGGGACATCCGCGGGGATCATGGGAACCACCGGCGGGCAGAGGGGTTATCCGAGGGGATCACGGGAACGCCCGGCGGGCACGGGGGGATATCCGCGGGAATCACAGGAACGCCCGGCGGGCACGGCACGGGACGGGACGGGACGGGGCGGGCAGAGGCAGGCTCGGATCTGCAGAGGAGCAGTCCGGGACGAGCCCTCTGTCCCCGCTGTCGGCCCTTTCCCGGCACCGCTCTTCGCCGGGAAGCGTGGCAGCCCCCGCTGGCTCCCGCGGCATCCCTTAGGGCGGCTCTGTGCGGGCTCTGGCGCAGCGGTCGCTGTCGGGATACCGGGAGTGTGCCTTGAGCTACCCCGACGGCAGAGCTTTGGTTTTGGAGGGGAACCATCGTCCTTGTCAGCAGGGACTGACTCGCCAAAGTCACCTCCTGCGGGAGAGGCTGTGTGGGTCCCCGAGTTCCTCCTCTTACAGAGAGCTCTTGGGAAGGCAATTCCTGACCACAGTCAGTATTTCCTTTAAGATCAGTCTTATCTTCATCACTTTTATATTTACGATTATAATATCCTGTAGTTTTATGCCATTCAACTCCAGATGCTGCTGAGGTGCTTCACAAATTGTTAATTTATCACCTGAGTTGTCCCCTGAGGGGACAACTCGATGACTGTTTAAATTAAGCTGAACCACGTATAGCCATTCATATTTCCTATATAACTTTGGATAAATTGAATTCTTCTATCCCTCCAGTATTAATATAAATATATCTATTAATATTAATCACATGTACAATCAGCTCATTTGTGAAGTGAGTTTTCTCCTATAGGACAGGGCAAAAGCATCAGGATAGCTGGTATGACAGGACTGCCTTGCCCAGCATGTGAATACAGAATATAAAAAGAGCAAAGCTTTTGCTGTGCTCTTGGCCCACTGACCTGTAAAACAGGCATGGGGGAGCCCTGTGGGATTCTCCTTTGTAGGCTGGGAGAAGAGGTTGGGGTGGAAAAGCTTTGGGTTGTCAAATGCAGGAAGAATCAATATTGCAGTGCAGAGGTGTAAAGCCTTTCATGCAGAGAGGGGTAAGCATTTCAGGGTGAAAGGATGCTGAAATTTCTCAAGAGCCTGTCCTGAGTTGGTTTATGCAGTCATTCTGGTCAAGGGGCAGTGAAGTCTGCACTTAAGTTGCAAGAGATTTCTGTATTTTTCACTTCTGTGCTAAATGTATTTGGATTTTCCCTTATTCAGTGTTCAAAGAGCTGTATTTTCCTTGAATAATTACCATATGCCAAATAAAAATCAAGTCATCCATATGAAACCAGGTTTGTTTTTTTCTTCACCTCCTAGGATCTTTTTAGAAATACATGAATCTTTATGTATTTATTATGTCAATATTTCATGCTAAAGACAAAGCAGTCTACATTGCCCATAAGTTTGGGGTTTTTTGTGCCCCAAAGCTGTATTATATCTTCTTACATGCCCAGAATCATGTTTACATTTTTGCAACTACATTAGTTCATTGAAGATACTTTCCCTCCTTGTAAGGGTTGCCTTTGTAGTTTTTTAAAGCATTTTTTTAAACTGACCTCTGCTCACATCTTAAGATTTTCAATATAGATTTGATATTTACTTGAAATTATGTAGGTGATGCATTATAAATATCATATTCACTAGGTTCCCATAAATAGCCAAATAATGGCTGTGGCTTGGAAGTAGCAAGTGTGCCTGTAGAAACTCCTGTAAAAAATCCAAAGTCAGTTTCAGAAGATTTTTTTTCCGTTTTTTATAGGTGCCTCAAGTATTTAAGAGATGAGAAATCCAAATCTGGATCTTCCCAATAAAATGTGGTACTCTTGAAGTGTCCATTCTTCAGACTATAGAAGGGAATTGAATCAATGAATTGTTACTTTTCCCTTAGTAAATATTTGATTTAGTTTTTAATTACTTTCTTAGCAAGTCTTAGCAGTTTTTTCTTGTTTCCACAGTTGTCCTTGTACTTTAGGTCTTGAGGTTTTTTGGAACAGAGATCTTCAGCAAGCTCAAGTAGCAAGTGCTCGCCCTCCTGGGGAACCACAGCCAGCTCATACTTGGCTGCAGATTTATTAACAATACTTGAAGAAGTTACTGGTCCCAGATGTCCTACAGCTCTTCTCTTGAGTGACTGAGTTGGGATATCTCTGCTATGCCACTTGGCATTGATGTATCTGAGGAGATGAAAAAATTCTGCAATCCTTGGCCTGGCACTGGGCATGAATGAAGGCATTTATCGGTTATTTGGAAAACCCGATTTCTCTGCATCTTTTTCAAGAGTGCTTCATCTTCATAGCTGTAATTACATAGTGATGTCCTGGACATCATACAGAGGTTGCTTCAGAGAATGCTCAAATGTTATTGTTTACTTCTTGTACTTTACCCAGAGGATACCATTTTGCAGATACACGCATGGCTTGTGAAACATGTAGTGATTGATTTCTATTCCGAAGGCTCCTTTCTCCAGGCCTGTAGGTATTGACCATTAGGCAGTGATATCAAAGGTGTTCACATATTGAGAGTTGAATACTAATGTTATTCCTAAGGCTCTGGGCCAGAAGAAAATAGAAATTTCTGTGAAGGTGTGTGTACTTACAGCTGCATTTCAGAGCAGTAGCTAAGAAAGTGATGAAAAATCAAAGTTTATGCTGTTGCACTGCTCCGCACGTCGAATTTCTAAAATTCTTAGCAACTTTTCATATTTTTTTTTTAATTTTACCCTTCTTTGCTAAGAGGTGACGTGAATACTGATGAAAACACGCCCCTTAAATTTGCAACTCAGCAGTATAGCCTGAGGCACGTGTTAACAGCTCCTTAGAAAGTGTTTCACAGTCTTTTGGAATTTCCACATCACTTAGCATAGCATTGCATTTATATACAAGTTCTGTCTGATGCTGAGTAGCCATCAGCTTTTCTAAAAGGAATTTAGGTAAAATACGTCTTTATGCTGTGGTTTGTTGGTTTTTGATTTTTTTTTCTCCAAGGCTGCAGCTTTTGTTTCTCCCTGTTTTGAAGTCTAAATGGTGAAATCTGCCCCCAGATAGTCAAACAGAAATGGTGCAAGGAGTTTGAAATGAGAATTAATCTTAAACATCCACAGATGCTGCTATTATGGCATTTCATAATGCACCAATTGTGGATATGTAGGTTATTTAGGAATTAAATATATTTAATGCTATTTATTACAAATATCAAGACTATAAATACTATGTTTTAAAACCTAATGCTTAGTTTTAATTCTAACCAGATTTGTGTGGAGTCAGTGTCGGAATGCTGATCATCAATTCAATGATAAAAGACAAACTGTGATGAATATTTTCTGACCCTGGTATACTGAAATACACTGAAAGCTAAAATATACAATAGCTTGAGTTACTATCTTCATAAAAATACTATGACAACATGATAATTCAATATACAAAAATGCAAACATACTGAGATTTCGTACAAAATTCTGTTTCCACTGACATTTGTAGGATCAGAATTTGTTCCAGATGGTGAAGATCAAATTCCCTCCCGTTTAAAATAATGTAGTTCTGGGCTGCTGCAATCATTTCCCCAGGCTACCCCTTATTCCAGGGTCCCTTGCCCAGATACTGGCATTCCCGTGTTTCCATTCCTAGATCCGAGACCTGAACTGGGCCAAGCCAAATGGAAGAGTTGCCAGGTTGGTTTTCAATTAAATGAGTATTGGCCTGTTTCACAGGACTGTTATATGAGTGCAAGAATACTGCAAAATCAGCAATACAGTTTTAGATCAGCTTCAGCTGTTACAGAGCTAAACCTTGGTTATTTCTCATTTTTACAGGTTCTTAGCTTTGTCAGAGAGACAAGGGAAAATCTGAGGAAAAGCTTGGATATAAGACAATTGGAATAGTAACCACACGTGCACTTCACATGCCCCAGCAATAAGGAATGGTTGCAGAAGCCCTCTCTCTCTGTGTTTTGGAAAGAGCTGTGGGAGCCCTCAAAAGCCAATACCAAGCAAAGGGTCTTGGCACTTTAGGCTGAGGAGTATCTATGGACCTTTAATTTCTGTGCTCTTCTCCAAGATGTATAATGTTATTCTCAGATGGGCTGAAACACTGCGTTTAACAGATGTTAAAATGCAGATATCAAAATGTTAGTCCCTCTTCTCCAGAAGCTACATCCCTTTTTATGTTTGAATCAATTCATCTTTAGCTGGAGCTAGTAATACAAGGATATGATGTTATTAAACGAAATCCTGCTTTGGCAAAAGTAGTTCTTGTCAGTACCATCGAAAAAATTTGTTTTTCTAGTACCCTCAGTGCAAAGAAGAAAGGAAAATTATATGTAAATTTGAGGGGGTGGGGGGAACCCACAAACACAAAGCCCTGTTATATCAGCCCATTCTGCACTTTTGCCAGTAATGCTGCATTCTGTTCAGGACATCTTGTCAGGAAACGTATAAGAAATAATCTGAGGCGATGACAAAATAATTAACAAGTGGGGGGAAGGAAGCAGTTTTGATCCAGTTAAATTGCAAATACAGCACAGGCTCATAAAAGTGAATTTCACAGGGATAGGCAGTAACAAGTGGTCCAGAGGGAGGTAATTAGATCCTTCTCACCCTCTTAAGGGGACAGACATTGAAATCAAGAGGCAATTGATTTAGAAGAGATAGAAGGAATGTTGCATAATTAACCCATGGAATTCTTTGCCTCAGGCTAACTTCCAGTCGAATTCCTTCGCTGAATGCAGTCACTTACAAAGATAACACTTAAGATGTTATTACATTAGAATACTCTCTATAATTGCCTTAAATAAGAAGAAAAGCAATTGTTTTCCTGGTTAAAGACATAAGGTATTCACCACCTGGGAGGACATGCAAACTTCCCCGTGAGAAATATTACCTGAACATGGTGTGTCTTTGAGCACAAAGCTTTGACTGCTGTCTGCATCATTATCTGGGTTGTGGAGTACTCTGTTTTACTCAATCGAAAATGATCCTACCTGAAACAGGTGTAATGGAGCCTTGGGAAGCCATATATACTTATACCTCCCTATTTCACAACAGCCTAAACCAAATTAAATGAGGCAATTTGCAATTACCAAAAGTGTCGACCAGTTAAAGCTTAGGGGGCATCTAAAAGGATCTTTACCCTATTTGGGATTACAAAACAACAGTTGTCAGGTAAGGAACATTTGTCACGAGGACTGCTGTGCTGTAGATACTCTGCTGTCAGCAGTGTTCCCACGTCTGCTGCCATGCACAGAATCCATACCTGTGTTGCTCCCAACAACAAAAGGATTTCAAAGCTTCTAAACCAGGAAAGCTTTTGTTCTTCCCAGAGGCAGATTATACACTGACTTTTAGTGAGACACAGCTACAAACAAAACCTATTCCTTTCTAAATGCTTATTGTTGATTTGATCTGTCAAGAAAGGCTGTATTATTTGGTTACAGTGCTGTTATCAACACGAAGAGAAATGTGAGAGTATACTGGAGACGGATAAAAATGAAGTTTCTCATCATACAAAGATTTTAACTATTAAAAAAAATAAAATTAAAGCATTATGACCAAACAAACTTTTAAAAAATTCGATGACTTCCAGCAGTCACTTATGTACCTGGGATACCCCTGAGGGTTAGACATTATTCTTCATTTAATAAAGCTCTTGATGCCTTATATGGGAGATGCTGATTTTTCACATCAGCATTTTATTTTGGGTCCTGGTGCTCTTTCCTACATGCTGTTTTTGCAGCTGATATTCAGCCACTCCATTTATAGTTGTCACGTTTTGCTGGTGACCCAGCCTCTGGCCCCTGTAGCATACCACTAATGCCACTGGTAAGAGGCAGAATAATTTTGTCTGCCATGTGACCTGCCCACGGGAGGACACAGCCCTCTGGATGCAGTGGCTTTCCCATGCTATTCCTGTACTTGCTTGGATTCGCTGTGCTCTGGTTTCTAACAGCTTGAATCCAAACTAAACTTGTCAAAGCTGAGCATGTTAAGGAATGCCATTTAGGCCTCAAAACAAGGCTGCCTCATTTTCAGCTGTTGTGAACACACTCACATTTCCACATCCCCATTAAGGGAGGGTATGGTGTGCATGTGGCTCCACCATAAAAATGAGACCTACAATAGAAACAGCTTAAAGTAATTACCTCGAGGCATTCACATGTGAAAGTGTTGATCTTCTGCCTTCTAATGGCAGCTTATATACAGTTATGGTTCCTATAACATAGTTAAGAGCACAGGGAATATTTCTTATGTCTTGGGGCATGAGAAGTTCCTTCCTTCTAACGTTAATATTAATCCTGTGCTGGAGAATATATTACTTTCCAAGAATTAAAATCATAACACAGTTTCTCCATTCTACATCAACAAGCTCTTTAGAAGTTAGATTTTGTTCTCATTAATAGAGCAGAACCATACTGTTAATTAAGCAAATGAGGCAGACAAAGACTAACATATGCAAATTAAAAAGAAGCCTGGTAGGCAAGACGAACAAAAAAGAGGCAAAAGACTTCAAAAAAAGCAGTAGTGTCAGAGAATAATTCATCAAACTACAGGGAACTTCTGAAATGGTGAAGAAGGATTTGCATCAGAAGATGTGACTGTGTCCACAAAAAGTTGTAAACCCAAAGCTTTACTCTGGAAGAGGAACTGTCTCATCTCCACTGTGTAAACCACCACAATGTTCATTTACATGGGAGATTGCTTAATCTAGCGAAGGGAGCTCTCAGTTGTGCAACATTTATGAGGACAGACTTGAACTGAGCTGTAGACAGGTTAGTATCATATTCCACGTAGTGAAAATCTGATTCCAAACTATTTAAGTAGCCTTCAGAGACCTTTGTTTTCCATGCTTCTCTGAGCTTGATTTTAAGTAGAGTCTGCCAAAATGACCCCACTGAAAGGGGAATCAGAGCTTCTTAACAGAGAAGCTCCTTAAATGAGATTAGATTAACTCCATTTGTAACCAATTTATTAAATTACTACAGTCGGGCTATTCAATGTGTTAAGTTCCAAGAAATTCTTCCCATTGAATAGGATATAGTTCTAATTCCAATGGTTCTAAAGCCCATGTTCCACAACTTTAGGTCCATGAAGTTCCAAGATCTACCAATTTAATAGTTGCCAGGCAGGACAAAAAGAACACTTTTTTTTTTTTTTCTTTCCCTATTTCAGAATGCTTTAATGCCCATGTAAAAAATGCAATACAAAGTGGCAGAACAAAAATCAAATCCTGCCAGGAAATTTCATACGGCCTTCTTAGCTCTATTTTGTCTGTGTGCAGACATTATGATGGAATTGTTTTTCCAATGGTGAAGTTATTTATGCTTTGGAAGTGGATTGCTAAATATAGCTGATAATGATCCAAATTTATCCTACAATTTCTGCATCATATATAATGATCAGCTTTTACAGAGCCTAAAGAACAAAAAGCTAAAATCATCAGCACTGAACTGTCAGGAAAACGATGGTGATCTATCTACTATAGAAAACAAACGCTTACATCCTTAAGGAAATTAAATGTCTAAATCCTGTTTAAATTGCCTTCTTTCCACTGAAACAATAGAGAATCAGGCCTTTAAATAGAACTTAAAACCTAAATCTCTGTGGTGTTGCACCAATGTCATCATCTGCAATATCTGTGTATATAATGGAAACACCATAAGGAGATATTAGACTGTTCTATCAAGTCATCTATTGACTGTTGTACAATCTGTGGACATCTTTGGGCTACAAAATAATTTTAAGTGGCGGAAAATAACTTTTGAAACAGTTTACCTGTGAGGTAACATATCTGTGAATTACTCTAGGCATACACATTTTTTGGATTACTCATGTTAGCATACAAAAAAGAATTTTTAGTTTTTAGTAAGAGAACTTCCTGATTTTGCTGATGATTTTGGCATGATTGTTAATGTTAACAGGTTGTCAGGCCTGTCCTTAGACAGGAGCCTTAACAGCATTTACTAGTGGGGACATTAGATTGTCCTGGGGGCCTGTTTGATAGATGACAATTAAGTGACAGTCTTTATTAAAAACGCAAAATTCTAAAAATAATTGAATTTGTGACACAGAGCTCTTCCTGTTCTCAGTCAATTCTTCACTTCTGTCATAAAAGAACTGTGCAGAATCACTTGTTGCTGAGAGAAACACACTATAATAATGGTAACAATTATTTTAAGCCAGAATTAATAAAAAATTGGTCTGCTGATTTCAAGAGTTAGATCAATGGAATTAAATATATTAACAAAGGACATAGATCTGCCAATAATGCCTCCTCACATGTTTATGCTTCAGCATCCTCTAAAAACCACAGTAGATTGAACTGTAGTTCCTTTGTAGGGGGTTGTTTTCTTTTTTTCCCAACAGGTTTAATTAATTATTTTTCAGAGAAAAAAAGTTTTGGGTTTTACCCTTTGGTTCTTGCCTGGTCCCTGCTTAGAAAATCTAGGTGGTGAGTGATCCTGTGTTGTTTCTTGGCCCATATGAATATCATTTACTCTGCTCCTGACAACTTCCTCCAGAGAAAAAGCAGACAGAAATTCACACATTCACTCCATTTAAAATCCTGCTGATGAGAGGCAGTTAAGTGAGACATACTTATTAAAAAAGAAATAGCTTTGACTACCAAGTAAAATAGGGGAGTCAGAACATGAAATCTGTTTTTATATAAACAGACTATAAAAAAAATCTATCACTTGTACAGCTCTGTGAGATCCACTGATGAAAGGCTTTTCCTAAATGCAGAGAATTATAATATAAAGTAAGCTGTCAAGAAATATTGTCATGCTGTAGAGACCACAAGCAACCATGAAAGAAGGCAGTGTCACGTGTCATTCAGAAGCCTTTATGAACCTGGAGTGACTCTTGCTGGGCTGGCAGAGCTTACCTGGGCTGGCAGAGAGAGTCAGCAGTGGGCTGCAATGGCCCCAAATACACAACTGCATCAAAGATTTCCATGGTGCTGACTGAGGGCCTGATCTGCATCCTTCTCTGATTTACAATAGTTATTTGATAATAAAAAGGTTTGCATGTTGGATAAAAACATGATTAAGTGACCTTTGGAGATGGTCTGGTCCCATCCTCCCTAGGCAGTACCGGGTCAGAGAGTGCAACTCTAGTTAAGCCAAACAGACCCCAGATTCTACCAGAACACTCTTCACCCTTCAACAAACCATGCATTAATTGCATGCAGAGACAAAAACATGCAGAGGTACATACCTTGTTCATTCAGGCCATTTAATTCAGAAAGGTATTATAAATAACACCAGATGTTCTTAAAAGGCTGATCACCACATCTGAGTTATAAATAAATGTTTATCAATACCTATGTAATATTGCATCCAGTTTTGAATGGTCAAAGCCTAGTTTCAGTGAACTTGCTTAAATGGAGGATGTCCAGAGGGCACTTAGAGACTTGTGACACAGGATCACAACACAAACATTTCAGGAATTTAGAGTAAATTCACTCTTGTTGCTTTAATAGCAAGACTAAATTATTCAGAGGATGAATTTTCACCTTGCTTTGCATCACTGTTGGTTTTTTCTGGAAACCTGTGTTCTTGCATCCTTATGTGCTACCCAGCTTTTACACGCATAAAGGAAAGCAGCTAAAAGTGCATTATTCCCCCTCCTCTTCAATCCAAGTTACTCTGGCAGCACATCCAAATTTAATGTAACACTCTTAATCTAGGGCAACCAGTCCTCATTTAAAACACTTTTACAATCACTCACTTTATGAGCCCCAAGATACCACAGTAAATTATGTGCTAAAAGCTTTGGGTTTGTGGTGTTTGTTTGTTTGTCTGTTTTTCTGTTGCTATTTCAGGAACGTTGAGGTTTTATGATCTAAAAACATTTCTGGCAGATGAAATTGTTAAATCATTCAGATGCTGGTTTTCTTAATACAAGAACAGCCATGACCTCCAGTGCATAAAAGCCATTATTTAGAACATCAAGCTTTGCAGCACTCAGCACCAGGAAGACAGTGACAACCCTGCCAAAGCCAAATGTGCTGCTGTACTGTGTCTTTAAAGAACCAGATCCTGTTACAGGAGAGTAGAAGTGTGCTTAACAGAGGGGGTTTTGCTAGCCACAGCTTTCACATGTTCTGTGAACCTCTAGAGTCACCATGACCAATATTTTTGAGTCTCTGGTTAAAATTTGCAAAGAGTAGAGCTGTAGAATATATGTAACACTGAGCAAACAGTTCTATGAGCCACCATGTGGCCCCTTCAGGATGTTCAGCTCATGAATTTTTCATTAATATTTTCACAGGATTTCACTAGCCTGTAGATTTCCTGCCCCCTTTCTGATACCTATTATTTACCTGAAGAATATAGTCAAAAACAAACACATCAGGTGAGGAGTAGCAAGGGCCCTCCTGTTCCAGTGGGTGAGTGAACTCTACCAAGGAAGGCTTTCTTGTGATAATGGAACTTTGGATGCCTTCCAGACAGGGGCTGTGCTGATGTAGCATCATTTGTGCTCTTGGGAAATCTATTGACAGATCACTGAGTGCTCAGACCTTAATGTCCAGAGGCAGGTTTAGAGTTGAGTCAAGAGAAGATGACTGCTCTGCTGCATCAAGGAGATCAGCAGAATTTGAAAGCTCTAGGGAGAGGCTGCAGATATTACACCTCATCTCTGACTGTGCTCTGTGTCTTGGAGGTGTAGTCTAGAACTGTACCCAGCACCAACAAAGGCTTACAATCTGCCTTTTTCATCTGAGTGACTCATTCTGAAAGCAGAAAATAGAATGCCATTTGGGCACCATCTTTTAGACTGCTTTTTTTTAGGTGTCTGATCCAGTGAGTTCATTCTATTGATTTTGGGAAGAATTGACTGTGGGAGTCCTTTTTTCTGCCCCACTGCATCATACAACATGGGAATATAGGACTGGAAGTGATCCTGTATCAGTTATTGTCCTTTACTGTTATAGACATGATACAACGAGTACTCCAATTTAATAACAGTTGTGGCTTTTCTTTTCACAGGAGCCCTGGGAGGGGGATAACAAGAGGCCTGACAGTCCCTTCTCAGCCCCTTGGGGACCATCCCCACACTGTCCAGGATGCCATTTCAGCCCTTATTTAGGAATGCCCATCCCAGCCCCAGTGATGCTGGGTCCAGTGTTCTTTGCCCAGGCACAGGATCCCCTGAGTGAGGCCCCCCCATGGGCTGAAGGCTTGGCCTGATCTTGGGCTGTTCCCATCCCCTGGGAGGTGACAGATGCCCAGGGCTGAGGCTGGCCTGGTGTCCCCAGCTGCTCCAGGGAGCCCTGGTGAACCCCCTGGGGATCTCTCACCTGGCCTCGCTGTGCCCTCACATCATTTTTGTACCCTCTATTGCATCTGGAGGACTGTTTCACAAGCTCAGTTTACTATTATTCAGAGCTTTTTTTCCTCCACAGTTTTCTACCCTAAAGCTGTTTATTATGAACCTATAATTAGTGACAAATTATTCTCTCACTTTGGCAGAATTTTCTTTTCATAATAATGCAATGATGTATTTGCAATCAATGATCATATAAAATTCTCAGTTCTGCTTGGATGGATTAAATAAGTCAAACCACTCATATGTGATGGAGTCTCCAAATTCAGGGTCATCCTGGTCATTTTTCAGTTTATGTCTCAAGAGTGAGTGATTGGAATGAGATGCATTACCCCAGAGAAGAAATGCTTCACACAAGAACGTTGATATTTTCCTGTTTCTGCTTGTAACACTGCAGTTAAAACTTCCAAGGATCATCTTTGCCTTTTCAAAGTTTCATTATCAGTCTGAGGTATCTTCTTACTTAGCACTTCTGGTTCCTCTTGCCTCCAAACCATGAGATTCCAGCTTAAACACCAGTCAGTGTTGTAGGAGCCCAAGGACACAATTGTCTGGTTTGTATCTGTTGTCTCCTCTGCTCCCTCATGCTGGCAAGAAATGGGACAAGAAGAAAGCAAGGAGCACAGACAGCAAATTCCCAAAGAGTTCAGGAAAGTGACACAACACCCTAGGGAAGGCTGAGCTATAATTTTGAACTGTGCTTTGTAAAAAATATCAAGATAGCTTAAACAGAATATTTCTGATCTCAGGGAAGTCTGTAACTGTCTGGGGACCACCTGTGGGCCACTGCTGCAGGCTGTGGAGACACGTGGATTTCTGTACAAGTGACATTTCACATTAGTCAGTGCGTGAATAAGTACTGACTAATAAGCACATCTTCCTGAGCTTTGCAAGCCTCCTTCTATTTGTTTCTTTTTTTTTTTTTCCATAAATGTAGTTTCATAACTGGCATCTTAGCAATTTCAAAAAAACATCCTAACTGTTCCTAGCAAAACTCTGTGTACAGGATTGTTGCTGCTCTTTCACAGCAGTGCAGAAACAGGAACTTGTAATCATGACACAGCACACAACTTTGATCTTAGTACAGAATGCTTTATGTGCACACAGAAGAAATACTTTAGATAAACTCATATTAAATTATCCTTTTTTTTTATATGTACCAAAGAACCTTTGAAATTTGGATTTGCAATTGTTTGCCAGAAGTCCTACAGCAACACTCCCGTGTCTATTAGTAACTTCAGTACAGAGTTCAGTATTTGAATATTACAAGCAACAAAGCAAGGCTCACTTTAGACAAGCTTGTCCATCCATCATGCTCTTTTTATCTGCCTTTACCTGAGGCACTCCAGCTCAGACAACACAAGTACAGATCCCTTTTTAATACTGAAGTGGAAATTCTGACATTAGAAGTTTCCTTAAATGGCAAGATTGAGGTCCTAGTCTCTTTAGGGAAAAGAAGACATCTTTCTACACCAAAGTCTTGGCAGAAAAAACTTATAACACTAATGATGGAACTAATAACACCTGAGTTCTAAAGCCTGGTGTACTCTTTCTATACTCTTCTCACTACATTTTGTCAGCATTCCTGTCCTCTGTAACACTCTTTGCACCTGTAATTCCTCCAGTAACCCTCACTTAATAGCTAACCATCACTTTCACACCAAGTCTCCTACGCAGTGCCTAACAAAGCAGCCTTCAGTATGGAGCTGTGTTGATGCTGTTTGGTTTTGGCAGGCCAACAGAAGGCTGTTGAGTTTATCCTGGGGCCTTTCCTTGAGGGACACTCATTTTGGTTGCTTTTCAAATTGTGCACGGACACTGTGTAGTTGTGACAGTTACCAGTGCTGTGGTTTGCTAGATGAGAAAGAGCCTTGAGAGAAGAAGAGAGAGTCTTCAAAAGAAAGGGGGAAGAAACAGATTTCCTGTGGGTTCTCACTGTTCATGTGAGTGCTCTGTGTATTTGCCCTCTGTGTGTCTGGCCAAGAATATAAGGAAATATATCACATATGTGTGCTCTGCACAAACCGGGAGCACATCTCAGCCTCACTCCTGGTTGGGCAAGAGACACAGATGTGCAGACTCCCCTCCTGGGCTGTTAGATCCAGCATGGAATACTCCCCTCCAGCAGTGATCCTTACACTACAGATGGTAGTGCTTCAAATGAGAGAGGTGGCCTGAACCTGGTGAAATACACTGAAAATTGGGTATGTTGGATCACTGCATCAGCACTTAGAAAACTTTCTAAGCAAAACAAACTTTATTTGATGGCTTTGACTTTGGGAAAGATTTTTTTTTTAAGTATCCATGCCATGTCCCTCATATCTTCCCCTTCAAGTTGTATCTTCCTCCTTGACTTTTTCCCCTACTCCCCAACATCTGTCAGCTTAGTTTTGGCATCTTTTGTTCATTTGCACTGCACCTGATATAATCCTGGTCCATTTTCTTGTAGTCACTAAATTTCCCAATTTTTCTTTTCTCCTCCAATTGCAATTCCTTTGATGGTATCTCCCTTCCAGAGTGTTTGGAAGTCCTTCTTTTCTGTTTTGGCCTTCAGCGGGGATCAATTTTGGCAAGCTTTGCTGCATGTGCCTGCGCTTGATGGCATATGGCCTGCATTTGATGGCTTTGACTTTGGGGAAGATTTTTCTTGGTTTTTTTTTTTTTTTTGTTTGTTTTTTGGTTTTTTTAAGTATCCATGCCATGTCCCTCATATCTTCCCCTTAGAGTTGTGTCTTCCTCCTTGACTTTTTCCCCTGCTTTTGCAACATCTGTGAATTTAGTTTTGGCATGTTTTGTTCCTTTGCACTGCAGCTCATTTCCTCACAGACCATTTCTTGAAGACACTAACTCTCCCGATTTTCGGGGTATTTTTGGTTTTTTTTCAATTGTATTTCATTTGATCCTATCTCCTTTCCAGAGTGTTTGTAAGCCTTTCTTTTGGGGTTCGCAAGATCCCATTTCCCTTCCCGAAGGGAAATTTCATTTCCTCTTGGGACAGGAAATGGAATCTTGCGATTTCAATGGGGACCAATAGGGGAATCTTTGGTGCATGTCCCTGCCCTTGATGACATGCCATGACTTTTGATGGCTTTGACTTTGGGGAAGATTTTTTTCTTTTTTTTTTTTTTTAAGTATCCATCTCAAATCCGTCATATCTTCCCCTTAGAGTTGTGTCTTCCTCCTTGACTTTTTCCCCTGCTTTTGCAACATCTGTGAATTTAGTTTTGGCATATTTTGGTCCTTTGCATTGCAGCTCATTTCTTCACAGACCATTTTTTGAAGCCACTAAGTCTCCCGATTTGCTGGGTGTTTTTCAATATAATTTAATTTGATCCTATCTCCTTTCCCATGTGTTTGTAAGCTTTTCTTTTTGGGCTCGCAAGATTCCGTTTCCCTTTCTGAAAGGGATCTTTTGATTTCAATGGGGACCAATAAGGCCACCTGTCGTGCATGTCCCTGTACTTGATGGCATGCATGTTTAGTTTCCTAAGTGAAGGCAAACAGCAGGTTTCATGTTTTCAAAGAAAGATGAGTCATTGTTAAAGGAGCATTTATTTAAGGTATATTCTGACTGTGAATGCATAATTTTTTAGGCAGAATTATTGGAAAAGGACCAAAACAAAACACCTCTACATGCTGCGTAACAGCATTATTTGGTTTTTCATTTAGACAGACACCATCTGAGAAGCCTCCCACATATCAGAAAGCCTGACTTCTCTGTGGGAGTGGGCAGAGGCGATGCTGACAGGCAAGCAGGCACCAGGGAGAAGCCGCTCTCGCTTCTGACTTTGGTTTCATCTTACTTCCAGGGCATTTCTACCAGAGATACAGAGTTTTTTTAATTTTTAAGAACTGTTTCCCTCACAGATCTGTGAGATTAATGGCAAGTGTCAGTTGATGCAGAAATGAGTCCAGGATCATCTGAAACTGTGCCATAGTCTAAATATAAAAGGAGAAAGGTGGGTTTTTCTCTGTTTTTTTTTTTCCCCTTCAAAAAGGAGTCATGCAATATTAACTTCAGCCCAGCAGAACTGTCTGCCTGTGAGCAAGGATGCTGAGACATGCAGATGATTCAAGAACATGAAGTGTGTCTGAACCAGGCAAGTGCCAAGAACACAGAACTGAGTGAGCAGTTTGGGAAGCAGCAATTCTGCCACGAGGTCATTGTAAATTTGAGGGAACAGGTTTTCCCTCAGTGTTCTGGGCTAGGGCTTTTCTGCAGGAGCCATAGCTTCTGTAGGCACTCCTGAGTAGGCATGTAGCTATCTTGTACTCCTGGCAGCAAAGCACAGCAGGCTGGAAACATAAGATTTCTTCCTGTGTTCAGGACAGGTCAGTCATGTTCCCTGCAGCACTGCAGGGGTTGAGTGTTCCACTCTCAGGAACCACACCTGAAGTGCAGGAAGTGCAGGAAATGCAGGAAATGCAGCCTGTTGGCTTGCATGGAAGGTGAATTATTTGGCCTCTCTGAAGGAAGAAGAAGAAAGCTCACAATGTTTCTTGTTTAGGACTGGGGGAAATATGAGTGTTTGTTCAACTGTGTTACCATGACATTTTGTTCTAGCAAGCCAGAATCTCTACAGCAAATCAGAGTATATGAAAACAAATCCTGTTGGTTAAGCTGATTCATTCCTGTGAAGAAAAAAGTCCCATGATGATTGCTCTTGTACCTTTCTAGGAATAGGTAGTGAGGCTGGAGAGGAGAAGTTTACTAGATCCCTTCACTTAGCTACAGAAATGAGTGAGGAACACTGCCAGCACTTCAGATCTGGCAAAGTTAATGTAGTCCATCCTTATATGTGTCAACATCATGGGTTTGCATCATTGAACCAAAAGGAAAAAAATCCTTTTTAGGAAATATTTAATGTTACACAAAAAGGTACACTATGGCATAAGGATTATTTTGAGAATAAAAATAAACATCATGAAACTAAAGATATAGTTTGAGATGCTGCCAAAATACTGTTCTGCTGTGCTGCTTGTAAATCAAGGAACATTAATAAATTAGTAAAAGAAGGAGTCCTGAAAAAATCAGCTAGAGCATAATGAGATTGTCACAATTTTAGGGAAAACTATCTAGAGGCAAAATGGAAAAATCCGCTGTTACAACTGAAGAATGCCTCCTTTGTTTCTCTATACAATTTATTTGAAAATGGAGATATGTGGCAGATTATGCCTGTTAAGCAGATGATGGACAACTTACAAGTGGTTCAGTGGTCCCTAAGAACAATAGCTTCTGGTGACATCTGATTTATGAAAAACCTAATCCTTGAAAACAGCTAAAACTGCAGCTAAAAACTGCAGATGGCAGTCCTGAACCTCTGAAACCACTCATGGAGATTTAACTGAGCACTCTAATGATTTTGACTATCTATCTGTGTCATCGCTGTGAGGAGAAACCCTGATCAGCAGCTTTGGATACCACACACCGACAGTGAGAGGCTCAGACAGATGGAGACAGAGACAAAGGTGAAAAAGGAGTTGTGTTCTCCCTGATTCACACAGAGGGATAAAGGCACAGGGGAACTAAGGACTTGTGGCACTCTATTCTTGTGCTAGCAGAAGTATGTGCCAGGCTGTCCAAAACTAAGGCAAACACACGAGCATGGAGCTGGATCTCAGAGCACCTTGTGAATTGAAAGCTGCTCTCAACATCCTCCTCCCCTCCCCTTCTATGGTTTGTAAGACCAGATTTTCTAAATATATAAATTCTCCGTATTGGAGTAAATTACAACCTCTGGTCCTTGAGGATTCAGTGCAAATATTTCCTGGAGATAGTAGTTCTCTATTCATCTACACATCACTTTTTTCTACCTTCTTAGAAAAACATTATTGGGAAGGTACTAGGTAAATTGGATACTCATTAATTTAATTTTTTTCCTCTCTTTAACATTCATCCACCTTCCAGCTGTGTAGGACTGTTTTTTATTTTTAATTCACCAGTGTTTTTGATGATGTAACCTTAATACACTATTTCCAACCCCCCTGGCTACATCTGGGTCAGTATGAGAGAAGACAGGAGAATTTCCTTTGCACCTTGCTGGAGGAAGATAAAGGTGTAACCCTGCATATGACCAAAATGCTGCTGTAACTGAAGGAGGTCTTTCATCACTCTCAGAGAAAAATGCAAAGCATGCTGAGTGTGAGGGGATGCTGCCCTGTGCTTCTCCAGCAGCACCAACAGCAGCACAAGTGGAACTGGAGCAATGGGAGGCCCTTCCAGCCTTCCTGCCTGTGATGTGAACAGGCAGAGATACTTGCCCACATGCACCTTGTGTATGTGTGTGTATATATATATATATATATATGTATGTATGTATGCAGGGTGCATATGTATATCTATATGTATATGTATGTATATATGTCACGGACATATTTTATGAAAAATCCTTCTGCTAGGATTTTTCTCCTGAGAAGCTGAGAGGCCTCAGAAACAAAATGTAAGCAATAATTATCTGCTGCTGTGGAATGCAACAGGTGCATCTTTGATTGGTCTCATGTGGTTGTTTTTAATTAATGGCCAATCACAGTCCAGCTGTCTCAGACTCTCTGGTCAGTCACAAGATTTTATTATCATTTCATTCTTTTCTATTCTTAGCTAGCCTTCTGATGAAATGCTTTCTTCTATTCTTTTAGCATAGTTTTAATATAATACAAATAATAAAATAATAAATCAGCCTTCTGAAACATGGAGTCAAGATTCTCATCTCTTCCCTTGTCCTGGGACCCCTGTGAACACCACCACATATATATCTCAACATAATGCAAGGGGTATATGTATATGTATATGTATATGTATATGTATATGTATATGTATATGTATAAATATATCTCAACATAATGTAAGGGCAGAATTGCAGCATGTATATCCCTTGTGGCTCAAGGAATTGAGCCTCCCTCCATGACCGACCCTCTCTCTTTATGCATCAGTCTGCATCTGAAAAATTAGTACTAAAGACAGGCTGAAGAAAAGAGCAGAAGTATTTCCAGCAACAAGAACAGAAGGTTTCTATTCCCAAGCATTGCGATGAGAGGCCCCTGCCAGCGAGGCACCAGGGCAGCCGTGCCGCGGGAGCTGGCCCCGGTGCCCAGGAGGTGCAGTGCCAATGACACCTAGTGTCAGGAGCCCGGATAGAGCCTCCACAGCAGGAGCTGCTCCACTCGGCTTTCTGCACGAAGCCTGTTTATTGTATTTAGTCTTGTTTTTTAGATAGTATCACACCTCCCCCTCCTCCTTGTCATAATCTTTTTGAAACTCATTTTCTATTGGATGTTGGATCTGTGGTTGCAGCCTCCATAGTGCATGGCAAAGCTCTTATCTTATCCTCCAGCTCTATTCATTGATCACCTGCCTGGGAGTGCCTGGGACAGAGGTGGGACATGCAGCACATCCCCAGCTGAAATTACAGGGAAGAGTCAGGCTTGTTCAGTAACCACCTTGTTGATGCCATATTCTCTCTTTTACTTGGTTATAGAAATTACAACCTCCTGACAATCTCGCTGGTCTCTGCCACCTATTTTATTGTTGTTCTTATCTATTTAATCTGTCAGAAGATAGGGAGACAAGACTCATGTTTCCCATCATTTAGAGTGTCAGGGTTGACCACATGCCGGATGAGGAGGGAGAGATTTGTCTCTAGAACTGAAGGGGATTTTCCAGTGGCAGAACTCCCACACAAGACAAGAAAGTGCTGAGAACCCATAGCCTCTGTAACCTGATATATCTACCTTAAAATGTCTAAGCAGTAAAGCCTTTTTACGGTATGCTCAGCAGAAACCTGATACTTCCTGTGGGATTCTATGCTTATCTTGCTTGCCAAGGGAAGAAATGTCTCCAGCACAAGAGTTTCTGCTTGAAGTATCATAATTTTGCTTCCTTTGCTCCTGGAGATGGACAGAGTGTCCAGTCAGACTGACCTGATCTGGTAACAAAAGTACATGGATTTCTTGGGAGTTTTACTTTATAGGGATTATGCCTAAAAATGGTAAAAATGAAAACTTTAAAGAAGTGAAAATAGCAGTTGGACAACATACTATACTTCTGCTTATATCTACTTGACACAAATTTAATAGGCTCGAGTCATGTTATCTGTGACTCTGTGGCAGAGACCCTAATTTCCAATGCTCATCCCTAACAGTGACCTTGAACGCTTTTTGAGAAGATCAGGATTTCAGAACTCACCATCATCTGTGCTTTGGACCATGTTAAGTCAGTGAAGACATGGGAGGAGTTTGTCAGTCATTTATAAATATTCCTAGACAATGGAAATGATCTGGCTGTGGGGATCTCTCTCAAAAACACATTAAAGTCTGACTCACCCTCTTGATGAGGATATATTTTAGTCTCATTAATAGAGTACCACTGTGATACACTGATAATGAGATCAGGTAAAAAATGGGGACTGTAAATAGAAGCATAAATGGCAATGGCAAAGACATACAGTTCTCCAGGGGGCATAGATTTTTCTTCATGTATGATCAGAGTTACCACTTCCACTTAATAATTTTTTTTGCTCAAAATCACAATTTTTTTCCAAATGTTATGTCAATGTGCCACAAGAAAACAGGAAAAATGTCAGCCAGTTATGGTCTCAAGTCTTCTCTTGTAAGCAAATGTGACACAATGGAACAGTGAGCTCAGTGAACTAGGAAGGACACATAAATTCATTTTAAAATGTTCTTGAAGTCTGAAGGTCTCTGTGGCTCAACTTTCAGAGGGTGTATCATTAATCAGTGCCTGTCTGCAGGGACAGTCCTTGTTCAGAATGACAAGATTCAGCAATCACTGCAGTCACTGTTAAAATGTAGAGCCAATTACATATAAAATATTTATAGTCTTTGTCTGTATCCCTTTTTACTGAGACATGGAGACATTCCAGTAGATTTGATTTTTTTTAAACTGATGCTCATTCACTTGCCAATCTCATCTTGTCTCCTGGGATCCTAGGCTGAGTTTTAGGATTTTTTGTCCTTCTTACCAAACAAAACTGGTGAGTTTGTATGTCTGTGACACTGTTCCCAGGGGTATTCCTGGTATCCCCAGGAGTGTACACCTGGTTTCCAGGAGTGAAGAAGCAGCAGAGGTGTACTCTGAAACAATTTCTCAAAAACTGCTGTTAACTGTTCTTCCTTACAGAACATACAGGCAATACAGACAATTTTTACTATGTTTATAAGTAGTTGGCCTTCTCTACTAAGCTGGCTGCATTTTAAAATGTCTGTTATTAGAATGACATTATATTCTATTATTGGTACGTGGGCTTTTTGCACCCTTTGTGGAAATGGTAGCTCCAGACTTGCTTGAAGAGGTTTTTGTTGCAGCTGCTAATCTAAATGCAAAGTGTGAAGCTGCCTGGTCCATGCTGGGTAGGGACAATGCCTGGTAGCTGGTGTTCCACTCTTTCTAGTAGGACAGAAACGACAGAGGTATTCATCTGACATTATTCTCCCTGTCTGGCATTATCCTCACTTTCAACCCATCTCTCTTTCTGGCACAGGAATTAAAATCTGCTATACTTTTATGTAAATTGCTGACACAAACATTTTGACTCCTAATGCAATCCAAAGGTCATGAGAACTCTTGTATTGGGTGCTGTTAGCAGGTAGGTATGAGACTGCTCCCCTCAACAAGGGCTGTTACTGCCAGCCATTAACCTCTGGGTGCCTGATATTTGGAGAGTGGAATGGGAGAAGTGTCAGTTTAGCCTTTGTTCATAACGAAGAGAATAATGACAGCTATATCAAGTGTGTTTCCCTATATTACACTGCTTGTTAATTATAAATTAATTCAGGTTTCCAAGTTATTCTGAAAAGAATGGGACTATTTTATTTTTAAGCCTGATTGTGGGGACAAATATTAGGATTATATTGACTAATGCCTAGTTATATACTGCATGTCTTAAAAGCACCCCTCCACAGGGCAGATTAAGGCATGGAAATGTTGCTAATTGTATGTCTCTGAATGAGGAACAAGTTTGCTTAATTCTCTTTCTGACTTTTTGATTCTGTTCATTTATCTATTTTTAACAAATTATTTCTTTTTAGTTATTAGCTAATAAAACATGCCTTATTGGAATATCCTATAATAAGATTTCCTACTATATGCATTCAAATTTTTAAAATAGTTAATGAACTTTGTTGTAACTCACACTTTCTTAATATTTAATATGAAAGATGTGGTGCACATAACTTTTCTTCCTATATAACTGTTGAGTGTCTGATCCATTTTCAATTATAAGGAAAATAAATGACTCATTTTAGGAAACAAAATCTATCTTGCTTATGTCAGAGACCCTAGGTGAAAATAAACCAGGAAAAGTGGGAGCTGGATCACAGCAAAATTATTAACATTATTCTTGGTATATTTTTTGAAAAAAGCTTTTGTGTTCCTTAGACTGAAATTCAATTAATACAAAAACACAAGTCAAAAAAGTCTTGAGGTGAAAATATTCATGTTAATTTTGCAAAATCAAAAACTGTAAGAGAAGAAACTGGTAGATCAAATATGCTGAAGCTGTATGGAGTGACAAGACTTTGAAGGCTCAAAAATCTTAGATACAGGAGTCTAACATAGAGCAATCTCCATTTTCCTAGTCAATAGTGAAGACTGTGCACACATGTGCTTGCTTTAAATATAAACTGCAGGAACTGTTTTACGCTCTGAAAAGGATGCTTGCCAGAGGTGAACGAAAACTGAAGGTACCTGGGAAGAATGCAGGCAGTCCACAGAGCTGGTCCACAGCATGGGCCAGAGAGAGCAAATGTTCTGAAGGAAAGAGTTTGTGGTACAGAGCTCAACTCACTTCATGTGTTAATCCTGGCGAGTTTCTCAAGCTATTCCAGCTATTAGGTTTTCACTGGGGACTCATGAATCCACTCCTGTCCTTGTGCTGTGTGTCCTGTGCTGTGATGCAGAACGTCCCTGGCACGGCAGTGAATGGCTCCCTGGCAGCTCAGGTGTAACACACGAGTGCCACCAAGCTTCTTATTCCTTGCCCTTAATCCTCTCGCTGCTGCCTTTAATCTGTCGCTGTTGACAACTGCTCCATGCTGCCACTCAGACTCCTGACTGAAGGAAGCTCCTCCCTCCTCTACATCCTGGCTTGGCTGTGAAAGTCTTTCTGTTCCTCCCCTCCTCTCAGTTAAATACATTTTAACCATACCCACAGCCCTTTGGGCATCTTTCCTCCCTTGTATAACTTCTTTCCTTGCAGTCTCACTGGGAAGTGTCTCTCTTAACTCCCCCTCACTCAAAATACAACACTCTCCAGCATCTGCCACTGTTTCTCCTTTTCCCCTGTTTCCTCAATCACTTTAAAAGCCTCGTCTTTGTCTTGAAGGTCTTTGTAGCTTCATCTCGTTCAGCAGTCTGATCTCCCCTCTTACCTTGCTCCCCTTGCTCCAGCAATGGCTCCAGTCTTTTCTTCAGATTGTTTTCTTCCTTTATTCCTCTCTGCAGGACTTTTCCCACATTGTATTTTTAGAGCCAGACCTGCCATCAGAGGTTCAAAGCTTTCATAAAGGGTATCATACTTTCATGACATATTTCTGGGAAGCTGTCAGACCCTGTATAACTTCACACACAACCACTTCCTTAACAAGGGGCTGGTATAAAGGCTTGAATCTCTGACTGGCTTCTCCCTGTCTGACCTATGGCCACCTGTAGGACTGCAAGCTTGTCAGGGCTGGCTCCAACTCTGACTCTGGTCTCTTTTATGAGCCTAACTGCCAGGCTTTGAAAGACACTTTCTGAGAAATCTGGTTACATATTGCTATAGTTTTTAAGATACAGGATATATTTTGTTTTTATTACACTGCACACCCAAGCAACCCTTTTTATATATAGGGTGACATATCTTGCGCTGTTGAGATAGCAGTTGGGAATGCAAGTGCAGTTGTTAAGAACAAATTTCAGAATAAATATCCTCCAGCACAGCTGTGGCTTTGGTAATATATTTTAATCAAAAGTTTGACTTTTTTTTTTTCTATTAGTGTTCCAGAAAAGGAGCTGAGAGATCTTTCTCTCCCCTGTATTTAAAATACCTCTAAGTTTGTGTGAAGGCCTTTTGTGTTTCTTGTCCATTGATTCCATTGTACCTGAATCTCATAGCTGACGACATGGACTTATTAAGGGGGATGATGGTCCTCACTTGCAGCATGAATGATGTAATTTTAATTTATTAAAATATTGTCTTTCATCACTTTTCCTATCAGCTGAATGCAAGATCGTACATGGATGGTGGAGTCTGGTGACAGCTGAATATCCAGTTGTGTTCTGCAGTCTAGGAAAGCATTAGTGTTCTCCCCATCTGTTCTCACTTCCATTATAGTGGTTTGCCTACCACATAATATTAAAATGCTGATAATCCCCAGCAAAACACAGACTGAATGTTTGTTCCTGTTCTTATCATGTTCAAACACGACTTGCACGTGGTTCTTACTTTACCATCACAAATTGAAATAATACACTCTGATTTAGCTGCAGCATTCCCATGTTACCATGCTTGTACCTGCAATGTGCCTCATAAATCAGCACTAAATGAAAATTAAATTGGATGAAAACTATTTATATGTTTTATTTAGAAACAAATAGGAATTTTATCAACAGATGTGAAAGTCAACATTGTACACAGCTGTGAATGTGGAAGAGCCCAAATCTAATATGTATATGTATATAAAATAAATTGATTATAAATAGTTTATAATATATGTGTCATGTCTATTAAAGAAGTAAATATGCAATGAAATATTTTCTTTTCTAGTTGCTGTAATATAATTATAAAATCCTGTCTTTCCCAGCCTGATGAGTGGCATTCCCAGAGCAGTATATGCTGTTTGCTAGATGACAGTAATTGTGAACAATCAGTCTGACTTTATACTGGGTAAAATAGGGAGCTCACTCTCAGTTAGGAGTATGCAGCTTCAACTCAAAAGAATTGTGTGAATTGGGATGTATTTAACATCTTCACTTTTCTCCATTCCAGAATTATTTTTTAAATCTTTTTTTCTCATTATATAAATGCAGAAAACATAAGGTACTTAGTGCATGCTCTTACTGCTGTGAAAAAATCAACCCATCTGTAAACACACGGTTAGACTCTGTGTGTATGAGAGAATATGTATTGTGCTTCTCCTACCAGCCCAGAGTGTCATTAGTTTGGTCTGATCAGACAGACAGTGTGGGATTACAGCATGGGCTTGTGAGCAAAAGTGGGACAGAGGGGCAGAAGGGCAGAGCTGTGTAATCAATGTAAACTCATTTATTATATAAACAAGCATATCTTCTTGATCCAGATGGATTTTCCTTACGGACAGGTAGTGGTGTGGCCTTCCTTTTGGGCATATGGGGTCATCAGGCTGATCTGGTTTTTGAAAATATGAGAATTAGGTTTGTGACTGTGTTCTTTTATTTGTCTGGGTTTGGCTGTTTGTTCTTAGAGGAGTGTGCACGCAGTGACTGATGAGTACCAGCAGTGCTGCCTCGCTCCACACCGGTGCTAGCCTGTTCCCACCGCTGCACTGAGCTCTTACTGTGGCACAGGTGAGACACCCTAAACACAACACTGCTCTGATGGCTCAGACATGGAGTCAGTTTGGCTTAAAGAGTGTTCAAAAGCCAGGTCCTGTAGGTAGACTCCACTCTTTGATGCACTGTTTGCTTGCTGCTCATTTTAGACCAAACCAGGTGTTTTAACATGAAGATATTTTGCTGTTAATGGTGACGTACAGTCTCATACAGCAGGGGCATCATACAGCAATGGCACCATGTAATTCAAATCATGGCTTATCTCACCCAAGATTAATTCTCCCCAGTGTGCACATCAGATTTCTCCATCCTTCCACCTTGGGGAGAAGTGCCCCATTCTCAGAGGTGAAAACCATTCCAAGCATTTACCCACATTCTCCCATACACCTTGCTACCCATAACCATACTGCTTCAGGATGTGTTCCTGTGTGAAACTCCTAAATAGGTGTATCTTGGAAAAGTCAGAACAGGTTCTTGAGACACACCAGTATGTGCATTCTGTTTACCCAAGGATGCTGAAGGGACTGAGGAGCCATTGTAACAAGGCAGAAATCATCTCACTGCAGATAGGGAAGGTGCCATTCTTCATCTCGACCATAAATTAACTCTCAAATTAAAAAAGGGAAAAGGTTTAGTTGCTTATTATTTTCATGAGATGGTGCCCAAGGTACAGGGGTGACTGCCGGGCTAGGCCCAAGTACCAGATTGCTCTCATAGCTAGTGAACAAATGATACACAGCACAGCAAACTGCAAAAGCCAAAACCAGCTCCACACACTCTCTAATTTGATGTACAGCAAGACATGGAATGTGGTATGGAGGACGTAAGGGAACAAACAAATCAGTGTCAAGAACAAGTAACTGAATATTGTAACCAGCCACTGCTAAATAGATATAGAATTAGTTTCCTCTACCATGCTCTGATCAAATCTGTTATTCTTATGAACACTTAGTGCCCTGTGTTGGGTGCCAGGAAAGATTGCCATGGGCTCACCCTGAATGGCAGCTCAGCCTCACAGAGCTGCTTGCTCACAGCTCTCAGTGGAATAGAAGAAAGAACTGACATGGAGAAATGAGAAAAGTCATGCTTTGAGATAAACTACAGTATAATAAGTAAAGGGTTAAAAAAAAGGGAAAGGATTAAAGAAAAAAAAAAAAAAGCAAAACCAAACCGAATAACCCAAAGTGATGCAAAAGCAATCACTTCCCACCAACTGACTGCTGCTGATGCAGCCCCTGAGCAACAACCCCTTAGATAGAAAACTCACCACCTCACATTGCTGAGCATGGCATCAGATGTTCTGGAATGTTCCTGGGATCAGTTGGGGTGAGCTGGGGTCAGATATCCTGGTTGTATCCTCTCCCAAACCCTTGCCCATCCCCAGCCTCCTCGCTGGAGGGAGTGTGAGAGAGAGAAGGCCTTGTGCTGTACAGGCAATTCATCTCAGCCAGAACCCGCACACTACCACGACTCTGTGCTTGTGGAGTCTTAGAGGTTTAAATCTGGATTTCCTCTTGGCCACAGAATGACTAGGGTCTTTGATGATGTCAAGAGAAAATGTTAGAGCCCTTCTTGAGATTCATACAGCCCTGACTGGATCTTGCAGAGAAGAACAGAGCGTCAACTCAGTGCCCTGCAGCCTGGAATCTCCTGGAATCTCTTGGGTCTTTATTCCATGTTGAGAAGCAAAAAGGCAGGTTCTGGCATACTCAAAGGGGCAAAGAAACTCAAATGTCTGCTTTATTGCCTGTTATCTAGCTGTATAATGAATGTTTTCTTTTGCTTTTGCATGTCACATTTGATATTGCCTCCCCTCAGCCTCGTGGGTGGTGTGCACCAGCCATGATGAATGTGGATCAAAAGAAATCCTTTCAAGCCTAATCAGTTTTATTCCTTAATTGACCTGAAGGATGCTAAAACAAATATACTAAAATTTAGCTGATAATTTTTGTTTGCGTGCTCTGCTGTGCTTGTGTTGAGGAGATTTCTTGAAACACTAAAATGTCTACTAATTCAGAAAACCATCCTTGGTTTGAAGCTTGAGAAAACAAACAAATTAGGACAATTACTGCAACAGGAGTAAGTGCATAAATTTTGAAGCACATGGAGTACATAAATAATTTGTGCATATTTTAAGAATAATTATGAAGACATAAAACTACCTGGAAATTAGGGTAAAATACAATATAGATATACCAGAATAGATGGCACCAGGCTGTCCTGATAGCTCTTCCCAGTTTTCTAGAGAAAGGCAAAGATATGTATCTCATATGGCTTTCTGTAAACACTACATTATCATTCTTTTGTGAAATGTGCTTGACATTTCTGTAGAAGCCCTTAAATTTTAGATGGATTGATGCTGTCAGGTTTTATTAATCAAGAATTCTCCCAGTAGCCTTCCTGCATCCCAAAGACACTATATGGAGAAGAACTAACTCAGGCATAGAAGATGGTGTAGAGACCCAGAGAAACTGGCTTTAAGTCACAGGGTGGATCAGGTGCTTCCTTCCCCTTGTGGGTGGGTCATCACAGATGGGAACTGGTGTGAGAATGGATGGGGAACTGGTGAGAAAGGAGGGAACAGTGGGCTGTGTTGCAAAGGAATGTATCAGGACATGCAGCAGTGGCCAAGGGAGCTAGCTCCTTGAGCATCATTCCTAGGACTGCTCATGTTTGAGATCTTCCCTTGTGAATCTGACTCAGTAAAAGCTTAAAAATGAAAATTCCTGGTTGCATTGAACTTGGATGCTTTGTCAAAACACAAGAGGGCCAGAATTACAAAAAGGAAGAACTAAACAACCTTGACCACTGTACAGCTAGAGCTGGCATGAAATTCAGAGCACAGAATGAAAGGGTAAGGTCTTATACTCAGGGTCTGGCGGATACAAGTCTTCCTGGAAGGTCAGTGTTCCACTACAAAGCAAACACAAAGAAGGACCTGAGAAGAAGAAGACGAAGATGAAGAAGACGAAGAAGAAGAGGAAGAAGAAGAAGAAGGAGAAGAAGAAGAAGACGAAGAAGAAGAAGACGAAGAAGAGGAAGAAGAAGACGAAGAAGAAGAAGACAAAGAAGAAGAAGAAGAAGAAGAAGAAGAAGAAGAAGAAGAAGAAGAAGAAGAAGAAGAAGAAGAAGAAGAAGAAGAGCTGGGGAAGGGGAGGTTAAAAGGAGATCTGTTTTCTGCCTCTGAACTCTTGTAGGAACTTCCCAGGTGAAGAGAGGAGGTATTTAAAATAAGAAGGAAGGTGGCACAAAAGCAGAGGCACATTTCCTTGTCATGAAGATACTTCAGAAAGATTCTCTTTAGTTTCTGTGCTGGGTCCCTCTATGCCTTGCCTGAAAGGAGAGAAAGGAAGCGGGTTCTTGGCTGTTTGTCAGGATGCTTAAGCCAGGGAAGTCTACCCAAGTCTACCCCAGGAAAAAAGTGGCTTTTGAATCAATGCTGGTATCATGCTAGTCCCTTTAGCTGACATTAATCTGTTAGGGTGGGTAAGACGATTTAACCATTAGGCTTTTGAAGCATCTTAAAATAATCCTGATTTTTGAAAATGCTGTCAATAATAGAAGGAAAGCTGGATAGAAATGAAAAATATCTGTTTGTATTAAATGCAGATGTCTGATCACAATAATAAAATTTCTTATAGAGATATGACGGGTATTTTTTAACATTGGACATGTAGTTGTAATTATTTTTCTTCTTAAAGATGTACAATGGCTTTAAAAGAATAGGTTTTTGGCTAGTTATACAAGAATGAATGGAATAAAATGCCTGAATTGTGTGCTAACACCTTCACACATATTTTCATTCTTGAATCAGATTATTGTCTTTTTCTGCCACAATAATTACAAATTCTCTGAACCATGTAAACAGTCATTGACTATTTGGAAAAAGAAAAAATTATGTTTTGAGAAAAGGACAGACAAAAGGTCTCCAGTGCCAAACATTCCCAGAATGAGGCAAGGAAGACATGGCTTCCCCTTCTTTACCTTTTCAGAGCATTTTTATTTATAGACATGGAAGATTTGCTAGATTATATAAACTGGTACACAGTGTGAAATTAAAGATTGTCTGTTTTTGTGGCTTTGAAACTATAATTTGTATCATGCTTATGGGTGGAGACAAATAGTGAAGAGGTAGAACAAACTGTCCACAAAATTGTTAGGTAATAGAGCTTTTCTCAAACATAATTGCAATTGCTCTAGTTCACTAGTCACAGTATTTGCTTGAAAAAATAGCAGTCTGCAATTATTTGATAGAAATAATTGTGGCAGACATTCTTTGCTCTGTAGACAAATCAAACTTTCCTTTTGTTATACAGCAGTTAGTTTTTGAAGCTCTGCATTACTTGGGAAAAAAACATCCAGTCACTGGAATTTCTTATATTCTTGTCTGTTGATGTCCACAATTAATTATAAGTGCATTCTCATCCTATCTAGATCAAGAAAAATCTAAAATTTAAAAACAGAATAAGTGACACTAGGCCCGGTAAAGGTCACAATCTTCAATCTTCATTAGGTTCTTCCTGCATTACAGTTTTTTATTTCCTTAAAAATAACACATAACAGAGGCAAGTTTTCAAGGGGTGTTGGAGGGAAATTAGCCCTACAGAGACCACTGCTATAGCAGACTAGTGACAGACAGCAGAAAGGCCTGAAATCCTACAATCCAATGAATTACAGTGGAATTTCCAAGTATCTCATGAAGTCAGTCACAGCCTTGAGGGCTCTTTTACCTTCTGCAAAGCATCAGCACTGTAGTAACACTGCAGTAACAAGACCAAACCTCACCTTTCTATCCCTGCTTTCTTCCTGGGAGATGAAATATTGATTTAATTTTTGGCCAGTCTGCTAGAGCAGGAAGAGAGTGGATGAGAATAATTCCTCCCTGATCCTGAAAATAATAAACTAGGTGGACCTAATGCTTAGGAAAGGAGCAGTTGGCCAGTCACAAGCACGGTCATTCATTTGTGCCCTCTTTTAGTGCCTGTCCAGAAACCCACTGCTAGGGTGGGCATTACAATTTATTTGATATGAAATCAGTGATCAGCACTGGGAGGAAAATGCTTTTGGTTTACATGGGGAAAAAATGGTTATGTGGCAAGAATCCTGCATACTGACCCACTGGGAAAGGGGTTTTACATTGCCGTACAAAATAGGTATGACAGATTATTTAGTGCTTTGGGCATTAATTATATTAGGGTTGATAATTCTAAGATAAAAGCTGCACAAGAAGGCTGTGTATATTTTCAATGGAGAATATTTCATAACTGAAATCTGTCAGCCACTGCCACTTCTTTCTTTCATGACACCATTATCTGAGTTTCATGTTTTGAGCACAACTCTGGAAGGGCAAAAGACAACTTCAGTGGAGATAGGTGTTCTTCAAAAAGCTCAGAGTTTCTGACTCTGTCTTTTTCATGTTGTAATTTTTCATCTCTGGAGATCCCAGGTATCTCCCATGCAAAAATGGAAGGGAACTCATTCAGTCAGTGTAGTCACTTGGGTTGCCCACAGTACTTTTCATTCCTGATACCAGCTAACAAAATCTCAACTGGTGGTGGCACACAGATGACAAGTGTGAGATACAAAGTGAAGAATTGAAGACCAGTTTGTGCACTTCCTGTTCCTGCATGCTTGCTTGGAGCAAGGCATTTTGCAAACACTACAATGTGGCTGCAGCTTACAGTCATTGGGTTGTAAAAACCCAGTTTGAGAGACAGAATTTACAAGAACTGGCTTGTAAATCATGAGCAGTACCCATCCTGGGATAATCAACAGTCACCAAGACAGTTTCTGTTATAACAGATGAGCAGAAAGGGATATTGCTACAACAGCAGCTCTTGTCTTCCTAAGTAGCCCTAACTGCATACATGGAAAAATCCAAATATTTCTAAGCAAAGACTAGGAAGTAATACAAGTTCAAGTTCTTTCTTCAATACTTTAAATGTAGCTCATCTGTGCCCTAATGAGTTGTCCAGACTCCCGATTCATGTCATTATACAGGAGCAATGTGGAGTAGGATACAATTTATCTAGTAGCCCCAGGTCCAAAAATGACTGAATTCAAAGCATATGTGTTTGGACTCCCCAGGCATCCCTCAAATTAAACATTATAGCACGCAAAAAAATGTATCTTTTCTGTATAGAATAGCATTAACTGGAAGAGGAATATGGCCACAGCTGTCACAGTAATTAATCCCACAGCTATAATTGCCACCTGCTTACTGCAGTCAATGGTTGTATTCAGGACAGATGGTGTCCATGAAGAATCTATTGCTTGTTTTGGAGATGTGGTACCCTGTAGTGTAGCCCATGACAACTTTAACATCAAACTAGTGTAATGTCTCTAAGGGTGTACAGAACACTGCAATCCCTCTTTCCAGTTTTCATTCAGTCCTTCAGAGATAAGTCTTATGGTGAAATCTCCTTCTAACATCAGCACCATTTTCAATTAACAAGCCTATAAATATTTTCTTCCAGTACCTGAGAATTATTTGAAGGCAATTTAAGCCTGAAAATGTGTTTATTTTCTCTTTAGTGTCTTTTGCAGATGCCTCCAGGATAATCCAGGAACAAAACTGCTGATTTATAGAGCAATACTGCATGTCACTGGTCTGATTTATTGGGTAGCCACTGTTTTGTTAGTTCAGCAAAACAAGAATGGTATTTTAGGGACCAGAAGTGCCAAAAAATATTGTTAATCATTAAAAATCTAACTTTAGGAGCAAGTTGAATTACTGAGCTGCCAAAGAAGCAGAGTTATGTCACGTCCTTTTTGTTATGGGCAGCTGTTAGATTAGAGAACCACAGAGCTCCAAGGTTAGAGTTGGATCACATGTGCCTGTCTCTATGCCTGTCTCAAGCAGGCTTGATGGTCCAACTGTAGGTTTGCCATTGTTGTGACATGTTCTGGCATTCTGTCACACTCCATTTTATGCATCCTCTGTTCCAGCTATGAATAAGTTGCAAAATGTGATACTCTTCATAAGCAAATCCCTTTTCTATGGGTTATATCTGAGAGAGTAGATGTGATTATGTATGAATTCTCTATTTGCTAAAGAGGTTTGATTTGATTCAATTTTTTTTCCAGACTATTTTATTTTTCTGAATCTCAGCCTTCAAATAACAATCGTCTTTTATGTCTTTATTGGTCATAATATCTAACATTCTTTAAATGTACAAACCAGAAGCTTAACTTTTTTAATGATTAGCATTATAGCTGTCAATCTTGCACTTGAATTTGGTACAAGTATCACAGTAGTATAATTTCTCAGAGAGATATAAAAACCCCACCCACAGTTATTATGTTAAACTTTTTAACTCATTCTATAAGCTTTCTTCATACAGCCCTAGAAATATTTTCACACTTATCCTAATTTTCCCTGTCTCACATTCTTAGTACTTTCAGTTTTCTAAGAACACTGATTTCTTAACAATTTTACACATTTATTTTAAACAGTAACCAGTTGGGAAGGGTGGCTTATTTAAGTGCATATATATCTCTCCATACCCATAAAGTGATATATCTGGTCATCAATATCTCTCTATATAATAACTGTATGTATATATCTCTCTCTGTAATGTCTGTTGAGGGTTTTCATCTCTATGTAATGGATTCAGTATTTTCTCCCATTTGCTTATTTACTACTGTTTCTAACATTACTCTGTGTAAGCCAGTTTATCGGCAATTTTACTTTTTCCTGCTTGAGTAAGAACAGTAGGTGACTGCAAGACTGATTTCATTGTCAGTCAAAACAACAGTAGCTATAATTATTTTCTAAGCATATATTTACTGTTTGTTTCCATGAGTCTCATTCTTGAGCATGTAAACATGTGTTATTGAATTTCATGGGTAGATTAATTCATGTCTTTACTTCCCTGTGTATTGTGGTGTGATCAGAAATTACAAAACTGCACGCATTTTTAATTTTTGAAAGATACCCTAAAGCAATTTGGAGGAGTTCAGTCTTTTTATCCCCATTTGACACTTGGTGGTACAATATGTTTCTGTCATGAAGAGAATAGAAATTATACAAAAGAAAATTTTCTACATAGCATTTTCTGTATTTTGATGGGATTTTTTTCACTGTATTGTTTTAGTTGGTCAAATCTCCACCATATGCAGAATAATTATTACCTGCATGAGTTATTTCTGAGACTTTCAACTTGAGATTTGGAGATATGTTTTGGTGCATAGAATTAGTTGTCTCTGAGGGACTCTAATCAGTAATTCCTAGAAGGATGTATGGTTTCTTGATGGGGTGTTTTCTGCATTAAGATACCTGTCACCTTCTTACACATTGCTCCTTTTTCTGGTGGTATCTATCTAAAAACAGTTCAGATATTCTTGGGGGTGACATAGGACCAGCAATGAAGTGATTTGCTCAAGTGCATCACCAAGTCAAGTCCATAAGAGAGGTAAACAGTTGCCAGGATACCTGTGCATAGAGTCCCAATGAAGGGATTGTACAGCCTGCTTTAAATTTGCATGGGTTACTATAAATATTTTAAACCCTGAAACTAACCAATTCTTTTTTCAAGAATAATTGCCATGGATATTAGTGTACATTTTCAGGTAGGTGCAGTAGATCCAGCATTATGCATTTATATTTAATTTCTTCCCATTTAAAGGATTGTTCTGTAAAATTAACAACCCTCACACTCAAGATGCCAAGGCAGTTTTCCCTGCATAATTGAAGTGGTTGCCAGAGAAATGGCAAAAGAAACTTATAATTTTGTATAGCACACTAAAATGCAGGCTTACAGCTGTCTATACTAAATGCCTGATGCTGTCTCAGCCCTAAGTGTCCTAGGAGAGAAAGTGAATAATCACCTCATACACACATGAGCCCTGTTTCAGGGTTTCACTCTGGTACCAAGCATCAGCAACCACGGTGCCCATGCCCCGTTGCACTAGGCTGACAGTGCCCTGCTGCAGAGTGAAGAGCTCATTTTTCAGACACTGCTTGCCCAGTGTTGCCATCCATGTGTGTGAGCTACCTGCACTGCTCTGAGCTGCTCATTGCCAGTGTTGGGCACACCTGGGGCACCTTTTCCTCTGTGGTCTCTGGACAGTAGTACTTCTTAAATGGCAAGTCCTGATGCTCTGAGGCTCCTGGAGGGACTGACAGATAATTCTGAAGTTTGAAAAGGATACAAAAAGACAGATACGTAATTTTAAGAAATTGTGGTCAGTGTTTAGGGGTCTCACAAGGGCAGAGGATCAATAAAAATTTTAATTATTATCTGAAAAAGCTAGAATAATTTGACAGAGCATTGTTTCCTCTTGTGCTTTTTCACCCCGCATTTTGGGGAGCTTTGCACTCTGCTCTAAGCCACATCCTTTATGCAATACTGACACTAAAACAATTGCCATTTTGAACACAGGCACAAGATGCACTGAGATGGCATTTCAGCAGTTATGTGCCTTCAGCAGCCAGCAATCCCCCCTGATCAGGCTTTACCACCCAAACCATGGTCATGCATGATACAGCCAAGGGACACACAGGGCAGCTCAGTCTTGATCCAGAGGCAGTGGTGGCCAAGGGATGCAAATGCTGACCAGGAGGGTGGGACTGCAGGCTTTGGCAAGTGAGGCTGCCCTGCATGAAATTGGCTTCACCTCAGGAGATGCAATGGAAAGAGGAGACCACCTCACAGGGCAGACCACCTCTTGACTTAAGATTGATTGTTGCACTACAATAACATCTTATATGCACCTAAATGTTCAAGTATTTCAGATGTTCTTCCAGTTGATTGCAGCATCTGCACAGTCAAGGTCTGTGAAAGTCATCCTGCCAATTAGTCTTCCAGAGCTACTCAGGTGGGTCAGCTACCTGGCTATGGCATGGCAAAATAATGCAGGAGGATGTAGGAGAGGGCTGAGCTGCTTGTGATTCTTTTCTGTTCTTCTGCCACTCTATTGACATTCAGCAATAAACCAGCTTTCTGTGCCTTGTAGCAGCATGTGTGAGTTCTCCACAAAGATTATGTGAGTGGTTTTTGAAACATGCTCTTTCTGTGTCATATTAAGGCCACAGCATATGATCATTCCCTTTCTGCTAAAGGGAAGGTAAGTAAACAACCACAGAAATACGAGAACTGAAATGCTGAGAAATCCACCCATAGCACACAAGGATAATAAAAGCAGAAATATTGTCCCAAGAGTGATTATTATTCAGACAATTTACAAGAAATCTGCTATAAAGTTCAGTGTGTAAGTTATTTTCATTTACAGGAATAGCAGGCTGAGCCTTTAGAAAATAGCTCTGAACTAGGCTGCAACGTTGTCTGTAGTAAAACCAGCTGGTGGGTCTCAAATTTGGTATTTTTGTTTCCCACAGCTTCAACATTTATGACTCTTCCTGATACTAATATATGCAATTCAGGTTTCATTTCTGTGCTGAAAATAGATATTAAAATGACATCCAGGAGGCATCGGTTCATTGCCTTGAGACTTGCAAGAAAATAGTTTAAAAAGCAGTCTAACAAGGGATCTAGCTTTCACATCCCTCCCATTATCTGAACAAAATTCCCCTTAATTAATGAAATATTTGAATTAAACACAATATTGACAAGGCTCATTGTAATTCATAAATTTTGGCTGTCAAACAGGATCCACAGGAGGAGGAATATTAGGCCAAAAATTTTGGTGTTTTTTCAGAATAAAATTGCACTACAACCACTACAACAATATCTTATCATTGAGTTTTCTAGCCAAATCCATCCACAGTCCTATGAAAAGACAAGGATTAGATTTCAAAGGCTATACAGACACCCTGACTAGTCTGGACTTGAAAACAGGATGTAAGTCATGTAAAAGGAAAGACTCACATTGTACTAATAAATTCTACTATTCTGAAGTGATTTAGGTCAGACAGAGATTATCTTTCACTGTTCAGTAGCATGTTAATCTCACTATTTGTGTTTTGTGAATTCATAGGTATAACTGTGAACTAAAATACTGTCCTTGAATAAATTGAAATCCTGGACAATTTTACAGCATTTTTGCTGAGTGTTGCAGTGTAACAAGTCCTCTGAGTGTTGTAGATTCCAGAAGAGTTGGGGCATTATAGAAAAAGAATTAGGCTAACAGCCATGCCCAAGAAAATAAGGACAAATTTATCCTGGATAACTCTGAAAAATCAGTTCATGTAAACATTTAACCTCATGTGAAATGATTTTCACATAAAAATTTTGATCATTCACAAAAATTTTGATCATTACTGTCTTGTAAATGGTGCTGTTTTAAGAAATGGCTAATCAATAGCTGTCCAGAAGACAGAACTAGAATGGGTTCCAGATGGGCTGAGGGTAGGTCCCAGTTTGGAGGAACTGGTCTTGTTTGTCAACTGCATTAAATACTGAAAATGTTTATTTATTGGTAAAGAATGATGTAGAAAGATTTGATTTGATGGCACTTCTCCAAGCAAGTTTTACAGAAAGGAAGAACATTTATTTTAATTCTTGTCAAAGCTCAGAATGAAATAGACCCATTTAACTTTCTGTTTTCCATTAAGGTTAAAATGGCACCTCTGCTAAGTTATTGAATTATTTCTACACAAAATCTCCATTTCATCAAAGTTCAAATGTGCCAACAAGGGAAGGAATTCAGTATTTATCAAATGAAAAACTAAATTGTAGTGTAGACACATTCATGAAGGACTTAACCTATAAAACATGAAGGTTTTATAGGTGTTACTCTAACTTCTACCTTGACTTTGCCCTCTTTTGATAGAAGAAATTGATATTTAGGTATAGATATTAGCCAGAAATGCCCATCCAAGTTTTTAACTTGCCATCTTTATTAAAGCTGGTAATTATTTGGCAACAAAGGAGATGGTTGCTGTTTCCAGCTGGCATTTTAATAAAGCATTATTAGAGTAACTGAAGGACAGCTATTGCATCTGAAAATCTTTGCTGTTATTTTAGCAGGCTCCAGAACAGCTGTTAATGCATCCCATCCTGCTGCTGCCAGGACAAGGCCATTTCCTGCCAGAAGTAACAAAGAAGTAGCTCAGGCATGATATAAATCTTATAAATGTTAGAATAATCTAATATCAGCCTCTACAATTTACATTTTATAATCACTATAAACATCATTCAATATCTTAAAAGTTGTGTTGCTTTGTCAAGAACTCTTACCAATATGAAGTATCTGCAAGTCTCTGGGCAAAGGAACAACCTCCCTTCAGTGTGACATCTGTGGCCTCCACAGACCTACCGATCTCTGCTACAGCTGCCACTTGAGTTGTGATGCTTAACTGGATCTTCTTGACCACCTCCCCAAATGCTGTGTTCTGTTTCTGCTTCGTTTGGCATTACTTTTAGATTTGTTTTTCACTGTTTCAATCATCTATAATTAACTGCAAATTTTGCCTCATGCTTGAGCCATGTTTGGTGGAGTTGGGGAGTAAACAAATGACTTGCTATACTGACTTCTCATTCCAGTTTCCTCTTAGAGGAAGTAACTGAAATCACTGTTTTACTTCCCACACCTCAATCAGTGACTTAAATTGAGGTAACTTTCCGCAGCTGTGTCCTGACTGCAAATGTACATTAATTTGACATTTTGTCCTCATCAAGAAGGTTTTCAGTACTCAATCTTTATTTAATAGAAATCCTAAATTCTTTTTCAAGTGCACTGCAGCTTCAGTTTAATCACTTGGACAGAACTATGGCTAAGGTTTGGTTCTCCTCCAAATAAAATAGATTCCTCAGGCTCTATTCTTGCACTGGTCTGACACGTTGAATGCAACTGGTTGTTATTTACAGCTGGCTGACAGCTGCAATACATTTGTAGCCTTCACTATTGCAGTGTATTGCTGGCAGGAAACTTTTAGCAAGGAGCACAGCTGGAGCCATAACAAAATGGTTCAGTGATTCTGTTAACACTCAGTGCACTGCATCTCACCCCACAATGCTCAGCCCTGCCCTGGGAGCTGATGGAGTAGGGCTGGGCAGCATCACCAGAGCAGCAGGAAAACCAGGAAAACAGGAGAAGACAGACAACAAAAAGTATGGGTTCAGACTGCCACTGTCCTCCAAACTGCCTGGAGTGGAAGGAGGACATAGGTAGAGGTGCAGGTACGGAGCATCCTCCTGGCCCACTACCACTCTGCACCATTTCTCCTGCTGTTTTTCAAATTATAATATTTGTGTAATTTTATTTATGCTATTCAAAATACAAGGTAAAACCCAGGGGGATTTGGCTGTGTATTGACTGGATATAACCTTCATCCTTTCAAATATTTTTCCTATGATTAGCATGCAGTTTATAATGTATTACTGTATTCTTCTTATGAACTACTGGAACTTTGGTGCTTTTTCTTCAATATAAAGCATTTGATGGATTTTGTCCTATTTAACTGTCTCTTTTCAAGAAGTCATTTCTCTCATCTACACAAAAAAAGGCTAAACATGATAAGAGCACCTGAACAATAATGTTTCTTAGATTTTGTTTTTGTTCTGAAGTAGTTCATTCAACATTAAGAAATGTGAGGCAACTGTCATTTCAATTTAACACAGTTCTTTTCTCTTTTCTTTTGTCCATTATCTTTCTTTTATATACCCCTGTTTGAGGCATATGCTCTGTTCTTTAGGTTATATGCTTAGTTCAGTTTTTAGTTCCAGCTAAAATAAGATGCAGTGGGAAGTTTAATCTTCTATATACCATATCTATATACCATATATCTTGATATATTTTTGTATGCCTTTAGCGTAACTTGAGCTGTAAGAACTGTTCCTTAATTAGAACAAGTTTTTTGCCTTCATTCCAATTTCCTATTTTGCTTTTTGTTGTGTTTTAACATCGTGAGCTTAGAGAGTAGTATAATTCCATTAGATGTCTGAATTCCATTTCCAATGCTGTTACTAAGTAGCTGTATTATTTAATGCTTATATGCACTTCTTTTAAACAGGTGACAGGAAAAGTATTAAAATCATGACTGCTTAGTGCAATTAACTTGGTAATGACTGTAATAATGATTACTGGATAGAAAGCATGAGAGGAATTCCTAATGCTTTCTAACAATTAATGAAAAAAGTGTGCCAAGCTGTATGAAGAAGTGACAATTGCTTAAAATACCCTGGGGACTGCTGGGTGTCAGGCACAGTCCTCAGTGTGTTACATCTTTCTTGACTCATATGATTCTAGATCTCAAACTGATTTGAGCAGCTTTTGTGGAAAAACATATTACCAGCTGAATATCCCAAAACAACTTGCTGGGACAAAATGTCCTCATTGAAAATTTCACTTTCCTACTTTTAAGGCCAAAAGTTGTGTAATATTATCCAAAGGCTGATATCCTGTTTCACTTAATTTAGATTAAGATAAGTGGTGTGGAAAGTATTTGTTTACAACTTCACAAACACCTAGGACAGCTACACAGTTATGAGTAGTCTTATAAATGACATCAGTGAAAAAATAAATTGTTCTTTTATATTTTCATACCAAAAAGTAAAAACAAAAAAACCCCATAAAGTCTCTAAGCTGGCCCACACAATCAGGAACCCCTCTCTTCATCCAGGTTTTATGTCAGAGGTTACATTTATCAGAAAAAAAAAAATTATTGGTCCCTTTCTGGAAGTTCTCCATCTCTGACATCCTCGGAGATTGGTGTGACACTTCTCCCCTAAACTAAGGACTTTCTCACCCCTTTCAACAGAGCCCATTTATTCAGATACATCCTGCACTTTATTGTTCTATTATGTTGGTTATTAATAAAAAGTAAACATTCCCCAGCCTGTACCTGGTGAGCTATGAAATTTGTGTATTTGACAGGCATCCTTAATACAAAGATGCAAATGAGATTCATGCAGGCAGGGCATCACTGGAACCTGGCTGAGAACAAACAATGTAGGAGGCCCTTACTTTGAGGTGATATTTGCATTGTGATGACTGAACTCCAGATTCTATCTTTCAAAGGTGAGGCAATAACAATATAATTTCAAATGCAGCAAGCTCCAAGGTGTAAATCAGGCAGAGCGCCTGATGAAGAAGGTAACTACAGAAATTATGATGGCAGCTGCAAAGGAGGTAGTGCATGAATTTCTGAGACTTTAGCTACTAAAGCTCTTGAACTGCGTCATGGTTCAAAAAGTGAATATTTTGCTCTAATGTCAGAATAGCCATACAGGAGGAAATAAGATTTACTTTACTCCATCTGGAAGACTTTTCCTGAAACACATGAAGCCTTTTAGTGGACAAAATCTAGTCCACTTAGCAATGGGATGTCCTATTCCATCTATGAAGGGATAAAGAGACAGTTCTACAGGTCAGCAGTCATTGCTAAGTACTGTACATTAAATAGGTAGAATTCAGTTATCTACTCTGGAAATAACTTTTTGTGTGTGTTCAAGTGTGATTTTTTTAAACACTATGGAAAAACTAGTGACATTAATTGAGCCATTGGTTCTTAGTTTCTCTCATATAACAGGTATCTTCACAGTTCACTTTGCCATCTCATAATTTTAATTTCACTTCTAAACTGTTAAACATTTCCAATGTATGCACATCATCACAACTCTTGCACTCAATTTCACATAGGTTTGATAATAAATCACTGGGGTAATAAATCACACTGCCCTGTAGGAAAGTAGAAGCAGAAAACAGAGATTTTCACACTGCTCTTCAATGTACTAATTTACTTAACCTGAGGATTTGATAAAGGAAAAATCTTTACATTGAACTGCTGGATCATGGGAGCAAAAGGAAGGGGGGGCAAATCAGAAAGTGTTCCTTCATTACAGAAGGTGAGGGAGATGGTAGCAATGACGGAGCAGTGACATTGCTCAGACTTTACTCCTCTTTAACTGGAAGAGAGGGTGCTGGAGCAATTTCTGCTCCTCCTTTGTCCCCCAGTAGGGACTGTGTCTGTTATCTACACTTGCCTGTTATCTTGTGTTTTCACTATGTACAGGATGGTTTACATACAGAAATGACATCTCTGCTCTCTTTGCAATTCCCTGCTCCCCCAGCCAGCCCTGCCTAGCTCCTCAAACCAGCTCTTCCCAGCTCCCAAGGCTGCATTCCTGCACCCATGAGTCATTGACCTTCTGTGGTTTGTGTTTCCAGCCAAGCTGGAGCCTCTGCTCTTGGCCCCTCTGGCACTCTCAGGGGCTTTGTGATGTTACTGGGAAATCCAACAGGCTTCTGGCACACAGTGACAGATCTTCAAAGGGCAAGGGTGTCCCAAAGCTCAATATTAGCATAGCAAGCCCAGTGCCCCAGCTCCCTGCACAGTCAGTGCAGAGAGATAAGCACTCCAGAGAGAAATTCATCCTGAACCTCTTTCTAAAGGACCCCAGCTCTGACTGTTAATATTAGAAGAAGCCCAAGATGTTGAGTCTCAGTAGGTTATATCAGCCTTTGAGTATATACAGCCCACATCCATCATCCCCCAGCTACTGCCCCCACAGCCCTGCAAAGGCAGCGTAATTGTCCTGAGGAGCAATCACTGCAGGATTGCTGAGCAGCACTGACAGGCTCTATGAGCAGTAAATTCTCCCCTAAACTAGTTCAGCCAAGAAACTGAATGCAATTATTGAAGATATAGAGAAACACTAATACTTGAAGGACACACTTTAATCCCAGTAAAACCAAAGGAGTGAGTTTTCTGGGCTGATCATGTTGCAGTATCACTAGTCTTTGTAGGGGTTCTTGAAGCACCTTTAAAGGACAGAGAGGTTTGGATTAACTGTTTTCAGTCATTGGTCATTCTGCTGCTACTTCGGAAAGATTTTTTTGGACAGACCTCACTGAGCTTTTCTCACTTTATTCATAGCTTACTTTCCTAGAGTACTTACAGTGCTGCTCATTTCTGTGCTTAGTTAATGAACTTGTCTCTAAGCTTCTACCTTGCTGAACCTTAAAAGTGTCCCAAGCTTTTGATCAGTTCTCATGGACTATAAATTGGTTTTAAAAGGGATAATATAAAAAAAGATATGCTAAATATTCATATTATGTTACATTTATAAAGTAGTTATGCTGTTTTCTGAAATCTGAGCCAAGTATCAATGGGTAACTTAAATTCCCATATGCTAAAGCACTACAAATGCCTTTGGATTTCTAAGTGGCAATCTTGTTATATCACTTTTTAATATTCCTTCTGCTTGTGTGGCAACAAATCTGCCTTTATGTAGGAAGTGCTTGTTGCTGGTTTTGATGGTAAAATCACGATCATTAACTTATTATTTAATTCTAGTTTACAGATCCCTAGCAACAGCTCTCTGATGCTCCTGTCCTCTTTGACAGGTGGAAGATAATTTGCATTGTGTGTCAATCTAATGCACAATACAGATAAAATTTGTTAAGAAAGAAGCACAAAACTACAGCAACTTAAGAGTATAAAAATGACATATTAAGCCAATGGTCCTTCTAACCCACCAATCTGTAGCAAACAACAGCAGATGTTTGGTGCACAATACAAAACCCAGTGATCATGTAGTGGTATTTCAGAGAGTGATGCCCTTAACTTAGTTACCTGTGGATATTTCTTCTTGCATTTGCTCAACCACTTATTGAATCCCAATACACTTTTGCATTGAACAACCCTATCTTGAGAGTTTTTATATCTTATTTACTCATTGTGTGGAAGGTCACCTCCTGTTATTTCTTCTGCACCTGCTGCCTGCTTGCTTTATTTGAGAGTAATACTGCTGTCTCTTGAATTGTAAAACACAATTGGTCTCCCTTTATTCTCTGTGTTGCTAATGGCTGCAGAGGCCTCCACTGTATTCCCTTCTCAACAGTTCCTTTCTCATGCTGGCACTTACTCCTCACAGAGCTGGTCCAGACTTTTATCATCCCTGCTGTCCTTCTCTGAACCCATTCTAGCTCCCAGATTACATCTCAGAATAGCCAAGGTGCAGGCACATGGGGTTCATATAGTGAAAAAAAAAGTTTCCTGTTGTGTTCTCTATTCCCTTCTTTGTCATTTCTAGCATTTGATTTCTTTTTATGACCTGAGCACTTGACCACCTAGTTGATATTGTAATAAAGTTTTCAATTCCAGTAGCAGTCAGAGAAGCTGTTATTTTACATAGAAGTTTTTCCTATGTGATTTAATATTTTTCTCACTCTTGGTTTTGTTCCCAATACTCATGGCCTTTGTTCCAAATAATTCAGCGATGATTTTGAAAATCTTGTTTTGGTTCAGATAATTTTCAGTTGCTGCGTGCTTTACATGTTGGAAATACATATATATTGATGTAAACAAAGCTTCCAGGCTACTACTCAATTTAAATTCTTCTTCAAAGGCCTAATTTGAATAGGAAAGGTTAATATCCCCTCTTTTTATGCAGAGACATATTTTAATTCAACCAAGTTTTCATCACACAAGACAGTCCTAAGATTTCTACCTTAGACAATATGCAGTTCTTTTTTAAGAATAAAATGTCCTTATACTTTTTTCCTTAAAGAGATTTCCATCAGTATTTTTTTTGTAAATTTAGATCTATCATCATTTATTCTGTTTCCACTTTGCTTTCATCACTGAAAATGCTTCATAACTACTTTTCCTTCAGTAGTATGCATATTCCATGTGGAATCTACTAGGTATGAAATTTCCTTATTTTCTAGAGTCCTGCTTTTTACAAAACTTTCGTTGTCATCTCACAACCTGCACTTGGTCATGCTGCAATATTTTTTTTAGATTCAGGAATCTGGGGCAATGCAGGGTTCACAGACCTGTATAACATGCTGTATTGACACTAATTCTGCTGTCATTGCCTATCTTGTGCATTAACACCTTAAGCATATGGATGTGCAAAAACTCTTCTGTCAGTGCCACAGAGCTGGAAACTGCAACAAGGCTTTTTCCCTTTTTGCCCTGTCTTCTTCCATGAAGAACAACTTCTGTTCTGACCAAAAATTCACCATTAACTGCTTGGTGATAGAACTAAACATTCATTAAAGAAACTGCTCTGGGGAAAAAGGCTATCAACAATTTTGAAGGCACAACACATGGTATTTCAAAGGGAGAAGAGAAGAAAATGGCAGACATTTCCTGTCCTGAGGTTGTGGATAAGAGTCAACAGACTGATTCAGATTGTCTGTGCAATTATATGCTAAAGAGGTAGCAAAAAGGCTTTTGAACTGATTTAATTTTTTGATGACCATATATAATTTCTCTACTTGCAGTACTCCAGTGAAGGTGCACAGTACTATTAAACAAGTATATTTTTTCCATTTAACTGTTTTCAGGCTTTCAGGCCACTTAGAATTCTGATTCAGACTATCACAAGAGAATTAGTATTGTTTAATATTGTCAAATATTCAATTTGAGTTTGTTTTTCTTCTTTGTGTTCTTGCAGTAGCATGGAGGAAAATATTGTAATGTTGTGGGTGTTCTGTAGAGGCTTATTCATCTGCTTCAGTGAGTCTGCTCATTTTGCATCCAAGCACTCAGTTGCTAAAATCAGCAGACCCTATCCTGTATATGTCTAGACCCTATCTGGTATAACAGCTGATGACAACAAATAGAAATTTAAACAGTTTGTATAGGTTCTTAGGAAAATCATTAGAATAAATTACCCTGAATTCTAAACACATTTGGTAACTGACACTGACAAGAATAGTTTCTTCTTTTGTGCTGACAGATATTTTTGCAATAGAAGAATTTGTGTGTGTGTGTGCTGCCAGGAGGGACAAGAGACCTTGGGAATTTTTGGTCTTTTCCTCATGAAAGAGAGTGTTAATTGAAGATTATGCTGGGATTATGAATATGCCACTAAACATACCTTCTTCTATTTGCAAATGTTATAATAACTTTCCTGGAGATGAATGTCAACTAGAACCACATGAGGCTTCTATACTGACCCATAGTACAGAAACAAATTCCTCAGAGGAATTGACTCTCCCAAGTTTTGGGTTACCTTCCTGGACTGAGAGCTGATGTAAATGGCCACTGATTTAGAGACAAGAAAGCCACGCTGGTTTCCCACAGGAGGTCTCTCACCTGAAGTCCCATCTATGTTTGTGAACTTGTGAGATTATGGTTTCTCTTAGAAATGGTGCGCAAAGGTAAGAGCTTGACTTTTCATCCTTTTTATTCCACATTTCAGAACTGGTGTGCCTGCCATGCAATGCCTGTTTCATATTGTCAGCTGTGCTTATCCTGCAGTTTGGGGTCTCCTCCTCTGTACATGGAGGCTCAGACTCACCCTCTGAACAGATTCATTAAACGATGATTGACAGATGTGGCCGCTAGCAGAGTCAACACTGGTGGTGTCTTTTAAAAGTCACCTAGTTTTACACAACCTATGCAATAATCCACCTGACTATGCACTTTTAAGAAAGATATGTACATGTTGGGTTAATAAGAAAAAGTGGAGACAGTTCAATTGCTGCTGATTTCAAACCTAGAAGGATGTCCATGAGAGGAAAGGGCAATAAAAAACATTGGGCTTTTGGGCAGAGGGAAACAGCTGGAGTCAAGGATTTCCCTGGGTGGTCTGACAGGGCCACATAGTCTCACCCATGGGGTAAAACTCTCTTCAAGCTCCCCACTGCTCTCTACAACATCATGTACATTCAGCCATTATGCCAACATCAAAGGTAATTGAAAACAAAGACAGGGAGCAGAAATAGCCTCATGTTTATTCTGAAATGTTCTGTCTGTAACAGGTTGTATCAAGAGGAATTAAGATCAGAGAACTAAGGTAATTAAATGGCACTTGCACAGCAAGTTGTTTCAGGTCTGTCTCTTCAAAATCTGCCTTTTGCTAGTGTGCTCTTTCATCAGTGGCCTATCCCCCACAGTGAGATTAAATGAGGATTTTGACCTCCTTCATCACTTCTGTAAACAAGGAGATTCTGTGAATTTCAGCTTGTTCATTGACATCTGGGGCTTGACCAAAGCCTTGCGAAAATCAGTGGAAATACCTCCATCAGCTGTAGTGGATTTTGAATTCTGCCTTTGAAACTTGGAATAAAGATGACAGTGAGAAACGAATACACCTCTGAGTATAAAAAGAATGGAGCATACATCCATATTTTGTTTTGGCCAGTTGATGACTGACTTTTAAACACAGAATTGAACACAGACCTCATGATATTTCTAATTGTGTTATGAAGTCTCTTGATAAACATTTGTTACAAAAAATTAGGAATATGAATTAAGTAAATTTAATATTGGTAAAATTGCATTACAGTGGAAAAGTGGAGCCATTTGCACTTCTTAATTTTAGTTTTGCCGAAATATAGTTAAGGGCACTAGCAATCCATGCAGCATTCTGTGTTACTAAATAGGTCAGTGGTGTAGATTGGGCAAGTTTTTAAGTTCTTTTGAAGAGGTAGATGGGGTCTTGGGGCCATTTTCTCAAGCAGGACTCTCAGAAACTCTCATTAATAACATGAAAACAGAATATTAATTTGCTTCTAGAATAAAATGGCTGTTTAAAGCTACAAGTCTAAACTCAAGATTTTATGCAGAAAAATAGTTAATTTTAAGGACTTCGTAAATTTAATAATTTTTAACTCCAGGCCATATTTTAGCAATAATAATGCAAATTAAAATGCACTACAGTAAAGTAACAGCCTAAGGAGTGTTTCCATTGGAATTCTACTGTGCTGGTTCCCTTTACGTGGAATAGTTTCCAGAAATGGAGATGAAGACTGTACTCTCTTTAAAAAAATGCCAATCTGCAGTTGCTAAGAAATGTATTCTAGTCTTCGACTTCTAGCTTGACTAAATTCCCTCCTGAAAACATCATTATTTTATGAAATTATTTACTGCAACTAAAAATATCACTAAGGATGCCTGTCGAGACAGAAAATTGACTTCAAAAAGCCAAATAATCTCATTAGGTGTATTCAAAAGATTACCTACATCCATTATCTGTTCAAAGTAAATTAACTGACTTTTATTTAAAAATAGAAATCCTTTCTACAACAGTGCATATTTTTTCAGTGGTGATTACAAGACTGAACATGTGTATATAAAAAAAAAAAAATTCAGTATACATGTATACGTAAGTTTTCCCCCGCCATAAGCTGTTTGTATCTACTTCCTTCCAATGTGGCCTGTAAAAGCTGCAGAAGAAATGAGGTGTATCAGTCCTCAAAGAGAAGCCCCCAGGTGTCTAATATTCAGCCAGCACAGTTCTTCCAACACAGTTCTTCTCCAGAGCTGTTCTCTGAACTGTCCAGACTGATGCCATCAAACCAGTCACAGGCAGCTAAATGGTGAAGCCTGGGACCTCCCCAATTACTTGTGTAAGCTCCCACAGACCACCAGGTATCTCTGGCCTTTTGGATTGTGTACAGAACTAAAGTGGTCTAAAGATCCCAAGAGAAGAGACTAGAGGTATGTGGGGTTAAAAGTGGTTATAATAAAGAGGCTTATTTTTAAGCCTCACCTCAAGTTATTTATTACCATCTTTCTCTTCTGAGTACATGTAAAATAGAAATATAGAAATATCCACAGATGTAGTGTATGTAAAGTAAGTGTGACTTTTTATTAGATCTTTTTTCTGATAAACAACAGAGATTATAATCCTGAGTTCATAGTATTCAGTGTGCTGTACCTGATGCTTACAAAGTTGTTTTTCAGATATGTGAGCACCCAAGGTTTTTGAGGGTCTGTTTTGGAGCTGCTTGGTAATGTGATGCAATGATTCCTCTCTCTATGCTTATGACTGTGTCAGAAGATCAAGGAATTCGGTAAGATTTTTTTTGTGATTGTACAAATGTGAAACATTACCTCTTTCTTCCTTAATATTAGATTGGAGAGAGAATGATTGATGTAAAAAAAGCAATGGAACTCTTTGAATGGAAATGAAATGGTAGTTCACCACAAAGAGAGTTCAATAGACACTTTGTGACTCATCAAAGGGATATTTAAAATGCATTTATTGCTAAGGCTGCCATAGCATCAGGAATCTTAAAAACCTGATGTCTTAAGTATGGAAAATTTGTGACTCTGCAGCATTTTCTAAAATTTAGGTTCTTTTGCTTCAAATGATAAACTGGGAAATAACTTTCCTAGTAATAGGCTTGCTGGAAGACTGTCCAAAAAACTCCATTGTTCTCTTAAATTGCACAGGTACACCATTGGCACGCTTAACTATCAGATGTCAGAAACATTTCACAGTATCTACAGGTGCAAGAAAAAATGTAAACCAGAAGCTAATAAAAACTGTTAATCTTCTCATCTCTTTTTAAGACAAATTGAAGAAAATGAATTAAAAAATTAAAAGACACCCCTTAAATGTGATTTTGATCCAAAACGAGGCAGTTTTGATACCACATCGTGACACAGGGTTGTATTGAAGGCTGATATTTCATAAAGCAGGTCTCATGCTATTCATGGTCTTTGTGTTGGCAGAGCAGCTCCAGTGCTTTGGGATCTTGAGCAGCCAAAAGCAGATACTGTTCTCATGCTTGACTGAAACATATATTTACTAATTTTAGAACTTTGACAAAGATTAAAAACCATTTCCTTCTACTAATTCTTCGCCTTTACTTCTTCAGGAATTAAAATCCATAGATACAAAAGTAAAACACAAGTGATAATGATGTTTTGGATTTCTGAATTATTGGAGAAAAGCAAAACCAAAACTGGCCCCCAAATAATATTTTTCTCTTCCTCATTATTCTAAAGAAAACGTCACTCATTGAGCAGTCTGGATTTGCATCATTACCATTTTTTCTTTTTTTTAAATCAAACTAAGATCCTTTTAGAAAAAGTCACATAATAAAATTCTTTTAAATAAAGGAATGTCCTTTAAGACCTCTATATCTTTAACAGGGTTTAATTATGTAGATATTTAAGAGGGAAAATCTTCTACCTGTCTCAAATTTTGTCATAGATGGCAAAACAAAATTTCACAGAATGGGTAGTTATCTGAAAATACTCTTATAATAGTTGCAATACCTAGAGAAATCTAAGGCAATGAAATTTGAAATCTGAAAGGTCTGAAAAGAGTATTATGACTTTTTAATGGTATTTGGCTAAGCACTATTTTTCTAATTTCTGTGTAAAATGCAAGACTCAATTTCAGATTTCTCCTGCTGTATTGGTTTACAGGACACAGCATACCATGAACACATTTTACTGCCTGCTGAAAACTGTTATTCTATCCCTAGGTAGTTTCAAATACTTTTTAACGAATAGCTGTGAACCACAAAAATAAATGATGAGGGAGAACTGTTGACTTGTAACTGGGCGTGTTTTTAATCTAACTGATTGAATATTAACTTTTGCTTTTGCTCACTCCATATTTCCTCCCCATTCTCTTTTAGGCAGCTGTAAGGAATGGTCACCACTGCCCATTGTCTTCCTTCCTGGGGGCTGCCACTGGAGATGTGCTGCTGATGGCTGCAGCCCCCAGGCCCTTACCCAAGGGCTTTTCTTAGCTCAGCCACCAGCAGGGAACATGGTGCCAGGAGGGTCTCTAGCTCACCTTTGAGGGTCTCAAAAGGTGTCCTTCAAAAAAGTATCCAAGGTACCCCCAAATTAAAGACTGCTCACAGACTCCTGTCTGCTGAAAAGCCACTGCAGAAGTTCCAGTCTCCAGTAGTTCAGAACCTTGTTCCAGTTTCTGCCCTGACCACACTCTGAGCTGGCTCTTCTCTTCTTCAGCTTGACTTTCATCTGCTGAGTTCCCAAAGGATCAAGAATGTCACTGTTACATACACACGTGATCAGGGTCCAAGAAGAAAAAACTTTTTTATTCTGCATGTTCTCCAGCTTATATACTCATAACAAAGCGTGATCTTAAGTAATTAACTACATCACAATAATTTATTCTATTCATTGGTGCAAAGCAATTAACGTCAATATAACTGGCAAAAGTTTTACAGAAATTTAATAAGGCACATATACATATCTACTTATGCACGTAGTCTAGCTTACAAAAATTTTCATGTATCTTTTCTAATGTATCTATCTATTTCCATGCTGACAGCCTTGTCTTCTTCCTTGCTATGGAACACTCGAAAATCATCAATTGTTATTTCTTCTATTAACTCAGCTTTGCTTGCAGGCCAGCTGTCAAGCCCCTCCTCTAGGCTTATATGATTGCACAGCCCACAGCCTTCACCCCTGAAATCTATTTCCCAAATCAAACAATTTGATAAACGAACTGAGGTCTACATGAGAGTGTTTCCTGTAAGACTGTAAAACCAGGCTACTTGCTGGAGCGGCCACTAGCTCAGTCCAAGCAGCCGCCCCGCAGAACTGGCTAGCGGCCCATGCCACGCCATGCCACGCCGTGCCATGCCATGCCACGCCACGCCACGCCACGCCACGCCACGCCACACCACGCCGTGCCATGCCACGCCGTGCCATGCCACGCCATGCCATGCCATGCCGTGCCATGCCATGCCATTCCATGCCACGCCATGCCACACCATTCCATGCCACACCATGCCATGCCATGCCACACCACGCCATGCCACGCCATGCCATGCCACACCACGCCATGCCATGCCACGCCACGCCACGCCACGCCACGCCGTGCCATGCCACGCCATTCCATGCCACACCATGCCATGCCACGCCATGCCATGCCGTGCCGTGCCGTGCCGTGCCGTGCCATGCTGTGCCATGCCGTGCCGTGCCGTGCCGTGCCATGCCGTGCCATGCCATGCCATCCCAGCGAGTTGTGCCTGGCGAGAGGCAGCAGCGGCGCTGCCACGTAGCTGGAACACGGGGGCGAGGCTGTGCCGGCGTGCGCGCTCGGGGGGGAGAGGAGATCCCGTCTGTGCGGTGGTGAGGTCACCACAAGCGGGGACGTAGGTGGAAACAGCAGGAATGTGGCGGCGGAAGAGGACCGAACAGCTCCAGGGGTGCGCGCTCCCTGCCCCTCGGCGCTCCAGGCGGGATTGAGTCCCTCGGGCAGGCCGGGCCCCGGGTGCGGAGCGGGGCGGCGGCCGCTGGAGGGCAGCAGAGCCCCGCGAGCCGAGCCCGCGGACGGCAGCGCCGTGCGAAACCCGAAACCCGAAACCCGAAACCCGAAACCCGAGCCCTGCCCCGGAGCCTCTGGCACGGCCCTAACGCCCAGCACAGCGGCCGGAGGGAGAGATCTGCTCACCCGCAGCGACCTGTGCCTAAAGAAACGTCTAGAATGCGTCATGTGTTCTACGCACTTTGAAGAGGGAACGTAGCAAGCAGCACCAAGAACAGCCACAGAACCGCAAAGCAACAACTCGGCCGATTCCTTCAAAGTCCAAGCCTGCAGTATGCGGGGCTGGGAATTGCAAGAACTGAAACTTCTGCTCTTGCTGTTTGAAATCCTGAGTACTGTCATTGTGTTTGGGAAAACAAAGATTGTATTTCTCTTTTTTAAGTACTCTGGATTCTTAGTAGTATATTTTTACCCTGGAAGCCAAAATATTGCACTTAACAAAGTTTAGCCATACAAACTGCATTCCCTGAGTTTAGTAGACTATATTATTGCATTATTGCAGCCTATAGAGTGAAAAAAACCCATATCCACTTGGCTACAGTTTTATCAGTGTCCTGAAAGGGGACAGGAGAAGCTGTTATGTACTGTAATGGTGCTACAGTGGCTCAGACAGAAATTCTGTTTGTCTAAAAAAGTGCCCTTCTTCATTTTCAACTTGAGTTATCACTTCTGGTTTTCCAGCACATTGTTTTTTTTTTACTTTTCTGGGGGGAGTGTTGGAAATTATATAACTTTCCTAAAATTTTTCCAATTGTTTTAACTCATTTTTATAATTAATTGTTTCAATGAATCATAAGAAGTCTAATTTTCCACTCTGTTATATGCCACTGTAGCCAGCATTTAGCAGCTGCTGGGAGGAAGGGGTTAAAATTGGAAGATTTGGTGAGGAGGGAATAGTTCTGCTCAGGATGTCAGTGTGGGAAAACTCCATTTATTATGCCTAGTGTTGTTTACCTGTTTTGAGTAAGAAGGAGTGCTGTGTAGGGATAACACACTCATACACATACTTGAGACTCCTGCTGGGAGAGGGAGATCATGGAAGCACAGCCTTGGGATAAACTGAGCATGTGTGAAGCCCTTTGATACACGGGGCAGGCAGTGAGCCCCTGTCCATCCTCGTGGCTGAACTGAGGCTGACAGAGCCCCTGTCCCCATGTGCCCCTCTTTCCTAGGATGAACTGAGGCTGACAGAGCCTGTGTCCTCATGTGCCTCTTTCCTAGGATGAACTGAGGCTGACAAAGCCCCTGTCCCCATGTGCCTCTTTCCTAGGATGAACTGAGGCTGACAGAGCCCCTGTCCCCATGTGCCCCTCTTTCCTAGGATGAACTGAGGCTGACAGAGCCCCTGTCCCCATGTGCCCCTCTTTCCTAGGATGAACTGAGGCTGACAGAGCCCCTGTCCCCATGTGCCCCTCTTTCCTAGGATGAACTGAGGCTGACAAAGCCCCTGTCCCCATGTGCCCCTCTTTCCTAGGATGAACTGAGGCTGACAGAGCCCCTGTCCCCATGTGCCCCTCTTTCCTAGGATGAACTGAGGCTGACAGAGCCCCTGTCCCCATGTGCCTCTCTTTCCTAGGATGAACTGAGGCTGACAAAGCCCCTGTCCCCATGTGCCCCTCTTTCCTAGGATGAACTGAGGCTGACAGAGCCCCTGTCCCCATGTGCCTCTCTTTCCTAGGATGAACTGAGGCTGACAAAGCCCCTGTCCCCATGTGCCCCTCTTTCCTAGGATGAACTGAGGCTGACAGAGCCCCTGTCCCCATGTGCCCCTCTTTCCTAGGATGAACTGAGGCTGACAGAGCCCCTGTCCCCATGTGCCTCTCTTTCCTAGGATGAACTGAGGCTGACAGAGCCCCTGTCCCCATGTGCCCCTCTTTCCTAGGATGAGCTAAGCCTGGCAGAGCCTGTGTCTCTGCCACCCAGTGTTGTTAGCAAGGTACTGAAATAAATCCACTCTTTGCACTTCAGCTTAGTGATCACTGTGGTTACCTCTATGCATTGATTCACACAACAAGGTTTGCCACTAGCTGCTCTGGTGGGAACATGGTTGGGGAAAATTACTGAAACCTAAAGTTTCACTAAAAGAGCTGTAATCAACCTTGATATGGTTCAGTGATCTCAGACCTGGGCAAGAGATACATTGCTGGAACTGGACACTAGGAATGCAGAATTGATGAACCACAAGGACATTTTGCAGAACCCTGAGATAGAGACGAAACTAACAAAGACAATTCAGCAATTGTACTGAAACCTTCTTTACCTGGAAAAAAGATAATAAAAAACCTGAAAATATGGGCGAATTATCATGAGAAGAAACAAATCAATCAGCAACCAATAGAAGACAGAAAAATAATGAAGAGAACTATACAAATTACAGCCAATGAACATTAATTTCTTTGTTTGCTAAAATGTATAAATAGTGAAAAGTCTTGATAGTGCTTATGCATGTTCAGGGAAAGAACTGGCATGCATCCAGTGCTGTAATAAAGTAATGCCTTCAGTCTAGTACTAATAATATTGTTAGAGAGTTTGATTTATGACAACATTTTCAGTGACAGAAGGGCTTGTGAATTTAGTAACACACAAAGCAAAACTGTTCCAAGAGAAGTACCTAGAGCACCTGATTCATCTTGTAGCTCATTTATTCATCCTCTTTATTTTCTTTTTTTTGTGAACCTTCTCTAAACATGGCTGTTTTATAGTTTTGTTGTTGAGCTTCAAAGCTGAAGGAGCTGGGCTTGTTCAGTCTCAAGAAGAGACAACTGAGATCTCACCAATATCTGTAAGTATCTGAAGAGAGGCTTCATGAAGAGGATGGAACCAGGCTCTTCCCTGTGGTGCCAAGCAACAGGACAAGAGGCAATGGAGAGAAATTAATGCACAGGAATATTGAGGAAGAACTTTACTGTGCAGGACTGAGCAGTGGAAGAGATTCTGGAACACAGAGGTTGTGAAGCCTCCCTCATTGGAGATCTTCAAGAACCATCTGGACATGACCCTGTGTCATGTGCTCTGGGATGGCCCTGCTTGAGCACAGAGATTGGACCAGATGACCCAGTGTGGTTCCTCCCATTCTATGATTATGTGATTCTGTCTATCTGTGGTTCTTATGGATCCACAAGCAACAATAAGCACTTTATATCAGATAATTTTGTTAGGGGATGGAAAGGAATGCAGGATGGCAACAGGACAAGCAGAGTCAACTGAGGAGCTGTGGTGAATTCCTGGTGACAGGACCAATTTCATGGACAGCAATGCTGCAAAGGATGCAGGAAGTTAAGAAGGCTTCTTGCTTGGATGCTGCTTCTGTTTGTCAATTAGCAGCACTGCCATCAGCATTTCCTATTTGGGTAACAAGTCTTGGCCTTACCAAGAGCTGGCCCTCCCTTTGCAGCCTCAGCAGGATGGCCCAGGAACACCTAACTAGCACTGCGGGTGGCTGAATCACAGGACAAATTGAGGAAAAGACCAGGCAAGAGCCGGGAATTCAGAGGTCACCAAAGATGGCTTGCACATGGCAAACCAAAGGGGACAGATAAGGCAGAAACTGCAGGGAATTACTCTCTGCTTGGTGTTCTAAGTCGACTCAGGGCTGGAACCTAAGTGAGAAAGAAGAACTATGATCTGATCTGATCTGATCTGATCGGGTCCAGCTCGTGTCTGCAAAGAAGAGAGCATTCAGCACGGACACGAAATTGAGTGGCTTTGAACGATTAGAGGTTAGAAAACACAGGAGAGAGACTGAATTTATGTAGCTGTAAAACACTGAGGAAGATGCAAATTGTCTCTGGAGCATTCTATAACAAGGCTTTTCCTGGATGACATTGTTTGGCCTTATTTAAATACTGAATACTCTATTTGCATTTGTTAGAGGAAATTGTCATTCTAACCTCAGAGCTGGGTAGCTACACATATCTTAGAAAGAGAGGTAGAAGTGCTTAATTAATGTTGAGTATCAGATAACTGATTCCATTTTACTGGTATGAAGTATATTTATTGCAGTCTGAACTTTCTCAGATACAGACAGATGAGGTGGGAAAACCTGTTGGCTAGCAAACTACTTCTTGAATTATTGTATAAAATATTATAATCTTGTATTTTAGGAATGTTCCTAATTTTTCTGTTTTTGAAAAAACCGATCTGCTATGTGTAGTTAGTTCACTTTTATGAAAATTTGCAACAATTGGTGCTGACCAAGAGAGGCCAGGAAACAAAGTATAGAATTACAAGAGTAAATATTTGTTCACATGCATGAGGTGTCCCAGCCAAACTGGGTCACCCTGAATGTGGTTTTACACATGGTTCCTACACCCTTCAACCACTCCAGTAGAACATGATTTGACTAATGACTAGGACCCGCACTACTGATTTCTAATTGTAAAATTTTGCCAGGCAACTGTGTTCTTGCAGCATTCTGGCTGCTTGTCTATTGGTCCAGATGTCCCTGGGGTCAGTTTTGCCAGATGACACTGGAAGGGTTTCAAAGACATATTAGAGTGACTAGAATTCTGGCTTTATCTGGGTTGTCCATGGGTGTCCTTTATCTTTCATGGACAGTTCTATGCTTCCAAGAAGCAAAGTCCTTATTTCCAGGGCTGGGCTGTCCTTTAGTTTGTTTTACTTGAGTATGAACAAACTCAAAGTCTCCAGTAAAATTCCACTATCTCATTCCATTTCACTGTATTATGTGAACTAATACATGGCAACAAAGTGAATACATGTTCGTATTACAAAGACTGATTGATTTAACAGTTAGGGAAGTAAACTTTCATAACAGTGCATAATCACCTTTGCAGAATAGCTGACACCAGTCAATAATTGCAAATGGTCCCTGGTGGCTTTCATGGGATCTACACACACAACTTGCAACTGTAACTCTGTAACTGCTCAAAATTTCAGTGATCACTCATGATTTTTAGCCCTTTGTTTTATCAATTTTCTTTTTTTTTTTTTGATAGAAGCTTCCTTAGCTTCCTTTCTTTTGTGAAGTTGAGAGTAAAGTACTTTTGATCATCCTTTTTACCTTTCACTGAACCTTTTCCACTACTATTCTGTCTTTCCTGAGCTGAGGCAACTTAAAAACTCAAAGAGCTTTTAAAATGTGTTTAACTGTGAATTTACACAGCAGCATTAATCTGCTTTGTTCTCTGCTTTCTTTCAAATCTCAGCATAAGGCTTATTTTTATCAACTCGATTAAGCACTGAAGTGAGATTTTCACAAAAACCTTTTCTAAGGCCAAGATTTTGCTCCTGCACAGTACTAGTCAGCTTAGAGTTGATTTTTTATTTGAAGTCAGGATGTTTTTCTTCACTGTGCATCACCTTTATCTATCCAAAATCTAATCTGCCATTTTATGTCTAGTTATTCAGCTGCACAATGTCCTTCCCAGATCTTGAGTCGGTTTTTGTCCTCAGGTCCCTCAATAGCTTGGTATGATCAGAAGGCTGTCACCTGAGTGCCCAGCTCCCTTTTCAAGTCACTTGTATGTTGAGCAGGTCCATTGTATGTTGGATTGATCCAGCAGAGCACCCATCATCTCTATGCTACAAGGACCACACACACTCCACCAGCTATTCATGCCAAGACACTTGGTCTTAGGCCATTACAGTTTTCTAGAAATCCCAACAGGCTCTATTAGCCAGAAAACTTTCTTCACAAGTTTAAAGATACTCAGTAAACGACAGTGTTCCAAACTGGGATTGAGAATGCTTTCTTACACGGCTAATCAAAAGATGTAACACTCTTGAAGGCAAGATCTCATTTTGTAACTAAAGCAATTACAATTGAGAGGATTCTTTCTCCCCACACTTCCCGGTATATAGCTTTCCCTTTTCTTTTTTTGTGATCTGAAGAGCCTATCCCAAAATCCAAGATCCCTGAGGATGTATGTCCATGCCTAGACAAGATCAAGCACTCTCAAATCATTCCAGTAGAGAACAGATTGGAAAATGTGTCACAGCAACAGGGTTCAACTCTGAAGACACGTACGAAAAAGCTTAATTCCAAAGACCTCATCTGGCAAGACTGTGTTAGACATGGTTTGTTTTTAAAGTGCAGTGATTTGATAATGCAGTGACATCAAAGGTACTTTATAGGGCAATACGCAGTCAATTAAACCCTCTTTTTCTCCCTTCAAATTTTGCTAAGAACACTTAATTTCAAAAGACACCTGGATTCCATAGGAAGGATATGAAAATACACAACCACGTCATTGCAGTACTTTACTGAGTGATGCCCATGAAATGTGTGCCCACACCATACCCTAGCGAAACCCAACGGGATCGAAGGGAGGTAGAGAGGTTTTATTGGGAACAACGGCGCATCCTTTGGCCTGTTGTGTCAGCGTGGCCAGCGGGCGCCAACCCGACCGGGCATCCCCTCACGGGGCGCAGCGCGGGCTCCCCGGGCTGTGCTCTCGGCGGGGCAGCGCCGGTGCCGCAGGGCCGGGCGGCGGGCAGGTGCCGGGCTCGGTAGAGCTCTACGCGCGGCGGGCGGGGCGCGCTGAGGTCAGTTCCGCCGCCGCGCGGGCGGGGGCCGGGCCGGGCCGGCGGCGGGGGGCTCGCTCGCCCTCCCTGCTGGAATGAGCGCCGCAGGGCGGGGCGGCAGCGGCCGCGCGGGACGCGGGGCGGCGCTGCGCTCCTCCTGTGTCCGGAGACAACGGCAGCGGCGGCGGCGGCTGGCGGGGTCAGCGCCCAGGGACGCTGCCCTTCCTCCATCCCCATCCGTCCCGCTCCGAGCCAGGTAAGGCCCCGGGCCCGCGGCTCCCGCCGCCCTCCCTGCGCGGGGCCGCGGGGCCGGAGCGGGCGCGGCGCGCGGTGCTGCCCCCTGCGGGCCGGCGGCGGCAGTGCGCGGCGGCGGCGGCGGGCGGAGGTTGCGCTCGGGCCCGCGCAGCGCCCGCCCCGCTCCGCATCCCCCGCGGCGCCGCGCTCCTCGGGCCGCCTCGGACAGGCAGCGGCCGGGGGAGGCCGCCCTTCCGCGGAGAGCCGGCAGCGCTGGTGCGTGGGTGGGCTGGATGCCCAAGAAAAGGAGGTTTTTGGTGCTTGCTGTCTCGTGGACGCCATCAGGCCGCTTTGGACTCGTCTGGACTAAAGCTGTTGTCCAGGTTTGTCGTCTTGGTCATCCTGAAGAAAAGGAGCTCTCGGGTTAGTAAATGTTTTCATGATCAAAATAGAAACGTCCTGTGTTTTGTGTGCAGATAAGGTTCTTTTGAGTGTTTGGGCATAAGATTGGCTTAATTGAATCCCATGTTGAATTTTGTTGCAAGACAGTCTATCATTGAAAAGTGTTACATTGGACACTTCAAGTAATTTAGGTGTATAAGCCGATTTTCTTCTAAATTAATAATCCAGTGTTATCGTATATGTAGCCAAAATGTCCTGCAATGTACATTTAATTTAAAAAGTCTGCTTTATAGTTAAGAAGACTAGTGGTGTTTTACAGGATTTTTCTAGCAGTCTGTTGTGCATTGTTACTGCAGTAGGTGGTTACAGTCAAGGCTCTTTTCTTGCACGTACAAACAGTATGTGGCTAATTTTATCAGGAATTAAATCTGTGGAAATCAATTTTAACATCTACATGAGTGCTTTGAGATGAGGGTATGGAGGGATATGTGCTTTTAATGGCACTCTTCCCCCTCTTCTCCCATTTTCTTCAGTGCCATACTTCCTTGCTGTATTTCCTACAGGCCTTAGAGCTCAAGAGTAGGGTAATGCTTTATACTAGTCGGTATGCTCTGGATATGCAGAAAGACTTTGAAAATCATTGTAAATTGTGTGAAATGATGAAATGAACAGCACAGATTTAAAAAAAAAGATCATGCATGTAATGATAAACAACTCTATAAACGTCTCGGAGCACTCTAGAATACTGCTTTTGATACAGTAGTTATTTGGTAATGCCTTGTGTAGCTTTTTGCAGGAAGACCACCAAGCAGTTGAATGATATGACAGAAATGTGTCTCTTTCAGATACAAATTAAGCTAGGCCTTGTTCCTAGAGCCGCAGGGAAGCAACCTCCATTTCAGTAGAATGCTGCATGGTACATACATGTACCTGCATCCATACAATGCCAAAAAACGTTAGTAGATTGGACAATTTTTCACTTATGCATTCAAAAAATAGTGATTTCCTTTCAATCGGTGTTTTGCATGACTTTGTAAGTAATAAACATTTTAAGTGTAATTGATTTTTTTCTGTAGAGTGAAAGAACTGTATATTTTTTAATAAAAATGAGCTCTGAAAACTTGGTGCATGGTCCTTGCTTTTCTTAATTGTCTGCATTGTCATTCTTCATTCATTTTGCTTTGAAAAACCTCATGTGAATTTCAGCTGAAAACCAAGAACTGTTACGACTGTGTGATGAGCTGTTACTGTGAGACAAAATGGCTTTTTAAGAAGAAATACTTGTAGACGAAATTTCTTTGGTTCATTTGAATTGTTTGTTTTTAATACAAAATTAATTATTTTAATTAATGCAATATGTAATCCTTGAGTGAAGCACTTTGGCTCTCTCCCAGTCATTAGGCCTAAAATTAATGACTGGTAATTGGCAGCTGTGTAGTTGGGTCAGTAGAACAGTTAACTCTGCTGAACAGAGGTAGTTATGTTAAACAGTCAGTGTATATATATATATATATATATATATGTATATATTTATATAATTGCAAAATACAGGCAGGGTAATTTTAAGCATGCATAGAGATTGACATTTTTCACAGTGGCTCAAATTTTATACACTGCATCCTCCTGATGCAGTGATGCACAGTGTCTTCCAATTCTGTTTAAACTTGTTTTTCTTAGGGATGACTTATATGGGCTTTTCAGTACCAAAGCACACCCTGATTATTGGCTGCAGTCTGTGATCTTTGTGCATGAGAGGTGTGTGCTTTGCTGAAGTAAGGGCTCATTTATTTGTTCACATAGGCTAAATGCATCCTGCTCATCACACCCTTTTCATTGATAGCAGCATGTAGTTTGCACTAAAGGAACCTAAAGCCTTGGAATGTACATATTCTTCTTTGAAATGATGAACAAATTTTTTATGTATTTGAAGTAAATAGAAATTTCCAGTCTGACAGTGGCCACATCAGTGGTTTGTAACCTACTGCAGTGCAAAAACCCTTGTACTGGTTGAATTTGGCATAGTCAGGCTGCAGAGGATGTTTCGTCCTATTTTCCTTTGTTTCAATGCATCTTTGTTTTTTAACCTTTATGTAGCTGGGATATCCAGAGTTTGGAATGCCTTTTCATTTCTGTGCATCTCTTAGTCTCTTGTGTCTTGAGCAGCAAAGTTCAAGATATGATACTGTCGTGTGAAAGGTGGAAATGTTTGTTTCATTGAATGCTGACCTTTTCATGTCACTGAGTTGCAGGTGTTCTGGAGGAGTGAATGGGAAAATTTGGTTTATCTTTCTTGTGATGTCTTTTTTCCATGTGCTTTGTTTTTTTTTCCTCTCCAAACTAGATTCTCTATTTTTTTTAATGTTTCCTAATTTGGGTACTTAGTTGTATTTCTTAATATATTTTTTTATTTTTCTGAATTCATTCCTGTGAAGACAGTAACTGGAATTGACTTTGACACTCTTAGTGTCTCTCATTTCATTTTTCATCCATCCCATTCCCATGTTTGCTATTGAGACTCTTTGTAGACTTTGAGGTCCTCCTTTAATGATATTTTTTGGGTTGGTCTATGTGCACTGCATATGATTATAAAATCGATTATCTTTTAATTAAATCTTCTGAAGCATGTTTCTGCCAATCCTTCAAATACCAAAACAAATCTTTAGGGGAATTCCTCCCCCTCCCCATCTTCCCCAGTGGTATGGAGTGAATTTATGTAATGTTCGCCTCCCTGTGTACATTGATGATCTTGGCTTTCTGAATTTTTTTTTTTTAATACAGGCATGAAATTACAATATAATTTTGGACTTGTTTTATCCAAAATAAGTATAAATTTGAGCTGTTTGTATCAAAACCTTTGTTATTAACTGGTCAGTGTTCAGGGTACATGGTTAAAAAACTAGCTAGGAAGACAGCAGAGATGTTACTTCAACATCAGCTGGTTATTCAGTTCTTTACCTTTTACTGGGTCTAGCTGGGATGGAGTTAAATTTCTTGAAAGCAGCCTGTACAGTGCTGTGGCTAAAACAGTCTTGATAACAGACTGGTGTTTTGGTTGTTGCTGAACAATGTTTGCACAATGTCAAGGTTTTCTTTCCCCCCCCACTCTATTGAGTAGCCATGGGGTGGGCAAGAGATTGGGAGGGCACAAAGCTGTTCTTTGAATTACCTCTATTAAATTTTTCTGGCATAGTCTTGGATTGAGAAGCCCAGAGCTGTTAAATTGAAGTCTTCTGAAAATGTTGGACCTTGTTTCTTGTACTTTCTTGCCCTTTAAAGGTTGTGGGTTCTTTTTCATGTTCTCCCATAAAGTGAAATCTACTGAGTTTAAAAAATACAAGAAAATTCTCTGGGTTTATACTTTTTTTTTTTTTTTTGTGATCAAGGATGTTGATGGCATAAATTCTCTATACTTTGCTTTTCAGTTAGTTCACATGGAGGGCAGTTTCAGTATTAATGGATAGATGTTAACAACAGAAGAAGGCAAATACTGATATAGCTTCCCCATTTCCTTTCAAATGCCATGTTACTTCTTCCTTAAAGCTGTATAGAAATGCATAAAGCATCTTTGGTCTGGTTCTTGAGCTTATCAAGATCTCTTATCATCTTTCTCCTGAAACAAAACAGTGGATGTCCTGAACATAGGCCTACCACCACACTCGTGTGTCAGCAGGTTAGTCTTAAGTCTAGAAAGTGGTACTAGCCAGGGAAGGATGTTCCATCTGAACTACCACAAACATTTTGCTTTTCAGTCTTCTTTAGAATCAGGGTAATAGAGCACATAATGTTGTCCACGCTAGAATTGCTTGAAGAAAATTCTCCAGATCATGATACAGCAATCAGGTATACTTTCCTCCTTCCTGCAAGGCTGCCATTGATTTGTTTTATTAATTGTATTATCACAGCTGTCTGCATTGCAATGAGACGAGATTACTACAGTTCTAGAGCTACCCACTAAGGAGTTTTAGTGTACACCCATCCATCTGCTTAAGAGTGAAAAGCTTGTTATGTTGTCCCTAACCAGTTTTCTAACTTAGTTTTGCTGATTGTGACTACATCAGAACACTTTGAAGAGCCCTGTATTTAGGGCAGCATTGATACAGCACTTATGGATATTGATGGAGTATAAGGAAGATCATGGAATCACTGAGTGGGTTGTGTTGGAAGAGACCTAGTTCAACCTCCTGCCATGAGAAAGAATGCTTTCCACTAGACCAGATTGCTCAAGGCTCCATCCAGCTTGGCTTTGAACACTGCCAGGGATGGGGCATCCACAGCTTCTCTGCACAGCCTGTTCCAGTGCCTCACCACCCTCACAGTAATGAATTTCTTCCTAATATCTAACTTAAGTCTACCTTTCTTCAGCTTGAAGCCATTCCCCCTTGTCCTATCACTGAATGCCCTTGTGAAAAGTCCCTCTCCAGCCTTCTTGGAAGCCCCCTTTCAGTACTTGAAGGTGCTATAAGGTCTCTGTGAAGCCACCTCTTTAGGCTGAACAACCCCAACTCTCAGCCTGTCCTTGTGGGAGAAGTGCTTCAGCCCTGTGATAAGCTTTGAATGGGTCCAGAGGAGAGGCATTGAACATCTTCCTTGTGTTGGGGGCCCCAAAGCTGGAGGCAGCTGCAGTTCAGGTGAGGTTTCATGAGAGCAGAATGGGAGAATTGCCTCCCTCAAAGTGCTGGCTACGCTGCTTTTGATGCCATAGTGTGGTTGCTTTCTGGGTTGTGAGCACATAAGATGCAGGAAAACCTTCTTGGATCAGGTATTTAGTCCTGTCAAGCCACTGGGGAGATCACAGAATTATTTAGGCTGGAAAAGACCTACAAGATCATCAAGTCCAACCTGTAACCCAGCACTGCCAAGCTAATCACTAAACCATATCCTTGAGTGCCCACTTTACATGTCTTTAATATCCCCAGGGATGTTAACTTCATCCCCAGGAGGTAATTCTACCAGTTCCATAGGGAACCCGTTCCAATTATTGACAACCCTTTCAATGAAAAATTTTTCTTAATATTCAATCTAAATGTGCTCTGGTGCAACTTGAGGCAGTTTCCTCTCTTCCTGTCACTTTTTACCTGGGAGAAGAGGCTGACACCCACCCAGCCACAGCCTCCTTTCAGGTAGTTACAGAGAACAGTAAGGTCTCCCCTGAGCCCCCTTTTCAAAACCCCCAGCTCCCTCAGCCACCCCTTGTAAGATTTGCTCTCTAGACCTTTCACCAGCTCTGTTGCCCTTCTCTGGAATCGCTCAGGCACCTCAATGTCTTTCCAGTACTGTAGTTTAATTTCTTGATTACCATATGATTATTGTGAACTCTTGATTACCATATGCTTAAGTGAACTCAGCACTGTGCTTTTGGAGTCCAATCAGGCCCTGATCTCTGTAGGTACACTTGGTGAGGATCTGGACTTCAGGAGCACAAGCCTTTTGTAGGGTGTATTGGAAAACAAGTAACCTCATGCAATTGAGTCTGTTCGTGATTGCAAGCGTGTGCAACAGTATAACTAATGATGTTAAATAAAAAAGGTGTTGATTGGACTTCATGTATGTTTCAAAAGCCTAATTTGATTGTTTATTTTCTAAATAATAGTAGTTTCATAGTCTTGCCAAAAGCTTAAAGGCTGAGATCTTCTTCCTGTTAAATATAGTAGAGAGACAGAGTGCTGGAACCTGTGGGCCAAACATATTGCATGTGTTAATTTGGTGTTTTACAGTGATATTACTGATCTCCCTCTGCCTTATGTTGCATTGTTTATTTTGCTTGATTGACATTCTGTTTTATTAGGATGAAGTGAATTATTTATATGATTGTCCACATATATAGAAGTGATTACACTGTAATATTAATAGAAGAAAAAGTAATTAATTTTGCAGTCACAGATTGTTTTGACTTCATTGCTTTGAGAACATGTGAAGCATAAATCACATCTTGTTACAAATGAGTGCTCAAGACTGTTTGTATCTGAAACATTGGCACTGATTAGAAAAGAACTTCCTTCTGTATGTCAGGAATTTCCATGCTAGCTTAAAAATTCTTTTATTTAAAAACAGACTAGTAGTTCTGTGTTTCTAGTAATCATCCTAGTCACATTCTGTTTCCCTGCTATTCACATATGAATGGAAGGTACATGTTTCATGATATCTTGTCCTGAGTTGAAGGCTTTATATGAACTGAAATCATACTCTGCTGCTCAGTTCTGTTATCAAGTATCTTGTTTGGCTTATAAATATGTTTCTTAAGTGTAAAATTTTTCATGTCATGGGAGAAATACCATAAACTCTTCAGGTTTTGCTGCATAGCAGGTAATTACACAAATTTGTGAATGTTTTGAATGAGAGCAAATGTTAAAGGATTATTTGATTTGGTATGTTTTAGAGTTATTGGTTGTATATACAGAATACAATCAGTGGTATATTGAGAGTAAACTTGCACTCTGTAATTCAGGTGTAGTCCACTAATAGTTCAATTATTAGTTCATTGTATTTCAGTGATCATTGAATCTTAATTGACTTAATATTCTGCTTTTTATTCTTCAGTGCTGCAAGCTGATCGACTAAGAACGTGGAATATAATATGGATGCAGTTGCTTGAACATCATTTCTTCCAAAGCTTGTATTCTGCAGATTGGTAGCCTGAATCATTGATTGATAAGAAATTATACACAGGACTAATACCAAGGAAACATTCTATCTGTTGATGTTGTGTTTAATGAAAATGATGCAGAGTTCCTTCATCTGAAATGCAGTTGAAAAAAATGAGGGAAATTTTACCAAGATTGTACTCTGGCCAAATTAATGATAAAAATAATTCTTTAACTACATCCCCAAAGCAATCTGATGATAAAATAAATCTATCAAAAGGGGCAGATGACCAAAACTGCTGTTACCAAGGAACTGAGGCTGAGAACAATAAGTTGTCACTGATAAGCTGTATAAAGTGCAGAAATGTTCAGAAAATTTCAATGCAAGATATAGAGAAGCATAAGAAGCTCGAGTGGACTGAAGACAGAAATTTCATCTGCAAGAAGTGCAGTCATATTAAACCACCAGCTTTCGATTTTGTTCCTGAAGGTGCCAATGCTGCAGACTATGAAAAACGTGAAAGAAAAACCCCAAGTAAAACCCAGAAAACATTTAAAGTAAAAAATTTTCTGCCAGGCAAATACTACTGTGATAAATGCAGATTTTCAACAAAGGATCCTTTACAGTATAAAAAGCACGTAGGGCAACATGAAGAAATTAAGTTTCTTTGTTCCCACTGTAGTTATGTATCCTACACCAAAGGAGAATTCCAGAGACATTTGGTGAAGCACACTGGGACCTTTCCGTATCAGTGTGAGTACTGTGAATATGGTGCTGTTAGACATGACTATATAGTTAAACATACAAGAAGAGTACATGAAACACCCAGAAAACGCCTGTCAAATACTCTCATGAACCACAAGCAAAAGAAGCAGAGTCAAAGCACTTTATGTAAAAAGCAGAAATACAATAAAATTCCTTTCCAAAATGAACATTCAAATTTGTCTTCAAATACGGTTTGTGAGATTCCAAGTAAAGCAACTAAAACAGTCTGCTCATCTCAAAATGTAGAATGTAGCATAAACACTTCATCAGTCCAGGATAAGACAATATTGGAGCCATCTGAAATGAGTGTATGTGAGAATCAAAGTGTGGAGGTTGAGGTTTATTCTCCAAAAACAGAGCCTTTACAACCTGGGATGCCTTTAACAGTAATTGCACCATCTGAACTTGTAGTTCCTTCCAACTGTTTAGCTCAGATAGTAGAGCTAAAAATAGTGAATGGAACACAGCAACTGGTTCTTAAACTAATTCCTATGAAAGAAGCAGCTTACAAACCCGTGAACTGTGCAGAAGAGGAACTTGAGAATCAAGGTATAGAACAATCTGAAGAAGTAAAGAAAACGTCTTCTGTTGGTCAAAATGAGTTACTAACTATGGAAGTGAATGTAAACAAATTATCCAGTGTTAGTAACCAGCTTAATTTGGATAGTACATATGGCAAGAATTCTGAATGTTTTTGTTCTTCTGATTCTCAGCTCTCAGGCTATAGCTCTGTATCTGTACAGAGGGAAGATACATCAAAATTATGCTTTCATTTGGTGAAAGGTATTGATGTCCATTCAGGTGTTATAGAACTTTGTTCTCAATCTCTGGTGAAGAACAGTGCTGAAAAAAAAAGTGATCTTAAATCCTCAAGGGGGAAAGTAGATGGAAAAAATAACTTGCATAGTGATCTGTACTGTTATGAAGAAGGCAAAGATACATACCGTCCAAAATACGCTTCCGTTTCCGAAGGTAAAAATTCCAAGAATGTTTCAGTAGAAGCTGCTCAGGAGGGCAAAAGTTTTTCTGCTGTCCATAAAGAAAAGGATACATTGTCTGTGAAGAGGGTTGACAAAGAACATAGGAGTCTACCAGTCAGCTCTACTGAAGCACATATAGCTGGAAAGGGTTTTGATAAAAAATTTATTACATCTTCTGAAGGAGGAAAAAACTTCCACATTACTAAAACTCCAGCTTTTGAGGATATAACATCTGGCTTAAGCAAAGTAAAGAGAACTGAAACCACAAGCCAAAAGAGTAGTCATCTTCTGGAATCACTTGAACTACAGAAGGTGGAAAATAAAGGCAGTCCTTTTGAAGGACCTGTTATTTCATCGGTATTTTCTCTTAGCTCTGGGACTGAAAATGTTCCAGAGGATGTCAGATGGGATGACACAACACGCAGGAAGAAATCAGCAACATTGCTGTGTAGAAAGATTGCTCAACTCATGTCTGCTGCTGAACCTAACATGAAATCTGTGCCCTTGAGATGTCAGTCTTCTAGTAAGAAGTTGCTTTTGCCTCAAGAAAGTTCAGGAAGCTGTGAGGGAGCTGATTGTGCCACTGAAGTGGAACAACCTGCAACTTCGTCTGAAGCACATGGTGGAAGAAGTGTGGTTAGTGAAGAACACAGTGAAGATCAGCTCTTTACATTTGCAAGAACTTCTAAAAACAGGATAACTAAAAATTCCCATGTTGCTACCCCAGTGTTTATCCCTAAAGGGACAATGCTGAGAGTACTGGATGCTACTAGCAGTCAAAGCTCATATGGAATAGAGAACAGGGGTGAAACATCAGCTCCCGTGCATCGCAATGAAATGTTTCTGCCTCGCCCGGTCCCCGTCAGTGTTTCTGAGGCACTCAGCAGTAATTTCCCATGTTTGCCTAATCAGGGTGAACCAAGTGCTGAGTCCCAAACTATATCACTCAGGCAAAGACCAAAGCGAGAGGCAAGTGCTAAAAATAACAGCAAGCAAACTAGTGCATCATTTCAGAAAAGCAGTGATGTGAGCAAGCAAAGCAAGCCCTATTCAAAAAGTCCCAAAAATAAGGCAAGACAAACAAGCTTCAGAGAACTTCCTAAGAGGAAAACAAGAGCTCAGTCAGAAACCACTTCAAGTTCTGATATGTCATACCTGTTGACAGCAAGACGTCTTCGACTTCTTCCTCTGAAAACGAATCAGTTGATAAAATGCCCTCGCCGTAATCAGCCAGTTGTGGTATTAAACCATCCTGATGTTGATTCACCAGAGATAATTAATGTCATGAAGACTATCAACAAGTATAAAGGTCAAGTCCTGAAAGTAGTTCTGTCAGAAAGGACAAGTAGTTGTCTTGGTGTCAAACGTTATCGAAAGCGTCTTACTCTTCAGAATGCTGAGACAGGAAACCAGGCAAAAAAGCGGAGTATGCTAAAAATGAAGCTAAAAAAGACCCACAAAAACAACTACCAAGTGGTGGAAACTTCACCAGCTGAAGCACTTAGGTGTCTCTTTAAGTGTTGGTTTTGTGGGAGAGTATATATGGACCAAGAAGAATGGATAAGTCATGGACAGAGGCACTTAATAGAGGCAACCAAGGGATGGGATGTTCTTTCTCTTCAAGCAAAAAAACGTTAAGTGAGAGCCTAGGGGAGGTTTCCCCTCTTGCTTTTAATGAGTGACACTAACTTGCTTGAAATGGAGGATGGAAATAACTGCTTTATTTTGCCAAAAGTCCTCTGCTGTTAGCAAAGTGAATAAGAGAGTAGAGGTACGGAGAGATAGAGAAGCTGATAGTGAGGATTAAGCACCACTTTGCACTCTTGTGATTGAAATTTGTATTGGAGGTCAGCTTCATCTGTTCCATAGGAAAAATTTGAAGAAGATTTGCTATGCAAACATCTTTCTAGTTACCTTAGGATACTGTGCTGTACGTGGTTTGTGCTAGGTCTGTATGGATTAAAATCTTAGATGATGAGATCTTTGTAAATTTAACAGGATTTAGTTTGCTTTATTACAGCATGGTGTTTCAAAGATCGAGCACATCTGTATGGAAATGCACTTTTGGTCCTCCATGGACAGCAAGTGTAAGTAATAGGTTTTAGTGGCAAATTAAGCACTACACATAAAAAGTAAAATTTAAATGCAAGTGCTGTGTTTCAGTGAAATAAAAACACTTCTGCTGACTTCAGAGGCGGTACAAGGGTGTAAATGAAAAAAATCTATGGAATCAGTTACTCCTGCTAGGTCAGATAGCACAAAGAAATTTAATTTTGTTTAGTACTGAGTCTTTACCTAGACTGTATTGTGTAGATGAGAGGGAGCAGAACAATATGAGGATTCTGTGCCATCAAGCCAGAAATACCTGCAGGCTTAGGGCTGATAGTGAAAAGCACTTCTCTAAATGGCCTCAAGGCTGTTCTAAAATAGTATTAGCCAAACATAAACTCTGTACCACCTTGTGCGTGATAGAAGCATTTACAGACTTGGTATTTGGTTAGAACTCTAGTTGGTGAGCTGATTTACTAGGGAGCTTGTTGAAGAATTTTCAAACTGAAAAGCCACATTGCACAGCTTTTACATGACAGTGTTGAACCAATTTTCAGTGCAATCTTTCATCGTATTTAAGAATTTAGATGTTGTTACAATTTATTTTTTGTAGGCCTCAAATTCATACAAGCATGTGCCTAGTTACAGATTATGTCTGATGCGTACTGACTTCAGTGCAGTGTAAACATTGCTCAGTTGCTTAAACACTTCTCTAAATCAGGGCCAAATGACAGCTTTTTAGTAAAAAAGAGGGATGGATGACACTGAAGTTACTGTTTCTGTATGTGAGCTGTGGATGTTTCTCTTCATCTTGTCAATTTTAAATAATTTTAGAATCATATAGAATGAAGTATATTGAAGCACATACTTACAATTAAAATAATGTGTTACAGTTTTAGAAATATGAAAATCAATACTGACTCTAATGCTGGATGTGTGTTCTATGTTTGAACTGGGACTTCTCTGGTAAACTGGTAGTCCCTAACTCTTTTCACTGATGGTGCATTTTTGTAAACAGTTTAGCTGGGAATATTTTTTTATATACTCCAGCAGATTATACATTCTTTTGATAAAATATTTATCATATCTACATTAGAATGTAAATATTTTAAAACTACATCTGACTGAGGTTTACTTTCAAAACCACTTATTGCTTTCCCATAATTTTGCAATACAGTGTTAAAATCCTTCCGATAGCTGGTGCTTTAAGTCAGATCTTTTCATCGTGTACACATGGAAAATTTTTGTATCATTTGTATCAGACTAAACTATTCCACAGAACAAACTTTGTTTTTCCTGTTTCATCAATAATAAGGAAATGACAGTTCTCATTTTGTATTCAAATGGAATTATATTTTTTTAGATGGGTACACTAGAGGGTTTTTTTTCCCCACTTCATATGCTTTGATGCCAAACCTAACAGTGCTATTTGCATTTTCAATGGTGAAAATAGTTTCCATTTTAAAATTATAGCATAACATATAAAATGAATACTGAAATGGTTAACATGAAAAACCCCATGGTTAGCATTCCTCCTTTGTTTTGATTCCTTCAATACAGGTTACTGGTTGAATTAACTTTGTTTCTGTAGAAGCTACCAAATAAATATTTTTGAATTTGCTTTGTAAGAGTTGTCACTGGCAAAATCAGAACATTGCTCATGAAAACTGTACTGGGGGAAATGGAGAAAGTGTTGCTTCTCAGCTTGGTGGATTCTGGGTGGTTTAAGTACACTAGTAATGCTTGTCTTCTGTAAGCAAGTTTACTGTTTACTTTAGTAAACATCTACAAAGCTCTGTATGTCACTGCCATAATCTGTTATCTAAATTGTTAAACCTTGGGGTTTTTATGGTTTTTAATTTCGATTTTTTTTTGTTTCAACATGAAAACCTTTTGTAAGTTAAATTGTATTGTGGTTATGAAATTCTTGAAGCAGATTATGTCATCCTTTTTGTTATGAACTCTGCTAAACTCTATTTTAGCGGCTTCTGTTTTGTTACTTTTATTAGATAAAATTATGTCAGAATAATTTCCTTCAAGTTTAACAGTGTCATCAGTTTGAGAGAAATAATTTACAGTGGATGTTTTCTTCCCTTTTGACTCAGCATTGAGAAATAAAAAGGTTGAAAGAAAATAACAATCAACTGCTGAATTTTTTTAGAGCTAGTTTGTACCACTACATAGTACATCATAAATTGGGTTGGAATGTTGTGGTTTTGGGCTTGAGTGGTTTTGTTCTTCTTTTTCATATTCTATAAGGGTAAAGTAACCGAGGTTCTAAAGTAACTAGGTTGTTGTAATATACCTTTTTTGGTATATTACAATAACCTAGTCAAACTTCTAGTGTTGTTAGGAAGGTTATCGATGCTGTGCAGAAAAATCCCTTCATGTACATATGGAACTGTAGTTTGCCTTCATATACATACAGAATTTAGGTAGGCTTCCAAAACTCAAATTGTATGAATAAATATTTATGTATTTTTTTCTGGAAAAATAATCACATTCTCATGTTCTTTGCTCATATACACTAGAGCATGTTTTCTTGCTGGGTTTCAAGTACATCTACTCTTTCTACTTAAGATTTTTATCTCTACATTTGCATATGGTATGAATTCAAAGTGACTGTTTCCATAATGGTTCTACCATGTAACTGTTTGAAGGCTCAGGTATGGCATACAAGTTTCTGCTACTTAAGCTGAAGAGTAAGTGCTCGTTGAATAATAGAATTCACATAATTACAGCTATCTTTAAAATCTCCAGTGCCTGTAAGCATCAACTGACACTAACTTCAGTGGCAGCTGAGCACAGCTTGTTGTTGAGCAAACATATGCACGCCACATGAAATTGTTAGACAGTGAGAACTGTGACACGCAGTGTTTCATGTGTATTTTTAAAAGCAAGAATATTTATTTAATGACTGTGGTATACTTTATTAGGTTTTGCTACTTAGCAGAGTTTAAGTGACATTTAGGTAAGCAAGGGCAAGTTTCATTTTCATTTGAAGTTAGAAGACAGAGTGCAAGATAAGCAAATTGGTCAGTCATTGTCAAGGTATCAGGAGTCGGTCTCAACGCCTTCCTGTGAATTAATATGTTGACATATTCTTTGCTTGTATCCTCAAAGTGAAAATGCAACAATCAAAAAATGGAGTAGATCTGTAGAATGCTTCATTATATTATGGGGAGCTCCTTGCTCAAGAGGCGAATCTGATTTTTGAGACGTTTCAAGAAGTGTTCTATTTATATCAGTGCAGATGAATCAGCGACAACGAGGCAGCAAAGGTCAGCCTGCCTTGAATGGATGTGTGAGGTAGCGTTGTCCATATCAGCATGCCTTGAATGGATGTGTGAGGTAGCATTGTTCTCTGTGGTTTCCTGACTGATCCTTTCCGTCAATGAGCGTTATGGGAACGGATCTGTAGAAGTCAATGATCTCTTCCACGGAATTAAATTTCTGGGGGGGGAGGTGAAAGATAGTAATCAGTGACTGAAAGTGAAGTGCTAGATGGTTTAATCTATAACAGTAAAAGACTTGCAAATGACAGTATTAAAAATATTACAAATTAACATTTTGTATGGAATTATGATTAGATGAAAGCAATTCTAAAAAGAAAAGCACCATATTTTGATCCTCATATTTCTTTTTTGTGTCTCTGTCATGTGCAGGACAAAGCAACTAGCACCTTAGGGAAAGGAAGCATGTCTAAGCCCTGATAATGCAGTATCACCTATAAAAGGTTGTGATGCCAGATGTGATGATAGATGTTGAAATTATGGAGCAACTATAAATTGTTACTAGTTTTTTTCCTGCCACAAGTTACACTTAATTAGCAGTACATGATATTTTACACTGCAAGTTTCAATGTACCTTATTAAATGTACACTCTGTTTTCCCATTCAGTTTATTGAGACAGTTGCTATAGAATCCCTTTGAAGAATGGAACAAGAAGCATCATGCTCTCTCACGCTCAAAAAATGACATTCTCCAGGCAACTCCTCAAGTGATAAAGGTCTGGTTCAAGGTTGCTGACCTGATCAAACAGCAAGAGAAAGCTACACAAGGTGTTTATTCTCATCTGCCCTAGTGGAAGAATCCGATTCCAATGATTAGCAGTCCTTCAGTTTAAGTAGTTCTGACACACTTCTGTTCACACCACAAAGTTCTCATCATATCAGTGTTTTCCTCTTGAGCTAGTCTTTGTACTTACTGGTATTAAACCACCAGAACTGCACACAGTAATGAAAGCTTACTTTGACATTAATACTTATCACCTATTTACATAACATTTGCTGTAAGCATGGCTCTTCATTGTACACTTGGTGGTGTCTCATGGTAGCGTCTCTCACCCCCACCTGATTGACACTTAGTTTATAACAAGAGAATCTGATTAAGGATGTGATTTGGGCAAACTGTTCCTGTATTAAGATGAAAATTGTTTGATCTCAAAGCTAGTATGGTAATTTTTTCAAGTTTTGTTTTGATAATTTTTACACTTATGCATTTGTTTTACTTTGCTGTTTTGCCTTGCTTATGTTCAAAGTCACTCTTGCAACTGAAAACAGAGGCAAAACTGTGGCCTGTATTTCATGCCTTATGAAAGTAATCCATACTATTTTTGTTCTAAATTAACACTTACAGCACCAGTTCTTTTCCTGTTTTTGAATGTTTTCTGCTGGTTGGGAAGTCAAAAAGTCTACAATGATAGTTCATCTGCTTTGGAAATTTAATTAGGCTTCACTAGGTTAATGCCACATTGATAATTTTTCAAGCTCTTTAGTAATGGGCAAAAAATGTCTCAGAATTTTTATGTCCTCAGCTCTTCTAATGGAACTCCACATTTTGTTAGTGTAAAGACACCTAAAGACATAAAGATGAAGAAAATTCAGTATTTGATTTGTTTCTTTTCGCTGTGTGAAGAGACTCAGCCCATCTCTGCTGTTGTAGGAATTTCCTATCTGCAGGTCTCAGACTGTTCTGGGGAGATGGGAGTAGGGTCTCAAGTGTTGCTTGTGTAAGGTGTAGCTCTGAATCGTGTTGGGGAGGTGGTGTAACTCTGTGCTATGTTGCACATCCTGAATAAGACCTTTCATCCCTGAGCTGTCATTTAAGCTGTGGACAAGATGCTTATCTTGTAAACCTCTCTCAGTTGAAGGTGCTGGCTGTTTGTTGTGCTGCCTTTCCTGGCAGTAACTGTTGACATAACACTGTCACTGGGAGGCAATGTGGAAGTGCTCCCTGATCTGCTGGGATGAGCCAGGCCAGTTTGGTGGCTGCTGAAGGTGGGTGCACCTAATCCTTTTGTCTCACATGGAAATGAATGGAGCAAAATGGTGTGACTGCTGTGACTTAGAGTTTGAAGATGAAAGGTAATCTGCAAATGCAGTGGTGAGGATGGAGAAAGTATCTGTGGCTGGAACAGGGAGATCCAGAGATACACATCAGGCTCTGCTCTAAACTTCTGTGTAAAGCAGGCACCAAGCTGAAGAGAAGCCTACTTCTATCTTTCATTTTTACATATTTTTCACTGCATTGGGAGTTGAGACTGATACTACAGACATGCTAAAACCATGTATTTTGCATGTGGCAGATCTAGTTTTGAAAAGGAGATAAGAAAAATATGTAAACTCTGTGTCATGATCAGCTTTAAATATGAGCAAGGTTTGTATTTCATCATTTTCAAAAGAACTATGCAGATGAAAAAAGCCAGTGTTACAGGGATCTCTGGATCTTTAATAGTGAAATTGTCTGGAGTAGAGGAAGGCAACAGCCAAGTAAAGGGTGCTGAGTTTTGAATGTAAATTCCTGAATTCCATGTATGTGTCATTTGGGGATCTGATCTTTATAGCTTTATGTAATTTGGCCTTTAGAAAGCTCAATATGGTATATTAAATATGTAGGTGTGAACATCTGTGGCTAAATAGCTAGCAAAAGATGTAGCTCCACTAAGAGATTAAATTATTTTCTTTTTTCCATCCTTCAATTTCTTATATTTGAGTTTGATACTAATTTGGCTGCATGGAACTTCAGTTACTTTTACCATAAAAATCTGATGATCAATCCCTTTTTTCCCTCCTTACGACCTTACAGGGCTACATGGGAACTAATGATAAAAGCACTCGTGAGAGTTAAATGAAATACATTTTGAAAAATAACTGTTAAGTTAAAATCTTATTTGGTGATACAATATGTTAACAACTTGTAGGCTGTATAGTAAAAATCAAAAGTTGCAATAAGATATGGAAAACTTTGAATAATTATATTTATGTGTGAGGAAAAATGTGTTTTTAATGGATGAAAATAGACTAATTAAAAAGTGAAAACACTGCAAGACCAAACCTCTGAATAAAATCACCAACTGTGGAAAAATATAATAGGTCTGCACATGTTTGTTGGTGTGTAGTTTTCTTTCTCATTGGCTGGTGAAGAGGGAATATTCAGCTAATCTAGATGGAGCAGGAAGGTCTGGCTGCGCTGCAAAATGTGGTGTAACAAAAGGTATCCCTGCAGAGGGGCAAAGCAAAGTGCTCTGGAAAGCTTTTTAATGGGTACTAAAAATTATAGACAGCAATCTTCTGTAATTCACAGCCTTACAAAGTGTTGTCACTTTCTTTGGAAAAAAACCCCTTAGATGTGGGAAAATTGAGGTGAGAGTTTTCAAGAAAGAGCCCTTTTGGGGAACCCTATGAGACTGCCAGAGATGGAAGAAGCTCTTCTGAGCAATGTTGGTGCCACTGATTGTTCATTATTGCATATATGCTTTGTGCCCTGTTCTATTTTCACGTCTACTGCTGAGAATAATACGTAGGAGAGGAAGATTGCCATGTTTGTGATTCCCTGGCACAACACAGTTGACCAGCAAAGTGCTTCTGATTTTTTCTGTTGTGCTTGATCCAGGGGAAGATTTGAGTTAAAGAGAAAGAATCCTCAAAGAAGAAGGCATAAGGTAGGCAGTCATGATTACAGATTTGGCCTGGCAGATCCAAGTCTTGGATGCACTGTGTGTTGTTGACTAGATGCTTGGAATCCTTATTTTGGAGCTGTACTTTGCAATTTGACTAGTCAGTCCAGACCCACTGTTTAAGATATGTACTGTCTGTGCAGAAGTTGGAACAAACAACAAAGTAATATATTTTGGTATTTCCTGAGATGGGAGGGATTGTGTTCTCCTTCCTTTTAGTTCAGTAAAAATTGTTCATGTACTGTTCAAGTAATTTTCCGGTTACTTTAATTGCTAAAGCTGTTAACCTAATGAAAATTTAGTTCTGTGTCTGTATTCTCCAGTGAGAATACACGTATACTACATTATGCTGTAGCATGCCTTATTTCTGTCATTGTGTCTATTCTGAGCCCTGTTTGTATTAGAGCCATTACAGGAAGACTAAACAATGTCAGAACGTGGAAAACTAAACTTGCTTTCTCCTAAGTCATACTAAAATTCCAGGAAATTATCTGGGAGTTTCAGTTCAGAAATGCAGCCAGTGCTTTACAGAATACTGATTGTCCTACAGCAGCACCAGGATGATGCAGTACAGGTCTTGATTTGTGCAGCCTTCCAGCTTCCAAACTGTTTCACTGTGCCTGCATAATGAAGGATTTTTCCCCCTTTATCATTAAGCAAATGTCCCTGAAGAACAACTTGCTAGTAAACATTGTTCCTCTTGTGAAAGCTTATGAATCCTATCCCATGTTTTCTAATAAAAATTCTAATATAAACTTTGGACCCATCAAATGCCTTAAATCATCTTGGGTCACTTGTGATTTCAGGCTTTTTAAAGTCTAACTATACAAAAGACAAGTTCTGAAAAGTGTTGACATGCATGAAAAGGATATAATTAAAGATTCAGCTGCAGAGTTCTTGCTGGTTCACCTGAGTTGGATTTCTGTTAGTGATTTACATAGCTAATAACCCATAGGAGTTTGTTGCTTTGCTTTTTTGTTCTGCAGCTGAGCATTCTTTAAGTTTTACGTTGTGTGTTTGTCTTTTTTTAAATATTTTTTTGTTTGGTTCTTTTGTTTTGTTTTGCAAGTATCACATTTTATAGAGTTGACTTTCAGTTTTAATGATTTTTTTCTTGTGTGAAAGACTTGCAGATACAGTGTTTATCATTTAACCATATATGTAGAATAAGAATTAGACTTTTATCATGACTATAATTGAATTTAATTATGTAAAGAAGCTTTTCTCATCTAAAGGGATTTTCTAATTGAAATTTACCATATCTGAAAGACTGATTGCTAGGGAGACCCACATGATTTTATTGCTTCTGAATATCCATTACAATTGTTATCCTATTGCTTCATAGCACCAGGTCCTGCTGTCAGATTATGTGGAGCTGTATATATTTGAAAATGCCTGCTTAAATTATCACAAGTTTAAAAATATGCTAAAATAATATGTATACCAGAAAAGGTAGAGCTTCTCTTTCCTTTTTACTTTGCAGGTGTTACTTACAGTAGGTAGAAGTATTGTAAGAACTCAGGATATTTTTAAATTCATTAAAATCTGAATTTGAGCATGGTATGCAAAATTTGGTATTAAATTATGTTGAAGCTGCTTAAATTTTGAGACACTTAAAATTAGGGTAAGAGAAACTATTGTAAAAGAAACTATTGTAAAAGAAACTTTAATGAAACAGCAAGTTTGTTATGTGGGAGAGTTTGTAACTAATATTTAGTATTGAGAACTTGTGAAGTCTAACATAAAAGCCATGGGCTGTAACAGGAGATGGGATTTTACTTACACACTCTCCTCTGAGCCCTGTTCCCAAGGCGTATTGTTGGCTTTCTTCCAGGAACCGTACTTTAATGTTGTACACTCTTCTTCCATAATAAACAACCAACACGTATGGTTCAGCCTTTGATTTCTTTGAACAATCTCTAACCAAGAATGTCTCATCCTGAATGATACAGATTTAAATTATAGATTGTATGGTTAGTTCATTGTGGACAGCTTACAGAAATTTTCCCCCAAGAGTTCACATCCCATATGTTGAGATAAATGGTACTTACAGTGTTTTTCTGTAACAGGATCTTCTCTGCTTTATGGCGATCATATTCTCCAACATACCACTCACATTTGTTTAAATCCTTAATTTTAAGATAGCATAATCAGTGTATAGAAATTAACAACAAGCAGAAGAAAAACCAGATTGTATCTAATCTGCATTTAAAGCACATGCAGCACAGTATATAATGGTGATGCATCTATATTGAGAAGTCCTGTTAGGAAGTGTTAATCAAATTAGACATTTAAATTCTTATCCATGGTTTCAAGAGCTCATAATGGACTTTCTCAATGGTGCTGAACACCCACAACTTTCAGAGGGGATAAGGGGTGGTGCCATATAATGTTAATCCTGTTTCCTAAAAACTTGTATTTTTATGTAGCAAAGCTGGTCTTTACCTTTTCAGTGGGTTTGGTAAGAGATTGCATTTCCTGTTCTACAAGCAAATGTTTTGATTTGTTTTTGCATGCTGCGTATGATGTAGGAGGTGGTGGCTTCTTCACTGTCAAATTATCTACACTTAATGTGGAACCTGTAAAAGTAAATTCAGAAGGAAAAAGGTTGCATTCTTAGAAGCTATAATTTAATTTTACACTATGTTTTACTTAGTAATTTTGAGAAGAGTACTTTTAATTTAGAATATTGTGGTATTAACATTTAAAATTTAGAGCTGTCTGTTAAGAATGGTCTTATGCTAATGCAGCATCAATGATTTCAGATTAATGCCTCCAGAGATTTAACACATAAGATTCCTGATGGCTTTTAATTGACTTCAATCTGACAGGCTATTGTGGACATAGCAAAATAATAAACTGTAGATAAAACAGCAAATGATAAATAAAATACTAAATATGGGACAATGATAATGGTTCATTCTGTTATACTTTCACCTTTTCAGTCCTTTTATTTGTGTTGGATCCCAGTTGCTGTTACATTGGATCATATTAAAGCCTCTCATTATTCCAGCGAGGATTGTTTCTACCAAGCTGTTGAAACCTCAAATGATTCAGAAGTTCTGCTGTGCTGCTGAATTTCAGTTTTCTCTGTGACTTGTTTGAGTTAACAAATTCAGGACCAAGGGCTGAGGTTGCTCTCGCATTAAGGAGAAGCTGTTGGTCTTTGGCTGCGTGTGCCTGCTCCATGTAGTGCTGCTGGCACAGGAGTCTGGAGTAGCTGAAATCCTTCTCCCACAGCAAATGTGATTTGCTGTCTTTACAAGATAGACCCAGCTACCCAGGTCCCTGTGGAGCTAAGGAAATGCAGGGGTTGGGTCAGGAACACAAGAAGTCATGTAATACAGGAGGCTTGGGCTGACTCTGAGCATGCAGAAACACCCTGAGAAAAGCAAGGGCTTCCTTTCAATGTAAAGATCAAATGCAATTTCCAGATATGTGGCATGGGGAAAATTGTTAATTGAAGATAAAAACCACCATGTTCTGCTGTATAACAGAAAACAGTTTTGTGTTTTTATGCAGTACTGACAGAAGAAATGATCCAGTGTCCATTTTAAAAGTAAATGAGAAAAATGTGTTTATCAATGGCTTCCATCTTTTCCTTCTGGTTACTGTCACCAGAGACAGTGCTGTTTGTCAGGGTGGTATTTCATTGTGCTTTATCTATTCATGCTTTATCAGTTTATTGTTGTTATGCTGGTGTGTAGCATATAACAATATTAAATTTTACTAGGAAGACTTTCTTTTAAGAGGGGAAGTGGTTTGCACTGCCTTTCACTGTTCCATTCATATTTGTACTGTGTTCTGATTTATAACTGCATTACTTTTGTTTTTAAAACAAGATCACTGATAGCAGTAGACAAAGAGCCATGATCTGCAGCAGGCAGTCAGTCTGTTCAGTAATGAAACCACTGTTCAAAGGGCCTGGTACCAGACATCAGCCTTTTGTTTCTGCAATCACTTTGACTTGTCAAGATGTGACATATTCTTACTGTTCAGCTTATTGGATCATGATTTTAGCATTTTTGTTTGCATTGCATTTTTAGTGGCTGGCATCCCCAGAATTTTTTTTCTAGAGACCCCACTGCTAGGACCAGAGTTGCTTTGTGGACCTGTGCTGTGTATTTTTTGCAATTTTTTTTTTCTGGTGTGTCTTAAGGTGTGGGACAAGAAGGGTAAAATTAAAATTCTCTTGCAATGCTTATGGACCAAGTCTGGCTGAGATGGAGCTAACAACACCTTGTCAAGAAATAAGATTTAATAAAATTAATATTTGTTCTTACAGTATTCTTTAAGACAAATATAGACTTTAAAGGCAATTATAGGGTAGCAGGGGAAAGGCTACTTGTTTGTTCTCCCCTTGTTGCTTCAGGAGGGCAAGGAATTGACAGAGGAAAAAGGATACTCTGCTGTCCCAGAGAGCCTAAAGGAGCAAAAGCCCTGGTAAGAATGGTAGGAAGTGTCTGCAGTGGCAGCAGCAATCAGAGACCTAGATGAGCTTTATGGATTCTGTAAAGAAGGGTTTTTAGTAGCTGTCCAGAGGAGAGTGTGTGCAATTGCACCCCAGCACAAGAAGGAAGTGGCTCAATGGAGGGAGCCCCCCCAGAATGTGGGAGCTGGGGCCTGTGAAGCAAAGCTGGGGGAGGTGGGCTTGGTTAGCCTGGCAGTGACCAAAGTTAGTTTGAATCCTACTTGATCTGAACACATAATGCAGTCCATATGTTCTTCCTGGTGGTATTTGCTTTTACCATAAGTTCGTGTTAAGCACTCATAGGTTCTTGGCACAGCTTAGGGGTTTGTATTTTGATAAAAAAGAACATTTGCAGAAGCAGTTACAGGAGAGTAAAAGTATGCTATATAGTCAAGGACAGTAGGAAGTGCATTGAAAATCCTCAGTGCAGACATACAAACATAGCAACCTGAATCTGTTTCTTACTCTTATTTTTCCATGTTTAGTTTGGCTTTCAAAGTAATCTCTGGTTCTTACCTGATCTGCAAATGTTTTTAGAGCTCCGTGTACATTGAGGGCTAGGAAAAAGCAATGAATAAAAGTAATGTCAGAAAAATATTTCTTATAGTGGCAGTGTAAGAGTCAAATTAGAGAGTAATGCATAGCTGTGCTTCCCAAGAATACCCCTTTCTCTTACTGATGGCAGCTTTGGGCCTTCCCAGGTTTTGGGTGGTAATTTTGTAGTTAGTGTCTTTTGGCAGATTTCCCTTATTTTCATGAGCCACTATTTCAAATTGCATAGAGTTTTGGGGTTTTTTAGTCTTCATAAAAGGATACACTGCATGTGTAGTAAAGCACAGTTGCTTTTGTTCACTGCTAATTTCAGCTGATGTTCCCAGTGCCTCTGTAGGAAGACCCAGGGGGCAGTTCTTCCCTGCCTGTTCTGATTTTCTAGACTGCTCCTGAGTGGCTGGCCAGTTAGTATTTTGTTGTGTTACACTGGTAGAAATATGGACCAAATAACTTCTCACAACAGAAGCATAAGAAGAAAGAGAATACTAGGGGTCACAAATGTGGTCGTATTTCCTCCATACAATAATTTTATCCCAGAGAAATGCCATTATTGTAAACAACGTTACATGAGAGATTCTGTATTTGTCTAGGAAGGATGTTAAATCATTCATATACTTCCTATGCTGTCTCCTATATTTTTGGGTTTTGTTGCATATTTCAGTAGAAAAGAGATTACGGACATTTAGAAAGGAAAGATTTGTATAGGTTAGATAAACAAAGTAGGTCTATCTATGGAAGATTTCTGTGGAAGAATAATCAGCCTTTGGAAAGCCAGGTGTGTATCCTTTGTAAATAAAAATAGAAAATGAGGGGGAGAGGAAATTCTGAGGCTGGAGATAGCAGATCTTCTTTATACAATATATTTAACACCCTATCACAGAAATAGCAGCAGAAATGTAATACAGCAGCATGCTATTAAAGATAAAAATTGGCTGTGCAATTACAAAGGCTTGAAAGCAATTCCCAAAGATGTTCTTGTCATACATCAGGGCAAAACACATCACTGCATGGCATCAGAAAGTGGTATCATTTTGCTGTTATTGCATAGTGAAGTACAATTTTCTAGGGCAGAATGGTTAGTCCTTGAAGCATCCAGTACAACTCATGAAATTCTTCTATTCCTACCTGGCTTCAGGAGGATGATATTGTGCTTGAAAAAGTACTTCAGGTTTCTTCCCCAAACTTGTAACTGTTAGTAAAAAGGATAAGAAGTCAGTATTTCCTCTTTTGTCTAACTGACAGCATCTAGCAACTACTGTGAAATAAATTAAGTAAATTCATACATGAGGGTGAGGCAGTTCAACAGAAAACCTTAAAGGGCTGTAATCAGTCTGACTTGAATGAGTCAGCTAATGATTTCAGTGGGAAACATTTGGACTAGTACTGAATGTTACGTGGGGGACATTACAGAGTTTGCTGATGCCAAAAATGGCTTCACATAATAGTAAATAATGTAAAATGTTGAACAAGAAGTATGTGGAGAGTTCATAAATCCTTTTTATAAGACAGGATAGGCATTGAATTTATTAATGCAGTCGATACTATTTCTTGCTGAAAATCAGGAAATGGTGCCTTAATCCACAAAAGGAAAAGCCAGAGGAAATGATGAACTTATTAACACAAAGTATAAACAGCATGAAAGCCATGTAACCTGTATTTATCTTCAAAGTATTTTGGAGTAATATTGTTTGTCATGGACCTTTGTGCACGTGGACACAGTGAGTGGTTTGAACCCTTTTTTCAAAGCTATATGTACATCTAAGAATTGACATGTTTTTAAAACATTGGAGGTTTCAAATTTTAAAAGAAAAAATTTAGCTTTAAAAGCCTAAATCTTTTAAAAAACTTTATTTCAAAATTCTCACCCTCAAATAATGGTAGAGCAGCAAGATTGTCAGAAGGGTGATGTCCTCTGTGCAGATCTCTTTTGGAGGGTTTTTAGGCACCAACACTCTTATTTTCCCCAAAACCTCAAGACATTTGCTTAGGAAAAATGTGTTACCCTGGCTCCCCAAATAGCTGTAGCTAAGGCCAAGTTAAGTTTCCTTTTTTCTGCTGCTCATCAGCAACTGTTGAGGACTCTAACTCTCTCCATTCTTAGCAGATGTGTACCTGGGGGATGTCTCTTGTTTCAGTTAGAATTTTGATGATAGAATATTTTAGTTTTGGAATATAAAGGAAAGACAACAAATTATTATCATATTATTGAATACTGACCTTGCTCTCTTCCAGGTGCCTGTATAAAATGATAACATAGTAAATATTTTTCTTTGGATTTGTAACTTGAATTTACTCCAACAGACCCAACTATCCACCAGTTTTAAGTAATTTATAGACATTCAATCATTAATACCTGATAACTTTGTCAAAAACCTGGGCTGAATACTGACTTCAGTCTGCTAGCAACAATGAGAATTATACTTTTTAGGAGTGTAAGTGAACATGTGGTTTTCTGCAAAGACCACCATTTCATGATGATTACTGTGTATAAATTTAACTTACAATATGGTTTTCCTTCCTTGATCTTGTATTAAATTGAGATTGATTATGGTTGACTGAAGAGACATAGAGATTAAAATCAGTCACTTCTTTTCAGGCTCCTTAACTGACAGTACAATTATTTTAGTGTCATGGCAGATATTTCATTCAAAATCACTGTGTGGAGAGTCTTAATCCAGCACATTTTGTTAAAATTAAGAATGACAGGTTTCTAAAGATTGGAGTTTGGCTCCTAAAACTTTCACTGTATTTCTTTATTATTTTGATTCACAGATTAAAATGATGGTAATATCAATAATTTTGTTAATTTGATGCATCTAAGACTATAATGCATAAATATTAAAGAGAAAAATAAGTTTTTTTGGTAGATATTGCATTTTGAGCCTTCCTTATAAGTTACTTCCCCAATAATGTTTACCTGTTACTTAGAAGTTTCAAGTCTTATTCAGGCTGGACAAGACCTGGGCAGGTCCTAGCCCAAGCATCTGCCTAAAGCACAGAGAACTGTGAGATGAGCCCTGGGGTCTCAGAGCTTTAGCCAGGTCTTGCAAACCTCCCTGAATGCAGATTTCACAGCCTCTCTGGGAAACCTCTTTCAATACCCTCATAATTAATTTTTCCCTATTTCTGATTGAAACCTTCATCATTTCAAGACTGTTGCCTCTTGTACTTCCACTGTGCACTCTGTGGTGCACCGTGCTCTGCCTTTTTGACAAACATCTCTCAGCAGCTGTTGGGTTCCCCCAGGGCTGTCCCCTCTCCAGGCAGGGGAGCCCAGTCCCACCAGACTCATTTCACAGGGCAGGTGCTGCATGTCCTGGAGACCCTGTGCTGACCCTCTCTGCTCTGCCAGCTCCAGCCTTGAGCAGTACTGCAGGTGTTGTCTAGTGAGTGATGAGTAAAAGGGAATTGTCCCTTCCCTTGTTCTCTTGGCAATGCTTCTGTTGACACAGCTTGAGATGCTCTTGGCCTTTATGGCTTTCTAGGATCCACCAGTGGCTCATGTTCAGCCTTTGGTCCCCAGGTCCTTCTGAGCTGAGCAGAGGCTTTAGTTCATTCTCAGGTAGCATTTTGCCTTTGTCCTTTCCAATTTCAAGAGGCCCCTCAGTACCCTTTTCTGCAGCCTGTCTGGGTTGTGGTGAGGGGCAGTCCTTCTCTCAAACCTGCTTTTTGGTGTTTGAAACCCTGACAAGGGCACACTCTGTCTTCTCCAGGTCACACTGAAACTGTCTAGGCCTTTGTATCTATAGGAGTGGGAACTGACCAAAATGAAATTTTATCTTTTCCATCTCATGAGACACACAATATTTCTCCTTAAGATATAACCAAACTAAGAGTCTGTTAAGAGCTGAAGTATTTGTGCAGCTGTACAGCATTCAGCCAGAAATATTAATTACAGATGTAAGATACTTATTTTTCTTGAGAGTGTTTTCATATTTGGTTTGTAATGAGGCAGCATCCAGGAGAAGAAAAAGATTTTTTTTTTTAAATGGTGTCTTTCTTGCCAATATATAATTTTTTTAAGCAGTAAGTGTTGATTACAATGTTGCTATCAAACCATGTTTTTGTCACCATCTTTCAAACTAAAGCTTCTAACCAAGAGGGGTGAGGTTTGGGGCAGCCTCCCAGTCAGAGCTGTGGGAAAGGAAAACTCAATGGATTTAAGAGTTAGACAAGTCTGCAGATTTGTGCTTCAACCTGCTGTGGAAGGAAACAATTGGGATTAACTACTATAGATTCCTTTCTTCTGTTCCCTTTAATGAGAGAAAAAATAAAACCAATTCAGAAGGAACACATTAGTGCAGGTACTAAAACATTCAGTAAGAAACACAAAAAACTATAAGTGATAACCTCTTTCAAAATTTTACAAACATCCTTCAACACTCTGCATGATTGTAGGGGCTGTATCTCTTAATAAGTTTTATGGGAAACCACTTGTCATAACTAAACTCCTTTATTGCTAAAAAACCTCTTCTTTACTTCATTGGTCTGAGTAGAAAGTGAGTGGAGAAAGGGAGGCCAAAGGGAGCTGGGGGATAGCAGGCACTGTTAAAACTGGATTTAAAATTTGTCCATTCTTGTTTCATATTGAAATGGGTCATCTTATATTTCAAGTATTTATATTACATTAATGCTGTTACTCTCCTCTATTGATCTTATAATTTCAGTGAAAATTGTAAGATTTTCACTGCTTGTGAAAATGTATGTGGATTCTCTTTTTGTCTGAAGGAGAGTATCTCCCTCTTCACAGGCATCCCCATCAGGCAGTTACAAGAGATCTTTCTGTGAATAGTTGGACAGGGAGCTTTGTACTGTACCTGTGTTTTTATTTCTGCAAACAAATTCAGAAAATGACCCCATTCAGGAAGTAACAGTATTGAAACTGCAACACACATTAAAGATGGACACTTTATGACACAAAGCTAATATGACTCTTACAGGTTTTTTAACCTAATAGGCTCAAATGCTATTACATATACATACATAGCCATGGAATGTGTTTGGCTTTTATGGTCCTACTACATACAAAGATGAATACTTACTGTATTTGATTTCCTAACAGAAGAATGTCTGGAAAAGAAAGAATAATGAACAAAACATTTAATTATGATAAAATAAAAATCATTTTGAGTACATCATCAGTGATGATTACATCTTGACAAGGGAAGGATTTTGCTACTGCTAGAGAAGTTCAGAGGCTGGTTATTTTTTACATGAATTATTATCAGGAGAATTATCTTGGGCCTCCTTAAAAAAAACAATAGCATCCACTGAATTCATTATGGCAAAAGACAACTTTGTTAAGGATTTATACTGGAAGGAGGGGAAAAAGAGGAGTATCAGCTTCAACACTTTTCATCTCATGCCAAAAAGTCTTATTACACATGTTAGAGTCAGCTATAAATGGAAGTTCTGTAAAGACTGAAGAATTTAAAAAATGAAACATTCACAGAGCTGAAATTGAGAGTGTAGAGGAAAGGAGGTGCAAAACAGGGAAAGATGGGTGGAGAATGTTCCTCATGGCCCTGCTTAAATAGGTGTTAAGGTATTTTTCTGCCTTCTCCTGATATGCCTGATCAACAGAAGTATCATCCTTTCCTGGGAAGGAAATATTCTCCTTCCAAAAAAATGGACAAGGTATTGAGTCTGACAAATTTTGTTAGATGTTTTGGTTATGCTGAAAGCTTATGGCAGCTTTTAGTAGCTTGCATCTCCTAATAAAAGAGACAGGGTACCAGATTTTACAAGCTATTTAGCAACATAAGGTGTGAAAAAGCATCTAGTAGTTTTTGGAAGGCTCTGAGATTTAGTCCCTGTTTAGCCTGTCTCCTGGACTGAAAAAAATATGACAGTGAGGTATTTTGCTAAATCAGTCAGAAGGCAAAATGAAGATCTGGTATAGGAAAACCTGAGAGCTATTTTTCAACAGTGACAAGGGCTCTCTTCCTCATGTCTGTGTTGAAAACATCAATCAGCATGGAGGCCTAAGGCAAGAAATTTGGAAATTATCTGTATTATTCAAGAAGGCTAGGAGAAAGGAGAGGAACTCTTTTGCTTTGGATAGTTGTTTTTGTGTTAGTTTCTTCAATTTGTTAGCTTGGTCTCCAGGGCCATTACTTAGTGTGTGAAAGCTCATATTCAGGACTCTGGGTGTGTGGTAAAGTTCCATGACATTAAAGATGTGCTTGCAGGGCTGGCCTCCACCTCCAAGGGACATGGCCCTTGCATGGCCTGCTTACCACAGGCATATAGAAGTTTCAATCACATCAGAGCTTCTAATACACATTCCAGGATCTTGCACTTCCCTATTTTTTAATAAAGCTATTTTTTTGAGTGTATAAATAATGATGTGTTAAATTTTATAAGTCTTCCAAATTTTATTGGAAAACAAGACTTGCACTCCTAAGTCACATCTATGGTTGGACAGCTTTGCTTTCAGTCTAGAAAAAGGACTGTAAGCTGTGGTGCCATACTGCTTCCCTCTGCAGCTCATGGGTCTGTTTTCTCCTTACAAAGCTGTAAGTGGACTGAGGATGGGTGAGAAATATTTTGAGTGAAGTGCTTGCAGCAAATTTGTCAAGTGCCGTCCCCAGATATTGTGTTGTCTTATTCTGTTCTACTTCTGTTTTACTCATGTAATAAAAACCCCTAGTACAATAGCCATGACATGTATTTATATTACAGAATTTGGCTTTATAATAGGACCTTTTAAATCAAAGTGCTCTGCACACTGATATCTGCTGACAGCATGGATTATAACATTTATCAAAAAGCTTTCAATCTGTGCTGCCCTATCAAGGGAGGAGATCAGTTGTGAGATTTGGAACTTTGCAGCTCTGTCAGGTCTTGCATCTGAATATGAAGCTACTTCATATTAATAAAATGTCTTAGCAAACAACATATTTTGGAACCTAAGCCATGAAAAAATTTAAGCACCATTCAGGAAAAAAACACAACCTCAATGACCCATAATTAGAGCTCACTCATTAAATACATACTTTAAGCCAAAGATTATTTTCTTGATTTGTAAGCTTATTTTCTACCCAAAGGATTTGAAGTGACCTCTGTAAAATGAAGCAAAATTCCATCCTGATGAGCTGAAATTGAAATAATTTAAGGGAGGATGGACAAGATTGACACAGCTTCTGGCTGCTCTAGGAGTCATTTGAGCATCATAACCCCTGGATTTGTGTCATTCCTGTTCCCAGCATGAGTCCAACACTGTCCCCTGTTATGAATGTGAATTTTGGTCACACAGCAGGCACACATCTGCTTGTGTGGCAGTGAGCAGAGTGTGTTCATGCTCATCTGACCAGGTATGTGTTGTGTGGAAAAAACACCCAGACTCCTAACCTGGCACAAGCATGTGCTGGGTCATACAGCTGGGCATGAGTCTTAGTGCTTCAGGTGGCTCCTCCTCACTGCCATGTCAGGATGCTGAATGCCCAAGGGTCTTGTGTGGCTGAGGAGTGCAAAATGGAAAGGGCAAGAAGTGATTTCTAGCTTGGATTCATTGGTCCCATGGGCTGAAGCCAAACTTCTGCCTACAGATGAGTCATTTCTTTTGCTGCGTGTAATGTCTTTGGGATGTGGAGTGAGTTTCTGTATCTCTGCTGCAATCAGTGTGTTTCCCCATCACTTGATTCCCTAACTGTGCTGAGTAAATAGCATTTTTTTACTTAAAAGTGGTTGCAAGACCTCTAAATATTATTAAAGAAAAAAATTTTAAACAAAGTGTTCATGAAAGTTTTGTCTGTTTTTCTACTCCTGTACCATTATTTTGTAATTTCTTTTTTAAAAAAAAATGCCAGTGTCACATTACACTAAGTACCACTTCTCTCAATTATTCACAGCTGTCTAAAGAATAACTTTCTTAAGCAAAAGCAGAGGTGTGACAGAAGTAAAATTTTGTGGTTTGAGCAGGGAGAGTGTTTTGATTCTCAGGGAATGAAGCTGAGGAATGCACAGTACCTTGTGACTTCGGCTGATATTGGAAAGGTGGGATCTCGGCTGAGCGTGTTCCTCTTGTGTAAGACCTGGCTGCTTATTCTTGGCTCTGGAGGAAGGGGCTGATACTGCTTTGGCAGCATCTTCAGAGGCCTAGAGAAGTCAAATAGACCTTAAAGAGCTATTAGGGAAAAAAGGAGGAGGTGCAGGGACTGTGTTTTAAGCACAAGTTCTAGAAGTAAGAGACTGGAATTTTCTGAGAGTATTTCCATGTATTTGTGCTGAGCCAAGCTCAAATCCAGGAGCTCTTCAGGGCCCTTCAACAGCAACAGCAATGTTGGATAATATTCTACATTTGCAAGACATTAGTGCTCTGTGCTGTGTGCCACTGACTAGTGCTCTTGTGTGCCAAGTACAGCTCTGCAGTGTGGATATTTCCAGGTGGGTATGGCTGTGTGTATGCTCCACTGAACACAATCCAGTTTCAGACATAGAGGAAAAAATGTTCTTCATCCCAAAGAAAACTCAAAGGTGCCATGGGCCTGGTGTTTTCTGAGGGATGTGGGCATGCCCTGTCTGTGCTCTGAGAGCAGGCAGTCACAGCCCAGCTCCAGCTGGAAGCTGTAGCACAGAGAGGTGCATCCAAGGTGCCTGGCAGAGCTGCCTTCAGTGGTGGGCTCCTGGGGAGGGAGCCTTGTGTGTCTGCACACTGCATACTCAAATTAAGTCAAGTGAGAGAATTAAGAACCATTCTGGCTACTGTAATACAAACAGAAACAAATTTTTGAAATTTTGTAGAATACTGGGTTGAGAATGCTCTTATTCCTGCACTAATATGGTTTTGAATTTGTGAAGTTTTACTGCCCTTTTATGCTATTTCATATTTTTTAGAGTCAAATCTAAATATGTAATGCTAATCATATTTTAAAATTCTTTTTATCTTTTAGGGCAGTCAGTGTAGGCATGGAGGAATAAACTTGCCACCATTCCTAGATGACCTTTTGAAAGTATTTTTTAATTATAGCAGTTATTATTTGAGTTTGACCAAATCGAGAAGTGATTAATTTTTTATTTGTGAGCATATCATAGAAAAATATATTTGTGGAATAGGGCTTGGTCTATCTTCTGTGGGAGTAATGGAAATATTCCAGTTATTTCCATACATGATTTAGATGTGTAGCAAAAAAAAAAGAAGGCAAATTGATTTAAGTGAGAATGAAGTCAATATTATCACAGTGAACAGAGCCTAAGGCACCAATACAATTGGTGGAATATTTTTTTTCCGCAGCAATTTATACCTGGGTTGAACCAGATTCAATATTTCTAGGCTTTTGACTTGTCTGTAGGCACAGCCAAGTTGGTTTTGAAGATGCAGGCCTGAGCTCCTGCTATGAATGCTTAGAGCTCCTGTTTTGTTCTCCCTAATTCCATATCAGAGCCTGTTAAGTCCAAAGAGAGGCAGCAGGGAAAGGATGCTGGCTCACTTTCAGCCACCTCATTACCATGAGCAGCACAATGGATGTGAGCATTCATTAGCGCTGAGTTCCCCGGGGAGCACAGGTAAGAGATCTCTGATGTGATCTTACCGTGGGGGAGGTGTTGGCTCCTGGAAAAGAAAGGAAACAAAAATCTCTGTAAGCTTCTTCCCCCCCTTAGTTTACCTGAGAGAAATGTGGGGAATTTAGATTAAGAGTCAAAGGGTTTATGTGCTCTACAGCACAGAACATCATTCTATAACATGGTATTTTAAAATCACTGAGGAATAAAAGACATCCTCATGTGAATGCAAGTGAGGTAATGTAGACAGGAGTTCTCTTTTCCTTTGGCTAGTGCTAGCAAAATGGCAGCCTGCTTTTAAAAATCTATTAAATGGCAAAATAACCAGTAAAAAAATGAATTGATGAGAGATTCTGCTTACCTGGTATCCATGTATTTTCATTCTTCCTCCTAAGAATAATTACAAATAATTATTAGTAGAGTGCTACCCAGTAATTCACAAATGAAGTTACAGCTTTATTCTGGTATTGTTGTTATTATTATGGGCATTCCAGCCCCATTCCTTGCCTTCCCCTGGCTCTACCTCTAGAACTCTGCTCTTGCTTTCAGAATGAAACATTTGAGGGTGATATTTGTTCAGGTATTGTAAATTTAAATATTTTCCAGAGACTTTATATGCATATATATATGCTTATTGAGTTGGGGATGCATTTATTGTCTGTTTTTATTTTTGTATAGAAATTTATAAAAATACTGAAAACCAATGAAATCAGTTCTATTTTTTCAAATATACCAAAATATGACTTATTATTTAATTAACATCTTACTACTAAAAAAATTCTTTATTTTTGCTATATTGAAATTATTTTTCTAAGTTCTACATGCTGAAATCCTAAATAATGCAAGGCACATGCAACAGATGTCAAGCTCTCCTTCAAATAAACCATAACAAATTGCTCTGAATAAAATAATGATACCTTAAATGTTTAACATGTCTAGAAAATACTGCTGAAAAAAAAGTCTTCTGTGCTATTTATGCCATCTTGTGGCAAGGCCACTTAATAGCACTGGGCATATGAAAAAATGTTCGGATATATTTAAAAACAGTGTAACTATTATGTAAAAATAATAGTGTTCTCTATAAGCACTGTTCACTCAAGAAGTACCAAAAATTTGTATCAGTTGCATTCTCAAACACCAAAGTTTAATTTACCTTCCTGTACTGGCTTTGGTTCATGTTAACACCAGCACACATCGCATGGAGACATGTAAATCCAACCTACTAAATCCTGGTGGAATTCAAAGCTTTAGATAAACTGGCAAACTGCCCTTACCTACTGATTTCTGCAGATTTTGAAGCTTGCTTACTCGAATTTATCTCACTTCAGCTTTTTTCCAGGCTACATGGGGATTTGCTCACAAGAATCAATCTAATCTTTCATTTTCAACCTATATAGTGCTTACTTTCTCATCATCTGTAGGAATTACTTCTCTCTACATTTTGCATTACAGTGTGAAATAAGGGGGGGTGGGAAGCAAATGCTGTTTTACATGGAATTCTTTGAGTTATTTTTCTGGCTGGTCAAATCATAATACTTTCTAAAAATCAGTTGTTACAGCAAACACAAAAGGGTCACATTTTCTTGGCTTGGCAATTGCAATTTTTTTGACCATATTACCTTGTCTTCAAAGATTTGAAAATGGGAAGATAAAAAAAATACAATTTCTTTTCAAAGACAATCATATATTTAATCCTTCAGTAGCTGACTTCATGAGGTACTGCTATAGCCAAAGTAAATGAAATGTAAAAAAGGGTATAGAAACCTACTTTTAAAACAATCCTACAACTGAGTGAAACTGTCAATCAGAGGACTATATTTGGAGACTTCATTAGGCTCTTGAAGAATAAGATTGCCTTTCTCTCATTTCACCACAAGAAACAGAACAAAAATTAAAGGTACATTTTTGACTCAAAATTAAAGGATTTTGAAGCAAATTTAGGGTTAAAGGTAAAGCAGCAGAGAAAAAAATATGCTAGGTGAGGTACCCCACCATTAGCATATTCTGAGTAGGTCAGAACATTGTCCAAAAGCCTTTGTAAATAGTCACCCTAGGATGTAAGTCCCTAGTGGGAATTGGTAAATTTGGTATTACTAGTTAAAAATGGTTATTAGATTATGTTTTACAGTAAATTAATGGAAAAACCCTGAGAAGGATAGGGAGTGAAAAAGAATTATGTTATTAGAAGTAAAGCCCAATGGGGATCTTGCACGCTTTTGGTGAAAAAGTTCAGGAGACATTGGCTCCCTGCCCCTTATATCCTTACAACATAGCAAAAAGGAAAATCTGGTTTTTAAACTGAAGGGCCTTTTTTTCTCCCCTTGTAGGAGCAGACAACTCCTGAGATAAAATATATCTCCTTCTGTAAATAATTACTTCAGTGTTAGATAGTTGAAAGAGTATTGCAAAATTTGCAGGATGATTGTTTTGGAAAGCAGCTGCTGTTCTGAAAACCGTGTCTATTCTATCATGTGTAATCTCTGCCTATGTACAAAAGGTAATTATGGAAGTAGAAATTACTATTTCTGCTTGCAAAAATGGGTGGATTTTTTTTAAATTATACCTCTTACATTTGGCACTGTTCTCCCCTCCGGATCAAATGTGTGAATCTGTTAATAAACCAAAAGAAAGATGTGATGTTAGCCATCATTCTAGAAGCTATGGCCAGTAGAAAGGGTGCTGCTCCTGGCTGGGATGCCTCTAAGTCCCAGCAGAAGCCCAGCAGCCAAGGAGCGAAAGCAAGAGACGAGGGCATCCGTGCAAAGCGAAACAGGAACAGCTCACAGGAACTTGGGCTGCCTGGTGCACATGAATGTGATGTGGCTAAGACTTTAAATAGACTGCACTTTGGGGGATATTACAGAAAAGGGGAAATCTGTTTGTGAATAAGGTTTAGTATCTTTACTTACAGCTGAGTGTTGAGGCGGCTGAGATGGGCTCTCACTCGTTGGGGAAGTGGTACCTGAAGGCCTTAAGCACCGTGTATCTGCAAAAGAGGAAGAAAAATCAAGCCTGAGTAATTCGGTAATATAATGTTTGAAGAAGGAGATGTTTCAATGTTCAAAATGTGTTTTTCAGGTCAGGTCTCATCATTTATATAGCTTTTTTTTTTTTTTTTCAGAACTTAACAACCATTGTAGCAGCTCTATTGAGAACACGAGCATGATCCTGGTAATAGCTTTATGGTTAATGTCCCCACTGTGGTTATAAATAAAAGCCTTCATAAGCTGGTAAACAGTTAAGGCAGACATTTGACCTTAACTATGGTTAGATTACCGAATTCGTTTTTCATTGCAACCTTTGCTCTTGGCAATGCTGTCATGTTGTTCTGGTTTTGTGAGGGTTGTAGGGGTTTTATTCTCTTGGTAGTATTTTAATTTTTACTTTAGCTTTTAATAAAAAAACTGCATCCCTGGCCATTAAAAGGAAATCCTTAAGTTGTATGCTAACATGTGTTTTTCAGTCATTAATTTTACATCTCAAGGGCACTTGTATTTATCTAGAAGAGATGGCAAAAATTTTAGCATTGAATTTACCCTTTTGAAAAATATTTTCAGTCCTTTCTTCGCTCCTGTATCTTGCCACATTATAGTTACTGGGCATAATACATAGGCAAAAAGCAGCTTTTTGTTTAATGTGTTTTACCTTAAATCACACAACAAAAACTATGTCTTTTGGCTAGTTCAGGACAATCTTACATAAACAACAAAAGATGCTGACTTCTAAATGAAAGTTTCTACTACTAACCAAGATAAAAACTGTGTTTGGAATTCACTTCAGGTTTCCAAATAAAAAGGACAAATTAGTCTTGGAACATAATGTAGAATATCTGGTTGTTCAGACTGATTGTGGTCCTTTCACACACTGATGAATTTACTCACTTTAAAAGCCATCCATTTGTTTAGACATCAAACAAACTCCCACAAAAATGAGTAGAAAATGTGTTTGCTGAGTTTATGTGAACTGGAGCAAGCTGTCTGGTTTATGGTTTCCAGTCTTTCTCATCTAGGACTCCCCCCATTTTCTAAAACTGTTTAAAACCTCTCGAGTGTTTACATTGGATTGGTGCAATGCACAGCTAGGATGACATTTCACTGCCATAAATGGGATATTAATTGGTTCTGTATGTTTAGGCATTAAATGTGACTTAGAATATCTTTAGTAAACCAAAAGGTGATTAATGCAGCTACCTTACAAAGTTAAGAATGCTTGAGAAATACACTCACAGTAATTGCTTATTACTGCTATTTAAAGCATCAGAGAACTCCTTTAGAAAGGATACTACATTATCATCTGGAGGAAAGTGTGGTGTGTTCTTTAATGTTTTCCATCTTAAAGTTTTCTAAGCTTAAATAGCAGTGAGATTTTCTGAAATGGCTGTGGGTTTGATCAGCCAGTTTTTTGCACATTCCATGTGAAATGGGATAATAGAATTTATCGCGTGAAGGTAATATTAAAATTAAAGAGCAATGTGTAATTATTAATTTAGCATAATCTAATTAAAATTAAGATAACTGTTGAATATGAAGAAGAAGACAAAGCTCTTCCCATGTTTCTACCTACCAGTGTTATTTTTCAATTGAACCATTTAATTAAAAAAAAATCTGGACAGGAAACTCCAGGTCTGTACTGCTCCCCTACAACTCTAAGTTTTGCTCGGTTTCCCCAGACAGAAAATGTTACCTGCATATTCAGATTCTTCTAGAGGTTTGGCAGGAAGGATTCTCAAAGAATGAATGGCCTCCAGCACTGAAGAATTTACAGTCTCATACATATTGTCTTCCTCCTCAGATAGCTCAGAGGAAAGCTGGAAGTCACTCTTGCCCTTCATTGTCAAGTATTCACTCTGGATAGAAGAGGAGAAATACAGATAATACAAATAAATTTAAGTTCAAGATTGATTTCAGTGTGGAAATATATGATTGCCATAACCAGGCATTTTGGTGCATGGGAAATTTTCTGATGGAAACTGAAAGGTTGGAAAGTAGTTGAGGAAGTGTTTTGAGTGCCTAAATTTTTAATTTAGATTCATGAAGTAGCCATTTGGGAGGCAGTTTAAATGTCTGTCTGAATTTTGCCTCTCTGCTCTTGAAAATATAATGAGAGTGTTTAATTTATGATCATTGCAGACATTTGAAAGTGTATCTTTTATTATAATATTATCCGTGTGGTATTTTTATTGTACTGACTGTTTACATGTGTTACTTGCAAGAATATATTAACTAGATCATCATAAATGTCACACTTCAAAATAAAAACATACAGTGTTTTGGGGAATTTGTGCTAACAAATGTGCAGTCCAACTGATTGTGATAGTGGGTATGTACTGAACAGTGGAGTCCATGGAAATATGGTGCTGAAAGTGACTCAGGATGTCCCTGGATGTGTCTTTACACTTGTACAGGTTTGCTCAAGGTTGTGTTCTGGAGTGCTGCTCCACCCTTCATCTTCACTGTTTACTCACTGAAACATAACTGCTGGCTTCCTTCAGTACAGAGCCAATATTGCTGCTGAGGAATCGCAGCTCAGGATACCCCATGCCTCTAGAAGTCATATTTTGTCACCAACAGCGTAGGTGCATCCATGCACTTGGGTCTTCTTTGATGTCTCTTCTATTCTCAAATTTATTTTATTCTCAGATTTATTCCCTGATGTTTGCTTTATTCTCATTACTAATGGGGAATCAATATTTTCCTGAGGTATCTTCTACCCTTCTACCCTTCTAGTTAACTGCCCTTTCAGTTCATGCTTTTTCTCTTGGAGTGCTAGAATTGAAGCCAATTTGTTTTACTCTCCAAGGACATGAAATAAATTGATTACTATCCACTTTATTTCAAACTTTACTATACTAATGCCTATAATTATATACTTTTTTATTCTTCTCACTAAGCAAATATACTTTAAATCTTTCCTGGATCATCAACCAACTTAAGAGACTTTGAATCTCATATCCCCAGTGTTACTTTCCTGTGAGCACACACCAGGTTGTACACATCTTTGTTACAACACGAGGCAGACCTTCCAGAAGTGTTCTTTACAGTACATTGCAGGGTGAGGTTTGTCTTTATGACAGTACATAAAAATGTCACCACACCTTAGACAGACCTTGCAGGGTACCTGGGTTTTCAGGCTCTTCTCTGCACCACTCTTGCCAGTTCAATAGCAATACTGTCAGCTAGGCTGAGAGTGGCTATTTTTTCAATCAGTTGTGCAAGAACATTCATTTGATGAAATCATTTTCATCTAGACCAGGCATGTACTTGTGAGAATGTCTTCTGGGAAATAACAGAGGCCTAATAAAAATCAATATATATCACATTTACTGTTTTCTTTCTCATTATCATAGTCATATTTCTGCTGAAAAGGAAATTACTTTTAGTTTGAGGAATTGGTGAGATGTTCTTCATGTGATATTAACAATTATTTGCATAATCAGACCTATTATTTCCAAAAGATGCTTTCAGATTGACTTTGTTTAATAATCAGTCCAGGTCCAAATAAATCCTCAGGATGTGGTTTCTTTCTTGGAAGAAATTGTAATTACCACTGTTCTTTTCCATAATTTTAGAAACTCGGGACTCTGGAGAATTCCCAAAGAGAATAAATTAATATCTCAGAAATTTCTTAAATAATTCTTTAAGTGTCTTAGCATAAGTAAATAATTTCCTGACCATTCTTTCCTCATTCCGCTCTGTGCTGTTTCTCCCTTCTATTTGGTATTAATCCCATATAGCATCTGATTGTTATTAATCATTCTGTGAAATCTGAAGCAAAGTTTTGATTGCATCAAACTTTAGTCATCCTTTGTTTGTCCAACTTGCTTATTAAAACATAGACCTGTGTTTTATTTTCATCTTTTTGTGATTTAAAAGGGATTTTCACTCTTATAGGCCTGAACTGAAACTCAAACCCAGATTTCAAATACAAATGGAAAGATATTGAAATGTTCTCTGTTTGCTTTTCAGTTTTCATTTGTATTGCTTACATATTTAATCTTGAGATTTATGACTTACATCCTTGTTCAGCCTGACTCCTGTTATTTTTACCTGATCTTATGATAGAGGTGTATTTTAGATTCAGCCCATTAATGGAGAATTGGCAAGTGAGTCACTTTCCAGTCTAGATCCCGCTAAAAAAAGGTAAAAGTTCTCATCTATAATTCACAATTCTTATGCCTTATTTTGCATTAAAAACCGGTGATGATTGCATTTTTTGTTAGTATTTTAGCCAAGATGATATTAACATTCATCAAGAAGTGAAAGAAATGTAAAATTTTAGGAAGAACCATGTGGTACTTACAGAATTATAGGTGTTAGCCGGAATAGTTCTCTTTTCTGTATAAAATTGAGAAAAGCTGTCAGCAGGTCCCATTCTGTTGTAAATTATAACAGTAGCTAGTAACTTATATAAAAGAATATATATATCTGCCAACTGCAGCTTTTAGAGTATTTATTTGCAGTATTTTAGAGATATGGAAAAAAGGACATGAAGCGGGTCCACCCAGGAGTTTGTGGACCTGTACAATGCATGAGGAAGTAGCTGTGTGGAAATGGGATTCACAATCATGAGCACATCTAAGCCCGCCCACCAAAAACACCCAAAAAAGGATGTGCTTGAACTCCTGTCTCTCTCCTGAGTTTTGCTTCTTGGTGCAGAACTTTGAGATCTCTGGGACTCCTGGAAATCCCTCTGTGAATAGAAACATGTTTTGTTCTCTTTGTAGCAGAGGAAAATCCCAAATCTGAGAACACTCCAGCTATCAGGCTATAAACTGTTCTCAGTGGTATTTGTCTGCCCATGAAGCTGTTTCATGGTATAACCAGGAGTGCATGAGCTATAGGGCCAAAGAGCTGGTGAACAGAGACTCCCAACTTCTGCACTTAGCCTGATTTACACATTTAACCCAGTGACTCTTTAATGCAAAACAGCCATGGTATCACCTTGCCCAGCATGTGCTCTCATTCTGGACTGTTTCAATCCTTAGGCTGCCTGTAACCTCACAAATCTTGAATCTCTGGCTACATAATGACCTGATTTCAAAAGCAGAGCATGAAAGTCTTTCTATCAAGATCAACCAAGAACAAATAATTACCACAGGTTGTAATACGTAGGAAAAAAGGGATAATTGTGCACTGAAACACTTTTATGCTAAGGAGAGAGTTAAAACCAGAACTACTTCTTGTCCAGGGGTTGTACCCCATAGCTGAAGGGTATTAAGGACAGCCAGCATCCCACAACCGTCCCTTACAGCTGTGTTTTGGAAGAAGCAAGTTTCTGCCTAAACACCCTTTTTGCATTTGTCACTCTGGTCCTGTGAGCCTGGTATTGCATATTTTTGTATACCCCAGCAGATGGCATTGAATGCTCATTTATTCAATATATGTAGTACTTTAATGTCTGCTCAGAGGATCATTCCTGGGTGACAGGGAAGGAGACTTATTCATGCAAGCTACTTGTCTGATTTTCTGTTTAGTTATATTGGTGCTAATCAGAAGTAAGTCCAGTTAAAGGTGTTACCAGTATGATAATAAAAAAGGCAGTGTCTTAATTTGTAGCCTTTATACTTCTGTTCATAAAACAAGCTTGGCTGATTTATCCTCAACAATAAAAAAGTGAGTTACAGTGGTAAACATCAATGCTATTGCCCATGGATTTCATGGCTTAATGCTAAAAAGGGACTGTTTGACACAAGCCTGTGGGGTGATGTATTGCTATCCAATATCACTTTACAATTTGATGTCCTGGTCAGTTTATCATCTCTTCTGTTCTGCAGGAATCACTGAAGGTGGGATGAACTCCATCTGCCTCTTTCTTCTTAGGCCTCCTTTGCACTGGGCCAGTGAAGGGAACAGCACTGGTGCTGCTTTTCCATGTGTCTGCCCTCTATGTGAGGTAACTGCCTAAATATTTGCTCTGTGCTAGCTGAGGAGTGCAAACCAGTGAGAAATCACTCTTCCTGTTATTTAAGAATATAATTTTCATAATGAAGATGGTAACTGCAATCAGCTGGACCTTCTGGCATAATTTTTTTCACTGCAAGCTAAAGATTTAAAGCTGGCACAGGCTAGAGTCTCCTCAAGCTATAGGGACTCAGCATGTTTTATTCAGTCTGGAAATTTTTCATTGCTTTGCTGCATTGCCTGTGAAATTGATAGATAGAGACTATCACTTATAATAGTAAGATGTTATATTTCTGTGGCATACATGTGGGTGTGTTTCTGCCAGTTGACAGAGAATGCCTGATGTCAAAGGACAAAATGGAAAAAAATATCTTCTCTTTAATTTGCAATGGAATAAAACAGTGTGTTTTATTGACTTGACTTTTCATGGTGACCTAAAAAAGTTTTATTTAAAAGGGTGACAGGTTAGGAATTTGTGCACAAAAATCCAACATCAAAATCATAACACTTTAAGTGGGAAAGCAGAAGGTAAATCTGTTCCCATTGGCTTCTCTGAATCTATGAATGCACGGTGGTTTTTTATAGGTCACTGTGGTGTTTCAGCCAGTGGCAGAAAATGATAAAGAATTGTGGGCTGCGATTTAATAAACTTTGTGATCCTGCAAGGGCGTATCCTAACCACTTCAGTAGAAAAAACCCTGAAGCTGGAAATGCTGTGAGGAAGAACTGTGTAGACGTTTTCAGAGTCACTTTTTTACTGTCTTGCCCAAAATTATGATGCAAAGCCTTGTCCTGCTCAGGTATGCAGGCATTTTCCTAAAGCATTTAGAGGGGCTAGACAAACAAGCTTCCTGAATAATACAGGTTTAATTAGAGTACCAAGTAAAAGATTAGGCAGGTTTCACTTCAGAGACATGAAAAAGGCATGTGAATAAATACCAGTTATGGTGGGCATTTCAGCTAAGGCCAGCTATCCACAACAATAAAAGATTTGCAGTTAGATGATTGATTGCTGTTTTTTTTTTTCCCAGAACTGCTTTTTCCAGCCCTAAATCTAAATCTTTATATTATATGGATATTAAATGCATTTAAGCAAACTTCACATAGCACTATAAACATATGGTACATCAAATAAATTTATCTGGCTAGTTGTGCCATCTAACTTTTTAGTTAGATAATTTTATATGCTTTGCATTAAATGTTTCGGCTCAGCTACAGTTGTGAACCGCAGTGTCATTGACAAAGAATTTAAGTAAATGAAGTGATTTGCTTTTGAAATTAATGTAGTTTAAACACATGCTTGCTACTGACAATAATCTGTCATAGAAACAGATTTAGAGATCCTATATCATTGTCTTGTTGTTTTGGAACAGTAAACAGCAAAATGAGGAGAGACCTTCAAAGGCAGCAGCAGAGGAAAAAGAGAAAGGTCCCTCAGTTTCTTTCTAGAAGCCATCAGCCAAGCTAATGTTTTCAGTCTGCATCAAGAGAATAACTTACTCCTGCCTTTTTGCAGTGTATACCATCATGAAGCCAAACATTTTTTGGTGCACAGTGGAAGTAAATATGTTTTAGTTGTCTGCATTAGTGGGTATCCCCTAAGTGTATATCCATTACTTTTCATTTTTCCTACCAATTCATTTTAATTTTTATGATATTAAAATGTTCAGATCTATCACAGACTTTTACTGGCTCTGAGTAAGAAACAGGCTACATAGATATACTACAGTACTTCCTTTTTCAGCAGTGAAGGGATTTTACCTTTCCGATGTCTATTTGGATTCATTGCTTCATGTATGTTTGGGCAAGATCTAAATACAGAAAAATAGAAAAAAATCCCCTTAAATATTAGAAATTTCCATTGTTCTATGAAACTTCTCAAAGAGTCCAGTTTAAATTAATGAGTGAAAGTTGCAAGGATAATAAGTGCATTTGAGAAATGACTTTGCAGATTTGGAAATTCAACAATCTTGGGTCAAACCTTACATTTTATGTTCATTTACAGCTCCAAGTTTGTTGCAGAGAGCTTTACTCATTTTGCAAACATTCATTTTAGACATAAATATTGTAACAGCCTTATTGATGCTTTACATATTCAGTGTATTATTGGAGGGATGAATTTCCTTAGGGAGATAAGAGCCAAAACTCTTTCCACATGCAGCTGTGCCACTCCACATGGCTCCCTTCCCATTCTGCTAAATAAGTATAACACCTTCCCTAGACCTGATGTGGTATTCTTCCATCCTGTTATTCCTCTGCCATGGAGAATATATGAGATATACTGGGTGTGGAAGAACCACATAAGCCTTACTCTGGTGTTGGTTCTCTCACCATGACCCTCTTTACCCACTGGACTGTAGCTAGACTGTTCCTAGAATTTACCCAGACTGTAGCTCTATATCAGCCTGCCCAGAAACATTTGTGGACCATTGCAGTAGCAGTACTTAGTATTCAGAAGCAACATCAAAAGCTATTTTGCAATGAAGATTTGGCCAGGGATCACATTAAGACTGCATTAATGCGCACTCATTTTAGCTGTAGCTAAGCATCCACCCTTGGAATTGCCTAAAGTTTGGGAAATACCACCACAAATCTCAGAGTTTCAACTAGCCCACTCTTACAATTACAAAATAACTTAGATTAGCAGCAGCTTTTGAACACAGGGTGAAGCTGAATGGTTTCCTATTCAGGGAGCAAGCTGTAAACCACACGAGTGTACTAGAGTGTGTGATAACAGCATGGACACATCTACAATAAAACTTTTATTTATATTACTTATCAGTGATTTAAAAAATAATTTATTTACTTACTTATTTTTTGGCAAAGCTGTTTTCCTGCTGTTTGAATCTGCTGGGTGATATTCTACTGTTTTCCTGCTGGGTCTGACAGAATTGAACAAAGTTTGCTGTTAGAGAGCAACAGTAAGTGGGAAAGAAATGCAATAGCAAGCAGAGCTCCAAAACTAATTTTCAAAACTTTTCAATGCACATATGTAAATTATTACCTTCTTCTCTATCTCAAACATTTTCATTCTCTGAATATTTTCCTGTTTTTTTTTTCTTTTCAGTGATTTGGAAAAAAGAGCAAAGATTTCCTGCCGAGGGAACGGAAAGCTGGAAACTGAATTCCTGCATCCACTGTTTTGGTTACATTAGAATAGGGTACTTATTGAATTCAACTGAATGGGAATTAAAACCCAGGGGCACATATCCAAGATCTCTATTGCTGGTAAAATAGTTGCTAAACACCAGTGGTGTAGATACCAAAACAACAGAGCTCAGTTCTCTTGGCCTCTCTACTTCTGATTGTACTTGAACCTCTCTTAGAAACAGAACTCCTCATTTTACTCAGTGAAATAATACTGATTTACAAATCCTTGAAACAAAAACTGAGATGATTTCTACTTTTACCTTTTGACTACTGGACATTTCAGTGTTTTCAGCAAAAAGAGTTAGGTTTATCTCAGAAATAATTCCTACAAATGAAAAGGCGGTCATGTCCTTTTGGACCTACCCAAACTCATTTAAATTCATAGATCCCATAATCAGTGCTGTCAAGTCAGGTCTCAGTTTTTATTTACAAACATGCTCCAAAACCTATTTGAAACAAACAATCAAACAAACAACCAAACAAAAACCACCCCCGCACACACATTTTAATCAGTATTTAAATGCACACATTGCTAATGAACTTTTTAAATGTCATGTTAGACAGTTTATTGTGGAAATACTAAAGGGCTTAAATGCAAAGATGCAAATTTTAGAAGAAAGACTAGATATGTTTATTTTCAGCTGTGGATTTAGCAGGAGAGGTGTGCTTTAGCAGTTGCTATAGCTATAGAGAATTTTGGATAAGTGGTTAAATCTATACTGCAGTGATATGTCTCTGGAGCATGTGGAATATGAACAGGTAACTGAATTCTGTCATCTCAGTGCTCTTTATCATTCATGTATAATTTTTTGTCTTTTAAAAGAACAGTTTCATTCCTTGCAAAACTCTTCCTCCAGCTCCCCCAAGGCAGTCTGTATTACAAATGCAAAAGGCTGTTGCGTGAGTATTATACATACAGTGAACAAAATTTTTGTGTGTTTGAATTTACCTCATTCCTCCCTGCCCCTTCCTGTGGCAAATTTCCCAACATGCACCTGCAGAGTGACCTTCTGCAGGTTCTCCTTTACCTGCAGCAGGGAGCTCCTTTGGTCTGTTTGGTAGTTTTTGTCTTTGTGTGAGATGCAGCACTGAGGTTTTACTGATATCTCTGTGAGTCCATCAGAACTACATACACGTTACGTTACGGTGAATAGTAACATACATGGCTCAGGATTTATCAGAAACTTATCCTGGCTGAGGCCATGAGGACATTTATGACTTTCTGCATGTTCTATGTTAATAAAATCCTGACCTTGCTTAAAAAGAAGTATTTTTCACCATTTTTGCTGTAAAATATTGGTATGCCATTTTTTAAATCCCCATGTCTAATTATAGGGCCAAAGCATCTTTCCTTCACAGAATTTTCTTTATTCTCTGGTCAATACTACAGCAATATTGTTTCCTCCTGCAAAAATGTGGGATTTTCTTTAATGCAATTTAGGACCATTTCCCCTCTTTTTACTTAAAATGTAGAATTTAGTTCACCTGGGTATGTTGTATAAGTTTTTCCACTTATGATACTCATACCAGACTCACCAGATACAAAATCCTTAGTGTGTTTTTGATAGTGCAGACTAGAGGAATAGACAGAGCAGCAATACCCATTCCTCTCAAGATTCAAGTTACATTATGCATGGCCAGAAGAAATATTGGAGCAAAAAAGTGAGGATAGACTTCATTTTAGGCCATGATTGACTCATATTTAAATGCTGACCAATTGTAATGGAACACCTACAGAAATAGAAATTATATTTATATTAAAGTCAACTGAATTCATCTTGATTGTTCTATTGTTCTGTTGCAATGTTATGCTTAATTTATGATGAATTGATTGTATAAAAGTGTTTGTTTCAAAGATCTTATAATTTCCAAGAACCATGAAGTTATTAGGCAAATTTTAAGATGCTCCATTTGAAACTTTATTTATTTCACAGCATTTAAGGGGATTGTTACCAGAATAAATTTTACTTGTTAGGAATAAAAGTTGGCTAAGTACAGATGATTAAAAGAGACAAAAGTCCATTTCCTCTTATTTTGATTGTCTCTCTTTTCTTCTGTTTCAACAGTGAACCAACAAGAAGAAAAGTAGTGATCATATTTACTAGCTCTCCTCTGACTGCAATACTTTTCATGTAACACTGAAATATTGCCTGATGTTTTGTTCAATCAGTTGCTACATTGCAAAGGCTCTACTGTATTCATGTCAAATCCTTCTTCATGACAGACTTTAAATTGCCTAATCTGACCCAAAATATCCAGACTTGCTTAAACATCATTTTGGTTATTTGGTTTTATTGTTACTTATTTTTACAGTCATTTGCATATTTATTTGGTTTTGCAGATATATTTGAGAGCTCCTATCATAGAACAGTCCTCCTGTGACCGATGAGGCACAATTGTAAAATTAGTCTTTGTCCAAAGGATGCATAAACCAAGGGAAAATAGGTGGATGCAACTGAAAAATGGAGATAAAACAACAATCTGAAGGTAAAAGGAGTTTTTCTAGAAGGAATAAAACATGAAGCATGCATCTCTGTGCTCCATGACTGTAGACATCTAAAGGGGGTCAGTCCCCAGTTTGAAAAACAGGCAGCTCTCAGGTCTGTGGAGAGAAAATCACATTTGTATTTCATATTTGCTTTTCAATTCCTACTATTAAAAGAGGTCAAATTATATTTTATGGGCTACTTAAAACAACAAAAGCATCATACTATTTAACACTCTGATTTTACCAATCCATGGCTTATAGCTATTTTCTAAATGAATTGTTGCCAGGGTGGCTATTAAGGGATGCTCTCATTCAGATCCTGTTTCCTGAAACAGCTACTGAAGGTGGTATGTGCACCACCCATGTCAGTGTGACTGGACTGTGGGGCACTTGGCAATCACAAGGTCCTTCACTTGGTTTGAAAGTGCTGTTGATTTTGTCTTCTGGTTGCATCTATGTCTGTAGATGCTTTTACTTCAAAGCAGGGTTTGGGTTGCTATTAAGGTTTAGGTTTAGCCACCTCTGCTGTGGACCAGATTAAGCAAAACTGCAGTCACGAGGGAAGAAGTAACTTTGAAATAGTTTAAATCTAACAACAGTTAACATGGTCAAGAACTTCTAAGGAAGTGCATAGAAGAAAGTTCATTTTTGAAAATGATACCTGCAAGTAAGAGAGATTATGAACCTGGCTTGATTGGGCACTCTTGAAGATGAGCTTGGATTTCAAAGTTGGCTGAACACAGGTGTGCCTTTCTGTTTTGGGTGCCTGATATATCCTGCCTGGCCTGAGATGCTGAGGGCTGTAGGTCTTTTTCAGATCTTGGATTGAACTTCTTTGGCTGGTGCCTGTCAATTTAAGACACCTCAAAGGGTCTGAAATCTCAAGCTTGCTGAACAGGGAGCTGCCTCAAGCTAGCAAAGAGCAGCCGCCTGAAATCAGTCTTGGTGGCTGCTCAGGCTGCAGAGGAGGTGCAGCCAGTGCTTGCAGCACACAGCTGGGAGCATTGGAAACACACTTTCCTGTGAGGAAAAATGAAGGCTAGCTATCCACCATCTTTTGTATGAAATAGACTAGTAGTCAGAGAAGGTATTTAGCTTTGTACTGTGACTGTTACTGGGTCTTGCTTAGATAATCGGCCTCCACTGAAAAGAAAAGAGGTGCAGGAAGCCAGTGTGGCCTCCTGTGCCCCAGCTGGGCACCTGCACCCCTTGGATCTTCCCTTACAGTTTGCTTATGTGCTGATGAAGGAGGAGAGGTTTCCTGCACAGTGCCTGGGCAGGTGATGAAGGCTTCTCACCAGAATACCCTGTGGTCATCATCCTCTGGCTTGGATCTCCCAAAAGGTGAGCCCAAATATTCCTGTTCCTGAACGCTGCAACTACATGCAGAAGGACAATATGAGAGTTTTGGAGAGGCACAGTTACCTCCCTAGGGATGTCAGATAATTTTTGCTGTAAAGGCTCTGGCTGGGATGGAGTTAATTGTGCTGAGAGCAGTCTGTTGGGTGCTGTACTGTGGATCTGTGACCAGAGCAGTGTTGACAACAGGCTGTAGTTAGCAGTGCTTGCACAGCATCAAGGCTTCCTCTTTTTCCTGTTCTGCCCTCCCAGTGAGCAGGCTGGGGCTGGACAGAGGCTGGAAGTAGACAAAGCTGGCATAGCTGACCCCAGCTAACCCCAGGGATATCCCACACTGCACACCATGTACTCAGCAAAAAAACCCCAAAAAAACAACCAACAAAAAACAACAAGTGAGGCTTTTTTTTCTTTTTGGAAGACAGCCACTGCTCAGTGATTGCCTTCACGCCACTTGTTTTGTTTCAGGCTTTTTTTTCTTTTTCTTTTTCTTTCCTTCACTTACTAAACCATGTCTGTCTCAACCCACAAGCTTCCTCATTTGCTTTCCATCTTTCCCCAGCCAGGGGCAGCCTGCTGCAGGCACAGCAGCAGGTAGGGCTTACAGGAAAGGAGGGAAGAGCCATTTGACGTTTCAGCTGATCACAGGGGGTTCAGGATCACAGTTTTGACACTGGCATATAAATATCATCCAGGTCCAAGACAAAGGCCTGACCACTTTTATCCACTTTTATATAATCCCAACTACTGCCCTAAAATGGAGCTTTTTCTGTTATTTTGATTTTTAAAGGTAAGTTTTATGAATCAGCATTAAGATCATCCATGGCAACATTGTACTCACTATTGTGACTTACAATAAATACTCTGTAAAACAGATGCTCTTCTGATTACCACACTTAAACTACTATAGTCCTCTAAGTGTGCCATGTTGGAGGACACTTGTTCTGTTCTTTTTACCCAAAGTAAATGCTAAGAACATAATAATAAATATTAAAGGCTCTATTATGTTAGCAAAATTATGTAACTGACCACTTGCA